>NC_051310.1:175906044-177156044 GCF_015220235.1 Choloepus didactylus
GCAGTGAGTCTTGGAGTTGAATTTACTAGAGTTACTTAAATTCCCCAGATAGTCATTTTTATGTCTTTAAACCGTCTAACATAATTAGAAGGAGCAATCCTTCCAACACTCTTTGCATGTTTCCTACAACTTATAATGATGACCTAAGCTAAGTTAAGCTAAGCAGCTACCTGGTCTACCCAAGCTTTGTTGTCAATGAAGAACCTATTCAGAGTGACCACTGGTGAAAAGTAACTGTTTCCCCTGTTGAATTTTCTAATGATAACCAGATGCTCACTGTCTTCCAACCTTGGTAAAATAGCCAATTTGAGGTTTTCATTTTATTGGTTATAATTTATTTTTAATAATAACCCATTTTTTTCCTGTACACAAAAAATCTTCTCTAATTAAAAACAAAGAATAGCCTACTTTAATTGGCATAAGTAAAAAAGGATTTTTAAAAGAAGATATCGAGTTCGTAGAATTGTTGAAAATGATAAAGAAACAAGCTCTAGGTTGGATTTCCAGGATGCATCTAAGAAGGTTTAGCCCAGGAACTCCTACATTTGCCATTACCAGAAATTTCAAATTAAGGAAGCTGTCACTGTAGATAATGACTGGAAAAGCATACTGCCTCGGCCATAATCCAAACTAGTGGAATAGCTGCCCATGCCCTGTCCCTTTAAATATGAAACTCAGTATCTTCTGTGTCTAAACTAGAGTAAATATCTAACAATCCTACAACTCACACCTATGCCTAGCTGTAATTTTTTTTTAATTCCAAGGTGGAAAAAATGGTAAACATCAAAACGTAGAGACGTTTAAATATAATTTGGGGTTGAATAGAATTTAGGCAGCCACAAATGCACAAATCATCAATTACAAAAGGATCTGACAACTTATGAGAGAGCCAGTCCCCACCCACCATTAAAAGATGACAGCTTCTGTTAAATTAATTTATTTATATTTTATGTAATTTATTGTATTTTATGGAGGTTTGAACTCTGCAAATCAAGAATATTACAGTGTAACTAATTTTTTTTAGAACTGAAAACATAGTTCATGGACATCAAAGCACTGTTAGCTGACAAGTATAAATCTTCATGTAAATGCCTTTACATCAGAAAAGTTCTGTTCTCACTTGGCACACGGAACATCAACAACACTTTCATCTGTCTCCTCTGGGTTCATGTATGATGATTCTAAGTTGGAAGACTTAAATATAAAGCAATTAATGATCACCAATTTTATGATACCATTGGCCAACCCATCCCCCAATTTAACAAATGAGGGATCTGTGACTTAGAAAACCTAATATCTAGCTAAAGCACCTTAACTTTTTTTTCTCAATTCATTTTCTTTTTTTATTCAATGTTTCCAAATATAAGAAGAGTCAAGATTCTTACATCAATTATCTCAAATGAGACCATGCAAAATAATTCAAAGTATACAACAATCATTTGCACCCCCTTTGGTGTTGCTGTTTATACAATGGTATGATCAACAGAAAACTGAACGGCATGTGCTTGGTTGGAAAATGTCACCTGCTTATAAAACAAGCAGGACAGTTTCTACCTCATGTCTGCAAGTCTTAATTTAAAATAACTAGTTCTTTTCTGTTTTTTATTTGGGAGGCAAACAGAACTGAGAAATTTAGCTGCCCAATTTTACCCAACTACCACACAAAAAGCACAAATGACAGTCCAAAGACTACAAACTTTGGAGGGTTGAAATAGTAGACATTATTATCTATAGTAGGCTTAACTGTTGAGATTGAAAATGTTGGCTTTTTCTCTTGAAATTTCCTTAGGGCCTTTCCTCTAATTTTGATATATTGTGTTCTGGAAGAATCCCCATGAATTTAAAGTGTGAAAACTGTAAAGTATTTTGCTGTATTATACAAATGGAAGACCTCAGAATATTGCTAGTTGGATAGACTAAAGAGATGGTTGTTTGCTAAATGGCACTGAAGAAAATCCTGATCCAAGTAGCACTACTTAGTCCAAATGTTTCTGACCAAAGAAAATTATACAACAATATTTATAGGATAAGTTTCTAAGAGATGGTTGATATCAATCCTGTACAAATTTTACATGTCAAATACATAGTTCAAGAGTTTATAAAATAAGATCACACATTATTATCTCTAAGAATATCATATACAAGAGAACCCCCCCAAATATTTGTGACAGCATTTCAAGCGGAAGCAGTCTTATATACCAAAACAATTCAGTTTCTCTGCTGAAAAAAAAAAAAAAAAATTCTAGCCCTACTGAGAAAAAAAAAAAAAAAAACCCTACTGAAAAAAAAAAATCCTACCCCATTGAAGATTGATAGAAAGTGTCAATTGTGGAATTTTAAATATTTCCTTTTTAAAAAACACACAGAATACATAGCTTCTGTACAAAGAAAAACATAAAGTTCTGAATGACCGTATTTGATCACACTACATAATTTAGAATGGAATTATGTCACTAGTTATTTTCTACTTTACTCATTCCTTTGACAGCATTAATTTGTGAACTAAAGTTTATATTTACTTCAGCTGCATTTATGGCACAAGACCTCATCTTCAAAATGTGGCACCAACTTTCCTTAAGTGTAACAGCACTCTATTTTTAGCAGCAATTATATATTTTAAAGGTTAATCTGTGGAACAAAATGCTGTACTCTAATTTATACTCACCAGTAAAATTTTTACAAAAGGCCTAAAAGTCTCCACATATAGAATGATCTTTCACTTTCCCCCATCCTACATCTTAAAGGTTTTCCTTCCATCTCATTTCTGACCTGGTGGGGGAAGTGCAGGAGTTTCAGAAAAGGTACCTATGGGTTTTAGATGAGATTCTTGATTTTAAGTGAGTATGAAGGTAAGTGTAAGACAAAATAATTCTTAGTTCAGGGTATGTTATAGTGCCCCAAAATTAGTTGTATGATAAATAGTACCGATTGACAATCTATAAAAGATGAGGCATCAGAGGAAGCATCATAACTTTTTAATTATGGACACAGAAAACCAATTTCTGGTTCCTAACACCATCTTAATATCTTTACTTGTTTATATTCTTCTCTTACCTCAAATCATTTTATGTATTTCAAAGATGTTGAGAGTAAAAATAATTTCACATAATTAGTCAAGATTTAAGTTACAACTAACTAGAAACTTGTAACCAATTCTGAAATACAAAATTCAAAATACACATGGAGTTTAATTTCACCTCTAATTTGATGTATTTCCAAGATTACCAAAATCCCTGGATATTTTGAGGTTCAGCAGACCTTTTAATATAAATTTAGCCATGATGAAAATGGAAATAATTTACGTGGAAAGCCCACATCTTAATTCACTGACAATTTTTAAATTTCTTATGCATTTTTTTTTCATTTCTCTTCTATCCCTTTCCCTATTAAGGAAAATATTATAATGTCCCAGCTATTGTAGTTATTACACTTTTAGGTCCCAAACAGCACTCAACATTTAATAAAAATCCAGTTTAATTATGCACTAATAGTCTTTATATGACTTTAACATTGAGTAAAAACAGTAAGAACAACTACCATTTACTGAATGCTTAGTATATGTCAAGTGATATTGCTGCATTTCATTTATTTTCTCACAACTACATGGTGAAGGGAGTGTTATCCCCATGTTATATATGAAGAAACTGAGACTTAAGGAGGTTAACTATATTTGTCAAGATTCTGGTTGCAAGTAACAGAAATTCATTAAAATTATTTTCATACAAAGGGGGTTTTATTAAAAGAATACAATAATTTTATTGACCTCCAAAGCAAAGAAATGAAGTACACATCAATATTGTGGTAGGAATTGGAAATTCAGAAACTAAGGCATCTTCGTCAGCTTCCTGTAGTGCTGTATGGTCACTGATTTCTGTGATTTTTTGGGCAGATCCTTCATTTTCTGGCTTCCCTTTGCCAATGTGCTTATGTTGCTGATGGCTGACTTTCCATGATTTTTGAAGAATAACCTCATTGTCTTTCTAGGAGCAAATATGATTTTATTCAAGGGATAGATGAGCCATTGATTGAGTTGACAGTTCTTGGTCCATTTTTTGGAGGGTGGGGAGGGTGGGACAAGAAAAGGCAGGGTCATATGGTATTATCATTGCATAATTTGAAGACTATGGGCAGGCAGATTCTGGCCAATCAGACAAAGTTAAGTATGCTAAACAACCTGATTTATATGTAAGCAATTTTAAATTTGAAAAGTTCATGCAGCAGCAAGTGCAAAAAATAGTACATGCACCCAAGTTTGACCTAAAAACTCCATTATGAACTATTAGGTTTTGCAGTTCAATGTGTTCAGAATCTTCAGGGAAAAATCAGGAATAGTTATTAGTCACTGTAAGGACTAGTGATGTTTCCTGAAGGTTTAGAAGAAACATGCAAGGTTAATTTATTACCACTGGAGAGTTATTGACAACTAAGGCTAATTCTGGCTTGACTCTATAAAGACTAATTTTTCTGAGAAGAATTGAGTATATTAGAATCTATAGTAAATTTTATTTTATTGGTGGCTTTTCTGTGTTCTTTTTTTCCTGTACCCTTTCCAAAATGCTAAATATAAAAAAAGAGGTGAGTCAGTGAATCTCTTCATAAACAATATATATCAAAGTTCATCTTAACATATAAAACCAAATCAAAATAAATATTTGAAGTCTTTTGTGTAATAGACCATGTTTTGCATGCCTATATGGCCTGTCTAGAGACATGCAAAATGAAATGTTTGTGTTTCCTATCAAATTTGTTAAACAAGCTTACTGAGTTTGGAACTATCTAAACTCATAATTGAATTACTTTCTTCACATTGA
This sequence comes from Choloepus didactylus, assembly GCF_015220235.1. NCBI lineage: Eukaryota > Metazoa > Chordata > Mammalia > Pilosa > Megalonychidae > Choloepus > Choloepus didactylus. Next base: position 175,910,856 of record NC_051310.1, read on the forward strand.
ATTGAATGGGTTTTTCAACAGAAGTGCCTGGTTTTGAAATTATATAGATAGAGCTCTCTGACTTTCTTCTCTTATATATAATATGATAATAAGGAAAATGTATCCTTTGATTATTTAAGGTTCAGAAATATTCCATGGGCATATATTAGTAAGGTGCTGTGAGACTTTTAGGATTGTGTGTTTACACCTACCAGGCAATGCTATGATGTTTTGAAATTTTTCATCTCAATCATATAGCTGAATATTGATAAGTATTAATGGTAAAATATTTGTGAACATCACTTATGCCTATGATATTGATGTGGTTTAAAAGGCTGCGGAAATAAAGTGTCTGGCTCTGTTGGGGGTCGAATCATGTCTCACTATATGACATGTTTGTGTCCTAACCCCTAGTCCTGTGGGTGTGAACCCATTTGTGAATAAGACTTTAAAGATGTTATTATTTTTTGAGGTGTGGACTTATTTGTGAATCAGATCGTCAAAGTTACTGTTTTAGTCTGCTAAGCTGCTGAAAGCAATATACCAGAAATGAGCTGGCTTTCAATAATGGGGTTTTATTTGCTTACAATCTTACAGTTCTGAGGCTGTGAAAATGTTCAAATCAAGGCATCATCAAGACAATAACTTTTTCCTGGAGACAGGCTACTGGCAATCCTAGACTTACCTGGCAAATGGCAAGGCACATGATGCTGTCTACTGGTCTTTTCCTTCTCTTCTGGGTTTCATTGTTTTCAGCCTCTTAGTTCTGTGACTTTCTCTATGAGCTTCTGTGGCTTTATCTCTGAGTTTCATCTCTTATAAAGGACTGCAGAAAGAGGATTAAGACCCACCCTGAATAAGGGTCTTAAGATCCTATTCACCAACAGATCCTACTTACAATGTATCCACATCTACAGAAATGGGTTAAGTTTAAGAACATAATTTTCTGGGGTCCTCTACAAAGCCTCCAAACTATCACACTTACTATTTAGATGAGGCCAAATTAAATCAGGGTGGGCCTTAATTCATATGGCTGAAGTCCTTGTAAACAAAGAAACCTGAACACAGAAGCCAAAAAATAGAAAAAATTAGAGAATGGGGCAGCTTGCCATGTGTTGGGGGCTGAGATGCAAGCCAAGGAACCCTAAGGATTACTGCAGCCAATACAAGCAAACAAAAGATTCCAAGAGAAAGCATAGTTTGTCAAGACCTTGATTTAGGACTTCTAACCTCCAAAACATGAGACAATAAATACTTGTTTAAGCCAACCAGCTTTGTGGCATTTGTCATAGCAGCCCTGGCAAACTAAGACAGGCTCCATTTTAAATGTTTGATTGCTAAAAACTCTCAGCCTCCATCTGCCCCTCTTGCCTCATAACTGGGCAAGCTGATAAGATAGCTCACACACTCCCTTTCTGGGTATTAGCAGGAGGTTCGAACCATGTAAGCCCAGGCCTGTGGGCAGAAACCCTCACCCTGACCTAATTTCCAGACCACCATAAAACCCAGTCCCCCTTCTCTGCTCTCTCAAATCATTTTGGTAACTGCATGGAGGTCTCTCCTTCTATCCCAGAAATTCTTATTTTGTGAGAATAACCTTTTCATTCTCTTTGGCATGTATATGGCATCATCAGTCTTCACATCTGAAGCAAGTATTTGGTGGAGATCCATTCATTCTCCAATGTACAACAGCTGGATTTGTCAGAAACAGTGTGAAATAAAACCTTGTTCCCACCTTGACTCCAGCAATAAAATATATATATATCTATATATATCTATAGATATAGATATAGATAGATAGATAGATATAATCAAGTGATATGTTTCTCTGGCTTTATTTTGATCACACTTACTGAGCTGAAGTATATATAAACTACACTGCTAGTTGATTTGAGGTATATGGGTGGCAGGAGGAAAATTATCCACAACTTAGTGACAGAGCAGAAGAAACAGAAAATTCAGTTTTGAGTTTCAGATTGTTGAGTCTGTCTCTTATTGAATTAAGGAATTCCATATTCTCATTGTGGAAACAAATTTATTTGGTGGAAATAATGCATATATAGTTAAGAATAATGGATTTTATTTTTAATATTACATTTATTTTTAGATTCCAAACATAATATTTTATTGACCCAACACACTATTAATTATAAGATACACTACTGCTTTATGTACCACTAATATAGACAACATCCTGCCAATTCAAATTCACATGATGCTTTCTAGTTACTTAGTCTTTTTATTCTTACAAGAAGGGCTCTTTAGACCTAGACATATTTTAACAACATATTATACTTCTACATATATAAAAAGGAAATATAACAAAATAAGATCTTCTTAAATTGTCTTTAAACAGTCATGCTGTCTTTGCATGCAACAACAATGATCTCACAACTGCCTCCTGGCAGACAGACATTATCTGATTTCATAAATATTAAAATAGGAAAACATGTTCATTTTGAAATTTTTTAAAACGCAAAGCTGACAGAAGATTTCCAATCCAACAGGGAGAGAAATTAATATTATCTTTCTTTTCTGAAAATCTTACAAAGCAACAAGGAAGATTTCAAAAGAAAAAGTTTTAAGACTAGTAAACAGCTCCATTAGTGAAATCCAAACACACACAAAATTAACCAAATTCCCAAATATAGTAAATATTTTTGTTTAGTATATCTAAAAATAATGATAGTACTTACCATGTGACAGGAACTGTTCTGTTTTCCAAATGTTGACTCATTTAATCTTCACAACTACTCCAAGAGGTAATTATCCTCATTTTATAGATAAGTAAATTGAGGCACTTGAGAAGTTAAGACTTCTGCCTAAAATAACACCGATTAAATGGCGCAATCAGGAGTAAACACAGTAAGTCTGATTCCAGAGTCTTTTTTGTTAATTATAGATGAGCAGAACTGATGTGAAAATTTGCAAATTGTGGCTATGTGACAGGAAAGAACTGGAGCCTTGAAGTAGCATATTTCAGAAATTACCAGCAAATATTCATTCCCTGATGGAGAAGGACTTACTTTGAATTAGAACTTTTGTGAACAGGACTAAAACTCTAGAAGTATGTAATCAAAAGGGAAGACAAAGATAAAAGAATCCAAACTTTCTTTCGAAAGTGAGTAATCTGTTCAGGAAAACACTGTAGCAGTAAATGGAACTGGCATTTCACCCAGTATTCAAAACTAAATAACTTCATGGGTACATGGAATTCTAGGTGAGTATTCTTCTGAAAGTGAGTTTTCAGCTCAGAAAAACACCATAGAATGGAACTGGGATTCCACAAAGATTTCAAACTAAGTAACATAATGTTTACACAGAATTCTAGGTGAGGGTTCTTTTTAAGGTGAGTTTTCATCTAAGAAAAACACCAAATAAATGAATTGAACTGGGGGAGAGGGGTCCCAAATTGACATACATGACCTACCCAAAAGGAAACAAAACACCCTGGAAGACAGTTCTGTATCTTTTGGTAGCAGCAGCTAGTGAGAGAACTGGTCCCATTGAACCAGAATATGGTCTGAGAGATGAGGTCTGGCTATATGGAGAGGCCACCTTTGAAAGCAACTGACATTAGAGGTGAAACCTGAAAAGTAACTCTTGCCTCTCTGATCTTCCACTGAGTCTTCGAGCTAATATATTGCCCCCAAAATCTAACTCAGTTAAATTTAGGTTAAAGAATATACACAGCATCCATATAGAGATACTGAAAGTAAAACATAAAAGCAAAGGAGAACATCCAAACTCTCCTACATGTAAAGAAAACTCATGAGGAAAACATGCGGCCACAGAACAGAAGAAATTTCTAACCTATTATTTCAACCTGAATACTTATAATAATAAAAATGTAATAAACAAATTACAGCTATGAAGAAAGACCACAAAGAAGAAATACAAGAACTCAGGAAAAAGTCTTTCAGATCATGCTTCTCAAAGTTTTGAGATGTATTGAGATTAGGAATTTGGGCAAGAATATAAATCAACACACTGCTTCCCTCAGTGAGAACATCTTGCTTTGAAAAGAAATGCTAGCTGAACTAAATGGGATACGTAGTGATATAGTTGATTTACATTCTGTTGTGATTTTCTTGTCTCATCACAGAATGACCACAGTTCACAGATTGCTGATCAATGGACCAGGATCAAGTCTGTAGGTCACATTTTGCACAGCATGGGTTTAGAGTCCAATTATAGGCAATGACCAGAGCCAACAGATGAAATGCGCTTAGAATAAACATCAAATCAAAGCCATTTCGGAGATGATGATCAAACTACCCTCAAGCAGAAAGGAGAACAGACACCACATAAAGTACAGTAAGTTATGTAGGGGATAAAAATGAGACAAGTCAATAAAATAAGAGAAATGAAACCAAAAAGATACTTATAGCTATAGGATACAGACACAAGTACACATGCATATCATTAAGAAAAGAAAAACACAATGGAACAAAACAAATATTTCAAACTAACATTCATGAAAAATTTCCTGCAATATAGAAAGTTTGCATAATATCATTTGAAGCAGAGGATATCATGCAGGAATTGTTTTCCCTAGAAGAGAATAAAATAACCCATAAAATAATAAGTGAAACAGAGTAAAATAAAAATTTTATAGCCAGCAAAGCTGTCTTTAAAAGACAGATGCTATGGAAAAACAATTTTGAACATGCAAAAAGTCAAACAATTGTGTTCACATGGGTTTTCTCTAAGAAATCTATTAGAAGATGAACTGTAGCCAACCGAAGCAATGACAAGAAAAGTTTCAGAAAGGGCGCAGATGGTTATGATCTAGAGAAGAAGCTCAAGTACCTGCCATCCAAGTTATTTCTCCTCCCAATATTGTGAGGATTCTCCCAGGAAGGCATGTGACTGCCTCAATTATCCTTTTAAACATGCCGCACCAATTAGATCTCCTGGTGAACAGACTAATAGTATTTGCTAGGAGAGCCTTTATGGAGCACTTTTAGCAGGATGTCCCTATTGTATGACTGCTTTTATAAACAAGGTCAGAATCCATGGATTTAAAAGGCATCGCTCCTTGGAAACATTATACATAAACTATGCCACAACCTTGAGTGTGACATGTAAGTGCTTTGCACCATGTGTAGCAACCCTGCACAGCTCACGCAGAGACCAAAGACTGTAGGTCTGATGTGCAAAGGAAGGAGCTACACTGAAAGTCTCACACCTCTCCATGATTTTTCTGAGCTGCTTCATTGTGTATATCCTTAAAATTATAGTACAGCTTGATAAAGGGCAAGATCTCTGATTTATGTGATTCTGACTACAGAGCTCAAATCCTCATGTTGGCTCAGGTAGGAAATTTGAAAGGTAAAAGGGAAATGTTTTGATGGATGATCATTCTTTCAGTTAAAACTTTGAGAAGAGGAGTATGTGGGGACCCGGCAGATGTTGTTTCCATTGTGTGATAAAGAGCCCTATTACTATCTTGCTATGAGAGTTTTGACAGTATATATGGCATCTTAGTGCTTCAGAAACTATATCTGATGTCCATAGCAAATAGAATAGACTGTAAATATAACACTAAGATTATCAATTACTAGTTTGGTAACATTAGAAGTATTATATTTTGATTTTTTTAATTTGTCTGATTTCATATTATAGTTTTTAATGCTTTTCCAATTAGAAGAAAATCAACAAAGTTTATTTTAAAAATAATGGTAAATATTTTACCTTTTGAAATGCTTTGGAACAATTATAAGAACATGAAACATTTTATTCTTTCTATATTTATAATATGACCAGGTATTGATTTGCCTAGTTTTTCCCTCTGAAAAACCAGTTTTTCAATTTATACATTTTTATTTTCAATATTTTAATACACTAATTATATTTTTAATCTTCCTAATATATTTACCGTTTTTTTCCTAAGGTTTGTTTTTCTGTTATTTTTTGAAATTCTTGTCCTGTAGGTTTTGTTTCTTTCCTTTCATTTTTCCTCGATTAACTTCTGAGTGAGATTTTGGTTTTAATGAGTTTCTGCATAGGATATCCCCCAAACTGTTGTCTTTATTGTTTAATTGCAATGTTGATTTCCTGCTTCATTCAAGAGTCACTTAGAAGAGTGTTTTTTAATTGCCAAATCTTTTTCTCTATACATTTTCATTAATTTCTATTTTTATTAATTTTGTTCCGTATCTGTAACCCTAACCCTAATATTTTCTGTTTCCTAATTTACTTTGATTTGTTGGTTTCCAAATTTACAGATGGATTTTGTGAATGACACCTGGAGACTTAAAGTAATGTTTAGTTTCTCTTTGCTAATACACAATCAAACTCCATTTGGACTACTATTTGCTTGTGTTCTGTGAGTTTCTCCTTGTATTTCCAGCAGATATTACCATAGTTATTTGCACACTGTAGTATGACCATTATGAATTGCATCCTAGATCAAGATAAAAGGCCCATTTCAAGCAAGCAAACAAACACAAAAAACCAGAAGATGTGAAAAATAAAACAACATTATAAGAATTAACAAAATGTATTCTCATGAATTCAGGGTGGGAAAGTTTTAATAAACAAAACATAAAAGTTCTAATCTTTAAAAGAAAAAAATGATTATTTTATGATTATAAATATGTTTTTTATACTACAAATACTATACATCAAAAGACAATGAACAAGCCACAATCTAGAAGATATTTGTCATACAAAGAACTCAGAGGATTATTATTTAAAATGTATGAAGAATTATAAATCAATTTAAAATTAAATAAGCCAATAGAAAAAATGAGAAAACACAATAAGCACCTTATAGAAAAGGGTATAGGACTGATCAATAAACATATAAAAAGATGTTCAACCCCATTAAAAATAAGAAATATGCCAATTAAAACCATAATGAAATATAATTTTATACTATTTAGAATGGCAAAAATTAAATTCAGTGCTTCTAAACATGTGAATCAAAGAAAATGCATATACTGATGTTGGCATGTAATTGGTACGACTACTTTGGAAAATAATTTTGAATTATCTTGTGAAGCTGAACATAGTTGTGACGGTTAATTCCATGTGTCACCTTGGCTATGTTATGGTATCCAATTGTTTGGTTAAGCAATCACTGACCTGATTGTTACCATGATAGTATTTCACAGAAGGGTTTGCATCTACAATCAGTTGATCTCATCTATGCTAATTGCATCTACAATCAACAAAGAAGGTTGCTCTCAGCAATTGGATAATCCCCTCATCCAATCAGTTGCAGGTCTTAAAATCTGGAACTGAGGATTTCAAAAAGAAGAATTTCTGCTTCAACTTCCATCAGCCAGCTTTCCTTGGTAAATTCGGACTCAACTTCAGCATTACATTTATCAGAGTTTTCAGCTTGCAGCATGCAAGCTTGCCAGCCCCTACAGTCACATAGGTCAATGGTTATAATAAATCAATAATAAATCTGTATATATATATATATATATCCTTCCAGTTCTGTTTCTCTGGGGAATCATGTCTTTGGTCATAGTTATCTGTACGTTCAGATGGTTATCTGTTTGTTCCAGTGATTTCACTTCTAGCTTTATACTAGAACTGTGTAGTTGTATAGACATACCAGAAGATGTATGCAAAAATAGTCAGCTATAGTAAATAGTCTAGCAAAAGACAGGAAGCGAACCAAATTACTTTGATAGCAAAATTCAGAGAATGGAGTGTTATACAACCATAAAAAATCAGTGAACAACAATTTCCTGAAACATTAGGAAGGCATTTAGAAAAAAAAATTGATGATTTTTTTTTCTGAAGACACACTGCTTGACTTTTTAAATAAAGGTAAAAAAACCCAAAGTAAGCAATATGTTTTCAGTGATTCATACATACTCAAAAACAAAACAAAACAAAAACAAAACAAAAAAAACAGGGAACTTATTTTAAAAATTACAATAATGTTCTTATTTGGTGTGTAGGCAAAGTTCTGGATAAAGACATTATTGAAAATTTTCTAATTATTTGGGTGGGACTTGAGGTTGAAAATTTGTATTCACTCTCTAATATTATTTGTTAATTATATTTTTATATTTTGCAGGATTTACACTAAAAATTAAAGTAAGTAAAACTTGGTACATTAAAAAATTTCACAATTGGATCCAAGGCTGACTTGTTTTACCAATGGACTTCTTAAAGTTATTGATTGCTGAAAAAAAACATGATCTTCTTCCCTTTATCTTGATTATTTTCACAGAGACACTATGCTTCATTCCTTGGTTATTAGTCCAAATATCTGATGATTTAATATACTTGAGATATTAATTTTACATGTTTGTGGGAATTTTATGTCATGGGTGATTTCTTAGCTCCATTTTATCAGTTTACATTTGGCCCTTTTCAGAGTATAATTTCAATAATTCAAGAAAAACGAAGTGTTCACTGATTTCAAAGAAATGATAAAAAACTATCTCTGCTACTTTTCTAGGTAAATGGCACAGTCTGTCAAAAATTGATTTTAAGTGGATGGACCTAATACATAAATACAGAGTGATGCATTATTTTCTGATGAAACGAAGTAAGCTTTGCATTTTGTTTTCTTCTTTTTTCTCTTGACAGCAGGAATAACTTGCTGATGCACATTTGCTCAAAACTGTATTTTACCTATCATCCAGCTGTTATTTCTAGAATATGTTCAGCATACGAAAGATTGAAGGACTGACAATATAAAGTAAATATTTTACTTCAATTGTAGTTTAGAATTTAAAAATTATTACATAATTGTTGATTATGTAAAGAATCATTACATAGTTTCTTTATTGATATACAAATCACACCGTCTAACAGGGATGTTTTACTACTTTTTAAGTATTTCATAATAATTGTTACTTTGCAAAACGTAATCATATATATACATACTATATATGTTGCAATAAGTTATTATGCATAAACTGGATATTTAGGCCAAAAATCTCTTAAAAACTTGGTTAAAACTAGATAGCATGACTAAATTATTACTTAAATTTTCTACAGAATATTATTTCTATAATTTACACTTTATAAAAAAGAATTATTTAAGCAAAATTTCCTAACTATACATTTGTAGTTATCTCATAATTTAAAAACTCATTACAATGTGTTTAAATAATTTGATAATTCTGTTTTACACAGAACAGTTTTGAACTTTGGGACACATCCATGTGAAAGGAAACTGCCCATTTTTCATATTCTTCTGATTTATCATTCGAATTTGAGTTAGTTAAATATTTTTTTTGTGAAGAATATTGCATACAATGAAATGATCCTTCTAGGCTGAACCAACCCATTTAGTTACAGCTCAGGGGGGAGTTTGTAAAATAATATTGCCGTTGCCTTGTGCTTTCTTATTCTCTGTTTTTATTTTTATATCAGTGAAAGTACATTTTACACCAGAGCTTTATAGGAAATAAAAAATCATGCCTCTGGTAAAAGAACACTTTGTATACTTTAGCACCAAGCAAAATATTCTCCCAATAAAATCTGGTGTTTGTGTTCAGCTGTTAAAAACATTTGCAATTCAGAGCATGCTTTAGAAAATGTTAGAGTTAAATCAGATTAACCCCAAACTTCATCTAATTCAAATTCTTCATTTTCATTTTCACATATTAATATTTATTGAATTAAAACATCAAACGTGAAGAAACCTAATCAGCAAAGCTTATGTGCTCCTTTAGTTTCTATTATATTTTAAATGCCTTTGTATTTATTTCCTCATTAGGTATCTTACCTGATTATATTAATTAAGAATGAAATTCAATCACTGTTATTTTAAAGTTATAGATTAGCATTATGTTTTATAATTTTAAAAATACCTTGAATTCAATAATCATAAACAACAGAACCAAATATCTTGTTAATTGACCTGGTAAAGTAAAATTCCTTTGAGATAATATTAGCCCAAGAAAGCTATTCCTGAAGACACTGTCTGTAACTTCCAGCTACTCCCTGTGCCAGAATTTTTATTTCACTAATGCTGTTCTCACTACAACCCTGTGAGGCAGGTCTAATTAGCTGCATTTTACCATTGAAACTTCAGGCCAAAGAGTCTGAGAAATGTATGTATGGACTTAAGCCAAATAAAGGTGAAGGTAAGATTTAAAGACAGGGCAGTCTATCACTGGAAAAGAACAAAGGAAAATTCACAGAGGATTTGTCCGTTATCCTTTCAGCAGACACAAGACAGCTCATAAACACTACTCATCTGGCAAGTGCAGCAGTAGAAAATTGCCATCAAAGTCTCTGGCTTTTGCTTTCTACATTGTATTTGTTCTACTTTTTTGGATTAAGTAGAATGAAAAATGCATTACTTTGCAATCAGAAAAAATAATTAAGCAAAGGTATAGTATAGCTGAGCAGCCAAAGAACATGTCACCATGTTTATGTTAAAATATGTAAACTTTATGTGTAAGAGAACCACTTCAATCCTTTGCAAATAGGTAATTTAGTCACTTTTTAAATACAGAGTTAAACATGTTTGGTTACTTGTCTTTCAGGCTTACAGCAAATTACAACCAGTAAACCATATACAGAAAGATCTATGACAACCAGAGGCTAGAAGACTTTAGCAACTAGGATTTATGGAGTTCTAAATAAAAGAGAATGATACTAAAACACACACACACAGAAGTTTTGGCCATTTACTATAAAGGAAAACGTATTGAAATACCTCAAAAACTTCTATCATAACACTGTATTTTTATTGAGAGTAATAGGATAATAATAATGGAAAACCTGGGTGGTAACTAAGGAAGTATGAAATAAAAGATCCTTTGTTAAAGAATGTAAATAATTATTTAATATAAAATGAGACTATATCCGTTGAGAGAAATTTAAATTCTAATGTGCTTATTACATCTATAGATTCTTTTTATGTTAAAATATTTGTCTTCAAGGGACACACTAGCTCGATTATAATATATTAGTTTTATTTTTAAGTTGCCAGAATTGGTTTGCTAATATTTTGGGGAATCTTAACATCCTTGTGCATACATGAGATTGTTGTGCATTTTTCTTTTTTCACACAGTCCTTGTATGGTTTAGACGTCTTATATTTCCTAGAGTCGCAGAATGATTTTGGGAATATTCCTTTACTTTCTATGCTCTGTGAGAGCTTAGGTAAGATTGGAGTGATTTATTCCTTGAAATATTAATAGGACTCACCATTAACATTTTCTTTGTGTGGAAAATATATATTCTTCATTGTGGTATAATTCATTCTTCTTCTTGTATCAATTTTGGTAAATTATATTATTTTAGGTATTTAATAATTTCACCTATGTTTTAAATTTCATGGCATAAATTTTATAATATTCTTTTATTTACTGAATTTTTAGTCCACTTAACATACACGAGGCTTAGGCCACTTTAATGTCCAGGATCCCCTCCTGACTTCAATGCTGTCATTGTCTAATCTTCTTCTTCTATCCTATTTTCAATCCCCATGTATTAGTTTCTATTGCTAAGTTACAAACTACTTGAAAATTTCATAGCTTAAAATCACAAGCATTTATTTAGTTCACGGTTCGAGGTTTGGAAATTGACACGTCTAGCTGGCAGTTCTGGCATTGTCTGGGATTCCTCAAGTGTCTGCAATCAGTTACACATCAGCTAAGTACATCTATACCTGGGATTGGTCAGCTATTGGTAGGGGTGCCTTGGTTTTCCTTTATGTGGTCACATCTTCGAGCAGGCTAGCCTAGACTTGTTCATGTGGCATTGGCAGAGTTCTGAGAGAGAAAGAGAGAGAGAGAGAGCGAACAAAGCACACATGGCCCTTTAAGACCTAGGCTTGGAGTTAGCACATCATTACTATTATATTATAGTGGCCAAAGCAAGTCATAAATACAGATCAGAGTCAGGGAGTCAGGAAATAAACTCTACCTTTTAATGAAGGGAACATGAAAGTTACAGCAAAGTTTGTGAATACAGGGAGCATAAAGAACACTGGTCATTTCAGCATTGAATTAGCATTATTATTTAATATTGAAAATATTTGTTATTTTCATTTCTGTTTTTATCATTTCCTTTTCTTACCATTTGTTCTTTCATCTTGATCTGTGAGGGATAGTTTTATGTATCAACCTGGCTAGGCTATAGTGCCAGTTATTTAATGAAACACTAATTTGGTGTTGCTGTGAAGGTATTTTGAAGATGTGGTTAATGGTGACACTAAGTTGACTTTAAGTAAGAGAGAGTACCCTTGATAATGTGGGTGGGCCTCATCAAATCAATGGAAAGGCATTAAGAGAAAAAACCGAGGTTATCCAGAAAATAAAAAAAAAATTCGGGTTTGAGATTGCAACAACTCCTACATGAAATTTCGGGCTATCAGACTGCTGCCCTATAGATTTTGGACTTGTCTGCTCCATAATGGCTTGAACCAATTTCTTTAAATGTTTGTGTGTATGTGCATGTGTGTGTGTGTGTGTGTAGTTCTGTTTCTCTGGAAAATACTGACTTATGCACCATTCCTATAGGATAATTATCCTTAGTTCTCTAATAAACCTATCAGAAGTTCTAATACTGCAATTTATTGTGTTGCTGATGAACTTTAAGGCTTTCATTTGTCTGAAAATGTCTTCATTTTGCCAACATTCTTAAAGAGGGATTTTTTGGGAACCCTATTCCATGTTGTCATCTATTTCCTCTGAGCACTTATAAAAAAATTTCATTTATCTTCTGGATTCCACTGTTAAGACATTTTATTGTCATTCTTTGGTGAGTCTTTTCCTATGGATTTTATTTTTTTATATTCTATTAGAGAAAGTTTACAGAAAAAAACATGCAGAAAATACAGAGCTCCCATACACATACATACCCATACACAGTTGTCCTTATTATTAACACTTTGCATTAGTGTGATACTTCTGTTAAAACTGATGGAACAGTATTATTATATTACACTATTAACTATAGGCCATAGTTTCATTAGGGTTCACTGTTTCTGTTGTATAATCCTATGGTTTAAAAATTTTTTATTATAGTAACATATATAAAACCTAAAATGTACCCTAACCATATTCAAGTATATGATTCTGCTGTTGTTAGTTGTATGACAGTGTTGTGTTAACATCACCACCATCCATTACCAAAACTTTTCCATCACTCTTGGCAGAAACTTGTCCCAGTTAAACAGTTCCTGCCCAACCCTAGCCCCTGGTAAGCTGTATTCTAATTTCTGACTCTGAATTTGCTTATTCTAATTATTTTATATCAGTGAGACCATAGAATATCTGTCCTTTTTCGTCTAGCTTATTTCACTCAACATGATATCTTCACAGTTCATCCATGTTGTCCCGTATATCAGAATATCATTCCTTTTTTCATTTATTCTCTTGCTCTTTGTGTATCTGTGGACTTATTTTTTCATCAGCCCTGGATGATTCTCAGCCATTGCCTTTCCACTCTATTCACTTATTCACTTTATTCTGGGGTCAATTAAACAAATATCATACTTTCTCATTTCACTCTCTTTTACTTTTAACTTCTCTCTATTTTTCATTTCCTTGTCTCAATACACTGAATTCTGAATAATTTCTTAAAATTCACCTTCAGATTTACCTATTTCCTCTTTATTTGTGTCTAATTAGTTGTTTAAACCATCCATTGAGATTTTAGTGTCAAGAATTTTGTATTTAATAGAAGTTCTGTTTCATATTGTTCTAGCTATTTTTGATAGTCTTTTGCCCCTAATTCAGTGTTTGTTCCAATTTTTATATTTAAAAAAATTTTTTTACAAAATCACATTGCACTCTGTAATGATTATTTCCTGATGATTGCATCCTCTGTTTATAAATTTTTATTTTGTTATTCCCATTGACCATAACTCATGATTTTACTCAAGTGTTTAGTAATTTTCTTGTTGTTTGTACATTATACAAACAAAAGTTAGGGGTCTTAACCTACTTTAAAATACTTGGCTTAAAGTGAGATTCTCAGACTAACTCCTTGGTCTTGGAAGTCCCAAGACATAGAACCCTGGTGAACTGCAGTGCCAATGTTGTCATTTCCTTTAGGCCAACCCCTCTTAGTGATACCTACTCTTTCACTTGCTTACCAACTACTGTTCCCTACTCAGTTTCAGCAACTGTGTGAGAGCATTTGAGGGTGTATGAGAGTTTGGTCTTGGATATTTAGAGTTTTTTCTAGTGAGTCAACAGTGCAATAAATTATAATATGTTTGATATATTGCATCAAAGATACAGTTGTGTTTTAATAGGAGGTCTCTTCAAAGTACCTGTCCTACTATCCTGTTTTGAGAATAACCATAAAAGATTATCATCCAGAATTTTAATATGAAAAGTATAATTTACAATGGTAAAATATTATATCAATAAAACTAATTTGTGGAAGATATTTAATTCATAAATATTCTATATGAATAAAGTAGTGTTTAATAATTTGATATTATATCTCAGTTCTGAATAAGATATTAAATTTTCAGATATTACTGTGATGTGATTAAACCAACAGTGTGTAATAAGTAGTTTTGAGATCAATATAGGGAAACAATGAAGCATAATAATCCACACAAAAATCAAACAGACCTGACTTAGCACCCACAAACTTTGGTCTAGTAGTTTAAATTCTAATTTCAAACATCTTGTATTTAATGAGGATAGTTTTATGAACCTTTTAAGTACTGTTTTAAAGATTAATTGAAATGCTGAGCTAACCAAATGTTCAATGAACTTTAGTGTCCATTTGATAGACTTACTTATTGAATACCTATGTGCTAGGAATTACTTTATTGTTGCTTTGGGGCAGATTATGGTTTTAAAGAATTACAGATCCTTTAAGTGTTTGAAATCTTATTAAGGAGGCAATACAAAATCACAAAACAATAAGTTCAAGAAAACTCTGTGCATTCTGAGTTATAAACAAAGATGAGGTATCCTATCGAGTAAGGGGCAAATGGTAGAAGAGGAAGATTAAGGAAGAGCTTATGGCGAACGAGTAAGAATTAAGACAGCATTCAGATTCTGATTAAAAAAAAAAAGACATCAGTGTTTCCTATTATTACACTAGACCCTAAGCAATAATTTGTTTGAATCTCCATGTATTCCAGAATTGAAAGATTATGACATCTGAATAAATACTTCAGTTGTTTACTGTTTAAGCAGATATTTGCTAGTAAAAGAGTTGTGAAAATGCATTATCCTTTTAAAGTCTGTACATTATATTCTTTGTGGTAAAGAATAAACATGATAGCAATTGGAATTTACAAAATATTCTGCTTTTCTCCTAAACATAGATGTAGATTAAATATGTTAATTTAGTAAATCACAACTATTTTGTCATAAGATGTTTCTAAATTTTTTATTCCCTCAAAAGTTAAGTTTATTTTAATTTAATTTAAAAATGAAATAAGCAAATGAGGTCTGTTCACCTCCATTTAGTTGTCAAAAACTGCCCTGGGCAAAATTTTCCAGTGGAAAGTAAGAAATGAGACGGAAAGCACTAATGAGTCAAAGCAAAAGTTTAAAAAGAGATAGCATAAGGGGTTTCTTACATTTCTTTTATAAACTATGAATATATTCATCAGGTAAATGGTAACAGCATTTTTTAAATTAGAGAAGTTCTTAAGTTTACTGAAAAATCATGCATAAAATACAGGTTTCCCATACATGCTCCTCACACACATTTTTCCCTATTAATAGCTCTGCTTATGTGTGGTACCTTCATTATAATTATATCATTGAAACAATATAATTATAATTATATGATTAACTATAGTCTATAGTTGACATTAGGATTTGCTTTTTCTGTTGTGCAGTCCTATGGCTTTTAAAATTTTTATTTTAGTAACCTATATGCCCCAAATTTCCCCTTTTAACCACATTCAAATATATGATTCAGTTGTGTTTTTTACATTTACAGTGTTGTGCAAACAACAACACTATCCATTTCCAAAGCTTTTATCACATCAAACAGCAACTTTGTATAAACAAACATTGACTTCCCATTGCGGATCCCTAATCCAGTCTTTGGTAATCTGTATTCTAGTTTAGAACTCTGTGAATTTGCTTATTCTAATTATTTCAAGTCAGTGATATCATACAATGTTTGTCCTTTTGTGTCTGGTTTATTTCACTCAACAGGATTCATCTATGTTGTCCCATGTATCAGAACCTCATTTCTTTTTATGGTTGAATAATATTCTATTGTGTGTATATACCACATTTTGTTTATCCATTCATTGGTAAATGGACACTTGGGTTGCTTCCATCTTTTGGCTGATGTAAATAATGTCACTATAAACATCAGTGTGAAAATATCTGTTTGAGTCTCTGCTTTCAATTAATTTGGGTATATACAAAGAAGTGTGGTTGCCAGGTCATATGGAAACTGTCCTTAACTAACTGATGAATAGCCAAACTGTTTCCACAGTGATCACACCATTATACATTCTCACAAACAATGAACAAGTGTTCCTCTTTCTCTACATCTTCTCCAACACTTGCTATTTTCATTTTTTTAATAATAGCACTTCTAGTAGGTGCAAAATGATATCTCACGGTTTTGATTTGCAATTCCCTAATGGCTAATTATATTGAGATTCTTTTCATGTGTTTTATCACTATTTGTTTATCTTCTTTGTAGAAAAGTTTATTCAAGTCTTTTGTCCATTATTTAATTGGGTTGTTTGCCATTTTCTTATGGAATTTTAGGATTTCTTTATAGAATCTGGATAGTAAACCCTTACTGCATATGTGGTTTCCAAGTGTTTTCTCCCATTCCATAATTTCTTCTTTCTTGATGAAGTTCTTCGATGCACGAGTTTTTAATTTTTATGAAGTCTCATTTATCTATGTTTTCTTTTGTTGCTCAGTCATTTAGTGTATAGTCGAAGAAACCATTGCCTAACACAAGGACCTGAAATTGCTTTCATATGTTATCTTCTAGGCAGTTGATAGTTTTGGTTATTTTATTCAGGTCTTTGATCCATTTTGAGTTAGTTTTTGCATATGATAGGATGGTGGGCTATACCTTTTTATTCTCTTGCATATGGAAAGCCAGTTTCCAAAGCACCATTTGTTGGAGGACTATTCTTTCCCCATTGACAGGACCTGACACACTTGTAAAATCAATTAGCCATAGATATGAGGGATATTCTTGAACTCTCAATTCAGTTCCATTGGTCTATAAGTCTGTCCTTGTGCCAGTATCATGCTCTTTTTATTACTTAACTTTGTAAAAACCTTTAAAATCAGGAAGTATGAGTCTTCCAACTGCATTCCTCTTTTTCAAGATTGTTTTGGTGATTCAGGGAAACCTACACTTCTGTATAAATTTGATGATTGACTTTTCCATCTAAGCAAAAAAGGCCGTCATAATTTTAATTGGGATTGTGTTGCATCTGTAAATCACCTTGGGTTGAATTTACATCTTAACAACATTTAGTATTCCATTCCATGCACATGGAATGCCTTTCCATTTATTTAGGTCTTTGAATTATTTTAACAATGCTTTCCTTGTAGATGTCCTTATATCCTTGTCAAATTTATTTCTGGATATTTGTTTCTTTTAGTTACAATCATAAATGGAATTGTATTATCGATTTCTTCTTCAGATTGTTCATTACTAGTATATAGGAAGACTACTGATTTTTGTATGTTGATCTTTTACCCTGCCATTTGCTGAATTTCTTTGTTATTTCTAACAGCTTTCATGTGGATATTTCAAGATTTTCTCTATATAGGATCATGTCATCTGCAAATAGGGGAAGTTTTCTTCTTCCTTTCCAATTTATATACCATTGTTTCTCTTTCATGCCTAATTGATCTGGCTAGAATGTTCAGCACAATCTTGAATAACTGTGGTAACAGTAGGCATCCATGTCTTATTTCTGATCTTGGAGGGAAAGCTTTCGTTCTTTCACCTTTGCATAAGATGTTAGCTGTGAGATTTTCGCAAATGTCTTTTATGATGTTGAGGAAGTTTTCTTCTATTCCTAGTTTTCTAAGTGTTTTTATTAAGAAGTGGTAATGAATTTCCTCAAATACCTTTTCTGCATCAATTGAGATGATCAGGCATTTTTTCCTTCATTTTATTAATGTGCCATGTTGCATTAATTGATTTTCTTTTGTTCAACCACTCTTCCAAACTTGTGGTAAATCCTACTTGAGCAAAATGTAAAATTGTTTTAATATGCTGTTGTATTCAATTTGCAAGTATTTTGTTGAGGATTCTTGAATCTGTATTCATAATGTCTATTGGTAATAGTTTTCTGTGATATCTTTGTCTTTGGTATTAGCATGTGTGCCAGTTTGGATGTATTATGGCCTCCCAAATACCATTCTCTTTGATGCAATCTTGTGGGAGCAGATTGGTTAATCTTTTTGATCAAGGTGCGACCTTTTGATTGGATGTTTCCATGGAGATATGACCTACCCAACTGTGGGTGATGACTTTGATTGGATAATTTTCACGGAGATGTGTCCCCGCCCATTCAGCATGGGCCTTGATTAGTTTACTGGAGTACTATATATGCTCAGACAGAAGGAGCGAGCTTGCTACAGCCAAGAGGGACACTTTGAAGAAGGCACAGAAACTGAGAGTAGCTGCAGATGAGAGACAGTTTTAAAACAGCCATTGGAAGCAGACTCTTGCTCTGGAGAAGCTAAGAGAGGACAAACACCTCAAGAGCAACTAAGAGTGACATTTTTGAGGAACTGCAGCCTAGAGAGGAACATCCTGGGAGAAAGCCAGTTTGAAACCAGAAGTTTGGAGCAGACACCAGCCATGTGCCTTCCCAGCTAACAGAAGTTTTCAGGACACCACTGGTCATTCTCCAGTGAAGTTACCCGATTGCTGATGCCTTACCTTGGACACTTGGACACTTTATGGCCTTAAGACTGTAACTGTGTAACCAAATAAACCCCCTTTTATAAAAGCAAATCCATTTCTGGTGTTTTGCATTCTGGCAGCATTAGCAAACTAGAACATCATGATTTTAGCCTCATAGAATGACTCACGATGTGCTCTCTCCTCTTCAAATTTTTGGAAGATTTTGAGCAGGATTATTGTTAATTCTTGGAATTCAAGTTCTCTATGTCTTTACTGATCTTCTGTCTGGATGTTCTATCCATTTTTGAAAGTAGTGCATTGAAGTCACCTATTATTAATATTGTACTCTCTTTTTTTTCTTTCAATTTGTCAATATTTGCTTCATATATTTTAAGGCTTGTGATCCTGGGTGCATATATATTTAAAATTGTTATGTCTTCTTGTTGAATTGATCCATTTATCAATAAATAGTGATCTTCTTTTTCCCTTACAAGTTTTTACTTAAACTCTATCTTATCTAATAATGGTATGTCTACCTCAGCTCTCTTTTTGTTACTATTTTAGTAGTGTATTTTTTCCATCTTTTCCCTCTCAACCTATTTGTGCCTTTAAATTTAAGGTGAGTTTGTTTTAAACAGCATATAGTTGGGTCATGCATGTTTATCCGTTCTGCCAGTTTCTGACTTTTGAGTGTTGAGTTTAATCTATTCATATTTAAAATAACTACTGATATTACTGGACTTTCTTCTGCCTTTTTGCTCTTTTAAAGTCTTAAACCTCTTTTGTCCCTAAATTCTTCCATTAATGCCCATTTTCATACATGTTTGATATTTTGTATTGTACCATTTTTAGTCACTTCATTTATTTCTGTATATATTTTTTCATATATTTTCTTTTTGGTTACTAAATTAAGACTGTAACTGTGCAACCAAATAAACATCATGAATCTACAGCAATCACTTATGATGGATACCAGCTTACATTTAAGAGCATATACATTCACTTTTCTTATACTTCTCCTCCCTACCTTTTTGTTGTACTTGTTACAAATTATAGCTTTATACGTTGTATTCCAAAACCATAGATTTATCATTACTTTGTGTATATTTGTATTTTAGAACCTGTGAAATGTATAAAGTGGATTTATATACCATAAAATGCAACAATGGTATTGGCATTTATACTTACCCATCTGAATACCTGTCCAAGGTCTTTGTTTCTTTATGCCACTTTGCTCCACTGTATATTATCTTTTCTTTCAAAGAACTCCTTTCAGCATTGTTTGTAGGGCAGGTCTAGTGGTGATGACCTCCAACAGCTTTTGTTCATTTGGAAAGTCTTAATGTCTCCTTCAGTTTTGAAAGACAGTCTCAAAAGATATAAAAGTCTTAGTTGGAAATTGTCTTTTTTTTTCTTTTTTTTTTTTTACTTCCAGCACTTTACATATTTTGTCCCACTACCTTCTTGCCTCTACGGTTTCTGATGAGAAATCAGAACTTACTTTTGTTCGGACTCCCTTGTACAAAACATTTTGCTTTTCTCTTACAGCTTGCAGAACTTGCTTCTTGTCCTTGGCACTCAACATTTTGACAACTATGTGCCTGGCTTTGGGTATCTTTGAATTTACTCTGTTTGGGGTTTGTTGGGATGGCTAAATGTGCATATTCATGTATTTTTTTTTAATTTTGCAAGTTTTCTGTCATTATTTCTTTGAATATTCATTCTGTCACTTTTTTTCTTCTCTTCTGTGGCTCTCATCAAATATATACCCGTTTGCTTGATGGAGTCTCATAGGTGTCCTAGGCTCTGTTCATTCTTTTTCCATTATTTTAACTTAATGCTCCTCAGTCTGCATCATTTTAGTTGCCTTGTCTTTGAGTTTACTTATCCTTTCTTCTGCCAGTTCCTATATGCTGTTAAATCCCACTAGGGTATTTTTTATTTCAGTTAATATAGCCTTTAACTCCTGTATTTCTATCTGGATACTTTTCCAATTTTTCTACCTCTTCATTATGATTCTCATATTGTTCATTCATTGTTTTCCTGGTATCACTTAGTTCTTTCTCTGTGTATTTCTTAAACTCCCTTTGGATATTGAGGATCATTTTAAAAATTCTTTCTTCTCTTTGTCCAAAGTCTGGTCTCTTTCATTGATGGTTTCTGGGTTTCTATTTAATTCCTTAGGATAGGCCATCATTTCCTATTACTTTGTTTGTCTTGTAATATTTTCTTACATAGTGTATATTTTAGAATTTTAGAGTTAATTCTGGGATTAAGTCTCTGAGCATTCTGTTCCCTAAGTTTTTATCCATCTAGTGATATGGCAGAGATTTCCTTGA
The DNA here is from genome assembly GCF_015220235.1 of Choloepus didactylus. Taxonomy (NCBI): domain Eukaryota; kingdom Metazoa; phylum Chordata; class Mammalia; order Pilosa; family Megalonychidae; genus Choloepus; species Choloepus didactylus. Next base: position 175,931,945 of record NC_051310.1, read on the forward strand.
GTGCCAAGAGTGAGCAAAAACAAACAAACCAATGCTATAAACACCATTCACAGTCTTTGGAAATTGGCTCTGCTTTGGCTGTTGCTCTCTGGCAGAGTTTTGCTCTCTTATCAAGGTAATCTGACAAGCAAATGTAAAGTACAGGTCCTCTCTTTCTTGTCTGAGCTTGTTTCTTACCCTGGCCCTAGGAATTCTCTTATTTACAGGAACTGGAATACCCCTTCTTTCCCTATGAAATAGACACCCCTCCCCTGGGTGTTCTATTGTTTGACTTAAAGCAGGTCATCCTTTGACTTTATTGTTTCTTACACTGCTTTTGATCTCTGCAATCTGCTTCTGCCTGCAGGACAAGTCTGGGAGGGTGTGCCAAGATGAATTTTTCTGATTCAGTCTTTAGGCTGCCACCTGACAGAGTGGCACCCAATATACAGGCACACTAGTAGCAAACAGGGGTTACTCTTCTCCCTCTGGACCATGGTCAGGGACCCACAACAAGAGCACAGGCTGTCTCTATACAATCCTGGGGAAGAGGTTGATGATGCCAATAAGGGCTCCATGAACTTCTCTTGCTATTTAAAATCTGTGTTTTCTTAATTTGGCACTCACTTAATTGCTGCAACCCTTTAACTGTTTTCAAGAATTTTGAGGAAAAAATTTCCAGTTTTTGCTAGCTGTAAAAGAATTCTGTATGGTAACAGCATCCTGGAATGTCTTGTGCTGCCATCTAGGTTGAACTCTCCATAACAGCATTTTTCTAAATTTTTAAAAATTAAAAAAATTTATATATATATATATATATATTTTAATGGAGATTGTTCAGATACCATACAACTATCCAAAGATCCAATGTGTACAATCTATTGCCCATGGCACCACCATACTGCTGTGCACCCATCAGCACAATTATTTTTTTCAATTTTTAAAACATTTTCACTACTGCAGAAAAGAAATAAAGACAAAAAAAATGAAACTCAGGTCCTCCCATATTCCTAACCACGCCCCCTTCCATTATTGAGTCATAGTTTTGGTATAATACATTTGTTACTGTTGATGAAAGAATGTTAAAATACTACTAACTATAGTAATAGTTTGCAAAAGGTATATATTTTTTCCTATATGCCTCTCTATTATTAACTTCTAGTTGTAGTGACATATATTTGTTCTAGTTTGTGAAAGAGATTTCTAATATTTGTATAGTTAATCGTGGACATTGTCCACCACAAGATTCACTGTGTTATACATTGTCATCTTTTAACCTCTAACTTTCCTTCTGGCAACTTGCGTGACTCTGAGCTTACCCTTTCCACCACCTTCACACACCTTTCAGACTGTCAGTTATTCTCACAACATGCTACCATCACCCCTGTCCATTTCCAAACATTTAAGTTCCCCTAGTTGAACATACTGCTCATAATACGCAACCGCTCCCCATTCTTTAGCCTCATTCTATATCATAGTAACTTACATTTCATGTCTCTGAGTTTACATATTACAATTAGTTCATATCAGTGAGACCCTGCAATATTTGCCGTTATGTATCTGTCTTATTTAACTCAATATAGTGCCCTCAAGTTTTCTTCATCAACCCATTTCTTTCAAGATGGTTTTGTTCACACACCATACATTCCATCCTAAGTAAACAATCATTGGTTCCTCATATAGCCACATATTTATTTATTGAGCACCATCGCCACTCTATATATAAGGACATCTCCATTTCTTCCACAAAGATGGAGGAAGAGTCAAAGAAGTCAGGGAGGCAAAAGAAGAAGAAAAGAGAAAGAGAAAAAAACAAACAAACAAAAAACAAAACTTGATAGCTAGAAAGTGACAAAAGGAAAGATAGCATTAACCCAAAGCAGAGCAAAGAATCAGAGAACATCACCAATGCCAGGAGTCCCATACCCTTCCCCTATTCCCCACTCCCCATATGCATTTAGCTTTGGTATATTGCCTTTGTTACATTACAGGAAGCATAATACAATGTTTCTGTTAATTATAATCTCTAGTTTGCATTGATTGTATTTTCCCCCCAATCCCACCCTATTTTTAACACCTTGCAATGTTGACATTCATTTGTTCTACCTCATGTAAAAACATATTTGTACCTTTTATTACAATAGTTGGGCACCCTAGGTTTCCCTGAGTTATACAGTCCCAGTCTTTATTGTTCATCTATTTTTCTGGTGTCCCACATGGTCCCAGCCTTCCTCTTTCAACCATATTAACAGTCATCTTTGTTCAGTGTATTTACATTGCTGTGCTACTATCTCCCAAAATTGTTTTCCAATCCTCTCACTCCTGTCTTTTCCTTTCTGTTTGAAGTGCTTCATTTAGTGTTTCCTGTAGTGCAGGTATCTTGTTCATAAACTGTCATTGTTTATCACAGAATATTTTAAGCTCTCCCTCATATCTGAAGGATAGTTTTGCTAGATATAGGATTCTTGGTTGATGGTTTTTCTCTTTCAGAATCTTAAATTTATCACCCCACTTCCTTCTTGCCTCCATGGTTTCTATTGAGAAATATGCCCATAGTCTTATCAAGCTTCCTTTGTATGTGATAGATTGCTTTCCTCTTGCTTTTCTTTCAGGATTCTCTCTTTATTTTTGACGTTTGATAATCTGATTATTAAGTGTCTTGGTATAGGCCTATTCAGATCTATTCTGTTTGGGGTAACGCTGTGCTTCTTGTATCTGTAATTTTATGTCTTTCATAAGAGATGGGAAATTTTCATTGATTATTTCCTCTATTATTGCTTCTGCCTCTTTTCCCTTCTCTTCTCCTTCTAGGGCACCAATGACATGTAAATTCTTGCTTTTCATTTTGTCCTTAAGTTCCTGCAGATGTTGCTCATATTTTTCCATTCTTTTCTCTATCTGTTCTTTTGTGTGAAGGCTTTCAGTTGCCTTGTTCTCCAGTTCCTGAGTGTTTTCTTCTGCTGAGATCTGCTGTTGTATGTTTCCACTGTGTCTTTCATCTCTTGTGTTGTGCTTTTCATTTCCATAGATTTTGCCAGTTGGTTCTTTGAACTTTCAATATCTACCTTATGTATATGCAGTATTTTCAATTTATGGTTCAGCTGTTTTGCCATATCTTCCCTAAACTTTTTGAATTAACTTATTATTAGTTGTTTCAATTCCTGTATCTCAGTTGAAGTGTAAGTTTGTTCCTTTGACTGGGCCATAACTTCATTTTTCTTAGTGTAGGTTGTAGTTTTCTGTTGTCTAGGCATGGTTTCCTTTGTTACCCCAATCAGGTTTTCCCAGACTAGAATGGGCTCAGGTCCCAGAAGTAAGAAATATTCAGTATCTGGTTTCCCTGACGGTGTGTCTTAGAAAATTGGTACACCCTGTGATGCCTCAGGTCACTGTGCTTTTCTGCTCAGAAGGTGGCACCTGTTAGCCTGTAATTCTTGACTGCTGTATGGAGCTGTGGCCCATGGCTGTTTTCCCCCAGGCTCTGGGGTCTTGTTCTGAAAGGAAGGCAGGTAGTAGAGCTGGGCCCCTCCCCTTTCCTCTTAGAGAAGATAGACCCCCTAAGGGGAGGTCATAAACATTTCAGTGGTCTCTCTCTGCCTGTGCTATCTCCACCCTTGTCTGGGTCAGAGCACTGGGAACTGAAAATGGCTGAGGATGTCTCCAGTGAGCTGGAAAAGGAACAGAAAGTCCCCATGGCAACTCTCTGGCTCTCCAAGGTCAGTCATCACCCAAAGCCTCTGTCTGCTTGTTGGAAATTTGTAGCCATAGTGAGCAGTTCACACTTGCTAATTAAAACCCCAGTTGGAGCTCAGCTGAGCTATATTTGCTTGCTGGGAGAGAGCTTCTCTCTAGCACCATGAGGCTTTGCAGCTTGGGCTATGGGGGAGGGGTCTCCTGGCTTGGATCAGCAGTTTTTACTTACAGATTTTATGCTGTGATGTTGGGCATTCCTCCTAATTCAGGTTGGTGTATGATGAGTGGACAGTCACGTTTGTCCCCCTGCAGTTATTCTGGACTATTTACTAGTTGTTTCTGGTTATTTTAGTTGTTCCAGGGGGACTACTTAGCTTCCAATCCTCTCTATGCCACCATCTTAGATCCTCCTCCATCACAGCATTTTAAGGCACAAAAACGATTCTTCCTAGGGAGTTGTGGGGGTGTTAATTTGGATTTTAACCAGAATAATAGACTTTAAATTTACTGATTGTACATCTCACATCTTGCCTTTCAGTCTGTGGTTAATGTATACCCTCAGAAGTAATAGGGGTGCAATGTATTTTTTGTGCTCTCCTATTTCCATTAGTTGCTTGATATTGCAAATTCAAATCCTTTTCTGCATTTTAAAAGGATATATGCAATATACTTTAAGAATGTATCCAATAACTAATGAGTACTGACTCCTTGGAAATAGTTGTTAAGCACATGCTTGCGGGTGGTGGTGCTGCTACTTGTGCAATGAGTAGTACAGAGGAGTAGAACAAAACAATCTCTTTGAGAAATAAGGGATTCTATACCACCTTATATAGTTACCTTTGCACTGTCTCTTGTACTTCATTTATTTTTTTTTATTTATTGTTATAGAACTCTATATGGTACCCTTTTTCAGAATACCAGTGCTGAAAGTCTATTAAATTAAGTCAATACCCCTGTCTGTATTGGGTCATTTGTTGGTAACCAAGATGCATTAAGACAAGGGGTCAGGGACAAACACATAGAGCAGAGGGAGGAGGGAGGAATTTTATAATGGATAAAAATAGGAGTAGTGTTTCATTTTTAAAATCAACTTTATTGAGAAATAATTTATACAGCATGCAATTCACCCATTTTAAGTGCCCAACTCAATTTTTGTTAGTACATTTTCCAAATTGTGCAGCCATCATCATACTCTAATTTGATATATTTTCCTTCCCCCCACCCCAACCTCATATTCATTTGCAGAAACTCCTCATTCTCCTTTTCTCTCAGCCCTCAAGTAGACTAGATAAGCACTGGTCTATTTTATGTCTCTAAGATTTCCCTTTTCTGGAGCTTTTATATTAATGAATTAATACAATATATGTGGCCTTTTGTGTCTGGCTTCATTCACTCATAACATTTTTGAGGTTTGTCCATGTTGCAGCATATATCAGAACTTCATTCCTTCCTATGGCTGAATAATATTTCACTGGGTGGATATATCCCATTTTGTTTATCCATTGATCAGCTGATGGATATTTGGGTTGTTTCCACTGTTTAGCTACTGTAAATAATACCAGTGTTAATTCATGTGCAAGTCTTTATGTGAATTTATGTTTTCCTTTCTCTAGGTTAGATTCCTAGAAGTGGAATTGCTAGGTGTATATTAAACAATTTTTAGTAATGGCTAAACTGTTTTCCTAAGTGATTGTATTTCTTTACCTTCTATCAGCAATGTATGAAGATTAAGATAGCTCCAAATTCTTGCCAACCCTTGTTGTTGTCTATATTGTTTAATATAGCCATCCTAGTAAGTGTGTAGTCAGATCTCATTGTGGGTTTGGTTGCATTTCCATAATGACTAATGATATTGAGCATATTTTTATTGCTTATTGCTATTTGTGTTTTGTGTGTGTTCTTTAGAAAAATACCTATTGAATTCCTTTTCCCATTTTTAGTTTGTTATTTGTCATTTTACTATTGAGTTGTAAGATTCTTTATACATTCTGAATATAAATTATCAAATATATGATTTGAAAATATTTTCTCCCACTCTGTGGGTTATCTTTCCATTTTTTTGATGTAATTTGAAGTGTAATATTTTTAATATTGATGAATTTCAATTTACCATTTTTAAATTTTATAACTATGCTTTTGCTATCTTATCTAACAAATCATTGCCTAATTCAAGCTCAAGAAGATTTAATCCTATGTTTCTCCTAAAAATTTTGTTGTTTTGTCTCTTACATTTAAGTCCATGATCCATTTTGAGCTAAATTTTGTGTATGGTCTGAGGTAGGGGTTCAATTTTTCTTTTAAATGTAGATATCCAGTTGTCCCAGCAACATCTGTTGTAAAGAGTACTTCATTTTTAATCCACCAAAGTTCCACTGTTGATATTTGAAATCTCAGTTATTCTTTCATTAAAAAGAAATAAATACATGTATTTTATAAATTTCTCCTTTTTTGGTGTACTGAATACCTGGGATATTTGCTGTTTAAAAGTAGTCTTTGTTCTTACTAATCCTAAAGGAATATACTATTTTAAAAAGTATTCTAGAAGAAACTTCTATCATAGTGGTAAAATAACTAAAATATTTTGTAACATATAAGTAACTGATAGAAGAAAACCAAACTTGATCCTTGACGTAGCTTTGGAATACCAAGCAGGAAAGCATATGAAGTAATGCTATAAGGAAATTTTCAAGGATTCTGCATATATTTTGTGAAGAATGGAAGCTATAAGTAGGTGGTGCTTTCATTTAAGAACAAACTTTAATGATTTTTCCTGCTTACGGAGGATGTAAACCCTAGGGTATAATCTGCAAAGCTAAACTACTTTGCAAAAATGCTATTAAAAGAGGCTATTTATATTCTGAGCAGGGAAACCTTTTCCATATTATATTACCTTAAGAAATATATTCCATTTTTCTTGTTATGGATGTAGATCCCTTTTATTTATTTTATGTGTGAGAGAGTAAATATATGTTATACGCCAGGTTTACCTAGTGGAAATCATAATAAGACAAGAATATGGAAGAATCTGAAATTTTCCTCAGGTATGCAAGGAGATCTGGAAAATTCTGAGTTGATTTTCTGATTCATCTATTTATCTTCTAAAGAGACTACCTAAGAGTCCAATAAAGGTATTGTGTTTATAAACATATATATGAATATATATATATACATACACACATACACACCCACGTGTGTGTATATAAATATACACACAATGTATTGTTTCATGGAGAATTATTGTGGAAAAGTCAGAAATTATATAAGTAATGGATGGAATTCTTCTCAGGCTACTTGCCTCTCGGTGCTGTTTGAAGCCAATAATATCGTTTCAGGTAGGATCCAAGCTTGATTTGGGAAGCAGGTGACTGTGTGGACTGAATTGGGTAATTGATATACTCAATTCCTTCCCCTCAAATGTGCTTGAAGAAATTGATTCTGGAAGGGAGCGTACAATTTGGTTGCTTACATAATGAAACATTGAGGGCATAGGTATCTCAATATCTGATACTTTTCATGCAATCTGACTTTAAATGTCAGACGATTGACCTCAATCAAATTTCCCTGCTTCCAATGTCACACCCTTAACTTGTTCTCCCCACAGAGGAGAGGTCACCAAAGTGATGACTCTCTAAAAGCTTTTATAATAATCCATTTTCTAACTTAAAAATTCTTTAAATATTGTTAAAGATTGATAGGGACTTGGTGGATAAAATTCTTTTGTAGGGTTTTCGTGACTTTCTAGCATCCTGCCCCTTCCCCTTCTCTCATCACTTTTCCATCTTCTCCTTCAGGAAAAGTTTCCTTTGGCGCATCCACCATTTTAGGATATTGTATTTACCCATAATAGAATTGATTTTACCTTTTTTTTCCCTCCTACACTTGCCTGTTATATTTCTAAGAGCTGGAATTAGTCTGATATCTTCCATCTCTACACTCTCGATGCTTGTCTCTGTGTCTTACATACAGTAATTATTAAGAAATATGTGTTGAATGGTTGGCATGTGTTTTCAGTATCTATTTTTCTCTTCTTACTTCTTACCGTTAGTAATATAACCCCTCTTCCCATGTTGTAGCTGTGCCCATGGCCATTCATACTAAGATGATATTCCTCAAACTCCCTTGTAGTTTTGTATAGCCATAGGACACTATTCTCAACAATGGCAGGTGAGTGGTGACAGTGGGTTTAACTGTAGAGTAAAATTAAATTCCTAAAAATGGAAGTGCTTCACAGTCTCTTTTCTCTTTCTGCAGTCTAGAAAGTAGATATGATGCTGGTGAGGTAGATTTGACTTTAGGACGGGGCCTTCCTTAAAGTATACTCTGGAAAAGGTATCATAAGATAGAAAAAAAAACATGGATTCTTGGAAAACTTCATGGAGTAAATCCCTTTTCTTTTCTTGGACGTCTCTCATATTTTTGGACATGAGGGAGAAATCTTTGTTACTGCAGCTTAGCCTATACTTTAGCACATCTAACAGTGCACTGGAGAAAGACATTGTCTACGTGTATTGCTTCTTTATTAGGATTGCACAGAATTTCATTTTATTTGTTGATTTAAATTATCTTTAAGAACAACTTTGCATGCTTCTCATCAAGGCAATTTCCCCAGGACTGACTTTTAACATAGGCAAGTACATCATTTTGGAGATATGGAGAAAATACTTCTTTTCTTTGAAATTTTTACCATAATTCTTTGCATTTATAACATTTTTACCACATTAAATACAAAAAAAAAAAAAAAAATCCCTCAGCAAGCACCTCTACAAGTTATAGAGACTGAATGGTTTTCCAGTGCTCCTGAATTACACACACACATCCAACATTTTATGAGATCTTTTCTTTCCCCAAATCCCTTTTAGAAAAACATCCCCACAATGTGACTACAGTGAAGATCAAGTATAACTAACCTCCTCTCAATAGGATTTCCAAATTAAAGGACTTTCCGTTCTCTCTGAAAGCCTACTGACCAGGGTCCAGGGTACTTTGAGTGCTTGATGATGGTAAGCTACTCTCTGAAACCCTTAGATGCATCTGCATTACTATTTGAGCTGTGTACTGAAGAAGATTCACTTATACCTGTTTCCAAACCTGTGTATACCAGTAAGAGAGGATTAACACACTGGTTAAAAGCATTGCCTCTGGAGTCATACTATTTGTGTTTAACTCCTGACCTGCCACTTGCTGGTTGTGTGGGTTTGGGGAAAGTTATGTTTCAGGGTTGGGTTTCCCCATTTATAAAATGCATGATCAGGTTCTTGTGATGATTAAATGAGTAAATATAAATAAATCACTTAAAACAGTAGGTAAAGAGTATTTACTGTGTAAAACTTGGAAATAAGAAAGAACACTCAGTCAAGGATAGCTAAGTGTGATCATGTAGTTTAATTAACTATTGCATAAACTGATAAAATTTGATCATGCAAAGGATTTGTTGTGTCTATGGAAATTAAGCATAGTGCTCTGGAATCATTCTAAAGAGATTAGTCACAAACACATGTACACACATACACGTCAAATTAGATCTGGTCAGGTAGCTGTAAACACTTGGGGAAAAATTCATGATAACTCATAAGGATTCTGCTTTACAACTAATCTAAATAAACCTGAAAAATATGAAGTATTATCTTTTACCCAAGAAAGACATTGCAGAGTCTAGTCTACCAAGCTTTCATTCACCACAAAGAATCAATGAATGAATATACATTAGTATGTTTTAGGCTATATTTAAAAAATATATGTATATATACATTAACCAACTATCAGTCAATTGACTACTGGTATGTCTGTGTTGCGCTTCTCTTTTAAAATGGCTCAGCCATACTCTGTTTACTCAACCTGTTCCCATTACCTTACCCCATGTCATTTCTGTTGCTTTTTTTAGGCATAAAAGGGATAATATTCCCTTTCCAAATTTTTGTAAATAAAGTAACATATTTTTCTTTTCATTAGATAGGTTATAATTTTAAGAAGACAGTAGTTCCAGAGTTTAAAGAATGACACAATTATGAAAATAACAATAGAGTAGATAAAATCTGAATTCAGTGAGGTATGTAAATAGCCTAAGCAACCATTTCAAATGTCTTCTACTTGATCCCAAAGTTCTAAGCCATTACTCTCATTCTTTATAAGAATGACAGAAAAGTATTTTTTAAAAATTCAAACTTGATTTCAATCTTCATGAAAATGTCATTCATATTTATTATTTTAAAATAATTTTATTTATTCCATTAATATATTAGTATCTGTAAAGGAACTCTATTTCATTTAATATCAGAAAAAGCACTTAAAATTAAGTATGTGGGAGTTGATATTTGAAAGTTAACATTTCAAAATTCCTTCTAATTTTATTACATTAGTAAGTATAAAGAAGTGTAGAATAAATCCTCCCATCTCAAAGAGAGTTTTTTTCTTTTGCTCATATGTTAATTCAATTTCTAGCTCCAAGCCTTGTACATATTAAGTTCTTAAGAAGTGCTGTTAGTATGAATGAATTAATCAATCAATAAATGAAGATATGGTCTCTGCTCTCACAGGGGTTACCATCTAGAGAGTAAAATAAATACACATGAGAAGATTAAATTGCTAAATAAATGAAGCAAAAATAAGTGATAAGATATGTTCAATGAAGTTTGAAATATTTTGGAATAAATAACTAAAGGAGACTGTGGAATATCCCTCAAAGGAAAACTATAAAACAAAAGTTATCAATTTATTACAGTCAAGTTCTAATACAAAAAAAAAAAATGGTACCAGGTAAACATCATACTCTAGTTAAATTGTGTGTATATTTTCATATTTAAATAATTTGGGTTGAAATAATTCTCTTATTTGTCTTAGAAATATTGAAAATTCTAAATTGAAGTTAATGCTTAAGATGTTTTCATTTTAAAAAAATTCCACATTGGATTTGACAAATTCGTATATAAATAATTAAAACCTATTTACCTAGTAGTCAGTGGGTTAAACAGAAGAAAAGGTTTAATTTTTTAGTGCTTTGGACTGTCTACCTATCATTAGTTTATTTCTGATGCAAGTTTATATGCTTTATCAATACAATTTCCTTCTGACACAAATTTTGTAATGGTCTTTGTCTTCAATTGGATTTGGATGGTTTCCAGGGTAACTACTGGAAAAATTATTTCAGATGTCACAGTGTTTATGCACACTTTCGCAATGTTCATTTCCCAAGTGTCTCAAATGATAAAGGCAACCAAACAGGCAATTAGTTTCTAATGAGTTTAGGTCTGCTTGACATCTGCTCTGGCTATTTTTTGCTTGTTACATTCAGTTAGAAACTACAGCTGGAAACTCTAAGCATAGAATAAAGGCACTTATAATAAACCAGAACCATAGGTTAGTTGCTAAAAGACACCTGAAAAATTTGCTTAGAGTCCTAGAAATTTATCATACTGTTTTTATTTGCAAGAACAGAGATGGCAATAGTGGTCTAGAAATTCCACACAGTCAATGAGACGCAGAACTTACAGGTTTATGCAATGCAATTTTTTTCTGACTCATCAGTGCCCACCCCCATCTCTTTCACATATTTAGTTCTTTCAAAAATACATGTTACAAATGCAAATGGCCTATCCCATGGTGAATGTACAATAACTGTTATCGTCACTATTGTCTATAGTCTCTTTTTAAGACCCGTTTATATTTAACAATTGTCAAGATCTGTGTACCGCTTCAGAATGATGCATTCCTTCTGAATCTGAACACCTCCAACTCACTGTGAAAGTGCATAGTGCAATATTTCCATTATTAGAAGCAGCTAATGATAACTTTGGCCACAATAATTTTATGTTGCTGCTAGTTAATGGCACATAGTATTTAGTGAAAGAAGATTGACCAGACATCAGAAAACACACACTACAAAATATGCCTTACTCCATTGCTTTCAAAACTTGATCCAAATTTCAATTTCCTCTCACTTTCTCTTTGGAATCATGTTACTGATTTTGCTAAGAAATTATATAAGTTGATAATTATTAATCATTTACAAAATAGTACATGCAGTATAAAGGAGAAACAGCAATTAAAAAATAAGTAACCATAGTTATAATGGAATTTATAAAGGTTAAAGTAGAAAAAAATTTGGAAATGTGACACTTTAAAGATGTATTTTAATGAAATGCATCTATTTAGGTGATTAAATGTAAGGAAAAATCCATTGTATTAAGTCTTCAAAATATTTTTAATGCATTGACTCTAGCTATCTTTTAGAACCAATTATTTGTCAGAGTCATAAGTTATTTTCCACTCTCTAAAGCCTCTAATTTGTTGCATTCATTATGCAACAAATTAAATAAAATGTATGATTCTTTTTTCAACAGGTGAGTGATATATTTGAGCTTATACATTAAACTATTTATTTTGTTGGAAAACAGGTTTTACTTTTAAAAAGTTCTATAGGTAGAAATGACAGTGGTGTTTACATAGGAATAATTTTTGTTTTCCTGCAACAGTAGTTTCTTTACTTGATAATTCTTCACATATAAGTGATTTCAGTAAAGAAAAAAAATTAAGAAATAAGGTGGATAAATATTAACCACTCTGTACAAATTCAGCTATTTGTACAAAGATTTCACATCATGTTATTATGCATGGCTGTTAAATCATATTCTCATTGATTTTAATAGATAATTATTATAGTAAATTTAAGACATATAGATACTAAGGAAAAAATTATAATTCTACTTAAGCAGAGCTAAGCATTATGACTGTTCTGTAACTCTTCTTCCATGTAAAAACTGTATCTGTTTGCCTCTTTCTAGCTCTCTTTCTCTTTCTCAGTGTATATTTACTTTTTGTATTAGAATCATTCTAAATTGAGGTGACTTTTTAAAACAAATTTACTCTTTAATAATGTGATACTGATCCCTTATATGCATGTACTAAAATTCATAATGGGTTCTCTTATTATTGGTTTCCAGAAAGTTTCAAATTTAATCAAACTTTTCCATGCATGTCCATATGTTACTTTATGATGGACACCTAAAGATGTTGCTACTGCGACATGAAGGTTGGAATATTTTTAGATCTTTTGATACATGCTGTTAAATTTATTGCTAGACTTTGCACATCAATTATACTTTTACCAATAAGACCACACGTTTCCCAACAATTCTGTCAAAACAGTGTATTTTCTTTCTTTTCTTTTTTTCTGTTTATGAATTGATTAATGTTTTAGTTTCCTAGGCTGCTCAAATGAATACCATGCAAAGGGATGACTTAAACAATGGAAATTTAATGGCTCATGGTTTTGAGGCCAGGAAAAAATCCAAACCACGCATCATCAAGTTAATATTTTCTTTCTGGTGTTCGGGGCTGGCTGAGGGTATCCTTGGTTCTGGACTCCCATCGTATTGCAATGCACAATGTAGCCTCTCCTGGCCTTTTCCTTCTCTTCCAGGTTCTCTTGGCTTTCAGTCTCTGCTTCCCATGGCTTTTATCTCCCTCTGTCTGACTTTCATTCTGTGTATAAAGGACTCCAGTAACAGGATTGAGACTCATCTTGGGCCACAGCTTAACTGAAGTAACCTCATCAAAAGGTCCTAATTAAATGAATTCACACCTGCAGAAATGGATTAAGTTTAGTATGTTTTTTGGAGGTACATACAGCTCTAAACTACCACAGTTACAAACAACAAAAAAGAAAACCACTTATTTATTTATGTCACATTTATTTGAGTATTATTGAAAAGGATATTTACTCACATATACACTTTATTTACATTTTCCAATATTAGCCAGCACCAAATATTGCCATTAAGTAGAAACTCTTTTCTAATTGATTCCTAATTTATAGGTGCTTGATATGCCTATATATGACATTTGCCTATTTGCTACTGCAGTATTTAAAGTCTGTTAGTGATCATTATGCAGTTGCTAATCCTGTCATTGTATATGAATATATTTCCTTCAGATTATTGTTTATACTTAAATTTTTAGTTTAAGTATATAGAAATTTGAAAATTTTAGTAGTAAATTGTTTATATTGCCTTGAAGATTTGTTGTCTACCTCAGGCTTAAAAATTCCATCCTTCTCGCAAGATTATGTTCTATTTTTGATTTGTGATCTTATATTTTTAGTTTTCACACTTTAATTTTTAATCCATCTGTAATTGAATTTTTGTGGCAATTTTTTTTTTTTTAAATGGCTAGGTGATTGTCCCCAAACCTTCGCATGGATTCTTTCTATTGATTTACATTCTTGTTTTTATCACATACAGTAAACAGAACTTTTTCAAGACATTCTAAACTTACAACATGTTTAGAATTTAAAGCATTCCAATGATATGCCTGTCTCTAGCTGTTATAGCATTAAACACTACTTTGTAAAGCACTAGAAAACCACTGCCTTTGGTAGCTGTGATTCTCATCTACCCAGTGGAAACCATGCTTGACATATCACTGTTTCTCTGCAGCAAGGATGCATGACCACAATGTAATACTCACTTCATGACCCATTCCCTGCTGGCCTTTATATCAGTAGCCTTGTGTCTGTTTTCTAGTTTTCTCATTCAAGCCAAATGGCTGCATAAATTTTCAGAAGGTCTAGCAAGTCACCAGCTACAAAATACTTGAACACATAACAAAGATTTGAACATATAACCAATATATTGTTCTAAGCATACCACTCTTTCAAGCATGTGCTTCCAAAGCTAGTTCATTTGCAAAGATTTTGCTCCTGCAGTTATAGTTATATTCTCATTTTTTATGTGTTTCTCTCTCTCTCTCTCTCTCTCTTTCTCTATCTCTCTCTCTTTCTTCCACCCTCCTGGTTTGTTTGCATCACAATAATGATTTAACTAATTTTTTTCCTTATTTATAAAACAAGCAAACAAAAAAAATAACCTCTTCAACTCACATTCTACTCCAGTTACAGTTGCATAACTGTGCTCCAATTAAAAAAAAAAAAATCTCTGTTTTTCTTTTCAACTAACTCCACTTAGGCTTCTGTCCACAACCTCCCTGAAACTGCTATTGTCAAGATCATCTATGATATTTAATTGCCATTTTTTTCCTGACTTACTTGATTTATGAGCAATGTTAGAGTTGGCAATTTCCCTTTGAATAGCTTTCTCTTTTTCCTTTTTTTCTTTTTGGTGCCTATGATGCCATTTCCTCCTAGATTTCCTCCTACTCTGTGGCCTCTCTCAGTTTCTTCTAATATCTCTTAATTACTTCTTGATCTCTAAATGTTGGAATTCCCAGGGGCTCTGTTCTTGGTCTCTTCTGTGTCCATACTCCGATTGGTGGTGATCATTTATTTTTAAGCTCAAAAGTGTGCTCACAGCTTCCCTTCTCTATAGTCTGGCTCCAAAATACAAATGTCATACCATAAATTCCTCCCAGAACTCTGAACCTGTATATCTAGTTATTGCATTCCCTTGTCCTCTGCCAAGCTGATTATGTCAAACCTAACATGTCCTAAACAATATCCTTGTCAGTTCCTAACCGAAACCCTTCACCTAATCTGTACAGTCTCAGTTAATGACACTACCCTCTACCCAGTTGCACAAATTGATTCTTGTCTCTTTCTCTTGCCACTTACACATAACAAGCCCATTAAAAGTTGTGTTGACCCTACTACTGATTTTCCACATGCAGTTAAAGTTCTCTTTTTAAATGTAAATTAGGACATATCATTGTCCTAGTAAAACCTTGAATTGAATCAGGAGAAGACCGGTCACTCAAATCTAGATTGTGGGATTTTCTGCCAATCAAAACTAACTCCCTAGGATGGAGATGAAACTAAATGGCATAGATTAGCTCACAAAGTTGTAAAGCTGTTTACATGATAATAGGGCTAAATTTTCTTACAGTTCCTGTGTCCATTGGTTACTTTTTTATTTTGTTGCTTTAGACTTACTTTTATTGCTTTTTTCAATATATAATATTAACCTTTAGGTTCATTGAGACTGAAAAGTATTCTATGAAACATGTTGTAATCATATAAGTTTCTCCTCTGTTAGTAATCAGGAAACAAAATTAATTTATTACAATGTCTGTTTCTGGGTTCTTTCACTTGCAATTAACAAATAATATACACATGGATTAGCTTAAAACAAGATAAATTATAAGAATATAGGAATGGCTCAGGAAACTGAGGCTATTTTTTGCAGTTCTGTTTCAAGGACAGTTTATACCCAGATACCAGATTGTACCTTGTATTTTTTTCTTGATTTATTACTACTGGGGTCTCTCTCTCTCTCTCTTTCTCTCTCTCTCTCTCCCTCTGAAGGTTTCTTTCCCTCCATCTCTGCAGACTGGCTTTTTTTGAATCCCAAAGCAAAAGGCAGAAATCATTGCTACAAACAATTTTGAAAGCACTTTCCAGTGCAAGAATGGAACAGAGACCAGCTATTGTCTTTGAGTCTTGCAGTGGATTGAGTTATAGACTCTAATTTAGACATGTTCTTAATCTTAGTCTGCATTCCTGAGTGTGAACCTACTATAAATAATACCTCTTGAAGATGTTATTTTTTGTTGAAGTGTGATGCAACTGAATAGGGTGGATCTTAATCTGGATTATTGGAGGCCTTAAAAAGAGAAAGCCATGGGGGCAAGTGGAAACCAGAAGTCAGTAGAAAACCCAGAAGTCAAGGGAACATGGAGAGAAAGGAAAGAAGAAGACATGACCATGTGATGGGACAGCCAAAGAACTCAGGGATTACCTTCCAGCCAGAATGCTACCAACCCCAAGAGGAAGCAATCCTCATAAATAAATACCTTGATTTGCACTTATGGCCTCTGAAACCATGAACCAATAAATTCCTGATATTTAATCCAGCTCATTGAACGGTATTTGTCATAGCAGTCTGCAAACTAAGACAAGTCTCAATTTCCTCTTGGCCCTTGTGGGTCAGGATGAATCAACCATGGCAAATTAGGCAGGATAATTGAACCATCACCCACTTAGTGGGAACAGGATCTAAGAGATGGAATTTGGGGAAGGAGGTGAGATAATAATGGACATTTTTTATCTCTACTATGCAAAACACTACTAAAATAGAAGTACCTTGTAGTCATCTAAAATTAAATATGTGAAGGTATTTAACAACAGAGAAAATAAAACATTTAAAAATCAAAACAACAATAAAACAACATTTCTTATTTTCTGTTTGTCAAAATTTTTAAATTTAATAATACAGGCATACCTCAGATATATTGCAGGTTTAGATCCAGAACACTGTAATAAAGTGAACATTTCAATAAAGTGAGTCACAATTTTATTTCTCAGTGCTTACAAAGGTTATGTTTAGACTATACTGTAGTCTATTAAGTATGCAGCATCATTATACCTAAAAAACAGCACACATAACTTAATTAAATATACTTTATTGCTAAAAAATGCTAATCATCAGCTGAGCCTTTAGCAAGTTGTAATCTTTTTGCTGGTGATGGGTCTTGCCTCAAGTTTATGGCTAGTGACTGATCAGGGTGGTGGTTGTTGAAGGTTGTAGTTGCTGTGGCAATTTCTTAAAATAAGATAATGTATGTTGCTGCATTAACTGACTCTTCTTTTCATGAAAGATTTCTCTGTAGCATGTGATGCTGTTTGATAGCATTTTAAACACAGTAGAACTTCTTTTAAAATTAGAGACTATCCTATCAAACTCTGCCACTGTGCTATCACTGTGTTATCAATATAAGTTCATAACACAGCATCTTCACCTGAAAAAGTTTCCATCTCAAGAAACTACTTTCTTTGCTCATCCGTAAGAAGTACCTTCTCATCTTTCAAGTTTTATCATGAGTTTGCAGCAATTCAGTCACATCTTCAGGCTCTACTTCTAATTCTAGTTATCTTGCTATTTCCACCACATCTGCAGTTGTTTCCTCCACTAAAGTCTTGAACCTCTCCAAGTCATCCCTGAGGCTTGGAGTCAACTTCTTCCAAACTCTGTTAATGTTGATATTTTGACCTTCATGAATCATGAATGTTTTTAATAGCATCCAGAATGGTGAATCCTTTCCAGAAGGTTTTCAATTTACTATGCCCAGATCCATCAGAGAAATCACTGTCTATGGCAGGTATAGCCTTATGAAATGTATTTCTTAAATAATAAGACTTGTAAATCAAAGTGACTCCTTGATCCATGGGCTGCAGAATATAAGTGTTTTAGCATACATGAAAACAACATTCATCTCATAAATCTTCATCGGTGCTCTTGGATGATCAGACACATTATGAATGAGTGTAATGTTTTTAAAGGGATCTCTTTTTTTCTGAGCATTAGATCTCAACATCTGGTACAAAATATTTAGTAAGCCATGTTGTTAATTGATGTGCTGTCATCCAGACTTTGTTCCAGAGTAGACTTGGCATAATTTTTAAAGGGCCTTGCATTTTCAGAATGGTATGGGAACCTTGGCTTCAGCTTAAAGTCACCAGCTGCATTAGCCCCTAACAAGAGAGTCAGCCTATCCTTGGAAGCTTTGAAGCCAGGCATTGACTTCTCCTCTACAGCTATGCAAGTCCTAGATAGCATCTTCTTCCAAAGAAGGCTGTTTCATCTACATTGAAAATCTACATTGAAAATCTGTGGATTAACTAGATTTTCTGGGTTACTTGTTGCAGCTTCTACATCAGTCCTTGCTGCTTCACCTTGCACTCTTATGTTATGGAAATGGTTTCTTTCCTTAAACCTCATTAACCAATCTCTGCTAGTTTCAAACTTCTCTTCTGCAAGTTACTTACCTCTTTAGGCCTTCATAGAATTGAAGAGAATTAGGGTCTTCCTCTGTATTAAGCTTTGGCTGAAAGGAAAGTTGTGACTGGTTTGATTTTCTGCCTAGACCATTAAAATTATCTCCATATCCACAATAAGGCTGTTTTGCTCTCTTATCATTTGTGTGTTCACTGGAATATCGCTTTAATTTCCTTCAAGAATTTTTCCTTTGCATTCATAACTTGGCTAACTAGTGCAAGTGATCTAGCTTTTGGCCTATCTTGGCTTTCAACATGCCTTCCTCACTAAGCTTAATCATTTCTAGCTTTAGATTTAAAGTGAGACATGTGTGACTCTTCCTTTACTTGCACACTTAGGGCCACTGTAGGATTATTAATTGGCCTAATTTCAATATTGTTGTGTCTCAGGGTACAAGGAGGCCTGAGGGGAGGGAGAGAGATGGTGAATGGCTGCTTGGTGGAGCATGGACATTTGCTCATTCAGTTCACTGTCTTATATGGACATGGTTTGTGGTGCCTCAGAATATTGACAATAGCAACATTAAAGATTACAGATCACCGTAACAGATATATTATATAATAATGAAAAGTTTGAAATATTGGGAGAATTACCAAAATGTGACACAGTGACATGAAATGAGCACACGCTATTGGAAAATGGCACCAATAGACTTGCTCATTGCAGGATTGCCACAAATCTTCAATTTGTAGAATATACATTATTTGTGAAGTGCAATAAGGCAAAGCACAATAAAATGAGTTATGCCTGTTTTCCTTGTTCATGATGGTACTGATATCTATCAAAATGTAAAAATGTCATCCTTTGATGAAACAAGTTAATTTATAAGAATTTATCCTACAGATGTATTTTATTTACCATTTTTTTTTTTTGCAGATATTAACTAAAATATTGATAGGAGAGCAATGGATTGGATACACCTAAATGCATCAGATGTTATGTGGTCAGATGACTTGCGTTATATCAGCCAGGAAAAACAATGAGCTAGATATACATAAGCTGATGTGAAAAATCCCAAAAGTTTATTTTTAAGGGGAAAAAATAAGCCTACTCTGTTAATATTGTGCTTACGTTTTTGTACTAAAACAACTTACATTTATCTGGAGCAAGTTCCTTGTGAGAGCTGGATGATAAAGATAAACTTATGAAATATCCTTGCCACATTATTACTTTCAAAAAACTTCGGTCAATTCTTTACTCACCCTCATCCAGATCAAAATCTCTTGCAGATAACAAGATTGTTTGTTACATTTTCTAGTACTAAAAAACCCAGAACAAAATAAAATCAATACTTCCAACTTATTTTTGATGCAAAAATGCACAGGTCATGTCTGCAGTGCAGAAATGGGCATGGTCAGTGACTCTCCATTTCCCCCCATTCTAGTGGCTGTTTTTGGGCCACTCAGATTTACAGGCAGGGGCTACAAAGAATTAGTGGAGTAGCGCTAAGGCATATGTGGTTAATGGGGATGTGAACTGTTTTTGGTTTTCCCTATGTATGAAGGTCTCAGTGCAGGCTCTTTATCTTACAGAACTTCTTTAGGTTTTTGCAGCTTCCAATACTGGGATCTTCCATCTTTAGCCTCCTGGTACAGGCAATGACTTCTCTGACAAGGGCGTATAATTCTCCCCACAGAGCGTCTTAAGAGCTGTCTGCCTATCCAGAAGTGTTTTCTAGAGTCCTTTGTCAAAATGAATCCAATCATGCTTACTGCACAGGGTCCATTCTTAGGAACTCTGTCTTCTTGCACTACTCTAAGTAGTCTTGCAACTTGTTCCATCTGCAGTCCATGTCCCCTGGCCTTCCAGGAATGGCTGCAACTAGGCCCTTGATTTCTAACTCAGGTTTTGGTTCCTCTAACCCCAACTTCAGAGGGCCTATGTTAGCCTAGCCCTCTAAGAGCTTCTCCTGAGTTGTCTTTACTTACCCCACTGGATAAAGGTGGTTCATGATAGAGTGGTGGAGGGTGAATGCTGATGACTGTATTTAAAGAACTTCTCTTGACCATACCTCCTTCTGGCTCCACCATAAAACTCTGGAAAGGACTGATGAGCAAAATATCACAGAACATCACAAAACATCAATCTCTTAGTGTGACCAGTATACAAGGTCTGCTGTCTATTTTTCTCGGTATTTGTTGCTTCTATTTCCCATATAATAGTGAAAAATACATAATAGGAAACATACCCCACACACATACATGCACATGCTTATATATGTAAGAGATATTTCTAGGAGGATAATAAGACACTAGTATTATTGGGTGCCTTAGAGAAGGGTGTGGTGCACTGGAATTCTCATTGCATATTAGTTTGAAATTTTTAAATATTTTATTAATATTCAAACATCATGTGTTCACAATTACAAATTATATTCAATTATAGTTCAATGACCCCTAAAACTGTAAATGTCCTAGTTCTTAGACACCATTGTAAACAACTTGTACTAAAAACTGTTCTTAGGACCTATGGCTTTTATACTACAATATATAATGACATGTAAATAATAAACAAATACAACTTTTTAAAGTATAATATAAATCTACATATAACTGTTAAAACAAGCTGTACACATATATATGCATACACACATATATAAAGTTGTTTGATTCTTTTTACTTAACAAAAGCCATAAAAAAATGAGTAAATTTCAATATATGGAAAATTACATAGAATGAGTTAAGTTATTTAAATGAAATTAGAAGTACAAATCAGAAGAGAGGGAGAAAGACAGAAGTTACCAATATCAGAAATGAAGGAGTCATTGTTACCAATTCCACAGACATTAAAATGAAAATAAAGAAATATTATGAACAACTCTATGCACACTTTTATTAACTTAGATGAAATGGATCAATTTCTTGAAATAAAATTGGTCCATTTTTTTTCTTTTTTAACTTATTACTGTTGTATAGAAGCCCTACTGATTTTTGCTGGTTGATGTTGTGTCCTGCTGCTTTGCTGAACTTGTTTATTAGCTCAAGTAGCTTTGCTGTAGTTTTCTCAGGATTTAAAATATGGGAATATGTCATTTGCAAATAGTGAAAGTTTTATGTCTTCTTTTCTGATTTGGATGTCTTTCTTTTTCTTCTTAATTGCTCTAGCTGGAAGTTCTAGCACACTGTTGAATACCAGTGGTGACAGTGGGTAACCTTGTCTTTTTCCCAATCTAAGAGGGAAGGCTTTCAGTCTATCACTGTTGATTACTGTATTAGCTGTGGGTTTTGTTTTGTTTTGTTTTTTCAGAAAGCAGATATGAAGCTTTAATTCAGTGTGGGCATTTCTATGACCATTCTCTGTATTACATATAAACATTGTGTCATATGTCTTCATAAAGATACATATTTTATAAGACAATTTTCCTACCACATACCAAACTACACCAACATTCCATTTAACTAGTTAAGGGTATATTATAAATATCATGAACCACTGATTAAATATAAATACAGAAGTTGAATACATATGCTACAAAGTTTAAACAATAAAAATTTAAGGCTAAATAGCATGAAAGTTCACATGCATTCTTTATTTCAGTTCTAGATATCACATCACAGAAAACTCTCACAATGAGAAACGGATCATTTTAAAAGCCCTATATCCATTAAATAAATTTGTATCAATAATAGCTTTTCAAATGAAAGCATGATGCCCAAATGAGTTCTCTGGTAAATTCTGCCAAAATTTTAAGGAAGAAATTATACCAATTCTCCACAATATTTTCCAGTTAATAGAAGCAGGGGGAAAACTTCATAACTTATTCTATGAGGCCTGCATTAACCCTAATACCAAAACCAGATAAAATCATAACAAGAGGGGAAAACTACAGAACAGTATCTTTCATGAACATAGGGGCAAAATATTCTCAATGAAATATTAGCAACTTGAATTCAACAATGTTCAAAAAGAATTGTATACCATGACCAAGTGGGATTTATTCCAGGTGGGATTTATTCTATGCAAGGCTTGTTTAATATTAGAAAATACAGTAACATAATCTATCACATTAACAGGCTAAAGAAATAATCATATGATCATATTAATTGATGCAGATAAGGCATTTTACAAAATCCAGTATGGATTCATGATAATAACCTCAGAAAACTAGGAATAGAAGGCAACTTCCTTAACTTGAGAAAGGTCTTCTACAAAAAACCAACAGCTAACATCATATATAATGGTGAGAAATTATACATTTTTTCTCCTAGGATTGGGAATGAGGCAAAGATGTTCTCTCTCCCACCTTATTCCGCATCATAGTGGAAGTCCTACCTTGTTCTAAGGACGTGATTGTTGATGTAGAAAATTCCAAAGAATCAACAACAACAAAAAAATCTTGGAGCAAAGTTCTGGGATGCAAGGTTAATATATATATATACAATAAATATATAAATTGCTTTGCTATATATGAGTAATGAACAAATGAAATGTGAAATTTTAAAAATACCATTTACAATAGCATCAAAAATGAAATAATTAGGTACAAATTTAACAAAATATGTATAGGCTCTATATGTGGAAAATTAAAAACAATGATGAAAGCAATTAAAGAAAATAATTTGTGTTCATTTTTAAGATGTCAAATTTTCTCAACTTGATCTAAAGATCCATCACACTCTGTTAAAATTCCTGCAAACTATTTTGCAGATATTGATACACTAATTCTGAAGTTTATACGGAAGAGTGGAAGATCTATAATCACCCACACAAGACTGAGGAAGAACAAAGTTGGAAGATTCAGGGTACCTTATATCAAGACTTAGTATAAAAATTCAGCAATCAAGATAATGTGGGATTGGTGAAAGAATATATACAAAGATCAATGGAACAAAGTATAGAGCCCAGAAATAGGTCTACACAAATATAGACAATTGATCTTTGATAAAGCAGCAAAGGAAATTTTTTGGGAAAATGATAGTCTTTTCAACATGTGGTGCTGGAACAATTGCACATCCACAAAAAAATAAGAATCTGTTCACAGACTTTATATTTTTCATAAAAATTAACTCAAAATGCTCATTGATCTAAATGTAAAATGCAAAACTCTGAAACTTCAAGAAGACAACATAGTAAAGAATCAAGTGACCTAGAGTTTTGCAATGAGTATTCAGATACAATACCAAAAGCACACTCTGTGAAAGAAAAAATCAAAAAGTATAAATCATGAGAATTTTCACTTGCTTGAATATCTTTATACTGTATATGATGTATTAGGTTATTTTTCCATGTGTTTCTTTTATATGCATCTAAATTATACATGTAAAATTTTCTTCAATTTTCAATCTGGAAAGTGGCCATGGCTTTTTTGTACACTTCCATTTCATCTTTATTAACAATATTATTTTCAGATTCTAAATAGTAGCTCTTGGTTTGTTAAAAAAAGCACACTGAAACCACACTTAGAAATTCTGACTGTAGCTCAAAGGATATTAACATTCTGACTCAGCATGGCAGTGTGAATGTTTTGGGAACATATTTGTTATGAGCCATGCTTTTTGTACATCATGTTACAGGCACTTGGGACCAACTTTCTTTCATGAAGCTTCAAATCAGCCTGTGATAAGAATTGCCTAGATTGATAGCCAATTCAGGTTGAAACTATAGAAAAAGCAAAGAAAAATTCACTCAGGAAAAAAAATGAAATCCATAGCATGTATTTTTTGCTACAATTCTCCATCTTTCCTGGGAATTTTGTACCATACCACTACATTTATTTGTATTTTACAGGTGAAGAAGAGATATTTGATTTATCTATTAGGGCAGAAATAGAATATGTCCATGTAGAAAATAAATGGAATATTCAGGTAACTATTTAGAAGATTTAGAACTCCAAATAATTTTTCTAATGAATTTGGTTATTATATAATTAATATGTTACTTTAGAAATATATATAAGCAATAGACTTCTGGCTAAGACAGCAATTTCAATACAAAGATATCATTATCTACTTTTCAGAATTTTAATAATTAAGAAGATGTAAATATACCTGACTTAATTCTGGAACTCTTTATATGTTTTAATCTTACTGTGGTGTTGAGTTCAGAGAAACACTATACACAATCTAAAAATAATGTGTGCTTTCATCTCTCTAAGTCCATTAAAGGCTGATTTATACCTCATAGGAGAGATACTCACTCCTCTTAAACCACCCTCCCCCTTCAATTGTCCTGCAGCCTTTAGCTCTTTCAAATCATCCCGCTCTGTATCTCTCATTCTCACCTCCCTAAAAAAATGCTCACCCTTACTTGATTCCTATGTATTTCCAGGTCCACACTCTCTCTCAGGTAACTCTTAGCTACCTTAACTTCTGTTACACACATTAACTTCTTTAGTATCTTTAGTTTTTTATGTCTTTCCCATTAACTAGATTCAGCAAAATCAAGGAGAATCTAAAAGCTTACCAGCACATGAGAATCATCCCTGCTTAAATGTAACAGGGAGAAGTGAGGAAATTGTGAAAACTCAAACTTGAAAGATATTTCTCTCATACAAAAGAATATCCTTAAAAAGGGAAAAGACTGCATTAGCCCTGAAAATTCGGGAAGGATATGATCAGTGTTTAACAAATTAAGTGATCTTTGCTAATTTCTGATAAATACATGATTAAACCGGACTGGAGAAAGATACGAAGGTCTGACTCTCAACTTCACTGGAAGGAAACCAGTTTTTTCTTTGTCGTTGGAAATGACTAGCAGCACTCAGAAGTTGCTGTGAGAGTTGATTGCAAGGAAAGTAAGAGCAGATCCACTTAGAACCCTTTGAAATATTCTGAATTATCATGCAAGGAATAACACAATACTCAAAATTCATGAAGAAAAATAAATTCGAGAAAATTTAAATACATCTTTGTGAGGGAAAGCACCACGCAGAGTGGACCCACATCCCTGAGGCTGTCCATGCTTGAGCTTTACCAGTGAGGCTGAGGGGCAGCAAACACATTGTGGTGAGGGGATGGTGGGGAGTAAGAGTGAAATAGGCTAACCGGTCCTGCTCTCCCATTCCCGTTTCAATCTCTCTCTCTCTCTCTTTCTCTCTCTCCTTCCTCCCTTGGTCTTGCCTATATTTTGGGCAGTTTGAAGGGAAAAAGGATCAAGAGTGATATATAGGACACACTGGCCTTACTATAAGATGGCAGGTGAGACCTTTTGGCTATTGGTTTGTGGAAGAATTCTCAGCAGTGATCTAAAAATATATGTGAGAAAAAATAAAGATATTTGGAATTGTGTATATGTATATTCATGCCTTTCAAAATTTAAATGTACTTATCACTTTAAAATTGTAGGATTCTACTTGGACAAATGAAAAATAACCCTAATTTTTTCTTCATTCTGATTCTCTTCCAGGGATAATAAAACAATCAGTACAGGCAAACTGCCGGGCATTGAAGGTTGCCTCTGAGGTCACAAGTTCTTTGGGTCTGGGGAAAGAGAGAAGACATAAAGCTTCATTCTCCCTGAGCCTAGTAAAAGCCAAGGGACCAACAGCAGTGATGGAATTTGTCTCTTCTGTGGCCTGCATCACAATCTACATTCTTTGGTACAGAGTGGGCCCAGCTGGCAGAGGCCTGTGAGCAGTCAAGCATAGAAGAGAGCTGGGATCCCTCTGATCCCAGCAAGCCCTTTGGACATGGGCAGGACTGAACAGGTGGGAGGGATGGCTCTCAGTCCCTGCAGCTGGGAAAGGAAGGCTGCTTGCCCTTGGGGAGACCAGCGTAGTGGTGCTTCCTGGTCACAGAAGAGTCTGTGTTTGTAGGTTTATTCCTTACCACCCACAAGTTCACAGCGTTCTGTCTTCCACCACTCGATGGTTTGCCAGTGCTCAAGAAACAGTAGTATGTTTGACAGCTCAGAGAATACAGTACATTAGGCACTTTTGGAGTAATTTATTAAATCACAAGCAAAGAAGGACATAAATATCAATTAGGAACATTGCCACCATAATATTTCACATTTGAATAAAAATTATATGTTCTTTCCATTATGATCATCTCATTCTTTGAAAGTATAAATAGTTCTTCCTGAAAACATATCTAGGTCATGTGATAAAAAACACAAACATGTAAAAAGTGCAAAGTAAAAGGGATATACAATTAAAAAAATGGGCAAAAGATTTGAATAGACATTTCTTCAAAGAACACATACAAATGGCCAGGAAGCACATGAAACAATGCTCGACATAATTAGCCAACAAGGAAATGCAAATCAAAACCACAATGAGATACCATTTCACACCCATTAGAAGGGTTGCTTTCAAAAAACAAAACAGATGAAAAATAAGAAGTGTTGGAGAGGATGCAGAGCAATAGGAAGACTCATTCATTCCTGGTAGTAATGTGAAATGGTGCAGCTGCTATGGAAGATAGTTTGGTGGTTCCTCAGAAAGCTAACTATAGAACTACCATATGATCCAGCAACCGGACTACTAGGTATACACCCCAAAGAATTGAAAGCAATCTCAAACAGATATTTGCCCATGTTTATAGCAGCATTCTCCACAGTTGACAAAAGACGGAAGCAATCCAAGTATCCATCAACAGAGAATGGATAAATAAAATGTGGTATATACATACATGGAATATTATTCAGCTGTAGAGAGGAATGAAGTCCTGATGCATGCAACAACATGGATGAACCTTGATGATATCATGTTGAGTAAAATAAGTCAAATACAAAAGGACAATATTGTGTGATCTCACTGATTTGAAATAATTAGATTAAGCAAACTCGTAGAGTCAGAATAAAGAATATAGGTTACCAGGGGATGGGATAGGGATAGCGAATGGGAAGTTCAGGCTTAAAATGTACAGAGCTCCTATCTGGAATGTTCCGAATGTTTTGGTAATGGATGGTAGTGATGGTAGCACAACCTTGTAAATGTAATTGATAGCACTGGAATATATATCTGAATGTGATTAAAAGGAGAAATGTTAGATTGTATATATGGTAACAGAATAAAAATTTTAAAAATACATGAAACTACACTACACAGTGAACCCTAAGTTAAATAGTGGAATATAGTTAATAACATGGTAATAAAAATATGCTATCATCAATTGTAACAAATATTCCACACCAATGCATGGTGTTAATAATAGGGTGGTGTATAGGATCTTATATTTTATGCATGATTTTTTTCTAACAACCAACAACTTCTCTAATAAAGAAAAAAAAGGGATATGTAAGAGAATCTCATGTAGTGATTCAGCTGCCTTTTATTTCCCAATTACCAAAAGCAAACTCTTGCATTTATTTGCTCTTTCTTGACCAAGACTGTGTACAGAAACTACTCTCCTATGATGAAGTTCCTTACCACAAACATAAGTTTCTTGTTGTTTTAAAATAACACATTTTCAGTGATTAAAAATTATTTTAATCAATTATGTTTGAAAGCACTAAATATTTCTATTTTAGCATTATGTTCAATGAATTAAAAGACAAATGACTCATATGGTGTTTATCACCACATGTGTAATTAATCAAAGTAGGCATCTAAGAAGGTGATATTTCCTTTTCTGGAACTCTTCCACTGCAAATTCATGTATTGGCAAAATATTCAACAGCAGTTTTTCAAATACCTGACAGATCACAATCCTTAATACGTTCCCCCATCTGATGTACTTGCAGCACTTCTAAACAAACTTTTTCTGACACAGATCATCTTTGCAAAGAAAAACAGGAAATTCTTCAAGACATAAAATAATCTTTGAAAAGAAAAATAGATAATTTTTCAAGATATTTTTTGATTCTTAGTAAATAATTGACAGGACTAATGGCAATTGGACAAATGTAGTAGAAATCAATGAGACAGTAGTAGAAGAATGGAACCAGCCAACTCTAGAATTGACCCTTATCTATGATTTAAGATATTATTCACAAAAATTAGTCATCATGCAGAAGACTAAATGGCAACATTTTGCCATTATTTTAAAGTTTTCACTGAATATTTGTTATATGATATAGATAAGTGATAAATTGAAATTTGATCTTCCAAAGCCTAAATCCTGTTTCTTATAGTTTTGCATATTCTTCCATTTCTAAATAACTGCATCATCCCTTTGTGGTGCTATTCCCTAGTTAGCATTGACTACTATGAAATTATACAGTTTTTTTCTCCTTAATATGTATAAAATATGATTCTAACACATTTCCAAGCTTATTTGGCTTTACATAAAGAAGTATACATCCATATTTAAGAAGCAACTACATGCAAATCTATTTTTCCTAAATCTAAATGTGAAAATCTATAATTATTGCTATCCAAATGAATATTTTTGAACTAATATTTCAAATGTTTAACATATATTTTTAATAACATGTGTACTGTATAAAATTTTCTAAATAAAATGTAAACTCAAGAAAGAATATAAAAATTTATCCATAAATCAGCCCAATAATAATGACTGCTAACTATAAAAATAATGACTACTGCACCTCAGCCATGCTGTAAAAGTTATTTGTGTGGGTCTGTGTGTCTATGTGTGTGTGTGTGTAATTCTTAAAAACCAAAAATTTAGAATTACTGGTGATTAAAAGAAATAATGTGTGCTATACTTTATGTCTATAACTTTAGTTTTTCTCTGTAAGAGAGATATTTATGAGGCATACTTCACACTCCTATTGGTAATAATATGCTGAAAGTCTATTTGTATTGTAGAATTTTCTGACCATTCTAAAAAGACAATATTTCTGTATGAGGTTTGGGAAGGAGTCCTAAAACTACACCCAAACATTATTTAAAAATAAAAAGCCAAAGAAGCAGGTAGAGAATCTTGTTCAGTGTCCAGTGGCCACCTGGGTTTATATTATGAATCTCTAGCCTTGGTCCTAATTCAATCTGTGAAAAATGGAAATATACATTAAAAGCAACCAAATGAAAATTACATCCATTATACATTTCACCTGAAACTTATTTGATTGTTTATTATTTTGGCCTGTTTTGGTTGGTTTGATGATTTAAAAATGCAACATATGTGCGGATTGATGGAATAAGCATTGTATTACTTTTGAAAAACCCATCTGGAAAACCAGTGGTTGCCTGGGTTGTTAATCAGAGGTTCTATGGACAAAGGCTTTTCTTTTTCCATCATGATCAGAATGACTTATTAGTTTCTGCATAGTGTAGGCTCAAGGAGAAGGTATGTGCCTCATCAGTGGGAGTGAGTTATAGCAGGACCATTTAGAAAAAGCAATGCTGCTACAGAGACGGGGGCTGCTTAAGTGATCTACTGCTGTGTCTTTATATCTCCAATGACTTCCCTCCTGTGACACCAGTCAGTTATACCACTGTGTGATTTCATGCTCAAACAATTTCTTTCTTTTTCTGCTATATGAGCTGATAGATTTTGCTTTTTGAAATTAAGTGCATTTTAAAACTATTTTCAGTTTTGCTGTGGTTGAAGTTACTGAGCATTGTTTCTCTTACCAAATGTTTAGCACTACTGCAGTTACATATTAAAGTGATTCATTTAAAATGCTGCAGTTAAAACCTATTAAAATGTTATTTTTTTGGTAGTATTCTACCTGCTGATGTTTAATTCAATTCTAATAGTGTGATGAGAGTACACTGGTTATGCAATAGAACTATTCACTGAGGCCATTAAAGTGCAATGAGAGAATCGCCATCTCCAGTAAAATTTATGACAATGCAGTGTCTTGAAATGGTTGATAAACCTCAAAAAGAACTATTTTCTGCTGGGTAGATAGCTATAGTGTATATTTATAAAATTCTCTAAAATCAATTCACATTAAACCAAAATTGTAGGATTTTTATAAAATTATATTTGTGTAGGATGGAATGAACTAATATAGAGGTACTTGTTTGGTCCTAAATTAACCATTATAGTGATAACTCTAAAATAGTTATTGATAGTGATTGCTAGTAGGATTGAATAATTTTATATCACTTCAGATTTTCAGTTTTTTTCTCCTATAAGAATTTTCTACTAAAAAGTAATGCTCATGAAATTTTTGGAAATATTTTAAAAATAAAAAACAAAAATATAGCATTAATAATTGTACACACATACACACACACACACACACACACACACACATGCAACCAAAGTTGATAGTTTGAAATATTTTCCTCTTGTCTTTGTTTTACATAATGAGAGCTATATTTTGTGACAGGCTCATGGTAATCTAGAGCCAGACTGCCCAGTTCGAATCACTGTTCTGTGATAGTGGGCTGGTTATTGATTTCTTAAACTCTGATTCTCAGCTTCCTCATGTATTAAATGAGAATAATAGTAGTACCTAATCCAAAGGCATTTCAGTTTGCTAAAGCTGCCACAATGCAATATCCCAGAAATGGGGTTGGCTTTTACAATGAGGATTTATTAACTAACAATTTACAGCTCTTAGACCATGAAAATGCCCAAATTAAGGCATCAGCAGGGTTACCTGGACTCTGAAGAAAGGCTGTTAGCATCTGGGACTCCTCTGTTACATGGGAAGGCACATGGCTGGTGTCTCCTGGCCCTTCACTCTGAGTTTCATTGCCTTCAGCTCTGGTTCCAGAGGCTTCTTCTGTGGGTCCTCTCTTAGCTCCTCCAGGTCTTTACTCTTCAAGCTCTCTCCAGACATCTCTGGGTGTTTCTCTCTGAGCTCTCTGGGATTTTTCTGTCTTTGATCCTCATAAAGGACTCCAGTAAAGGATTAAGTCTCACCTTGAATTGGGTGGGTCACATCTCAATTGAAACAACCTAATCAAAAGGTCCCACTCACAATAGGACTATATCCACAGGAATGGATTAAAAGAACATGGCCTTTTCTGGGGTACATAACAGCTTCAAACCAGCACAATAGGGTTGTGTCACAACAGAGGATTATTAAAAAAGAATATTGAAAAATAGAGGGAAAAGAGGATGGAAAATACAGAAAAATTATGAGATGCATACAGAGATGGTGGAAAAAGGACCAGTACACATTAAATTGGGATCAAAGTAATATAGTGGGTAGAAAGATTACAAAACTTCAGTAACTGAAAAAGGTTCAGCACATGGGCTAATATTAGATTTATGTGAAGTTCATGGAGCTTCTTGAACCTGCCTTTTATTGCCATGTCTGGTATTTTTTTTATATGACATTGTATGTGAAATATTGTAGAAACCATGCATGATGTTATCTTTTTCATCTCTTTGAAAGGATTTGGTTGTTTTAGTTTCCTCACTGCTAAAGCAAATGGCATGCAGTGGGTTGGCTTCAATAGTGAGAATTTATTGGCTTATGGCTGTGAGGTTAGGAGAAATCCAAAATCAAGGCATCATCTGGAAAGTGATTTCTTCCCTAAGACTGGCATTCTTGGGCTAGCTGCTGGTGACTCTTGGTCCTTGGCTCCTTTGTCATGTGGCAATGCACATGATGGCCCCTCCTGGCTTCTCCTTTCTCTTTCAATGTCTGTTGCCTTTCAGCTTCTGGCTGCTTCCTCTGGATTCTCGTTCTCTGTGACCTTCTCTATAAGGCTATCAGTAACAGGTTTAAGATCCATCCTGACTCAGCTGGGCCACACTTTAACCAAAGTACACTCATCAAAAGGTCACATTTACAAGGGTCCATACACACAGGAATGGACCAAGTCTACGTTTTCTGGGGTACCTAGCTCCCAACCACCACAGCTGCCTTCTGGCAGAGAGAGAGAAGGCATGCAGATTGCCTTGATACAATAGAAAGTGGATGTCAGTTGTCCTTACATCTACAAATAGTATCTACATCTAGGGCATAGCTCTTCTTAGGTCTCAATTGGAACTCTGGGATTTTTAACAAGGACTCTCTGTCTTTTCAGCCAGGGACTCCAGCTTATTTCACCTCAGCAACATGAAACGGTCAAAATCTCTGTTCAGATCTTTAGCCTCCAAGGACTCATTTCTGCTTGATTTTTTTTCATCATTTTGCACCTTATATTTGAGGCTTTGAAGAAAAATTGAATGGACAATTTCAGAATCACATCTCCAGGATTATGGCCCCTCAAACCTCTGCCATTGTGGGATTCCTGAACTCCAATCTTTTTCTCCATAATCCAATGAAACCCCCACACATACCCCATCTGACTGCCTATAAATTTGTCCTCTATTCAAAGCACAGTAAATTATCACATGTCCTGGAAGAAATATAGGCCATACCTCAATTTCATTCCCTTTTCTATTGGATCTGGGTCCCTCAAATCCTGAAGTTTGTTGCTTTTAACCCAACAAAATTGTTTTCAATGGGAGTGAATGTTGGATGCAATCTTCTCTGTTGGGGCCAAAGAACCAGTGATTTGAAAACCCAGAATTCATTCCAAGCCTGTGTACTGGCACCAAGAGTGTCTAGGCTGCTAAAACTGCTCAGCCTCAACCTAAAGGCCATTCTTCCCGATACCCTTCTCAATGTTTGCCTTTGAGTACAACATTTAAGGGAAATACTCTCAGTATGTAAACACAGGATTGCCAGGTTGACTAATGAAGAAAATTTCTGCACTGAACTGACAAGGTAGGATTATGTAATTACTATAGATCAGTAAGTGTTGTGAATTTCCCATTATCCTCCACTTTCAGTGATAGTTTAATTTTATCCTTGTTTTCCTTACTATTCAACATATTGGGAGCAGGTAATTTGTAATTTAGTTTTTGGGCCACCAAACCTCAGTCATACCCAGACCTGATTGAAAGGACTAAACATCACCCAGAGATCCTGCCTTTTGACCTGGATGCCAATCAGATAAGGCTTGTGGCTCCCCCATTTTAGGAGGTGGAAGTATGCTTTCTTGGTGAGAAGATAAGCATGTGTACAACTATTGTGCATGGATGTGTGGAGCCAAAGATGCTAACTGCTCAAGAGATTTCTTGATCCTACAGAATAATTTTACCTTCTTCCTTCCTAGTCTACCTCCAATTTTGTTGCAAGCACCAAGAAACTAAAAATTTACATTTCCCCACTATCCTTGCAGTCAGAGATAGGCATTGCCGTCTGACTCAGTTCTACCAAATGAACTCAGAGTTTCTAGGAAAGGACCTGAAAAGAGGGGTAGAGGCAGCTGGACATTCCATTTTTATTTTCTTTTGCCCCTCCTGCTCCTTCCTGCTTCAAATACTCATGTGAGGACTGGAGCTTCAGCTTCCATCTTCACTATCTTCACAAAAAAAGGTAAAACTAAGATATTCTCAGTCCTGGA
Source organism: Choloepus didactylus (assembly GCF_015220235.1). Lineage (NCBI taxonomy): Eukaryota > Metazoa > Chordata > Mammalia > Pilosa > Megalonychidae > Choloepus > Choloepus didactylus. The sequence continues at coordinate 175,965,488 of NC_051310.1, forward strand.
CCCTGATAGCATGACCAGTTGATAGAAATGTCAACATCTACCTACCTTCTGACTTTTTGTAATATGGGAAAATCAAGCCCTAATTTGTTTAAAGCACTGTACAATTATCTCTTGTGCCAATTTGAATGTATTATGCCCTGCAAAGCACCATTATCTTTGATGTAATCTTGTGTGGGCAGAAGTATCAGTGTTGATTAGATTGCAATTCTTTGAGTATTTCCATGGAGATGTGCACCACCCAACTGTGGGTGATGACTCTGATTGGATAATTTCCATGGAGGTGTTACCCCACCCATTCAGGGTGTGTTAAAATTAAATCACTGGAGCCATATAAATGAGCTGACAAACAGAAGGAACTCAGTGCAGCTGAGAGTGACATTTTGAAGAGGAGCTACAGCCAAGAGGGACACTTTGAAGAATGTACAGGAACTGAGAGAGGAGCTTCAGCTTACAGAGACATTTTGGAGATGGCCTTTGAAAGCCAACTTTTCTCCGGAGAAGCTAAGAGAGGACAGATGCCCCAAGAGCAACTAAGAGTGAAAATTTTGAGGAGCTGAAGCCTAGAGAGGAACATCCTGAGAGAAAACCATTTTGAAAGCAGAACTCTGGAGAAGACACTGGCCGTGTGCCTTTCCAGCTAACAGAGCTTTTTCCAGATGCCGTTGGCCATCCTCCAGTGAAGGTACCCAATTGTTGATGTGTTACTTTGGACACTTTATGGCCTTAAGACTGTAACTGTATAACCAAATAAACCCCTTTTATAAAAGCCAGTCCATCTCTGGTGTTTTGCATTCCGGTAGCATTAGCAAACTAGAACACCTCTTTTCCTCACAGTTGAACTCAGCAGCATAAAGCATAAAATCTTCGTTTTATATAGTAGAAAGCACTTCACAATAGTGCCTTTTCCACATACACAAACAAATTTACCTTTTATGGGATTGTTTTCTCTAAAGAGATATGGAGATTAAGGGGGAAAAATCCAAGACATCTACTTGAAATGAGAAGACCAATATATCAGTTCCCGCATGATGGAAGGATGCCTTTATTCTAACTTGTCTGTGAATACTCTGTGTTTCTGAAATAGATGCATCAGGTCACAAATATAACATACAGTACACTCCTTTAGGGGAGCTGATGCTCCTTCAAAGTGTCTACTTCACTGGTTAGATAGGGTTCTTAGATTTGCCAAGAAACAGAAACCCAGCGTCTAATGCTGTAGGCCATGTGTAAATCACACCCTTAATTACAGATCAAGAGGAACTCTATCTAGACCTCATGCAGATTTTGAGAATATGGACTTTGTGCCTGGGTGAAACTTTTGCAAGTCTTATAAAGAGGAAAGGAGGAAGATTCAGACGCTTCCAGGAAGGCATCTTAACTCTCAGATATATAGGTTAAAAATGACATAATAGTCTAATGGTTAAGAGTATATGGTGCAAACAAAGGTTTTTATATGTATTAGTTCTTGATGAAACTTCATATTTAAAACGGTAGTGATAATATGCAACTAATGATGCTGTAATGAGTATATATTGTACTATATACAAAGCCTCAATACAGTGTTGGCACATTGTAGTAACTCATTAAATTGTAGTCCATGTTATTCTCAACTCAATTACCAGTTGTAATCAGTTTTATACCTATTGTTGCCATATTAAAAATATGCATATTCATTGATATAATAGAGTCATGATGACACACAGAGTGTTTTAAAGGTGCTGAAATCATCCAACTTCAATTTTGTTCTTATATATAATTCTACCATTAACACAGAACTTCTGGCTATTAGAATGTCCTATATTTAATGACTATAATGATTTACTCATATGGCTATACTAGTGATATCTGTTAACTTCAACTGTAAATTCTGGACATTATACATTTGTATTACTATTTACAGGAAAAACATGTTATTAATTGCTAAAAGAAGTTACATTTAAAAAAATGATTTTTAAGTACATTTTCTTCTTTGAAACAGTTCTTGAAAACATCTATTTATTAAGTATTTTCAATTGCTAAACCAATAAAGTTGTTAGTTTTGCAATAATCATTTTGGTTTTCTATTTTTGATATTTGGAAATAATCGTTCAACCATTTCTTTGTATAAAACTTCTGTAAACACACTTGTAATGTCCCATTAATCATGCTAGTTTAATTATTACAATGACAGTCCCATCTAGCCAACATCAAAGCATTTCTTTCAGATTCATCATATCATAAATTTTAAAAGGGTCTGCTTCTTACTCTTAACACACACACACACACACACACACACACACACACAGACTCATGGGGGAGACAATATGTAAGACTGTGTCATCAGCCCCAATTGCATATAAGTAGAAGCTGTTATTATCCAGTTCTAAAAGTAAATGAAAACTATATGGTTGCATCTGTTTTTGAAAAAGCTTTTTTCCCTATGGATTTTAGTATTACTCACCAAATATTACAAACTCAGGAAACTTGCACTAGTCTGTATCTCCCTCAGACCTATGTTCCCAGATTTGAAAGGGACCTTCTTTTAGATTCTCTACTGTCAGCCATTCCTATACAGACCATGGGCAAAAAGGAACTTGATAGTGAATTTCTATCTATTAAAAACAGGTGGAGCACTGGGCTCATTCCAGTCCTTTATTGTAGAACCATGCATAAGAAAACTTGCATCAGAGGGTAAAGGCAAATATTTCATAAATAGGCTTATCTGGTAATAGACCCATGATCCATTAAGAGCTAGTCCCTTCAGGAGATGGTCATATTTTTATCTTAGCTCTTTTACCCAGAAGAGCCTATCTTTTCATCTAGAGCAAGAAATATTAGCCCTTAGGGTAATGGTAGCCCTTGGCCCAATTGCTATTTCTGTTTGAGGTACCAATGGAAATTATCTCTGGTTTCGAGCGCCTCCTATTTGATGAAGAGAAGTATAGCATCTTCTGAGACATCCACCTTGTAAATAGTAATAGTCTATTGCTTCCATTCTTCACTGATTATTTCCCACTTAGAATTGACAGGACAAGCCAGAGATGTAAACACTTTTTTAAAAATTATATTCAATGCAGTTTATAGTACACATACACTTTTGACATTCTTCTCTTTCTCTCAGATAAGATGATGGGATCTCATCTATATTTATTTGTCAAAGTGACTGCTGTTCATATTTAATTAACTATTGGTTATTTCCCTTTCTCATTCCTTTGGCCTTTACTACCCAATAAAGTATTTCTGTCACCATTAGTACAGTTGTAGCATATGGTACGTAAAAATCATTTCACACTTCTCATTAGATGTGCATGTGACAAAGGATGGGCAAATGACATTAAAAATCCTGAGATCAAAAACTGTCAACTCTTAGCAGTTAGTCAGCCAATAAATTCTATCTTGCATGGTGCCTTGTGTCAGTTGAAAAGTGAGCTGCTTTGGAGGTCTAACTTCTCATAAATTGCTCTTCCTCGGGACCCTGTTAATCCAGGGAATGAGCTAGCCCATTTGACCCCGAGAGACAACTGAGTAGGCAGCCAGCATGAGGTTTTGATAACATATGGATTAATTAATAAGGTCTAACTAGTCAGGGGAAGTGTTGGACTTAAACACATTTAATAAGATTAGACTTTCAAACACTATTTGGTGCATTAATTCAAACATGAAAACTGATATAGCCCAGAGGCCCAGAGCATGAAAAATAAAAGGACAGATAGGAATAAAATTAAATTTTAGGGAGGTATTAAAATTTAAAAATACATTCATAACCTGAAATTGAAAACTGGAATTAGAGTTCTTCAGCCTATTAAAACTCCCTGCTATTAGTATATGAGACCACTAAAGTAGGCAGATTAATAAATTTGTAAGCAACCATATATTTAAAATTAGAAATTATCATCTTTTTTCAAGCATTAAATTTGAATCTTTTATACAGTCCATTCAGGTAGTTGTTGAAAATACTAAAACATCTTTATTCTTCAAGGATTAAAAATAGCACTACTTTCTATGAATTATACTTAAGGATTTTTGCTCTGTAACTGGTTTGGTATTTCAGAAAAAACTTACATGTTTCTGCTGCATTCAAAAGTAGAAAAATGGGGCAAAAACTAAATGAAAAACAGGGTGGGATGGGGGTATGATTTGGGTGTTCTTTTTTTACTTGTATTTTTTATTTTTGTTCTAATTCTTTCTGATGTAAGGAAAATGTTCAAAAATAGATTGGGGTGATGAATGCACAACTGTATGATGGTACTGTGAACAGCTGATTGTATACCATGGATGACTGTACGGTATGTGAATATATTTCAATGAAACTGAATTTAAGGAAAAAAAAGCATTTGCAATATACTCTGCTTAGATTTAGTACTGTATTTCAGGACAATAAAATTACAGTCTGAGTCTTCTTTAAAAAAAGAGTCCATTGATAATACTGATTGAGACTGGTGTGGGAACCATGGAAAGAAAAGTGAGCTTTTGCTCTGAGTACTCAACAAAATTTAAATCAATTTTGAAAAAAAAAAATTAAAAAACCATTAAAGAAGCATTTCCTGCTAGGCACTTCAAAAATGTCATCTCTGGTGCATTTGTGAGGAATAATGCTTTTTAATGTTTTATGGCAGTCAGTAAACTAAAATTTAGAAGAAATTAAAAAACTAATAAGACAGAGCCTTTCTACCATGTCATAAATATAAGTTATTATATTCCAGTATCAGATATGAATTAGTTAATTCTGCCAGCCAAAGCTCTTATATTTCAGAGAACAACAGATGTTACCCTTTCTACTGCCCCATTAATATACCTAGTCAGTTTTTCAACTATATTCCCTAGGGCAGAGAATAAAGGCATGCTTTCTTCACTGTTCCTCAAGCAAACTCACTTGCTCCCTGAAGCACAAGATTTAATTATCCTTATTGCATTATATTTTCTTGAATAGCTACAGAAGTTATTAATGGGCATAACATTTTCTGATCTTTTTCATGAAATTCAGCTACGATATTTACGTAGATTTAATTATCTCTAGCACATTAATTAGTCTAGTGGTAAGAATTAAGGACTTAGGAATTATAATAAAATTTAATTTATTTCCATTAATCAGTATGATATATGACAGGTTTGTTACTGGGAGAGTTTAGGTATACAATTCATGTATGCATATATGTGCCTGGGAAGAAGGGAGTGGTGATTACGGCATTAACTATCTATTTATGGAAATATCAAGCAAAAACGGACCCTGGAGCCATCAGGGGTGATAGATCAACCAGTAAATGGCTGGGTGACCTTAGATAAACAATTTAACTTCTCTGGGTCTCAGTTTTCTCATTTGTAAACAGGAAATAATGATAAATAATCTTTATATTGTGGGATTCTTTTTTGGATTAAATAGCCTAATGTATGAAAAGCACTTATGCTCTGCTTAAGTATCAATTATTGTTAATAGTATTTAATATTATTATTTTTGAATATATTGTTATTGGACATTATTGAATTATTATTATATATTATTGGAGAAGAGACAAACTTTGAGAAACAGAGTGAATTTTTTTTGAGTCACTTTGAATGCTAGGCTGAAATGTAATGTATAACTAAAATCCACAGGGCTGTTATAAATCTGGGTCTAAGCTTAGAGGATAGGTCAGGACTGGAGTTAATAGATTTAGGTATCATTGAATTGTGTTGGTATTTGAAGCCAAGAAAAATTGGTGGGCTATCAGAGAAAACATGAAAAATTAAGGAGAGAGTTAGGGCAAACATTAGTGATCACAAGGATTTGTCAGTCAGGAAATGAGTGAGGAAAAGTAAAGGAAATTGGGGTAGCTGTAAGGAGGTGGCTAATAAGGGGAACAAGGAAGAGTACTGTTCAGAAGGCAAGGAAAAAAGTGGTACACAGTGTTAGATGCAGTAAAATACTAACATATGAAAACAAAGCCAGTGATTTCAAATATGAAATTATTGATGTCCCTTAAAAACGTAGTTTCAGAAGAATTTTGGGAAAAAGACTGCAATAATTTGGGAGTAAATGTGAATTGAGACAGAGAAAACATTTTAGAAAATTTCTTCAAAACTTTTGGTAGAAAAGCTAGCCTCAAAATTTGGTAAAAAAAAAAATGTTGAAGGAGAATGATAACCATGAACCAGCCATAACATGAAACTTCACTACCTGAACTGCCTTAAAAACCTCAAGCTTTGAATTTAATTTGAACTGACTGTATTCATAGTGACCCCAGTTTCCTGGGAGAAGCAAAAGTAGAGCTTCTTTGGAGAAACCCACTTCTACACAGACTTCAAATAATTTACATACTTAATGTTCCAGAAAATGTGAGCTCACTCACAGGAAATCAGAAAACCCATAAGAAAACAAAGTGTCATGAGCAGGATCCAGCAGAAGCCACAAAAAGCAAATACAGCTACATAAAAATGTGAGATAAGAGATTTAGCAAACAGTATTTAAAACAAGCACTTTTTAAAGTAATGAAAGGAGGGATTAAAAATATGAACAAAGAGAAATAGACCGCATATTGGCCAAGCATACAGAATAAAATACACATTCTAGAAATGAAAAACATATTTATTGAACTAAAAATCTTTGACTGTTATGATCCTTTCAAAACATAAGGATGTAACTTTTCAAAAATATATTTTGCATTAAAAAGTGATATATAAATATAGCATGTACTAGTTTTTCCATGCTGCATAACAAATTATAAAAACATAGCAGCTTAAAACAACACACATTTATTTTTCAGTTTCTCTGGATCAGGACTCTGGACATGGCTTCTCTGGGTCCTCTGCAAGGCTGCAATCAAAGTGTTGACAAGGAATGGGTTCTAATCTGGAGGTTCAAACAGTACCAAATTTGCTTCCAAGCTCACTCAGGTTGTGCAGAATTCATTTCTTTCAGTTGTATATGACTGAGGGCCCTAAGTTTTTCCTGGATGTTGTCTAGGGCCCACCCACAAATCATTGTTACATAGGTCTCCCAATTAGTTTATCAAGCCAGTGAGTTGAGAGACACTTACTCACACAGTAAGTATGAGCCTACTAGGAAATATTGTATAATGTAATGTAATCAAGGAAAAGCCATCCCATGACCTTTGCCATATTCCACAGGTTAGAAGCATGGCATAGGTCCTGCCACATTCAGCAGTAAGGAACTATATAATGGAATAAGTATAAAGTTACAGCGATTTGGGGCAGCTATCTTAGACTCTGTCACACAGAAAAAACATTTACATCATATAGAAATATATAAAATATAATGTGTAAAACAAAATGAAAAGCAAAAGTTTCCCTCCTCCTCTCATAATGTCATTCTCCTAATAGAAATCACTATATGTAAGAGTTTCTTTTGCATTCTTCTAGAAAACAGAATGGTGAATTATCCCAAAACTAAGCTAAAGAATGGCCATTTGTAGATTACAGTTTTATTGAACTGGAAGACATATCTAAAGACATTAACTGCAGGGTGCCAAGTAAAAAGATGAAATACATGAAAGAAATGTCAAAGAAGAAAGACAATAGAATAAAAAGTGCCAAGGATATTTAAATGGTATACCAGAAGAAGAGAAGAAAGAGAATGTGACAAAGGAAATGAAATAGTGCCTAAGAATTTTGCAGAATAAAAGTCTGTCAAGAACTGTATAGGTTTTTAGATGTTACCTACTTGCAAGCTAATAAGTTAACATGCCACAGTTTAATAGAAGTTGACAGAAGACACAAGACTACTGGGTGAAAGACAAAGAACTTTACTACTCCTGTTATAGTAGGCAATTTGAGCTTTGTGTTTGCATGGGTTACTTTTGTTCTGCAATCCCATGGGGGTGATACAGGAGCAAGTACGTAAACAAGCTATGCACAGTAAGATGCATGATATTTGAGCAACCCAAAGCTTATGAAACCCAAAATTTTAAAGATTATGCTAGCAAATATCCTACATATTTGTCTGAAGGGAGATATTATCTTTATCATCCTGGTCAGGAAACAAATGTCTTTTGCCCTAAGGGGAAGCATTCTATATTCCAAGACTGTTTACTTTGCAAACATCCCTTAAAAAAGGAAGGAAATAACAAAAATTAGACCAGAGATAAATGAAATAGAAAAAAATAGAGTTAAAAAAAAAAGTAATTTCTTTATAAAGATAAATAAAACTGACTAACTTTTAGATAGACTGGAAATGAAAAAAGAGAGAAGATACAAATAATGAAAATCAGTAATGAAAAAGGGGACATTATTACCAATCCCACTGATAACAAGGAATATAAGAGAATACTATGAACAACTGTACACCAGTACAGTAGATAACTTGGATGAAATGAACAAATTCTTAGAAAAATGTCTACCTATATTGACTCAAGAAAAAAAAGACCTCAACAAACCAATTGCTAGTCGAGATTGAATCAGTCAACCAAAACCTCCCAACAAAGAAAATCTCAGGACTAGATGGTTTCACAGCAAAATTCTACCAAACATTCCAAGAAGACTTACTCCAATTCTGCTCAAATTCTTCCAAAACATTGAAGAGGAAGTAAAACTCCCTATTTCATTCTCTGAGGCCAACATCAACCTCATACCAAAGTCAGATAAAGACACCACAAGAACATTAAACTACACACCAATATCTCTCATGAATGTAGATGCAAAAACACTCAACAAAATACTAGTAAACCAAATCCAAGCGCCTATTAAAAGAATTATACACTATGATCAAGTAGAATTTACCGCTGATGTGCAAGGTTGGCTCAACTTAAGAAAACCACTTAATGTAATATACCTTATTAACACAAAGGAGGAACAAATAAAACACTTGTTCATCTCAATTACTGCAGAAAAGGCATTTGACATAATCCAGCACCATTTCTTGACAAAAACATTTAGAACTCTAGGAATAGAAGGAAACTTCCTCAACATGATAAAGGGCATATATGAAAAGCCCACAGCTAATGTCTTACTTAATGGTGAAAGATTAAAAGCCTTTCCTCTAAGATCAGGAATAAGACAAGGATGCCCACTGTCACCATTATTATTCAACATTGTACTCAAAGTTCTTACCAGAACAGCTAGGCAAGAAAAATAAATAAAATACATCCACATTGGAAAGGAAAGAGTAAAGCTTTCCCTATTTGCAGATGGCATGATCCTATATGCAGAAAATCTTGAAAAATCCACAACAAATATCCTAGCTAATAAACAAATTCAGCAAAGTGGTGAGGCACAAGATCAACACCACCAAATCAGTAGTGTTTCCATACACAAGCAATGAACAATTGGAAGAAGAAATCAATAAAAATGTCTAATCACAATGGCAACTAAACATCTATGAATAAATCTAACCAAAGATTAAAGGACTAGTACACAGAAAACTACAGAACATTGCTAAAAGAAATCAAAGAAGATCTAAATACATGGAAGGACTTTCTTGTTCATGGATTGGAAGACAAAATAACATTAAAATATCAATTCTACCTGAAGGAATTTATAGATTCAATGCAATCACAATCAAAATTCCAACAATATTTTTGAAGAAATGCAAAAGCCAATCATGAAACTTATATGGAAGGGTAAGGAGCCCTGAATAGATAAAGCCATCTTGGAAAAGAAGAAGGAAGTTGGAGGACTCACATTTCACAATTTTAAAACATATTGCAAAGTCACAGTAATCAAAACTGCATGTACTGGCACAAGGACAGACACATAGACTAATGGAATTGATTTGAGAGCTCAAAATCAAATCTTACATTTATGGCCATCTGATTTTTGACAAGGGGGCAAAGACTACTCAATTGGAAAGAATACTCTCTTCAAAAATGGTGCTGGGAGAATTAGAACTCAATCCCCTCCCACCCCCAAAAAGAAGGAGGATCCCTATTTCACACTTTATACAAAAAAATTAGATCAAAATGGATCAAAGACCTAAATATGAGAGTCAGAACTATCAAACTCCTAGAAGTAAATATAGGGAAGCATTTTCAGGACTTTGTATTAAGCAATATTTTCTTGGACTTTATAAACAAAGCACAAGCAACAAAAGAAAAAATAGACAGATAGAACTTCATCAAAATTAAAAACTCTTGTGCCCTGAGGGAATTCATCATGAAAATAAAATGACAAACTACACAAATGGAGAAAATATTTGTAAACCACATACCTGATAAAGGTTTAATATCCAGAATATTTAAAGAAATCCTTCAACTTAACAACAAAAAGGCAAACAACCCAATTAAAAAATGGGCAAAATACTTGAATAGACATCTCTCCAATGAAGATATACAAATGGCCAGAAAGAGCATGAAAAGATGTTCAGCATCATTAGCCATCAGGGAAATGCAAATCAAAACCACAATGAAATATCATTTCACAGCCATTAGAATATCTCCTATTAAAAAAAAAAAAACAGAAAATATTACGTGTTGGAGAGGATTCAGAAAAATAGGTACTCATTCATTGCTAGTGGCAATGTAAAGTCGTATACCTACTGTGGAAGACTGTTTGGCAGTATCTCTTAAAGCTAAGTATAGAATTACCATATGATCTGGCCATATCACCCCTGGGTATATACCCAAAAGAATTGAAAGCGAGGACTTGAACAGATATTTGCACAATGATGATAAACATTATCCACAATTAGCAAAAATGGAAGCAATCCAAGTGTCCATCAACAGATGAATAGATACAGAAAATATGGTATATACATAAAATGGAATATTGTTCAGCTGTAAAAAGGAATAAGTCCTAATGCATGCAACATGGATGAACCTTGAAGACATCATGTTGAGTAAAATAAGCAAGATGCAAAAGGACAAATATTGTATGATCTCACTGATTTGAAATATAAGTAAGCAAACTCATAGAGTCAGAATAAAGAATATAGGTTACCAAGGGATGGGTGGGGCTAGGGAATAGAAAATTAAGGCTTAAAATGTAAAGGGTTCCTATCTGGAAAGACGAAAATGTTTTGGTAATGCATGGTGGTGATGGTAGTGCAACATCATGAACATAGTTAACATCACTAATATATATCTGAATGCAATTAAAAGGGGAAACTTTAGATTGTATATATGGTAACAGAATGAAAATGCTTTTTAAAAAAATCCATGGGACTACGCTACACAGTGAACTCTTAAGTTAAATCATGGATTATAGTTAATATTGCAATTATAAAAATGTCTATCATCAATTGTAACAAAGTTTCCACACCAAAACAAGGTGTCAATAATAGGGTGGTATATGGGAATCCTGTACTGTATGCCTGATTGTTCTGTAAATCCACAACTTCTCTAATAAAGAACAAAATATACAAAAAAATAAAAGGTATTCTGGAAAATAAACTGCCATCATTTCTTTACAATATGCGTAGAAATGTGAGCGAGACCTATGGAGAATTGTTTCCCAATGAATTCAACAATTAATACTTTCAAAAAGTCCTCTTGAATTACAAGTAGAAAATTGAAAGAAATCCTCTCCTAGATGTATACTGAAACTGCAGGATACCAAAGGAAAAGAGGAGTCTTAGAAGCAGTGGAGAAAAAGACATGTCACCTCCAAGAATGACAATAGCAAATTACTGACTTCTCAACAGTGCCAATGGAAAGCAGGTAGCAATGAACTAAAGTAATCTAAGAGGAAACAACTGTCAAACAACAACAACAGGACTTAATTTGCTACCAAGAAAACCTCACTAAATAAAATCCTAGAAGATATTATTCAAGAAGAAAAGTGATCCCAACCAGAAGGCCTGAGATACTTGAAGTCATGTTGAATAAAGAAAGTATTAGAGTGTAAGTCTAAATAAATATTTGCTCTAAAAGGAATTAATATATTTTTTGTTGTGTAACACAAGATAGAACTAAAATATGGGATGATTGAGTCTAAAGCACTCAAGAAAATCGGAAATGTCATTTTGATTGAATTTAGAAATTGGTAAATTTATAAGGCATGTTAGAATTTCTATGGAAATTAATAAAAGAACAGAAAGACAATGCATACCTTTCAGAGTAGTGGATGGAAATAAATGGACTATGAATGCTGCCAAGAAATTCCTAACAAAATATCTGATACAGCAAAAACTAGTCTTGAATTATTAGATATATGAACTCAGTAAAACAAATATAACAATGATGTCACAGATGAAAGAAGATTTTTCTCTAGATTAGTTTTTACTTGTATCAAAAATCATTGTGCTTTATATTTTTATCACCTCCTCTCCTGTAACTTCTAATCTGCTTTGTGTCTCAGCAAATTTACTATATGTAGTCATCTCTTGCAAGTGATATCAATTTTTGTACTTGTGCATCTTGCTTCTTTCACTGAGCATAATATTCTCTAGTTTCTATGTTGCAGCTTGTCTCATATTCCATTGTATGTGCATACTGGATTTGTTTATCCATTCTTTTTTTGATAGACCCTTAAGTTGTTTCCCAGTTTTTGGCTATTGTGGTAAATGCTGCTATAAACAATGATGTACCTGTATTTGTTTGTGGCCATGTTTTCTCTTTGGTTATATACCTAGAAGTGCGATTGCCAGGTCAAATGGTCTAACTTTTTGAGTAACCACTATATTGTTTTCTTCAGTGGCTGTACCATTTTACATTCACACCAACAGAGCACAGGAGTTCTAATTTCCCCACATCCTCACCAACACTTGTTATTTTCCATTTTTAAATAATAGCCATCCTTGTGGGTGTAAAGTGGTACTCATTGTGATTTTAATTTGCATCTCCCTAATGGCTAATGATGTTGAACATCTTTTTATGTGTTTATCGGCCATTTGCATGTCTTCTTTGGATATATATTTATTCAACGCCTTTGCACATTTTTAAATTGGTTTGTTTGTCTTTTGTTTATGCATTGAAAAATTCTTCATTTTTTTTCTGGATTTTAAATCCTTACCCAAAATATGGTTTGCAACTATTTTCTCTCCCATTTGTAGATTATCTTTTCACTTTCTAGATAATTTCCATTGAGGCCCCAAAATTTTTAATTTTGGTGAAATAAGATTTATCTATTGTTCTTTTTTTGTTGTTCATGGTACTTTATAATTTTGTGAATTAATATATATCCACCTCAAGCTTTGTTTCATTTTAGGCAAGCTGATAATTTTTGTGGATTGACTGATTCATCAGACAAATTAAATATATTTTTTCCAAATAGTGTTTTTTTAGCCTAATTACATATTTATTTCAAATTGCCTGGTTTTATTGAAGTAATCAATATTTCAGTGTCTTGAGGCATCAACTTCAAATTAATTCTGCCACTTAGATTTTTTGTATCGTATGAATTTATGTGCAGATATTTTGTAAAGAACAAAAAAAGCATGTCCTTTCAATGAAAATCAATAAAACTGAATAAATTAAATATATCAAGACATATAGAAAATATTTTTATTTGCTTTATCTTTATAATGTATGCTGTTAACTCACAACTAGAATAAAAAGAGTAAAATACAAAATATGTTTTAATATAGAAGTTTTACATAAACTCTAATGACTCTAGTACCATATGCCAATATACTTTTAAAAATATGATCAAAAGAAGTGAAGAAAGATCAAACATTCACAATTTCAATAGCTGTGTATAAAAATATTTTTAAATGATCATCTAGGAGTGGTATCTAATTAATCCATTTAAAGCATTGATAGCATTCCTTATGACAGCCTGTAATTATACCCTTGACATGTTAGAAATTAGAGACAATTTCTGCATTATAATTAAAAATATAAGAGGACTTTTTAAAATGGGAAATATAGAAATGGATATCAAAATGTAATAGGCTTATCTCTCTGTATAATTTAATGTGTCACTTTCAGTACTTGGCATTATCTATAAAGCCACTCTCCCAAGAGGCTAAACACCTTGACTTTAAATGGGTACAGTCATAAAGAATTGAGAAATAAACTTGAAAAATATCTAATTATTGACAGGAAGTATTTGACCTTTATTTTCTAGTACACAGGTGTCATCAGAATATTATGATAATTATGGAATAAAGATTGCTTCAGAGGTCGATTAATTGGGCTGCAAAAATCTATTCTTTCAAAAATCAGTGCAGATGCATGTATTGTATAATTCCATGCAGCTGTATCTCTCTGACCCATCTCCTATCTAATCATGTGTTGAATGAGAAGAGGCTAGAGTGCTGACAGGGGATCAAGTGGTATCTTCTGGTGACAGGAGAAAATGGGCAGGCACACCAGAATGTAATGATATGCCTGGTAGCAATTTTCTGCCATTGAAGAAGTTGAAACTAATGGATAAAATGTATTGCTTCTGTCCTGATAGCAGGCTGTCTGCAATTAGTAAAAGTTTCAAAAACAAAGAATGAAACTGTGTTCAGTTTCTCCATTTGAGAGCTGTTAAAATGTTGGAAAATTTTAGAGTGGCTTCAACATAATAAGAGAAGAAAATTCTGTCCAATAACTCTCCAAATTTAAGATTTAGAAAAGTGTCTTCCAAGGTTCTCTTCAGAGTATGAGGGATCATTTAAAGTTTTATCTGAACAAATTTCAAAGCTAAACATTTTGAAAATATTGGTTAAATCAAACCTATTTAGAATGCTTAAAACAGAATGCACTAATAATTCCAATATATACTCCTCAGATAAATAATATACTTTGATTTTGTGTCTTCATATTTAAATACCATGCAGGCATTGATGTCGTGTTTTAAAACATGATACAAGTTGTTGAGAATGACTAAACCAACCCCTAAAATAGGAATCTATTAGCAGGCAAAATTGTATTCAGTAAATCATGAAATAGATATTCTGGGTTTTTAATTTTTTAAATTTTTTATTAGAGAAATTATGAGTTTATAGAACAATAATGCATAAAATGCAGGATTCCCATATACCTTGTGATGGTGTGGAACATTTGTTAAAATTGATGAAAGCACATTTTTATAATTGCACTATTAACTACAATCTATGGTTTAACTTAGGGTTCACTGTTTGTGTAGTTCCATGGATTTTGATTCTGCTACCATATATGCAATCCAACATTTTCCCCTTTTAATCACATTCAGATAAATATTTCATTGATGTTAATTACATTCACAATATTGTGCTGCCATCACTGCTATCCATTACCAAACATTTCCATCATTCCAAATAGGAACGCTGTATATTTTAAGCCTTAACTTTCTATTTTCTATCCCCACCCCATCACTTGGTAACCTATATTCTGGATTCTGACTCTTTGAGTTTGCTTTTTCTATATATTTCAAATCAATGAGATGATACAATATTTGCCCTTTTGTGTCTGGCTTATTTCACTCAACATGTCTTCAAGGTTCATCCTTGTTGCACGTTTCAGAACTTCATTCCTTTTTATGCCTGGAAAATATCTCGTTGCATATATATACCATAGTTTTTTCATCCATTCATCAGATGATGGACACTTGGGTTGCTTCCATCTTTTGCCAATTGTGAATAATGCTGTTATGAATATCCTTGAGCAAATCTGTTCAAATCCCTGCTTTCAATTATTTTGTGTATACCTGAGAATGAGATGGCTGGGTCATATGGTAATTCTATACTTAGCTTTCTGAGGCACCAACAAACATCTTCCACTGTGGCTATACCATTTTTCATTGCTACCAGAAATGAATGAGTATACCTATTTCTTTGCATCTTCTGCAAGATTTATTTTCTGCTTTTCTTTTTTTTTAGTAGCAGCCATTCTAATGACTATGAAATGTATTTCATTGTGGTTTTGATTTGCATTTCCCTGATGACAAATGATGTTGAGCATCTTTTCATGTGCTCTCTGGCCATTTGTATACCTTCCTTGGAGAGATGTCAGCTCAAAATTAGAGTGAGTTTAAGATGTTTCCAGGTAAACAAAAGCTGAGGGAGTTCATCACCACTAGACCTGTCCTACAAGCAATGTCAAAGGGAGTTCTTCAGACTGAAAGGAAATAACACTAGGCAGTGGTTTAAAGTGGCAAAAAGAAATACAGACAGAGAAGAGTAAGATGGCAGCATAGAGAGTAGTGGAAGCTAGTTAGTCCCCCTGGAAGAACTAATAAACAACCAGGAACAACTAGTAAATAATCTGGAATAACTGTGAGGGACAAATGTGATTGTCCACTCATCATAAACCAGCCTGAATTGGAAGGAATGCATGAGATCACAGCATAAAATACGTAAGTAAAAACTGCAGACCCAAGCCAGGGCTCCCTCCCCCTATAGCCCAAAATGCAAAACCTCATGGTGCTAGAGAGCAGCACTCTCTGAGCAAGCAAATATAGCTCAGCTGAGCTCCATCTGGGGTTTTAGTTAACAAACACAGACTTCTCAATACAAACTACAAATCCCCAACAAGCAGACAGAGCCTTTTGGTGATGCCTGACCTTGAAGAGCCAGAGGACTGGGTGCTACCTCTGGCCGATGGGTGAAACCAAGGGTGGCTGCAAAGTGTCCCTGAGGGGGGATTACTGTCCCTTTTTCAGCTCAGTGGGGAAAGCCTCAGCCATTTTCAGTTCCCAGTTCTCTGACCCAGACAAGGGTAGAGATAGCACAGGGAGAGAGACTATTCAAATGCTAATGATCTCTCTCTAGGGGGGTTATGCTCCCTAAGAAGAAAGAGGTGGGCCCAGCTTTACTACCCACCTTCCATTCAGAACCAGATCCCAGAGCCTGGGGGAAAACAGCCATGGGACACAACTCCTTACACCAGTCTGGAGTTAGAGGATGACAGGCACCACCTGCTGGGAAGAAAACACAGTGACTTGAGGCCTCACAGGGTGCATTGATCTTCTAAGACACCCTCATGGAGACATGATACTATTGCCTCCTTCTGAGACCTTAGCCCATTCTGGTCTGGGAAAACCTGATGGGGGTAACCAAGGAAACCAGATGCCTAGACAGCAGAAAACTACAACCCACACTAAGAAAAACAAAGTTATGGCCCAGTCAAAGGGACAAACTTACACAGCAACTGAGATACGAAATTGATAATACTAAATCAATTCAAAAAGTTTAGGGAAGATATGGCAAAAGACATGAAGCATATAATGAAAACACTGGGGATATATAAGTTAGAAATTGAAAGACCAGAAAAACAAGTGGCAGAATCTCTGGAAATGAAAGGCACAACACAAGAGATGAAAGACACAATGGAAACATACAACAGCAGCTCTCAAGAGGCAGAAGAAAACACTCAGGAACTGGAGAACAAGGCACCTGAAAGCCTACATGCAAAGGAGCAGATGGAGAAAAGAATGGAAAAATATGAGCAATGTCTTCGGGAATTAAATGACAATATGAGACACAGAAATGTACATGTCACGGGTGTCCCAGAAGAAGAAGAGAAGGGGAAAGGGGCAGAAGCAATAATAGAGGAAATAATCAATGAAAATTTCCTATTTCTTATGAAAGACATAAAATTACAGATCCAAGCACAGTGTACCCCAAACAGAATAGATCTGAATAGGCCTATGCCAAGACACTTAATAATCAGATTATCAAACATCAAAGATAAAGAGAGAATCCTGAAAGCAGCAAGAGAAAAGCAATCCATCACATAAAAAGAAGCTTGATAAGACAATGTGCAGATTTCTCAATAGAAACCATGGAGGCAAGAAAGAAGTGTGGTGACATATTTAAGATACTGAAAGAGAAAAACCACCAAGTATTCTATATCTGGCAAAATCATCCTTCAAATATGAGGGAAGCTTAAAATATTCTCTGAAAGACAATGACAGAGTTTGTGAACAAGATACCTGTTCTACAGGCAACAGTAAATAGAGCACTGTAGACAGAAAGGAAAAGACAGGAGTGAGAGGTCTGGAACACAATTTTGGGAGACAGTAGCACAGCAGTGTAAGTACACTGAACAAAGCTGACTGTGAGTATGGTTGAAAGAGGAAGGTTAGGACCATTTGGACACCAGAAGTAAAGAGGAAAGATAAAGACTGGGATTGTATAACTCAGTGAAACCTAGGGTGTTCAATGATTGTTATAAAAGGTACAAATATGTTTTTAATTGAGGTAGAACAAATGAATGTCAACACTGCAAGGTGTTAAAAATAAGGTGGGATTGGGGGGAAAATACAATCAATGCAAACTAGAGGCCATATTTAACAGAAACAGTGTATTAAGTTTCTTTTAATAAAACAAAGGCAATATACCAAAGCTAAATGCATATGGGGGAGGGGCATAGGGGAAGGGTATGGGACTCTTGGCATTGGTGATGTTTTCTGACTCTTTATTCTCCTTTAGTTTAATGCTATCTTTCCTTTTGTTGCTTCCTAGCTGTCATGTTTTGTTTTGCTTTGTTTTGTTTTCTCTCTTTTTTCTTTTTCTTTTGTCTCTCTACCTTCTTTGACTCTTCCTCCTGTTTCATGGAAGAAATGGAGATGTCCTGATATAGATAGAGGTGATGGTGGTGAATACATGAATACATAACTATACAGGGAACCATCGATTATTTACTTAGGATTGAATGTATGGTGTGTGAACAAAACCATCTTAATAAAGTGTGCTGGTGAAGAAACCTTGAAGACACTATATTGAGTGAAATAAGACAGACACATTAGGAGAAATATTGCAGGGTCTCACTGATATGAACTCATTATAATATGTAAACTCATAGACATGAAATACAAGTTACCAGTATATAGAACAAGGCTAAAGAATGGGTAGCGGTTGCTTATTATCAGCAGAATGTTCAACTTGGGTGAACTTAAACATTTGGAAATGGACAGAGGTGATGTTAGCACTTCATGAGAATAGCTAACAGTGCTGAATGGTGTGTGAATGTGGTGGAAAGGGTAAGCTCAAAGTCACTTATATCACCAGAAGGAAAGTTGGAGGTTAAAACATGGGAATGCATAAAACAGTGAATCTTGTGGTGGACACTGTCCATGATTAACTGTACAAATATCAGAAATCCTTCTCATGAACTAGAACAAATGTATGATACTATAACTAGAAATTAATAATAGAGGGGCATATAGGAAAAAATATATCTATTGCAAGCTATATACTACAGTTAGTAGTGTTTTAACATTCTTTCATCAACAGTAACAAGGGTACTATACCAAAACTAAGAATCAGTAATGGGGGGTGGGGGGTGGTTAGGGGTATGCAAGGATTTGTACTATACAAAAACTATGAATCAATAATTGAGGTGTGGTGATGGTTAGGGGTATGGGAGGATTTGAGTTTCCTTTTTTTTTTTTTTGCCTTTATTTCTTTTTTGGAGTAATGAAAATTTTCTAAAAATTGAAAAAAATTGATTGTGCTGATGGATGCACAGATGTATGATGGTACTTGGGGCAATTGACTGTACACTTTGGATCATTGGATAATTATATGGTATGTGAACAATCTCAATTAAAAAAATCAAGAAAAATACAGAACAGTAAAGGTAACCATTTCAGTAAGTATAAATGCCAATACTATTCCTGTGTGTTGGTTGGCATTTTACTCCTCTTCTTCTTATTTTCTACAGGTGCTAAAATGAAAATGTATACACAGTGATAATAAATCTATTGTTTTGGACATAAAATGTATGAAGATATAAGTTGTAACAAGAACAAAAAAAAAAGGATGTGTGTGTGTGTTGGCTAAAACATGTATATGACTTTGTAAGACTGGAATTCTTGGTCCCTTTCATTGGAGGGGCATCTCATGGGTAGGTGATTCCTCTGGGGGATTAGTGCATCTCTGATCTGGTGACTGTATTCTTTATGTATTTTATTAATGGGATGAGACTCTTAAAGGTCTTTGGAGAGGGGTTAATAGATTTCTGGTTACTTAAGGCTTATGTTTACTATTCCTGTGTAAATCCATTAAACATTTCCTTCCAACCAGAGTGCATATATAATCAATTCATGCAGGATATCAGGTGTTTTAAATTTAAGTTTACACTGAAATTTTCAGTCACATTTCAGGATTTTCATCTAAATTTGAACTCACTGAAATACTTCACCCTATGAATCAACAGAAGGATAGTAACTATGTCTTTATTTCCTTGAAATCCTGAGACCTATTGATAATTTTTTTCCCCTTAGATGAAAAAGTAAGGCTGGAAGGGACTGTAATTGGAAAGAATTTATTTCCCCAAGTTGGGCTAAGTTTTCAAAATTGTTTTCTGGACTTTTTATGGAGAACACTTTGGGCGCGTTTCACAACGTTGCTCTTCCTTTTTCCCTGCCAGAGCTACAGGGACTCTTTTCGGAATCTTTTCCGTGATAACCTGAAGGATTTCTGGAGGGAAGATCAATGAAAGGTAGGATTCCCCTAAAACTGAGGCCTGTAGGAGTTTCCCACTCTCATACTAGTCCACATTCAGTCTCCAGCAAAAATTATTAAGTGTTAGTACCAGATTATGACTCCAACAGCTTTTGCTCCAGGTAAGCAGATCTCAGCTGTGAAGGACTGCATTCAACTGCCTCTCTAGATTTGGGGGTGGTAGTTTATCTAGCAACCTCAGTTCTCTGCATTCAGTTCTCAGTTCTCTGAGAAGTGCCATTGCTTTTCAGTTTATCCAAGTTCTTCTAGTCGTAAGGATGAGAGTGACCACTTCTGAGATCTTCTTATTTTGGAGCTGAAACTGGAAGTCCCACCATGGCTATATATTTATGTGTGTGTATATACATTTTATTTTAAAGAGCTTAAGTGTCAACCTTGGCTTCTCAGACAATTTTAGTTCTATAATATCTGAGCAGTACCAAATATGCTATTGCAATATATTTTTTGACTGAAATATTTGGAAGCATGCCTCTGCAACATTTGAACAGAATCTTAGAGAATTCATGATAAAGTGTTAAAGGGTATGTATTATATGTTTTTAAACCTTATATAAAATATAATATGCATACAAATACATGCTTGGTTTAATGCATTAGCCATACTATTTTTGGTATGTCCTACAACAATTTGCTGCGATTTACCTGAATACAGAATTGATTAACAATTTTAGGACTTAGAGCTCACTTTGATGAAGTATTATTATTTCTTTTCCAAATAAGGGCTATGTGAATTTGGTGTGGTTAAGATGTATTTTGAAAATTGCTGGCTCTACTAATATGGAGAAAACATCTAGATGTCCAGTTGTCTAGAACATATCTAGACATTGGCCATCAGAGAAAGATGTTTTCTCATTTTAAAGGTTTTGTTCACATAAAAAAAGGTGCATTCCATGTTAAAAGGGAAATAAATCATTGTGACACCATAACTAAATCTGCAGCAAATTCTATTCATGCTGCTACTGCACAAGTTGGAGACCTATTAGTATGAATTAGAGGTGCTGATTCTACAGACTTTGCAAGTAAGTGTGTGACAAAAATAGTGCTAGAATCAGACACTAAACAGTGGTGAATTACAGCAGAAATCCTAGATGTTGAGTTTTTTAATCTTTTAACAAATATGTTTTAATATATTAAGATTGAAGAGCTCACCCATATGGGTATTATGAATGACCTGATGCACAAATAAACATTTTTTAAAAAATCCTATCTTAAAGATATGTGGAATAACAGCATTATAAAGTAATATTTTTTCCTGCCCTTCTATAATACTTTTTCTATATTTCAATTTTATTTTTCTGTATATTTAGTTTAGAGATATGGTAATTCAAGTGTAATTTTCAAAATGATCCTACTTTAAAATCCAATTTACTTTTAGCAGTGTGTTATGTACTTTGTATGATATGTTTCCAGTACAATTCACAATAAAAAAATGACTAGGTTATTTTTAGCCTAAATTGCTGTTTGTTCACAAAATTAAATCAAATGCAAGTATCTTAAGGAAAAAGTAGTCCTAGTAGAAACATTATTATTATTAATGGAATAAACAATTACTGTTAAATTAATTAAATATTAAATAAATATTAAATAAATCAAAGGTGAAATTTCTAGCCATCAAACACTTTGACAGAAATTTTACAGTTAAGTTATCTCGGCTTCAGTAATGCCACTGAATTTTTTCAGAGAAGCACAATTGCCTTAATTTATGACCTGGGTTACAAATATACTTTAGAAAATATTGCTCACCCGGCTAAAAATCACCAATGGGAAACAGGTACAATATGTTTTATGGGCAGCAGTAACTAGAAAATTATGACTAAATTGATTCATACATATGACTACTTTCCACCTAAAACCTCAAGATGCACTAGCCTCTTTACACAAAGACCAACACTTCATCATTTTCAGACCTGGCAATGAGAGTCTCCCCAAAGAAACAAGAAGTGTCTTCCTTGCCCAGTTCTGAAATTATGTTTGACTGGCACTGTTTCTTAAAGTTGCATCTCAATTGTTTCCTGTCCTTCCCTGGAAACTGCTTTATATATCCCAGCATTCATGTTTGTAGTCTTGAAAGTGAGTCTTTCCATAATAAATCAGCCAGAGAGGGCTTTAAAAAGTGGGTTTCAAAATGACAATAAATGACAAAGATAAAAATTATGGAGGAAAAATAATCTTCAACAAGTTTAAATTTACATAGATGTAAGAACTTGGGGAAACAGAAATACAGTATTATTTATGCTGTTCCATGCTCAGTAGAAGTTTACATTCAAGTCATTTTAATTCAAGGCAGACTTTAGTATTGTCAAGATAAAAGTACTGAGGCACAGAAGAACAGGTTATCTCTATTTGAACTTATTGTGAGTGCTTTATAGTAAAAAAAGTGGCAGTAGAACCCTGACTTTATCATGTAGTCTGGGGTAATAAGAAGTAGCAGAGGCTGAGAGGGCAGTATGAGCCATAGATCATAGATGAAAATGTGAAAAATATGTCCCACAGTAGAGAATGCCTCACTTTTGCCCCAGTGGAAGATACCTAGTCATTACAGCTGAATAATGAAACTTGGATATGGCCAGTTCATTGAAGACATAGCTTTAGAATTTAGAAACATAATTTTGGAAGCCTTTCTGCAATGGAAAAGTAATGAGGAAATCAAAATTGTCCAGGCAATAAGAAAAGATATCTTGGCAATAGATACAAAAGACTGAAAGATTATGATAGGTAGTTTTAGTGGTGAATGAGCATTATTTGGTAACTGGTTAAAATAGAAGATGAGAAAAGAGGAGTAAAAGACAACTGGCTTAAAACCTGGATCACGAGAGGCTGTTATGGCTTTAATGAAATTGGAGGAAAAAAGAGTGAATTTTAGAAAGGAAACTATTAAGTCTGTTTTGGATATGCTGATTTTCAGGTGTTGGTATCTATCAGAAGATCTTTTCATTCATCTTGGCAATTTACCTATATTACAGATGATAAATTGAATCTGACTAAGGTTATATAATCTGCAAGTTACTTTAATGGACATTTAAACTCAAGACTTTTGATTACAACTGCAGTTCTTTTCTATGATGGACATTTTGTTTTTGTAAATATAAGTACAGCAGGCAGAATCTCATAAAAGAATAGAGAATCTGCTATGGAACCAGACAGGCCAGGGTGCTTGCTCTCACTTACCACAGCTCAGCTCTATTATTTGGAACATCTTACTTAACTACAGTGAGTTTTCATTTATTCACACGTAAAAATAAGCTAGTTGACAGGATTATATGCAGTAGTGCAGTAATGAAAAAGTAATATAAAAATAGAGGAAATATATATGATTAGAAATCAAAGCGTCCTTCCTACAGGCCGCAAATTTCAAAGATTTTTTTCTTAGATTTAGTACAAATTAACCATTGACTCACAACTCACCTTCCTAACAACCTGAAAAGAAGATAAGATCCTCTTATACCACCTATTTGGAGGTAAGTGAGAGAAAGACAGTGTGATACTATAGGACAAGTTGGGAAATCCATTTTGGCCTTTATACTCTCCACTGGATCAATAGTTTTCAAAATGAACATCCTTCTCCTTGTAGGCAGGCATTAGGCATTAGGTACATGTAACAATATAGATAGAAATTGTAACCTCCCCCTGTTATGACACTTTCGTGATACCACAGGGGGGCTGCATATTTCCATAGGTCCAGGAAAGAGGTTGAACATGGTTTCAGTATATTTGTGTCACAGAAGCTGGCTCTGGTGTGTAAGACTTTTACAGAGGCTGAGTAATATAGTTGATAGTGTAAACTGACAAAACCTCCTAATTTGGACAAAAAAACAGACTTCTCATTTTAGGATAGGATGTAAACTCACCTGACTTACGTTTGTTTCTGGGGGCTACTTGATAGTCTCCCTTATCTTCTCCGAAGTATAAGAAACATGACTGCCTATGAGAAAATAGTGATGATCTTTCTAGTTGTAGATCCTATTATGTAGCCTAGGTATTTGTTTCTCTGATCTGCTACTTAACAGTTATTTGATTTGGGGTAAGATTTATATTCACCAAGCATCAGTTTACTTATCTGCAAAAGAAAAATAATGACAATAGAGCACTCACCCCAGAGGTTGTTCTGTAGAATAAATAGGGCAATTTATGTAAGCAACTGAAATATAGCTTGGAACATAGTAAACAGTTACTGAGAATTAATTACTATATCAAGATTATTATCTCTGATAAATTGTATTTTATTTCCTATGGGAAGAGCTTTCAACAGGTTTACAAATTCAGCAGTTCTCAATCTCTCTTTCTCTCTTTTTGTGGTTTAGTCCTTCTAGCTATTTATTGCAGTGTAACAAACTACCTCAAAACTTACTTGCTTAAAACAGTATTTTAAAATTATTGTCTGTCACAGATCTATGGATTGACTGCACTAAGCTAGATGGTTCTCTGTTGGTGTTTCTCATGAGGTTGCAGTCAGAAGTTGGCTTGGGTGTGTAAACTGAAGGCACAACTGGGTCTGATGTCCAAGATGGTTCACTCACATGGCTGACAGTTGAACCTGGCTGTTAGCTGAGAATTCAGACTCTCCATGTGGCCCTACACATGACCTCTTCATGAGGCTTGGGTTTCTCAAAGCATGGCACCTGAGTTCCAAATATAAGTGCTCCAAGAGTGAGTATTCCAAGAAAGATAGAAGTAGAAGCTGCCAGATAAATAAACACTTATGTTCCAGAACCAGCACAGCTTCTCTTCTGACATATTCCCTTGGCCAAGGCAATCTTGAGTCCTGCCCAGATTCAAGGATGTGGAGAAATAGACTCTACCTTTTGGATGGAGTGGGAATATCACATCTCAGAACAGTATATGGGATAGAAAATAATGTTGTAGCTATATTTGAAAAATGCAATAAACCATAGTTTTCTCTCTTGCTACAACAATTAATATCCTTTCCACAGGCAATATATGTATATACACACCTCCAACTTTAAGCCCATCAAAGTTTCAACCCATTATAGCATCAGCTGCATGAGTCCAGCATCTCATAATCTAAACAAGGACTATGTGCGGAGTCCTTGGGTACCATTTCTGAAGAACAATTTTTCTTTCCCTGACGATTAATGAAGAAATGGACGTGTCATCTATACCCTACAAATGCATCCTACAGTTGTGGATGGCATCAGATATCTACAATAGGTGCTCCTGTTCAGGAAAAGGGGTTATACACCATCACTATTTCATAGTAATTCCGGAATCCAGCAAGGCACATATTACCCACTCCACTGATGAAGGCCTAATCCTGTTCCCTAGCAGCGATAATCAAGGGATCTTGGCTCTTCCTGTTGAGTTACCATTCATTTTTAACACAAAATGGCCTATGTTTGCAGTGGAGTAGCTTTCTTAGCCTGTAGAACCTCTGAGCCCAGATGCATCTTTTCATAATGGACTACCTCTGTCCTTTTCATTCCAAGCTGTTATAATTACTTTTAAACTCTGTGGGTTTCTTATATATCAAAGAATAATCAATTCTATTAGAAAAAATATCCATATCTACATTTCCTTCCAAGGCAGGCCCTTTTCTACCTTGAGCTGACTATAAAAGTGTGGGTGTCCTTAGAATTCTTAAAGTCAGTTTATCTAGTTTGAGGGCCTAAGAAGTATACCTTAAGAATCTTTGAAGTTGCTTTAGCTATATTACAGGGTTTAGTAGACATTCCCTAAGACTCTTAGAAGAATCTATGAGGTGGTGCCTCATAGACACTGAGCAATGCAATAAAGCTTCTAAGAATCTTAAGTGTGTGCCTTCACCTTCAGTCCTCCTATGTGGAAGGTCTGTCAAAGGCCAGTACAGTGTGCAGGGTTTTCCCTGTCTTTCTGGGCCTTTGTCTTGTCCTGGGTTTTTGCCTGTTAGTTGTTTTGGTGTTCCCCTATTTATAGGAGTTTGGTTGTCAACTCTGTTTTCCAGGAGGCAGGCCTTCCTCTCCCGGGTGTTGGAAGCCAGCAAGTTTTGCCCCAGATCGTCCACCTCTGTAATTTCTTATACTCCTTTCATTGTCTCAAGCTGCTTTTGCTTGGAGGGTAAATTCTTGGAGGAGGGACAACTTTCCCAAGTCAGTCTTTCCCAGCCAATACACAGCCAGAGATCCATGGAGGGGGTGCAGTCTGGCTCCAAAGTGACAGAGGAGGGAATTAGGAAGGATGCCAAGAGCTTCTTCCACAGCAATCCAAAGCTGAGTTTTCTTGGCCTGCCCAGCAAATGCAGTCCTTCAACTAACTGTCCCCCACAGCCCTGAGGATATGCAGCATCTTTAAGTCTCCTCTGCTGTGGCCTTTGTCCAGGGCAGGTTGAAACAATGTCTGTCTTCAGAGCTGGGTCCCCAGTGATCTGAATTTGCTAATTCAGAGCCATGATCAGTGATTGACTGTGCCCATTCTTGGTCTTAGAGAAGAGGATTTGTATGCCCCTTTCTGGCACTAGTGAACCGGTCATGGTCTGGACCCCAGAGTGGCCTGCTGCAAGAGTGGGGGATGGGCTCCAGTAGCTGCTACATGAGGAGGGCAACTTACCGGGGTCTTGCACATCATTGCCCTCAGACAATGTCTGAGTCAGAAATGGCATGGGGCATGGGGCATGACTGGCTGTTGATGTTGAGTGGAAGCTAGGCTGGGGCTGTGGATGTAAGTATAGCCTCTGCATGTGGCTTTGACTTCTCACCGCATGGTGACTGGGTTCTGAGAGGAAATATCCCGTAAGTTTACATTCCAAGAAAAGACAGGAAATAGGAGCTGCCAGGCCAGGTAAGGGCTATGCCTAAAACTGGTGCATTGTCACTTTTGCCATAGTCTATTAGTCAAAGCAGTTGCAGGGCCTACACAAATCCTAAAGCTGTGGAGAAATAGAGAATGGCACGTTCACATTGGAGAAGATCATGCAGATTGAGAGATTTTGTGGTGACCATTTTTTAAAATACTGTCTTCCTATATGATAAGGGCCAGGGCTGCTCGTTAAAGTTAGAAGGGCCTTCCATCTCAATCTCTCATTCATCTGTCTTCTTTTCCTCTTTCTTGTCCTCCCTGTGTACATCCACTTTTGTTGCCTCTTCTTCCTAATCCTTTTCCATCTTGTTGTCACATAACAGGCTTGGTAAGAGTTGTTACTACAGTTAAGGAATGAAGGGGGTGGGGGTGTCTAGATATTGGGTATGAACAGTTTCCTACTTTATCTCTCTAGATATATTTTCTCAGGTGCTGGTAGATATAACTTTTCATCTCAATGGAATTCTAAATTTTGATATCTGTGTAGCTTAGGGGAAATAGGTCACTTTATTTGCTTTGGCTTTGGGTATTAGCTTACTTCAAAATGAGACAAACAGAGCACTCCATATATTCCATCTCAGAACATTCTCATCATCGTTTACTGCATAGGGGTTTAGAACCGAAGATTACGTTATAATTAACAAACTATTTTGATTCCTTTGCTCATTAGTGTGTATTATTCTATTGGGGTTTTCTTAGGAATTAGTGTGACAAACAGGGCAATGTTTAGACTCAGGTAAATGTCAATTTACTGGCCAGAAACCTCGTAACACTTATGAGCACTATATGAATATAAATCACTTAATGTGTGAAAACATTAGTACCAGATGCCAAGCAAAGGGACCCTTATGAATGCTGAGACATAATGATGGCTCTTTGAAACAGTTTTCCTGTAAGAATCAGGAAAACTTTATAAAGTATTCAATTTATATCTTTAATGAATCTGAAAAGGACATTTGATGGAATTGAATAGGTCAAAAGCATAGTCATGAAAAAGGAGTGTAAGAGTATTGCAGAAGGAAAACATGATTGCTTATTTTTTTTTTTTTCATTTTAATTGAGATTGTTCAGATACCATACAGTTATTCAAAGATCCAAAGTGTACAATCACTTGCCCCTGGGTACCCTCATACAGCTGTGCATCCATCACACTTAATTTTTGTTCAATTTTTAGAAACTTTTCATTACTCCAGACAAGAAATAAAGTGAAAGATGAAAAAAGAAAAAAAGAAAAGGAAACTCTAAACCTCCCCTATCCCTAACCAACCCCCCTCAATTGTTGACTCCTACTATTGATATAGCACGTTTGTTACTATTTATGAAAAAATGTTGAAATACTACTAACTGTAGTATATAGTTTGTAATAGGTATATAGTTCTTCCCTATTTGCCCCTCTATTATTAACTTCTAATTGTATTGTCATACGTTTGTTCTGGTTCATGAAGTGATTTCTAGTATTTGTACAGTTGATCATGGACATTGCCCACCATAGGATTCAGTTTTATACATTTCCATCTTTTGACCTCCAACTTTCCTTCTGGTGACATATATGACTCTGAGCTTCCCCTTTCCACCTCATTCACACACTATTTGGCACTGTTAGTTATTCTCACATCTTGCTACCAACACCCCTGTTCATTTCCAAACATTTAAGTTCATCCTAATTGAACATTCTGCCCATGCTAAGCAACAGCATCTACATTTCTTCCACAAGGCAAGAGGGAGAGTCAAAGAAGGTAGAGAGGCAAAAGAAAGAGGAAACAAAAAAATGACAGCTAGGAAGCAGCAAAAGGAAAAATAACCTTAAATCAAAGTAGAATAAAGAATCAGACAATACCACCAATGTCAAGTGTCTAACATGCCTCCCCTATCCCCCCCTCTTATCTGCATTCACCTTGGTATATCACCTTTGTTACATTAAAGGAAGCATAATACAATGATTCTATTAGTTACAGTCTCTAGTTTATGCTGATTGCATCCCTCCCCCAATGCCTCCCCATTTTTAACACCTTGCAACATTGACATTTGCTTGTTTTCCCTCGTAAAAGAACATATTTGTACATTTTATCACAATTGTTGAATACTCTAGATTTCACCAAGTTACATAGTCCCAGTCATTATCTTTCCTCCTTTCTTGTGGTGTCTCACATGCTCCCCATCTTCCTGTCTTAACCGTATTCATATTTACCTTTGTTCAGTGTACTTACATTGTTGTGCTACCATCTCCCCAAA
Source organism: Choloepus didactylus (assembly GCF_015220235.1). Lineage (NCBI taxonomy): Eukaryota > Metazoa > Chordata > Mammalia > Pilosa > Megalonychidae > Choloepus > Choloepus didactylus. The sequence goes on from NC_051310.1 coordinate 175,994,732, forward strand.
TTGTGTTCCAAACCACACACTCCTGTCTTCTATCACCCTGTAGTGCTCCCTTTAGTAGTTCCTGTAGGGCAGGTGTCTTGTTCACAAAGTCTCTCATTGTCTGTTTGTCAGAAAATATTTTGAGCTCTCCCTCATATTTGAAAGACAGCTTTGCTGGATACAGGATTCTTGGTTGGTGGTTTTTCTCTTTCAGTATCTTAAATATATCACACCACTTCCTTCTTGCCTCCATGGTTTCTGCTGAGAGATCCGCACATAGTCTTATTAAGCTTCCTTTGTATGTAATGGATCGCTTTTCTCTTGCTGCTTTCAGGATTCTCTCTTTGTCTTTGACATTTGATAATCTGATTATTAAGTGTCTTGGCGTAGGCCTATTTATATCTCTTCTGTTTGGAGTATGCTGCGCTTCTAGGATCTGTAATTTTATGTCTTTCATAAGAGATGTGAAATTTTCATTAATTATTTCCTCTATTATTGCTTCTGCCCCCTTTCCCTTCTCTTCTCCTTCTGGGACACCAATGATACGTACATTATTATACTTTGTTTCATCCTTGAGTTCCCAGAGACGTTGCTCATATTTTTTCATTCTTTTCTCCATCTGCTCCTTTGCGTGTAGGCTTTCAGGTGTTTTGTTCTCCAGTTCCTGAGTGTTTTCTTCTGCCTCTTGAGATCTGCTGTTGTATGTTTCCATTGTGTCTTTCATCTCTTGTGTTGTGCCTTTCATCTCCGTAGATTCTACTAGTAGGTTTTTTGAACTTTTGATTTCTGCCATATACATGTCCAGTGCTTCCTTTACAGCCTCTATCTCTTTTGCAATAACTTCTCTAAACTTTTTGAATTGATTTAGCATTAGTTGTTTAAATTCCTGTATCTCAGTTGAAGTGTACGTTTGTTCCTTTGACTGGGCCATAACTTTGTTTTCCTTAGTGTAGGTTGTAATTTTCTGTTGTCTAGGCATGGTTTCCTTGGTTATCCAAATCAGGTTTTCCCAGACCAGAACAGGCTCAAGTCCCAGAGGGAAGAAATATTCAGTAACTGGTTTCCCTGCGGGTGTGTCTTAGAAAATTGCTCCACCCTTTGATGCCTCAGGTCACTGTGCTTTTCTGCCCAGCAGGTGACGCCTGTTAGCCTATAGTTCTTGACTGGTGTGAGGATGTGTGGCCGTGTTCCCCCAGGCTCTGGGGTCTGCTTCCGAATGGAAAGGGCCCCACCCCTTTCCTCCTAAAGAAGACAGACCCCCCAGGTGGAGGTCATTAGCATTTCAATGGTCTCTCTCTCTGCTTGTGCTGTCTCCACCCTTCCCAGAGTCACAGCCCTGGAAACTGAAAATGACTGGGGCTTTCTCCACTGAGCCAAAAAAGAAACAGATAGTCCCCTTCAGACCCAGTCCAAGGCAACCCTCCGGCTCTCCCAGGTCAGTCGTCACCCAAAGTCTCTGTCTGTTTTTTGGGGCTGCGTACCTGTAGTGAGCAGTTCACACTTGCTACTTAAAACCCCAGTTGGAGCTCAGCTGAGCTGTATTCGCTTGCTGGGAGAGAGCTTCTCTGTGGCGCCACGGGGCTCTGCAGCTCGGGCTATGGGGGAGGGGGTCTCCCGACCTGGTTCCGCAGGTTTTACTTACAGATTTTATGCTGTGTTCTCGGGCATTCCTCCCAATTCAGGTTGGTGTATGATGAATGGATGATCTCGTTTGTCCCCCCACAGTTATTCTGGATTATTTACTAGTTGTTTCTGGTTTTTTGTAGTTGTTCCAGGGGGACTACTTAGCTTCCACTCCTCTCTATGCCGCCATCTTGCCCCGCCTTGATTGCTTGTTTTTGTATAAAAAGCATAATGGTGAGTGTGAATGTAAATTGTGTAGTAGGAAAATCAATTTGATGAATAGAGCTCAAAGTTAAGAAATAGTTGAATTATGAAAGCAGAATATAAAAGACACAGGGAACAGATCTCCGGTATTCATTATAGTCTCATTTAATTATTCTTGTCATGTATTTAATGAACATCTTATTATTTTATATCAAGCACTGTTATAATTGCTTAGGACACAGCACTTAGGATATTAAACACTGTCTTTTCTCTGAAAGATACCAGAGTCAAACAAATGAGACAGGAAATTAAGTCATTGTAATAAACTATGATGAATTATATGATAGGGGAAGTACAGTTGCTAAGAGAGTGAATAATGGCTATACGAAAGTATTCTTAATAGGGTCAGAAAGTCTTCTCTGAGGAAATGATATTTAAGATGAGATCAGAAATATGAATAATAACTAAAGCCAGTGGTGTGGAAAGAAAGTTTCAAGTAGAGGAAATACCATATACTGTACACATTAAGGCCCATTGAGAAGCGAGAGTAAGGAACAATGAGAGAACTGAAAGAATGTTATCAATAGTTGGACAGCTAGTCTTTTTCTTTCAGTTCTGTGATTCATTTGGTGTATGCTGGGTTAGATCAGAGATTTGCAAACTCTGAATCAAGCCCCAAAATGAAAACCAGCATCAAAGCCCAATGTACTTGGAAACCTGCAGTTCTTAGTATGACTGCACAAGAGTTCAGTGCATAAAGAAAGTAGACTATTCTTAGATTTTAAGTGCCTTACCCATGGCATTCTAATAGCTCATAGCTCTTACTCTTACCATAGGTCTCATGTTCCTGGACGCCTTTGAATCATTCATATCATTAGTGCACTGCAAAATTCTAAAATTCTTGTCAAATTTAAAATTTTCTGGTAGATATCTCTATGTCAAATTTATCCTTTTTTCTGAATCTGGAGCACTATACTTATACTTTCCATGTTTTTATGATGCCATATAATAATAATAGCTAATAGTTATTAAATGTGTCAGGGACCATTTTAGCCACGCATATATTAAATAAATTAATCTTCAAAAGAACCCCACAAGTAAAATGCTATTTTTATCACTAAATCTTTACAATTGAAAGAAACTGAGGCACAGATATTAGGCTTTTTACTTGCCTAATGTCACTATAGCTAGAAAATGCTGGGGCCAGATTTCAAATGTGTTTAGTCTGACTGCCAAGCTACATTCATAATCATTATGCTAAAAAGTCTATCTGATTATGGGTACTGTTTTTGACAGTATTATCATTTACTGATTTAAGAAATGCAGGGGAAGGATAAAAACAAAGAAAATTAGTGATGAGAGAAGAAAACAAAAGAAAATTTCTCTGAACTGAAGAAAGAAGTGCATCTTCACCTGGAAGTTTTTCACCATGTCCTCCTTATCTTATTATAGTAAAATATCTATGAGAAAGTGAAAAATAACTTTTAAGCATCTAGACTGAAAAAATAAGACAAATGACAAAAAAAGTAAAAGAAATAGATTGACAGTAGATTTTTCTGTGTTCTTAAAAATTTTTCATCAGTAATTTTAATGAGGCAATGCCTACAGGTGTGCTTGTAAATTATAAGGATCTAGAATTTTGCACACAGAAAATACATTAGTACTGTGTGGTACATACATCATGCAAGAGTTTAGAAGTTGGTAAGTTAGATCAAACAGGGTGCTGCAAGCCAAGTTAAGTAGTCTTGTCTTTTACTAAGAATAATGGATTGTCATTAGAGGGTATTAAGCAAAATCAGAATTACATTTCAAAATATTCTCTTCATTTCCAGTATGGAGAATAGAAAGGAGAGTGCTGAGTGAATAAGCAGAGAGATATTAAAATGCTATTTGGAGGAACCGAAGATGGCGACTAGGTGAGACAAAGAAAAAAACACCTCCGCGGAAAACACTAGATAAAAAACCAGAAAGGACCCAGAACACCACTTCCAAAGTAGCACCAGCTGGACAAGTTCTGCTAAAGCCACAGGGAATGTGCTTTTGGAGAAATCAGGAGTCTGCATTCTGAAATGAGTGAGTGAGTAGGCTGAATCCCTCCCTCGGCCACGCTGCATTGGGGGGAAACGGTGGGCTGGACTTTAAAAAAAAAAAAAAAAAATATATATATATATATATATATATATATATATGTATATATAAGAAGCCCGGGAACAGCTGCAGATAAGATGGGAGTGCTCTGGACTAACGCCTCAGTGTCTGGGGTGGAGGATACCCCTTCCCATACACACTGCTGATTGTCTCGGGTCCAGGGAAACAAAGGGGAGATGCGTGGCTTGCAGCGGTCCCCCCAGTGGGTGGGGCTGCTCCTGCCCGGGCTGAGCACACGGTGTAGAGACCAGCCGAGAAACCCAGCCTTGGGGCCATCTCCCCGGCGGACGGGGCTGCTCCTGCCCGGGGCCAAGCACACGGCTAGAGCCCAGCCGAGAAACCCAGCTTGACAGGGAGTCTTTCCCGCAGCATCACTCACATGACACAATATCAGCAGTGGACAGTGGCCTTGAATACACCCATGGCTGATTGTCCCGGAGCTGGGAGAGCAGAGCTGTGTGGAAAGGGGGAAGTTAATGTGTCCCATTCAACCATCTTTGAAGTGGGCTGGGAATGCCCCTACACAGCCCGGTGGCCCAGGGCTTCCCTGGAGGCTGGTGCTCACTTGTGACGTGGCACGGCCTGCCCCCCCCACAACAGAGGTCCTGGAAAAACACAGCAGGGAGGGGGAACTGCTCAGAAATCCCAGGGAACCTACGCCAATACCAAGGACTTTTGTGTCAGCGGCAGAGAACACCCTTAAATCTCTGGGAACAACTGGGAGGTTTGATTGTTAAACCTGCCCTTCCTCCCTAACCACTCAGGCACACGCCCCTCATTGGGGGCAGACAGCACCGACAACACACCCAAATTAAGTGCACCAATTGGACTCCAAAAGAATCAGATCCCCACATACCACAAAGTTGGGGAGAACTGACTTGAGGGGAATAAGTGACTCACGGACGCCATCTGCAGGTTAGTTAGAGAAAGTGTGTGTCACCAAGCTGCAATTCTAACAAATTAAAGACTCACAGATGCCATCTGCTGGTTAGTAAGAGAACGTGTATGTCACCAAACTGTGTCTCTGAAAAATTAGGTTGATATCCCCCTCTTTTTTTTTTTGATACAACTTGAAAGACCCTATCAAGCAAAACAAATGCCAAGAGGCCAAAAACAACAGAAAATCTTAACGCATATGATAAAACCAGATGATATGGAGAATCCATCTCCAAATACACAAATCAAGATTTCTGAAGAAACTCTATACCTCGCAAAATTAGTTAAATAACTACAATCAAAGAATGAAAACATGGCAAAGGATTTCAAGAGGACCATGGCCCAGGATGTAAGTGCCATAAAGAAGACCCTAGAAGAGCATAAAGAAGACATTGCAAGAGTAAATAAAAAAATAGAAGATCTTATGGAAATAAAAGAAACTGTTGGCCAAATTAAAAAGACTCTGGATATTCACAATACAAGACTAGAGGAAGCTGAACAACATCTCAGTGTCCTAGAAATCCACAGAACAGAAAATGAAAGAACAAAAGAAAGAATGGAGAAAAAAAATAGAAAAAATTGCAATGGATCTCAGGGATACAATAGATAAAATAAAACATCCAAACTTAAGACTCATTGGTGTCCCAGAAGGGGAAGAGAAGGGTAAAGGTCTAGAAAGAGTATTCAAAGAAATTGTTGGGGAAAACTTCCCCAACCTTCTACACAATATAAACACACAAAACATAAATGCCCAGCGAACTCCAAATAGAATAAATCCAAATAAACCCACCCCAAGACATATTCTGATCAGACTCTCAAATACTGAAGAGAAGGAGCAAGTTCTGAAAGCAGCAAGAGAAAAGCAATTCACCACATACAAAGGAAACAATATAAGACTAAGTAGTGACTACTCAGTGGCCACTATGGAGGCGAGAAGGCAGTGGCATGACATATTTAAAATTCTGAGAGAGAAAAATTTCCCGCCAAGAATACTTTATCCAGCAAAACTCTCCTTCAAATTTGAGGGAGAGCTTACATTTTTCACAGACAAACAAATGCTGAGAGACTTTGCCAATAAAAGACTTGCCCTACTTCAGATTCTAAAGGAAGCTCTACCACCAGAGAGACAAAGAAGGGAGAAAGAGATATAGAGAAATTTAACAGACATATATAGTACCTTACATCCCAAATCACCAGGACACTCATTTTTCTCTAGTGATCACAGATCTTTCTCCAGAAGGGACCATAAACTGGGACATAAAACAAGCCTCAAGAAATTAAAAAAAAAAAAAAATTGGGTATACTCAAAGGACATTCTCCAAACACAATGGAATACAAATAGAAGTCAATAATTTTTGAACTATAACTCCACTATTTACTTCCTACATGATAAAAAAATACACAAACTCTAAGGACAAATCAGTGGTTTTGAACTCAATGTAAAATATGTAATTTTAGACAACTATATAAAGGTGGGGGAATGAAGGAGTATAGGAACATAGTTTATGTGCCCTATTGAAGTGAAGGTGGTATCAAAGAAAAACAAGACTGATAGGGATTTAAGAGGTTAATTGTAAGCCCCACAGTAAACACAAAGAAATTTTCAGAGAATATAACCACAGAGATGAAAAGTAGAGTTTGGGTTAAGAGAAATGGGGAAAGGGGCAATGGGGAGTTAAGAAAGGAGTGTAGGGTTGCTGTTTGAGGTGAAGGGAAATTTCTAGTAATGGATGGTGGGAAAGAGCACAACATCATTCTAAATGTGATTAATCCCACTAATGGAAGTCTAGGGAGGGGGTGGAATGGGAAGATTTAGGCTGTATATATGTTTCCACAATTGAAAAAAGAAAAAAAAAAAAAGGCAGTCTAACTAGATGACAATTGAATGCTAAGGATGAACTTTGATGGGATTGGAGGGTAGAGGACAGGTGGCTTGAAGGGACACAGTTGAGACATAAGGAAAAGGAAATATAGAATGTAAGCATTGTATCATTGTTGAATCTCCTATACTTAGCTGTGCTTAATGGAATTACATAAAAGAATGTTCTTGTTCATGGGAAGTACATACGTGAATTATAGTGTATGTTCAAGGATGTGTGCAGCTAACTCTCATATGTTCAGAAGACAGAGAAATATATGATGGATGATAGATAGGGAGGGAGGGAGGGAAAGAAATAGCGATGTGACAGCATGTTGAAGTTGGTGGATTGAGCTATCTGGGGAGGGGGGTCAGGGTATGATGGAATTCTGTGTATGGGGCTAGTATTGTTTTTGCAACTATTCATGTAACTTTGAATTTATCTCAAAATAAAAAAAAATGCCATTCATAATCTGGATGGCTTGAACTACAAAATTTGTAATGTCTAGGGGTAAAGAAATTTGTGTATGTGTTGAGTATGTTTATGTTGCTGTATTGAATGTAAAACCTAGGTGCCTCTTCAAATTCCTTCTTAATGTTAGCTCCTTCTGGGACTAGGCTATATGCACCAAAGTAAATCATCCACTTTCTCTGAGACTGCCTGGCCCTTCAATATGGTGCTAATGCAGCTAAGCCAATCAGTCATAAAGTTTCTAAGATATACCAACTTTCTCAGTGTAACATAAAGAAGTGATCAGAAGTTCAAGGAGGTGGGAATGTTAGAATTGGTTTATTATATATGGCCTGAGAATCCATCAGTTTCCCTTAGAGAACATTTCTTTACAAAGCAGAAAGGAATGCACCAGTAGAGGAGACACTAGAATCTTTGAGAAGCTTGGAAGTGGCTGTCGCCTCCAGACAGGGGTTGATGGTCAGAAAGTTTGTCATTTATCTGGGCTCCCTAATAATGTTGCTTATAAAAATATCCTGGATGGCAAATCCAGACAGCATTGCGACTGTCAGAGGCAAGGAGAACTGAAATTATATAAATTGTCAGCAGAACCAGAGTAGCAATCAAGTTGCTTTGATCTGCAGAGAACTATACACTGGCCAGTGGATCATGGTGTTGTTCTGTCAAGGTAGACAGCAAGCTAACTTCAGTTTTACTCAATGTATATAATCATAAAAACTCAGAAATGAAAATCAGAAGTCTTATATCAGCTGTCACAGTGGAAAGCATCATCTCCTCAACTAGTTTCCTGATCTAAGCTAGTTTACAGACCTACAGTTGATTGATTAAATAGGAGTTCAGGTCATCTTGAAGGACTTTACAAGTCCACCAAATATAAAGGCAGTAAATACTTCTCTGATCTTTCTCTTGGGGCACCTAAGGGCTTTTACCAGGGGAACTTTGCACTGGAATAAGCGGAAAAATCAGGTTTCCCTGGGTCTATTAGATTTGGAGTCTGACCGGCACTGAATCTATGGACCCAAAATGCCACATGGAGACCATATGAAAAATGGAGTTTTGGCTCACTCTGTCTCACAGTGAGTTCATAGGGTCTGCAGATCCTCTGTCATCATTTCCAGGTTTCTAATTTTTTAAATTGGATGTATCTACCTAGCAGCTGGAAAAACTCTCACAGTTATCCCTTGATTACTGAAGTAAAGCACATTTCAGCAGGAATGGCCAGGTGGTAGGGCCTGAAACTGTACCCTATCTCCCCAAGATAAGACAGAAAATCAGAAGAAATACTACATCTCTGAAAGAATGGCAGAGATTATAGCTACCATCAAAGAATTGAAAGGTGCAGGGATGCTGGCACCTATCATTTTCCCATTCAGTTCTCCAATCTGTTCTCTGAAAAACAGATGTATTAGAATAGGTAATAGTATATGATTCGATAGTAACCCCAATTTTAGCTGTGTCTGAAGTATTATAGTTTATGGAGCTATTCATCACAGCCTTTGACATTTTTATGCAGCACTGATTTGGCAAATGCCTTATTGGAAAATTCATATTTAAATACCAAGTATCATTAACAGCTAAAACAATTTTCAAGGAAAACAAAATTTGAGGACTTGTATGAAAGGATTCCAAGAACTATTATAAATATACTCAGCAGTGGTTAAGTAATACATCTTAGAAATTCAACAAGAGGAATAAACCTTACAAACCTAATGAAGAGGACAAGATGCCAGAATGTAATGAAGAGCACAAGATGCCAGACCAAAAAAGAATTCTTATTATATGACTCCACTCATATGAAGGTCAATAAAAGACAAAACTAATCTACTGTGATAAAGGTCGAATGCTAGTTTTTTTTGGTAAGAAAATTAACAGGGATGGGTATGAGGACAAATTCTGCACTTTACTGTATATGTTATGTCTTAATTATAGAAAGAAAGAGAGGGGAAGGATGTTGAAATAAAGGTAATACTGGACAAGTCAAAACTGAGTGTTTGAAACCAAACAGAGGTTTGCTTTGTTAAATTTCAAGGGCTGCACTACAGGCAGATAAATATTGATTGCTTAGAAAATCTAAAATACAAAAAATACTGCAAGCTATGAAAGTAGCAAATATTTGATAAAATCCAAACAAATATAAACTGTTTATTACAATATTAATAATAATATCCTGTGGTGCAAAATAAAAAACAACAAAATAAATTGAAAATTATATAATGACTACAGTATAACACTTGGGAATTGAGTAGGATCCAATGGAGTAAAAGTATTCTAAGATCCCAATAATAGCCACAAAGAAGATAATCACTGGTATGACCTTAGATTTTAAAATTTTAACTGTTAATGTTATTTTTCTTTGGCTAAGCACCTACATGATAAAAATATTCCATAACTTCCAAACTAATACTGGCAAAATTAGAAGAGTAATAATCATTTAATTCAAAAACAGGCAAGAAAGAAGAGGAAAAATAATTGAAAATTTAGGACAAATAGAAAACACTATAGAAATGAAGAAATGACTCCAAATATGACAGTAATTAAATGAAAATTTTTTATTCATTTTATTGAGATATATTCACATACCATGCAGTCATACAAAGCAAAGCGTACATTCAGTTGTTTACAGTACCATTATATAGTTGTGCATTCATCACCAAAATTAATTTTTGACATTTTCATTACCACACACACAAAAATAATAAGAATAAAAATTAAAGTGAAAAAGAGCAATTAAAGTAGAAAAGAGCACTGGGTGCCTTTTGTGTTTTGTTTTGTTTTGTTTCCTTCCCCCATTTCTCTACTCATCCATCCATAAACTAGACAAAGGGGAGTGTGGTCCATATGGCTTTCCCAATCACACTGTCACTTCTCATAAGCTACATTTTTATATAATGATCTTCAAGATTCATGGTTTCTGGGTTGTAGTTTGATAGTTTCAGATATTTACTGCTAGCTACTCCAATTCATTAGAACCTAAAAAGTTTGCCTATATTGTGCATAAGACTGCCCACCAAAGTGATCTTTCAGCTCCTTTTGGAATCTCTCTGCCACTGAAGCTTATTTCATTTCATTTCACATCCCCCTTTTGGTCAAGAAGATGTTCTCCATCCCACAATGCCGGGTCTACATTCCTCCCCGGGAGTCATATTCCACGTTGCCAGGGAGATTCACTCCCCTGGATGTCAGATCCCACATAGTGGGGAGGGCAATGATTTCACCTTCCAAGTTGGCATAAATGGACTAAATGTTTCAGTCACAAAACAAAATCTAGTTATTGATGGTGTATAAGACACATATGAACATAAATATACCAGGCTTATTGTCTGTTACTTTTTTTACCAACAGTTCTTCAGATATTTTCTTTGCCATTATGCGGTTTCACTATAATACCAGAAATGGATTGCCTTTTATAAAGTGGGTTTATTCAGTTACAAAGTTATAGTCCTAAGGCCATAAAAGTGTCCAAACTAAGGCATCAGCAAGAGGATAACTTCACTGAAGAATGGCCGATGGTGTCCAGAACACTTCTCTCAGCTGCGAAGGCATGTGGCTGGCGTCTGCTGTTCCTTTACTCCCAGGTTGTGTTTCAAAATGGCCTTCTCCAAAATGTTTCTGGGTCTCTCTTAGCTTCTTCAGCTCCTATAAATCTAAATGTCTCAGGGCTCTCTCTTAGCTTCTCCAGAGCAAACTCTGGGCTAGCATCTCCAAACATCTCCAAGAATCTCCAAGTGTCAGCGTCAGTGTCAGCTCTTATCTTTTCTCCAAAATGTCCCTTTCAGATGCTCTATCCCCAAAGTTGTGTGAGACATTTTTATAAAATCTTATATTTACAGATATCTGTTGTTGATTCTGTTTCCTTAGAGAACCCTAACTAATACATAAGTCTTAATATGTATTTGTTCCTTTTTATTTTGGTGAGAATTAATTCACCTTCTCATTCCTTGTATTAGTGGTTTGCATCAATTCTGGAGAAATCTCAACCTGTATTTCAGGGACCTGGAATTAACTCCAACCTTTTTAACCACATTTAACTAAATATCTGTGGTATTGCTGGTTTCCTGTGTGCTATAACCCCATATGACAATTGCCTAGGAGTAATGTTTACAAAGTCTAAAATCTTCCCAAACCCTCACTCCCATCTGAGCCTTGACCTAGATATTTCTCTGATTTCTTTCTGTAAAACTTCTGTTTTTCTAGTTTTCCCTTTCACAGTGGATGCCCTTTTCTAAGTCCAGGCTGAATATCTATTTTATGATGTTCTGGCTTTGCAGGCTCTGGGCTGTGTTTTTGTTTTAGACATGCAGCCTTTTAAAACAAACCTCCATATTTCCTTAACATCTGGCTTCTTGCTTTATGTCAAGCCTGGCTCAGTCTTAAGGATCCCACCTCTGTGTAGACCTATATTTATTTTGACAAACCACACATAAGCTCACAGTGGTTTCCTTGCTTTTACAGTGTTCTTCATTTTAGAGATTTATTTACTTATCTATTTATTTATTTTTAATGTAATTGAATCCTTCCTTCTTTTATTTTATAGCTTGTGGGTTTTGGACGCCATTTTAGAAAAGCATTTTTTACTCTAAAATTCATGGAACTGCATCATTCACTTATTCAACAAGTGTGTTTAGAGCCCCAACCAAGCTTGGGATTCACCACTGAACTTTATCAATAGACAAAATGTAGTCCCACGCAGAGTTCTGATTCTTTTGGGGGAAGACAAACAATAATAAATATTGCAAGAACAATATTCAGTATATTAATAGGTGATTTTTTGTGCTATGGGAAAAAATTGAACAGGGAAAGGAACCCTTGTTGTGTTGGGGGTGTAGGGTGGCAGATTGCAATTGTAACATGCATGTTCAGAGCAGAGCTTATTGAGAAAGTAGCATTTGAACAACAACTTGAAGGGGTGAGGAAGTTCCTCATGTGTAACAGTGAGGAGGGGACAGCCATTGCCAAGACCCTTAGGAAGGAGTGTGCCTGGTGGGTTTGAGGAATGGACGGGCCATGTGGGTAGTTTGGAGTGAGAGGTCTAGCAGTAGTGAGGGTGGGGACATAAGAAAGACCTTTGAAATTTCATAAGGATATGGGCTTTTAATTTAAGAAAATTATAGAACTATTACACAGTTTTAAGCAGACACAGAACATGATATGGCATACTTTTTAAAAGGATCACTATAGCTATTATGATGAAAAATACACCGTAGAGGGACAAATGTTGAGATGTTGTGATACTCATAAAAGAACAACAGCACTGGGATGCTGATATAACCCCTAAGCTTGCAGAAAAGATTTTATAGAGTCCTGAGAACTGGATCATGAAGGAAGAGCAGCCCCACAGAAGCTGTAGTCCTGGATCAATACAGAGCAAGGAGGAATGGGGAAAAAGTACCCGGATCTTCCTCTCCTGCCACTCATTCCTCAGTGTTTCTCAGTGGCCAATATGACAAGAATGCAGTCTGCAAGGGAGTTTTTAGTCACTTTATGCTATTTCTGACATCTGGGTCACCCTAACTGTGATTTCTATTGAGGCTTTTCCTTGTGATGTAAGGATTTTTTCCTATGAAAATGCAAATTAATAAACTGGATAATCACTGAAGAGAAAATCAGAAAATCATATATAAATTGTCTAAGAATTCACCCACAACTTCCATCCCAGAGATTTAAAAGTAATTCTCACCATCTTCAGATTACAGAACAGGGCAAACAATGGCAGACAATGAATTTGAATAGAATGAAAAAAGCAGCTGGCTATGGAGACAAACAAGATGCAGTCGGAGAGATAAAAGGAAAAACATCACAGAATTCAAGAGACTGAGTTTCAGGGAGGAAGAGAAGAAAATGCCTTCCACTGATTTGAAGGCTGAAGAGAATTTCAAGAAGTTTATAGAACTGGTTGTTGAGAAGTTATTGATAGCATGGAAATATTTAACTAAACTAATTAAAATTTATTATTAATTATATCAGTCAACTAAAGTAAGCATACTGTTAACTTCTTTGGCATTTTTAATTCAACGATGTTTGATAAGTTCTTTTAACTGGCATTTAGTAAGCAAACTGATGTGTCATTTGATGTGACAAGTCAAAATCTAGAACTGGGTATATAATTGAAAAACAAAAAATAGGGCCGGAACACATAGATTTTCATTACATTCTTGAATTAACTTATAATACTTTATTATCAGCTTTCTTTCATAAATGGAATGATGCTTTCTCATCGGCAAGATGAGAAATAATTAATGGATGTGAAGACACATTACAACATTTTCAAGAACTCTTAATACATGGTATTACCCTGAATTTATAATTGCTGTGAAAGAAGAATTGCATAGATAATTCCAATTCCCTAATCTCTTAAATCTGTCAGTGGTAGATTTTTCTAGTCATTAAAATGAAATGCTACATAAAACTTACATTATGCAGATTTAATAAATTTAACAAAAATACTAAATTTAAACATTGAAGAAATAACTACAGAGGAAAATAAAATTGGCTAATGTTCTATGCTCCTCCTTTTTCATACTTATGGCCCATAAATTGTCTTGCTTCTTACTGAACTAGAGAGATAAAGAATACGAACAATAATATGTCAACTGTACCTTTTTCTAAATTTGCTTATCTTTACCTTTTTTGAGGAAAGTTAAGGCCACGGACTGGATTGGAGGTTGTGCGCTATAAATAAAATTGAACAAGGGTAAACTGGTAAATCTCTTACCAAAGGCCTAAAAGATTCTGCTATTTACTGTGGTTAATTATACTAATTAGACTTTAGATCAATGAAGGTTGCTACAGAGGAAAAATTACCTCAGTTTCTCTAAACTCAAGTTCTTAGAAGTATTATGGGAGTCATTTAACTTAGTGTATTGTAACTTTTAAATGAAGTAATACATTAATGTTACTTATGACTAGCACAATGGCTGGCGTAGAGCAGATATTCAATAAACGGGAACTGTGATATTTATAATATTATATTTTATTTATCATAAATTGAAAATTGCTGCTAGGGCTATCACATTTTAATAAAAGCATCTATTACCAAAAACTTACAAACATTGCTACCAAGATAAAGTCTGATGGCATTTTTACTCCTTAGATATCAGTTTCTTCATTCTTTGAGAATAAAGTATACATGCAACTCGTACTAGCCTCTGCAAATTTCAGGTGTAGTCCTGATTTAAAATATGACTTTCTTTTGTACTCCTGGAGAACATGACTACATAAAGACACTTTTTGCCTTTTCAATTCATACTCATAATATATAAATATGTAGTTAACACTGGTATTATCATCACTGAAAAAAATCTTGTCCTAGAAGTTATTTTGAGAGATTATTACATATAACTAGTGATCTATTTAAGCACTAGTTTGTCCAAGTTAATTTTGTCACATGATCTAAGCACAAACCTCATTTCCTTATTACATTTTGTTTACATTTAATTTCATGCAAGCTTCTAAACATTTTCATATTTCATGTTTCATATTTCTATAATAATACATTTTCCACACTCTAGATTTTTTACATAAATTTTAGCCCGTGCTGTTGATTCTAGAACAAGATATTTTCAAACTACTTATCTTGGTGTAATAGTCACTCTAGTGTCTTAATATTGATTGGTTACACGCAAGATGAAAGAGGTTATTTTCAGGGTGTCATTGTTTTAGTGGCCTTGTTTAAACTGTTCAGCAATGTGAGTGTCTGTTTACTGCATTATAAATGGCCTATGTGCCATTTATTGACACTAAGAACAGACTGAAAAATGGATACTCTAAAGTGGAACTCCTTAAAAGTGTAAATTTCTGAGGTCCTAGAACATCACATACCCTAGAGAGATCTGTTTTAACTTGAACTACAACTTAAGAACTTTGCTCAAAATATTGTAGGAATTTCTTCTGCCAAAAACTTTTAGGACTGAGAAAAAATCCCTTTAAATACCATATGAAATTGAGAAGGAAAATGTTGAAGTTTACTTTGAGATGCAAATAATATAGCCAACCTTTGAATTAAAGATTAAAATATAATGTAAAATATATTTTTTGTAATGACTGGAGAAAAAATATCAAAGCTTATTTTACTGTTGATTATAAAATTTGAATAAAGCTGGTTGTTGAAGAGACAAGATTTGTATCTCTTTTTGATATTTTGATACATAACTCTAATATGTTTTACATTTTTATATCTCTGGCAGTTGATAATCTTCCTTCAGAAAGACAGGAAGAAAAAGTATACTTTGTTGAAGTTTATTAAATGTTGTTTCCTCTTGGGAAGTAGTAGAATTTCATCATTCAATTGAGTATGCTGAAGTTACCCTCGAGGGAGTTATGAATAAAATATGGATCCAAAATTGTTTCTCTGTGAAAGAAAGCTTTTATAAAGCATTATACAGAAGCCATATTCAGAATATTATTAATTCTTGATGAAGGCTTCATATATTTAGCATTAATTTAATGCAACTTTTCAGTATTGTTGGTAAGGAATATATTTTGAACTTTGAATCATTTTTTTCCTATTACCCAATTTGTTTCCCCCTGACTTATTCAAGACAATTTAGAGAAATAGTATTTTTGTCCCAGTTTTACATACTGGGAAACTGAGCTCAAGGACTGTCAAGGAACTGACCCAAAGTCATTAAACTCTACCGTAAACATGCTGTGTTAGTTAAGTAACTGAGACTGGGAACTATTCATTTACTTTAAAATGATTTTGATGGGATACTCACAAAGCAAATTGACATCCTGTATATTGTATATCCCTGCAAAAAGTGTTCTTTTGTTGGACCCTGATGTTTCTGAGTTTCCTTGGTGTCAACTTAAAGTGATTAAGGAATAATAATGCTTTAATGATGAAACAATCAAGGCTTTTCAATTTGCTCAGTGATGCAGAACTGTGTCTTCTACCCTAGAAGTAACGACAGCAACAGTTATGTTAAGGATTATTAAGTATGGAAAATTTGCAAAGGGAAAAGGAAAATGAGAAATCTCCCTTGTCCAAATTTCTCCTCATGTAATAGACATCTGTTGCTTTTGTTGTCTGGCATCCATTTAGCCTTCTTAGAACAGCACATGACCTTTTGCATGGGAATTACCCTTTTCCCACTAGATCTAGTGAGCAAGTTGCTCTAAGCTCTGTCTCAGCTAAGGAGTGGGCATGCGACCCAAGCTGGGTAAAGGCTTTCTTCCTTGGGAACTCCAACAAAGTGAAGCTAAAGAGTTGGAGCAAGGTTGAGATTTATTTATCTACTGTAGATTGAGGAAAGTTATAGTTTCCCATCATTCAGTCTACTGAATCAACCTGATTTCCTTTTGACCAGATGTAAAGCATTCCCTTTAAACTTCGAGCTGCACCCTCTTTCCAATAAATCCTCTTTCTAATTAGCTTAACCTTTATCCATTTTAGTTGCTTGGGTAAAAGAATAACATCTTAAAATGTTAAACTGCTAAGCTTTTTATTTTTCCTCCATAAATCATTCTCCTCAGTGATATTCTGTCATCGTAATACCAGAGCAGTTTAGCATTTATTCTAAATGCCTATTCTCCACGCCTATTTGTGAGCATGGAGTTGTGTTGATAAGACAGCCTAGGAAAGAAGATTGAGTAGAAAATCTTTTCTTTTGGCCCCTGGTAGATTGTAAAACAAACAGGTATGGTGGGAGGGTCGTGGGTGATGAGACAAATGTGTCCTCCTCTCCCATCAGGACTCAAGTTACTGAAGGAGGAACTATGTGAAAGAATTTAAGGGAAAATCCAAGGACAGAGGGAGATTTTTATTCTCCAAATCTCTGTTTTGGGATTTGGAAATTGACTGAACTGTAAGAAAATGAGATAGGCACAGCTGTACTGTGGAGTGTTTAGCCAGTGGGGCTGCTTTCTTTTAGCTCCCTGAATCTACCCTGATCTTCCTTGTTTTCCATGATGTACAGAAAGTATCAACTAGTTCCCTCATGCATTGGGTAGAGAGATGTGATTCTGTGGGCAAAAGCAGAGGAGGACCGTGGATCCCGTTGGGACCGCAGGGGGAGCAGCAGCTGGGGCGTGCAACGCAGCTCCGATGGACCTAGGATGGCGATGGCGGCCATAGCTCCGCAACGTGAGTCCGCCCTTCCCGCTGCCTCCCGTCTGGCCCGAGCCGTGGTGCAGAAGGTCCCCCAGAAGCGCGGTGACCGCTACGTGGACCGGCCCCGGGGGCCTATGCAGCCCTTTGTCGCGTTGTTGCGTGTCTGGGCGGGAGTGTTCTGGCAGCACCCATCTGCAGATACCAGATCTGAAGTTCCCCGGGAATGGGGCCATCCAGAGCAGCTGCACCGTTCTGCATTCCCAACAACAGTGAATGCCATATGGAGTAATACTGACATTCATAGCTGCCAAGTTCTAGCTGCGGGTTTTATGTGTCATGCAGATACCCAAAGTTCCAGAGACTGACCAGGTTATACACAAGGAACTCAGCATCTCAGGATTTAGAGACAACCATCACAACTCAGGAACAGATGTCACTGCTGTAAGAGCTTACAATCTAGGGACCAGCAAAATAAGCATTTCCCTGATAAGCTGTGCTTTAAGATTCAGTTCTCAGAGTTTACACATTATACTTAGTCCATATTAGTGAGACATTGTAGTGTTTGCTCTCTTGTTTCTGGCATGCTTCACTCAAAATGTTCCACTCAAGACCCATTCAACTAGTTGTGTCTCACAGCTTCATTTCTTCTTGTAGCCACTCAGTGTTCCATTATATGCACACACCACAGTTCACTATTCTGTCCATCAGTCAATGCACTCCTAGGCCACCCCATCTATTGCAAATAGTGAATATTGCTGCTATATATACTGGTGATAAAATGTCCATTCCTATCCGTGCTCTCTGATCTTCCAAGTATATACCCCAATACTGAGGTTACAGAACCTTGAAACCTCCACATACCTAGATTCTTGTGGGACCAACATACTGTCCTCCAGATAGGTTACACCATTGTACTTCCCCAACTACAGTGAATACATACATCTCTCTAAGTTCTCTCCAGCACCTGTGTCCCTCTGTTTATTTCTTTTTCCCTTCAGTTTTATAGGGATATATTCAAATACCATGCAATCATCAACAGTGTGCAATCAATTCTTTACAGTATCATCTGGTTGTGCATTCATCAGGAAAATTAGCACTTATGCATGTTCATCACTCATAAAAAAGAGAATTTGCGGTCGCAGTTGACTCGTCTGGGGGGGGGTGGCGGCCGGTTGCTAAATCCTAGGCTCTCGGGATTGCTCGGAGGGTACCGGCGGCGGGGGCTCTTTCCCGGAGGCGAGGGCGAGGCGGGGGACTGGGCCCGGTCCCCGGCGGTGGCGTGCAAGGTGTGGAGGGCGGCGAGAGGAAACAGGCGGGACACGTTTCTTTGAGGGTGAGGAAGCCAAGAGAGTTTATTAGGGGAGAGTACAAGCTTATATCGGGCGGTTTAGAGGGCGGGGTAGCTGTAGAGGTTAAAGGCTTGGATTGGTTCTGAGAGGGCGCGGAGGTTGTTTGAAAAGGGGCGGGAGTTGCTCCGGTAACGAAGAGGGTGGAGGGTGCGGGTAAGGCACGGGGGGGGGGGGGTTTTCTCCGGCAAGCCCTCCCCAACGGTTGTACTTTGGGGTGAGGAAATGGGGCCTGCATTCGGCTCCACTTTCTCAGGCCCGGGGGGCCGTGGAGGGCGCTACCACCCGTGCCCCACTACCTTTCCTAGGGGCTGATCAGTTCCCCTGGCCCAGGCCCGCCAAGTCGGAACTCGATAACAGTGTCCCACAAGAATTGAAACAAAAGAATAATAAAAGGATAAAAGGAAAAGTAAAAATAAAATAAAATACAGCAATAAGGTCTGTAATAAAAAGGATAAAAGGAAAAATAAAAATAAGATAAATATAGCCACAAAGAAAGAGGAAGAAGTGAAAAAGTAAACAGACAAAAGAAAAAGAAAAAGAAAGAGAAAAAATGGCAACTAAAAAGCCACAAAAGAAAAGGTTAAAATAAAATACCACTAAAAAGTCAGATAACATTAATGCCAAGAATCCCATACCCCTCCCTTGTGACCCCTCTTATAGGTATTTAGCTTTGGTGTATTACCTTTGTTACAATTAAAGAAAGCATATTGCAATGTTACTGTTAAAAAAAAAAAAGAAAGAAAAGCAGAGGAGGCCCACTCAGGGTAGGGTAGGGTTTGAAAAGAAGTCATAGCCATAACTCAGGGGATCTGAAGCACCAACAATGGTTAAAGTGGGGCTGAGTCAACAGGATGGGTCACCTGGAGCTGAACTAGTGGAGAGTAAAGTATTCCCAAGCAGCAGAGGTGAACAATGACTAAGCAGAAAATGCCAATGCCACCCAGGTCTGAAGGAGCAGTTGCACTCTCAGCAGGAACTGATCCTAGCTAGCCACTCATCAGCAGAGACCAAAAAGGAACCAGAAGATGATGGATACATGGAACTTTATCCTTTTGTGCTACCTGAAGTGCATAGATTCTTTCCTATGGACTCACTCCCATCTTAGGGAAGATCAAAGAGAGGGAGCAGAACAGGTTACTTTTAAACAATGTGTACTGAAAGAGTCTGGGGTACCATATGTTGCCTATTTAACACTGGTTTTACTTTTTGTTTTCCTGATCTGCCAGTTAGGTTAGTTTTAGCTGAATACAACAGGAATAACTAACCAAAAGGGACTTACACAAAAAAGTTTATTTTTGTCACATATAACGGTAGTCCTAGATATAGTAGAGTAGATCAAAATTGTAATTTGAGGTCAAACTCCTTCCATCTTTCTAATCTGTCATTGTCACTGTCAGCAAAATCTGGCCTACTAGGTATTTGGTAACTGCAGCTACTACAACCATCGTATCCTAAAACATGCAAAAGCAGGAAGGAGAGAGGGTTCAAAGAAACCCTTCTTATATACCTTTCTCTTTTGATTGGGAAAAAAATCTTTCTGTAATACCTCAAGTAGATCTTCCCTTATGCCATATTGTCTACCCCAAGTTGTATGTGTACTGGGGGAAAGGAACATCTGATATTTTCAACCTCTATCGTGGAAAGAGGTTCTACCAGGGAGGAAGAAATCATGTTGTCATAAATCCTTCCTTATATAGTCTCTATATCACATCATGCAATCAGGATTTGCTAGTAAGGCTATGAGAAGTAATATTTTATGGTGACAAAGAGCCCATGTTTTACCCAGAAGTAATTGAATCAAGTCCTATCTCTGTAACATACTAGGAATGTGACATTGGATAAGTCAGGTAAATTCTCTAAATCTCCTTGTCCTTGTTTGCAAAATGGGTTGATCTATATCACATGCATTTGTGGCACTTAAAAGAAATAAAGCTGCTCCAGTTTGCTAATGCTGCCATTATGCAAAAAGCCAGAAATGGATTGGCTTTTATAAGGGGGTTTATTTAGTTACAAAGCTACATCAACACAAGTATACCTTCACCAAAGGAAGGCACATGGTTGGCATCTGCTGATTCTGGGTTATGTTCCAGTTCCTCTCTCAGTTCCTGTGTGTTCTTCAAAATGTTGCTCTTGGGGCATTTTGTCCTCTCTTAGCTTCTCCAGAGCAAACTCTGGGCTAGCATAAGTTTGCTTTCAATGGCCATCTCCAAAATGTTTCTCTCAGTTGGTCTCCAAAATGTTGCTCACAGCTGCTCTGAGTTCCTTCTGTTTGTCAGCTCTTTTATATGGCTCCAGTGATTTAATTCAGACCTACCCTGAATGGGTGGGGTAACATCTGCATGGAAATTATCCAATCAAAGATCTTGCCCACAGTTAATTGAGTCACATCTCCATGGAAACAATCAATAGGTTCCAGCTTAATCAATGCTAATACATCTGTCCCCACAAGAATGCATTAAAGAACATGGCGTTTTGGGGGACATAATACATCCAAACCAACACAAATGGACATAACTGTTTTGTTTTGAAAGTATTATATATGTGCTACATTTATATTTATTTGTAATTCTTGATTCATTCTTTCATTCAATTATTTAACAAATATTTGTTGAGCAACTAATGTTTGCCAGGCATTGTTCTAGGTGATTGGAATACAGAAGTGACCAAACAAGTCATTGCTCCCATGGAATTTACATTCTAAAGAGGGTTGGCAGAGGATGGACAATAAAAAATAAACATATCATCTGATACTACATTAAAATATAAGCATCATGAGAGCAAGGATTTTTGTCTGCTTTGCTCAGCAATTAAAATAGCATCTGGTATATGGTAGGCACTCAGTAGACAAGTGGTGATAAACATTATGAAAACAAATATAGTATGGTAAGGGGATAAAGAGTGACAAACATGTCCTATTTAAGCTGAGTGATTGGTTTAGCCCTCTTGGATGAGGTGACATTTGAGAAGGACATGAATGCATTGAGGGTACCTGGGAGAAGAACATGCCAGAAGGACAGACACAAGCAAAGCTGCAAAGAAGGGAGTGTGCTGGGCACATCTGAGGAATAATAAGAAACCCAGTGTGGCTAGAGCAAGGGGCAGAGTGGTAAGAGATGAAACCAAAGAGGTAAGTAGGGATCAGATCATGTAAGGCAATATAGGTTATAGTAAGGATTTGAATTTTATAAGTCATAGGCAGATGGGAACTCTATCTGCCCTATTAGAGATATGTCATGAGCTGACACATTGTTAAAATATCACTCTGGTTGATCTCTTGAGAAAAAGCTATAGAGGTGCAAAAGTGGAAACAGGGAAACCAACTCTTTTGCTATAATTATCATTATTGTCACAATATTATTTTATAATTGACATTTTGGATTATTGAGAAATATTATTCTTTAACAAATAAGTTCTCACCCTATATGTACTGGACCTAACAATTCAAAGGGCAAAAACATGTATTTTTAACCGTATCAAGAGCTTTTGCTTTCAATAACCTCATTACAGGAGATAAGGGAGTCACTTTGTCTTAAATTAAGTTTATTCCAAAGTCCTGGTTAAAAAGAAGTATCACTGAATATTGCTGTCTAGATAAGATTATATCTAGGCTTAGAGACCTGGGGTGAGGGCAAAAATTTTATTTCCTACAGAAAAGTATTTTATAACACAGGCTGTGTGAACATATGCAAATATTTTCAAACATTCTGTTTCTAAATCACATAAAATATTTAAAAAATATTTTTCAGAGGGGCTAGTACAGAAGTGATTATGCTGTATAAAATGTATCAAGTTTTTTGTTTTATGATCAAAGATGGTTAAGTTTTTAGTTCTTTATTGTGTTAATAGGCTATCTTAATACCTTCATTATATAGAGCACTAGAAAAGAATAAATTATTTTAAGCATTTACAGAGAGGCAAAGACAAATGTGACTACTTCTTGACAACTGTCAAATGAAAATAAAATATGTGTTTTTCTAAATCACTCCTGAACTTTTATCTATTTATTTGGGCAGGGTAATGATGATGATAAAAGTTCTGCACTTGTAAAACGATTAAATGGAGTTTGTTACAAGGCTAGATATATTTGGCTAGTACTTTCACAGGTGTAGGCTTTATAATCAGAGCTGACATCAGCTAAATGCTTTAGTGTATATAAACACCTTATTTTGAAATGCAAATATACCTATAACTTTGAATGAAAGTATTTAATCAGACTTCCTTATATAACTGTGTAACAGCAACATACTAAAGATGGGAATTTATAGTTGGAGAAAGGGGAGCAGGAAAGAAATACATTTGGAGTTGGCTCTCAATTGTGGATTGAAACCCTTGAAAGGTGGCATTTTTATAAACAGATTCAAAGGCAAGACTGAACAAAAGCAAGCATTCTTTTAATGGACTAATGGGGCTCTTGAAGAATGGGAAATTAGCAGAGCCAGGCACAAAAAATGCCAAAATCCTTATGGTATGGCTGCCTTGGTGGTGTGAGTTCATTTCACTGACTTGAGAATTGGGTTTTTAAAACCCCTGTATGAGATTGGAGAGGGAACTTAGCTCATGGGAGAGGTGAATACTTAGGAACTGGAAATGACATTCCCATTTAAAGCTGCAAAAAGCCAGAATCCTGAAGGTAAAACACATACAGTAAAAGGATGGATAAAAATTAAAATTAAAATTCTCTACCTACAGAAGATGTTGAACCAGGAAAACTCTTCTGTATGAATTCTTACGCATAGCCCTTATTTCAAGTATGTTTGAGTTGAAAATTTTAGTACCTGAGAAGAATTCCAGAAAATTCTCAGCTTTTTGTCCTTATTTATTACCTTTTGAGGGGTGGAGTCGGAGGGAGGGGTTTGAATGCAAAACAACACAAGTAAACTTTTTGAGGTGAAGGAAATAGTCTATATCTTCACTGTGGTGAAATTACATGACCATATATATACACTATCAAAACCTATTTTACTCTAAACTGAAAATGGGTGAATTTTATTGTATATAAATTATACTTTGATAAAGCTGATTTTTAAAAAATTAAAAGCATCATTATTTAATTATCTATTACTTTTTACTAGTTCTCTGTAGTATTTTATACTCTGCAATTTCTTTTGGATCTTATACCTCTTTTATGTATCTCCCCTTAATTTCTTCCACATTTTCTGCCTCTGCTACACAGGACTCCAACATATAATGTTTTACTGAAGATATGCGCCCACTTAAAAATTACACACATACCAGATTATAATTTACCATGAGTAAGAATAAGCTGTATTACAACAGGAACAACAGAGAATTAATTTTTTTTTCAAATGATTTATACATTAAAGCCACAAGTTAAGAAAATACTTAAAAATTTAGGTCTGGTAAAGAACCAAATGGTATTTCTAGAAATGAAAAATGGAAAAGAAAACAATGCCGTTCGAAACAAAAGTTCAGAGTTGGAAACCAAAACTCAGTGTTTCAATTTAACAACAGATTAGACACAATTGAAACCAAAATATGTTAACTGAAAGCTCACCTGAGGAATTAACTAGAATGCAAATTAGAGAAATACAGAGGTGGAAAGTGAGCAATTAAAAGATATGGAAGCTAGGATGGCAAGTCCAATATCATCACAGAGGATGGCAATAAAATCAGTGAAAGGCAAAGTAAGTTGGCATAGAAGATGAGAATTTTCTGGAGTTAATAAAAATCAAGCATTTTCACAATCAGCAAACACAGGAAATCTCTCGCAGAATTATTTGAACATGAAACCATCCTATAAAATTGCAGTAAAAATGCAGAACTCAGAATTGAAAAGCAGACTTACAAAAGAGTGTGAGAAAAGACAGAGTACTTACAAATAACTTGACAGCAGATACATAAATAGCAAAAACAGAGGGCAGAATTTCCATTAAATAAAGAATGTATGAGATTACCACTCACAGGGCATCCCTGAATACAATTATTCAGGAAGAAGGAAACTGAACTAAAAAAAGAGTGGGGTACAAGTAGGAAAGGTAAGAAAATACAGTAGTTAACCAAACAATGCAATAAGTTAAATGAAAATAGTCACTAATTTTGAGGTATAAAAACAAAGTCAAAATGAAACAGTGGAAAAAATAACACAGAAGGTTAAAGCTTTCTGTTTTTAATACTGCTTAACTTGAAACGTTTTATGTCAGATATACAAGTTTAAAATTTAATGCTCTCTATCAAGTCAAGGAAATAGAAAGAATAATATACCAAACAGAAAAGGGAAGGGGGAGGAAATTAAAAATATGGCAATCCAAAATAGATAGGAGGAAAATTCCTCACTACTGTTTGTCTGAGCACAGATATTCATCTGCATGATGGAAAAGAGCCAAGGCCAGGGAAAGACACATTGGAAACGAAGGGGCCAAGTAATGTTCAAAGCCATCTCTGAAAAGTTAACAGTTTCTGTTCCACCTGGTAAAAATCAAGAGTCCTTTTATTATATGGAACATCAGGTAGAGTGTTCAGAACGCTGTTGCCATGGGAGGGTTAAATTAGCTGTCGGCTAAAGACTGCCCAACTAATTTCAAGTAATTTAAGTAAAAACCAGAACAAAATCTAGTACTATGTAAACAAGCACAACAAAATTCCTCAAACCAAAATGTAAAATTCCCAATATCCTACATTAATTTAAAAAAGCAACAAGCAAAGAAGTAGGAAATGTGATTCTTAAAAAGGAAAAAATACCAATCAATACAAATCAAAATGGCAGAGATGATGGAATTAGTAGAAATTATGTTAAAACAACTATTATAAAGTTGCCTTAGATGTTCAGGGATGTAAAAAGAAATAAACATGTTGAGGAGAGAAATGGAGGTAAAAATAGATTAAATAAAAATTTCTAGAGATGAAAAAGGCAATATCTAAAATTAAATAAAAATAAAAATAACTTGAAGAGATTAACAGCAGATTAGACCCTGCCAAAACAAGGCAGTAATCTTGAAGATCTAACAATAGAAACTATCCAAAATTAAGTACAAAGAGAAAAAAGAAAGACAAAAAGAAACAAAACTTAACAACTCTGTGTAAACATAACAAAATTTCTATTATAGATATAATTGAAATTTCAGAGGACAGGAGGGGGAAAAAAAGTATTTGAAAAGACCAAAAATTTTCAAAATTTGATGAATTTAAAAAATTCATAGTCCAATGAACTGCAAACAGTTTAAACTCCAAGGAGCATCACAATCAAGTACTTGATAAGCAGTGATAAAAAAAAAAATTAAAAACCAGTCAGACCTGCATCCTTATAGAGAAACGAAGATGAGAATGACAGTAGGCTTCTTATCAGAATCATAAGATAATGGATAATGTTTTCAAAGAATCAAAAAAAAAAAAAAAAAAAAAACAAACCTATAAATTTAGAATTATCTATACAATAAAAATATTTTTTAAAAATGAAGATAAAATAAAGACTTTTTCAGAGAAACAAAACCTAACATATAGAATTGTCAATGAACCTGTACTACAGAAAAATTCATGAAAGTTCTAAAGGCAGAAAAATATTGTGTGAATTTGGGTTTACCAATGGAATAAAGAACATGACAAATATCTAGATGTGTGGATACATACAGAAGACTATTTTTCTCATTTAATAAACTCTGTAAAATATAAAAATAAAAAAGAGTAGATTATGAGATTATAAAATGTAGAGAAGTAAAATGAATGACAACAATATCAGAACAGAGAGTGAAAAATGAAAGAATACTTGTATAATATTCTTACACTATATATGAGGTGGTAAAATAAGGCAAAAATATAAGGAAAGCAAGAAAGAAAACAAGCAAAGAAAGTGAAAGAGAAAGAGAAAAAGCATAGACACCATAG
This sequence comes from Choloepus didactylus, assembly GCF_015220235.1. NCBI lineage: Eukaryota > Metazoa > Chordata > Mammalia > Pilosa > Megalonychidae > Choloepus > Choloepus didactylus. Next base: position 176,021,188 of record NC_051310.1, read on the forward strand.
GAAGAATGAATCCATCTTTATTACTGTTGATGAATTACTAAGGAATCTATAATAGAGATGAAAGAACTAAGAAGCAAGCTTAGCACTTTTGCAGGATACCAAGACACTATACAAAAAACAAGTTTGTTTTTAACTGCAACAAATTATTAGTAATGTTAAAGTATTGAATACCACTTATTGCCATAAAGTATCACTACTACAGGAAAATTTGTGCAAGATCTGTGTATTACAATACATTGCTGAGAGAAATTAAAGAACTACATAAATGGAGAGTTGTACAATGTTCATGGCTCCGAAGACTTCAATATTGTTACAATGTTGATTCTTCCCAAATTGGCCTTGGTACATTCAATGCATCCAAATCAAAATCCCAGAAGGGTTTTTGGTAGATCTGACAAGCTGATTCTAAAATTTGTATTGAGTAGCCAAAACAATTGTCAGAATTACATTACCTGAATTCTAGACTTACTATGCTGCAAATGTAAAGCATTGTTTTAAAGATAAAATATAGATGAATGAAACACAATTGAAAATCCAGAAGTATATACACATCTATGTGGTCAACTGATTTTTGAGAATATTGCCAAAATAATTTAGTGGGTAAGGGAGAGCCTTTTCAAAAAATGGTTTAATAATAATTGCATATTCATATGTAAAAAAAAATAAATCTGAACCCTTACCTCACAGCATACGCAAACATTAGCTAGAAAGGATCTTAGATGTAAATACAAAAGCTAAACTATAGTGATTATGGAGGAAAACCTAAAAGAAAATCTTTGGATCTCTGGGTTAGGCAAAGATTTCTTAGCTAGAACACCAAAACTACAGGCCATAAAAGAAAATGATAAATTGAACTTCAACAAAATTAAAATAAATCAAACTGTCACAAATCACTAATAATATCATAAACAACTTGTTAAAATGGACAAAAATTTGAATAGATACGTCACCAAAGAAATCAAATAAGTTCAAAAGACAAACAAGTACAGAAATGAATGAGAATGTTGGCATTCTCATTCAGTGTAGTTCTTACTTTTCAGGGTAGTTTTTACTTTTGGGTGCAAAAGCAAAGCCTTCTCAATCAGCTAATACTGTAGTCTGTTGCTATGAATTAATGCATAGATTACCACCTAGAAATCCAATCTAATATCTGGTCTGTGTTTACAGAGAGCTGTTCAGAAATCAACCAATTAACCAGGCAGAGTTGGTAAGAAATACAACTGAATTGTATTCTGAAGAGTTGGTGGATTAAGCTAAAATGATGGGGTATAATATCTTTTGAAATACACATAATTTGTAAATTCATGATTCATAATTTGTGATAATAATAGAGCAGATGAGATAAAAGAAAGTTTGTTATGTATGAGAATATGAGATTGCAATTTTATGAGAATATGAGATTGCAATTTTATTATGAGTAGGTTATATTGAGAATGTAGATGCTGAGCTGATTTCTTAATTTCCTGGAGCCAAATTTTCATAGCTTGAATTGTGATTTAATAGATAACACACCTTTAACAAATACTAATGAACACTTTTAGAAAGCATCATTTTTTAACAATAGGTTTAAGCCTGATTTTTCTCAGAATGTTAGTAGGTAGGAGATTTTCTACAGTCTCTAAAGTATCACTTGAATGGCCCCTCTCTCAGGTACTTAAATAGATGGTCTGTAAGCAGCCACTGGACTGGGAGAAAAGTACGATGGGATCAAAGTTACCATCTGTAACATTGCCTGGTTTCCTGAAAAAAAACAAAAATCAGCCTAGGAGCCCACTGTGAGAAAAGGGTTGAAGACTCAGCGTATGTCCTTAATGGGGTTCAACATTATTAGAAATGGGGCCTTACCTTGCCTGTAACTGACGAGGATCCAGATCCAACTTTAAGTCCAGTTCATTGTGTGCGAGTGGGTCAGTGGATGAAAGCAGAGGGAGTGTGGTTGATTCTGTGATTGCTTGTGGCTGAGTTCCTGATCTCCTCCCTCATCCAGCCCCCAAGGAAAAATGAGTGATGTTTCCATTTGAAAGGAAAACCTATTATCTTAGAGGACCAATCAGGCAGCCACCACTAGTCCAGTGTAAGAGCAGGAGTTCTATAAACTGCATGGAGTAAGAACATCTTAGTAGTAGTGCAGGTTGCACTGAACTGTGCAAAGACAATTTTCCACAGTAAAATTCATGGGTCAGAAGAAAGGGCAAATAAAATAATGTTCCATACTCCAGTTCTCTCTTTGTTATAAATTTGGAAAGAGGATTAGTTCTTTTGCATTTTTATGAATACAAAATGTGGTGGGAGGTTCCAAGAGAAAGAAATTTGATATCCTGCTAATTTTAATTGTTGAGGGCTCCAGGATTTAATTTGAATATTAAGGAGACAGGCCAGTAAATTGGATTTAATTATGCCACAGGCCAGTAAATTGGAGCTTACCAGTAATACTGGAACAACTTTTGTGTATATGTACTTCTCTTTATTTAAAGCCATATGTCTAAACAACTATTAAATTTATTGATTAAGAAAGTTAAAAAAAATGAGATGTGTTTATAAGGTTAATTAGGAGATTTGTTTAGCACATTAGCAGGGTACTTGGAAGCATAAATCTCTACTTAGCCTTTGAAAGCTAAAATTTTATCCCTGTCTTTGTTTTTATTTTGGAGGAATTTATTTTGGAAATATGATTTATGAGCTATGTGATTGTAGGTTTTTCTTTGCCCCTGCTGCTGAGCTTTAGAGCTGCCAAAGCTCTAAACTACTTAGAACATGGAACTGCTATGAGATTTGTGCCAGTTTGAGTGTATTATGTCCCCCAGAAAAAGCCATATTCTTTGATGCAGTCGTGTGGGGCAGACGTTTTGGTGCTGATTAGATTTGAATGGAGATGCCCCACACCCAGCTGTAGGTGATAACTCTGTTGAGATATTTCCATGGAGGCATGGCCCCACCCATTCAGGGTGGGCCTTGACCAGTGGAGCCATATAAATGAGCTGGCAAACAGAAGGAACTCAGTACAGCTGTGAGTGACATTTTGAAGAGGAGCCACAGCCAAGAGAGACACTTTGAAGAAAGCACAGGAGCTGCAGATGAGAGACAGTTTGAAGATGGCTGTTGAAAGCAGACTCTTGCTCCTGAGAAGCTGAGAGAGGGCAAATATCCCAAGTGCAACTAAGAGTGGCATTTTTGAGGAACTGCAGCCTAGAGAGGAACGTCCTGGGAGAAAGCCATTTTGAAACCAGAACTTTGGAGCAGATGCCAGCCACGTGCCTTCCCAGCTAAAAGAGGTTTTCCAGACACCATTGCCCATCCTCCAGTAAAGGTACCCAATTGTTGATGACTTACCTTGGATACTTTAGGGCCTTAAGACTGTAACTTTGTAACCAAATAAACCCCCTTTATAAAAGCCAATCCATTTCTGGTGTTTTGCATTCCAGCAGCATTAGCAAACTAGAACAAGATTATATGCATGACATTGTGTTCATGAAAGCACTTGAAAGAAAACAGTTTCATTTTGATTATTATAAACAAAAGGTATTTTCTTTAATGCTTCATGTAATAAAGCTGATGGCTAGAAGATTTAAATGAGAACAGGAAAAGTTCAAAATGAAAATATTATTTCTTTTTATGTGAAACCATTACCTTATTACTCATTTTTATTTTACCTGAATGATAAAGCTAATCCCATTTGGGGGGATCATCCATGATATTGATGGGTTATCATATATATACTTAACTCATTTAATTTTATTATTTGTCTACAGTGCCAGAATTTTCTAATTGGAGAAATTTGTAGGGCAAACACAAATATATATGAAAAATGGAAACTCTAATGAGAAAAAAAAGTACTAGACTAGCTCTCAACCAGTTATCCACCCACTGCATATTACTTACAGTGCAGAACACTCAATTTTAAATTAACCCTCCAATTCCACAGCACAGAAAATGAGACTATATATATCATTACAATCCCCAGTAGAGATAATGAGAGCATATGCACAGCTACTGCTATCCATTGAGATAATGAGATTATAAATACTACACTCCTACTGCTTCCAGGTGTAATGAGAAGCTACCATTTTTAAGGTCATTTTTCTGCAATCTTCCTTGAGACTGGGAGACAATGGATGCAGAGATAACCTAATGCGGAATAGAAACAGATAACCATTTATTACAGCCTTTCCAAGATCAGCTCATGAAGAAAGGAAAAATGGTAACAAAGTTACTGAATACATTCATTTATTAATATCTGCTATTCTTAGAGAACTAAGAACAATGAATGCTAATTAAGGAGGCAATGGTGTGAAATACTCCATCACAGGGTTAAAAATCATGCCAGCAGCCTTCAAAAAATAGAGTATAATCAAGAGCTTTTTGGAAATACTCTTTTAATATATTTCTATTCTCTTTTAAATTAAGGGAAAATCAATGCCTATCACATTATCAAGAAATCATGTTTTTGGCAGTAATATTGATTTTCTGTGGCTAGAGAATAGTTACATTCCTTTGGTATGTCCACCTCCCAGAAATACTTATTTGCGTTAAAAAAATTTAAGTAGAAAAGAAAGTGCTCCTGGCTGTTTGGGATGGGGTGTAGGATTAATTGCCACGTAATCCAAATTGGAAAATTTTCCATATACTTCTGCATAATTTTTATACTTGAAATTTAATTCCCCAAAGTAAAATATCCCTGCATGTGAAAAAAGGTGATACTAGCTTTAGGAAGAAGGGAGTTAAAGTTTCCATCTTCTGCTGCATGTACTAAGGTACAAATTTTAAATCTCTGATTATTTTGAGTCTTAGCTAGAATTTTGAAAGTCAGATCCAGGTGTTGTATGTTCCACAAAACTATCAATCTGGGTCTACCTGCCTGCCTCTAAATTTCATAATCTACCAATCACCTCCCTCTCCTTAAGATTGGTCCAACAGGCCAAACTCTTTTCTGCCCCTTTGTTCTGGCTCACACATTCACCTCTTTATGCATCCAAGCAAGAGAGGTTTGCTCACCCTAATCATTTTATTTATGAAGCCACCCTTTCTTTCTTCTCAATCCAGTCAAGTCACTCACTGTCTCATGAAACATTGTCCATTTTGTTCTCAGCAGTTCTCACCATCTGAAAACATATTTTATTTATCTGTTATTTAATATCTCTCTTCCACATGAATGTAGGCAGGAGGAAAGGCAGAAGGAAAGAAAACTTTTCCGTATGGCGCATGACCATAAAACAGGAATATAACACATCTGGCATAATATAGATGTAAATAGATTATATTAATAGATCAATAGATAGATATAAAGGGAGGGAGGAAGAGAGAGACTAATACGATAAAGCAGATAGACAATAGAAGGATTTACTATGTATAGGTGAACATAAAGACTTTAAAACAAAAAGAGATTGAGGATATGCACACTTTATGTTGAATGTATTTTTCTAGTCATCTAAAATTATTTGTAAAATATGTCTATGTGTGTGTGTGTGTGTGTGTGTGTGTGTGTGTGTGTGTGTGTCCATGACTCACAATTTTCTGGACAGGCTGAATCTTAATCACTATGGATACCGGGCACAAGGATAATTAAACATCTATATCTAATGTGATTTTCAATATACATGTCTGTCATTCACAGTTTTCTGGGACATGAAAATAAAAATGCACTAGTTATTTAAAAAATTGTTTTGGTTAGGACAGAAAATTCTGCATAATTTATTAGCACCGATTCTAATTTCCTTTTATTTCCAAATGCCAAAAAGAAAATTATTAATTCAATAAACATTTGTTGGCTTCCACAATGTGCAAGAAACTACGACTGATAATAAAGAAATGATATTAAATGGACAGTTTCATCCCTGAAGAGAGTTCTTAAAGGGTAATTGTCAAGTAAAAGAGTGATAAGAAGATATTGCCTATAGAGGTTATTTTTTTTTTTTTTAATTTTTATCAACAAACACTTCCCCTTCTCTCCTTCCTCCAACCCTCCTCCTCCAAGGATAACCTCTAATCTGATTTCTAACTCTGTGAATTTGTTACTTCTAATCAACTCTTATTACTGACATCATGCAATTTTTTCCTTATTTGTCTTGCTTATTTCACTGAGCATAATGTTTTCAAGGTTCTTCCATATTGCATCATGTCTCATAACTTCATTATTTTTTATTATGGCAGAAAAATAGTCCATTGAGTGTATGTACCACATTTTATTTATTCAATTGTTGATGAACACTTGGATTGTTTCTCAGTTTTTGGCTACTATGAAAAATGCTGCTTTAAACATTGATGTACGTGTATCTGTTTGTGACTCTGTTTTCACTCTCTTTGGGTGGATCTAGGATCCACCTAGAAATGGATTGCCAGGTGATATGGTAATTTTATATTTACCTTTTTGAGGAACAACCATATTGCTTTCCATAGTGTCTATACCATTTTACATTCCCACCACCAATGCACTAGAGGATGAAGTTTCTTCACATTCTGTCCAACATTTGTTTTTTTTCCATTTTATTAATAATAGCCATTCTTTTGGATGTGAAGTGATATCTCATCATGGTTTTAATTTGCATCTCCCTAATGGCTAATGGTGCTGAATATCTTTTCATGCGTTTATTGGCCATTTGAATATCTTCTGTGGAGAAATTGTCTATTTGAGTCATATGCCCATTTTAAAAAATTGAGTTGTTTCTCTTTTTGTTGTTGCATTGTAAAAGTTCATATATTCTGGGTATTAAACCCTTATATGATACATAGTTAGCAACTATTCTCTCCAATTCAATAGGTTGTCTTTTCACTTTCTTAATAATTTCCTTCAATGCACACAAGTTTTTAATTTTGATGAAATAAAATTTGTCTTTTATTTCTTTCATTGTTCATGATTTTGGTGTTGTACCTAAGAATCCATTGTTCTCAACTCAGGAAGATTTTCCCCTATATTATCTTTTAAGAGTTTTATAGTTTTAGCTCTTATTTTTAGGTCCTTTATCCATTTTGAGTTGATTTTGTTTATGGTGTGGGGTAGGGCTCAAATGCTATTCTTATGCATGTGGGTATCCAGTTTTCCCAATGCTGTTTTTTGGTATTCCCTACTGCATGTACTTAGCACCCTTGTCAAAAATCAATTGGCCATAGATGAGTGGGTCTATTTTCCAATTTTCAGTTCTGTTCTGTTGATCTATTTGTCTATCTTTGTGCCAGTATCACACTGTTTTGATTAATGTTTTGATACAATTTGAAATCTGCAAATTCTCCAACCCTGTTCTTTTTCAAGACTCTTTTGGCTGTTTGGGGCCCCTTGTGGTTCCATACGATTTTTTTTCTTTTTTTCTTTCTTTTTTTCCTGTTAACTCAGCTTTATTGAGGTATATCCACACACACACAGTCATTCACAGTACACAATCAACTGACCACAGGACTACTACATAGCCATGCAGCCATCACCACAATCAACCCCTGAACACTGTCATCACTCCAAACAAAACAAACAAAAAAAAACAAAAACAAGAGCAAGAACAAAAACACAAGTAAAAAAGAACACCCAAACATCCCACCCCCCACCCCACCCCCATCCAGTCTCAGTCCCCATCCCTCTACCTATCCATTCACACAAGGACAAAGGGAGTGCTAGCAACAGGATCCCCACAACCACACAGCCACACCATGCAAGCTACACAGCCACACAATTGCCTCCAAGAATCAAGGCCACCAAGCTGCAACCCAACAGTCCCAGGCACCCCCCTCCAGCCACACCAACACACCAAAACCCAAAAGGGACATGATATGCTACACAAGAAAAACCTCCAGAATGACCCCTCAACCCCACCCAAAATCTCCCGTCTACTGAAACTCCACTTTGTTTCACTTCTCTTCCCCCTTCTGGCCAAGAAGGCCCCCTCAATCCCATGTTGCTGGGTCCAGGCCCATCCCCAAAGACATGCCCTACCCCACCAGGGAGATCCACACCCCTGGGTGTCATGCCGCTATGCAATCCCACCCCCCAAGCTGGCCCAGAGAGAGAGGCCACACCTGAGTAACAAAAGAGGTTCTCAGGGGTGACTCCCAGGCACAATCACATGGAGGCCCAGCCCCTCCCCCACAGCATCAAGCCCCAAGATCTAGGGCCCAGCCCCCCCAAAACAGGCAGTCCCCAATGACCGTGAGAACATCAGCAATTCCCCCTACACCCTTTCCCAGTACCCCATGGGGGCCCGGCAAACATATCTCCATTCTTTGCCCAAATTACTCTGGGATATATTGGGGCCCCACATCAACCTACACAAACCAACCAGATCCCACTCCCCACTCAAAGCTTCATGCAATCATGGTGTTTGAGCAAACCAACCATACAAGCCAAACCATACAGTGTGCCACAGAAAATACAGACCCTGCACCAAACAAACATCTCCTCCCCTGGTCCCACATAGAAGTCAAGCCCCAAAACACTGTCAATATTATCCCTCACTCTCCAGTCCAATCTGCCTCAGTACCAATCAGATCCACCTCATTCATATCTCCAATTCTCCAGTTGAGGTTTGAACCCCCTCCCAGCTTCTCCAACAGTTGCTGTATGGGGCACTACCAACACCCACAGCTGTTGAACTCTAACCCCGAGCTCCAAGTGCCACACAGACAACGGATGCTCCAGAGACAGACCAGGCCACACCCCAAAAGCTCAGTATCTCAGAATCCAGGGACAACTATCACAACTCAGGAACAGATGCAACTACTACAAGAGCCCTCTATCTAGGGACCTCCACAACAAGACTTCCCCCGACAACCCACGCTCCAAGATTCAACCCTCAGAATCTGCACACCACAGATAGTTGGTACTAGTGAAGAGCAACAATGCCCATCCCTTTGTCTTCTGCTTACCTCACCCAAAAGCCGCCTTCAAGGTCCACCAACCCAGCCACACACCCCACAATGTCACTTTCTTCTGCAGCTGCACAACACTCCACTGTATGCACACAACACAGTTTACTACTATGCCCACCAACAGATGCATCCCCAGGCCAGTTCTATCCATTGCAAATCCTGAATACTGCCACCATAAAAACCAGTGTGCAAATGTCTATTTGTATTCTTGCTCTCAGTTCTTCCAATATATATTCAATGATAGGGTTGCAGGACCTTGTGGCAACTCCATTCTTAGCTTCTTGTGGAACCACCACACTGTCTTAAGATGGGCTGCACCATTCTACTTCCCCAATTACTGTGAATAGGTACATCCCTCTCTCCACATTTTCTTCACACTTGCATCTCTGTTTATTTTTCTCCCCTGCAATTTTATAGAGACATATTCACATACCATACAATAGTATGTATCACCAAATATTATGCATTCATTGCCACAATCAGCCCTTGAACACACTCATAACTCCAAAAAATTTTTTTTAAATAAGAATAACAAAAAATAAGAGAAAAAATAAAAATAGAACAAAATAAAATATAATAAAAAGGACAGACAACAGCACTACCATCAAGAATTCCATAATGCTCCCTTACATTCCCCAGGTACAGACATTTAGTTTGGTATATTGCTTTTGTTATAATTAATGGAAGCATATTACAGTGTTACTGTTAACTATAGCCTCTAGTTTGCATTGACTGTATTTTTCCCAAATACCATCTAATTTACAACACCTTGCAAAGTTGACACTCATTTATTCTTCCTCAAGTAAAAATATTTCTATATGTGTATATTTGATCACCATCACTGACCACTCCAGGTTTCACTAAGGTAACAGTCCCAGTTTTTATCTTCTATCTTCCCTTCTGGTGTCATACATACTCCTAGTCTTCCTCTTTCAACTGTACTTACAGTCAGCTTTGTTCATTGTACTTACAATATTGTGCTACCATCACACAGTATTTTGCTACCCATTTCTGGATCTATGCAATCAATCCTGTAGAAAATTCTTTACTCCTCCAGCATCAAATGCCTGATCTCTACCCTCTGTTTATCTACTGCTAGCCTGTGTTCTCAGCTTTAACTCTCAAAATTTGTTCATTAATGTTAGCTCATATTAGTGAGACCATACAGTATTTGTTCTTTTGTTTTAGGCTAATTTCACTCAACATAATGTCCACAAGGTTCATCCATGTTGTTATATGTCCCATGACTTTATTCTCCCTTACAGCTGCTTAATATTTCGTTGTGTATACATACCATAGTTTATCCACATATCTGTTGACGGACATTGGGGCTGTTTCCATCTCTTTGCAGTTGTGAATAATGCTGCTGTAAACATTGGTTTACAAATATGTTTTCATGTCTTAGCTTTCAGTTCTTCTGAGTCTATTCCTAAATGGAATTGCTGGATCATATGGCAATTCTATACTTAGCTTCCTAAGGAACTGCCACACTGCCTTCCAGTGGCTACGTCTTTCTACATTGCCACGAATAGTGAAAAAGTGTGTCTCTTTCTCCAGATCCCCTCTCACACTTGCAATTTTCTGTTTTTTTTTTTTAATGGCCATTTTAGTAGGTGTGAGATGATATCTCATTGTGGTTTTGATTTGCATTTCTTTAATAGCCAGTTAAGTTGAGCATGTTTTCATATGTTTTGAGCCATTTCTATTTCCTCTAAAGAAAATTGTCTATCCATGTCTTCTGACCATTTTTTGATTGGGTTGTTTGTCTTTTTGTTGTTGAGTTGTAGGATCTCTATTTATATTCTGAATATTAAACCCTTGTCTGATATGTGGTTTCCAAATATTGTCTCCCATTGCATAGACTCCCTTTTTACTTTTCTGACAGAGACCTTTGATGCACAAAAGTATTCAATTTTGAGGAGATCACATTTGTCTATTTCTTCTTTCATTGTTTGCACTTTGGGTGTTAGCTCTGGGAAACCACCTCCTATCACAGGATCTTGAAGGTATTTCCCTACATTTTCTTCTAGAACGTTAAAGGTCTTAGCTCTAATGTTTCGGTCTTGGATCCATTTCGACCTAATTTTTGTATAAGGTGTGAGATAGGAGTCCTTTTTTATTCTTTTGGATATGGATATTCAGTTCTCCAAACACCATTTATTGAAGAGGCTGCTCTGAGTTGCACTGGCTTGACCACCTTATAAAAGATCAATTGTCGGTAAATGAGAGGATCTGTCTCTGAACACTCAGTTGGATTCCACTGGTTGGTATCCTATCTATGTGCCAATTCCATACTGTTGTGACTGCTGGAGCTTTGCAATATGCTTTAAAAGCAGGTAGTGTGAGACCTCCTACTTCATTCCTCTTAAGATATTTTAGCTAGTCAGGGCACCCTGCCCTTCCAAAGAAATTTGGTTATTTTTTTTTTTTCTATTTCTGAAAAGTAAGTTGTTAGGATTTTAATTGGTATTGCATTGAATCTATTTATCCATTTAGGTAGAATTGATATCTTAACTATATTTAGTCTTCAAATTCATGAACATGGTATGTGTGTTCATTTATTTCAGTCCTTTGTGATTTCTTTTAGCAATTTCTTTTAGTTTTCTGTGTATGGGACTTTGGTGGCCTTGGTTAAATTTATTCCTAAATATTTTATTCTTTTGGTTGCTATTGTAAATGGAATTTTTTTCCTAATGTCCTCTGCATGTTTCTCATTGCTAGTGTATAGGAACACTACTGATTTTTGTGTGTTGGTCTTGTACCCTGCCACTTTGCTGTATTCATTATTAGCTTTAGTAGCTTTGCTCTAGATTTTTATGGATTTTCTACATGTAGGAACATGTTGTCTGCAAACAGTGTAAGTTTTACTTTTTCCTCCCCAATTTGGATGCCTTTTATTTCTTTTTTCTTGCCTAATTGCTCTAGCTAGAACTTCCAGCACAATGTTGAATAACAAAGGTGACAGTGGGCATCCTGTCTTATTCCTGATCTTAGAGGGAAAGCTTTCAGTCTTTCCCCATTGAGTATGATGTTAGGTGTGGGTTTTTCATATATTGCCTTTAACATATTGAGGAAGGTCATTTCTATTCCTATCCTTTTGAATGTTTTCATCAAGAAATGATATTGAATTTTGTCAAATGCTATACCAGTTTGTATATATTATGTCCCCCAGAAAAAGCCATGTTCTTTGATGCAGTCTTGTGGGGGCAGACATATTAATGGGGATTGAGTTGGAATGTTTGGATAAGGTTGTTTCCATAGAAATGTGCCCCACCCAACTGTGGGTGATAACTCTGGATAATTTCCATGGCAGTGTGGCCCCACCCATTCAGCAGGGGCCTTGATTAGTTTACTAGAGCACTGTATAAGCTCATACAGAAGGAGCAAGCTTGCTACAGCCAAGAGGGACACTTTAAAGAATGCACAGGAGCTGAGAGAACAGCTGCAGATGAGAGACAGTTTTAAGACAGCTGTTGAAAGCAGATTTTTCTCTGGAGAAGCTAAGAGAGGAAAAACACCCCAAGAGCAACTGGGAGTGATGTTCTGAGCAGGAGCTGCAGCCTAGAGAAGAACATCCTGGGAGAAAGCCATTTTGAAACCAGAACTCTCCCTTCTCTGCATTGATTGAGATGATCTTGTGGCTTGTCTGCTCTAATTTATTGATGTGTTGTATTTCATCATTTAATTTTCTTGTGTTGAACCAGTCTTGCATACCTGGAATAACTCCCACTGGGTCATGGTGTTTAATTCTTTTAATGTGCTGCTGGATTCAATTTGTGAGTATTTTACTGAGGTCTTTTGCATTCATATTCATTAAAGAGTATTGTCTATAATTTTCTTTTTTTTTTGTATCTTTGTCTGGCTTTGGTATTAGGGTGATGTTGACTTCATAGAATGGGTTAGGTAGCTTTTCCTCCTCTTCAATTTTTTTTGAAGATTTTGAGCAGGGTTGGCACTAATTCTTTCTTGAATGCTTGATAGAATACACACATGAAGCCATCTGGTCCTGGACTTTTTTGGGAGCTTTTTGATGATTGATTGACTCAGTCTCTTTACTTGTGATTGATTTGTTGAGTTCATCTATTTCTTCTTGAGTCAATGTTGGTTGTTCATGCTTTTCTAGGAATTTTTCTATTTCATATAAGTCATCTGGTTTATTAGCATATAGTTGCTCATAACACCCTCTCATCTCCTTTATTTCTATGGGGTCAGTAGTTATGTCCGCTTTCCCATTTCTGATTTTATTTGCACCCTCTCTCTCTTTTTTCTTGTTAGTCTAGCTAATGTCCATCAATTTCTATTTTTTTTTATCAAAGAATCAAATTCTGGGTTTGTTGATTCTCTCTATTGTTTTCATGTTCTCAATTTCACTTAATTCCACTCTTATCTTTGTTAATTCTTTCCTTCTTTTGCTGTTCTTTCTCTGCGTCCTCCAGATGAATAGTTAATTCCTCAAGTTTTTACTCTTTCTTCTTTTTTAACATAGGTGTTTAGGACAATAAATTTCCTTCTCAGTACTGACTTTGCTGTATCCATAAGTTTTGATATATTGTGTTTTCATTTTATTTTGCCTCAAGATATTTACTAAATCTCTTGTAATTTCTTCCTTTACCCATTGGTTGTTTAAGAGTGTGTTGTTTAGCCTCCATATATTTGTGAGTTTTCTGACCTTCCACCTGTTACTGATTTCCAACTTCAGTCCATTATGATTTGAAAAAGTGTTTTGCAAAGTATCAATACTTTTAAATTTATTGAGACTTGCTTTGTGACCCAACATGTTGTCTATCCTAGAGAATGATCCATGAGCACTTGAGAAAAATGTGTATCCTGCTGTTGTGGGATGTAGGGTTCTATAAATAACTATGAAGTCTAGCTTATTTATAATACAATTCAACACATCTCTTTCCTGTTGAACTTCTGTCTGGATGTTCTATCCATTGATGAGAGAAATGTATTGAAATCTTCAACTATTATTGTAGAGGTGTTTACTTCTCCTTCAGTGTTGTCAGTGTTTGCCTCATGTATTTTGGGGCACTCTGGCTAAGTGCATATATATTTCTGATTGTTATGTCTTCTTGATGCATTGTCTCTTTTGTTAATGTCTAGTGTCCTTTGTCTCTTTTAATTGTTTTACATTTGAAGTCTAATTTATCTGCTAATAATATAGGTACCCTTCTCTTTTCTTTTTTGTTGTTTGCATGAAATATCTTTTGCTGACCTTTCACTTTCAACCTATTTTTGTCCTTGTGTCTGGAGTGAGTCTGTTGTAGACAGCCTACAGGTGGGTCTTGTTACTAATCCATTCTGCCAATCTTCTTTTATTGGGGAGTTTAGTCCAATAATTACTGTAAGGACAGTACTTTCTTCTTCAATTATGTCTTTTTGATTTTATATGTCATATCTTATTTTTTCTCTCTTTCTATTTTTACCCTTGCTGATAGTCTTCATTTCTACACTATTCTCCAAAACTCTCTCTCCTGTCTTTTCCTATCAACCTATAGTACTCCTTTTAGTATTTCTTGAGCAAAGTTCTCTTATTCACAAACTCTCTCTGTGACTGTTTTTCTGAAACTATTTTAAACTCTCCTTCATTTTTGTAGGACAGTTTTTCCAGATATAGAGTTCTTGGTTGGCAGTTTTTCTCTTTCAGTATCCTAAATATATACCATTGTCTTCTTGTCTTCATGGTTTCTATGAAGAAATCTGTACACAGTCATATTGAGCTTCACTGTATGTGATGGATCACTTTTGCTGCTTTCAGAATTCTCTCTTTGTCTTTGACATTGGATAGTCTGATCAGTAAGTGTCTTGGGAAAGTTCTACTTGGATCTATTCTCTTTGGGGTATGCTGCGCTTCTTGAATCTCTAGTTTTATGTCTCCCATAAGAGTTGGGAAATTTTCAGTGATTATTTCCTCCAATATTCTTTCTGCCCCCTTTCCCTTCTCTTCTCCTGGGACACCCATAACATGCATCTTCATGCACTTCATGTTGTCATTCAGTTCCCTAGGACCCTGCTCTACTTTTCCATTCTTTTCCATATCTGTTCTTTTGTGCAAGTGATTTCAGATATCCTGTCTTCCAGTTCACTCCTCCTGTCTTCTGCCTCTTTAAATCTGCTCTTGTATGTCTCCATTGTGCTTTTCATCTCTTCTGTTATGCCTTTCATTACCATAAGTTCTGCCATTTGTTTTTTCAAGATTACAAATTCTTCTTTATGGTCACCCATTGTCTTCTTTATACCTGTCATCTCTTGCTACTTTTTCCTTCATCTCATAGATTTGATTTAAAAGATTTTTTGAACATCTTTAATTAGTTGTTTCAACTCCTGTGTCTCCATTGAAGCATTAGTTTCTCCCTTTGGTCCATATTTTCTTGTTTCTTTGTGTGACTCATGATCTTTTGCTGTCTAGGCATCTGACTTTCTTGATTAGTTTATTCTGGAGCTCATTTTCACTGTTTTACCTATGGTTTTCTCATTGGTTTGTTTTTTTCTCTATTATTTGGTGTTCAGCTCACTGTATTCTAGTCCTCTAGCATAGCTTCTGTTTAGCTGATCAGAACCTTTCAGCTCTTGTTTTTCTGGTTCTTGCCTTGCCTCTATGTAACCTTCTTATGAGGGTGTGTCACCAGATATGACCAACCCGTGGGCTTTACCTAGTCCAGAAAGTCTCAAGTTTCAGGAGAAGAATGTAATCCATATCAAATTTTCCTGAAAATGAGACCCAGCAAGTTTTCAGACCCTCCTGTGCAGCCTCTAGACTCTGTACTTTTCCTATCCTATCCAGCAGGTGGTGCTTGTCAGTCTGCTGCTCCCCACCAGAGTAAGGAGGTGCAGTGCCTCTGATTCTCAGCATTCCCTGTCACTGTCAGGATTGTCACAGACACAAGCTATTTCTGTTTTCCTGCCTCTTGGGTCTGAGTTCTCTGAGTGAGGCCTGTCATTTTAGCTGGCAGCCACCCACTTTTCTTGGGGGAGTTATGCCCTTTAGGGAATTATCTCTTCCACTTAATTCATTGCTTTGTCTCTGAAACCTCTCTTAGCTCCACCCTTACCTGGGTCCAGCTGCGAACTAAAAATATTTGAGGTTTTCTCATGAGAGACTTAGATTTTTTTTAATAAGAAAATCTAGGAAAAAAAAGAAAGAAAGAAAGAAAGAAAAGGAATAAAAACAAAAGAAAAGAAAGTAATCCCTTTTGGGAACCTTTCCCAGTCTCTAAGTTTCACCAATAAAGAGCTGGAGTTGGTACAGCTCTGTGCATCCCCTTTTTGGGACACAGTTCCTTTCCAGCACTCTGAGCTCAGCCAACTCCAAAAGCCTCCATTTTATTCTATTTTATTTTACTATTATTTTTTCTGTCAGCCCCACTGCCTCTCTGCCAGGATTACAGCCACAGTTCTAGCTTTGCTGAGCTACTTTCCATTGTTCCCAGTAGAGACTACTTAAAGATATGCCCTTTATGGAATTATCTCCTTCACCTGACTAGTTACTTGCAGACAACTTTAAACTTGCAGACAACTTTAATTCTACCCTTGCCCAGGGCACTGCTGAAACCTGAGAGTTCCAGCAGCTCTAATGGGCTATTGAAAAGTAAATAAATAAATAAATAAACAAATAAATAAAATATACTAAAGTAAGAAAAGGAGAGAAAGAAAAGTAAATAATAATAATAATAAAACCTTTTCAGAGCCAGACCACAATTACTTGGTTTTGCTAATCAAGAGCTGGAGATGGTACTCCTTTCTATGTGCCCCTTTTTCTTGGTTTCCAGCCCTTTTCCAGTATTCTGAACTCCTGCAACTCCAAACATCTCTCTTTTTCTGTTGTTGTTAGCCCTGTCTCCTCTCTTCTGGAGCAAAAACTCCCACTTCTTTTATTGCTTGCTCTTTATTTGTCTGTGTTTGGGGCTTTTATTTAGTGGTCCAATTTTGTTAATTAATTCTGCAATTGGAGCTAGTTGAGCCACCCCTCCTTCCTCCCAGCACAGACTTCTTCTTTTCCCCTTGGGGAACCAGCTCCAAGACAGCCTGCGATGCCTGTGGAGAAGGGTGCCAGCTCCCTGGCCCAGGAAACTTACAGTTCTTAACTGTGACATCAGCTGTTACACCTGTTCCGGACTGGTTTATTTTGTGTGTCTGGTCACAGAAATCCCCCAAACAGTTGTTCCAGACAGTCCCTGGCTATTTACTAGTTGCCTTAGAGAGGTAACTAATTTCCAAACCTCACTACTATGCCATCTTGCCCCACCCTCCTCCATATGAATTTGAGGATCAGTTTTTCCATCTTTGCACAAAAGGCTTTTTGAATTTTAATAGGGATTGCATTGAATTTGTATATTACTTCAGGTAATATTGACATTAACAATGCTTCTCTTACAATACATTTTAACAGTATGATGAAATTCTGAGGAAATGGTTTTGTTAATTGTTTGTGATTTACTCCAGGATTACAGTAATATTCTTTTTAGCCAGAGTGCCCAATGTGAAAAAGGCAGTATGTGTGAGGGACAACTGATACTTGTTGATCAGAATGATACATACAAAGCAGATGGAGTTGGGATAAGGAGTAAAATCCTTAAATTCCAAAGCAGTTTAGGAGCACACAAGAAATGCTGTTGAGAATGGAGCACTTGAGTTGTCCTTGGTGAAGCCACATTCATTTACTTTTGACCCAGTCTCTGGAGGAAGTTGAATCATAATATTTTAGTATAAGGGTGTATATAAACTTAAAAAAAAATGCAAGAGTACATAAGAGGCTGTAAGTAGCTATTATGGAAAGATGGCACTGTTTTCTTTCCTTTAAATGGATTTTAAATAACTTTTAGCTTGATAGGAAAAAGACAGTAGTTATCAAATCAGAAGACAGGATCTTGACACAAAATTTCACATCTACACTGACCAGATTTGCAATGTCATGTATAATTGGAAGAATCACCTCATGAAGCAGCAAAAGAAATAATATCTAAAGCTAAGAGAAGGGATGAAGTGACCATGGGCATCCCTGACCACAGGCACAGGAGATAGAGAAAGAGACCAGGGAGGCTCATGGAAGTGGTACCAATATTCATTCATTTATCCCTCAATCATTTGCAGCCTATATTTTGTATTGATCACCTTAGCACACAGAGTAGTTATGTGACATAGCTATCTTAATATTATTAATAGTAGTTAAATTTTAATCTAGAAGAATCTTCAAAGCTGGTTTGTGTTTTAATTACTTCTCTGAACCTGTCTGAATGTAATTAATAAAGCCCATTATCTTTAGGTATCTAATCAAATCCTCTGCACTGCAATACACAATCTATTCCCTCATGGAAAGTTTCTGTCTTGAAAACTATTCCATTCATTTAGTTAGATATTTCACTGCATTGCATTTTGCTCAAAACTAAGCTCTTCTATTCTATCCATTTGAATGGAATTTTGCTTTCTGTATTTCATTATGCACATTTAAATTTTCATTGTGCTAATAGGGATTACTTCATCTGAGGAAGTGAAATTCCTGCTTGTTGATGCTTAAGGGCAGCAGTTTCATTCAAAGTTGCCACTCAATCCTGAGCAGAAAGGTGATTTTCTTTGTGGACTTATTTGGTTTGGTTATATTTCTGTTATTTGATATGGGCTAGAAATGTTATCAAAAGTTATATATGCAAACATATCATACAATACACATTCTTATAAATGTCATATTTATAATCATTTCATAGATTGATGCAAAAGCAAAGCACAAACTGGGGCCATTGTTCTATGATAGGTCTATGCATATATTTTAATTTGAATATCAAAACAGAAATTTCCTTGGCTTGTGTTGCATATTTTTAATTTATGGTATTTCTTTCATGCTGGATTTCAGGTACACAGAATTAGTTTGTCTTATACTCATTAGTTGAGCCCCTATTTTTCTTTCACCATTGTCCCCCATGTTAATCCCTTTCTTTCTGACCATAATTATTCATTGTCACATTAAATGCTTAACCTGCCAATCCTCCATCTCCACTTTTATTAACAGATGTGCATAGAAGGAAGCAATATCTAATGTTATGCTCTATGTGTTTTTAAAAATTATCTTAAGATATTTAATGTACAAATTCTCCTACAATTTGCATTTATACTCAGCATTTTGTGTCTGAGCTAATTCATGCTGAAAAAATCAATGATGTATCTACTGTCTTCCAGCTTGTGCCTATGCCACATTTTATCTATTCATTGACCACACTGATGCATCTTAAGTTGTTTCTTAAGATGCAACAGTGAGCATTCTAGCACATCTCATTGTTTACTTGTGAATCTCTATCGTATATATCTAGAAGAGGATTGCTGTGGCTGAGGATAAGACATTTTCACTTTCCTGTGCTACCAAATTTTTCTTTAATAATACTCTATTATACATCTACACATTAGTGTTGATAATTACTCTTTCCCCCATATCCTCAAATTTTGTTATAATCACACTTTTTTTGTGTGTGTTACTGCCTTCAAGGAGCTCTTGGTTCAGTTTTGACTAAAATTCCAGTTCCCTCTTTTTAAAAATTTATTATTTATTTTTGCTTAGAGAAGTTGTGGGTTTACAGAAAATCATGTAAAAATTAGTTTTCCCAAATACTACCCCCATACTATTAATACTTTGCATTAGTGTGGTACCTTTGTTACAACTGATGAAAGAGATTATAATTGTAGCATTTTAACTATAATCCATAATTTATATTAGGATATATTTTTCCCCAATATAACACCCTATCATTAAACCTTGCATTAGTGTGGTACACTTGTTATATTTCATGAAAGAACATTTTTATAATTGTACTATTAACTACATTCCATTGTTTACAATAGAGTTCACTAATCATGCCTT
Organism: Choloepus didactylus; assembly: GCF_015220235.1. Lineage (NCBI taxonomy): Eukaryota > Metazoa > Chordata > Mammalia > Pilosa > Megalonychidae > Choloepus > Choloepus didactylus. Next base: position 176,040,884 of record NC_051310.1, read on the forward strand.
AAAAAAATTTGCCAATCTGATGGATGAAAACATTTTCTCTTTGTTTCAATTTGCATTTCTTTGGGCACTAGTAAGATTGAGCACCATCTTCAGATTGGCCATTCAGACTTCACCTATGAATTGCATCCTCATAGCCTTTGCCCATTTTTCTATTGAGCTTTCTTTATATTTATCTTAATCTGTATATTCATATTAATTTATTGTTGCTCATCAAACATCTTTTGTTATTTAGTAATTGTATTTTACCTTTTATAGTTAACTAATTACCTCTTTTATTTTCATGTAACTCTAAAATTTCCTATTATGTGCATTTTAATTTTCTCAATATATTTTGTTCTGTAGTGTTTCACTAGAATTCTGTTTAAAATCTTCCATTGTTCTCATCTTTATCACTAAATTACTCAGGGGTGAGTGAGATATGCATGTATTTTCTCTTCTCCATATTGAATTTCCAAAATTATTTGTCTATTGTTAATTTTTAAGTATGATGCATTGTAAACTAAGTATTAACCTATAAAATGGAAATTCTTGAGAATGTCTTGAGACATATTATTGTCTAATATGTGGTCAATATTTGTTAATAGGCTTATTGTGTGATTGAAAAATTATATTTTCTATTTCTTGTATGCAAAATCTATGGAATTACTATATCTACTGTCATGAAACTACATTTTTCTAACTTTTATGTCTGTTTCATCTATCAGATTATGGGAGAAATACACTAATTATGAAAGAAATCATTGAGTCTTTGATGCCACCCTGGCTGCTGCTGCCTCTCCTCCTTTTTCTCCTGCCTCTTTTCTTCCGTGTCCTCACCTTCTTTCTTATTTTGTTCAATATTTACCTGGCTCATGTTTCCAACGATTAAAGGTAAATATAAATGTATTCTCTCCCATAGCCATTTTTTGTATTTGTCCTTAGTATTATTTTCCTTATCTTTGCCCCATTTCATGTCTTCTCTCCTTTCCCTTCCTCCCCCAACTTATCTCTAATATGTATTGCCACTAGCATTTTAATTAGGATTTTTTTAAAACTATAAATATTATATAAGTAATAAACAAGTATTAATAATTACCTAATTGACTCTTGCTCATTGTATGTCTTAATTTTCCTCCTGGATCCTTTTCTTTTTCTTCTTGGATAGCATTATTTAATAATTATTTTGGAGAGTGTCTCAGTGTGATAAACTTTATGAATCATATTTATGTCCAAAAATATTACCCTAGTTAGAAATTTTACTTTCAAAATATTTTTCAACTTTGATGCCATTATTTGCTTACATTTAGTGTGATTGAAAAGAAGACAAATTTCAATTCAATGCTAATTAACTGTAGGTATTTTGGTAATCTCTTTGTACATTTTGGAAGCTTCACTTTCCTTGACAACATAAAATTTCACTGCCATGTGTTAATTTTCATTATGTTTTTTATAATGATTCAGTCCTCTTAGATTTTCATTATGAATACATATTACTTGTTTTAGTTCTTAGAATCTTTATTATCAATTCTTTAAATATTTCCTCACTATCTTCTCTCTCTCTTTCTCCTTCAAGTACTCCTATTAAAAATATATTAGGTTCCTGGGAAAATGGCAGATTAGGAGAAGCAAAGCAACCTCCATGAAAAAAAAAATTAGATAAAGGGCAGGAAGTGTCCCAGAAGAGCAATTCAAGGGCATGACAGGCCAGAGAGAGACTTCTATAACACAGAGTGGGGACTGGGATGAAAAAGCAGGCAAATTGCTTCTGAAAAGATGGGGTGAGTTTATTTGATCAGCACCACCACTGAGGGCAGGTGGCTGGAGCCAGCTGCCAAGTAGGGAAGGAACTGGTTATCCACTTCACTTGCACCCATGTCAGTGGTAGACTGGGGAAATAACCCTTCACTGCCTGTGGCATGAGGGAACTCAGGATTCAGTGGAATTGTGGTGACTTCGTTTACTCTTCCTCCATGGAAGCCCATGGTGTGCACAGGTGAAAGGTGAGTAGAGGCATGGGAGCCACTTGGAAGTTCCAGGAGCCCCTCCTCAAACCCAGAGGCTCATGGGCACACAGAAGGCAAGGACTGCAGTGCATTTGAGCTGGAGGGTGAGACACAGTCCCACAGCCTGAGAGTGGTCAACTTGAGCCCTGGGAACCACTGGACCCACTTTTTTCTGTGAGCAGACTTCCTGTTGAACTGAACAGGTCACACCTCCCACCCACAGGGCTGGCAGCCCTCAGTGCACATGGGGAACTGGTGTGCTGACTAGATTTCCACCTGGTTTGGACCCCACACACCACAAAGGCAAAGTTGGGGGGAAGCTGACTTGAGGGTAAGAGCCCTATCTGCTGGAAAAATAGGGAAAGTGAATTCCAGCAAGGTGTATCTCTGCCAAATTATAGATAAATGTTCAAATAATCCTTCATATCCCAAATAACCTTATCAAGATTAAGAAATACCCTGAAACCAACAGAAAACCATAAAGCACATGAAGACCCAAGAAGATACAGCAAGCCAAATGAACAAATTAAAAAACCAGAAGGGACACAGAATCTGGAGCAATTAATCAAAGAATTATATGCAAATCCCCAAAACAACTTAACTGAATTTGCTAAAGACATGAAAGACATCAAGAAGACTTTAGAAGAGCATAAAGAATAATTTGAAAGAGTAAATTAAAAAAATAGCAGATCTTATGGAAATATAAGTTACTGTAGATCAAATTAAAAGTATACTAGAGACATATAACAACATATTTGAAGAGGCAGAAGGAAGAATAAGGGAATTAGAGAACAGGGTAATTGAGTGCAAACACACAAAAGCAAATCTTGAAAAAAATTTGAAATGGATCTCAGAAAAATGAAGGAAAACAAGAAGTACACAAATATAAGAATAATTGGTGTCCTGGAAGGAGAAGAGAAGAGTAAAGGGCTAGGAAAAGTACTTGGGGACATAGTTGGAGAAAACTTCACAACCTGTATAAATGGCAATGAAACCCAGTGAACTCCAAATAAAATAAATCCAAACAGACTTGCCCCAAGACATATACTAATCAGATTGTCAAATGCTGAAGAGATGGAGAAAATCCTGAAGGCAGCAAGAGAGAAGCATTTCACCACACACAAAGGAAACCATATAAGACAAAATACCAATTACTCAGTGGGCACCATGGAGGAAAGAAGGCAGTGGTATGACATACTTAAGATTCTGAAAGAGAAAAATTGCCTGACAAGAATTATTTATTCAGCAGAGCTCTTCAAAACTGAGGGAGAGTTTAAAATTTTCACAAACAAATACTGAATTTGTTAACAAGAGACCTGACCTGTAAGATATGCAAAAGGGAGCTCTACTAGCTGAGAACAAAACAAAGAAGAGAGAGGTCTGGAGAAGGCAACAGAATGGAAGAGTATTAGCAAGGGTAACTTAAAAGGAAAAAAAAAGTGGAGGAAAATATGTCTGACAACTCAAAATCAAAGAATAAAGTAGCTAGTTCAAGAACTGCCTTCACAGTAATAACTGAATATGAATGGATTAAACTCCCTAATTAAAAGATACAGACTGGTAGAACCAATTAAAAAGTATGACCCATCAATATGTTGTTTACAAGAGACTCATCTTAGACCCAGTGACACAAAGACATTGAAAGTGAAAGGATGGAAAAAATATTCCATGCAAGCTACAGCCAAAAGAAAGCAGGGGCAGCAATACTAATATCAGACAATATAGACTTCAAATGCAAAGATGTCATAAGAGACAAAGAAGGACATGATATATTAATAAAAGGGACAATTCATCAAGAAGAAATAACCTTAAATATTTATGGTCCCAATCAAGGAGCTCCAAAGTACATGAGACAAACATTGTCTAAACTGAAGGAAGCAATGGACATTTCTATAATAAAACTGGGAGACTTCAATACACCACTTTCTTCTATAGATAGAACAAGTAGAAAGAGGACTAATAAGGAAATTTAGGACCTAATCTATGTGATAAATGAACTGGAGTTAACAGACATCTAAAGATCATTGTATCCCAAATTATAAGTCTATACATCCTTCTTTAGTGCTCAGGGACTGTTCTCTAGGATAGATCACAGGCTGGGACAAAAATCAAGTCTTAATAAATTTGAAAAGACTGAAATTAGTCCAAGCACATTCTCTGATCTTAATGGAATGCAACTCTAAATCAACAACCACCAAAGAAACAGATCTTTCACAAATACATGGAGGTTAAACAATACACTCCTAAACAACCAGTGGTTCAAAAAAGAAATCGCAAGAGAAATTGATAAATATCTAGAGATGAATGAAAACAAGAACATAATATATCAAAACCTATGGGATGCAGCAAAGGTGGTGCTGAGGGAAAAATGTAGCTCTAAATGCATATATCAAAAAGGAAGAAAGAGATACATCTAAAGACCTAACAGAACAACTGAAGGGGCTAGAGAATGATCAGCAAACTAACCCTAAAGCAAGTAGAAAGAAAGAAATAACATAAAGTAAAGCAGAAATAAATGAGCTGGAGAACAAAAAAAAGTAGAGAGAATAAATAAAACCAAAAGTTCTATTCAAACAGAACTTTTTTTGTTCACTAAAACACATGAAAAACACAGACTGACCTGAGAAGAAATAGAGGACCTCAACAAAACAATCACAAGTAAAGCAATCCAATCAGTCATCAAAAAGTGTGCTACAAATAAAAGCCCATGGCCAGATGACTTCATAGGGGAATATTTCCAAACTTTTCAAAAAGAACTGACACCATTCCTGCTCAAACTCTTTCAAAAAATTGAATAAAAATTAACACTACCCAATTCATTTTATGAAGCTAATATCACTCTAATAACAAAACCAGGTAAAGATACTACAAGAAAGAAAAACTACAGGCCAATCTCCCTAATGAATAGATGAAAAAATTCTCAACAAAATATTGGCAAATCAAATCTAAAGTCATATTAAAAGACTTATGCTGGATGGCAGCACAGAGAGGAGTGGAGGCTAGTTAGTCCTCCTGTAACAACTAATAAACAACCAAGATCAACCAGTAAATAATCTGGAATAACTGCAGGGGGACAAACGTGACTATCCACTCATCATACCATCTTAATTGGGAGGAATGCCCAAGATTGCAGGATAAAATCTGTAAGTAAAAATTGTGGACCCAAACCGGGAGCCCCTCCCCCCACAGCTTGAACTGTAAAGACTTGCAGTGCTAGAGAACAGCACTCTCTGAGCAAGTGAATATAGCCCAGCTGAGCTCCAACTGGGGTTTTAATTAACAACGTGGATGGCTCAACACAAGCTATGAATCCCTGACAAGAACACAGAGGCTTTTGGTGATGACTGGTCTTGGAGTGCCAGAGGACCTCTCTGGGAGGGAAGGGAAGCCCAGAGGACTGGATGCTACCTCTGGCCAATGGGTGAAACTGAGGGTTGCTGCAGACTGGCCTGGAATGGGGCATTTCTGTCCCTTTTTTGGCTCAGTGGAGACAGCCTCAGCCATTTTCAGTTCCCAGTACTCTGAACCAGACAAGTGTGGAGATAGCACAGGCAGAGAGACTTTTCAAATGTAAATGACCTCTCCCTAGGGGGTGTATCTTCCCTAAGAGGAAGAAGGTGGTGCCAAGCTCAACTACCCACCTTCCATTCAGAATGAGACCCCAGAGCCTGGGGGGAAAAAGCCACTGGCCACACCTCCTTACACCAGTCTGGAGCTATGGGCTGACTGGTGCCATCTGCTGGGCAGAAAATCATAGTGACTTGAGGCCTCACAGGGTGTACCAATCTTCTAAGACACTGTCAGAGAAACTGGATACTATACCTTCCTTCCAAGATCTGAGCCTGTTCTGATCTGGGAAACCTAATTGGGGTAACCAAGGAAACCAGATGACTATACAACAGAAAACTACAACCTACACTAAGAAAAATGAAGTTATAGTCCAGTCAAAGGAACAAACTTACAATTCAACTGAGATACAGGAATTTAAACAACTAATGCTAAATAAATTCAAAAAGTTTAGGGACAATACGGCAAAAGAGATGAAGCATATAATGAAAACACTGGGTGTACATAAGGTAGAAATTGAAAGTTCAAAAAAAAAAAAAACAACTCGCAGAATCTGTGGAAATGAAAGGCACAACACAAGAGATGAAAGACACAATGGAGACATACAACAGCAGATCTCAAGAGGCAGAAGAAAACACTCAGGAACTGTATAACAAGGCACCTGAAAGCCTACACACAAAAGAACAGATAGAGAAAAGAATGGAAAAATATGAGCAATGTCTCTGGGAATTGAATGACAACACAAAATGTAAGAATGTATGTGTCATGGGTGTCCCAGAAGGAGAAGAGAAGGTAAAAGGGGCAGAAGCAATAATAGAGGAAATAATCAATGAAAATTTCCCATCTCTTATGAAAGAGATAAAATTATGTATCCAAGCATAGTATACCCAAAGAGAATAGATCTGAATAAGCCTATGCCAAGACACTTATAATCAGATTATCAAACATCAAAGATAAAGAGAGAATCCTGAAAGCAGCAAGAGAAAAGCAATCCATCACATACAAAGGAAGCTTGATAAGACTATGTCTGAATTTCTCAATAGAAACCATGGAGGCAAGAAGGAAGTGGGGTGACATATTTAAGGCACTGAAAGAGAAAAGCCACCAACCAAGAGTCCTATATCCAGCAAAATTGTCCTTCAAATATAAGGGAGAGCTTAAAATATTCTCTGACAAACAGACAAGGACAGAATTTGTGAACAAGATAACTGTTCTACAGGAAACATTAAAGGGAACACTATAATCAGAAAGGAAAAGACAGGAGTGAGAGGTTTGGAAAACAATTTTGAGAGATAGTAGCACAGCAATGTAAGTACACTGAACAAAGTTGACTATGAGTATGGTTGAAAAAGGAAAGTTAAGAGAATGTGGGACACCAGAAGGAAAAACGAAAGATACTGACTGGGACTGTATAGTTCAGTGAAACCTAGGGTGCTCAATGATTGTGATAAAAGGTACAAATATGTTTTTACAAGAGGTAGAACAAATGAATGTCAACATTGCAAGGTGTTAAAAATAGGGTGGGCTTGGTGGAAAAATACAATCAATGCAAACTAAAGACTATAATTAATAGAAACATTGTATTATGCTTCCTTTAATGTAACAAAGACAATATACCAAAGCCAAATACATATTGGGGGAGGGGGCACAGGGCACAGGGGAGGGGTATGGGACTCTTGGCATTGGTGATATTGTCTGACTCTTTATTCTACTTTAGTTTAATGCTATCTTTCCTTTTATTGCTTCATAGCTGTCATTTTTTTTTTTCCTTTTTTCTTTTTCTTTTGTTTCTCTACCTTCTTTGACTCTTCCTCCTTCTTTGTGGAAGAAATGGAGATGTCCTTATATAGACAGTGGCAATGGTGGTGAATACATAAATACATGACTATCCAGGGAATCATTGACTGTTTACTTAGGATGGAATGTTTGATGTGTGAACAAAACCATCTTAAAAAAAAAGGGTTGATTAAGCAACCTTGAGAACACTATATTGAGTGAAATAAGACAGACACATAAAGACAAATATTGCAGGGTCTTACTGATATGTACTAATTATAATACATAAACTCATAGACATGAAATATAAGTTATGAGGATATAGAACAAAGCTAAAGAATGGGGAGTGGTTGCTTATTATGAGCAAAAGGCTCAACTTAATACATTTGGAAATGGACAGAGGTGACAGTAGCATGTTGTGACAATAACAGTGCTGAATAGTGTGTGAATGTGGTAGAAAGGGTCAGCTCAGAGTCACATGTGTCACCAGAAGGAAAGCTGGAGGTTAAAAGATGGGAATGCATAAAACTGTGAATCTTGTGGTGGGCAATGTCTGTGACTAACTATACAAATGTTAGAAACCTCTCTCATGAAGTAGAATGAATGTATGACAATATAACTAGAAGTTAATAATAGAGGGGCATATAAGAAAAAATATACACCTATTGCAAACTATATAATACAATTAGTATTTTATCATTCTTTCATCAACAGTAACAAATGTACTATACCAATACTATGAGTCAGTAATGGAGGGGGTTGGTTAGGGCTATGGGAGGATTTGAGTTTCCTTTTTTGATTTATTTCTTTTCTGGAGTGATGAAAATGTTCTAAAAATTGAAAAAAAATATAATTTTGGTGATGAATGCATAGCTGTATGATGGTACCATGGGCAATTGATTTTATGCTTTTGCTCTTTGGATAATTGTACGGTATGTGAAAAATCTCAGTTAAAAAAAAAGAATTATACTCCACAACCAAGTGGGGGTCATTCCTGGCATTCAAGTGTAGTTGAACATAAGAAAATCAATCAATTTAATAGAACTCATCAACAAATTGAAAGGGAAAAAATCATATGATCATATCAATAGACACTGAAAAAGCATTTGAAAAAAATCAGCATTCCTTTTTGATAAAAGTGCTTCAAAATGGTGTAATTTGAAGGAAACTTCCTAACATGATAAAGGGCATATATGAAAAACCCACAGCCAGTATGGGACTCTATACTGAGAGACTGAAAGCTTTCCCCCTAAGCTCAGGAATGAGACAAGGATACCCACTACCACCACTATTATTCAACATTGTATTAGGAATTCTAGGCTGAGTAATCTAGCAAGATAAAGAAATAAAAGGCATTCAAATTGGAAAAGGGGAAGTAAAACTGTCATTATTTGCAGATGATACGGTCTTACATTTGGAAAATTCTGAGAAATCAATGACAAAGCTACTTGAGCTAATAAACAAATTCAGCAAAGAAGTGAGATAAAAGATTAATGAGTAAAAGTCAGTAATGTTCCTGTATACTAGAAATGACCTAAGTAAAGAGACACTCAAGAGAAAAATTCCATTCATGATAGCAATGAACAAAATCAAGTACTTTGGAATAAACTTAACTAAGGACATAAAGATCTCTACATAGAAAATTATAAAACTTTACTAAAAGAATTTAAAGAGAACCTAAATAGATGGAAAGATATTCCATGTTCATGTATAGGAAAGCTAAAAGTCATTAAGTTGTCAATTATACGCAAACTGATCTAAAGATTCAATGCAATTCCAATCAAAATTCCAACAACCTACTTTGGAGACTTGGAAAAGCTAGTTATCAAATTTATTTGGATGGGAAAGGGGCCTCAAATTGCCAAAAAACATTCTAAAAATGAAGAATGAAGTGGGAGGACTTTCACGTCCTCACTTTAAAGCCTCCTGTAAAGCCACAGTGATCAGAGCAGTACAGTATTGGCACAAATTATACATTCCCACCAGTAATGAATAAGAGTTCCAATTTCTCAATGGAATTGAATCAAAAGTTTGGAAATAGACCCCCAGATCTATGTTTGATTTTTGATAAGGCCCCCGTATCCAATGAACTGGGACAGAACAGTATCTTCAACAAATGGGACTGGGAGAACTGAATATTCATATCCAAAAAAATGAAAGAGGACCCCTACCTCAAACCCTCTACAAAAATTAACTCAAAGTGTATTAAAAACCTCAATAGAAGAGACAGTACCATAAAACTCCTAGAAGACAATATAAGGAAACATCTTCAAGACCTAGTCACAGGAGGTAGCTTCTTAGACTTTAAACCCAGAGCACAAGCAAAGAAAGAAAAAAAATAGATAAACAGGAACTCCTCAAAATCAAAAGATTCTGTGCTTCAAACGTCTTTGTCAAAAAGGTGAAGAGGCAAAAAACTCAATGGGAGAAAATATTTGGAAACCATATATCTGATAAGAGACTGATATCCAGCATATGTAAAGACATCCTACAACTCAGTGACATTAGTACAAACAGCCTAATTATAAAATGGGCAAAAGATATGAAAAGACATTTTTTTTGAAGAGGAAATACAAATGGCTATAAAACACATGGAAATATGTTCTTCTTCATTAGCTATTAGGGAAATGCAAATCAAAAAAACACAATGAGGTATCATCTCACACCAATAAGAATGGCTGCCATTAAACAAACAGGAAACTACGAATGCTGGAGAGGATGTGGAGAAATTGGAACTCATTCATTACTGGTGGGAATGTATAAGGATACAGCTGCTGTAGAACACAATTTGGCATTTCCTCAGAAAACTAGATAGCCAGTTACCCTGCAATCCAGCAATTCCACTTCTCAGTATATACCCAGAAGGTCTGAAAGCAGTGACATGAACAGCCATTTGCAAATTGATGTTCATAGTGACATTGTTTGCAACTGCCAAGAGATGGAAACAATCCAAGTGTCCTTCAACAGAGGAGTGGATAAACAAAATGTGGTATATACATACAATGGAATACTTTGCAGCATTAAGAAGGAACAAGGTCCTGAAACATATGACAACATGGATGAAACATGAAGACATAATGCTGAGTAAAATAGCTCATGCACAAAAGGAGAGATATTGTATTTTACCACTAATGTGATCTCCCTGAACAATGTAAAATCAATGTCTCATAATGTAGAATGTAGGGGACCCAGAGATAGATAGAAGCTAGTGAGGCAGAATGATTACATAATATGCACAGACATGTTACAGAGTGTGAACTTAAAGGTATGGAAATGGACAGGGGTGATAATTCTTTGTTAATGGGATTATAAGTCAGTGCCACACTGAAGCTGAACATAATGGAAAGTGGTTGTTTAAAGGCATGTAACCCACAGATTAGCACTACAAATATAAATGAGTGCTTGCATGATATACTTCAAAAGTATGACACTGTTACAGAGTTAACAGAGTGATACATGGGAAAACGTACCCATTCCATATTATAGACTATATTTAATAGGAATACCTTACCCTTACTACACTAATACTAAGGTCAAATAATTAGGGGCTAATAGATGAAGTGTTTTGTGTTATGATAATTGTTTAAAATTGAGAGTGATAATGATTGCACAACCAAGTGAAGATAATGTGAGATATTGATTGTTTATCTTGGACAGAATATATGCTATGTGAAATTAGTAAGCTCCTATTTAATAAGTCAAGCCCTCAATCTTGAGACTTGCTCTTGTGAAACTTATGGTTGTAAAAGGGAGGCTAAACCTACTTATAATTATGCCTGAGGCACCTCTATAGAACATCCTTTGTTGCTCAGATGTGGCCTTTCTCTCTCTAAGCCCAACTCTGCAAATAAGTTCATTAACTTCCCCACTATGGTGACATGAGTCACAGGGAAGTCAATATCCCTGGCAATGTGGGTCACAACTCCCAGGAATGAGCCTGGCCCTGGCATTGAGGTATTGAAAATGCCTTCTTGACCAAAAGGAGGAAAAGAAAGATAAAAAAATATGGTTCAGTGGCTAAGAGATTTCAAATAGAGTCAAGAGGTTATCCTAGATGTTACTCTTAAACAAGCTCCAGCTAGATATCCCAAGTGGCTGTAGTATGCCAAGTCTTAACCAACAGTAGTCCCGAAATACCTAGGTCCTTATCTGAGACTCTATAAAAGTTTCACTCACTAAGTTTGTTTTTCAGAAATTTAAATCCCCCAGAGTGCTCCTATGCCAGATAAGTCCCAAAGCCCAGAGGCAACAGCCTCTTCAAGAATATCAACCAGGTGCAGCTCTCTTCCCCATAATGTCAACACCTCTTTCAATATGAATAAATTAGGGTGGTCACTGCTTAGACATCTCTGAAGATTCAGAAAGTGATTAAATGAGAGGAAAGGGTAGCAACAGACAAGGTGGGATTTAACAAAGGGTTATGAAGACTGAATCTTTTATAATTTTTTTTAGATGCTAGTGTATTAGAATAGCTGGAAAGAAATGACTAAAATGATGAAACTGTAACTCATAACATGCTTTGAAATTTGCTCTATGACTACTCACTAAATTGTATTTTGAAAATTACCACCTTTTTGCTTATATGTTATATTTCACAATAAGGAAATAACTGAAACTGTGGAATGATAACTCATAACATTCTTTGAAATTTCCTATATAAATACTTGTTAAATCGTACTTAGAAAGTTATCACCTTTCTATATATATGTTATATTTCACAATTAAAAATGTAAAAGAAAAGAGTGCTAGAGGGAGAAGTACTATAAAAATATATTGGACTTTGGAATTAATTTTTGCTTTTCATGTTTTATGTTATATTTTCAATTTCTGTATTCATTTCTGCTTTATATGGCAAATAATTCAGTTTTCCAACTTACTAATTGGATTTTGCCTGTCTATATACCACCTATTTTTAATTTTAATAATTTTGTTTTTCACTTCCAATTTACTTAGTTTCTTTTTGAACAGACACCAGAACACTCTACCATCACAATTTCTGGATTGCTACATATCCTACAATTTATCTCCACTCTGCTTTATTCATGGCTTTCTCTGGATTATGCCAGCATCTAACTTTCTAAAGAATAAAAATATCAGATTTTATTATCCTACTCTAATTACTACTTTCAACTTTCTGATTCCCATTCCATCTGAATCTTTCTTTCATCTCAGAACTATCTATTGGACTATTTTTTCTTTTATTCTATCTTTGTAATCCTGTCCTCTCTTTCTTCCTAAATGTGAAGCCATAGTTGAACTCCAAAATCTGAGAGATGTTTTAACACATCTCTTTTAGAAACCAAAAGATAAATGTAATAACCCCAATATTCCTAATAAAATATATGTTTAAAAACAGAGTCCATATAAAAAATCTCTATTTAGGAAAATGGAAAAAACTCATAGTAGTTCTTATGCCAGTTTGAATGTATTATGTCCCCCAAATGCCATTATCTTTGATGTAATCTTGTGTAAGCGGACCTATCAGTGTTAATTAGATTGTAATTCTTTGAGTATTTCCATGGAGATGTGCTCCACCCAACTGTAGGTAATGACTCTGATTGGATAATTTCCATGGAGGTGTTGGCCCGCCCATTCAGGGTGGGTCTGAATTAAATTACTGGAGCACTATATAAGATCAGACAGAAGGAGCAAGCTGCTACAGCCAACAGGGACACTTCGAAGAAAGCACAGGAGCTGCAGATGAGAGACAGTTTGAAGGCGGCTGTTGAAAGCAGACACTTGCTCCGGAGAAGCTGAGAGAGGACAAATATCCCAAGTGCAACTAAGAGTGACATTTTTGAGGAACTGAAGTCTGGTGAGGAATGTCCTGGGAGAAAGCCATTTTGAAACCAGAGCTTTGGAGCAGGCGCCAGCCACATGCCTTCCCAGCTAACAGAGGTTTTCCAGACACCATTGGCCATCCTCCAGTGAAGGAACCTGATTGCTGATGTTTTACCTTGGACACTTTATGGCCTTAAGACTGTAACTAAATAAACCCCCTTTTATAAAATCCAATCCATCTCTGGTGTTTTGCATTCTGGCAGCATTAGCAAACTAGAACACTGTTCAATATCATTTGTTATGTATGCCAGTCAGAAACACTAAGACACATTTTGTGGGCAATGGAATGATTAATTGATAAAAGAATCTAGTTGGTTCTAATCTTATTCACTAGCCAATTCTTCATTTTGAGGGTCACACCAGTTTATCAACATACTTCCTGTTGTGACAATTATGGGAGTCTAAGAAGTTTCACTGGAATTATGCAATAGTAGTCTAGCAATACACATATATTAAATTCCTGAGGTGATTATGGACTGTTTTTTATTTTATTTTCCCAGAAAACTCTGTGGACTGGTATTCAAATTTGGAAATTGCGCCTGCTGATGGAATATGGCTGGCTCAGTCCAGGTGTTTTGTTTCTTTGCAATGAACTGTCCTAAAGTTGGGTCATATTTCTCTTTTCCTGACATGGCATTTGCTTTGGAGCTTTTACTCTCTACTGGGAACAGGCTAGAGTGCTAAGGCTGTAAAACTGTTCCTGATGAAAGATGCACCTTATCAGACTTAGGCATAGAAGGAACAGAAGGAGGTATTTCAGTAGGACTTGAAGGTTCATTTCTCTGACACTTTCCGAGACCTTCTGGGAGATTTTCAAAAAAAGTGGGGGGGGGGGGAGGCAAGAGATTTCTACATGAACACCCCTTTGCAATGTGTCTTTGCTGCTTATTTCATCAAAAGGTGGCATCTATCTCTCCACCCCTTAAATTGGATTTTGCTCTTTGGTCTTACTTTGAATAACTGGACATTAGCAAATGTGACATAAACAGAGGCTCAAATACTACTGAAGTGGATATTGCCTTCTCTTGCTGCTTTTCAAGTTCAGGCATTATGTGAAGAGTTAATTTGCTCTGTGCTGGACACATGTGACCTAGTTCCCCTTCTAACCAGACATCAGACATGTGAGTGAGGCCATCCAAAACCATCCAACCTCTCCAACCAACCTACCTTGGAGAAACTTGGAGAAGCCTTAGCTGATCCCAGCCTAAAATGCCAATCTGCAGTGTCAAGAGATAATAAATGATTGTGGTTTTAAGCCATTAAGGTTTGCATAAGTTTATTAAGCAGCAAAAGTTTACTGAAACAGAAATAAAACTTATCTACCCCTCTGTCTGCCTTTCTCTCATGGCTAACTTTAGCACACGGTAGACCTTTATTTTATTTTATAATTTTCTAAGTGTTCTTAGAAGTCCATGGACACAAATGACCTCTTTAAAAATTTAAAGTTGTCTCATTTCTACTTTCCAATGAGCAAGCTTGTACTAAAATTTACCTCTTTCTTGCAGGAAACTAGAAATGTAGCTGACAAATCACACTGTGTAAATATCTGGTCCATGTCCTAAGATGAAATATATGACCATATATCTGGCTCTGGAACAGTTAATAAAAAAGAATAATTCTTACCTGTGTGTGAAGTAATTGTCACTTCCATTGATCACATCTCCAATCTGTTTATCACTAAATCCTCCACCTCCAAGTACCAAATTTCGTATTCACTGTGTGCTATTAGATATCTGTGAGAGGTGCCCATTTCAAACTTTTGTAAGCAAAGTAAGGGAATGCATTGGCCTATATAACTATGAAGTTCAATCCAAATGTGTTACCACCCAAAGCAGGCTTGTTCCCAGTGTGCACAGAGGTCAATGTCATTACATCGGGATTTTGATAAAGAGTTTATTGTGGGCAGCTTAGCAAAGAGATAGGAGGTAAGCCTCAGATCTGTCTCCCGAAGCAGAAAGGGCCTGACTTTAATACTGTTTGTAGAAGGTGGGTGCTTGGGAGTTTAATACTGTTTGGAGAAGGTGGGCTTAAGGGAGTGGCTAAGGATAGGGTGAGATGACATGGATTAAGGGGTAGGCTGATGAGGAGCAAGCACAGTTCCAAATCATGCTACTTCATGCATCATATGTTCAAAAACGGTGGTGTAACATGATCGGGGGATGTGATTTTTACTATTATAATAGGCAAAGGTGACTTTAGGTCAGGGTTTCTGATTGTGCATGCCCTAGTGGCTAGAACTGGCTTTAGCAAGTGCTGCAAAGGGAGAGGAAACAGTAACTTTTCTTGTGATGAAGACGCTTCTTCTGAATAAATATGAGGAGGTGGGAGCTTAAACAAAGGAAACGGAGACTTCTGCAAACAGGTAAGGGAGGGGCTATTTCAGTGGAAAAGTGGGTTACTAGGTGGTGGTTTCAAATGTTCAATATTTTCCTTCTCCTTGTCTTTCTGTCTCTATCTCTTTTTCTTTCTGTCCCCTGTTCTTCAAGCTCCCTTTTATGCCTTCCATCTTTCCCTTCTGCTCTTCTCTCTGTGCCGTCTTTATCCTCTTCTTTGTCATACTGTCTTTCTCCACATGCCCAGACTGTATCTCTGCAAGGTCCCTTTAGCCATGTGAGGAAACCTATCCTCAAGGTCTGGGGGTTAGTTATGGACATCTTTAGGAGGTCACTGTTCACCCTACCATAATGGATTTTAACTGTGTCATTTAGAAGATTTGGAGACTGGCAGAGGAATAGATTTGTAGGGTGAAAATCAAGAGTTCAGTTTTGGGGATGTTATATTTGAAATGGCAGTACATGGCAAAAAATGGAGATGTTAAGGAGACAAATACCTATGATTCCTAAGCTTTCTAGACAGATTTGCACTGGAGTTCTTAGTGCTGTACTTAGTATATCTATAGACGCTTCTTTTGAATGTTTTCAATTTTTTCTACATTTTTTTTCTGTTTCATTTTAAACATTTTTTGGGGAACAGTGTGAACATTTTTATATACTTAAATTTTTAATTTTTATATTTTTTCAAAGTTGCTTCTAAGATAATGCATATTTAATATTTTTATACTTTAAATTATTATTTATATTTGTAGAGAAAATATTTAGTCCCTCTAAAAATATATTTTTGTTTTCACCCACACTTTTTGGTTTAGATTTGCTGAAAAATATATAATATAAATCAGAAATGCTTAAATTCCACAATTCTACTTTTATGTCTTTTTTAATTAAAATTTTTATACACATCATTTAACATTGCTCAATTCTAATTCAATTATCTATTATTTTTAATTATAAATTTTAAAACTAAGTTCAAACTTAGTTAATATTTTATTTTTTTCTGTTTAAATAAAAATTATTGAAGTCTGCATTTTTCTCTGAGTATGGTTTTAGGAAAAAGTCTGTGAGCTTTGACAGGTTTTATTCTTTTTGTGTCCATAAAAACTGCAATTTACATTTGGATTTATACTTTTGATTTGAATCTTAATGAATTATAATTGCTTCTTGTTTAATAATTATATATATTTTATTAATAATATATATTTTAATATTATATATTTTTGTCAGGTTTTTCTGAGTGCAATTTTGAAAAAAAATTATATAAAATTTGATATTTCTTATCATTATTGTTTATCTTTTTACATTGTTTTATTGTGAAATATAACATATTTACAGAACAGTGATAACTTTCAAAGTTGAATTTAACAAGTGATTGGAGAGCAAATTTCAAAAAATGTTATGGGCTATACTTCCTCAATTTCACTTATTTCCTATTGTGAAATAGAACATATATAAAGAAAGGTGATAACTTTCAACATATGATTTAACAAGTAGTTATATAGGTAATTTCAAATAATATTATGGATTATAGTTCCACTATTTCTGTTATTTCCTTCTAGATATTATAATACCCTAGGATCTAAATATATATATGTGTGTGTATATATATATATTTATATATATATTTATATGAAAATTCAGTATTTGTAATGCTTTGTTAAATCCTTTGTAATCCTTTGTTTCTTGTTGCAACCCCTTCCTCTTGGTTGATAACTTTCTCGATCTTCAGAGATGTCTAGACAGAGACCACCCTAACTTGTTATATTGAAAAGGGGTGATGACATTTTGGGGAAAGGGGCTGCATCTGGTTGACACTCTTGAAGAAGCTGTTGCCTCTGGGTTTTGGAACTTATCTTTAAAAGTTCTGTAATTTAAGTTTAGATTTACTTATTGATCCAGGCATTAG
The DNA here is from genome assembly GCF_015220235.1 of Choloepus didactylus. NCBI lineage: Eukaryota > Metazoa > Chordata > Mammalia > Pilosa > Megalonychidae > Choloepus > Choloepus didactylus. The sequence goes on from NC_051310.1 coordinate 176,058,286, forward strand.
ATGAATTTTTCTCTAAATGATTTTCTTTTATTTATTTATGCTTTTGTTATTAATTTTTGTTGCCTGCATTACTTACAATTTTTCAAATTAAATGGCCAATTTTATATAAATATTCTCCATACATAGAAAAAGTTAACTATTTTTCTTAGAGACAAAATTTGATATGTATTTGTTTATTAGAAGATAATTTTTTCTTAATCAGATGACCTAATTCTTGATAGTTTGTGCTGCTTAATCTGTAAACTTCTAAAAAAGTATGTCATCTTAAATATTACTGTATATACCTGTAATTTTTTCTATTTGTTACCTACCTGTTTATGAATGCATGTTAAGTACATAGTCATTGATCAAGCAATTTATTGATTGAGTATTGTGCTATTTTAAAAGTCTTATGGTTCCCAGCAGTTAGAATTTCATTGTGGACTAACATCCTTATAGAATTTTTCACTTGAATTCTGGTATTAATACTGGACTTCTTGTTTTTCTTTTGTTTAGTGGTTCATAGAATTTATCATTTTTTTAACTCTTAACTTTTCAAAATTGCTTTGCTTTAAAACTATGTGTAGGTGTGTATGTTTCAGAAATCACATAGGTTCTTTTAGAAAACAAGTAAAGGTCAATTTTTTTTTTTACTACACATAAGAATTCATTTTAAAAGTTTAATGTCATCCTGTACATTTATTTTCTATAACTGATATCAGCCATCTTTTATTAAAATTCTAACAGGGATCACTTGTAAAGGCTGCAAACTACCAGGTGTTTGAGAAAGTCAGAGATATTGTACAAGTTGCCAGAGAAAAAGGAATTTGAGTAATGATAAGATTGATTGTATCAAACAAACAAAGCAAATCACAACTCTCGAAGGATAAACAGGGTTGGGTGGAGAGAGTCATCCATTCATCCATGCATTTATTCATTCATCTAACAGTGGTCAAAGGCAAGGCCCCTGCCACCATTGAGCTTGTTTTCTAGTGGTAATGCTATGAACATTTATAAATTTAACACTAAGAGCTAAATATGAGTGAATAACATAAAAATGCAGTTTCTGTGACTGCCCTTAAATTAGTGAATAATTGAGATTCATATGAATATTCACAATGACACATCAGCAACCTGGTGAAATTTTCTTTGCTAAGGAATTACAGAAGGATGAGACTTGAAGATTCAAAGCCTCATAAACCGAGTTTGCAAGATTTGGGGGAGCTTCAAGGAAAAGTCACATGTAGTTACTAAGTAATAATTATACTTACTTGATGTTTAGAGGGGCCACCTACACTCTCAGTGTATATGAATTTATTCAAGGATTTGAAAAGCACAGTTAAGTCTATCATGCCACAGTGAGTAGGACATGGGGCAGATATAGGAGGCTGGGCATGCTGAATGCTACCTTTCCTTCTCAAGCCAGGTTCCCAGTGAGTATTCAGCAGGTAGGGCTAGAATGGTTAACAAATTCCAACCAGGTGCTTCTAGAACCAGTTTAGTATCTGGAAAATGGGTTGCAATGCCTGATTTCCTTTTAGAGTGGCTCAAGGTTTCCAAATGGGCCTAGCAGAGTTATTTGGTCATTTGCCCCTAATGATCCACAGACCCCTGTGTGAAGAAGATAATATGAGGTTTTAGGGGAGGCATAATCTAGTCCTTGCTTCAGATGTGGCAAGGAAGGATAGCACATACCTGTTGACTCCATGCAACTTTTTCCTTCTCAAATTAAAGAGTAGTCTACAAGCTAGAGGAGATTAAACATTGATAATCTGTTCTTGCTCCTTGAGAAGTCACCCATTCCTTGGTTTAAAAGTTTATGCAAAATGACTGTATTGGAGTCAGCAAAACTCTGGCTTACAACACCTCTAAAATCTCCAAGAGAATTTTTTTCTTTTACCCTGAGAGTAAAAGAAGAGATGTATATGGAAGGAATTCCTAGGTGGGAAGAACCGACATAAATACTGAATGCATCTTTAGGGTCCGCTTGTCTTCCCCATACTTAGCCAAAAATGGAGAGAGATGATTCTTTCCAGAAGAGCAATGAGAAAGAAAAACAATATTTATACTCTGGAGGTATGTGCATGGTGGGGAGCTTCCAGAGCTGGGAGCAAGGCATGGAGCTAGGAAAGAAGAGATCATGCTAAGATTCAGTAAATAGAGAGGGTTGACATTACAGCTGGATCCTAGGTTTATACAGGGATATAGGAATGAGCATAATATTATACAAAACCTTTATAGTCTTCCCCAGTCTGATCCTGCTTACAATGACTTGAGCCTCTTTTCTGTGAAGACTGAAGTTTCCAGCATGTGAAGACATGCACTAGCTTAGTTTGCCAGGAATTTATTGCTTCAAAGTTTTGGAGGCTAGAAGTCCAAAATCAAGGTATTACAAGGCCATGCTTTCTCCTAGAGTCTGTAGTGTTTTGATGATGGTTTTCGGGCAATCCTCTGTTACATCGAGATGTCTCTTTGTGTCTTCTCTGACTGGCTGTATCTGAAATTCCTCTGCTTATGAGGACTCCAGTCATATGGCTAAGGCTACCCTGATTCACTCTGGCCTTATCTAAATAGGATCCTCAAAGATCTTATTCAAAAATGTGTCAACACCCACAGTACCAGGGATTAGAATTTGAACATGTCTTTGTGGGTGATATGATTCAATCTCCAACAGGTCCTTTTTCTAAACTTTAGGAGACAGGGCTATACAAAACTCTAGCATAATATTTTATGCACACAGCCTTATTAGTTCTGAGAAATTTAGAAATAGCCCACTGTACAGTGTATCTTCTGGCACTATCTTCAAAGCTGAGAAAGTAAACGTCAGTGAATTTCAAATGACTTGACTTTTCTTTTTTATTAATTCTGGTATCAGCATAAATTTCTGTTTAGGGATATCCAGCTCCATTGTGTGTGTCTCAAGTTTTTGTCAGCTGCCTCCTCCTGAGCATATCACAGTCTTTCCATAAATATCTTAAACTGGCTTTCCAGGCAGAGCAGAAAGAATGTTCTAATCTAACAACCCCAAGGGCTAAACATGAAAATAGGAGGATGTGGTTTTTCCTTATCTTTCTATATTGCCAGTTTTTCTCAAGCTGGCAGGCAATATTCATTGTTGATCCATTATCTCTCATCTACATCTAAAAGGGTGCCAGTGCATTCTGAATAGAAAGTAAAGTCATTCTGTCAGCGACTCAATTGCTAACATCATTTTTATCTTAATGCAGTGTTTTGTTTTGTTTTTTTTTAATATTTCACAAAGTGAAACAGAAAATTGAATTGAACATGAGAATATTTCTCAGATGGACAAAATGAAAGAAAGTGTGGATTTCATTCTCTTAGGGGTCAGTGTCAATCTGGATCATGAAACTAGCTATAAATCTGTTAAATTAATTGATGAGAGAAAGCTGGGAAAGCAGTATGTGCCCAGCAAGAAGCAGAGACAACTGTAAGTGATTCAGACCTACCGTATAATTTTGCTATAAGATGCCCAGCAGCTTAATTATTGGTATATGTATTATAATGGAGCAAATCAGTGCAAGTGGTAACAAAGAAATAGAAATGAAGAAAAGTAGAAATGCCCAGATAGTTTAGAGCAGGTGATGACAAACTGAGGTCTCTGGGCTGAATCTGGCATAATACCTGCTTTTGTAAATAAAATTTCATTGGTACCCAGTTATGCTCATTTTTAAGGGAATGTCTGTCATTATTTATGTGCTAAAACAGCAGAGTTGAGTAGTGGTAATAACCAGCTTATGGTCCACAAAGCCTAAAATATTTATTATCTGGCCCTTTTTAGGAAAGTGTGCTAATTTCTGTGTAGAGGCTATTTTAGTACACCTAGAACAAGAAAATAAGTAATTTGTTAGTTCTTAAATGATTGACTGCTTAAGTCAATGCAGAAACACATCTACTGAGTACACCTTGAGCATGACACAAGACTTTCATAGGTCCTCCACATGTGTACTGGTTTGTTTCAGAATTATATAAAATTTAGTTATATGGATAGGAAAACACACCATACCAAAGCCACTTAAAAATAGGGAATACATAAATATATTTTAGAACAAGTTATAAATAATTGATAGTGTAATTATAAAACTAATGCATGCACATGTTAAAATATTCAAGGAATATAGAAAGCAACAAAATTAAAAGTAAAATTCTTTCTTCCCCTGTGGTAAATTAAAATAACACAGGGGCTTTGCACTCTCATGATGCCTTAGCTCTCAGATCTTGTCTTGAGGTCCCTTAGTGACCGCCCCTGACACCTCCTTATACAAGATGAAGAGCTTCTCCCTCTCTTCCCTGCAATCCTACCCTTGTTCACACCCCTGCAAACATCAAATACAAACTCTCCATTCCCCACTATTGCTTTGCCAACCACTACAGCTCCACCCAGATAACATTGTAAAGGCACAGACCCCAGGTCCACTGTAACCTTTGCTCCCACCTGCCTGATTGAGCTCCTGATGTGTTTCCCTGTGTGTCCTTGAGAGCCCTGCCACTCCTCTCTGTTCTAGGACCTGGGAATTTGAATAATTTTTCTTTTTCCGTACACCTCTGGTGTCACTTGTTCTTGTCTCCCCAACTATCTGTATAAAGATCTTTAATCACCACATCACCCTTACTCAGAGATCTACTTTCTCATATAAAACATATGTTAATTTGTTTTTATTTTTGCTGCTAGACATTGTTGTACCTTTAAATATACTTATTTCTAAGTGTCTTTAATGTCAATGTAGAGTATTCAATTTTTCAAAAGATTTCAATACTAGACTTAGTTTTTAACTCTTCCTCTAATGTCTCTTCTACTCTATGTTAGTTTATAACTTTTTATCATATTTCAAATACTTGCAATATTTTCAAACTGATATATTACAGTATAACTGACATATAATATTTTGATTGTTTGTTAGCAAATATAATTATTTAGCCTGTATTTTGGTGTTCCAGATTGGTGGTGAAATTGAGAATCAGTCAGGAGAGTGAAATGTTGTAATTATGTAAACATTTTTCCCTGAAGAATTGTTATTGTAGCAGCAGGATCCACCTATTAACACTGTTCCTAATCAAATTGGTGTCCTGTTTTTTACCATAGGTTTTCAAAATTCTTGGACTCCTTTTCAATATTTTTTTTCAATTGCCTTCCAAGTCATTCAAAATCCATGCAGATCTAAACATGCTTTTATTTTGCTGTCAAACTTTTAGAAAGATTGGCCTGCAAGAAATTCTAGTTTTGATATAATTTTCTCTCTGAAGTAGCATCCAATTCTGCTGAATAGAAAGCCTAGTGCTAATTTAAATCTTATTATTTTGCAGGAAATTTTGTTTTCCTTATTAAAAATGTTCAATTTTCTCTTAATGGTTGGACCTCAGGTTTCTAGTACTTTATCTAAGTGTTGTGTTATAGCCATCCATTCTGCTTAGTCTAGGTTGGCCCTTTTGGTTAAGTCTTTTCTCCAGCTCTGAGAAATTTTCTTCCATTAAAATCTCCCCTCAGTTTTCTATATTTCCTCCTTTGGGAACTATGCTTAGACAGATGGTGGGACTCCATGACTCTTAGCTTTTTTTCTTTTTTTTCATATTTCCATATGTACCATGATGCTCTATGTTCTGGTGGAGATTCATGATAATTCTTGCATCACAAACTTATTCCTCATCTGTATCCATTATTTAATTTATCAATTTATATTAATTTTTGGTAATGTTTTATCCTCCGATTGCTATTTTTCTTAGTAGTTCATTTTATTTTGTAGATGTGGTGTCTTCTTAGATATCATGACATGACTAATGGGAATTAATTGAAAGTTTATTTTTTTATTTTGGGGAGTTTGCTCATCTTAGTCGTCCTTTTTTAAAAAAATTAATTAACTATATTAATTAATAGAGGTAGTTGGTACTGTTTTATTTGTAAAAGCTTAGAATTAATTTCTCAAAAGTCCTTTTCCTTGAATTAGATGGCTGACTCAAGATTTGCATAAGTGAACAGAGAATGTTAAGCACACACAGGCAGACATTGTCCCTCCACTGTTGCCAAAGTAAGGAATGCTTTCACTTTGGGAGTAGAGACATTTGGAGTTTTTCATTCTTGGGCAGAGCTGCATTTGATTTCCTTCCTCCACTCTCTCTACTTTCCTTTTCTGCCCAAATACACCATGATGGGAATCCTCCAAAGTCAGATTTCCTGTGTTCTCTAGAAAAGAGTTATCCAAATTCTGGTGTACACAACTGGAAGAGGAAATGGCCTGATGAACTCAACTCATCAAAACTTCATCAAAAGTTGATGAACTCAACTTTTCTATGCTCAGTTCTTCAATCATTTACCTTTCTATGTGTTGATGATGCACAACTTCTCATGAATGCATTGACTCTGACTTTGAAGCATGTCCTAGGGCTAACTGGAAAGAAGTTATATCTTGGTTGCCTCTGTTATTATATTCCATTAATCCCAGTATTCTTTAAATTTTCTAACTTGTTAATGTTAGGCTTTCCTATTTTCAAATCCTGTTATGATTTCAATGTATGTATATATGTAAGAAATATCTATACATTTCATTAGTAGATGTGTGCATGCTTGTGCATGTGTGTATGTCTCTATATAATTCTGCCATTTCAGTGAAACCTCAGGAGAGATGGGACATAGAACATAGTCTGTTATTTTGAAAAGAAAGCCTCCTGAATTGATTCGAATTCATCTCAGAAAATAGGCACAGGGCACTTCAATTAACTCTATAATTGTTTCTGTATATTTTATAAGTAAAAAAAAAAAAAAAGTTGGGGGATATTTGCAAATGGCAGCTAGACTCAGGCAGGGGTGGAGCTAAGACAGGTCTAAGTGACAAATCAATAAGTTTAGTGGGGGAGATAATACCCTAAAGGACAACTTCCCTAAGAAAAGGGGGAGTGGGGCCCAGCTGAGAACTCAAGGCTGGATAACAAAACAGCTTGAGTCAGTCATGCCCTTGGAAGGGACACAGTGGGGAGCTGCAGGCTGACAAGTGCTACCTGCTGAATGAGATAGGAAAAGTACAGGGTCTAGAGGCTTCACAGGAGAGTCTGAAAACCAGTGAGGTCTTATTCTCATGGAAACATGATACAGAGTACATCTTCCACCTGAGATCTGGACCTTTCTGAACTGGGAAAATCTGATTGGGGTCGATCATATCTTGGAGACCCTCTGACAAAAATGTTACATAGAGACAGGGCAAGAACCGGAAAAACAAGAGCTGAAAAATTCTGATCAACTAAACAGAAGCTATATTAGAAGTCTAGAATAAGTTGAACCAAATGTCAAAGAACAGATAGAGAAGAAAACCAACTAACAAGAAAATCCTAGGTAAAAGTGAAAATGAGCTTCAGAATAAACTAATCAAGAAAATCAGATACCTAGACAGTTAAAAATAATGAGCCATACTAGGAAACAAGAAAATATGGTGCAGCCAAAGGATCAATCTAACACTTCAAGTAAGCTACAGGAATTGAAACAACTAATTAAAGATGCTCAAACAAATCTCCCAAATCAAATATAATGAAGTAAAATGTAGCAAAAGAGATGAAGGATATAAAGAAGACACTGGATACCATAAATGAGAATTCATAAGCTTGAAGAAATGAATGGCAAAACATATGGGAATGAAAGGCACAATAGAAGAGATGAAAAACACAAGAGAGGCATACAACAGTAGATTTGAAGAGGCAGAAGAAAGGATCAGTGAACTGGAAGACAGGAAATCTGAAATGATACACACAAAAGAGTAGATAGGGAAAGAATGGAAAAAATATGAGCAGAGTCTTAGGGAAATGAATGACAACATGAAGCACATGAATATATGTGTTTGGGTGTCCCATAAAGAGAAGAGAAGGGAAAAGGGGCAGAAAGAATAATAGAAGAAATAACCACTGAAAATTTCCCAACTGTTAGGAAAGACATAAAATTACAGATTCAAAATTGCAGCATGCCTAAAACAGAATAGATCCCAATAGATCTACTCCAAGACACTTACTGATCAGATTGTCCAATGTCAAAGACAGAGAATTCTGAAAGCAGCAAGAGAAAATCAATCCATCACATAAAAGGGAAGCTTGATAAGTGTATGTATGGATTTCTCCACAGAAACCATGGAGGCAAGAAGGTAGTGGTATAATATATTTAAGGGATACTGAAAGAGAAAAACAGCCAACCAAGAATCCTATATCTGGCAAAACTGTCCTTCAAATATGAGGGAGAGTTTAAAATATTTTCAGACAACAGAATCTGAGAGAATTTGTGAATAAGAAACCTGCACTATGAGAAATACTAAACAGAGTACTACAGGCAGATAGGAAAAGATGGAGAGACAGGTTTGGAGACAAGTGTAGAAATGAAGACTATCAGAAAGGGTAAAAGGAAAGAAAAAAATAAAATATGACATATAAAATCCAAAAGACAAAGTGGTAGAAGAAGGTATTGACCTTACAGTAATAACACAAAATGTTAATGGATTAAACTCCCCAATTAAAAAAAACATAGACTGGCAGAATGGATTTAAAAATAGGACCCATCAATATGCTGTCAAAAAGAGACTCACGTTAGAAACAAGGACAAAAATAGGTTAAAAGTGAAAGGTTGGAAAAGGATATTTCATGCAAACAACAACCAGAAAAAAGTGGGAGTAGCTATATTAATATCAGAATAATTAGACTTCAAATCTAAAACAATTAAAATAGACAAAAAAGGACACTGTATATTAATAAAAGGGATAATTCATCAAGAAGATGTGACAATCATAAATATTTATGCACTGAGTCAGTGTCCCAAAATACATGAGGCAAACACTGATGACACTGAAGGGAGAAGTAGATACCTCTACAGTAATAGTTGGAGACTTCAATACACTGCTCTCATCAATGGATAGAACATCTAGACAGAGGACCAATAAGGAAATATAAATGCTGAATTCTACAATAAATGAACTAGACTTGACAGACATTTATAGAAACTATACCCACAACAGCAGGATACACATTTTTCTCAAGTGCTCATGGATCATTCTCTGGGATAGACCACAAATTGGGTCACCAAGCAAGTGTCAACAAATTTAAAAATTTTGATATTATATAAAACACTTTCTCAGATCATAATGAAATGAAGTTGAAAACCATTGATGGACAAAAGGTCAGAAAATTCACAAATATATGGAGGCTGAAAAACACACTCTTAAACAACCAGTGGGTAAAGGAAGAAATTAAAGAGAAATTAGTACATACCTTGAGGCAAATGACAATGAAAACACAACATATCAAAACTTATGGGATGCAGCAAAGGCAGTGCTGAGAGGAAAATTTATTGTTGTAAGTGTCTGTATTAAAAGAGAAGAATGAGCAAAAATTGAGGAATTGTCTGTTCACCTGGAGGAACTAGAGAAAGAACAGGAAACTAACCCCAAAGCAAATGGAAGGAAAGAAATAATAAAGATTAGAGCAGAAGTAAATGAAACTGAAAACAGAAAAACAAACAACAACAACAAAAAACCATTAGGAAACAATACATCTACCTAGAAGCAGTTTACTAGTTCTGGAGCCAGATTGACTTGGTTCAAATCAGGTCTCTTTTAGTTATTAGCTCTTGAATCATGGATGCACTGTGCCTCAGTCAACTCATATGTAAAATAGGGATAATATTAGTACCAATCTCAAAGAGTTGCTGTAAGAACTAAAAATGTTACTATATTAGTGTATGGTGCTTACTAAGTGAATGTAAGTGTTTGCTGTTATTATTATTGATCTTAGATATATGCCACTTCTACCCACCAACTATGAAATTTTAGTAAGTATTTCTAGGAAAGCAATTAATTCTATCAATAAATAGAAACCAATTTCTTATGTTTATATCCTATACTGTCTATTCTACACTGTACAATATGGTAGCCACTAGCCACTGGTGGCTATTTAAATTTTGTTTAAATTAATAAAAATGAAGTTAAATGTAGAACTCAGTTTTTAGTAAGACTAGCCACATTTCAAATGCTCAATAGCCATACCATACATATTGGAGAGCACAATAATAGAACATTCCCATCATTACAGAAAGTTCCATTGAACCACACTGGTCTACCATCTTTACTGATCTAGTTAATTCAATTAATTCCATGACAAAGAAATAAATATTCGGCATTACTTTAGGAGTATATGGAAACAAACACAAACTGGATATGATTTTCATTTTTTAAAACTTGCTTTGTTGACACCTCATAAAATAAAAGCTAAAATTATACATTGTTAGGTCTTGAAAGAAAATCGTTTATTGAATAACTACTGTATATGGAAATTTTATGCCAAGTACTTTGAGAATAGCCCCTGTATGAAAGCGTATAGCATGGATTGTATTAGGTAACAGCCTAAACTGATAAAAAGCATACAAGGATAAGTATCAACAGATGTAGGGACAGTGGAAAATATTTTCTTCTTTGATTTAATGCAAAGCTTTATTTTTCTCAAGCATTCTTTAAATTTCAAGTGCATTTTTTCATTTTGTTGAGAAACAAGTTAATCTGCATTGTTTCCAAATTATTTTCAAAAAATCAGCATTTATTTTTACTTTCATCATGATTGACACATATGGGAAAGCAGGTGTTTTTCATAAGGCTAAGGGATTCTAAATAGGTTTTCATATTGTTTGAATAATGGGTTTTTAAGAAAAAATTAAATTTGTAGAAAGGTGGTTAAATTATTCAGTAGTTCAATGAGTATGTTTAAATCTAATTTTCTATAGAAAATATATAAAAACTACCACCTTCTATGCCAAATAGTAATCAAAGCATCATACTCTCAAGATTAAAGCTCAGAAAATCTCAAAGCACCAGAGTTAAAATAGATATTTTACATTAAAAATGGAGTCTAAATTGACTTCAAACTTTAAGGTGTGTACCAGTTTGGATATATTATGTTCCCTCAAAAACCATATTCTTTAATGCAGTCTTGTGGGGGCAGATTTATTAATCTTTCTGATTAGGGTGTGACTTCTTGATTGAGTGTCTCCATGGAGATGACTCACCCAATTGTGGGTAATTCTTTTGATTAGATTATTTCCATGGAGGTGTTACCCCACCCATTCAGTGTGGGTCTTAGCTAAATCACTGGATCCCTATAAGAGCAGCTTACCAGGGAGAAGCAGCTCAGTGCTGCAGCTGAGGGAGACATCTTGGAGATGGCCATTGGAAGCAGACTTTTGCTAGCCCAGAGTTTGTCTTGGAGAAAACTAAGAGAACACCCTCAGATGCTTAGAGAGAACATACAGGAGCTGAGAGAATGGAGTGAAGACAGAAGCCGAGAGACACATTTTAGAGAAAGCCATTTTGAAACACATCATGGGAGCAAAAGACCAGGAGATGGCAGCCACTGCCTTCCCAGCTGACAGAGATTTTCAGGACAGCACCGGCCATTCTTCAGTGAAGGTACCCTATTGTTGATGCCTTAGTTTGGACACTTTTATGGCCTTAGAACTGTAAATTTGTAACCTAATAAACCCCCTTCATAAAAGCCAATTCATTGCTGGTATTTTGCATAATGGCAGCATTACCAAACCAGAACAAGGTGTATATGGGACTAGTTCTCAAGAACTATATAAGACTAGGAAATAAGTAGATACAAAATACTTAAACTTGAGAATTTCCTGCAAACACACTAGACAGCATGGAGGCTTAGAAAGACATCAATTAGGAGTACATATCTGATAAGAATGAACTTGTACTTCAAGCAGGTTAATGTTTATAGTCATAGTATCTTTAAGTCATATTTTTAGTTTCATTAACTTTTCTGCCTGATATTCTCCAGCATTCTTTCTTATCTTCACAACATGTTGAAGGTTAGCACTATATTTTTGCATTATTAAATCCTGTTAATAGCTTTTCATTTCCTCAAAGTCCTGTGCTATATATAAAAACAACCAAATAAATTTATCACTTATAATTTCCATTTTAAGCAAAGTTTAATTAATAATTTGTGATCACAATTGTAAGAGTATGAAAGAATATAATGAAACTAAGTTTGTTCCCTAATTCCCCTCAGTGGAGGAGAATGTAGGCAGATTGCATATTCTTTCAGGAATAATTTAGATGTATTGTTTCATATATATGTATAAATATGTCTTTATTTTAAAAAGCACAGTCTATACATTCTGGATTGTCTTCACTCAGTATTTCTTGGTAGTCATTCCCCATCAATAAATTTTTGTAACAGCTACATAGTATACATAGCATGATTGTACCATAATTTATTAAGTTTCCATGCATGGGCATTTTACAATTTTCCAGTATTTGCTCTTACAATCAATGCTTAACAAACAACCTTGTATATAGTTTCTTGGCAATGTATGATTATATATATATAAGACGGACTACTGGGAATAAAATTGCTGCTCAAATATTTCCAAATGGTACTCTTAAGTGCTTATACCAAACTACAATCCATGACTTCTATGAGAATACCTGTTTTCTTCCAGATAGTACCTTATATTTTGACCTTTGTATAGCTGATAGATGGAAAATGGTACTTGAATTACATTTTATTTTAATTTTTCACATAACTCAGACTTAATAACTTTTACTTTAAAATCCCTTTGTATCTGTATTTCCTTTTCCTAACAAACTATCTATTCATATATTTTGTCAATTATTCTACCCTTAGTATGTAAGATTCTCTTGCATGTTAATGTGATAAAGTGACTAGTCTATTTTCTGGCTGAGGTAGACACTGCTAGTGATTTTTATTTTCAGCTTCTCATCTCTTTCTAACTACTCACACTTTTGGGGGTTGACCTGGAAATTTCACTTGTTTTGGCAACTTATATATGAGTGACTTGTATCACTTCCAGACTACAGCATTTAAGAGCATTGTGTATAATTCTCTGGGTTCTCTTGCCTTGGTACAGCATATCCTGAAGGCTTATTTTGAGTCAGCAGCAGCATTAGGTGGTAGCATTTGTCCGAGACCCTGAATGACTTGGATCAGAGTGTGCTTTCTGACCTGCATTGGACATGTAGAATGTGAGAGAAATGAATCTTTGCTATTTTAAGCCACAGAAATTTTGAGATGCTTGCTATCAAACATAATACAGTCTATCCTGATTAATACACTATCATATATATTGTAAATTTTTCTTCAGTTTCTCCCTTTTTTTTTTCTGCTCTACAGAAATTTTTAATGAGAATGTAGTCAAATTGTTCAGTTTTTTTCTGTCATGGCTCTTGGCTTGGGCTGGCAAAGTTCTCTTTGAAAAAATAAAACAAGTTCCTAATTTTCTTCTATTACCTCTTGACTTTCTAAATTTTCCTATTTTTTTCAAAAAAAAAAATGCTCATTTGCTTATCTGTATCTATTATAAATTATCTAGGTATTTTATTGGAATTGTATTAAATTTATAAATGAATTTAGGATAAATTGACAGGTCTATTGTAGTCAGTCTAAGAATATCTAAGAATATCATATATCTTTCTCAATTATTGTCTTCTTTTATGACCTTTAGCAATGTATGCCATTTAACTTGTTGATTCTGCAAAATTTCTATTATTTTTCTAGATATTTTATGTTTTTGATCCTATTGTAGCTATACCCAATTTTTAATTGACCATCTATGACATTTATTTTGGTATCAGCCTCAATGGTTTTTGCAGTCACCTTAAAGATTATTCTGTTTTCAAATTTATTTCAATTATCAATTTGACCAAACACAATTGGCCTGATCTTCTTTTTTCCTTTTCACCTAATTTTCTTCCTTTAATACTTACCCATTCTCTCTTATTGTCCTACATCAGAGAAAGTTGAGGATCATCTGATTTTCAAGGCAAACTCTTCTTACCCATCTCATGTTGGAGGCCACTCTTCATCTCTTCATCAAGTTCTAGGAAAATGACCCACCTTTACCTAGATCTGCTTTTTGTGCCACTGAGTCTTCTTTCTATTTTAGGTACTTTCCCTTGGCTGTCAACCAAGTATACATTTTTCAAGAGTCTCAAAACTGCTATGCTTTCTCTTGCTTCTTTTTTATATTCTTAAGAGTTTTATTGTGTCATGCTATAAATAGAATAAATTTGAAAAGTGTTTAACCACAGCTGTGCATTTTTTAAAAAATTCAGTTTTATTGAAATATATTCACATACCATACAGTTATCCATGGTATACAGTCAACTGTTCACAGTATGATCATATAGTTATGCATTCATCACCACAATCTATTTCTGAACATTTTCCTTACATCAGAAAGAATCAGAATCAGAATAAAAAATAAAAGTAAAAAAAGAACACCCAAACCATCCCCCCCATTCCACCCTATTTGTCATTTAGTTTTTGTCCCCATTTTTCTACTCATCCATCCATACACTAGATAAAGGGAGTGTGATCCACAAGGTTTTCACAATCACACTGTCACCCCTTGTAGTCTGTATTATTATACAATCGTCTTCAGGAGTCCAGACTACTGGGTTGGAGTTTGGTAGTTTCAGATATTTACTTCTAGCTATTCCAATACATTAAAACCTAAGAGGTGTTATCTATATAGTGCATAAGAACGTCCACCAGAGTGACCTTTCGATTCCATATGAAATCTCTCGGCCACTGAAAGTATTTCGTCTCATTTTGCATCCCCCTTTTGGTCAAGAAGATATTCTCAATCCCACAATGCTGGGTCCAGATTCACTTGCTTCTTTTCTGTGAATTCAATGAAAAACTTTCCAAAGACTAGAACTCATATACTTCTACTTTCTTACCATCTTATTACTTTTCAATTTTGTAATATGAATTATTTTCCAGTTACCATAATGAAATTGTACTCTCTGATCATCAAAGTCATTTGAGCCTTCAAATTGAAGACCTTTTGAAATCCTTCAGTGCTTGACTTTCTTTAACATTTCTGTCTGCAAGTTACTCTCTCTCTTTTTAAACCAGTTTTACACAATTTTGGATTTTTTCTGTGTTCTTATGATCACCTTTCCCTTCAGATTTTATGTTGGACCCTCTTTCTGTAGTCTATCATTTGTGATTAAATCCTATGTTATCACTTAACTGTCATTTTGGGTGACAATGTTACAGATTTTTCTATTAAATTCTGATATGAATGAAAATCTGTATTTGTGTTAACAGCATTGTTTGAATATCTCATTCACATTTCAAACTTAACAAATCTGTAAAGAAACTTCTTATTTTCTCTTCAAAATCTTATATTTCTTTAGCTTATTTCTATTATCTAAATGACACCACTATTTTTCCTTCTTTTACTTGTTCATTCTTTCCAGAATATTCTGAGTTGACTACGGAACAAACCTAGGCATTTGGGATACTGAAATTAAAAAAAAAAAACACAAAAAGATGCAGTCTTTTCTTCTTGGGATTAGTGAGAGAGACAGATATACAAGTTCTGGGATAGGATGAAAGCAGGTTGGGGTTGGAGACTAACTGTGTGATTACAAAGCTTCTGAGAAACCTTATGACATGTAGCTAAAATCCATCTGCTTGGAGGGTGAAAGAAGGAAGCATTTAGCCACTATCTTCCATGCTTCACTGGATAGGTTTGCTCTACTTGTTGTTAACTCTTCCATAACTCTGAATTATACTTGCCTGAGTGCCAAGTAGTTCTATAGCTATTCTGATAAATGCCTGAGAAGCCCTAAGGGTAGAAAGAAAGGTGCTTAAGTAGGCAACAAAGGCAGCCATGCTAGAGTTACATTTACAAGAAGCTGAACTATGCTGACTGAAGATACAAGGAGCTGGTCACTGCAGTCAAAGCTAAAATAAGAAATGAATGGAGAGAATGTGAAGTGGCACACAAGCCATGTCTGTCTCATTTTAATTAACCAACATTCAACAGACCAGATTACTATCCATTTACCAAATCTGATCTCTACTTTTCCACTTAATGGTTTTGATCAGGCTAATTTGTACTGTAGAGGACTCTCCTTCTAATCCCATCCATCCTTCAGTTCCCAGCTCAAATAATTCCTCCTTGAACTTTTCCCCATTAAAGAGAAGCAATCTTTCTCCTAACTCTTATAACCCCAGATTTCTCATGGCTCTAATAAAATGAATCTTTGTCAAAGGCGAGAACATATTTTTTCTTCTTTGTAGTGTTTAATTCTGTCTCAACTAAGGAGATAGGAGAAAAATTTCATGATGATATGTCTATGAGGTATTATTAAGTCCAGCTGAGTTTCAGTTTTATCATCTATGTAATATGGGATAATCATATCTATTTCATTAAGTTATTTCAAGTTTTAAGTAGGATACTGTAAGTAATATGCCTACACAGAATAAATGCCCTGTAAATGTTAGTTCTCTTCCCACTCACAAGAACATACTAGATACTAGGCACATGCTTGTTTTCTTTTCCTTTATGTTCCACTGAAGTTATTCATTGCAAATTTGGCTGTCTATGACAAAACAGTGATTTGCTCTTCATTAAGGATAACACTTTTTTTTTTTCCTTTATCTAATTGCCCTGGCTTACCCTGAGAGTCATACTGCAATCATAAGCAGACGGTGGCAGGCAGGGCTAGCAGCCTTGGGATAAAGCTGGTGCTGAAGGAAGCAGAGCAAAAATACAGAGAGATCCATCTTTGAGGATGTAGTGATCCCACCTGCTGTTTTGCCCCTGGAGCCTGCTCTACCTCTGAATTTCTAATTTTGTGAAATATTGTATTTCCTCATTACTCAGACCTGCTTGAGTCAGGTTTTCTGTTTCTCACTGTTAAAAATAACCTAAAGGACACCTACTTTGACTTAGCTTTAGTAATGTTTATTCCTATCCTTAATCTCTGGCCCTTCCATAAGGTCCGGCACTGGCAAAATATTAAACCACAGGAAACATGATAGCCTCAGAGAAACATGACTCAACATGAAGGGTGGGACAACCCAGGGCCTCTCGGCTGCACACAGCATTTGTCTGCTTTCAAGTCTCCCCTCAGCATCTAAAATTTTACATCCCTGGAGGCAACTGCCCATATGTTCACCTTTATTACCAACTTGCAGTTTACAGGCATCAACTACCTTACAATTTTGAATGCTTATTGGTGATTTCATTCACGAAAAAAAAGGAGACTCTTTGCCCCTCATTAAGTTAAAATATGATTGCACCACAATAGAGCTTGCATATAGTATTGTAAGACTCTGAAAGAGCTAAGAGGATTAGAAGCTTATATGTGCAGTCAGAAGGTGAAGAATCAGGTTGTGTTCATGTGTGCTTATTGTTCTTTCTGAGAACAATAAAGTAAACAGATCCTTTCCTCTGAGAAAAAGGTGGTTTCAAAATTGCAGAATTAGCTTTACTCCTGTCTGGGGCTCTTATGTCTTTTAACCCCAGGGAGCATGTCACAGGGTATATAGGAGGACACTGGCACATTCAAAAAGTTGTAAAGGCCAAAGAACTGCAGATGTTCCCCAACCCCACACAAGCTGATTCTTTATGGAGGCTTCCTTTCTGCAAAGCTCCAAATTTGATCCATTGCAGGTGACAGCCTGCAACCTTCCTTAGCTGTCCTTTATTTCCTTGATGAACTTCTCTTGTCATTGCAGTTGAGCTATGAAAATAGTAAAAGTATTATGTGAACACTTTTTCCAATATAAAGCACTGGCCATGTGAAGGCTATGGAAAATTGTTTTTCAACTAAATGCTGGCAACCTGCTCTTATAGATTAAGACCAGGTCTCATCACAAAGCACTGAAGCAGCAAATTTAAAAGGAGATAAATAGAACATAGACTATTTGGCAACAGAGATAAAACAGTTCATTATCTGGTTAATGTTTGCATTTTCCTGGTTTAGAGTAAGCGTGAAGTTACAGATAACAAAATGACACTTATTAGACGGTGGATGTTTCAAAAGAAATGTTGCTTTTGAAGAAATTTCTCTTCTATTCCAGGAAATAAAAAGGGCGGGGGAGTGATTATACCAGGTACAAATCTCATGGGTAGAAAATATAGAGGAAAGAGCAAAAGTCTATCCCCAAGTCTGGCCAATTTATTTTCTTCCTCCCAGGGACTTAATTTTCAATTTAATTTTCAAATTAATAGGTGCAAATTAAAACACTTGTCTCACCCACCTTACAGGGCTGTCACAGAAAAGAAATGGGATTGTTTGTATAAAATTGTATTTAAAACTCTAAAGCATAATAATAAGAAGACATAATATTTAGTTTAACCTGGTCTCTCAGAGTTATGAGACATGGCAGAAGCTATATATCCCATCAACCCATCTGAATTTAGAATCCCATACATCTTTTTTTGCTAAGGAGTTTTTCTGCTTGCAGTTGGACACATCTATGCCAGGGAAGTAACAATTATTATTACTATTATTTTTTGAGCCCATTCTCTGCTCTCTGAAGTGAGCTGCATCACGTGACACATAAAGCCTGGAGTCCATAGGAAAAGTGTTCAAGCCTTACCTTATGGTTTTTCAAGTACTGGGTAAGTTATTTAGTCTCAGATTTAACTGCCTTATTTGCAAAAGTGTGATAATACTATGCCCATCATAGTATTAGCATGAGTATGAAAATCCTTTACAGATATCAGTTATTCTGAAGTGAGAATTCACTTTTACCTTACTATATATGTTACCATATTTATTGGCTGTACACAAGTAGTGATAATGTACTA
Organism: Choloepus didactylus; assembly: GCF_015220235.1. Taxonomy (NCBI): domain Eukaryota; kingdom Metazoa; phylum Chordata; class Mammalia; order Pilosa; family Megalonychidae; genus Choloepus; species Choloepus didactylus. The sequence continues at coordinate 176,076,884 of NC_051310.1, forward strand.
CTGCTCAAGTTAATATATGACATTTATATCATTTTAAGTACCATTTATAGATGTACCATTCATAAGTACTGCCTTTTTAAAAAAACTTAGTTATTCCATTAGCATTGAGAGAAAATAAGGAGTTGCACATGAAGTCAGAAATCCCCCTAATGGCTTAGTTTAATACTACTGTGCATTTTCTTGAAAGCACAATACAACAAACAAGGAAAAAAAAAAGTGATGATGATTTTCAGCAATCCATAGAATAGAACATAGGCTTGTAATCTATAATACTTTCAAAAGGGACTCCTAAAATTACTGACCGGGCACGGGGTGGAATGATCTAACATTGTAATGGAGACAACTTGTTCTTTACATACTTCCACCTGCCTTTTGCCTTCCTTCTGATTCTCTCTAATCACTCAGACTCCCCATCTTCCCACTCCCTTCTCCACACCCCAGGCAAGACATTTCTCTTGTGCTTTATTAAGGGCCTTGTTTACTTTAATGGGCACTCATTTTTGGCACTTTGACAAATCAAACTAATTTTGTTTGCATTTGGGTCATTGACCTTTCAAAGTCCTCATTCATATACTCGTCTACAAAATAGGGACAAAAACATCACAGCTTGGTTTAAAATGAAATGAGAAAATCCATATAAAGCATTTAGCACATTGTCCCACACTTAGCAGCCATTCAATACTTTGTAGACATAATTATAATAATTTAAGATACAGCTTTATATTATGCTTTTCAAAAGTTAGCTGTCCAAATAGAAACCACTTCAGAGCCCAGACACCTGGATTTGAAACCTGGCTTTATCAATTACTAGTTGTGTGGTATTAGGCATTATTTCAGCTCTGTGACTTTCAGTTTTCATACATGTAAAATAGGCAAAATAATGGTACATACCTCACAGTACTATTGTGAGGATTAAGTGAGAAAACTCTTGCAAAGGACTTAGCAAAGTAAATATTTATAATAAATAAATATTGGTCCCCTGTTATTGTAATATTTGGGAACAATTTTCACTGTGCTTTTTAGATGAAATATTAAAAATAGAAAAAACTGATATTTTATATTTTAAGATCTATTTACTCTGACCCATAATAAAGTGTGTGTGAAGAATGATGTCCAGAACTGTAGAAGAAATTGACACTACAATTAGGATAGAAATTTCACTAATCTGAACATAACTTCTCTCTTTCCCAACCTTCTAATTCTCCCAGAGACTCAGAGTAGCATTTCCACATCAGCTGATTGAACCTGGTAAGGAATTACATAGTCCTAGTGTATTTTTTTGGGGAAGAGAAATTGATGTGAGATATCTAGCTTACAAATGTGTACTGTCTCCATCTAGCAACTCTCATCTATTGAGAATGTGATTTAAAAAGTCATTAGCTTACCATCACATAAGTGTGCAGGTATGAAGTCTCTTTCTCTTTTGGTTTCTTTTTTTTTTCTTTTTGCTGAATTGGTTGGGCAGTAAAAGAACATGGAATGACCCACACCTTCACTTTTCATTAAATCCTACCTAACAGATGGTATAATTAATTTTTTCTAATGAAATCAAGTTGCTTTCTCCTTATATCTTCCATCACCTCACTTCTTTGTGATGCAATAGAAGCAAGATGATGGGAAGAATGTGGTCTGCTCTTCACTCTCCTTAACTTATTTATGTGGAATGGTAGCCCCTATTAGCTGGGCAAAAAGATGTAGGGATGATTTGCAAGGTAGAATTGGGATACATAATAGTGAGAATGCTAAAGACACAGTAATAGACAACTCATCACCATGGTGAATATTTATCCCATAGTATCTTAAACCTCACAACTGGATTCTGACATTGACTTGCTATCTTTTCCTTTACAGAAAAACTTTGCCAATACCTGACCTAGTGAAGGTGACATGCTCTACAGGTTTCATTAGATACTGTGTATGATTAGCTAGAGGAACAGAAAAATTATTCTGAGCTTGGATATGTTGTCTCTAGTACCACAAACTTTAGATATATTATAAGTCTTCTGTATAGTCATTGTGCAGCAGCAGCAGCTCCCAGGTTTCAGAAGTATCACTGCAGTGGTGCCAGGAGCAGTGCAGTGCCTAGTGCTGAGTGCAGGACTGGAGCGTCTAGACAGTGCAGTCCTCTAGTGTCTGGTGCAGTTTCCAGTGCTGAATCCAGTGCGGTATCCTGTGCTGAGTGGTACCACCAGCAGAGTCCTCAGCTCTGGCCTAGTGGAATAGACACACATTTTTTCCTGAGCCTTCCTAGAGGCTTTCTATCTACCCACAGCTTCCATGAACTATCTAACATTCTTTCAATTACTTCCTTTTCTGAGTAAATTAATCAAAGTGGTTACTTGCAACCACTGACTGGTATACAACCAAACATGCAAGCAAGCAAACAGGGTAGGATTGAAATGACATAAAAATGGTAAAGAGTTTAAGTAGATCAAATGGGTGCAAGTGAATGCTCTCTGAGTCATATATGAAGAAGCAACATCCAAGGACCCATATACACAAGTCATCAGAATGAGTAAAATACAAATGTGGCCCACCATGTCCCAAGAAATATGGAACATCAAAGAATTAGTAAAAATTGAGGAATACACTTGAGCAGCCTGTAAAATAATGCATACTGGGGCAGGGACATAATGAAGACAGGTTTTATAAACTGTTGAAACATTTTTATTTTCCCTTAAAAGGAACATATTTCTAAGCAGTCACTGAATGTGAAAGAATCAGTGAGTGTTAGTGAGTAGATCAATCAGTGTAACAAAGAATGAGAGACAAACAAAAGGCTGTCAGGAAGTGAAGGGGTGTGGAGATTGCTACTCTCTACACGACCTCCAGAATTTCTGGCAAAGGCAAATCACTTATATTATCGTAGTTTTCATTTTCTCATCTTCCAATTGAGGATAAATTTGACCCTCTTTTAGAGTTTATCATGAGAACTGCAGAGTAGTGATTAAGAACAGGAACTAAGATCAAATACAGATTTAGTTTTGCACCTGAAATTTACCATCATGATAACTTTGGGCAAGCTATGTATCCTTTCTAACAAGTTTCCTCTTTTTTAAGTGGGCATTATAATAGTATCTACCACATAAGTGTGTTGTGAGATACTAAATAAGATACTACATTTTATTTTTTGGTAGGGTGCCCACACATAACAAGTACCCGATGAGTGAATGAAAGATGAAAGGAAAGAAACATAATGGTGTGGTTATGATGGTCAAAGAAAGAAGAAGTGGGGAAAAGCCTCAATGTGTCATAATTGTCCCCCTTCCTACTAGAATAAAATGATCTCATGATCTGGCCATGATCCCTCTGGATGGATGAGGCTGTCATTAGATTCATCTTTGAAGTCAGACCCCTGTGTCCTGTGAATACACCCATATTTTATGGAAGCTGTGTCCAGGACTAAGTCTTCTTTTAGCATTTTCCAGCCCTATTTCCCTTCTAGGTAGCAGGGCCTGATCCTCATTGGCCCGTTTATCCCACATGGTTACGTGAAATGTCAGGACTGACTTTTCATTGGCTTTTATAGTCTAAAGGCAACTTCTTTAGAAACAGAAGCCAATTCACTTTGACTCACTGCTTATCTTATCTTGCTGAGTGAAGTAAAATGTTAATAACATGGTAAAATAAAAATTCGAAGTTAGTCACTGTCAAGGGACACAGGGTAGTTTCCATTTACTTTCTATTCACTGCACTTGTCATGCATAAACTATTCTTTTGTCTTTATACCTTAGTTCAAAAAAATCATAAAACTAAAAACCTAAAAATACTGGTTTTGTCATTTATCACACAGTGAATCAAAATAACAATTTTAAGAGGTCTCTTAATTCTCCTCTGATCATAGATATTTGTCTTAGCATGAATATATAACTTTAAACCAAGTTGTTGAGTTCCAAGCTTAGCTATTTATAGTTACCTGTTTTTCTTTTAAAGAAGACTTCAAAAATATCTAAGGCTGTCTTCGATAAACTTGTGATTATTGCTGTAAAATATTTGCACATGTTGGACTACTGATGAACACCAGACCTGAGGAGACCCAAGTCTAATCTTCTTTATTAGGTAAATTGAGTTATCTTTCTGCTGTCTGTTCTCAAAATGCATGTCTGGTGAAAAGTATGGGGATTTAAAAAATTCATTTTTATGAAAATCAGAGAAACCATATTTAATGACGTTATTAAATTATAGATGTTTTAGATTGGCATAAGAAATTGAAACTTATTCTACACTTTTATTAAAAATAAAGTTTTAATTTTCTAATCTAATCATTTTGGTCAAACATAATTGTAATTATTAAAAAGCAACACTATTAATGAAAATGTGTTGGTTTCAGCAATTTTACCAGTTTTTAACCTCTTAAGTAAATAGCAGGTGTTAGGCCAGTATTAAAAATCTTTCCTCTGAAAAATAGATTAATGTAATGAGAGGCAAGAGGATGTTAAATTAATTCTTAGGTATAGAAAATAATGGGTCAGATGTCAGTAACAGTGATGAGCTCCTTAGAGTGAAAAATAAAACTAACTTATGCCAATTATAGTGTGGAGAGATTTCCAATCTCGAAGGAATAAAGTACTCCAGAAAACTAAGGCATATGTAGAACAAACATTTTATTTTATTTTTATTTTACTGATTTGAGAAATGAGAAACCCTTACTGGAGAAATTGCTTTATATTTCTGATTAAAAGCCTCCACATAGTTAAACCTTTTTGAAATAGCCTTTTCAAAATTTGAAGTAGTACAGTATTTAAATGAAGTAAGAATGCAAGATGATCTTGAAGTTTTCCTCTTCAAAACTGGCATAGCTAAGCAGAGAAACACACCAAATTCCAAAAAAACAAAAAAAAAAAACAAAAAAAAAAACAAAACAAAACTGTTTCTGATTTAATGAAAAATTTACAAAAAGATATAAAAAGATTTGTGAAAATGAAGTCATACAAAATAAAATGGTTTTGAAAGGGCCAACTTTGCAGACTTCCTGTGTCTTCCCACTGTGTGGGGAAATGAGTGATGCTGGTGAGTAGAAGAAAAAAACAGATATATTTTCTCTTTATTTTGCCCTTCTACCATCAGAGGAGAATCCCTTACTATGGAGGTTCCTGCACTTACAAAATGCTATGCAACTCTGTGATTTAAATAGACTATAAACTATATCAATGTGGATAAATCTCAAAAATATAATGATGAGTGAATATAGCAACTTGAAAATCTCACATAGAATTTTAGTAAATCTTAGAAACACACTGAATGGTGATGCATCTTGTTATGGGTAAATGTTTTCAATAAAAAATTAAAAGCAAACACAAGAATGATTGCACAATTTCAAGAGAAGAGTTGCTCCTGTGGGAAGTGGAGATGGGATAGAATTCTAGGAGCTTTAAAAATATCTGTAATATTTTATTTCTCTAAAAATAAATGAAGCAAAAAATCGTTAAAAGAAGTGAACAAATTGAAATTTTTAAATTAGGCCAGAGGTTGCCACCTGGACTTATGAGACTATTCCTCCTTCAGTCTTGCTCTGACATTGCCAGGCTGGTCTGATTTCCTTTAAAGCCCCATCTATTAAATCTCCACTTACCACAAAACTGCACATTTAACAATGTCTTGGGAACAACCAGACGGAATTGCAGAAACAAAACAAACCAAAAACAGGAAGCTCAATATTAGATATGAATATTTCTGTATCCCAAGATGAAAGTAAAAATGCCAGAATCCTCATACAGGATGTCTTAATGGGTGACCTGCAATGTCGCCCCTTGTTCTCTAAACTGAGATCTCTCCTATCCCCCTTCTCTGAGACTTGCCATCCATACTTCATCCTCCTTTAGGTAAACCTCACCTTTTACCTTTGGAGTGTTCTCACTCAGATTGGCATACTCACTCCTGCCACTGCTCCAGCCATAAAACTAACTTCCATAGTCCACAAGGGCTAGGAAGTTTGTAGTGGGGATGGTGCTTCAGGTTGGGGGGCGAGGGGCTTGTGACTTTGGTGGACCATCCCTGGTGGGCATTGCCACTTTATGTCCAATACTTCTTGAGTTTATCCATCAAAGTGGAAGATACAGTCAATCATTCTTTGACAGGATTTCCAGTCACTCACAGAAAACTGCTAGGCAAACACATACACACATACATGAACACAAGTTAAAACAACTATTATTCTAGGTGATGTTATAGTCAAAATTTATGTTAAGGGAAATAAAAATTTCTCCTAGGGATAGTAGAATAAAAAAAGTTTACCCTGCTCAAGATGAGGTAGGATTTTACATTACTTTGGAAAGAAATTTCAATGATATATTCTCATTCTCCTTTCTCCTTCCAAGCAGGGTATCCTAACTGTGCCAAAATTAATGGCACATTACTGTACCATCTATCCACATGTGCTCCCATTTACAATATAAAAACATGAGGTGTTTTAAAATAAAAATTTTCATCTTTAGCATCATCCAGAAAATATTTGTGGATGAACAAGTCCAAATTAATCCTCATTAATCAACCTGAATTTTAGTAGAGAGTAATTGTTTTTCCTCACTGCCCATCAATTACATTGTAATTCTGAAAAAAGCATATATGTATATTTTTTTAAAATAAATAAATTAGAAGGAATATGTTAACATGAATGTGGAAGAATCATAAATGATTTTCATTTTCTTCTTTATAATGTCCTGTGTTTTTTTACAATAAGCAATTATCTTAGAGCGTCAATAAAAATAAATGTCACAAAAATAATTTGTCAGAGGTCCAAACACAGATTTATTCATTCATTCATCCAAAATTCACTTTTGATCTCTATATATTGTTTTTCATACCTATAAAATACAGAGATGAAAGCACATGGTCCCTTGCCTTAAGGAGCTTGTAGTCTGAAGGTGTAGTAAACATAAAAATAGCACTGAACTCTAAGTGCATTTGGGAATGTCTCTCTTTCTCTCTCTCTCTATATATATATACATATATATATGTATATATATATTTGTATCCTCCTCTATCATCACCTCTCTTTATAGTGGAGCTGTTATATAAAAGAAAAAAAATAATTATCTTTTCTTAAAGATTGTAATGGGTTGAATAGTGCCCCCACAAAAGATGTTTCCACGTAGACTTCAGAATGTAACCTCATTTAGAATAAGGGCCTTTGCAGATGTAATTAAGGTAAGGAGCTTGAGGAGATTGTCCTGGATTAGGGTGGGCCCTAAGTCCCATGATAAGTGTCTATATTTCTAAGAGCAGAGAAGGAGAGGAGACAGAGACACAGAGGCAGAGTTTAGAGTTATGCACCCCAAGCAAGGAGCGGAAAGGACTGTCAGCAGGCAACCAAAACTAGGAAAGAGGCATGGAAGATTCTCCCTCAGAGCTGTCAGAGGGAATCAACCCTGCCAACACTGTTTGGCCTCCAGAACTGTGAGGGAATACGTGTCTGGTTTTTTTTATTTTTTTTAGAAGCCACCAACTTTGTGTTAATGTGTTAAAGCGTTAAAGCAGCCCTGGAAACTAATGCTTTGAAGAATGAATGAAAACTAGCTAAGTGTATAAAATATAGAAAAGGCTTTTCAGGAAGAGAAAAGCATAACTCTATGAAACAGTGTGGTATATTCATGGAAAGGTAAGGATTTAAATGCAGTTGTAGGATATGGTGAGTGACCAGTACATTAACAAATGAGGTGAGAGAGACACACATTTGGAAGGCTGGATCGTGATTGGCCTTCTAAATTATATAAGGAGTTTGAACTTTATCCTCTGTGATGGGGAGACTTTGGATGGATTTTAATAAGGATAATTAAGTGATCAGGTTTGTACTTCAGAAAGATGACCAGTTCAAATGTGGCTAACAGATTTTACTGGAGCAAGACAGAAGGTTGGTCACCAGCCCAGAGTGTGCAGAGCTCTGGGGAAATAGCTTTTACAGGATTCCTGTAACAGTTGGATTAAACAAAATTTATGGTGTGATATAGGGATTTATAATAGGGAGAGAAGAGGAACTTACTCCACCATCAGTCACATGAAGATTCTTTGCAGTGTCCAGTGCTATCTTTTCCTGTTCATGCCCAGGAACCACCTCTTTGCATTCTTTATTGTCAAATGTGTCATTTCTGAGTAATTTCAGGACTCCCACCATGAGAAAAAGGTAAAAATGCTCTTCTTACATCAATATCCTGGCTCCTGGGAACATGTTCTACTGAAACAACATAGATTTTCTTGCCTCAGCAATTCTCTAAAATCATTTAATACAGTTTATACCATTAGTCGTAATGCTGCCTCCTCCATCATGCCCCCTTGAATTCTGGCTTCCAGTGACTCCAAAGTTGTTACTTTGCTTGGTTGATCATAACCAAGATGTATGTACATCTTGTACATCTTTCCCACATTATGCAGAGAATTTTAATGATAATTTGTTTTCTGGCCATGTTAAATCTACTGTTCACAATTTTATAGTATATACGTGGACTGATGTCTTGCTCTTGAGAGTTTTAGGCTGTATCACTGATTCCTAGTATATGATCTCTTTCCTACAAAGTTGATCGTGTCCCCACCTTCCACATACTGCCACCACTGAGTAAGATAGGAAAGGGGCGTGAGCAGAGTAAGAAGAGTGGTCTTATTCATGTAGACATGGGGGTGAAGCAAGGAGCACAAAGAATGACTGATACCACTCCTGCCATCCCCACATGCTGCAAGCCAGAGATAGCACCAAGGTGGAAACTGGGACAGGAAAGAGCCAACTTATAGCCTACATACACAGTTTAAACTCAAAGGCGTTGGTGAACTGTTGATAGCCTCTAGGGCCTAGAGCCCTGCACACATCCTGTGTCCAATGTGGGTGAGAATCACTAAAATCAGGTTGTCAGCACCATTCAGGTGGCCCAGTGTCATGCTCTCCCAGAAGAAATTCCATGCCTACTAGTAGGCGCCATCTGCTTAGAAACTAGGGCCCCAGGACAATTCCAAAGACAAATCCCAAAGCTCCTTGGATTATCTAGTTGATCCCATGTGGGGAGGGGTGGAGGGCAAGGAAGCAGGTATACAGTTGAAGAGTCTCCAAATGGGAGACCAGGAATGGGGCCCAGGTAGGCCATGGTGCAGTCTCTGGGTGCTCTGCTGTATGACACTCTTGGCCCAGGCCAGTCTCAGCCACCAGAGGAAGACTGAAGAGACTGGAGGAAAGTCTCAAAAGCACAGGGCCTCAGAAACATGGGACTTGTTGCCGAGGCCTCACTTTCTTGGTCTAAAGGTGATATTGACCACTGGAGTAGATTAGACCATGATTGTATGGGCCTTAAGAGGATGTAGCATATATCAAGGAGGTGCAATGTAGGATTTCCACACAAATGAGAGAGTGGAGGAAAGCTGTGATTAGATCTCAGTTTCTGACTAATGTATCTTTGACTTTGAGGGGCCATTAACCTGGATAGAAGGAAGATTTTTGTAGAAAAAATAAATTCATTTACTCTCCAACAATTGTGTGATTTCATTTCTATCAGATCACTTATTACTAGATCTATATGCTTATCAGTTATCTAAGGATAATGCTAAAATGCAGGTTCTAATTTATTAGGCTTAGGGTGGGGCCAGAAATTCTGATTTCTAACACACTTCCATATGATGCTAATTTTGGCAGTTGGAGAACTCTACTTTGAGTTGCAATGTGCTGGACAATGGTACTTGAGTTCTGGGTCAAAAACTAATTCCTCTTAGAAGACACATAAACATATGAGAGGAATTAACATATGGAATCCTTTCCCTTGGCTATTCCAAACTGTTATTTATCTGTCCTGGTCTCAGACACACACCAATGATAGAAGCAATCATTCTAAAAGCTGCATGTGACAGTAACTTGTCTATAAATCTAAGTATTCACTACAAGGGTGTTGTTTTTGTCATCTATTGCTGCATATCAAACAATCCCAAAATTAATGTTTTACCATAGAAATTTATCATCCCTCATAATTTTGTGGGTTGAATGGTTTGTGCTTCTGCTCCCAGTGGTGTTAGATGGGGTGTTGGGATGTCTACCATCAACTGGATGGTCAACTGGGACCTCAACCAGGGCTGGCAGTGAGAAGGCACCATTCTCCTCCATGGGGCCACTTGGGCTGCCTCGTGGTATGGTGGCTGGGTTTCAAGAATGAACATTCTTGAGTAAGCATTCCGAAGAGGAAGAAAGCAAAACTATCCCGCCAATTAAGGGCTGGGCTCAGAATAGGCACAGTGCACTTCTACTGTTTTTTTCTATGTCAAAACAATCACAACAGTGGGAGGGATTTACCAAGGCCTGAAATCTCAGAAGTACTGTTCATTGGGGAATTACCAAAGTTAAAGTCAATCAAAGATGTTAAGCTAAATGAATATATGAAATTGATTAACTTCCTAATTAATTGCCATTTCTCTTCTAACATTTACTTTTTATCTATCAACTATTTGATCAGTAAAAAACTAAATCTAGTTCTCTTATTTGAAAATATATACATAGAATCAGCAAAGGAAAATGAATGAAAAAGAAAGAATATGATGGAGATGGTAGAGCATACATACACATACATAGACACAGAAGCAAACATAAAAACTTGGACTGACTGTTCTATCCTAGTTGTAAAAAAATGTTCTTCATAAAATACTATAGCATTTGATTAACTGTAATTATATAAATTTCTTTGGTTATAGCATTCTCTTGCTTTAAATTGTAGAAAAGCCAATTCCATTGACACTTGATATCTAGATTTTGATGAGCTACAGCCTTGAATTTTATGCAGCAGTTTCGTTTGTCTGCTGAGGTGTAATAGAATTAAAGCCTAAATTTCTTCACTGTTTCCTAACCCAAGCAGATTCTGAGACCTAAATATAATTCTGTAGAAACAATATGTGCTAGAGCGGTGGCAATATTCAACTAAACTGTTTTTTTTTTTCCTGAAGAAATAAGATACTGCAAAATTGAAACCAGTTTCAGAGGTGTCAAAAGAAATTAAATTCCATCTAATAAATCTGTGACAAGACAAAGAATTTAGACAACTGATTTCCTCCCATTGTGTCAATGTACTAAACTCTCAGATTTACATAATAGTGAAAAAAGCCCTGAGAAAACATTTATCTAAATGGTAATGCTTGATTTATACCCAGAACAAATATAGTACATGTACTTAGGGTGGAGCACTGGGAATAGTATTAAATACTACTTTACTTAATGTAGAAGAGAAATTTAGATTTTAATAGCTTTTACATTTTTCTTCTTTTAAAAATATATTACTTAATAGTGGTTTTGGAACTAGGAAACAGAGAAAAAGAGAAGGGACCCACATCTGTTCCACATTGTTTCTTTGGGGGCTTTATTTGTAAAGAATATCTCATAAGGGTAGTTATTCAATATATACACAAATGATATATTTGCATCAAGTATACATTTATCCTGTGAATGTATTATATTATATTCATGTGTTTCTTGGTAATATGATATTTTTTTTTATTAATGTGAGTGCAAACTGTGTTTACCATGCAAAGGAGGAGTATAGTGAGAGCCTAAAAATAATAGTTACTGAATAATCAGATTTAATAAAATTGCTCTTATGTGAACTGCAATTATTTGAAGCTGTAGTTAAGTGGTTCTCAACCTCAATTGCACATAGGAATCACCTGGGGAGTTTGAAAAATATTCTGATGCCTGGGCCTCAACTCCAGAGGTTTTGATCTAATTTGTATTGGGTTCAGATAGGGCACAGGGATTTTCAAAGCTTCCCAGATGACTCTCATGTGCAGGAAAGGTTTAGCCAAGGTTCAGAACATCTGCTGAACTTGGCTAAGTTTAGGCTGATTGCAGCATCTTCTGTTCTGTCTTGTTTCCTCAACGGAAATTAAGTAAACTGGAAAACAATAACATGTGTTTGAATGTGGCAGTGGGACACACTGTATTATCATAGCAGGTAAGGTCACTGAAGCTCAGTTGTAGCTTTTGTGATAGGGTTATCAAATGGATCTGGAGATCTGTCTGAAGAGTAATGTGGAATGCTGCTTTCCTTTTGGATTATAAAATATAGGGTGCACGAGTAACTATAGGCTTCCAAATAAGTACTGCAGAAGCTATAGTCTCATAAGATCATGCCCTGGACACAAAGGGACCTATGCCTATCTCAAATCAAATGCCTTTCAAATCATTCCAAGACACCCCCATTTGCATTAAAAACAAAACAAAAAATATATAGCATATGATCCAACAATTTCACTTCTTGGTTTGTAATCAACAGATGTGTATACACGTATGTTTTGGTTTGCTAAAGCAGACAAAATAATATACACCAGCAATGGACTGGCTTTTAACAATGGGGATTTATTAGCTTACAAGTTTACAATTCTAAGGCCATGAAAATGTGCACATGGCCAGAGTCTGCTGATCCTTCTTTCCCGGGTTTCAGGTTTTGTTTCTTTCAGCTTTGCCTTCGTTGGCTTCCTCTCTGTTTTCTGTAGGTCCTCTCTTAGCTTCTCTGAGTTTTCCTTTGTCTAAACTTCTCTGGGCTCTTTCTGTCTTTTATCCTCTTAAAATGGACTCCAGTAGGAGGATTAAGACCCACCCTGGAGCCTCAACTGAAATAACCTAATCATGAATACTGCTACCATAAACACCAGTGTGAAATTGCCCATTTATGTCCCTGTTCTCAGTGTTTCCAAGTATATACACAGTAATGGGGTTGCAGGACAATATGGCAACCCCATAATTAGCTTCCTGAGGAACCACCACCCTGCCATCCAGATGGGTTGCTCCATTCTACTTCCCTACCAACTGTGAATAGGTACATCCCTCTCTCCACATTTTTCTCCAGCACTTGTATCCTCTGTTTATTTTTAAACAGTTTTACTCACACACTGTACAATCCATTCTAAGTAAACAATCAATATTTTGCAAAGTATTATCAGAAGAAATGAGCTTAAGCAAAATCTTGATGTAGTTAGTAGCTTTAAAAAATGTTTTTTGTCTTTCTAACTTCCATTCAAGCAAAGACTAAATTATTATTATATCAGAAGAGTTTCAGGGAAAATCCAGAGCCACAGCCAATTTCCCATAATCGGCCCATCTTACGATTAAAATTAAATGGTAAATCATTTGAAATCCAGAGCCTCAAGGATACATTGGAGTATGAAAAACTGCTTGCGTTTGGCTGCCAAATTATAAAAAATAGAATTAAATATTTGGGTTTTGTTAACAAAGGCTAACTACTTTTCTTCTTTACCAGCTAACTTCTGCTCTGGATGTGCCACTAGGGGACACCAGAAAAAGGCCAGAAATGTGGAGGAAGAAAAGACTTGTTCCTTCCTATTATTAATATTAACATTATCATTAATATTATCACAGCACAGTCTCAATAGTTGCAGTAAGTTCTAGTTCACAGGTTTGATTTTTCCATATTCCCGAAACAAGCCTTATTGCACTCGCTCAGATTTTAACAACACTGGCAAGTGGCACCTCCTTTGCAGAGATCTAAGGCTCAGCTCTAAGGAGTCTCTGCTATAAGCTTCTGAGTTCTAATAAACCTAACATTTTCCCTTTGTTCTCTCAGCTCCAGAATTGTGACCTGCTCTGCTTAGCCCCATTTAATTGATTCCTTACATTTAATTCTATCAAGAAAGAGATGTGGTTTCTGTCTTCCTGCCTTTAATTGATACAGTTGTCTTATATACCTGCATTCCTTGCCTGGCTTGAATAGATCATATCTATCCAAAAATCTTATAATCAGAATTATATTGACAGTTTGCTGTAATTAAAAACCACAACAATAAAAAAAAAAATTCTAGGAACATATACACATTTCAATAAACTTAGAATCACTGAAACACTAATTAAATGCAAGAGTTGGTCTCAGAGGAATGTGTTCTGTTACAACTGCAGTATAATTCACTTAGTTACTAATCAATCTTGAAAAGTTTCCCTAAATCACTCTATCAAATTATTATTTTGTGAGCTGTATATGCCAATAGAGTATTTGTTATAGAAGAAACTTATAAAGCAGTCCTTCACTGATAGCACTCACTGATAGCAAGGTGGTAGTATGCTATTGTAGGCATGGAATCATTTTTACTCTTCAATTATCTTACTAACAGACAGTAAAGACTATTTAACATGGTATACTGAATCAGAATACTTCAGCACAAATCCAGGAAATAGGAAGAATATATACAGTTAGCAAACAGGCTTTAGGAACTTATACTCCACATGGAAACCTCTTTGGAGCTAATTTTAACTAATCCCACACATGTGACCTGAGCACACTTGTATTCTCCTGTAAGGCTATTTATATTTACAGAACCAAGGCAAAATATAAGTGAAAATTTTGATGTTTACAATTTACAAAAAAGCCTTCAAAATTAAAATTTAAGTATGGATTCTTTGAAAAACAACTTTAGAAATGCAGCATCTTCTTTATTCTCCTAAAAATTTTAGAAGTACATCTGCTTTGCCAAGTGATTTTAATGAATTGGAATGGTGGGAATTTTCCTAAGATTTTGCCTTGAAATGGCTAGCAATTTTTTTTTTTAATTTTGTTTTGTTTTATCTCTTCTTTTCACAATAGAACAAGAAATCATACTTAGGCAACTGCTTGATTTCCTTTGTCAGTTAGGCCACTTGGAGTTCATGCCAATTTTCTTCTTACGCATTTGATGGAGCCAGAATAGTACTGCAGATACACAACAAACATGTGTTTTGATGGTTCTTTTATGAAAAGTACCATACACCTTTAATATGAAATCTGTTTATTTAAAAGCATTTTAAATTGATATTGTCAGAGGCCCTGCTGTTAGAATCTGCCACTGAACTATGCTTTGGCAGCAGGATCTACCTATATTCTGTAACAGATTATATCAGCAGGAGACATAACAACATAATTTTAAAAGCACTAGAATCTAATGATTTTGTTTTTTCAGTCAACAGGAGGGGAAGCTCCCTATAGATATGCAAACATGTCTACAAAGGTACAAGTAATTTGTCAATCAACAGCTATAAACCCTAGGTAAAATGGTCAGAGATTTAAGAGTTTCAAATAATATAGGGGGATACAGAAAAGGTATCTCAGGCAAAGAAAAGAAAATCTATGTTTGAAAGGAGGGCTAATAAAATGTTTAAGATAGGAAGTTCAGCATTTGGGAATGGTTAATAACTCAAAACAATGAGTCCATGTTTGAATTTCCCAATT
This sequence comes from Choloepus didactylus, assembly GCF_015220235.1. NCBI lineage: Eukaryota > Metazoa > Chordata > Mammalia > Pilosa > Megalonychidae > Choloepus > Choloepus didactylus. Next base: position 176,092,048 of record NC_051310.1, read on the forward strand.
CTTCTGACTTTTGTTGAGATGTATCATTTTCATGCAAGCCTTTTTAATGTGGGCTGAATACAAATGACAGCAAATTAACTGAAATTGAAGAAAAATATTATTTATCATAACTTCTGTAAATAATATTGGGGATTGATATTTTCTGACTAGTATTTACCATCTAGTAAATACTTTACAGAAGTATTTACATAATTGCTTTACATAATTGTAAGCTTTACATAATTGGTAAATTTTAAGAGCTCACAATATATTTACTACTAAAGCTTACTTATAAAATTCTTTAATTATTCTTTAGTAGTTCAGAAGGCTTTCATAATCTTGCAGGTTGGCTAGGTTTTGTAGAATGACAATGGGCTCTAAATTGGGTTAGAAGGGATGGGTGACCAACGGCAGATTTAGGGTAGTATAGCCCATTGCTCTGAGACTACAGTCTCACCACAGAGGAGATAACCAGGAAATATCACTGAAAACCTCTCACCCAAAATGCAGTCCCACCTACTCACTCAACTAATGCACTGACCTTACACTGATGTACCGGGGTTCCTGTTGATGACTGGCAGTCATTCTCCTTATCTCTAGCTTACCCATGGTTATTAATCACAAATTCACATCTTAAGACATAAGAAAATATATCTAACTCAAGCTTAGGAAACTGAGGGCTTCAGAAAAAACACTGAGTTTAAAGAATATATCCTTGTAGGGAAACTACATCCCTGTACAAGCATTTGTTAAATGGTTCTCAAAGCCATTTTGTTTCTAACAAGTAACTGGTACCAGTAAGGACAACTTTTCCAGTTTTTTTCTTACTAACCAGTTGGGCTGCTCAAATTGAACACTCCAAGGACATTTAAATTTCCATTATTTGGAGAGCTGCACTCAAAGAGAGTAATAGGTTTAGTTTAAATGTCCCTTCTTCACCATGACAATCCGTAACCACATGTTCTCTTCTTCCCCCATCAACCTGCTCCCCACCACCACACATATTTTTGCTCTTTGCGTTTCACTTTAGTATTTAGCCTGTTGCTTTTCACCATAATTAATTCTCTTAAGCTATTCTAGTGGGTAATTTTATTTTGCCCCTCCTTTGGTCATATTTTTTATCATTATCAAGACATTTTGCAAGGTGATGATGCAAAATGAAGCTCTAATGTTTGGGATTTTTGTAATATATATTATCACTTTGGGGGGTGTTGTCTGTTGTTCCATTTGGTTGTTTTCTAAATATAGTATAGAATTATATTCCGCCTAGAAGTGGTCCTTCTTGTGAAAGGGATAAATGAATTTTAATTTCAGCTTTTAGAGGAATGTTTAGTAAATATGCTTGCCAGGTAGAATCCCATTTCCTCTCATTAGTTTGGGTAGCTTACAATGGAAATAAAGTGAAATTTTAAGTTATTTTTTTCCATCTGTAGTACTTTGGCCATTACTGTCTCTTCTTCTCCAAAAATAAAATCTATTTTTTTAGAATTATATAGAAACATTTTCAAATTATTGTAGGGAAATTTCAGTGTGGATCCACTATTCATAGTCTATTAAAAATGAGGAATTCTGAAGGGAGCAAACTACATTAAAGGAAAATAGAGTTAATGAATCAGGAGTTAAAACATAGCCAACAGAATTGAACTCCATGTAGAGGGCATCCGAGTCTCATTGCCTAATGGAAAACCCCAACCCTCTGCAGGTATCTAACAGGAATTTTCATGCTGTGCTGAGGTTAATATTCAGGGGATGGGATGATGTCTAGCTCTCTGTTTGAGCCTAATAACCTGCTTTTTGTAAATTTAGGGTAAAAAGTATATCTAAATTTTGATATACATCTTGTAGAGCAACATCAGTTCAGTTCATCTACATTTTATTGCACATATGAAAGAACAATCAGAAGGAGAGAAAGAGTCCTAGAATTTATTTTCTTCTATCTCCCTGAATTGATTTAGAAGATTTGTTTGAACTTCTTTGATTCATTGTTCAGAATTCTGTATCTCCTCTGAGGTTTTAGTTTCTTTTGACCAAGTCATATCTTCCTGTTTATTAGTAAGGCTTGTAATTTTTGGCTGATATCTAATCATCTGATTATATTGATGAGCTAACTCTGAAAGTCAGTTGCTTCCTCTTGTCTAAGGTTTTACTGTTGACTAACTTTGTGCTAAGGCTCTTCTTTGGTGCTTAGTCTACCTTATTCTAGAAATTTAGAATAGCCTGTGCTTAACTCAGCTCTTCTTCATCTGTTTTTTTTTCCCTAGATATGAGGTACAATTTTTAAGATTGCACTATTTGTGCATTTGTTTCACCTGCATGAGAAATCTTCATTTCTGCTGTCTCTTCCCTGGGAATTTTGATCTTTTCTGCTTGTTTTTGTGCTGAATTTTCTTCCCAGCTCCTATGACTTGTTTTAAATTCTTTGCCTCACTCAATGTCCCCATTTTTCTTACACTTTTAAGTTCTGGGACCCACCCCATATTGCAGTTGTTCATATTTAAGGCCCCCTCCCCACCTTTTATGCTTTTCTGCCTCTGGCTTCTTTCCTGTTAGGGTCTCCACCCTGGGGAGCCAGATGGGGTCAATCTGGAAAGGTGGGTCACTCCAGAAAAGTCTGCTTTGCATTAGATGATCCAGTCAACAGAAACTGCATTGAATGAGTGCATCTCTTGCCAATAGTTCTGCTCTGGTGTCTCTTTTTATAATTTCCCCCGGGGGCCCTTTTGTATATAGGACAATGTCAAGACTTGTGTTCCACCCTCTGTCTCTGTGGAATTGGGTCCCTCTGCTTAGCTATGCATGAGTTTCCAACTCATTGCTAGGAGTTGCTCTGTATTCCATGTCCACAGTGGGAAGCACATGGGCCACTGCCTCTGTATGACTCCCAAGCTGTGTGGGACTGAGTGAATAGGAGGGAATGGACCAGCAGGTCTGGGAAAGAAATTCCCTACCTGATATTTTTCTTTTCCTTTGATTCAGCATTTATGGAGTCCTTCTCCAGTGTCTACCATCTTCCAGAGTTCTAAACAAGTGGGATTTGCCCTTTGATTAACTGGTTCTCTGGAGAGGCATTTTCAGGCAATGTCTTATATCACCTTGTTGATGACATCATTTCCAGGAATAGCTTTTTGATTGTTTTTTTTTTTTTTTCTTTTTTCAATCTTTTCCAAGACTTTGTGGTTGTTATGCTTTTATGCCTATCTTGGGATCATTTTTACAAATCACTACCTCTAAGGAAATTATCAATTTCATCCATACTTTCAAATGTATTCAGGTCAACAAAAACTAGGCAGAGGTTCTAAGATGGCAGCATAGAGAGGAGTGGAAGCTAGTTAGTCACCATGGAACAACTAATAAACAACAAGGAACAACTAGTAAATAATCTGGAATAACTGTGGGGTGGGGGGGGACATGACCGTCCACTCATCATACACCAACCTGAATTGGGAGAAATGCCCGAGATTGCAGCATAAAATCTGTAAGTAAAAACTGCAGATGCAAGCTGGGAGCCTCCACCCTCCACAGCCCGAGCTGCAAAGCCTCATGGTGCTAGGAGAAGCTCTCTCCCAGCAAGCAAATATAGCTCAGCTAAGCTCTAACTGAGGTTTTGATTAACAAGGGTGGACTGCTTGCTAGGAGCTATGAATTCCTGACAAGCAGACAGAGGCTTTGGGAGATGACTGACCTTGGAGAGCTGGAGGGTGGCTGCAGACTGGCCCTGAAGGGGGCTTTCTGTCCCTGTTTTGCCTCAGTGGAGAAAGCCTCAGCCATTTTCAGTTCCCAGTGCTCTGACCCATATAAAGGTGGAGATAGCACAGAGAGAGACCATTGAAATGCTAATGACCTCTCCCTAGGGGTTCTATCTTCCCTAAGAGGAAAGGGGTGGTGCCAAGCTCTACTACCCACCTTCCATTCAGAACCAGACACCAGAGCCTGGGGAAAAACAGCCACAGGCCACACCTCCTTACACCAGTCTGGAGTTATAGGCTGACAGGCACCACCTGCTGGGCAGAAAAGCACAATGACCTGAGAAATCACAGGGTGTACCAATTCTAAGACACACCCTCAAAGAAATTGGATACTGAATATTTCTTCCTTCTGGGACCTAAGCCTGTTTTGGTCTGGAAAACCTGATTAGGGTAACCAAGGAAACAATGCCTAGACAACAGAAAGCTGTAATCTACACTAAGAAAAATGAAGGTATGGCCCAGTAAAAGGAATAAACCTACACTTCAACTGAGATACAGGAATTTAAACAACTAATAATAAGTCGATTCAAAAAGCTTAGGGAAGATATGGCAAAAGAGATGAACCATATAATGAAAATACTGGGCGTACATAAGGTAGAAATCAAAAGTTTGAAAAACCAAATGGCAGAATCTATGGAAATGAAAGGCACAACACAAGAGATGAAAGACACAATGGAAACATACAACAGCAGATCTCAAGAGGCAGAAGAAAACACTCAGGAACTGGAGAACAGTGCACCTGAAAGCCTACACACAAAAGAACAGATAGAGAAAAGAATGGAAAAATAGGAGCAATGTCTCTGGGAACTTAAGGACAAAAAGAAAAGCAAGAATGCCCATGTCATTGGTGTCCCAGAAGGAGAAGAGAAGGGAAAAGAGGCAGAAGCAATAATAGAGGAAATGATCAATGAAAATTTCCTATCTCTTATGAAAGATATAAAATTACAGATCCAAGGAGCACAGCATACCCCAAACAGAAAAGATCTGAGTAGGCCTACATCAAGACACTTAATAACCAGATTATCCAACATCAGAGATAAAGAGAGAATCCTAAAAGCAGCAAGAGAAAAGTGATCCATCACATACAAAGGAAGCTTGATAAGACAATGTGTGGATTTCTCAATAGGAACCATGGAAGCAAGAAGGAAGTGGGGTGATATATTTAAGATACTGAGTGTGGTTGAAAGAGGGAGGTTGGGACCATGTGGGACACCAGAACAAAAGATGAAGGATGAAGACTAGGACTGTGTAACTCAGGGAGACCTATGGTGCTCAACAGTTGTAATAAAAGGTACAGATATGCTTTTACATGAGGTAGAACAAATGAATGTCAACATTACAAAGTGTTAAAAACAGGATGGGATTGGGGGGAAAATACAATCAATGGAAACTAGAGAGTATAATTTACAGAAACATTCTATTATGCTTCCTTTAATATAATGAAGGCAATATACCAAAGCTAAATGCATATTGGGGGGGGTGGGAAATAGGGGAAGTGTATGGGACTCCTGGCATTGTTGATGATGTCTGACTCTTTATTCTACATTAAGTTAATGCTATCTTTCCTTTTGTTGCTTTCTAGCTGTCAAGTTTTGTTTTGTTTTTTTCTCTCTCTCTTTTCTTTTTCTTTTGTCTCTGCCTTCTTTGACTCTTCCTCCTTCTTTGTGGAAGAAGTGGAGATATCCTTATATAGATAGTGGTGATGGTGCTGAATACATAAATACATGACTACAGGGAACCAACGATTGTTTACATAGGATGGAATGTATGGTGTGTGAAAAAAGCCATCTTAAAAGAAATGGGGTGATGAAGAAACCTTGAAGGCACTATATTGAGTGAAATAAGAAAGACACATAAAGGCAAATATTGCAGGGTCTCACTGATATGAACTAATTATAATTTGTAAACTCATAGACATGAAATATAAGTTACCAGGATATAGAATGAGGCTAAAGAATGAGGAGTGGTTGCTTATTGTGAGCAGAATCCTCAACTAGGGTGAATTTAAACATTTGGAAATGGACAGGGGTGATGGTAGCATGTTGTGAGAATAGCTAACAGTGCTGAAAGGTGTGTGAAGGTGGTGGAAGGGGTAAGCTCAGGGTCATGTATGTCACCAGAAGCAAAGTTGGAGGTTAAAATATGGGAATCTTGTGGTGGACAATGTCCACGATTAACTATACAAATATTAGAAATCTCTCTCATGAACTAGAACAAATGTATGGCACTATAACTAGAAGTTAATAGTAGAGAGGCATATAGGAAAAAATATATACCTATTGCAGAGTATATACTACAGTTAGTAGCATTTTAACATTCTTTCATCAACAGTAACAAATGTACTATACCAAAACTATGAATCAATAATGGAGGGGGGCATGGTAAGGGGGATGAGAGGATTTGAGTTTCCTTTTTTTGCCTTTATTTCTTTTCTGGAGTAATGAAAATGTTCTAGAATTTAAAAAAAAACTTGCATTGATGGATGCACAGCTTTATGATGGTACCATGGGCAACTGATTGTACACATTGGATCACTGGATAGTTGTATGGTATGTGAACGATCTCAATAGAAATATATATATATATATATATATATATATATAAAACTAGACAAGTTGTTTTGAAATATAATTATTACTATTGCTTCCATTTTTTAGTTCATAAATCATTGTTTTTGTATTGTCTCTTCCCAACATTTTTTCTATTTGGCTGGGAGTTGTGAGTTAATAATGATTATAATTATTCATGGAGTCAGAACTCTACCTCAAGCAGTTGACTCCAAATCCTGTCTGTCACCAGAGTCTATTTGATACAGTTCTCTAAAAATCAATGACTTTTTGAGAATTGGAACTAACATTTGTTTTTCTAGTTATTTTTGCATCTCTTATTTGATGAGTCACACAGTTTTCTATATATTTACTGAAGTTTTCCAAATGATACAACTTAATATTTTTTCTATAATGATGATGGAAGAAATAAAAATGAAATAGATTCAAAGGGGAAAAAAGAGATGCATATGGGATGTTGAATATAATCAAAACCTGCCTAATAGGAAGTTTAAAATTATATATGCTTTAAAATGATAGATATTGGTCCTCTTTATTTTAAAGGCACAATTAGAAAGATCTTGAGATAAATATATAGTGTACTAGGTTGAATTCTATGCTCCAGAAAAATATATGTACTTAATCTATTCCTGTGGATGTGGATTCATTGTAAATAGGACCAATTGAAGATGTTATTTTTTAATCAAGATGTGGTCCAACTGAATAATGTTGGGTCTCAATCCCATTTATGAAAGCTTTATGAAAACAGAGCCACACAGAGGAGCAGAAGCTGGAAATCAAGGGAACCTGGAACCTGGAAGAGAAAGAAGAGGACATTGACATGTGAAGATGAGAAGCCAAGGGCTTGAGGATAGCTGGGAGCTAGCCCCAGAATGCTACCAGTCTTCAGGAAGAAAGCGTTTCCTTGTCGATGTCTCCAGTTTAGACTTTTCCTAGTCTCAAGACCTTGAGCCAATAAATTCTCATTGTTTAAGTGAACCCATTTTGTGGTATTTGTAGTCAAAGCTGGGAAACTAAGACATATAGTTGCTTTTATCTCTTTAAGAACCTCTATACTCATTCATATTAACAATCCTTCCGATGCCGATAGTGTAATTCTATTACATGGAAAGAATTATAATTCATCAAATGTGTTTTATTACCACTTTAAATATAAAAAGAAATATTAGATAGTCAATATATCTACAGAATGAACTATAGCAGACATATTAAAAATGTCTGTAAGGGAGAATAACAGGTAACTATGCCTCAATGCTGCCCATTTTAGAAAATCATATATCTATGCTTACAGGTATATTATTTATTAGCAACTTATTGCTTAGCTTTACTTTTCTCACTACAATAAGCCCATTAAGACATTTTTAGACATATGAATGCTGTCACTCCTTTAGATTTAATGTTTCCAACATAATTTACCAAATTGTGCAGCCAAATACTTCTATAGTCATAATGAAAATATGAGTTTTACAATATAATTAATGCCAATTTAGCAAGAGCAAAATTAAAACCTCAATGAAGATAAAATGTTTGCTGTTTCTTAAATCCAATTAAGGATGGAAAAAGGTTAATTAATAAAATATTCTGAAAATTTCTTCAATTAACAATTAATTTTTTCAGTCAATAAGAGAACACAAGAAAACAAATATTTGACTTTATGAAAGAAATATTTAAATTTAGGATTTGTTCCACTTCATGTAAAAGTTACTATGAGAGTGATATCACTACTTAGAATACAACAGAACCCAAAAAGAAGGTCTAAGGTTAAATACATATTTTAAATTCTCCTTACATAACAAAAAATAAATCAAACATGAACTCTTCTCTTGTTCGTTTGTTTCAGTTGTATGTCATTGAGAACATTTACCAAAAAAAAAAAAAAAAGTAAAATCAAGACTCACGTATAGTCTTAAATGTAGGCCTTGTGTTCATAAACAAAATGAATATACCATCTGTTCCTGTTTGCTAATGCTGCAGTTTTGCAAAACACCAGAAACAGATTGGATTTTATAAAGAGGGATTATTTGGATATAAAGTTACAGTGTTAAGGCCATAAATTATCCAGGGTAAGGCATCAACAATAAGGTACCTTCACTGAAGGATGGACATTGGCATCTGGAAAACCTCTGTTAGCTGGGAAGGCAAATGGCTGGTGTCTGCTTGCTCCCAGTTTGTGTTTCAAAATGGTTTTCTGCAAAATGTTGCTCTTGAGGTGTTTTGTCCTCTCTTAGCTGCAGCTCCTCTTCAAAATGTCACTCTCAGTTGTTCTGAGGTCCTTCTGTCTGTGAACTCCAGTGATCCAATTAACACCCACCCTGAATGGGCAGGGTAACACCTCCATGGAAATTATCCAATCAAGCATTTCACTCACAGTTGATTGAGTCACATCTCCATGGAAACACTCAAAGAATTCCAATCTAATCAACACTAATACATCTGCCCCAACAAGATTGCATCAAAGAACATGGCATTTTGGGGGACAATACATCCAAACTGGCACACCATCTTTTTAAATGAAACTGAAAGCCTAAGACACATAAAACAAAGATCAAACATGCAATACTAGAGAGATGTGGTAGCTTTTTTATCACTAATTGTTGTAAGTGTATTTATTTGTATTGCAGTAGTTAATGCACAGCCATCAATGAAACTTTCATATCAGTTAATATTTATATCTAAAGTTTCATGTCATTTACGTATTGTGACCTTTTCCCTTTAGACTTATAATAAATATTCAAATAGAAGCAATTTAATTGAAGCACAAAATATTTTGTTGTTACAAATGTTAGGGTACAAATGGTGAAGCTTTGTGAAGGAAAAGCCATGCAATATTAGAAAATTTTCAGAAAAACATCTGGTTATATGGATTTGCAAATTTAATTCCTTATAAATTCAGGAGAAATCTCTGTTGCAGAAGTCAGGAGTTGCAAGTGGAGGAAGGGATGGATTAGAAGAAGAGCTTCAGAAGAGGGACACTTCAACATTCAATATTGAAATGATCTGTCTTAGAAGCCTCTATCTGAATTTTCATGGCCAAAATGTTAATTTGGAGCCAATAGAGCTAGTTCAAACTTTTCATTTAACAAATAAGAAAAATAGGGCCCAGAAATGTTTAGTAATTCAGCAAGGGCTTGCAACAAGTATACATCAACATTAAGCTAAAATTCTGTATATTTTCCAATGCAGTAATGCTTGTATTTTCTAAGATTCATCATTTGGGATCTCCCAATATATTACACTATCTCAGGCACCAAGAGTATAAGCAAAGTATTCTTGCCCTTTAACTTGCTGACTGTTACCTTAATCTGCTAATTAGGCTTGATTCCACCAACTGGAAAAATATGCCCAGAGAAAAGAAACTTATTTGGGATAAGTAACCTTTCTGTAAGAAGATAGTTACTTAAAGAGATGAGGATATTTGGGATAAATTCAGTAGTCAATTAAAATAAAAGGCAAGTGATTATGAGGAGTATTTCTTGGCTTATGATGAATTGATGGATATTACTGATATTGCTCAGATATTGTTGCCATATTTGAAGTGACTGGATAATTAGTACCTATGAAGAGTCTGTGTGGAACAACTACAGATAAAAATATTTTCAAACAAGTTGATAAAATTCTAATTGAAGGAGAGGAGTTAAGATGGCGGCATAGAAAGGAGTGGAAGACTGTTAGTCCTCCCCTGGAACAATCCATAAATGACCAAAAAACTAGTAAATAACCTGGAATAACTGCAGGGAGACAAACATGACTGTCCACTCATCATCCACCAACCTGAATTGGGAGGAATGCCTGAGATCGCAGCATAAAATCTGTAAGTAAAACTCCAGACCCACGCTGAGAGCCAAGAGCCAAGAGCCCCTCCCTCATGGAAGACTCGTGGTGCTAGAGAGCAGCACTCTCTCAGCCCAGCTCCAACTGGGGTTTTAATGTTAACTGCTCAATACAGACAGCAAATCCTCAACAAGCAGACAGAGGCTTTTGGTGACAACTGACCTTGGGAGAATCGGGGGACATATCTGTCTCAGGACAGGGAGCCCAGAGGATTGGGTGCTATCTCGGGCTGATGGGTGACTCTGGGAGCTTTTCTGTCCCTTTCTCTCTCTAGAGAAAACCTCAACCATTTTCAGCCCACAGTGCTTTGCAGTAAAGACAGCCTCAGTCATTGTAAAATCAAAACAATTTGATCAGCAGAGTCAGAGAAACAAAGAACCTATTGATATGCAGATGACCTCTCTGGAGAGGACATAGCTTCCCAAGAGGAAAGGGAGGGGCCCAGCTCCACTGCCTGCCTTACTGGAACCAGACCCCAAAGCCTGGGGGAGGAGAGCCACAGGCCACACTCTCTTACACCAGCTTGTGACAGGCTGACAGCTGCCCCTGCTGGGCAGAAAAGCACAGGTATATCAATCCTCTAAGAAAAACCATCAGGGAAACCAGATACTGAATATTTCTTCCTTCTGTGACCTGAGCCTGTTCTTGTCTGGGAAAACCTGATTGGTGTGGCCTAGGAGGTCAGATGCCTAGACAACAGAAAACTACAACCTACACTAAGAAAAACAAAGCTATGGCCCAGTCAAAGGAACCAACATACACTTCAACTGAGATACAGGAATTTAAACAACTAATGCTAAATCAATTCAAAAAGTTTAGAGAATATTTTGCAAAAGAGATAGAGGCTGTAAAGAAAACACTGGGCATACATAAGGCAGAAATCGAAAGTTCAAAAGAACAACTAGTAGAATCTATGGAAATGAAAGGCACAACACAAGAGATGAAAGACACAATGGAAGCATACAACAGCAGATCTCAAGAGGCAGAAGAAAACACTCAAGAATGGAGAACAAAACTCCTGAAAGCCTATACACAAAGGAGCAGTTGGAGAAAAGAATGAAAAAATATGAGCAACGTCTCTGGGAACTTAAGGATGAATCAAAGTACAATAAAGTACATATCATTGGTGTCCCAGAAGGAGAAGAGAAGAGAAAAGGGGCAGAAGCAATAATAGAGGAAATAATTAATGAAAATTTCCCATCTCTTATGAAAGACATAAAATTACAGATCCAAGAAGTGCAGCGTACTTCAAACAGAATAGATCTGAATAAGCCTATGCCAAGACACTTAATAATCAGATTATCAAATGTCAAAGACAAAGAGAGAATCCTGAAAGCAGCAAGAGAAAAACAATCCATCACATACAATATTCCATTGCATGCATATGCCACATATTGTTTATCCATTAATCAATTGATGGACACTTGGATTGCTTCCATATTTTGGAAATTGTGAATAGTGCTGCTATGAAAATTAGTGTGCAAATATCTGTTCAATTTCTTGCTTTCAATTATTTTGGGTACATATCTAGAAGTGGGTTTTCCAGGTCATATGGTAGTTCTATACTTAACTTTGTGAGAAGCCACCAAACTGACTTCCACAGTGATTGCACCATTTTATATTCCCGCTAGCAATGAATGAGTGTTCCTATTCCTCCACATCTTCTCCAGCACTTGTAATGTGTTTTCTTTGTACAAGTCCTTCACATCCTTGTTTATAGTTATTCCTAGATATTTGATTCTTTTAGTTGCTAATGTAAATAGAATTTTTTTCTTGATTTCCCCCTCAGAATGTTCATTACTGGTTTATAGAAACACTGCCCATTTTTTGCATGCTGATCTTGTACCCTGCCATTTTGCTGAATTCATTTATTAGCTCTAGTAGCTTTGTTGTAGTTTTTCAGGACTTTTTATATATAGGATCATGTCATCTGTAAATAAAGAAATTGAAAAATTTCCACTTTCTATGTCTTTTATTTTTCTTGCCTAACTCCTTTGGTTAGTATTTCCAGTACCATGTAGAGTAACAGTGGTGACAGTGGGCATCCTTGTCTTGTTCCAGATCTTAGAGGGAATGCTTTCCATCTTTCACCATTGAATATGATGTTGGTGGTGGGTTTTTCATAAAGGCCTTTTATCACATTGAGAAAGTTTCCCCTATTCCTGTTTTCCTAAGTGTTTTTATCAGGATAGGATTCTGGGCAAAATTAACAGCCATCATATTTCAACAGCATGCAGTAATAAACACTTATTTCTTGTTTTCAAGTCAACAGTTTAATTGGGAGTTTCTGCTAATTCTAGGGCACAGGATAAGGGGCCAGAAATTATCAGTGAGATGTGGATAAGTAACATGGCCAATTCCAAAGTCAAGAAGTGGGGAAATATAATCCACCCACCTTAATGCAGTGACAATGGTATAGATGTATAACACCACTGTAGGGGAATGAATAATTGGTACCAGTTATTCAATATACCAAGATTAGTAATGTATAAACTAGCTAGATGGTATCAACAGCCAGAATCTAAACTAGGAAGTTTGAATTTATATATTGATTACAGTTTTTTTTAATATAATTCAGACACAAAACTTTTGCTTTCCAAGTGTATAATTCAGTGGTTTTTAGCATATTGTGAAACATCATCACTATCTAATTCCAGAATATTTCTTCACCCCCAAAAGAAACCTTGCAGGCATTAGTTGGCACTGCTCATTGACCCCTACTCACAGCCTCTGGAAACCTATTGCCATGGATTTGCTTATTCTGAACATATCATGTAAATGACATCATGTATTATGTGCCCTTTTGTATCTGCCTTCTTTTCTTGGCATTGTGGTTTTGGGGTTCATCAGTGTTGTAACCATGTATCAGTACTTCATTCATTTTTATGGATGAAAGGTGTTTCATTGCATGAATATGATTTCTATGAATTTGTCCATTCATCAGTATGGGTAGAAGTCTGGGTTGTTTTCACTATGTGGCTATTGTGAATGAAGCTGCTTTGAACAATACTGTTTTAAAAAAAGGATGCTGGATTTTGTCAAATGCCTTTTCTGCATCAATGGAGATGATCATGTGATTTTTTTCCCTTCATTTTTTAATATGGTGCATTATATTATTTGATTTTCTTGTCTTGAACTACCTTTACATAGCATACCTGGGATAAAACTCACTTGGTCTTTGTTCCAGTTTGCTAATTCTGCCATTATGCAAAATACTAAAATAGCTTTTATAAAGCAAGTTTATTTGGTTACAAAGTTATAGTCTTGAGACCATAAAAGTGTCCAAGCTAAGGCATCAACAATAGGTTACCTTCATGGAAGAATGGCCAGTGGTTTCTGGCATACCTCTGTTGTCTGGGAAAGCATGTGGCTGATGTTTTCTTCCTTTGCCCCCACGTTGTGTTTCAAAATGGCTTTCTCCCAGGATGTTTCCCCCTAGGCATCTGGGGGTATTCTCTTAGTTTCTCCCAGGAAAACCCTGGAGTAGCAAAAGTCTACTTTCAATGGCCGTCTTCAAAATGTCTCTCTTGGCTGCAGCACAGAGCTCCTTCTGTCTGAGCCTTTATAGGGCTCTGGTAAAATAATCAAGAACCATGCTGAATGGGTGGGGCCATCACCATGGAAACAATCTAATCAAAGGTATTACCCACAGCTGGGTGGGTCACATATCCATTCCCACCTAATCAACACTAATATATCAGCCCCGACAAAACTGCATTAAAGAACATGGCATTTTAGGGGACATAATACATAAAACTGGCACAGTCATAATGCACAATTCTCTTAATATATTATTGGATTTGTTGTGCAAGTATTTTGTTAAGGATTTTTGCATCTATATTCATAAGAGAAATTGGTCTGTAATTTTCTTTTCTTGCAGTATCTTTATCTGGTTTGGGGATTAGGGTGATGTTGGCCTCATCGGATGAGTTATGTGGTGTTCCCTCTTGTTCAATTTTTTTTTGAAGATTTTGAGCAAGATTGGTATTAATTCTTCTTGGTATGATTGGTAGAATTCACCTGTGAAGCCATCTGGTCCTGGGCTTTACTTTTTTGTGAGGATTTTGGTGACTGATTCAATCTCTTTATTCGTAATTAGTCTTTTCAGATATTTTATTTCTTCTCAAGTCAGGGTAGGTTTGCCATGTATTTCTAGGAATTTGTCCATTTCATCTAGATTTTCTAATTTGTTGGCATACAGTTATTCATAGTATCCTCTTACAACCCTTTTTGTTTCTATGGGGTCATTATTAATGTCTCCTATCTCATTTTTTATTTTATTTGTTTGTATTTTCTCTCTTTTAGTAAGTCTAGCTAATGGATTGTCAATTTTATTGATCTTTCCAAGAAACTACTTTTGGTTTTGCTAGTGCTTTCTATTGTTTTGTTTTTCTTCTATTCTCAATTTCATTTATTTCTGCTCTAGTCTTTGTTATTTCTTTCCTTCTGCTTTTTAGGGATTTAGGCTTCCTGATCCTTTTGTAGTTCCTCTAGTTGTGCTATTAGGTCTTTGATTTTAGCTCTTTCTTCTTTTTTAATGTAAGCATGTAGGGCTATAAATTTCCCTCTCAGAACTGATTTTGCTGCATCCCATAAGTTTTGATATGTTATGTTCTTGTTTTCATTCATCTCAAGAAATTTACTGATTTCTCTTGCAATTTTTTCTTTGACACAGTGATTATTTAAGAATGTGTAATTTAACTTCCACATATTTGTGGATTTTCTATTTTCTGCCTGTTATTGATTCCTTCTTCATTCCATTATGTTCAGAAAATATATTGTGTATAATTTTGATTGTTTTACATTTATTGAGACTTCTTTTGTGACTGAAAATGTGGTCTATCCTGGAGAAAGATGCATGTTCACTTGAGAAAAATGTATATGCTGCTGTGTTGGCGTGTAGTGTTCTGTATATGTTTGTTAGGTCTAGTTCATTTATCATATTATTCAAGTGCTCAGTTTCCTTAATGATCTTCTGTCTAGATGTTGTATCTATTGATGAGAGTGGTGTATTGAATTCTCCAACTACTATTGTAGTTATAGTATTGCCAGTGTTTGCCTCATGTATTTGGACCACCCTTGTTAGGTGCATAACTATTTATGATTGATTATATGTTCTTGGTGGATTGCCACTTTTATTACTATATAGTATCCTTCTTTGTCTCTTTTAACAGCTTTTGTCTTCAAGTCTATTTTGTCTGGTATTACTATAGCTACCCCATATCCTTTTTGGTTACTGTTTGCATGGGATATCTTTTTCCATCCTTTCCCTTTCAACCTATTTGTGTCTTTGGTCTAAGATGAGTCTCTTGTAAACAATGTATAATTGGATTATACATTTTTATCCATTCTGCCAATCTGCATCTTTTGGTTGGGAAGTTTAATCATTAATATTAAATGTTATTACTGTAAAGGCAGTACCTACTTCAGCCATTTGGCCTTTGGGTTTTATACATTATATTTTTTTGTATCTCTTCCTTTATAGCAATCTCTTTTTCCGTATGGTTGATCTTTTGTGATGTATCTGATTCTCTTTGCCATTTTTGCTTCTGCATATTTTTAAATACTTTCTTTGTGGTTATCTTGGAATTGGTAAAACACAAAATACATATAATGCCACTAATGTGAAAATATACCAACCTAGCTTCAATAGCATACATACTCTCTGAACCCATATCCTTTTGTTTTTTCCTCTTTATGTTGTTTTTGTCCTACTTTATCTCTGCATTTTGTGTGTCCATTATCAGGAAATATACCTTTTTCTTGTTCATTTGTATTCTGCATTTACCCTTTTAGTTACTGTTACTGAAGATCTTCATTTCTTCACACCACTCAAAGCCTATCTTTTCCTTTTAACCTGCAGAACTCCCTTCAGTAATTCTTGTAAGAAAGGTTTTTTTGTTGATGAACTCTCTTAGTCTCTGTTAATCTGTGAAAATTTTAAACTCTCCCTTGTTTTTGAAGAGCAGTTTTGTTGGATAAAGATAAAGAATTTTTGACTGTCAGTTTTTCTCTTGCAATACCTTAAATATATCTTACCACTCCCTTCTCATCTCCATTATTTCTGATTAAAAAATGGAACTTAATCTTATTGAGGATCCCTTGTATGTGACGAATCACTTTTCTCTTGCTGCTTTCAGATTTCTCTCTTTATCTTTGGCATTTGACATTGTGATTATTATGTGCCTCAGAGTAGGTCTATTAGGGCTTATTCTGTTTGGAGTACAATGCACTTCTTGGACATGTGTATTTATGTCTTTCATAATAGTTGGGAAGTTTGAGGCCAGCCATTATTCCCTCAAATACTCTCTTTTCCCCTTTTTCATTCTGTTCTTCTTGTGGGACACCACAATGCATATGCTTGTATGCTGCATGCCATCATTCAAACCTCTGAGACACTGTTCAGTTTTTTCTCTCTTTTCTCTATCTGTTCTTCTTATGATTTAAATTTTCCTTCTTTCTAGTTCACTGATTCTTTTGCCTGTTAAAATCTGTTGCTGTTTGCCTCTAGTGCATTTTTTAATTAAATTAAGTTTTATTGAGATATATTCACATACCATACAATTATCCATGGTGTACAATCAACTATTCACAGTACCATCATATAGTTGTGCATTCATCACCCCAGTCTATTTTTGAACATTTTCCTTACACCAGAAAGAATCAGAACAAGAATAAAAAGTAAAAGTGAAAAAGAACACCCAAACCATCTCCCCATCCCATCCTAGTTTTCATTTAGGTTTTGTCCCCATTTTTCTACTCATCCATCCATACACTGGATAAAGGGAGTGTGATCCACAGGGTTTTCATGATCACACTGTCAACCCTTGTAAGCTACATTGTTACACATTCATCTTCAGGAGCCAAGGCTACTGGGCTGGAGTTTGATAGTTTCAGGTATTTACTTCTAGCTATTCCAGTACATTAAAACCTAAAAAGTGTTACCTATGTAGTGTGTAAGAATATCCGCCAGAGTGACTTCTTGACTTCATTTGAAATCTCTCAGCCACTGAAGCTTTATTTTGTTTCATTTTGCATCCCCCTTCTGGTCAAGAAGATGTTCTCAATCCCATGATGCCAGGTCCAGATTTACCCCCAGGAGTCATATCCCACATTACCAGGGAGATTTACAACCCTGGGTGTCAGATCCCATGTAGGGGGGAAGGCAGTGAATTCACCTGCTGAGTCAGTTTAGCTAGAGAGAGAGGGCCACATCTGAGCAACAAAGAGGACTCAGAGGGAGAATTTTAGGCACAATTATGAGCAGGTTTAGCCTCTCCTTTGCAGTAATGAGCTTCATAAGGGCAAGCCCCAAAATAGAATGCTTGGGATACTAAACTGTCAGTCCTCAATGTTTGTGAGAACATTAGCAACAATCCAGGTAAGGAAGTCCAACACTTCCACTTGGCTCTAGTATATGTTAATGTCTACTATTTGCCTTTCTTCCTCATAATTTCTATGCTTCTTTTTAAATGTTTAAGTTTGTCTTTATACTTGCCTACTGTCTTCTTAATATCCTTAAGCTCTATTCCATATTTTCCTTCATCTTTTTAAATTAGGGTTTCCAAATTCTGCATCTCCTCTGAAGTTTTAATTTTTTTCCCTTGACTGGGTCACTTCTTCCTGTTTCCTATTAAGGGTTGTAATTTTCTTTTTCCTGATATCTGGGCATCTGATTATTTTGATGAGTTAACTACAAAGGTCAGTTTCTCCCTGATATCTAGATTTTATTGTTGATTGGCTTTGCATTAAGGTTTTTTTGTTGATGCTTGGGCCAACTTATTCTGAACCCTAAAGTAGCCCAAGTTTAATTTTTTTATATTTTCTCATGTCTTCTTCATCTTTTTCTTGCCCTGAATATGAACCTCAATTTTTAAGATTGCATTTTATGTGCAATTGTTTTACTTTCAGGAGAAAGCTCCCTTTCCTCTCTTCCTTCTTTGGAAATATTGATCTGTTCTGTTTGTTTTACTGCTAAATTTTGTCAACAGCTCCAATGATTGTCAGGTGAGAACTGATCTGCAAATTCATGTATTAACATTGCCCATGGCCAGGAAGAGAACTAACAGAAAAATGCAGGGAAAAATTCTCAAATTACCCAAAGCCCAGGGATAGATACTGTTTACACCAGTCAGAGTGGAAAAAAAAAATCATAGTTCATGAAGCATTGAATAGAGGGCTCAGAGGTGTATTGCCTCAGTTTAGGCAAAATTAGATGTAGAGTAAATGTTGCTCTGCCTAACAAAGCTTAAAAGCAAACCTCAAAAAGATTGAACTGTTTCTGAGAATGTTAACCCCATTTGAGAATACAGCTCAAGAATATTAATTATAAAAATACAGCATCCCACAAAGTAAAGTTTACTATGTATGGCATTTAATAAAAAACATCTATTATGCAAAAATGTAATAAATATGACCTAAAATGAGGAGAAAAACAAATATTAGAAATGTACCCCAAATTACAGCTGCGTATTTTGTTGAATATCTATAATCATGTAGGAAAAAGAGATTCTTCTATAGTCATTCCACGGAGTAAATGCTTGCAATTTGCTTTTGTGTAGGTTTGAATGTTTTAAAAATCAGAGACTTCTGATTTCAGCTTCGACATAAAAGAGATTGGAAGTCAACATTTTCACTCTTACAGCCAATAAAAAAAAAAAAAAACTGGGAAAACTGAAAATCAATGACTTTTCATGAACCCATTAGAGAACAGAGATTGCAGGGCAAACTTCCACTGTGAAATTGGGAGAGACAGGTGCATCCAGGGAAATAAGCAACTGAGAACAGTTTACTTGGAGCAGAAACTACTGGAGCCATAAACACTTCAGTATTAATTTTGATGAATTGCTGGAGGCTGAGTATGAACAAGAGTGAGAAACTCCTGGGGGTTGCAGACTCAGGAGGTTCCCAAACATTTGTGAAATTTCCCTCTAAGAACTTTACCAAGTCTCATAGTGAAGATCCTCTTGGCTCTGGCAGTAAGAAATGACTAACCATTGTAAAATATGCACAGAGCCTTCCAGAAGACAATAGTAAAAATTAAACGAATCTGGATAAAGTATGGATTTTAGTTAATAATAATCTATTGATATTAGTTCCTGTGTTGTGATGAATGTACTGTATGGATTTAAGATGGGGAACTGGTTATGGAATATATGGGAACCTGTACCACTTCTCAAATTCTCTGACAATCTAAAAGTATTCAATAAAAGCTTATTAAAAAGAGCACGTAAAAAGCATAAAAATGTCTTTAGCAGTATAAGTAGTCTTTTGACTTTCAATAAAACAATGGATACTCAGCCATGATTCCCTTTCCAGAGCATGGGAATTCTAGAATTGGAATGATAATGTAATTTAAACTAGGGAATTAGCAAATATGATCACACCTTAACTGAAGTAGTCTCATCAAAAGGTCTTACTTAACAACCACAGTGATGGATTAAATTTAAGAACACATTTTTATGGGGTACTTATCTCTTCAAACCAACACTTGGGGTTCAGTGTTGCTCTAAATGTCTAACATAGTAGTAGTGATTAGGATTTGAAATTGTGTTAGCTCTTACCTAATTTTATAATTGACAATGATGGTAATCACATATTTCTCTTTTGTAAGTTCATATAAGACTTCTAAAAGATCACATTTCATTATATTAGGCTGAAATTTAATAAGCGTATTATTGGAAGCCCTGGAATTACACAAGGAGTTCTTTTAAATTGCTGATGATGTAACATTATTTACTAGAATATGATTAGAACATTATTAAAAAAAAACACAACAGTTTCCAGAACTCAATTTTAGATAATAACAGCACATAAACTTTACTTTTAGATTAAGTTTAGACTATGCTTCATACTTGGGATGTAAAGATGGATGCAATATACTTCCTTGCCTTCAAAAAGCTTATTTGTGGGAGAAGGAGCTAGGTTAACAGAGTAGTGCAAAGCCCATTACTAGACATCTGATGAGGGAGGCACTGGCTTCCAGGGAAATACACAAGAGGGATGCTTAACTCAGATAGAATTATGTATTAAGATAGTGATTGGATCGTTAAACATACAATACCTGAGCCTAATCTAAATGGACAGAGTTTAGTCAGAAACCAGTAAGTTGATCTTTTTAGGTAGAACATGTGTAAAGACACTGAGGTGCAATAGAGTAAGTAGTTTATTGGGGGAAAATTACAAGGCTTTGGTGTGCTTCAGGGTAATTATTAGAGTTGAGGTTAAAGAGGCAAGTGATAGTCAAATTTAACCAACCTGTAACAATATACAATTAAGTCTTGAATACTTACTTCATATTCATTTTTAGTATAATGCCAATAGGTATATTTGTAATTTGATAATATTACAAATTCTGTGTCATTGCTGAAATAGAAAATAATGGCAGTTTAGATGTAATGATTAATTTGGATGTAATTTCTTAATACAAGCCATTGTTCAAAATTATTCAGAATCCAGATTTCTGGTTGTGTGGGAAGGATGAAGAGAATAAACTAAAATTGTTTCCTTATATCATCAACAGGATTCTAGTAACTGAGTAGAATCAAAGGGATGATACTCACTCCACTGTAAGTTGTAGCTTGTAGGGGGGAAGCACAAATTGCAGGCATGGTTTAGTGAAGGAATTGCTGAAATTTTGTAAGACTGCCACGTATTAACCTGTCACTAAAACGTTAAGACAGCATTCTGCAATGAATAGTTGGTATAATTAGGTAATGATGGAATTGAACAGGCTTGTTTTTATTTTATATTTTTTAGGGAAAGTCTAGTTGAAATTTTCTCTACATAGTTACTCCAAGCAAAAACCATGGAATGGCTAGATACTGTAACAAAATTTCAGAATTTTTTTTAACTTAATGCTTACTAAACATTACATGATTTCAAGTGTGTATAGCCTTTGTCATTACACTATTCATCTCTATAATGAAATATGTGTCCATAAATTCAAGGCCTTCTATGGCCAGGGATTGTCCTAGTTGTGGCTGAGGTGCTGGACCAACCAAGCAGTCCCATCCTCTCTCACGTGGCTATATTCCACACATATTCCTCCCTGACATGTAGGACTACATCACCACTAAAACAGCTATTCAATAGTAGCAGAGAGGGTTAATATTTTCACTAATCTTGGAAAATAAAATAAATGCTTACAGAATTATGGATGTTCAGATCTTATTCAGCCTCTTTAAAACAAAGGATGAGATAGTCAGGAGTGAGATTTTGGTTCATATGACCCATATGGTAAATTACATCTCAGAAGGAACCTATATGACAATCTTCTGAAATATGGAATGTGTACTAATTGTGGACAGCCAACATAATTCTATTAAAACCTACTTTTACCAAACTTGAAAGGGTAAACTCCATTTTTGTTCAGTTCTCATAATGTATAATGCTAACGCAGTTGTCTAAATATCCTGACATTCACCTAACTTTATGTGCATATAATTCAAGGTAATTGAATTCTTAGATTACTTCATAGCTTTATTATGTTCTAAGGAGAGTAAGTTTCAAAATTAATTCTTTTGATAGTGGAAATAATCTCAGATAACACATGCTCCACAGAGAGAATTCATTGTGAACATTTATGATTTATTAAGATATCAAATCATAAGAAAGTATAGATTTGAGATGCTAGTGGAATTTGGCTTCAAGTAGGAGAATGAGAACTGATTAACATAAATATTCAGAACTCTGTTTATCTGTCTGTGAGCCTCAAAGAATATAATTCTAATTTCTGCAATACCAATACTGTTGTCTAATTTAGCCTCATATTATACAACCACTTTGAATCTCTTTGATTTTCATTGGTTCTAAATGGAAAAACAGGGACTTATATTCTATATGAATTTTACTTCCTTAAAACAATGCTGGATTTTTCACCAGTCCCATCATTTACTCTGGCAAGTTCCTGTGCTGGTCTGAATGTATTATGTACCCCAGGAAAGCCACGTTCTTTTAATCCAATCTTGTGGAGGCAGATTTGTTGTGGGTGGGATCTTTTGATGAGGTTTTATCCATGGAGATGTAACCCACCCTGTTGTGCATGGGACCTTTTGATTAGATTGTTTCCATGGAGGTGTGAACTCCGTGCATTCAAGGTGGCTCTTAGCTAGTTTACTGGAGTACTTAAGAGAGCTCAGAAAGAGAAACAGAGCTCAGAGGCAGCACAGACTGAGACACTTAGAGAGACACTTGGAGAGAAAACACCCAGAGACATTTTGGAGACAGCCATTGAATCCAGAACCAGGAGAGAAGCTGAGAGATGGAGTCGCGTTTTCCCTGGAAAAGCTAAGAGAGGACCCTCAGAAGCTTAGAGAGAAATGCCCTGGGAGAAACAAGCAAGAATGCACAGGGGCTGAGAGAGAGAAGCTAAGACAGAAACTCAGAGACATTTTGGAGAAAGCAACGGAAATGAAATGTTAATCCTGGGAGAGACCCAGAAGACTCCGGCCACGTGCCTTCCTATGTAACAGAGGAACCCCAGATGCCGTCAGCCTTTCTTCAGAGAAAGTATTGTCCTAATGATGCTTAATTGGGACATTTTCATGGCCTTAGACCTGTAAATTTATGAATTAATAAACTCCTATTATAAAAGCCAATCCATTTATGGTATTTTGCTTTCTAGCACCTTTAGCAAACTGGAACAGTACCCAATATTCACATGAAACAAACTTCAAAGAAGCTTAATGTTATCACAACAGAAAGGTTACATAGGAAGAGGATGATTGTTATAAAAAGCAAAATGACCTGACCATGGGCCAATTAACAGGGAATATTTATTAAACAATGTTCTTTAGCAGTTTCATAATACGTAAGTCAATATTGGAACATAGCCAGATGTGAGGATCATCCCACATGTGTTACATAGTTGTAAGAGTAGAAAATGTCATTCATCAGGATTTGGGAGTTGGCCAGTGCTGCCACCCTGAGTCAGAGCAGTTAAAGGATTCTCAGTCCACAGGTTGGTGCTGAGGCTGATTGATACAAACATAGTTTGAAATCCAGTTTTCGTTGAGAGCACCACAGAAATCTCTCCTTTGAAAGATGCTTTCTCTTCTCATTCAAAGAATGGTTTTGAAGACACCCTTCTTTAAAGTTCCTGTTCTCAGAGCTCCACCCTTCTGCCTCTGGTACAGACCAGGCTCTCGGGGGCAATACCTAGCCTGGGGACCCAGAGCTGGATGTGGCTTTTAGATGAAACTGGTGCTTCAGGATTGCCTCCATCTTTCCTCGTGCAGCCCCAGCAGGTTCACCACCCAGAGGGGACAGTAGATCCAGGATGTAGTCTCATCCATTGAGTGTGGACCCAGGTATGTTGTGTGTGTCAGGATGATGGTCTTGTCCCAGGATACCTCAGACCCTTCTCATTTCACATGGAGAAGGAGGCCAAACCTAGGTGTCTCCAGAAAGACCAGGCAGGACTGGGCTGGGACAAGAGTGGCCCTAACTCTGTGGGGAAAGTAGATGCCTGCACTTCAACAGCTCATTCAGGCTTGGATTATGTCCATCGTTCTAATTTGGAATTTGGGAAAGGCACATTGGATTCCTTAAAGTTGTTGGCCAAGCATTCTAACATTTCCATTAAATCCTTTTTTAACTAGTCTCATTTTGAAAAGATTTGAGATTATTAGGTATGAAAATTTGTTTTCTCAAATGGCACTGCATTTGACAGCATGACTTTTTAAAAGTTTTATTGCTCTTTTTATCTTCCTTTCCACCTTAAGATATGTGTACCTGATGCAAATAATTCCAAGACCACTATGTTTGTATGTTATGAGGGTGGAGGCAGAACCCATGGGTACCTGGGATTAGATTATTTTAGATAATTTAGACAATTTCATAGTTGTCTACATCAACAATATGATCAAGTATAGCTGACATGTATTTCATTCAATAGTTACTTTGGGCTCCATGCCTGACTGCCTCTACAAAATATACATTTTTTGACTCAGCTTCAGTTATAATGGCAGGGTTTGGAGATAAAATAGCTTATGCTGCAAAACACATGGATCTTTTATCCTAAAGTAAAACCTAATGATACTTCACTAATAATGGAATAAAACATGTGCATATCTAGAAGGCCAAGCCCATTAAAAAACAGGAATAGAGGTGCAGTCATAATTATGATCAATAGAATCTGGATAGAGAGCCTGGAATGAAGGTAATCATTTTCAAAACTTATTTTCATTTAACATTCACAGAAATGAGTACTTCTATAATATAATAACATAAGCACTGAAAATACTAAAGTAATAAAATATTTTACCAATTTAAAGGAGCTTGCAATACACTAAAGGAGACTAACAATAAAACAGGTCATTAGAATTTAGTTTAATAAGGGATAAGGCAGAGTTCTGGAAACACCCTGAGGAGTGGCAAGTGACCCAGTCTCAGTGACATGCATAGATATCAAGGAACAATTCTAGGTGGTGCTGCTGAGCTGAAGCTTAAAGGACAAGTAAGAATTTGTTTTCAAAGTGGTGGTAGAATAATGGCTCAGTTTCTGGTAACACAACAAGCAAAACTGTAGAGACACACACAAGCATGACATATCTGGGGGTAATTTATCTGGAAATGAGACTGAACAGGTATTTGGGGTCAAGTCAGTCAACTCAACTATTTCTTATCTGCTCTTATTCATAAAATAGGGATTTCTGTGCAGATTAAATAAGGGAAGATTTAACCCAGTGATTGGCTAAAAGTATGCAGACAATACTGGTTAGTTGAGATTATTGTAGATCAAAGATGCAAAATGTTTTAACAAAGGTGACAATAATGATTTTTAAATTTATTTTAAACTGTAGTTATTGTGTGCTCCCTGTGGAACAGAAACTGCCCTAGGTGCTGGGATACAGTAGAGTATAAAACAGGCACTCCTTCCCTTATGGAGAGAGAGACTACATAAGGCAGATTAGTAAAATCCATAAGACAGTAGATGATGTTAAGGAGAGCGTATAAATCAGAGCAGTCTGATATAACATATTGTGGGGGATGTGGGTTAAAATTTGAGGCAGAGGAGTCAGGGGAAATCCTCTTTATAAAAGAATTTATATCAAATACTTGAAAGAAGTAAGATTAGACCTGTGGTTATTTGTTGAAAAAAACATTCCAGACAGAGAATAGGAATGGCAGATATCAAGAGGCAGATATCAATGTGCCGGACATTTCTAAGGAACCGCAGGAGGGCAGTGTGGCAGACTGGGCATGAAAGAGAAAGAGAATAGGGAAGTGTTGAGGGCGATTAAGGTAGCATATATGAAGCTCACCTTCAGCAATGCCGGAAATATGCAACATGGCTGCCAGGGCTGATGCAACCACAGCCTAAGTTGCCCTCAGTCTTCTTCACGGAAGTAGTTCGCGCCAAAAGTGCTAACCTTACCTCTGCCCTCCACCCTAGCAACAGCGGCCGCCAATCCTAGACCGCCATACATCTGCCCTCCACCCTAGCAACAGCAGCCACCAATCCTAGACCGCCACCAGCCCTTGCTAGCCACTCCCCCCTCTCCTAGAGTATATACACCCTGCCTCCTCAATAAAGATTTGCAGCTTGATCGGAAACTTGTCTTGCTGTCGTTCTTCGTGTCTCTTGTCCCATACCATTCCTCCCTCACAGGTATCAGAGTCTCCGCTGGTCGTCCCGCAGGCCGGGACAGGGAAGGAGTTCAAAGGATGTATTGGAGGTGGGCAAATCCTAAAACGCCTTTTATAACAGAGACATCCACAACTTTAAACTTCATTTGTGGAATCTTCATTTGTGATAATGGCAAACAGTTGAAATTGCATAGACTTAGGGGGTAAGCCTACTCCAGCATAGTTAGCAACAGAAACCTGACCACAGCAAGGAACAAAGAAGAAACAAATGGCAAATGCTAACAGACAGCTAAGGAGAATTAGTCTTTCTTTCATAAATATGATGCCTGCTGTAGATGGCTAGAAATATCTGAAAAGAATGTGAGTGTGCATGCTTTTGTGTGTGTTGGTGTACTTGCACATTTAACCCTGCAAGAGTAACAAGAGGAAGAATCAGAGAAATACTGCTTTGGGATTACTGTTGTAGACTTATTCATAAATAAAAACAGGTAGTTATGATGATGTTATGCAAAAATACAACCAAAATAGTAAAAGTTGGTTATTACAGAGTCTATGATGTTCATACTGTATTTTGGGCCCCCTGTCTTGGCATGCCTGATAATTCAGAACTTTTCCCCTCCCTGAACAAATCCATCCTCTATTTTTAGATTTCCTGTCCCTCCTAAAATATCCATGACAACTTTTGGATGCCGCCCCTGGAGCTGTTTCCCCAGTGTCCTTATATGGTACTCATTTTTCCTTTTTTCTCGATGTTTCACCACAAAAACCCTTTGTCCTTAAACCAGTCTTCCACATCTGAGCTGGTAAATCATGGTCTTCCCTGTGGAGGGCTTCCAGAATACAAGATCTTAAAGCCGCACTGTACTGAGACGTATCTAATGAGGTGAAGTAAAAAACCCACTTCACTGTTCCACCTTGCACACACCTTGCAATTCCCAAGTTAGGACCAAAATGAGCACAAAGGAAAGTTACCCTGACTTCTAAAAGTTGGAAATATTTTATGTGAAAAACTTACTTTCATTTTCTCCTTGCACTTCTTTTTGTTTATGATTCTGAACTGAGCTTATGGGAACTTGATATAAGAGAGAGTTCTGAAATAAAGTGTTGTTTCCCACTCATGTTGCGCATCTATTGTGTGTGACTGTGACAAAGAGAGAGAAACAGAGGGACAGGGAGAAAGACCACACAATATAATTCTTTCATATGAAAAAAAAAAAGTTGCTCTAATACTGAAAAGGTTGATGCTACATGGTTTAGATCTAAATTAAAAGGTGTCTAGATTTGTAGTGATTCTCATAATGCTATGAACTAGTTATTCCTTATAACCCATGCTCTTGGTTTTATTTTTTTATGTTTTCAGGATTCCCAAGCAATTTTATTTTCTGAAAAATAGAGTCTGTGATAAGCATAGAAATAAACATACAAAGATATATTTATATACAAAAAATAACAGGAATTTTAGGAAAGGAACACCAAGTTTAGGATCATTTTCCTATTTGGTCATATTCTGAGTAGGGCAATTTTTATATTTTTGATTAGCAGCAGAAGATAGTAGCACAAAGTCTTTCTTATTTTAATTATATTCCATATGTTAGAAATAAGTATTTGCCAAGTTTACCGATGAGTTTATTTTATCACCACTTACAACCTTATGAAGTGCTTCAATACTGAACTTCATTTTTTATGATACTTTCATGAGGTAGTATTTGGAAATATTTATTTCATTTGTATAAGTTTCACTGTGGCTCATGATGAGTTAATTTCTTAATTCAGAGGAGTGTGTTCAAAGTCAGTTTAATAACAAGATATAGAATGGAAAATTTACAGAGAAAAATGAGCCAACCAACAAACACAAGCATATTTTGCTTCTTTTCAAAAGTGAAACATGGTTGGCATATTTATTACAGACTAAGCACAGCCATCAATAGCACTGTTTTTGTTCAGTGTCAAACAAACCTTGATGTATAAATAACAGGGTTATTATATCTATCAAGTACTGATGTTCTTTCAGGCTTGTAATTATTAGCTTGAAAAGCATAAATAAGTTGGTAATTTTATTATGCATTTTCCTTTATAGATTTTTTAGATTCATTTTCTGTCCATCATATCCAGAAGAGCAAATTATAAGTCCTGTTTTTCTTCAGTAATTGCAATTTTCTTGCTTCACCACAGTTTTAAAACTAATAATTCAAAGATACCTTTGAGAAGACAAAGAGAATTTAAAATATGTGCAAATTTTCTGGCTTAAAATTTAATTTAAGGTTCTTAGGAGTCTCACATATTATCCTTAAAATCTTTTACTATTGAACTTTTAAAATTCAAAATAAAAATTAATGAAAATGAAATGACTTAGTTTCAAAAGTCATTTCACATTTACCTAATGTGGTAAATGTCTGGGATATTCTGAAGTGTAGAAAACATGACATATTAGATACGATTATTTCTGTGGCCATGTCAAGATGATGTGGAATTATTGGGTGGTTGATAGCTTGTGAGCTAGGGGGAAAAGTACAGGTTAAGGATGATTAAAAGTAAGGGGGAAGAGGGGTGGTCAGACTCAGCCCTGCTGAAAAGAAATGATTGGAGGTCAGTATTTCTAGCAAAGTACATAGTGAGACGTTCCTTTTGTTGGCTTGGCATATAACCTAAATCATAATCAGGTTTATCTCTTATCTATAAAGTTGTATCTATAATCTTAGAAATAATTTCCTCTAAAGCAAAGTGGGATTTCTAAACTCTCTAAAGATTGTTTTCCTCTTTGGCATTGTATGGTATTGAAATTTAGTTATAAAATATGCATTCTATTTTTTAGCAGAAAATAAATTGACTGTATTGACAAAGTGAATATTATTGAAAAGCCAGAGTACCTTAGCAAATTTCTGGCATTGTCAAATTTTCTCAGTGGTTTTCTGAATCAAGGGCATACCAATGATACCAGATTCTTTGTGTTTGTTTGTTTGCTTTTGCTTTTGTTTTTATTTTTGTTTTGTTTTCTTAAACCAACTTTCCTACTAATGATGTGTAAGGTAAATCTGGCTGTCCTCACTGGATTTCTACTCATTGCAGTTCTAAGGTTTAATTTGAAAAAAAAAAATAAATAAATAAAATGTGCTTCAAAGATTAATTTAATTTTAATGAGAATTGGAGAAATTATAATGAATTCTAATTCCTGAACAAAGTGAAGATTTAAGGCAGTAAATCGAATAAAGTAGCCAAAATATTCATTTTCAAATCATCTGCATTATTTATTTTGACTTGCTGCTTTGGTTAAATAAATTAAATGAATAAGGATGAAGTCCCATATTACTGTTCATCTTATACTGCTTTTATGCAGTATTAGCAATAATTTATATCAGATATTTATGTGATAATATAAGGGTAAATTACTCCTAATATAAAGGTTAACTGTTAAGAAGACATAGGAAAATAGGATATAGAAAGATATATTAGGTATTCTCTTCTTCCTTTTTTGAGTATATATTATAGTCAGGCACTGTAGGCATAAAGGAGGAGCCAAGTGAACGGTGGGTGACTAGAGGGAAGTATAAAGTGTTCTAGGTACACGTGGCATCTGTGCAAAGTACTGAGGAACATAACATGGCACATTCAGGGACACATCAGAACTTCAGTATAGCTGGAACTTATGATTCAAAGTGGTGAGGATCAAAAGGCAAGGGTGACAAAGGTGAGCAGAAACTCCATAATGATTGTTGTGAGAATATATTTTTGTTTTATCTTAAAATCATGATAAAGCTAATAAAAAACTATAGGCCAACTTGAAAGGTGAAATCACTGCCCTCCCCCCTACATGGGATCAGACACCCAGGGGAGTGAATCTCCCTGGCAATGTGGAATAAGACTCCCGGGGAGGAATGTAGACCTGGCATCGTGGGACAGAGAACATCTTCTTGACCAAAAGGGGGATGTGAAAGGAAATGAAATAAGCTTCAGTGGCAGAGAGATTCCAAAAGGAGCCGAGAGGTCACTCTGGTGGGCACTCTTATGCACACTTTAGACAACCCTTTTTAGGTTCTAAAGAATTGGGGTAGCTGGTGGTGGATACCTGAAACTATCAAACTACAACCCAGAACCCATGAATCTCAAAGACAGTTGTATAAAAATGTAGCTTATGAGGGGTGACAATGGGATTGGGAAAGCCATAAGGACCACACTCCACTTTGTCTAGTTTATGGATGGATGAGTGGAAAAATAGGGGAAGGAAACAAACAAACAAACAGACAAAGGTACCCAGTGTTCTTTTTTACTTCAATTGCTCTTTTTCACTCTAATTATTATTCTTGTTATTTTTGTGGGTGTGCTAATGAAGGTGTCAGGGATTGATTTAGGTGATGAATGTACAACTATGTAATGGTACTGTAAACAATCGAAAAGTACGATTTGTTTTGTATGACTGCGTGGTATGTGAATATATCTCAATAAAATGAAGATTAAAAAAAAAAAAAAAAAAAAAAAGTAACCCAGGTCCTTTACCTTTTACCCTGCTGTAGAATGCAGCTACATTTATAATAAGATATCGGTGATTCAGAATTGGTTTAGACCAGGAGTTGCAAACTGAAATGCTTGTGAGAGCCAAGCTGGCACTACAAATATTTAAGTGGACTGGTTTAAGAAAAAAAAAAATTAACACATGTTAATTTTAATTGGGCCATCTTTCATTTTCTTATTTAGATAGTGAATGGGGCTCCCTTGCACCTAGATTATACTCTTAAAATACTGACTCCCACTAAAAAGGATTTCGAATTCCTGAAATGACTTGTTCCACATCTGGGCTGGAAATATACAGGATGAACTTGGAATATTTTGTCCAACAGGTAGCAAAGAAGCTATCAAAGTTTACTAGGGTCATGTCAGAAATTCTCAGGAACCAAGTTGAAAAAGCCTCCATTGACAAAAGATGGAAAACTTGAAGTGTCAATAAGGATAATAACTACAACGGATTAACACAATAAATATGTTTAAATACATTAATTCATAATACTAAAAAAAAAAAAAGTCCTAATTGGAAGATGCTAATTATTCTGAGAAACTGGTAAATTGAGGGAAAGAATCAAGCATTTATCCAACCTTTCCTGTAAGAACTGTACCAGTCAGCAAACAAATAACAGGTGAGGGAATGTTTTCCTTAATTGAAGTATTCCAGGTATTAGTGGAGATCGAATAATAAGACCATCATCATTTTTCAACCTCTAATGAATTAATGGATCTGGGTGCTGAGCACTATATTTGTGAATGAGGAAGAGAAAAAGAGCCAGACATTATGTGCCCCCGACAGAACACATCACCACCTATGAAACAATATTTTCACAAAATTCAGGTAAATTTAGAGGAAATGTAGACAATAGCACAACATGCTAAATTTTACCATGGGAAGGCAATAAACAGAATCTGGACTGTGAGAAATTCTATAAATCAAACCCTCTGGTTTCTTCAACAGATAAATAGCAAGAAGAGAAGAGGGGATAGAAAGATTATAAATTAGAAGAGATATAAAAGATGTATCAACCAATAACTTTGCGTAAACATTATTTTGATCCTGATTTTAAAAAAAACTATATATATATGAGATAATTGGAAATATAAACACACTGGTTATTTGAAGAGATTAATTAATAATTGCTAATGCTTAGGTATAATGATATTGTGATTATGTTTTATAAAAGTGTTCCTGTCTTTTATTGTTACATATTAAAATATGTACAGGTGAAATGATAGGATGTCAAAGATTTACTTTAAAATATCTGATGGGAGGAAGTAGATGAAACAAGACTGGATGTGAGATTATGATAGTTAAAGCTATAGAATAGGGACACAAGGATTCATCTAAGAAGTCTACCTACTTTTCTATATGGTTGAAATGTTTCATAGTAAGAGGCTTTTAAAATTGAAAAAAGTCTGAAATAAAAATACTGATGGATTTAAAAAAAAAAAAAAAAACTATAGGCAACACAGAAATTCATTAACAGTGTCTTAGGTATCCTAGTCTGTCTGTGCGGCTGGGATTGGTGACACCTATCAGAGTCCTGTTGAACTATTCCCAGTGTGAGATGAGGAAGAGGGCACTGTGCATGGAGAACAGATGGATTCCGGAGATTAGAAAAGGCTCAGGATATTCTCTTCTTGGTGAATGACTAGATCTGAGGAGGTGAGTTAATCAAGTTGCACTCCCACTTGGTGCAACTGCATTGATCTTGGTGCCATCTGCACAGAATAGCAATAAAATGCAATATGTAAGTTTTAAGAATAGATAAAGCATTCGGTTGGGAATGTTCTGGGTTTTAGGTGCTTGATGGTCATTTAGGCAGGTATATTGAGGATAAAAATGCATAAATGTTGGTGTACAGAGTAAAACTATTATTTGGCAATGATAGATGGTTTAGGAATAATTAGCACAGTAATTAAAGCCAGGAAGTGTATAACATCATCCAGAGAATGTATTTCATGGAAGAAAATAAGAATCCATGGAGCAAACATGGATAGGACCAAAATTTTATAAGACTAGAAAAGTAGCCTAGAAACTTGATTGAAAAGAAAGACAAAAAGTTTTCCTTGAGAAGCTGACAAAAAAGAAAGAGTAAAAGAAAACACCTTTCCTAGTCTTTGCAGATTGCCCATGCCAGCTCTCTCCTTCAGTGCTTAGCCATACTAACAACGAGCCTAAAGAACAGCCTGAGGTGAAGGTATAGGACCTTCCCCTGTCGTTTCTGAACATGCCTCTTCTCCTGGCATATACATGTGGCTTTAGGAATTCCCTCATTTACATGAATCCAAATACCCATTTTCCCCTAGGAAATAGATGTTCCTCCTGTCATGTGTGCTATATTTCATTTCTTAAAAGTGGTAATACTTTCCTGAGGCAGCTTCTATTTAATTATTTTCTTATAGCATTTTAGCTGCCCTGTGTGCTGCTTCTACATCTGTGATGAATGCCCTGGTTCAGTCCTTAGGCTACCACCAGACAGACTGGTACAGGTAAATGTACACCTTAGAATGTGCATAAAGGTTACTTTTCTCTTTCCAGAACCAGGACCTGGGACTCGCACTGGGAGTGCAAACCATCTCTGCACTGAGCTGGGGAGGAGATGGAAGAAGGGCCAGGAAAGGCACCATGAGGTTTTTCTACCAATGCTTTAACTGTTCTCTGGAGCTCTAAGAGAGATAGTTCTGTTAGATTTTGCTTATTGTTTAAAAGTGTGGGGACACAGAATCCTGGAGCATCTCACTCCACCATCTTGGTGACACCCACCAAAACCATTTATTTTTAGTGAACATTAATAAATTAAAGACTTCTGTTCCAAGAGGGTGACTGAACTGTAAGGTTCTATATATTTTGCTATTGATTTACTGTATCAATTGTAAAGATATGTGAAAATTAGGGAAAAAAACATAGTACATAAATTGGGGAAGGATTTACTCAAAGTGAAATTTAGGAAACATGTAGGATTATGTTGCTGGGTAACAGAGCAGAAGAAGCTGCAAATAGCATGAAAACAAGTGTAAACATCAATGAAGGAAATGGTGGTATCCGTAGCACTTTCTTCTGGAGAATCTCAGAGATGTTTCAAGCTCAGAACTGTTGTTGTCATGAGTTAAGTCGAGGTGAGGACTCCAGGACTCTGGGTAACTAATTTGGGGAGACTGTAGCTGTGGATTTGAGGCTCCACTTATTATATAATTATATAGTTTTAATTTTGAACCTTGTGAATATGTAACTTATATAAAGGAAAGAAGGAAGGAATGAAGGAAGAAAGGAAGTGAATAAGAGAAAGGGTAGAGAGAAAGATACACTGAAGCATGAAAACATCATGGGAAAGTTTTTAAAAGTCAATCCATACTAACAAAGAAGTGGCAAAGATATATTCATACTAACATAAAATTGGTAGATTTTGCCCTATTTCTCAGTTATTTTCCAGTACACATTTTAAGGTTTAAGAATATCATGGGTTTGTCCAAATTTTGATGAAAAAACCAAAGCAAGCAAACAAAATTGGGAAGTGGCAAAGAAGGCGTGTCTTTGAAAATATATTTTTTTCTATTCAAGCAAATATAAGGGAAAATATTATTGTGTTATTTGTGAATAATATAGAATCTACCATAATTTATTTCAATTTATTTGCAATTCTGGAATTTTAACTATTATTAGTAACAGTTGCACAATTAATACCTGGTTGTTGGCACTGAGTGGTTGATAGGATCTGGGATTAAGATAAATACCTCAATGCATTACAGTTTTTCCCTCACTAATAATTAATCGTTCTTATTCTTATTCTTTTGCCTTTATAACTTCACAAAGTGAAAACCTTAAAATTATTGTTCTAGTTTGCTAATGCTGTGGAATGCAAAACACCAGAAATGGATTGGCTTTTATAAAAAGGGGGTTTATTTGGCTACACAGTTACAGACTTAAGGCCATAAAGTGTCCAAGGTAACACATCAGTAATCGGGTACCTTCACTGGAAGATGGCCAGTGGCGTCCAGAAAACTTCTGTTAGCTGGGAAGGCACGTGGCTGTCATCTGCTCCAAAGTTCTGGTTTCAAAATGGCTTTCTCCCAGGACGTTCCTCTCTAGCAAGCTTGCTCCTCTTCAAAATGTCACTCACAGCTGCACTGAGTTCCTTCTCTTTGAGTCAGCACATTTATATGGCTCCACTGATCAAGGCCCACCCTGAATGGGTGGGGCCATGTCTCCATGGGAATATCTCATCAGAGTCATCACCCACAGCTGGGTGGGGCAAATTCCAAGCAAATTCTTGCCCCACAAGACTACATCAAAGAATATGGCTTTTTCTGGGGGGCATAATACATTCAAACCAGCACATATTCCACCCCCTGGACCCCAGAAAAACATATTCTTTCCAAATACAAAATACATTCATTCCATCACAATATCACAAAAACTTAAATCATTTCAGTAACAAAAGTTAAGTACAAGATCTCATCAAAATCAAGTATAGTCGTGGCCAATCCTAAGGCATAATTTTCCTTTAGCTGTGGATCTGTGAACTTAGAACAAGTTATGTGCCCCCAATATACAAAGGAGGGACATTCATAGGATAAACATTTCCATTGCCATAAGGAGAAACAGTAAGGAAAACAGGGTTAACAGTACCAAAACAGTTCCTAAAACCTGCAGGATAAACTCCATTAGATTTCAAAGTCTGAGAGTCATTCATAGAACAACGTTGCCTCCTTGGGGCTTTGGAGAGTGGGAGTCTAACCCTTCCTAAGGGCCTTTCTGGCAGCTCTTTCCTCTCCAAATGCTTAGGTGAGTGCTCCAACATATCCACATTGGGGAGACCACCTTCTCGGCCCCACCCTCCTCAAACATCGGGGCAGCTCCCGGATTCCCTTCCATCTCCGGGGCACATGCTCAACCCCTTCAGAACAGTGTGGTGGCAGCCAGGCTCTCCCCAATTCCCTGGAAATGTGCTTCACCCTCTTTGGGACCTGAGGTGGCAAAACTCTTCCAGAGCATCAAGGTGGAAAGCCCGCCCTCGACCTCCAGGGCAAACACCCTTTCCATGAGTGTGGGCTGCTCCGCTCTCCCAGCCCAAGACCCCTTGACTCCAGACCTCAACCTCCATGGCTCTGTCTTTGAAGAAATTTTTCCTTCAGTTTGTTCCTTGTCTGTCTCTTCCAGTCCCGACTGGCAATGGCTCTGTCTGTAAAGATCTCGCAAAAATTCTGTTGGCTTCGCATGAAGGATGCAGGGGTCAAAGCCATTAGACAATAGGACTTTCCACAAATCCGTTCTGGATAATTCCATCTCCAATCTTGGCTTGTAGTGAAATGGTGGCTGGGTTCTATGTTTGGTTACATCCTCACATTGGGCTGTAGCTTCTGGGATTCCACCCCCTGGAAGCTCGTAGTTTTCCAAGCCATCAGCTTCTGGTTTCTTTGAATCCAAGAGTTCAGTTTTAAGTTTATCTCTCTCTGCTCGCATTTTACTATAAGCTGCAAGGAGAAGCCAGGGTATATCCTCCACATGTAGTCTGGAGATCTCCTCAGCTAAGTATTCCAGGTTGTCACTTTCAAATTCTTCCTTCCATCTGACACCAGGACTCAATTTTGCCAAATTCTCTGCCACTTTAAAACAAGGATCGCCTTTCTTCCAGTTTGCAACAACACATTCATCATTTCTGATCAAGTCCTCATCAGAAGTATCTTTAGAGTCCATATTTCCATAAACAGTCTCTTTAAAGCAGTTTTGGCCTTTTCTATCAAGCTCCTCACAATTCTTCCAGAATCTTCCCCTTATCCATTTGAAAAGCCATTCCAACATGTTTGGTATTTGCAGACTCAGCAGCAAAAGCACCCCACTTCTCTGGTACCAAAATCTGTTCTAGTTTGCTAATGCTTCACTGGAGGATGGCCAATGGCATCGGAAAACCTCTGTTAGCTGGGAAGGCAAGTGGCTGGCGTCTGCTCCAAAGTTCTGGTTTCAAAATGGCTTTCTCCCAGGATGCTCCTCTCTAGCAAGCTTGCTCCTCTTCAAAACATCACTCACAGCTGCACTGAGTTCCTTCTCTTTGAGTCAGCTCATTTATATGGCTTCACTGATCAAGGCCCACCCTGAATGGGTGGGGCCATGTCTCCATGGGAATATCTCATCAGAGTCATCACCTACAGCTGGGTGGGGCAAATTCCAAGCAAATCTAATTAGCACCAAAACGTCTGCCCCACAAGACTACATCAAAGAATATGGCTTTTTCTGGGGGACATAATACATTCAAACCGGCACAATTATCTATTAAATTTTTGCTCAAGAAAAATAATAGAATGTGTTAGCTTATTACTTAGCAGTGCAGATTTATTAGGAGTTAATATATATTCCAGTATTAAAAACTCTTGAATTGACCTTTGCCTCTGTTAAAGAAAACTTTGAGTGATAAAGACCATCTTTATTTGCTAGGTCCTCGTTTTCTTAAATGCCAATTCAGATTGAGGAAGCATAAAAAAAACATAAAAAAAAGAGAAAGAAAAACATGCTGCTGCAATCCTGTATGAATTATGTCAAACTGGTGATTTTCTTGAACAGAAGGGTGTAATTTTGTAGTCTTTTTTACAGTGCAGAGAAGACATTCTTTTACCTTAATAATCATTAGTGTGTTTCTTCACCATGTAGCTTTAAAAGATGAATGCAGCAGCATTTTTAAATTTCCCTCATTAGTTTATTGTACTTCCTTATGACCTAAATTTGTAGAATGTAAAATTTGCTATGGTTTATAGCCTTTTATGCATATTCAAGGTATGTGTCCAAGCTGATACCATAAAAAATATTTAAAAATAATTTGGATAGTATATGTTTGTTACCATTGATTGAAAGTGTCTTCATCATCATAGAAAGTGCAAGTATTGAGATATCTCAAAAATATATTTTCATTGGATTCATCACACTAGAGACTATTTGCTCAAAAATACACCTCAATTAAACTACAGTTTATAATGCTGCTATAATTTTTATTCTCCCTCAACAAAATTTTATTGAAGCAAATAGATATTAGAGTTTTAGCCCATATCAAGACTTTCAATACAGGAGAAAGCTAATACAGATAGCTGTGCCTCATGCATTTATATGACAAATGGTCATTCTCAGATATTATCATGCTGCATGTATTAGCTATATTTGACACATAGGATAACTTATTCTTCCTGGAAACACTTTATTCATTTGGCTTCTATATCATTGACCTTTTTTTCTCATACACATTTCAAATTCTTTCTGTCTTGTGTCTAAATCTTTTCTGTCTGCACTCACTACCTAAGTGATTTCACCCAGTTCAGGGTTTTAAGTACCGTCTATTACTCCTTCCTGGAGTTATATATAAAACAAGGACCTCGTCCCTGAACTCTAGACTCTTACAGCCTTGATACTGTCACTTAGATATATAATCGATATCTTAAATTTACTACACAAATTTAAATCATTTTGCTTACCTCCCCTGCCACCATATTAATCCAAACTCAAAACACATTTTTATAATTTTTTAATTAACTATAGTCCATGGTTTAACTTAGGGTTCACTGTTTGTGTTGCACAGTTCCATGGATTGCTTTTAAAATTTGTGTTATCATGCAATATATACAACCAAACATTTCTCCTTTTAACCACATTCAAATATACAATTTAGTGCTGCAAATTATGTTCACAATGTCATGTTACCATCACCACCACCTATTAGCAAAACTTTTCCTTGTCCCAAATAGAAACTCTGTACATTTTAAACATCAACTCCCTGTTCCTAACCTGCACCTCATCCCCTGATAGCCTATTGATCTGGTTTGCTAAAGCTGCTGTTATGCAAAATATCAGAAATGGATTGGCTTTTATAAAGGGGATTATTAGGTTACAAATTTACAGTTCTAAGGTCATAAAAGTGCCCAAACTAAGTCACCAATAAGAGGATACCTTCACTGAAGAAAGGCCAAAGGTGACTAGAACAATTCTGTCAGCTGGGAAGGCACATGGCTGGCATCTGCTGGTCCTTTGCTCCAGGATTCTGGTTTCAAAATGGCTTTCTCCAAAATGTCTCTGGACTTCTGCCCTAGTTTCTCTCTCTCAGCTCCTGTGCATCCTTGGTTTCTCTCCCCGGGGATTTCTAAGCATCTGGGAGTCCTCTCTTAGCTTCTCCTGGGCAAACTCTGGGCTTCATCCCTTAGCTTTGCATTTCCAAATGTCTTTCTGTCTGCATCTCCAAACGTCTGGATCTGCATGGGCTCAGCTCTCTTAAGGTCTCCAGTAAACTAATTAAGACCCACCTTGATTGGGCAGGGTCACACTTCCATGGAAATAATCTAATCAAAAGGTCCCACCCCAAATTGGGTGGGTCACATCTCCATGGAAACTACCTAATCAAAAGATCCCACCCACAATAGGTCTGCCCCCACAAAATTGTGTTAAAGAACATGGCTTTTTAAGGAGTGCATAACAGTTTCAAACCAGCACACCTATATTCTATATTCTGATTCTATGAGTTTTCCTATTCTAATCATTTTGAATCAATGAGATAATACAATACTTGTCCTTTTTGTGTCTGACTTATTTCACTCAACATGATGTCTTCAAGGCTGATCCATGGTGCTGCCATATATCAGAACCTCGTTCCTTTTTCCATTGCTTGTATGTACCACATTTTGTTTATCCATTCATTGGTTGATGGACACTTGAGCTGCTTCCATCATCTGACAATTGTGAATAATGCTGCTATGAACGTTGATGTGCAAATATCTGTTCAAGTTCCTGCTTTTAATTCTTTTTGCTATATACCTAGGATTGCCATGTCAATGATAATTGTATATTTAACTTTCTGGGGAACTGCCAATCTGTCTTCCACAATAGCTATACCATTTTACATTTCCTCTTGCAATGAATGAGTGCTCTTATTTTTTCACATTCTCTCCAACTCTTGTAATTTTCTGTTGTTTTTTCTTTTAATAGTAGCCATTCTAGTGGGTGTTTAATGGTATTTCACTGTGGTTTTGTTTAGCATTTCCTTAATG
The DNA here is from genome assembly GCF_015220235.1 of Choloepus didactylus. Classification (NCBI taxonomy): domain Eukaryota; kingdom Metazoa; phylum Chordata; class Mammalia; order Pilosa; family Megalonychidae; genus Choloepus; species Choloepus didactylus. Next base: position 176,131,280 of record NC_051310.1, read on the forward strand.
GATAATGATACTGAACATTTTTCCATGGGCTTATTGGTCATATTTATATCTTCTTTGAAGAACTGTCTATTTGAGTCTGTTGTTTGTCTTTTTGTTGATAAGTTAAAGATTTCTTTAAATATTCTGGAAATTTAACCCTTATTGGATTATGCAGTTTCCAAATATTTTCTCCCATTTTGTAGGTTGTTGTTTTACTGTCATGAAAAAGTCCTTTGAGGTACAAAAGTTTTAAATTTTGATGAGGTCCCATTTATGTATATTTTCAACTAGGAGTCTTTTTAAAAAATAATCACTTTTAGATTTGATTCAATTTTCTTCATATCTCCCCACTGATGCTTACAAGTATTTTATCTACAGCCCATATATTTGGAAACTCAGAAAGACCTGTGTTGCCAGTGCTATGCGGTAAATCTAAAGTGAGAATAAGCTATTCAGGGAAATACAATGTTATACACATTGGTCCTAGTTAGGTTTACTTCAGTGCATGAAAACAAGGTGGCTATTCTAAACAGGTATCACTTCTAGCCACTTAAATACTTATTTATTAGTTTCAAATTAGATGAATTTTTGTCTATTTTCTCTTCTAGTCTTAAGGAACAAATATGTCATTAATAACTTTACCATGATTCTTTGAATAATATAATTTTTAACTAATCCCCAACACCCTTGCCTCTGACAATCTCAGAAGGAGATATGACTCCTTGATGAATTTACTTCATTCTGCAAATATAATTTCTAAACAAGAATGTCAGTGTATCATGTCACTTTAAACAATGGCAGATACATGTTATCTGTGCTTTCCGCTTCTGTGCCAACCTGAAAAGCTGCCCATGTTTTCTTTCATCTTTCTTTAAAATTCAGTGAAATGTATCCACAAAACTTTAAATGTGTCTCCTCTTCTGTGAGCAGTTTGTTTTGCTTCATTTCCTTTTGCAATTACATTAACATTTAATAAAATACAGATTATGAAGGAGTACTCAAATGGTAATTTCAAAAAGATTGTGTCTATGAGGCAGAACAAAACTAAAGGTAAGAAAATGGATGTACTGAATACTTCAAAATAATATGGTGAATTTTAAGTCATTTAATGGGTTCCCTTCCATATAAACTTAATTCTATTCCTAATGAATATCTTTTGGGGGATATTTTTCTAACACTAATTACTTTTGAGTCTGCCAATGTGTTGTGAAATGTAATAAAAGGTTCAAATAATTCACCAATAATGTTCTTAGTACAAAAATTACTGGAAAAATTTAATTTCCTATAAGACAATGATGATTCTTTTGAATTATTTGATACATAGAAGTTGCTTAGAACTATTTTTCTAAGAAGTCATTTGCATTCACGACATGCTATTTCAATTCTGTTTCTTGACTTGTATTATGGTTGTTCAAAATTTACTTTGTTTTATCTCCTTTATTGTCTACAATGAAAGGAAGGTATTTGAACCTTCTTTCAGTGTCTATGAGTTCTTAATTGATTACTTTACAATTCTGAAATATTTATATTTTATTTAAAGATAAAACCATTAGGAAGTAGGGCAATGTCATGACATTGGGTAAGCCTCTATCAGTTAAGGCTATTCTCTTGGATTTTATAAATCATAGAGTACTCATGAAAATTTCTATGCATTTTTATGCTTCCTATACTTATCCTAATTTTAAAACAAGTTAAAAGTCGGTAAGTTAATCTATAAGTCAAAATTTAACCTCTGTATAACAAATTGAGCAATCATCAACTATTTCAAATATGTAAAATTTACACTTTCCATACCAGTTTCTTAAGATGTTTCCAACTAAACATATTGTGATCAGAGTCACATAAACTTGAGGACACTGGATATTATCCCCCAAAGTAAAGAAATAGAATAGTGGGACTAATTCCCCAGCTGTTCTAGTTATGTCTTTGACCACAACTGTTTAGTATTTCTTTGAGCAAGTGGAGGGCATCGATGCAGAAAAGGCCATGAAAGTAAAAATTCTTATTCTCAGAATATACACAAGATCTAATTAGAGAATTTAGTGAAAAAGTTCCTGTCTCTCCATATCCCATGTATACTTCCCTCTTGTTTGTGCCCTTTATGTTTTCTCTCTATAAAATCTATTTCCCTTTTTATAGTTATATATTGCTATAACATGATCCCTATTTTATATGTACCAATCTGTTATTCCCAAAGCAAATTTCTGGGGATGGGAGAGAGAGCCTAATTAGCCTGTTTGTTTCGGGACCTGTATAAAACAGAATTCTATACATATTCTAAGAATGTCTGGAAATCTTGTACTGCCTTTTGATCAAGAATGGATTGGGTTAACTAATGATTTATAATGTACTTTAAAGTTTGAAACTTCCCTATTTTAGCAGCATTGCCTGTGGGGGAGGCTGGATGGGTCTAAAAGATTACAAGGAAAACAAAAACAAAATCAATCAACCAACTAACTAAGCAAACAAAGAAAATTCTGTACAATAAAAGAACAAAACTGGTATCAGACATTTTATTAATAACACTGAATGCAAGAAGACACACAAAAAAACTACCTTTAACATTCTGAATCTGAAAATTACTTTTATCCTAGAATTCTAAATTCAAACTATTGATTAAGTAGGAGGGCAAATTAAATGCTTTTTCAAATATGCAAGGACTCACAGCAGGCCTATGTAATGCAATTTAATTTAACAGATATGAGGTGGGCTAGAAAAAGGACTTGAAAGGGGAGAGAAGATACTATGAAGAAGCCCTTCAGCAAGAACAGCAAATCCAGTTCAGGCAGGCCTGTCCTGCACAGATACTCTGCCTTTTAACCCACCTAAGCAAAACACCAGGCAGCAGCTGACTTGCCCAAAGCACTATCTACCACTAGGCACTGCCCTGGAGAGAAGGGAGGGTAGGAGGAAGGGCCTGGAGCAAGGAAGGGGGAAGGGGAGTAAGTAAAAACAGATGGCCCTACAGTGCTGTGGCCTTTTGCCTCTCACCCCTTTTTTCTTACAAGAGCACATGTATAACCTTCTTGCATGTGTACTCAATAAACTTTCTACCTGCTTACTCAATCTGTGCTGTGCCATTGAATTCTTTTTCTCAGCATGGCTAAGAACCTAGGGAGCTAATCTGGTAACATATATAATTTTAAATAATTTAGTTAAAGAAATCAGTTTTATTGAGAATATGAACAACTCTGGGAGACAGACAGCAGTATTAAAGGAAAACTTCTCAAGAAGAATCTCTTGAGGATAGAATAAAGGAAAGAATTTTCAAAAATAAAATTAAGAATCTTAAACCATAAAGGCAGTTAGAAACTACTTGTAGGAATACTAACTGAAAACATTATAGCTCATATAGGAAATATGGCATGATTTCATCAAGTGATGTGGAATGAGTGTTGACCTTGGTGCTAGGAACAGCTCTGTCTACTTAGATAAGAAATTCTAGCCTGGCATGTCAACTGACCTACCGTTATCCAACATTACTCAGTTTTAACAATGTAAATACTCTTTATTGGTTTCATCTTTAAAGACAAGCAATGGATAGAGCACAGATGACTTTTTTTAGAGTTGCAGCTCAGAATTTATGTGTTTGTAACCTAGGCAGATAAAAGTTTATTTAAATACAAAAATGTAGCCTACAGAAAGTAGAATATGGAAGATAATAGAACAGAGAGTAGCCATACTAGTATCTGCATCGTAAAATATTTTTAATCAAGACATAACATTGAGCTAAAACTACCACCATCCATTACCAAAATTGTAAATTGTAATTAACAGCACTGAAATATATGTCTGAATGTGGTTAAAGGGGTAAATGTTTGGTTGTATGTGTGGTAACAGAATAAAAATAAAAAAAATAATAAAATTCATGAAATTGCACTCTACAAACAGTGAACTCTAAGTTAAATCATGGACTATAGTTAATAATACAATTATTGAAATGTGTTTTCATCAGTTGTAACAAATGTTCCAAACCAATGCAAGGTATTAACAATAAGGAACTCTGTATTTTATGCATGATTGTTCTGCAAACCCACAGCTTCTCTAATACAGAAAAAAGAAGATATAATGTTAAAAGTTGGTGGAACTGTAAGTATTAAGTACGTTATTAAAGTCAAGTTAATATAGATTTAAAGTCAATATAAATATAAAATAATGGGGAAATTGAAAAAAATAAAGGGCAGTGATATAATTCAACTTAGCTCAAATTTCATATCATGGAGTCAATGGATATCACATTAAATTGGAAAATCTATTTATGTAGCAACAGAAACAAATTTTCTGAATTTATGGAAACAAGAAGAAGAACTAAAAAGATTAACTGTTAAAGAGTTTGCCTTTGTGCAATGTTAAAAGAGTAAGGAGGGAGTGACCAAGTACTGTTTTTAGCTTTGTGAGTTTTTACACCATTTAAGTTGTTAATTTGTATATCTCTTATTTTGATAAAAATAAAAATTAATTCTAAAATTATAGTTCTATGCTGAATATTATGGGAAGTGAAAACATGTGCAGGTTGACAAAGAGAAATAGAATGGTCAATGGACTGTTGTTACTGATGAGATTCTTCTTCTTAAGCCTGAATGCAGAGGCTTGATGCAGGATGTTGTGGGTCAGAGTATGAGATTTCTGGAATATTGATTGGAGAGAATGAGCAAACACTGGTAACACAAAGTCTAGGGTGCAACCTTCAGCAGAACAGTATGGGAAAATGGAAGAAAGGGTCATAGAAGTTGAAAAAGGCAAGGAATGATGAGGTTATGTTGTTGGCTTGTTGCCCAAAGAAATGTTGACTTTATCCATAACAATAATGTTGCTGTTGATTTACCTTTGACTTCCAAGTACAAGACATGATCAAGTTTACTCAATAAATTGCAAGTTACTTTAGATAAGTAAAGAAGGGCCTTATGCTTGTCATTTGCCTTAAGTTAGATGATTTTTATAGCAGCCTGCATTAATTTAAAGCTAATGTCTTTCTGACTATACAATCAACAAATGATCACTTCATAATTGTTGGAATATACAGAAATAATGTCAACCATAACTTCTGAGAATCTATTAATTCTCAAACGTCAAACTGGGGCTTTGTTTTAAAAATACATTGTCAATAATTTTCACATTCAAAACCAGAAAACCATCAAATTTTCTATTTTATCCACCTAGAGGTAAAAACTACCTTCACTTATTTATAATACTTAACTTGTTGGATATAAAACATTCAAAAAGGTGACATTTTAATATGGCATTCTATTCCATATAATTCTTCCACAATTTAATTTTTTAAAATGCAGAATTACAATTATGAAATTCATGCATGATGTTATATTTAACATCACAAATAATAATTCATTATTTTTATTGTATATATGTAACTAATTTGTTCATTGATTAACATTTGGATAATTTTCACTGTTTTAATATACTTTTTTTAACTAATAGAATTGCAGCTGAAATTATTGCAAACTTTCCATGGGGATGTGTGAATTTCTCTAGCTAGAAACACACATTTGGATTACTGGGTTATAAAATAAGTAAATTTTCAACATTACTCTGCGTTGCCACATTCCCCTTCTAACTTGTGTGAACTTATTTTCCACCATCAGTGTCTTAGTTTCCAATATGTTCTATATCCCCTCAACAATTTGTTATAACTTAATCTTTTTAATGTTTGCCTTGCTGATGTGTATACTATTAAATTAATATATTCTTTCTATTTACATTTCCTGGATTACTCATGACATTGAACATCCTTTCTAAAGTTTATAGAGCACTCAGCTGTTCTCTTTTGTGAAATGCCTGCTCATATGCTTTACAACATTTGTTACTGAATTATTTGTCTTTTTGTTATTTGCTTGTAGAAGGCAAAGTGAGAAAGTCTAAGTTCTGTGAAGTAACAGAGCCCAGCAGGAAGTAAGAGAGATTATGGAATGGAAATAATATTTCTGGACATAATAATTGATAATTCTCCTAAACTGAAAAAGATATCAAAGTATAAATGAAAGCCCTGAGAACCAAAAGCAAGATAAATATAAAGAAAGCCCATTGTGTAAGACTGTCTTTCTGACTCTCCTCCCTGTATCCATCTTTTATCACATGTCATTTCCTTCCCACAAATTAATCATATCATTGTATGCCCTTTAACTTTAGTCTTGGACTAGTGATTTGCATTTACTATTGACATGTGGGTGAAAGGAACATCATACTAATTCCAAGCTCAGAGCTCAAGAAGCTCATATATTCTTTGAACCTCTTCTGTCTCTTCCATCATCATGAGAAAATATGCTGTAAATAATCTCTGGCCCACGGAAAATGAGAGACAGGTGGAATACAGCTGTCTATACTACTTGCAAATTCCTGATTGAGAGTGCATAAGAATCATTGTATTCCGTTGAGATAGTGCAGTAGTTATACCGTAATGAATAATATATCCAGCTTGATATAATAAAGTAAAATTGCTGAAAACCAAAGACAAAGGCAAAATGGGAAAAGGAGCCAAATTCCCCACAAAATAAGACTGCCTTCAAGGAGCAGCAGTTAAAAATGACAATAGAATTCTCCACCGAAAAACGGAATGATAGCTTCAAAATTGCAAAAGTAAAAACTGACTACCTAGAATTCTATCTCCAATGAAAATATCCTTCACATTTTCAGGCAAAATAAAGATATTTCAGGCAAACAAGAAGTGAGAAAATTTATTACCAGCAGATTCACACTGAAAGAAATATAGAGGATCATCTTCAGGAAGAAGAAAAATGAAACCAGGTAACACTTGGATATAGACAAAGAAATGAAAAGCAATGAAAATGATAAATACTCTGTTAAATATATATGGATATTGATTGTTTAAAACAATTATAATGTCATGAGGGCTTTCATAGATATAAAACATTAATAAACTTGACAACAATAGTTTATAACTATTTACTAGTAGTTTATTAAGTAACTCAGAAGGAGGATAATGTAAGTAAAATTTGTTATATACTTATATTTTAAAAGAATAAGTTAAAAGAGCCTCATGAAATTTTAGACTTTGGAAGCCCAGTCTGTATTTTATAATCTCTAGAGTAGAACTCAACAGAATAGTGAATATATAAATCTCAAATTAATAAATAAAAAAAACTGGAATAATAAATATTGAATCCCAAGCAGAGAAAAAAGATAAAGAAAAGAAAAATAGTAGAATATGTGGACAAAATGAAAGTATCTAGTAATCCTGTAGATGTGATCCTAATGCATTAGTAAAGTAAACATAAATGCACTAAGTGCTCCAACTAAAAGACAAGCATATTCAAATGGGATAATGAAAACAAAACTCAGCCACATGCTCTTTAGTGGATAGATAGATAGATAGATAGATAAATAGATAGATAAGAGAAAGATAATACAGAATTTGAAAGTAAAAGGATGGGGAAAATAAGCCATATAAAAGCTATCCAAAGAAAGTTGCTGTAGCTATGGTAATTTTAAGGCAAAAATATTACTAAAGAGGAATATTATAAAGATGAAATGTTCAATGTATTAATAAGGTAAAACATTTAAATGTTATGCAACTAAATTATATATTCTAAATATTCTTATATGAACAAATATGAACCAAAACTGTTGATCTACCAAGGGAAAATTGATGATCTACAAAGAGGAGGTTGATCTACAAAGAGAAAATTGTATAGGAGGGAAATATTTCACACATCTATGTTAATAATATCAAAGAAGCATGAAAAAATCATAAAGCTTATAGAAAAATTGGAAAACATGAATATCAAGCTTGATCCCATATTGTTCTAAACAACTTGAGAATATGATTCTATTTAGTCACACAAGGTATTTTTAAATAAAGTGACTGTATGGTACTTCAAAATAAAACATCTCAGCATATTTTCAGGAATGAAATTAAGCAGAATTTTTTGGGGTACACAGTAAAGCTAAGCTGAATATTAAAAACAGAAAGGTCTTTTATGTTTTGAATAGGAAGTACACTTCTAAATATCACATGGGTCTACAATGAGATCACAATGCAAATATTTGGAAATTAATTATAATAAAATAAAACATGTAAGTCTTTGGGTGAGTTTAAGTAATGCTTTAAAGGAAATTTGAAGCCTGAAATTCATGCATTAGAATAGAAAAAAAAAGAAAGCTAAAATTAAGGTAGCATTTGTCTCAAAAATAATAAAAATAAGCATATTTAACTAAAGAAAGTACAAACAGCATATATTTATTAAATAGAAGAAAATAATATTTAGTTAGGAAAGCAATTTCAAAAGTTGTTTCTTTGAAACTAATAAAATTATCTGAGCAAGGAAAAATGGTAAGAGATACATAAAATATCTTTTCATAATTGGCTATTATGAATAAATTCATAACAGTAAATTTGGAATTTTAGATGAAATGGACACATTTCTAGATAAACACTGGTGGAGAAAGAAATGAAAAATCTGAATAGTCTGAAGAAATTGATCAAGATTGAAGAAATTACAGAAATTAAATGCTATTTCAAGCATTCTCAAAAACCTCAGGCCCAGATAATGTCCCCAGTAACCTATTTCAAATATTTAAGGAGTAAATAATGCTAAACATACACACTTCTCCAGACAATAGAAATTGACAGAACACTGCTCAGTTCATTTTATAAAGCCAGTATAACCTTGACAAGAAATCACAAAAGGGCTTTAATAAAAGAAAAGGAATATCAATATTCCTTAGTAAATATCATTAGTAAATATAAATACAAAAATATGAAACAAAACGTTGTCAAATCTAATCAAGTGATGTAGAAAAAGAATAACACATATACAAGATAATACATCACAACCAAATTAGATTTTTTCAGGAAAAGAAGTTCAGTTTAGAGTTAGAACATACATCAAATCATAAAAACAAAATAAAAATAAAGATTATCATAAAAAATGTCAATTCAATATATTTCACATCTAATCATGACTACTACCTTTAGCTATGTAGGATTCAGAGGGAAAGAAACCATCTATAAAGAATATATGTAAAATGTCAAAAGGAAATAAAAGGGAAATATTAGAAAACAAGTGCTTCTACTTTCAACATTTCTGTTCATCATACTGTAGATTCTAATCAGTGCAGTAGGTGAGAAAAACCAAGTTTTTTGGAAAAAGTTGCCACAATTAGAAGATGATATAATTTGTACAAAAGAAACCAAAGGAATACAAATTGTTGCATTTAATAAGTGATTTTTGGCGTAGTTTCTGGAATCAAGATGAATATAAAATTATTTTCTATTTGTATATACTGTTAAATTTTACAAGTGAAAAATATTGTTACCATTTACAGCATCAAAATTACAGATTTCAGATGAATAAGTCAGAGGAAATATGTATAATACCTCTGCACAGAAACTATCAACCATGTTCCATAGAAGTTTTTAGAAGACCTAGGTAAATATAGGAAGATTCATATCCATGGTTTGGAAGAGTAAATATTATACAGCTATCAATTCTCACCAAAGTGATCTATGTATTCATTTTAGCAGCAAGAAAAAAAAATTCCTCATAAGTGTGTGTGCATGTGTGTAAATTCATAAGATGATTCTAAAATTTTATGGAGGTAGAAATCCAAAAATATCTATGACACTTTTCAATTGGTGGACGTATATTAAGGAGTTAGTGTACCAGTTAGAAAGATTATCATTAAAACCTATTATAAAGCAATGTAAATTAAGGCAGTTTTTTAATGGTACAAGAATAGATACATAGAATATTGGAACTAAACAGACGCTCCCAAAACAGGGTCATACATATATGGATATTTGATTTACGGCAACTACGGCACCACAGTCATCTTTGTATTAAGCCATGCTGGTATGATAGACATCCATATGCAAATTAGTGAAATCTGATCATTTATATACATCACATAGAAAGGAAAAAAAATAATAAATTCTGATGGCTAGGCTCATGTGTCAATTTGGCCAGATAATGGTACTCAGTTGTTTGGTTAGCAAGCACTGGACTAACTGTTACTGTGAGGGCAATTCATGGACTTAAATCTTTGGTAAGTTGATTGCATCTATGGCTGATTACATCTACAATCAACTGAGGAGATTGCCTTCAGCCAACCAACTGAGGAGATTGACTTCAGCCAATCAACTGAGGAGATTGCCTCCAGCAAAGAAAGACATCATTTCATCCAATCAGTTGAAGACTTTAAAAGGAAAAGTGATGAATTCAGCAGTCAGAAATGAGCATTTTCATCTCTACTTCAGCCAGTCAGCTTCTACTGGGGATTTCATTGTAATCTTCATCAGAGTTCACAGCTTGCAGCCTGCCCTATGGAATTGGACTTGTGCATCTCCAAGCTGCATGAGACAATTTTATAAAATCTCATAATATTTACAAATCTCTCCTGTTGGTTCTGTTTCCCTATGGAACCATAACTAATACATAAATATTCAAAAGTTTATGATGGGTAATATCTTAAGGATTTGTGGTTCTGGAAAATTTTTTCTTTATTTTCTTAAATACAATGCTCTCTCCTTATCACCAAAAACAAGTTCCATAAATTGGACTATATTAGAGTTAAGATCTTTTTTAAAAGAAATTAAGAAAGTGAAATTGCAAAGAATAGAGTACATAAATGTATTTGTAACACATATAACTGACAATGGACTTATTTCTTTAATATATAAAGAACCCCAGTAAATCAATAAGAAAGAAATGATAATACAATAGAAAAATCAAAAATAGATATGAAAAAGGTGTTTTACAAAAGATGGTCTTGAATATCCAATAAAATATTAAAATCTCTTCAAATTCATTAGCAACTACAGGAAGTTTAATTGAAATCACAATGATAAAATTCCTACAAAAATAGTTAAAATTAAATAGTCTGATAGGACCTTGTCATAGTGAAGACATGAAGAAATGGAAATCCTTACAAACACCTGAAAGTAAATTGTCACAACCATTTTCAGAATTGTTTGGCATTATCTATTGAAATTGAACAAATTTGCTATGACATACTAATTGCATTCTTATATACTCAATGGAAATGCATTTTTTATGTTCATCAGGAGAAATAGATAAGAATGCTTGCAGCAACATCATTCATAATAGTCCCAAACTGGAAGCATTCCAAATATCCACCAATATTAGGATGATAAGTAATTTTTGGTGTACTATGCAGTAAAATCCCAATGACATTATTGATGAAATATCACTAAATGTAATATAACCAGAATATATTTTCTCCTCTGTGTATTGGACAGTCATTAAAATTTGATTTTGTTTTTTTAATTATCATGATACAATCAGAAACATATTTTATAAATATAACATTAGTGATATTTGACAGATTAGTTGTAGAGAGGAAGAGACTAGAAGCAGAGAGAATTATTTGGTAGTTATTGTATATGTCAAAGCAAGAAATAATGAGGACCTGAACAGGATTACAGAAGTGGAAATAAGAGAGAATAAACTGGAGAAGAACTTCAGACTTCAGAATGAGAAACAATAGAACATAGGCTGTAACATTTGAGTAATAAAGAAGAGAGAATTCATTTAAAATTATTCTCAGATTTCTAGCACTATGTTCAAGAAGGCATTAAACAAGAAGGGATAGAATTGAAGAGTGTGGTGGTTTGAAACTGTATGTACACCAAAAAAACATGTTTTTATATTTAGTCTCTTCCTGTGGGTGTGAACCCATTGTTAGTAGGACCTTTTGATGAGGTTACTTCACTTAATGTGTAGCCCTCAATCGGGATGGGTCTTAATTGAATTACCGGAGTTCTTCATAAGCAGAGTGAAATTCAGACAGAGAAAAAGTCACAGGAAGTAAGAAGCTGAACATCATTGGAACCCAGAAGAGAAGGGAGAAATCAGGAGATGCCATCATGTCCCCTGCCATGTGACAAGCTAAGGACAAAGGATCTCCAGCAACTAGCCCCTGAATGCCACAGTCCCTGGGGAGAAAGCATTGCCTTGATGATACCATGATTTGCACTTTCTTTTAGTCCCAAAACCATGAGCAAATAAATTTTCATTGTTTAACCCAACCCATTTTATGGTATTTGCTTGAGTAGCCCAGGAATCTAAAACAAAGAGTACAAAAAAAATTTTCATTCTAGGTATGCTTGAGGTATAATTGTTGAACTTAGGAGTCAATAAGAGACACAGTGGAGAAAATGATAGAAATGTGATATGTTATATCAGTGTATATGTGACAATTTAAACCATGAGACAGAATCAAATTGCCCTTAATTACAACATAAATCCATAAATGGAAATGGAGCAAGTCACAACGAGGTGATAGAAAATAAAAAGAGAAGGCCAATAGTGACACATCTGTGGGTAAAATTTGTATCCATAGAAAACAAATTGTCCTGTTGCTTCTCAGTGTTAATTAACTCAAAAATAAGAGGTTTTACAACAAGGCAATAAGGTTTCAAAAGAAACAATTCCTATTCTTTGTAACATGAAAATTTGTGTAATGTTTTTGAAGGACATTAAACCATTTATTAATATGATTGTGATTGAATAATAGCATGTCTGAAAGTATTTTGATATTTTATCAAAAATCTAGTATTATAAAATCACTGTACATGTATGTCTTGATCATTTTTCATCCTGAATTCAAGAGTGGCGAAAGGGTAAATTTTAAGTAGTTGAATGAAGCATAATTTTTACATAAACTTTGACTTTCAGGAAAAAAATGAGAAAGAAGAGAGGATGATGTAAGTTAAATCTGGACTTGATTAAATTGCAGCTATATACTATAGTCAGAAAGTTTCAAAGATCAAAAAGTTGTTTCTTTGTACAGAAAAACATACAGGATCTACTTAGTGGTATCTCAATATCAGCTGATTCAATAAGAATGTTTGATACCATAAAAGGTATTCAATTTATTTCTCCTATGGCAATTAACATCAGGTGGATTTCAAATTTTATTTAATATTATGGCCATTTTTCTTCTGAACGGTTGAAGCAATTGGCTTTTAAGTGTTACTGGCAAAAATGTACTTTGTAATGTGAAAACCTAGCTCTAAAATTGGTATGTTCCACAAAATTCTTTATTCAAAAATAAATTTAATTAAATCTTTTACTTCCTTTGGCAATTTTTGATAATGAAAGAACTCTTTTTTTTCTAAGTCTTTTAGATTTTATTTTATTTATTATGTTTTTATTTTTTAGAAGGAATCATTTTTTAAAATTGCACTTTTCTGTAATATAGATCTACTGTAACAACAACAACAAAAATAGACCTCTCTACAAATTCTACATTGTTAAAGTACCCACACACACATACACACACACAGGGTCAGTTTAAAGATCATGATGATGAATCTGAGTTAAATACCATGTTACAGAGAACCCTTAATTGTGGTGACTTGTACTATAATTCATTCTGGTTGAATTAACCTAGCAGTGACAAAGCACCCTGTGTATGAAGTGTGGAAATGAGCAAGAGTTTTGGACTCAAGCAGATCTGAACACTTCCTAGTTCTGGAAACTTAGGCAGTTTAATTTACCCCTCTTCACTTGTTTCTTCTTTTGTAAAATGGTGATAATAAATAATGACCCAAACAGAATTGCTACACAGGTGTGAGTTCAATATATGGTTGTTGTGAGTCACTATTTTTACCAAAGCAACATTTCTAAATACCTGATCTTTCATATTTATAAACAGCTGGTAAGGAGGAACTAAGTGTCCCATACTTACTAGCATAAAGGTGGCATCACTTAAAAATGAGTCTTTCACTTCCTAGCACTTTTAACAACTAAAACAGCTTGCCATGTCCACTCTTTACACATAAGCACATCCCACCTACTTCTGTCTTTGTTCCCACTCTCCTGATTCTATCTTTTGTTCATTTATTTAACAAAATTACCTTAAGTGCCTACTATGCATCCTGAAAGAAGAACTCTTTATACTTATTTCTTTGTTTTTAATAGGAGACATCTTTTCTAATAATATAAACAGAAAAATTACTATTTTAATAAAGGTAAGTTTTCAGGCAAAAATATCTTCCATGGATTTCCATTTTCCTGCTTTAAAGAGTTAAAATTTTTAGTTATTTCACTTTTAGGAGATAGTCTGCTGGGATATAATGCCAAACCCCCCCCCCCCATGAATTTAGATACCAAATTTCATATAAGAAAATAACCTCCAAAGGCCAAGCCATCATGTACCATTTTTAATATTGGTAATAATCATTTTCTCAAGTTACTGTTGCATGTAAAAATTGTACAATAATTCAGCAAAACAATAAATATTAAAATCCTTCAACAATTTGCAAATTTTTTCAAATTGTTAAATATTTTATAGCAGTAAAGAATTAATTATCATACCTTCCAAATTCAGATTTACTTTGTCAAATCAGTTATACATTTCTCCAAGAGAGCCCAAAGATAAAGGTGCTTTAAAAATAAATAGTAAGTGTGGAAAATTGAGTTGTTACTATACTATATTTAAGTTTTAAAAATATTAGTTGCAGGAAAAGAAAAAAATGTCACCTCTCATGATTTCCTTGTTTTTCTACACCTTCAAACACTGGAGAAGAGTGATATTTCACACTGATGTATATTATTCTTCTTACAGAAATACAAGGCCATAAAATGTCACTAATTCAGATAAACCTGTAGTGTGTACATTAGTCTCTAGAATGGGTCTACTATAAGAATTAAACTTTGTATGAATTTAATTTTGTGTACTCTATATGGAATTCCTTCTCCAAAAATACCTTTATAAGATGAAAGCTACTGAACTATTGCAACTAACCTCTGCCCTTGTGTAATTGGATTTAAAAAACAAATTTTTCTTAAATCTTATTACTGTAAATAACTGACCCCTCTTTTAGTCATGTGTTGGCGCTAATGTACTTCTCTAGAATATTGTGCCCTCACTAGAGGACTTGACAGCAGATCGGAGTGGAGAAAGAAAGAATCAACAAACTTAAGGACAGATCAGTTGAGATCACCAAATTTAAAAAAAAAAAGGTAAAAGAATGAAGGAAAATGAACAGAATCAACAAGGGAACCATCAAGCATAACAACACATGCATTATGGGGTCCCAGAGGGGAGGAAAGAGAGAAATATGCAAAAAGAATATTTGAGGAAATAAAGGTGAAAATATCTTAAATTTTAGAAGAAATAATCTACATATCTAAGAAGCTCAAGAAACTCAAAGTAAGATAAAATAAAAAAGATAACCACACAGACAAGTCACAGTAAAACTTTCAAAGATAGAGAGAAATTTGAGAGCAGCAAGAGGAAAACAAGTCATTGTGAACATGGAATTCTTAGAAAGATTTAACAGTTGGCTTTTCAGAAACCAGGGAAGCCACAACATGTGGGATGACATAGTCAAGTCACCAAAAGGAAAAACCTGTCAACCAAGAATTCTATATTTAGTAAAACTATCTTTCAAAAACAAAGGAAAACAATAAGACATTACCAGATTTTAAAAACTGAGAGAATTTTTCACCAGCAAACTTGCCCTCCAAGGAATATTAAAGGATCTTTCAGGATGAAATAAAAAAGGACACTAGACTGTTACTTGAATCCATGCAAAGAAAGAGCATCAGTATAAGTAAGTACATAGGCAAATATAAAAGGCAGCATAAATGCATTTTTGTTTGTAATTCTTTTCTCCTCCTATCAGATTTAAAGGTCAACTACAAAAAGCAATAATTCTACAACTATCTTAAGTTATTTATGATGTATACATTAAAAATAGCACAATGAAGGGGTATGGAATGGAGTTATATATATAGTATTTTCTATACTATTAAAATTATGTTAGTATTAAATTGAATTAGAATTTTTAAAAATCAGGGTGTTAATTTTAATCCCCTGGGCAACCACTGAAAAATAACTCAAATATTTGTCACTAAGAAGGTAGTAAAAGAGGAATAGAGGAATAAAAGATACACGATAACTGAAGACAAATAACAAAATGTCGTATTATTTTTACCTTACTAGTAATTACATTATTAAACATACATGGATTAAACACTTCAATCAAAAAAAACAGATATTGGATTGATGGATTAAAAATTCCCCAACTATATGCTAACTTCAAGATACACGTATTAGATTCAAAGACACAAATAATTATACCATGCACACAGTAACTATAAGAGAACTGGGCTGGCTTTACTCACTTCAGAAAAAATTGAATATAAGAAAACAATCATTACTAAAGACATAGAAGAACATTTTATAATGATAAAAGGGTATTTTGTTTATTATGATCAAGTGGGATTTATTCTACAAATACAAGATTGGAATAACATACAAAATTAATCACTATAATACACTATCTTAATTGAACAAAGGGTAAACATCACATGTTCATCTCAATAGATGCATAAAATTTTGACAAAATACAACACTCATTAGTGATAAAATATCCAACTAACAAGGAATGGAAGGTAACTTCTTTAACATGATAAATTCCTCTGAAAAGCCCACAACTCATGTCATATTTAATGGTGAAAGACTGAATTGTTTCCCCATAAGATCAGGAAGAAGACAAGGTGCTCAACATTTCTGTTAAAAATTGTACTGGTGGTTGTAGCCATGAAAATTAGTCAGAAAAAAGAAATAAAATATATATGAATTAGAAAGGAAGAAGCAACACTATCTCTAATCACAAATGAAGTGTTGTTTTATGTAGGAAATCCTAATAAAACTACTGCAAATGTATTAGAACTCTTGAATGAATTCTGCTAGGTTGCAGGATACAAGGTCAATATTAAAAAATCAATTATATTTCTGTATACTATGACAAATAATCTGAAAATGAAAATAAGAAAATAATTCCATTTACAATAGCATATTCAAAAATAATAAAATACTTAGGAATATACTTACGAAAAAGTGTCCAATTTTAAAAAGGTAAAGAGGAGTTGAGTCAATGGAAAGACTGCATATCTCAAAATTTCAATATTGTTAAAATGAAAATATTTTCAAAATTGATTAACACATTAAATTCAATCCCTATCAAAATTCAAGTTGCCTTTTTGCAGAAATTGACAAGCTAAGTAAAAAATTTCACATGGAAATGGAAGGGATGAAGAATAGTCAAAATAATCTTGGGAAAAAAAGTCAGAGGACTCAATCTTTCTGATTTCAAACCTACTACAAAACTATAATAATCAATTCAATATGTTATTGTTAGATAATTGGAAGAGAATTGAGATTACAGATATAAACCCTTATATTTTTGTTCAAATGATTTTAAATATGGATGCCAAAACAATTCAAAGAGGAAAAACAGTCTTTTCAATAAATGGTGCTGGGATAAGTGGTTCTTTGCATGCAGAAAGTTGAAATTGGAGCCTTTCCTTACACCATATACAAATATTAACTCAAAGTAGATCATAGATCTAAATGCAGTAGTTTAACATTATAAAACTTTTAGAAAAAAACATGGAATACTTCTTTCTCACCTCAGATTAACCAATGGTTTCCTAGATATAACATTAGAGTCCCATGCAACAATATAAATAATTGGTAAATTGGACTTTACCAAAATTAAAAAAAAAACTTTTGTGTCTCAAAGGGAACCCATCAAGACAGTGAAAATATAAATAGCACACAGAATAGGAGAAACTATTTGGAATTAATACATATGATAAGGGACTTTTATCCAGCATATAAAGGATTCATTAATTAAAAGACAAATAAACTAATTTAAAAACAGCAAAGGATTTGAATATCTAATAGGGATATTCCCAATGAGAACATGAAAATAAACTCAACAACATTAGTCATCAGGGAAATTCAAATAAAATTCATAGTAGGAGACCATATTACAGCCTTTAGGATAGCTATAACCAAAAAGGTGGAAAATAGTATGTATTGGCAAAGAAGAGGAGAAATTAGAATTCACTGCTGTGGGAATGTAAATGAGGCAACCATTTTGTTAGTCTGCTACTTAATATGTTCAATGAAGAGATACCATATGAGCAGCAATTCCATTTCTTAGAACATATCCAAGAAAATGGAAACATACGTCCAAGCAAAAATATACATAAATGTATATACATAAATGCTCATAACAGTACTATTCACAATATCCAAAAGTAGCAATAACCCAAGTATTCATCAACCAATGAATGGATAAACAAATGATATACCATTCAAGGGCATATTATTTAACACTAAAAAATAGATCAAATACTGATATATGTTACAATAATGATAAATCTTTAAAAATGAAATAATAAGCTAGACACAAAAAGTCACACAATGAATGGTTCCATTTGTATGAAATGTCCAAATTAGGTAAATCCAAAGAGATGGAAAGCAGATTAGTGGTTACCAGGGATAGGTGGAGGTGGAAGAGGCAGAAAAAAAATAGATTAGTAGTTGTCAGGAATGGACGGAGGGGGAGAATGGGGACTGACTAATGATTATGGGGTACTTTTTGGAGTGATGAAATGTTCTAAAATTAGAAAGGAGAGATAGTTGCACAACTCTGTGAATGTATTAAAAACTACTAAACTGTGCCCTTTAAATGATGATTTCTATGTTATATAAATTATATCTCAATAAATATGTTATTAAGAAAAGAAACAAAGGGACAAACAATGAAATAAACCAGAAAAACAGTGGGAAGAGCTGAGAAGAATGACCTAGAATAAACCTGGAAGGAAGGGAAAGGAAATCAAACTTCCCTGGGAGGTAGTGGCCACTAATCTGCATTCTCTGAGATTTGCACCTTGTACGTTGTACCTGGATACACATAGTTTAGAGACGTCAGAGGCTCACAAAGATGGAGAGGCTCCTATATCCTTGAGACAAATGCAAGGTATATTTGTGGATACAAATTCATCCAAGCCTTCAGGGTCCCTCCATAAATAACTTTTCAATTACAAGGTCCATCAATCTGTTAAAGATTACCAAGGACACAATAAAGTTTGAATATAAACAAAACCAACAGTTACTACAGAACATGCCTTCATAAAACTTCAAAAAGTGGAATTGTCAGAAAAAAGGATTAAGCTCTCTATACCTAAGTTTCTCAAATAAGAAATTACCAACTTGAAAATATCTGTTGGAAAGAAGAAACTATAAGAATGGCATTGCTGGTCTGAACAAGAAATGAGAACTTTTATAATTTTTTAAAAAACCTGAAATTTAAAATTTCAATGGGTATATTTCTCAGCAGATTCTTAGAATAGAAGAGAGAATTACTGGTATAAAATATAGCTTAGATAAGGGAAATACAGATAAGGGAAATATAACTTAGATAAGAAAAAGGAAAAAGATAGACTTTATAAAAAACAAGATTGAAGACAGAAATATCAAATATAGCTTAGATAACAATAAGGGAAAAGATAGACTTTATAAAAAACAAGATTGAAGACAGAAATATTAAATATAGAGTCAGACAATCTAACATTTGTTTGATAGGGATTCTAGAAGGAAAGGGATGAGAGAATGGTGCAGAATCATATTTGAATAGATAAATGCTGAGAATAAATACTGCAATCTATAGATTAAAGCAACCCAGCAAATTCCAGGAGTAACAAATAAGGTTAAATATGCACCAAGAGAAATCATAAGTAAACTACATGAAATTGAAAAAAGAAACAGTATAAAACATAAAAACAATAAAAACAAAAGAAGAAATAGGGGAAGAAAAAATTATGCTGGCAAACTCCTCAATAGCAGCAATGGAAGTTAATAGACATGGTGAAAAACATCATCAAATGCACAAAAGAAAGTAAGTGGTAATTTGTAATTATAAACTCAGAAAATGAAAAGTCAGTGTTGAAGCCAGTGGCTTAGTCAAAGTAAGATGGGTGTTGAGGCATCACACACAAAAAATTTGATGGTTATAGTAATTTTGAACTGAATTATGTCAAAATGATTATATATCAAAACATACCGGCTGCAATGAAAGCAGTAATTAGTTGGATATTTATGATCCACAGTGTATAAGTTGAAAAAGAAGTTAAAAATGAACTGTAAAATCAGCAAATGGAAATTAGAATAGAAGAATTATAGTGGTGAGAATGGAAATCATTGAAATAAGAAAAAAATAGAGAGGCTCAACCTAGTCCCACTTTTCAAAGACTACTAAAACTTCTAATGAGGTTGTTTAAGGAAGAAAAAGAAAAGTCACAAATAACCAATAACAGAAAATGAAAAATGGGGAATCACTGTAGATAATGTAGTCACTAAACAAATAAGGAAGTATAATGGGAAACTAAGTGCCAATAAATTTAAAATCTCAGGCAAAATGACTATCTTCCTAGAATAATGTCCAATATCAAAATATATTCAAGATGAAATAAAAAAAAATTAGTATAATTCTCTGACCAATAAAGAAATTAAAACAGTAGCCAGAATATCTTCTTACAAATTCAACTTCACTGGTAATTCTATCAAATGTTCAGGAAGAAATAATTTACAATAAACTTAAAAATATTTCAGAGAATAAAAATGGAAACTTAACAATAGTTCCATAAGGCCTGTGCAACAATTCTCAAATTTTGAAATCTTAGGATTTCTTAAAAATTATTGCTTAAAATAGTTGGCAGTGTTTTTTTGCATTCAAACAAGAACTTTGCCTTGTCTTCAATTGCTAGTTCCTGACGAAGCAAACCAAATCATCAGAGGCTTGACAGTCTAACAAATAGGGTGTTTAGGACATTTTGAAATAGCAAACCTTTGCCTTTCAGTACTGATATAACTGATACATAAATTAATTGATTGTGATCTAAAATGTTGGAGATTAGATTCATATTGTCAACTCTGTCATTTTTTGCTGACTGCACTCTGGAGGCTTAATTCCTGAAATGGTGTGAGTGGTTTCTGTGATACTGAGAGCTAACAGGGCAGCAGTTGAGATTTCTTTACTCTAACATCCTATATCTCTGTTCCCTGTGTTAATACTGAAAGCTGTAATCACTCTCTTCTTCTTTAATGGCAGCTGTTTATATTTGTTGTTGTCATTTTCATAAATGCTAAAGAATGTAGTATGGACCAAAGAGTAGTTCTCATATTAGAATCAGTATCCAAATTCATATAAGCTTTATTTGTCAGGAGTTAATGTAGCAAACCCATGTGGTTGGATAGAAAATATTGATTCCAAATGAATAGAGTATTATTTCTACTCCTGGTAATAACATTGCTGACAAATGAGCACATGCTCAAAGTTTTCCTTCTACATCCCTATCATTTCCAGGATTTTTCTCTCTGAGCTTCTTTCCTCTACTATTTATGCTAATGTCTCATATTCTGTCATTCTACTCATCCATTCTTATAGTTTCATTTATCATCTATATATTATTTACCCCCAAATGGATATCTCTGGCCAAGGTATCCCTCTTAAACTTTAGACATGGGTGTACAACTGCCTATGTATATCTTTATTTTGTTGTTCTGCAGGCACCTAACATCAAAGTAAAAATTGGACCCTTCCTTTTCAATCATCTTCTTAAAACCTTATGCTCCACCTTTCTTCCTCTCCTGGTGAATGTCATTATCAATTTTCCAAGCCAGAATGTGAAAATAGTATTGAACTCCTCCCTCCCCTGCACCCTGACATACAAAATTTATCACCAAATTTACTTAATATTTCCTGAACCTTTCCCCTTTCATTTAGCCTGTCATCAATGTTATTATAGTTCCAATCATTATCCCTAGTCCTCACTACTTAAAGCTTACCAACTTCTCTCTCTGTTTCTAGTCCTGTTTCCTGGATCATTCTTCACCTATTTCCAAGATGATTTTGCTAAAACTGGATCTCTGCTACATATGCCTTCAATGTGTATTCCCATTTCGTACCTCCATTTCTGACTATTCTGTCACCACCATCCCCTTAACAGCCCTTAACATTCTGTTCCCCTGTTTAAATCGCTAGTCCTTTCTCCTACATTGAATTGTATGCCATTCTCCAAACTTGCCATGTCTTTCCTGAAGGCTTTTGCATTTCCCCCCCTCTGCCTAGAACTCCTTTGTTCCATACTCCATTTATCTGGTCAACTCCTGACAGATTTTACCCTACATGTGACTTAACTCCAGTAGGAAGTCTTCCCTGTTCCCTGTTCTTGGCTAAGTAGCCTCTGCTCTGTGGTCCCAAAACATCATATCCTTGCTCCTGTCATCTGACTTATCATCTATATTTGTGTTACCCACAAAGGATTGCAAATCCTTGAGGGCCTATACTATGCCTTCATCATTGCTATAGCCTAGGTTCTGGTGAAGTATCACAAATTCAAATACTCTCAAGGGCCAAGTTTGGGAAGAAAATGCATGACTATGTTTAAAAGGGAACATGTGTCCTAGTTTAAGACTTGTGTGAGGAAATAAAGTATGCATGTATTATCAAAGGGTATTCAAAGTGAATTTTAAAATACAGTATTGGGTAAATACTATATTTTCAGGCTACATCTGGCCCTCTCACAATCAGTCTTACCAGCTAAATATGTGTCCCTTGATTAGACCTGTGCATAAGTCAGAGTAGGTTCTCAAGGAAATTTCATTAAATTAATAATGTAACATTAAAATGTACCCTTTTTTAAATCAATTTTTTTTTTAATATTGCTTCACCATAAGAATCAAAACATAGACCCCCTTACCCCCTCTCCTTCCCTGTAGAATTATTTTGTTACTTTAGGAAAACTAAAAGTTAGGCTAGCATATTAATGGTGTCAATGTGATACTTTCAGAGGTTTTCATTCTAACAATTATATATCAATTATAAACAGTTGAAAGACAAATTCAACACAGTTGCACTTTCTATGTGAGTAACATAGATAGATATATTAGAAATAAATTTGAAATATTTTAATAGGGCTTCTGAAAAATGCTAAAACTATTTTACTACTTAGCATTCCTTGTGGAGATAAACAGTTGGGAAATATAAAAATAAAGAAGGGAAACTTTGGTTTATATCTTTCCTGCCAGACTGTGTTATATTAGTCCATAAATAAATTATTATTTTATGGCATTCATTTGAATATTTCATCACTATTCTTTGGGTAAGACTATTCTTTTTAATCTCAAAAATATATTTATTTGAATTTAGATAGGTTTGACTTGAAATTAACAAAATTTTATTTTTAACATAATGAAAAACTGTTATCTTGAACATTTTCAAATAAAAAATAATTTCCTGTATTATTTTATACAAACGGTATGCTGAAAAGAATCTGTTGTTATATAGAATGAATGGGAGTGTAAAATGTCAATTATAAAATATACAAAATAATCTTGTGGTAAGATATAATCTTATCAAATTCTTTACATTTTAAGTAATATCTTGAAATTTTCAATACCTCCCAGGTCTTATAGCAATAAAATTGATTTGTGAAAATATTTTCTTTTTCTGCAGCAAGATTTCCACAAATTTCTGCTTACCTAATTGACAACACATAAATATTTCACCAATTGAGTGAATTATATTGTACTGTAGCAACAGATTTTCTGTATGGTAATTGCAAACCTCTGAGTTATGTATTCCCATAAATTTGAAAGGACTTAAATGAAATAATCCTAATCTAAAATTAATTTATATCATATAATTTTACATATATTAAAGTTTTAAACATGCCTAAACAATATAAAATGAAACTTATGAGAGTGAAATCTTCTGTCCTGAAAAGCAGAAAAAAGATGCTATTCAATAATTACCATGTGCTGGTTTTAGATCATACCCTGACCTTAATTTTAGGCTGTCTGCCTCAGTTCTGCTTTGCATACGGAAATGAAAAAACATCTTCAGTGACTGCACATATCATGGTTATGCAACTGTTGACTTGTTTGGAATGTTTTAATTTTTAAAAAATGCAACTACATGAAGGTGTCCTTGACTCTGAAGCATCCATAGATATTTGTCTTCTAGTGTAATAAATTGTGCCTCTCTGACACAAAGCAAAGGTTGCATCCCCTCTAAGATTTCCCTCTTTTTAGTCAACTAATGAGAATGTGTGTTCAAAGACATTTCATATAGTGTGAAACTTTTTTCTTTTTACTTGAACATGAAAATGAACTTTCAATTTGCTAATGTGAAAAGAAACATTTTTCTGCAAAACTAATTTGCTGAACATTGGAAGGATTCATATTGTTCATTACTAGTAAGGTCACTAATCTTCAGAGACAAAAGCACAGCAAGCTTGAAGTTTATCTGAGACATTTGTAAGTTACTGAATCATACTCTTCCTATCAGGATTCCATTGCATCAAAAGTTGAATCTTAGTAAATTAAATTTTCCCTATTAAAATAACACAAAATATAACCCTAATAATATCTTGTCAAATAATATTTTTAGGGAGAGTGTACAAGTATTTTAAAAAAGAAAGCTCAAAAAGGAAGTTGTTTAGGTAAAGACTGTTTCATTTATGGAGTGGTAAAATGTTCAGGACTGAAGCGGCATTTCACAAATGAAAGTCTGCTTTAGATGCAATTGTGTGGCAGGGTTTCATGGGCTTATTGTTTGTAGCATTTTAGATGATTGAAATATCTAGATGACTTTTACAAGTGTTTGGAAACACAATTATTGTTATGCCATTCCTGCTAATGACAACACGAAAATGAAGATTCTGGTTAGGCATTTGAGAAGAAGTTAAGTATGATACATAGTGGGAGAATTGAGAATTAGTAGGTGTTGGGAAAATAAATGAATTTTTTTTTTACCCATAATGAGAGTAATGACAGCATATTAATGCTGTCTGTTCACTAGGGCACCTTTATGGCATTGTATCAATTGGGTCATACAGATCATTTAACAAAGAAACAGACAGATGTGTCTCACAGTGATTTAGAACAGTAATGCTTTACAGCTTTGTTGTAGAGTGGATTCCCCATATCCCTATCTCTCCCATATTATTTAAATTATTGGGTTTTTTTTATAAAAATATTTATTTTTTACAGTAAAGAAAAAAATGTATTACATTAAAGTATCCACAAGAAAATCTACCAAGAGATGGAATTATTAATGCACTAATATGTAATCTTCTAGCTTCTCGAGGTGTGCCCATACACATGTGTGTGTGTGTATTATGAGTGTATACTAAAAACAGTTGTACCCTAATATTCTTTGTAACCTACTTTTTCACTTTAAAAGTTTGCATGCCAAATAATGTAAAATTTCCTGATTTTTGAGTTCCCCGTCTTGGATTCTGAACTTATATTATTATAAATACTAAACTTTTGCTCACTCTATGAAAAGGTATAAAATATCTATAAAATTGAAATCAATTTAATTTATTGTAGAAATAAGTATTTTGATTCTGTTATGAATTTATTCCAGAATATAAATTGTCTTTAGATAAAAAAGTAAAATTGGAATATATTAGCCATAATAAGAATATTCAGAGAATCAATTATTATAAGAATTATCATTATATAATAATTTACCTAGGTGTTTTAGAAATTGTACTTGGTTGATTACATACTCTGTTGACTTCTTTTATCTTTATTTCAAATATGCATATTTGCATTTACAAACATTTTATTTCAAAATAACACAATTTAATAACATAATTTAAATGAGTAAATAATATAGATGAGTAATGCTTGGATTGGCCTAGAGTAATAGTTCAAGGATCATCTCTATTTATTTTATCTGCCTCAGTTCCTAGTGACCGCTGGTACATCTCTTTGGAATTGTTAGAGCCATTACACAGGACTCCTACTGCTATTCCAGCAAGTGCTGTAGCTCATTACTAGCCAGCAACCTAACTTGAAGGTAGATGCTCCTTAAAAGAAGCCCTCTGTCTTTGGATTTCCTCCAGAGAGAATCTCTCCAGGTCAGAATCTCCAGAGTATTCCCTGCTTATTTATAGATCCTGGTACATCTTCTTGCCTGCTCCCTGGGAGTTGCTTAGCTCTTCGCATGTTTTCATGTTGAACCCAATTTAAACTAGTTCAGAGATTTTGAATTCACTTTTCAGTTAATAAAATTAATATGGAACTGTACAGCTCCTGTGTTTCTTCTCCCAGCGTTGGCTCCCAAATTTCCACATTGCTCAAAAGAAGCCTCCAAATTCTAACCTCATTTTTCCTATTTGTACTTTGATTTTCTTTTAAAAATAACCCCTTTTCAACATTTTCCCTAGAAATAAAAGGGCAATGTTGCTATATCCATGCTGAAAATCATGGAGAAACTACATATCTAAATAGTTATATGCAAAAAACTAATTGGAATCATCGTTTTTCTTTTCAAAATTATTTTTCCATAGGCATTTGAAACTAAAATAAAATTACCTTCCATGTTAAAGTTTGGATCCAAGAGATAAAAATCAAAATGCAAATTTGTATATATTTTTTGCCCTTTCTGCATGCTTTGTTTGTTTTGCTGTTTAAGTCCATCTTAAGGACATAATTTATACATGAAGCAAAATGAGCTGGCCAACACTGCTGAATTGAGCATTACCTACCCAGTCTAAGGCAGCACTGGCTACTGCAAAATTATATTTTGCTTAGCAAGCAGATGTAGAACAGTGAAGAATGCACTTTCTCCGTGGAGAAGCAGATCAGAAGAGAAGAGAGTTGTCACGCTCAGCACCTTATCCAAAACTCAACATTTGGATAGCTCATTCTCTCCAGCCTTGAAAACAAAAATTAGTGGGGGTGGGAGCAAAGATAGAGAGTGGTCGGTCTGGAACCCCTTCCAATGGAAACGCCAGGACTGAGCCCAAGCATACCACTGAGACTTTCTTCAACTGCTCCTTTTTTCAAGATTTTTATAACTTTTGTATTTCCTTCTAGCTCATCCTTTTACAGAAGAGGCACTAAGAAGCTGGTACAAACTGCCAAATTAATTATACAAAATATTTCAAAATACTCCTTTCATAATTCCCTCAAAATCTTTATGAGGATTAATTTAAATAAAAACTAAAACAAAAACTAAGAAAAACACATGCAAAATATTTTATTCCCTGTGACTTTCAGTTTTATACCCAAAATGGAGAATTTTGATAAATAAGAAAAATATCAAGTAATCTTAAAACTGTAATTTATTCTAGGTCTTCAATTTAAGATCCTTGTTCAGCTCTGTTGTGCATGATGTGTTCTTCTCAGCCTAAAATTGTGTCATAAGAGAAGGCCCTTTTCATAAGCTAAAATGTATTTTTCTGCATTTGGAATTTCTTTCTAGTAGATAGTCTATAATGCTAATATATGCTTCATACAGTATTCACATCTGTTCCACCACAGGTGATGTGAGAACAACTTCCATGGAATTGCTCTAACATTCAATAAAGCAGTAAGACAAATATCTTTTGAGTTTCTTTGGTGTACACTTTTGTTAGATTTCATGCTGATTATGTAACAGACAACTGTTAAAAGTGCTCAATGGTGAAATATTATTGACTATATTTTAAAGGGCTGAGTTTAAATTTAAAATCCTAATTGTACAGCTGCTTGCACAATGTGCCTGAAAGACAATAAAAGTTGAAAAATTGGTTCTTTGGTGAACTGCCTGGAAGAAAAGGAGGTAACCATATAAGGCTCTTCTATAGCACCTATATATTATTAGGTGTGTCAGTCCTTTTAAAAAGTGGCTTCACACTCAGCTAATGTTATCATTAAAGAACATTGGGACTAGATAATTAATATGGGTCTTTTTTTACCTGCTAAGATAAAAGTGAGATAAAGGAGCTCATTAAAGTGCCTGTCTCTACTCCCCAAGCCATCCTGAGCATGGTTTAATAGGACAACTGGTTTTTCTAAGCCTGCAAAAGCTACCGTAATAACTCAGCTTAGACTTAGGTGAGCAATGTTACATTCTCTTAGCCTGAGCTATTCCATATGTAATTGAATTGATGAATGGCTTGGCATAGATGCCAGCTTTTAAAAACAATATTAGATATATTACTATGTCCTTACTTTGAGAGGTTTTAATTTTCTGCATGGTATTTTTAAAAGTAAGAGAAATTGTCCTTAAGAGTTAAGATTTTTAATATGCGACCATTATACTTGCCCTTCGAAGAAGAAAGTTGATCTAACTTTTGAGAGATGATAAAATAGTTGAGCAGTCTTATAAATCATTTTGTATGTGGATATTGACAACTGAGAACATTATTTTATAAACTTACGGAAATTTTCTATTGAACCCTCTGACTTGGTGGTGCTAATGATATATAAGCCAAGGGTTCTCTTTTTTATTCATGCAAAATACAATGTTTCTTTTTGAATTTTCTATACTTAAGAATCAAAAACAAACAAAAAATCACAAAAACTTTATAGAGAAACAAATAAACATGAAGCAAAAACTTCATTCATTCATTTAACAAGTATGTATTAAGGGTTCTATGTGCTAGAACCTGCTCTAGGAGGTGAAAATACAGCAGGAAAGAATCTTTTTCCATGCAACTTAAAAATGTGTGCATATATTTACATAATATTTAATATATTTATACATTATATTTAAATACTTGCATTTATATATTAAATGTAGATTATAAATATATAAATAACATAATATACTAATTAGCAATGAGTGCAATGTAGAAAAATATAGAAGGGAACAAGAAGAGGCTTATAAGCCTTTGGGAAGTGGGCCGTGTTGCAGTTTTAAACGGTGTGATCGGGTTACTACTATTCCATGAGAAATTTAGGTTGCTAGAACAAGCCAAGCAGATTATCTGGATGATGAGGTTTCTGAAGAGAGGGAAATGTTGCATTCATTAAATTCACTTGTTACATTACTGAAGTTGCCTTAAAGAGAAAAGTTTATAAGAAATTATTTTTATCTAAATGCCATGAACAGATAAGTAATGGGAAGAAAATACAAGTGAAAATGTTTCCATAGGAAAATAATTTGTTGGAAAAGCAACTCTAGGTATTGACAAATACTAAAGTTGCTATACCTAATTGCGACACAAAAGCTCATTCAGATTACGATTGATGCTTAAGGAAAATTAGGTAGATGCTTCTCCCTTTCAAGAAAGTAACTACCTAAGCAAAGGCAGAAAAGCCAAGTTTCCAAGTATTTAAGGAGTGAAGTTGACTTGCTCTTAAATACTGTTTACTTGACTTTCTTACTACCTGCTGGTAATTAACAAATGTAATAATATTGAATCCAAAAGTGGGTGGGTTTCTCATTGATTAGCCAAATAAGGTTATTATGAATATACAAGCTAAAATAACACCTGTAAGTCTGGCATAAAACTCATGTTAAGCATATGCTCATTGTTGTGAAATAAAATCTACTAAAATTCAGAAAAAGAAGCCTGCATCTTGCATAAACCCATTAGACTTAGGATACTTCTGGAATCCAATTCTTCATAAGAATATTTTATCTCCTTAAGGCTAAACAGGAAATTTATTCCAATACATTTTGCTTGTAAGAGGAAGAATTTATGTGGAAAAACGTAAAGGAGAAAAAATATTCATTTCCCCAAACTTCATTAGCCCTATCACTACTTAGGAGATTACTAACCCTTAGAGGGATTAAATATGTACCCGTGACTCTCAAACCATCTTTCTTTTTCTCTGTAATCAATTCATAAATCAAATCCGCATTAGGCAGAGCTAGCTAATGATCATAGTTGGAAAGGATCTTCCTAGATTAAATTGTGTTAGCCTGTTGTCTTTCTTGTAATCATTCTTAAATTAATATTTCAGTCAAAATAATCATTTTAAACATAATTCAATCTTTACTTGGTTAAGAGTAGTACAAACTTTAATCTTGTGAATTAAATATTCAAATTTTTCATGATTCATCATTTATTATATCTTGTATCGCCAATATCTCAGTGTTCTTAGTTTCCCTTGAATCTATGTTCCCTCTTTCCACAGTGTTTTAGTTTCCTCATTGCTAAAGCAAATACCGTGCAATGGCCAGCTTAAATGACAGGAATTTATTGGCTCATAAGAGGTTAAGAGAAGTCCAAAATCGAGATGTCCTCAAGGAGATTCTTTCTTTCTGAAGATGGCATCCTGGCACTGGTTGCTGGTGATCCTTGGTCCTGGACTCCTCTGTTACATGGCAATGCCCATGGCAGCCTCTCCTGAACTCTCCTTTCTCTTCCAGCTTCTGGTTACTCCCCCTGACTTTCTATCTGTGTGTCTGAATTTCATTGTGCTTATAAAGGACTCCAACAATAGAATTAAGACTCAACCTGATTAAGTTGGGCCTCACCTTAACCGAAGTAACCTCATCAGAAGGTCCTACTTACAATGGGTTCATACCCACAGGAATAGATTATATGTAAGAATGTGTTTCTGTGGTATACATTGCCCTACACCACCACACATAGAAAACTGGCAAGGGCTTCATTAGAAAGATTTGACCAAGTGTCTAACATTCTCTTATATTCTTATGTTATTTTTTGTTGGAATTTCCCATAGTAGTCCATTTACCTTTCTTTCATTAAAACTTTACTGAGGTATAATTCACATACAACTTACTCTTTTAAAGTATTATTATTATTATATACAGAGATATGTGCAACAGTCACCACCATCAATTTTTAAATATTTTCACCATTACAAAGAGAAACTGTATCCTTTAGGTATCCCTCTGACCCCTCCAACCTCCATAGTTCTAAACATCTATTAATATACTTGCATGTATAGATTTTACTGTTCTTAATATTTCACATAATTGGAAACATATAATATGTGGTCTTTTGTGACAGTCTTATTTCACTTAGCATAATGTTTTCAAGGACATCCATGATGTCTCATGTATCAGTTCCCCATCCATTTGTATGGCTGAATAATATTCCATTATATAAATGTAACTTGTTTTGTTTATCCATTTTTACGTTAACAAACATTCATGTTGTTTTCACCTTAGGACTGTTTTGAATAGTTCTGCTATGAGCATTCATCCACAAGTTTTTGTATGATCACCTGTTTTCAGTTCTCTTGGTTATACACCTTGGAGTGGAATTGCTGGTTCATATGGTACTTGCATACTTAACTTTCTGAGGAATTTCCAAAATGTTTTCCAGAGTTCCAAGTTCTCCACCAACACCTGTTATTTTCTCTTTTTTTATGGACAGCCCTGTGAGTGAGAAGTGGTGTCTCGTGGTTTTGATTTAGATTTCCTTCATGACTAATGATTTTGACCATATTTTCATGTGCTTGTTGAAAATTTGCATATTTTCTTTGAAAAAAATTATATTCAAGTTCTTTGACTAATTTTTAATTGGATTGTTTGTCTTGTTGTTTTTCAGTTGTAAGAGTTCTTATACATTCTGGATACTAGACCCTTATCAGAGATATGATATGCAAATGTTTTTTTCCCATTCTGTAGGTTTCCTTTACACTTTCTTAATGATGTCATTTGATGTAGAAGTTTTTAAAATTTTGATGAAGTTCAATAGATCTTTTACTTTCATTACTTTGTACTTTTGGTGTCATATCAACCATTGCCAAATCCAAGGTCATAAAGATCTACCTGTAGATTGTCTTTTAAAGGTTTTATACTTTTATCACTTACATGTAGGTTGTTTATTCATGTTGAGTTAATTTTTGTAAATTGTGCTTAGTAAGTGTGATGACTGGATAGGCTATAGTGTCCAGTTTTTTGGTCAAGTCCTGGCCTGCTTATTAATGTGAGAACATTTCAAGATGGGATTTGCATCTATAGTCAATTGAGGACTTCTATTATCAAAAAGGAGATTGCCCTCGGTAATGTGGGGAATCTCCTCATCTAATCAGTTGGAGGTCTTAAAGCCAGAACTGAGGTTTTCAGAGATAAGAGGAATTCAGACTCAATTTCAGCCTTGGCTGTTGCCAGAATTTCCAGCCAGCAAGCTTTCCCTGGGGTATCTGGACTAAGAATTTCAACATCACCTTCATATATATACACACACACACACTCCTATTCTTCTATTGGCTCTGGAGGCTCTTAACGAATGCTGTTTGTTTTGTTTTATTTTGTTCATTTGAATTACCATTTAGTGCCAGTCACTGTTCCAGTTTGATGAACTTAGTATTTCTTATAAGTGTGTCTACTGGAAAAAAAAAAAAAAAGCTGTGGACAAGGATGAGAAATAGTGATGCCTGCCTCTCCTGGGATGATTAGCCCTTGACTAGTAGCTGGGGGGAGAGGGAAACCTGTGATTTTGGCAGCACCAGGTAGTCTGGAGTGGAGTTTCCATCCTGCTAAATTGGGAGACACAAGGGAGGGAGCATGTCCCAGTTCAAATACCACAGACTCTCACTTTTCTTACCAAATTAATATTTGTGTATCTGCTCTATATTCTTGTGGGTATTTCCAGAGACTTTCATGGTTGTTTTATTTATGATGTTCATCAGTTTGCTAGGAAGTGTTTCTTCAGTGCTCCTCATGCTGTCATGCTGAATATTCATACCCATTTGTCCTTATTGCAGAAATAATTCTTCTCTCTGAAGTCACTTTTTACTGTTGAATTTACTTTAGGGAACTTTCTGAGTCTCTACTAGGTGACCCAGATTCTTAACATTCTCTTTTTCTTTTTCATACTTTTTAAAAAAATTTACTCTCATTGCATGCTTTTTCCTGTTGTCTGTTGGAAGTCCTTCTGAACACTACACACAAATATTCTGTTTTCTTTCATTCTTTTCTACTTTTCTTCTGCCTCCGGGTATAAATGGTTACTTACTTTCTCTACAAGAAATCCATTCATATTTAAAGGAAAGTTCTGCCTGCATGACAATCTTCCAGAGTACAAAGCCTCCATCATTAAATCTGAAATTAAATTCCCTAAGAGAAGTTTCCAGGTCTTCCTAAATTTTTACTTGTTGTCTAACATATATAATAGGTCCTCACTCATTAAATTGGATGTATACCTTTGTCACTTAATAGTTTGCCTTTAGAGAGAGAAAAAAGAAATGGAGGTGAACAGTGCATGAAAGAAAAATCAACAGAAATTTGGGATTGTTAATCTATTACAGAGTGGACAGTCACCTAAGAGAATCAGCAATTTTTAAGTCCAAATTACTGGGAAGAAGGTGGTTTCATGAACAGAGATTCATTATGGGGGGAGAAAGAATTATGAGTTTACTTTAGATCTATTTAAAAAAAGGAACTTCTGGTTGATCAAGATGGTGGCATAAGACATTCCAGGTTGTTATTCTCGCACAGAATTTTTGAACAGATAGCAAAAACTGGTAGATTCATCCTCCTCAATACTGCAGAAAATAGTTAAAGTGTTATAGTAACTGAGCTAGTGCTGAATCAAGAAATCACAGCTTTACAAATGGTAGGAGAAACTCTTGGAGCCCTTGTTGGTACCTCCCACACACCTATCCCAGCCAGTATGGAGCCAGCCTGTGTTCCCAATATATGTCCCTGGCCCTATTTCAGTGGGAGTAGAGTATCCATACTTTGGTGCCTGTATGTCCATGTCAATCAATCAGGAGGCAGCCTGGAAGACTGATCTAGGAAATGAAACTTGTCTCTGGCTTGCCCTTCCAGAACTTGCCCTGCAGGCAGAGACAACTTGCAGACAGTTAAAGAAGTGTAAAAATAAATTAATTCAAAGCAACCTAGGGCAATGCATTGCTGGTGTTAGCAATACACTTGAGCACCTGTGGGTTGGGTGGGGAATATTTCTCTTTGGAAGTAGAGGGGACATTTGGAATCCAGTAAATAGGGGAATTTCTAAGGCCACAAGAGAACACAAGCCCAGGAAAAGACAGAGTGTTGGGAAAGACAGAGAGGATCCTGCACTTTACTTTTAACTCTGGCTTATCTTCTTAATAGGAGAATGAACTCTGAAGGAGAGCAACAACCAACACAGACCCAATTTGCAAAACTGTGAGAGGCATTTTTTATGTTGGTTTATTTTTGTTAGCCCTAGTGCTTAAGGGAAATTAGGTCATATAGCAAGCTAGATACAACATCATGGAAAAGACAGCTCAGGGACTAAATCCCAAAGTTAAAACATTAAAATAATAAAACATACAGTGTGCAACAAAAGATTACAAGGAAAACAAAGAAATAGGAAATAATGGCCCATCCAAAGGGGCAAGATAAAAATTCAGAAACCATCAATGAAGAAGACCAAACTTAGGATATACCAGACAAAAACTTTAAAAAACTGACATACAGTGTGCTCAAGGAGATAATGGGAAACACAAAGAAGGAACTAGAGAATATATCAAGAAAATGATGAACAAGCAATATGAGAATCTCAATAAAGAAGTTTTAAAAAGGATCCAAACAAATATTGGAATTGAAAAATTCCTTAGAACATTTCAACAGCAGATTGTAGCTGACAAAAGAAAAAAAGAAAATGAATTCAAGGTAAAGAAAAGGGAATTATTCAGGCTGAGAAGCAGAAAGAATAAAGAATTATAAAAAGTGAAAATAGCCTAAGATATATCTGTGACATCATCAAGCATACCAATTATGGGAGTCCCAGAAGTAGAAGAGAGAAAGGGGTAGAAGGACTTTTCAAAGAATTGAATGAAAGACTTGAATATGTACATTTAAGTAACTCAAAGAACCAAAAAGAGGATAAACTTGAAGAAAAGCATGGCCAGACATATAGTAGTCAAACTGTCAAATGCTAAGTACAGGAGAGAATTCTGAAGCTGCAAGAGAAAAGAAACATGTTATGCACAATGGAGTCCTAATAAAATTAAGGGCTTGTCTCTCATGAGAAACCATGGAGGCAAGAATGAAGTTGGTCAAAATATTTAAAGTGCTAAATGAGAATAATTGCCAGCCAAGAATTTTATATCCAGCAAGAATGTCTTTCAAAAATGAGGGAGAGATTAAGACATCCCAGATGAATTAAAAATGAAAGATTTAATCACCACTAGACCTGCTTTGCAAGGTCTCCACTTTTTGCTTCTCACAGGCTTTAAAATACAATATCATAAAAAGTGATAGATTTGTACACCATAGATTTGTGGTGTACAATGCAAAAAGATATAATGTGTAACAAGTACAACAAAGATATGGGGTAGAGGGTTATAGGAAGAATGTTTGTTTATACTATTGAAATTCAGTTGGAATCAAATTGAATGTACTTGTTATAGATTTAGGATGTTAAATTTAAGCCCAATGTTAACCACAAAGAAAATGTTTGGAAAATGTATAAGGAATATGAGAAGGGATTCAAAATTGTACACTATAAAAATCAAATAATTATGAAAGTAGGCATTAATGGGAGAATTGAAGGACAAAATGGTATAAGACTTAAAAAGACCAAGTAGCAAAATTGCATAAGAATGCTCTGTTTTATCAATAGTTACTTTAAATGTAAATGGTTTAAATGTCCAGTCAAAAGACAGAGATGAGCAGAATGGGTAAAAAAAATGACCCAACTATATGCTGCTTACAAGAAAGTCACCTTAAATTCAAAGAAACAAGCAGGTGAAAGTGAAAAGATGGAAAAAAAGATACCACACAAAAAAGTAACAAAAAGAGTGCTGGGGTAGTACACTAATGACAGATAAAACAGACTTTAAGTCAAATATTGTTAACAGGGACAAAGGTCACTATATACACATAAAAGAGTCAATTCAACAATAAAACCTAATTTTAAATATATATATTCACCTAATAACAGAGCCCCCAAATAAATTAAGCAAATACTGTCAGATTTGAATGGAAAAACAGTTATACATTAATAATATGAGACTTCAATACATCCACACGGAAGATAAATAAGAAAATAAGACTTGAACAAGAATATAAGCCAACTAAACCTAGCAGACATATGTAGAACACTTCGGCAAACAGTAGCAGAATACACATCCTTCTCTAGTGCACATGGATCATTCTCCAAGATAAACCATATCTTAGGTCACAAAAGAAGCCCCAATAAATTCAAAAATATTGAAATCATTTGTGTCTCCTTTGACCACAGTGGAATGAAGCAAGAAGTGGCATGATATATTTAAGATACTGAAAGAGAAAAACCACCAACCAAGAATCCTATATCTGGCAAAACTATCCTTCAGATATGAGGGAAAGCTTAAAATATTCTCTGACAAACAGACAATGACAGAGTTTGTGAGCAAGATACCTGCTCTACAGGAATCAATAAAGGAAGCACTGCAAACAGAAGAGAAAAGACAGGAGTGAGAGGTTTGGAAAACAATTTTGGGAGATAGTAGCACAGCAATGTAAGTACACTGAACAAAGATGACTGTGAATATGGTTGAAAGAGGAAGTCTGGAGTCATGTAGGACACCAGAACAAAAGACAAACGACAGAGGCTGGGACTATGTATCTCAGGGAAACCTAGGGTGCTCAACAATTGTAATAAAAGGTACAAATATGTTTTTGCATGAGGTAGGACAAATGAACATCAACATTACAAGTTGTTAAAAATAGGGTGGGTTCACGGGGAAAATACAATCAATGCAAACTAGAGGCTACAATTAACAGAGACATTGTATTATGCTTCCTTTAATGTAACAAAAGCAATATACCAATGCTAAATGCTTATGGGTGGGTGGGGAATAGGGGAAGAGTATGGGACTCCTGGCATTGGTGATGTTGTCTGACTCTTTATTCTACTTCAGGTTAATGTTATCTTTCCTTTTGTCGCTTTCCAGCTATCAAGTTTTTTTGTTTGTTTGTTTTTCTCTCTTTCTCTTGCCTTTTTCTTTTGTCTCTCTGCCTTCTTTGACTCTTCCTCTGTCTTTGTGGAAGAAATGTCCTTATGTTGAGAGTGGCGATGGTGCTCAATACATAAATATCTGACTATACGGGGAACCAATGATTGTTTACTTAGGATGGAATATATAGTGTTTGAACAAAACCATCTTAAAAGAAATGGGTTAATTCAGAAACCTTGAGGGCACTATACTGAGTGAAATAAAACAGACACGTAAAGGCAAGTGTTGCAGGGTCTCATTGATGTGAGCTAATTACAATATGTAAACTCATAGACATGAAATATAAGTTGCCAGGATACAGAGTAGGGCTAGAGAGTGGGGAGTGGTTGGTTATTATGAACAGAATGTTCAACTAGGGTGAACTTAAATATTTGGAGATGGACAGGGGTGATGGTAGCATGTAATGAGAATAATTAACAGTGCTAAAATGTGTGTGGGTGTTGTGGAAGGGGTAAGCTCAGAGTCACACATGTCACTGGAAGGAAAGTTGGAGGTTAGGGGATGGGAGTGTATAGAGCAGTGGATCTTGTGGTGGACAATGTCCATGATTAACTATACAAATATTAGAAATCTCTCTCATGAACTAGAACAAATGTATGTCACTATAAATAGAGGTTAATAATAGAGAGGCATATAGGGAAAAATTATATACCTATTGTAAACTATATACTATAGTTAGTAGTATTTTAACATTATTTCATCAACAGTAACAAATGTACTATACCAAAACTATGAATCAATAATGGAGGGGGAACATGGTTAGGGGTATGGGAGGATCTGAGTTTCCTGTTTTTTTTGTCTTTATCTTTTCTGGAGTAGTGAAAATGTTCTAAAAATTGAAAAGAAAATTATTGTGTTGATGGATGCACAGCTGTATGGTGGTGCCATGCGCAATTGATTGTACACTTTCGATCTTTGGATAGTTGTATGGTATCTGAACAATCTCAGTAAAAAATATATATATATATATAAATAGATTGGGGTGATGAATGCACAACTATATGATGGTACTGTGAACAGTTGATTGTACACCATGGATGATTCTATGGTATATGAATATATCTCAATAAAACTGAATTAAAAAATAAAGAATAGGGGGAAACTGGAAAATTCACAAGTATGTAGAAATGTAACAACATGTTATTAAACAACCAATGCAGCAAAGATGAAATCACAATGCAAATTATGAAATATCTGGAAGTGAATGAAAATAAAAACATAACATACTAAAACTTTTGAGATACTGCAAATGCAGTGCTGAGGGGAAATTATAGCTATAAATGGGGTGGGATGGGGGAATGATTTGGGTGTTCTTTTTTCACTTTTATTTTTTATTCTTGTTCTGGTTCTCTCTGATGTAAGGAAAATGTTCAGAGATAGATTGTGGTGATGAACGCATAACTATGTTATCATACTGTGGACAGTGGATTGTATATCATGGATGATTGTATGGTGTGTGAATGTATTTCAATAAAACTGAATTTAAAAAGAAAAAAAAAAAAAGAAGAAAGATCTCAAATCAGAGACCCAACCTCACAACTAGAGGATCTAGAAATGGAAGAGCAACATGAAAGCAAGAAAAAGGAAAGAAATGACAAAGTTTAGAGCAGAGATGAATGAAATAGGAAGAAAAAAAAATAAAGACGATCAACAAAAGCAAAAATTGGTTCTTTGAAAAGACCAATAAAATTGACAAACCTGTAGTTAGACTAACAATGATAAAAAAAGTGATGACATAAATAAACAAATGAGAAATGAAAGTGGGTGCATTAGAACCAACTCCATAGGAATAAAAAGGATTATAAGAGGATACTAGACAACAAAGTAGATAACCTGGATAAAACAGACAAATTCCTAGAAACACACAAACTACCTACACTGATTCAAGAAGAATTAGAAGATCTTGACAGACGAATAACAAGTTAAGAGACTGAATCAGCCATCAAAGCCTCCCAACAAAGGAAAACCCAGGACCAGGTGAATCCAACTGGTGAATGTTATCAAACATCCCATGAAGAATTAACACCAATCTTTCTCAAATTCTTCCAAAAATTGAAGAAGACGGAGCACATCCATGATGCAAACATCACTTTCATACCAAAGCCAGAAAAAGATATCACCAGAGAAGAAAATTACAGTCAAATGCACCATATGAATATAGGTGCAAAAATCCTCAAAAAATACTAGCAAACCTAATCCAATTGCACATTAAAATCATTTTACAACATGTCCAAGTATGTTTATGCCAAGAATGCAAGAGCAGTTCAACATAAGACAATAAGTTAATATAATACATCACAACAAAAGAATGGAGCGAAAAAAAAAAAAACATGATAATCTCAATTGATACAGAAAAGAAATTTGCAAAAATCAGCACCCCTCATGGTAAAAACTCTAAGAAAATTAAGGATAGTAAGAAACTTTCTCAGATTCATAAAGGGCCCAGACAAAATCCCACAGCTAAACTCATACTCAATAGTGAAAGACTGAAGTATTTTCCTTAAAAATTAGGAGCAAGACAAGGTTGTCCACTGTCACTACTGTTATTCAACATTGTACTAGAAGTTCTAACCAGAGCCAATTAGGCGAGAAAAGAAATCAAAGTCATCCAAATGGTAAAGGAAGATGTAAAATTGACTGTCTTTTTAAATATGATCCTATATAGAGAAAAATCTTGAAAAAATCCATAACAAAGTGACTAGAGCTAATAAAGGACTTTAGCAAAGTGGCAGGGTACAAGATCAGAGATAAAATACAAGAAAGAACTCAAACTGTAAAACTCCTAGAAGAAAGCAAATGGAAGCCTCTTCAGAACCTTATGTCTTTGAATGGTTTCTTAGACTTTACACCATAAGCACAAACCAGAAAAGAAAAATAAATAAATAAATAAATAAATAAATAAATAAATAAATAGGACTTCATAAAATTTAAAACTTTTTTTCATCAAAGGCTTCATCATGAAAGTAAAAAGGCAATCTATAGAACAGGAGAAAATATTTGGAACCACATATCCATAAAGGTTTAATATCATAATATATAAAGAAATTATATAACTCAACAACCACCAGGCAACCCAATTAAAAAAGATTTCAATAAGCATTTCTTCAAAGAAATTATACAAATGATCAATAAGTACATGAAAAGATGCCTTATATCATTAGCCATTAGGGAAAGCAAACCAAAACCACAATGACATATCATTTCATAACCAAAAGCACGGCTACTATTAAAATTGTTGTAAGGGATGTGGAAAAATAGGAACACTTGTTCATTGTTGGTGGGAATGTAAAATGGTGCAACTGCTTTGGAAAACAGTTTGGCAGTTCCTCGGAATGTGTATTTTAGAACTACCATGTGACCCAGCAATCACACTACTAGATATACCCCAAAGAATTCAAAGCAGAGACTCAAACAGATATTTGCACACTGGTGTTCATAGTGGCTTTATTAACAATTGCCAAAAGATGGAAGTGACCCAAGTGTCCATCAAACAATGAATGTATAAACTAAAGTGGTATATCCATACAATGGACTATTATCCAGCCATAAAAAGAAATGGAGTTCTGTTACAGATGACAACATGGATGAACTTTGAAGACATCATGTTGAGTGAAATATGCCAGTCATATAAGGACAGATATTATATCATCTCATTGATATGAAATAATTAGAATAAGCAAATATATAGAGTCAGAAACTAGAATGCAGGTTACTAGCAGCTGGGGTGGTGGTAAGAATGGGGAATTAATGCTTCACTGGTACAAAGTTTCTGTTTGGGGAAATGCAATATTTTGGTAATGGATGGTGTTCATGATAGCACAACATTGTGAATGTAATTAACACCTCTGAATTATATATTTGAAAGTGGTTAAAAGGGAAAAGTTTAGGTTTTCTGTAAGCTGGTAGAATAAAAATTTTTTAAAAAAAAGCAATATAAGGTTGTGCAACACAGTGAGCCCTTGGGTAAACTATTGGCTATACTTAAGAGTATAACCATAATAATATTGTTTCATTTATTGTCTCAAAGCCACCACTCTAATGAGTTTACATGTGAATACATCTGGGAGGATTTTCCGTGACAAAACCTGGTGTTCAGAGATGTTTTAAATACTGAACTTTATTCATTTTAAAATCTTACTGTGTTATGTACACTTGCCAAATGAATTTCCTCATGGAACTTTGGAAAGGGTAGTTCTCTATCTGTTTGCATGCATGGGTCATTTTTGAAACAATGATCGTACCATTTTAGATCAAAAGGATCACTAAATGACTTTTGAAGGGTACTCAGTCTTCTATTAGAAATGATAATGGGCTTTTAGGATTTCTTATAATTATATTTTAAATTTAGATCCTTTTTTCATGAGTTGATGGAAGTTAATCTATGACAAAATTCAGTAAGAAAAAGAAAATACAAGGAAGTCAGACTTTGTTTTTAAAATATATTAATCACATTCAAAAGTTTATTCATTTATTGTATGCATAATAGTACCAATTTGTATTATTTGCTTCCATTGTTTTTCCTCTGATTCAGATGATCACACATTCCATTCATTAACCAATAAATATACTCGTATACCATTTTATCAAAAGAGGAACAATTGTTATGATGGGACAGCTTTTAGGGATTTTTAATTAACACTCAGGTTTGCTATAAAAACTTTTAAAAATTGTTCATGGGTGAAAGTTAAAATTTGAGATTGATGTGTTTAAATGTCAGCTATTTGGCTACCTTTTTAACTAATGTTCTTTGATTTAATCATATGTAATACTCTGAGAACATTAACTGATACTTATCAAGCATCCACATTCATGTAAATTAGTATGCTTCAGGTGCAGGAACTGTGTTAGTTGGAAGCTGTATGTACCCCAGCTGGTTCTTAAATTTAATCCAATCTTATGGGTATGAATCCATTGTAAGGGCCACTTGCTGAGTCACTTTAGTTAAGATGTGTCTTACCTCAATTAGGATGGGTCTTAATTCTATTACTGGAATATTTTACAAAATCATGAAATTCAGACACATAGAGAGAAAGCCACTGAAGCAAGAAGCTGAAATTCAAGGGAACCTGAAGAGAAGGGAGAGACTATGAGACAGCAGGAGAGCATTGCCTTGACACCTTGATTTGGACTTTCCTTTAGCCT
This sequence comes from Choloepus didactylus, assembly GCF_015220235.1. Classification (NCBI taxonomy): domain Eukaryota; kingdom Metazoa; phylum Chordata; class Mammalia; order Pilosa; family Megalonychidae; genus Choloepus; species Choloepus didactylus. The sequence continues at coordinate 176,172,905 of NC_051310.1, forward strand.
CAGAACTGTGAGCTAATAAATTCCCATTGTTTAAGTTGATCCAATTCATGGTATTTGCTTGAGTGGCCTGAGAAACTAAAACAGGGACTGTATCTCAAAAATAAATTTCCACCTTCTTTTCCCTCATCGCTTTTCCAATCCCATCAACCACTCTGGACAATGTTACCCCCTTAAATATCTACTCTGTACTCATAATTCTAACCTATTTTGGTCTACATTCTCTCTCATCTGGCTAAATTCCTTAAATCACTCTGAGTCCTTTTTCCTTTTATTTTAATTCTTTGCAGTGTGTCACAGTCATCCTGCATTCCTCTTCTCCACCTCTGTACCCCAACGGAAAAGCTCTCAGAGGGTTCACCTGTTCATAGAATAAAAGCCAAAACTCTAATTGTAGAATTGACCAAGCTCTGTGTGATTTGGTTACTACTTTAGTTCACTGGCCTTTTCCAGATTCTCCAAACCAGTACTCTACTAATCCTTCAGTCTCTCAGCTGTACCAAGTTGCCTGTGTCAGAAACAGCTTTATAAATGCAGCTATTGCAGCCACAGGAAATTTTAAAAATGGGTGTGGCTGTCTTCCAGTTAAACATTTTTTTTTTAAATCAAAATAGGTGGCAGACTCTATTTGGCTTGTGGACTGTAGTTTGCCCATCCTTGCTCTAAACCATATGAGAACAGAGACAGTAGATTTTTGCCATACAGACCCACAGTCCCTAGCACCATGCTTAGCAAGTAACTAATGAAAATTGTTTATTGAGCATGTACTATGTTTAAGACATTATAACTTTAAATTCCAAAACAGTTAAAATTCCTATTAATGGTATCTCAGTCTCTTCCGGGTTAAACAGTCTCAATTTAGTTTAACACAGGAATGTTTCAGGTAAAAGTGCAGACTTAAAGATTCCCTCCCTTTCTTTCTACTCCTCTTACTGTTAGGTCTTTTGGCTCACAGGATTGCAGTGCTCAGATTCCTCCTGGTCCTCTATGCTATCATTCATGTTCTTGGTTACAGTGTGACCTGCTGGCATCAGCTGAAGAAGTCTGCATGTGTTACATTCTGCTCTGCTTTCTTCAGGCTTGGGTAGAGCCTAGCAGTTCTCCCTTCTGGACCAGCTCCATCCTGACTTAGCAGATTCATTCCCCGCTGCTGAAGTTCTGAACTATCTAAACTCTGGTTGGAAGATTCCTTCCTCACCACCGAGGTAATGGCCTTTAAAATCCAATAGCTGAAATAACTAACTTCCTTTTGTTTCCCTCTATAAGGACATTATTGAATCCTTCATATCTTCCATGCCACCTGGTAGCCACGGATGATTCTGGAGAGTGGAACTCCTTTAGCCAAACCATGCTTTGCCACCAGTTTCCTGTTGTGGCTTTTCATGTGGTGTGTGATTTTGTGAGGCAGAGACTGAAGCTGGAAATATTCACCAAAAACCCTGCTTTAGTGTCTCATACTCTCATACTGAGATCTGTGTCTACAGGGTGCAAGCTGTGAGAGCCTCCCTCTGCCTTCCTGCCTCCCCCTTCTTGACCTCCTATAGGGCTGAAGCTGAGTGCTTTCCAGAGTCATACTTCCAGGAATGGGCTATTCTCCATCATAAACATCCATCTTCCTGGAAGTGAAATGTCTGTGTCTTAAAAAATACTAACTAAAATGCCACCTCCTTTACCTGGCCCTTAGTATGTAAAGCAGAAGATTTGGAATTTAGAAATCCCTTTTTCCACAAAGCCTGACTTTTAAACTTATTCCCCTGGGATGGATTTGCTAGAATGGTCTTAAAACTGATCAACTATATCTTCCTTTCTGGGGATGGCAAGATACATTGGAAAGGAACCATGGTTTAAGGAAGATATATCACTGCCATAATGAATGAATTCTCAAGATTCTGCTTATTGTTAACTTTTAGAGCTCAAATCCTGAAGTTAGATATCATAAGTATGAACAGCACTTCTTTCTTTCTCTAATATTCCCTTTTATCACCTAGTTTCCTTAGCTGTAAAATGGAAATAATAATAGTGCTTAACTGGCAGGATTTCTGAGAAAGCAGAAAGAGATAATGCATGCAGTGCTTTAATAGGATTGGCTTTTCAATGGTATGCAATACAGGCTAATAATTATTGTCACTGTTATTATTGCTTTGGTAAATCCTCTGCTTTGCTTTTTAAAATGGATTAATGATTTTGGTTGTTCTAACATTTCAAACCGGTAAGACTTACAATGTATTTTTATAGTTGTCTCTCCTAATGAGTGAATGAGCAAAATTGTTTTTATGAAACATAGTAAGAGAATTAACATTTCCCTTCCTATCTGCTGTACTCTTTCCTCCAAATTATTAAAAAAAATAAGGAAATAAGTCACTCAGAATCCTACAGTTTCCATGGGAAAATAGATTGCACTAATTAGCTTTGATGTCTGGGGCAAGTTACAAGTTTAGTATTTTGATGAGGCTACACCAATCAGTTATTTTTGAGAGTCTTAATCATTTGACAAAACTTTCATATTTCATTACTGTCAACTGGTTTCCTGCCTTTTAAATAGTAACAGCAATATTTTTCAAATAATTGATGTGAGAATTAGATAAATTTAAATAATAAACCATATGAAAGATATGTTTTTTCCTATACTTGCAGTATGTTCCATACATCCATCCTGTTCTCCACACTCAAATAAGAGAACAGAGATTTCTAATACCTTAATATATAAGGAGAATCTATACAAGAAGCAAAAACTGTTTTCCTAATTATCTCCCATTCATCCTACATCCAGCAATGTTGTATTAGTTCCTTAAATATGTATGTTTTCCCTAGCAAGCTGAAAAAGGGATGGCATACTTGAGAATATGTGATTTTATAAAAGTTCAAACCAAATTAAGTCTTGCCTAGCTTTGAAGTAGCTAATATTCAAATGTGTATATCTGACTGCATCAAATATTCTGTCTATATCAGTCTATACAATGATGTTAAGAAGGTAAGTGTCTTACTGTGCCAGGGCTGCTATTACAAATACTGGTCAGTGGGTTGGCTTAAAGAAGAGCAATTTATTGTCCTATGGTTTTGGAGGTAGAAGCCACATAAAGGCATTGGCAGGGCTTGCTTTCTCTTGCCATGTGTAGTGTTCTGGCAGTCCTGTGTCACATGGCGCTCTGTCTCCTTGGTCTCCTCCTGTGGCTTTCTCTGACTTCTGGCTTCTACTGATGAATTACATCCAAGTTTCCTTTGTTTATAAGAACTCCGATCATATGGATTAAGGTCCTCCCTGATAGAATTTGGCCTTATCTGAACATGATCTTTGAAGGTCCCATTCACAATGAGTCCTATTATAATACCATCTTCAAAGGTCCTATTTACAAATAGGGTCACACTCCCAGAACTGTGGATTAAACATGGCATGTCTTTTTTTGGGTACGTGATTCAATTCCTAACAGTCAGTATGCCTTAAAATGTCACATAATGAATTTTAGAGTAAAACATAGGTGATATTTATAGATTAGACTTTATTAGCCTATTCATATTGATTCCAATATTTAGCAATAGTAACTGAAAGCCAGCAATATAAAAATAAATTGCAATTGAAGAAACAAAAAATGTTTGTGAAATCCCTGCCAGAATATCCAGTGATGTACCATAAAATTATCTAACTTCTCTTTGGCTCTATTTCAAAAGCATAATTAGTTTTTCTGATTGTTATTGTTTGCTTGTAATTTTCTAAACAAACAATAGCTCTTGGAGAGCTACTAGACAGATATTCAGGTGCTAGTAAATCATAATTATATCTTGAATATTAATCTTACCTTTGATGTAACATTTGGAAGTATCGCAAGTAAATGAAGACATATATTTGTATTAAAATGTTAATGGCATAATCCATATTGACAACCAGGGTATGGAGTTCTTCAAAAAGATTATGAGTTATGAAATCTAGGAAATTATTTGAATTGAATTAAGTGTGTTAGTATGCAAATATGTCTCCATAATGCCAAAGTGACTAATGACGAGTAAATAAAATAATTTAATACTAAATAGCTGTCCCTTTGTGTTGGCTGAATTGATTTGATACTGAGAAAACCAAATCTAGAAGAAAGCTTCCTCTTCAACCAGTTTATATTGATTAATGTTTTCTAAAATTCCTCCTGATTTCTGGGAAAATAGGTCTTATTTTGGGGATGGGGCATGAGGGGATAATGAGGTGATAAGCAATAATTGAAATACTTTCAAATTATTTTTGAAGTTATTTCTTAAATATAAACAAAAAGAAGATGCTGGTAATAAGTGTCTATTGTAGGGCTCTAATCATCCAAATATACATGAGAAATTCTTTTGCATTGATTTTTTCAGATGGGAATGATATAATTTGAAACAGATTTGAATGTAAATCAGGTGTCAATAAGTAGTTCTACCAATATCACTTAAGGCTATTTTTTAAGATAAGCCCATACATAGATGGAGCTATCATACCACAGTGCAAATGGTGATGAGGTGGTGTAAATGAGGAATACCAATTGCTTTTCTTTTGTGTGATTTTGTCAAGATTTTAAATTTGTTTAATTTTCCTTTCTGGAAAAAAGTTAAAGTTTAGTAAAGTAAAAATAAGTATACTAATTTGAATACAAGGAGGAAGTTTTTTTCTCCTTTTATAATTTACAATTTAATTTTTCTTTTCTTTTTTTTCTTTTAAAGATAATTCTGCATCTTTGCTTACTTTCAGGAAATATGGGAGACCATAAATTGTATGACCAAAACAATTGATCCTCCAATACCACAAACTCAACTACATTGAATTAACTAGAAAATATTTTTCAATTTGCTTACAATTCTTATTAGGGAAATAAACTCATTTGACTAAGCAAAATTGTTTCAGAATTAATTCCAGAAAATTATTTATATAATTTTATTAGTCATAATTCCTTCAGAGAAAGAGAAATATCTGTAGGTACTTCTATAGAAAAAAGATTTAATGTAGTGAATTAAAAGCTTGTTGAGAGTGAAGAGCAGTGAAGCTGAGGCTAATGTGCAAGGAATCAGACAGCAGCAATCACAAGAACCCTTGCTGATTGTTTCAGCCTCCTGCATAAAATGAGTGATTTCCAGAAGATCCTTGGAAGCTATTGACTATATGCTTCTGGGGCAATAACATATTACTCTTTTCCACATTGTAAAACGTGGGCAGTGTCTCTCTTTTTTGAAAGAAATCTAAATTGGAACGCAGCTTAGGATAGAGTCTTTGGAATGTACCATCCAGGCTTCCTGCCTCTGCAGACCAAGGAGAGTGTCAGAGGACGGGAGGAATGGAATGCACGTTCCTGCAAATCATCCACTCTTTGCTCAGTGACCATTTAATCTGATATCTTTTATCTTTTACACTACAGGTAAAGTTCAGTAGTATGTAGAATAATTCATATTTCAATTCCTCAAAGAAAAAAAGTTATGTAGAACTCTTTTATTTAAGATATTAATATTTTAAAAGATTATATGCAAAGGTTAAAATTGTCTGTTTAATCATCTGTTTAGTAAAAGTTATCTTGGTGACCAACAATCTCTGTTTTGCTCAGTACTAAAACAGAGAAAGTCCTGGATAAACCAGGATGAGATGTTCATCCTAAAATAGTCTTGAATGAAAAATATTTTGCCATAAAAGAGTCTGTTGAACTTAAAATTGGTGATGTTAATATTCTACAAATTTCAGATAATCTGATACATACCATAGTATACAACTGAGCATCACTGCAGTGAATCATATTTGTCTGTGTGTGAATCTTTTTGAAACATTATTTCTGTTGAGTAATGCAATCTAAGATTATTTTCTGTTCATAATTTAACATTGCTGAAAGCTGTTTGCATCTCACAATCAACGGCAATTGACAATTATAATTGACAGCATTTCTTTTTCTTTCTCTCATTAAAATGTAAAATACTGGTGCATTTTACAATTGGTAATGTTTTGGTTGTAATGAGATATGTAGCAATATTTATTAATTTGTGCACACACATAAGCCTGTATGTATAATACACTCAGACAACATCTATCATTTTTATTTTCTAAGAAGGAAACATATTCTTACATTGGGCTTTGTAACTGAATAAATAACCAAGGTCCAAAGAAATACAGGGGAATTTCAGAAGAAAAATAAAAACAAGTTATAAGGATATACTATTAACCGAGATATTTGGGTAATACTTTGATCTCAACTCTTTCAATTCTATGTGTGCTTGTAAAGTCAATGATATGGTACTGGCAACTGTTGGGGTAAATGTCTCTTCATGATTTTTATTTATTTCTTTGTTTTTCACTTATACCAGGGGTCAGATGTACCCAGTTTCAGACTGCTTTTCAGAAATGGCAGGAAGAGGGAAATATCACCTAGACCAGGACAGTTTGCCAAAGCCTCCAAAAGTTGGACCACTAGCATTTCACGTATCTTCCTTTTGTAATCAGTATCATTTCCTATAACGTTAGTAAATCTCTTGGTTAATGACAATGCTATCATTATTTCCAGTAAAGTCATAAAATGATTATTTCACATGACCTAGAGGAGAGACAGTAGGTCAAAACAAAGTTTTTCATCTAATACTTGGATACCATAGCAAGATTACAAACAAATGGCATTCTGGTATGTCTCTATGTAAGGTGTAAACAGATTTGCACATCCACACCCATAAAGGCCATTCAAGGAAAAATTATTTCCCAGTGAATTCAAATCTTTGCAAGAATGTTTATATAAATATTCTGCTCTCCAAAACCAGGGAACTTTATATGCACTCTTGGATTACTGAAAGGAATCAAGGGAAAACAGAGACTGTTGTTGCACTACAAAACTTAATTTATTCAATAGAAATAGGTAAAAAGAAAATTCATGAAGTACACTCTCCTTAGACACATATACACAGCTCCACATGATCTATGTAGTGCACCTGAATATTTCAGAAGCAGTGAGAAGTTACAATACTAGCATGAGGTTGTTTTAAGTATCCATGAAGACGAAATCTGAGTTCCAGGAAAGCAGTGCTTTTATTGCCCCCAAAAATGTTATCCTAATGGAAATAAGTATGTCTTCTTCAGAGAAACTGTTCAGTCTTAGAACTGCAGACAAATAAATCCTGAGAACATAACCCATACATCATGTTCAAGAAGCAGAAGAGTTTAGGAAGAGAGTGAATATAGAAAGAAAGGATGGTGGTGCAGAGAAGAGAATTGTATTATAAGCACAGAGTGTAGAAGAACAAAACTAGAATGAAAGGAGAATTAAAGAATTGAAAAAGGTAACATTATAAATATGTCCAGGAGAAACAAGAAATCTTAGTCATAATTGCAATATTATTAGAGGGAAAATATACAAACATGTTAAAAATGCAGTCTTCTGAATTCACAGACCCCTCACTGGGTCTGCTTTTAAACTGTTAAAGGCACTAATTCTTCAACTGAATGAACTATTTCCAAATCCCCAGAAAGAGGAAATTGTTGGGCAAAATTCACTTTAAAGAATATGGTAGAGTTTGTTCCTTTTTATATATTTAACTTAAATTTTGGCTAACATGATTTTTAATTTTTTACAACAGTGATTATTAGGACTTTTACAAAAATAAGAACTCTAATCCATTTTTGTGTTTATTTCCTATGAATAAGTAGAGCCAGTTATTCACAAACCTGATAGAACACTCAATTGCTGGGAAGAGAAGAAAAGAGAGAATTATTAATTGCCGCCGAAGTAGACTTGCTTGCACAAATAGCATTAACAAGCCCTATTAGCATAGAATTAATATTTACAAAGCATTCCTTCATACTATATTTCTCAAATACATATTGAGAAATATGTATTGAGATTCCAGGCATTGTTTTACAGGCTTGGTGTACATCAGTAAACAAATTTAAATAAAAACCTGTCCTCCACTCTAGAATAGGAGATAGATAATGAAAAAGTGATATGGAAAGTAAAGGAAATATTACAGCAGGATTAGGGACCAGTGTGCAAAGGCTGGAAGGCAGGAGGAGTCACAGCACTAGAGAACAGTACAGTAGTAATAGGATGGGGGGATAGAGCTCACTGAGATTTGAGCAAAGACTTGAAATACATAAAGGAATTCATTACATGGAAAACTGGGTAGAGACTGCTTCAGCTTTAATAAACCTCTAGAGCAAAGTCCCTACCCACATGGGGAATATTCTGACCCATCCTACAAACTATAAGGGAACCAATGTGGCTGCTGCAAAAGGGAGCAAGTGGGGAGGATCATAGTAAAAGATGTAATCAGAAAGGTCACTGTAAGGAATTTTCTTTTATTCTGACTGAAATGGCTCCCTATCGCAGGATTTTGTATAGAGGTATGACATGATGTGATTTATATTTTGGAAGTCATCCTGAATCCTGTGTTGAGAATGGGGATGAGGGCAAAAATAGAAGCATGCAGAACTATGGAAGGCTGTTACAATGAACCAAAGGGTAGATAAAGGAGGCTGAGGTTGAAGTGGAAGCAGTGGAAGTGGTAAAAACTTGAAATATTCTGGATATATTTTGAACTTGAATCCTAATGGATTGGATGTGGCTTGTGAGGAAAAGAAAGGATTCAAGGATGAGTCTAAGTTTCTTTAGCCTTGGCAATAAGTAGGATAAAGTTGTCATTATTGAGATATGGAAGGCAGTGAATGTTGCAGGCTGGGGCCAAACAATTCAGTTTCATATTGAACCACTTGAGCATTTTACACATATTATTATTTTTTTAATTACTCAAGATGAGATCTAATGGAGTTTGCCCTGCTTGGTTTAGGACCTCCTTGGGACCTATGACCCTTTCTCCTTCCAATTTCTCCCTTCTGGGGTGGGATTACCTATCCTATGTTCCATTATTGTAGTTTGAAAATAGCTTGTTTTTAAGGTTTTACATGTTCATAGACAGAGAGCAATTTTGCCTCAGGATGGGCCATAGCCATAACTGATTTTGATGAGACTTTGGATTTAGAGTTGTTACTGAAATGATTAAGCTTTTGAGACATTGTGATGAAATGAACGCATTTTGCATATGGGAAACACATGCCTTTTGGGGGTCCAGAGTGTAGATTGTGGTATATTGAATTAGGTACCCCAATTTAGTCATGTTGTTAGTCTTACTCCACATTGCTGTAGATCTGAACCTGTTGTAAATAGGATCTATTGAAGATGTTATTTTTATTTGATGTGTGGCCCAACTGAATGAGTGTGAGTCTTAATCCAGATTGCTGGAGATCTTAAGAAAAGAAGGCTGGAGGAAGGAGCAGAAGCAGGAAGTCAGTGGGAACTCAGAAGAATAGAGAGGACATTGCCATGTGAGAAGGCAGAGATAAGCCAAGGAACCCAAACGATTGCCTGCAATCAATACCAGAATAGTCTTTGGGGATAAAGCAAGCTTTGCTAATACCTTGGACTTCTGGCTTCTGACACCAAGAGCCAATAAATATTTGTATTTTAAACCAACCAATTTTGTTATATTTCTGATAGCAGTTTAGGCAGATTAAGACAATGACCCTTGAAATGCTATCTCCATTTTTCAGAGAAGAATATCAGAACTTTCTAAGCATGCTCAAAATTTATGAGGATGATGGCAAAATTGTCAATATTTTAGTTCAATATTGGGCCTAACATACTTAAGAGAATCATATGAACTGCTTTGTCTCATGTAAACAGTTCCTAACACAATGAAAATCCACCTTTTTCTTCTTCTTGTGAATGCACTACTATGTTATCTTGCTGATGTAAATGACATCCAGTATGTGAATCATTATCAAAACCAGACTTGTAATTCTAGTGTTCCCTTTGATCAATTTTTGCAACAATCAAACATACTTGCATTTACATGCCTTCCTTCTTCATTCACCATTATGGAACTATTATTACCCACTTCTACTGTCCTTGCAATATTCTCTGATTGATTTGCTATTAACTTAATTTCTGTTTTTGTCATCTATGGATTGTATTTTATACTAATTGTATTTAATGGACTGTAAATTGTTGAAATATTTAGAGTCTTGCTAGTAAATGCAAAATATGCTTACTGAAAGAATCTAAATATAAGCAAGTGGTAAACCAATGAAGACATATATTATCTGAGATTATTGAGATTATAAAAATTTAATGGAAGCTAGAAGAAATATGCCATTACCATTCTAAGAAAAGGGGTGGGGGGTAGGCAGATTGATGTAGCAAGTTAATATTTTAATATACTCAAAGTCATCTTGTTACTTCACTGATAATTTGTAAACTTATTTCGGTGATGATTAATAGTTTCTCCTGCTTGACTGATTTTATAAACTAAACTCATCAGAATTGATAATATCAAGAGCTAGTTTTCTCTTAACTTACTATCCCTATTCTTTGATCCTGTCATTTTGAGCATAATTGTTGACATTATTATGACTAACTTTTATCAAAGTTTAACATGCTCATTTTTGTACATAAAGATACTTTTGTTTTTATTTTTTAATGACAAAAATTGGCAAATTATAAAGGTCTCAAAATTATTTCTTTTTTGGCAACGTATGTTTTAAATGAATTCATATGAATAATGTGGAACAATTAAAATACTGAATAAAATGGTAGAAGAAATATAGTCAAATGCTTTAAATACTTTTGGTATTCTTCATATTAATTGAAGCAATGTTAGCTTTGTTCCCTTAGGGTAAATGTACTAGGTTATGATAACTCATTTTTAAGAAACTACTTCTTTTAAAAAAGTGAAACAGAAAGTGAAATACTGAATGGTAAAATGTAAGAATTGCATGTTTTCACTTTTAATGTAAGACAAAATTATTTTTCTGTCCTTTCATTGGATTAAATGTATTTTCAAAATAGGAATTTTGCTTTTGTTCATTTTAGAACCTTCAGTTACTAGCATAGTTACTGGTTCTTAATAGATATTACTCTTCAGTACTCTTATTCACTATGGATTTTTCCGTTAGTCAAATCCTATTCCACTTTGAGAAGAAAATCAAGAACTGTATTTTCCCAATAATATTTTTCTCTAACCTAACTTTGATTTTTCATTTTCTTCCGATAATAACTCTTATTATTATTATTAGCAGAAGTTCCTTAGGGGCTCTTAGGGCCTAAGACACTTTTAGAGTTGTTAGGAGATAAGATCACAGGTATTTCTTCTTATAGCGCTTCCTTTTTAATTTCATTCAATGCTTCCATTTTTAGTATAGTCAAAGATACTTAGTATGGTTGAATTCGTCTGTGTTCTTTTTCAGTAAGTATCACCAGCCTCTAGCTTTTTCTTTCCCTCAAAATCTCCCACTGTAATGAATCCTATAGAATTCATATATCTTCAGTACTAATATTGAATAATGACAGGATACTTCCTTGGTAGATCATTGTGCTAGTTACCATGGGTACAAAGAGCAATAATAGAGGGTGTGATTACATTGTTTGTTAATGCCTAAATCATAATATACAACTTGCATAGATTAGATTATATGTGGTAAAATCTCCCAAGAAGGAAGGAGGGCATTTTAGAATCCCTTTTTTTTTTTTTATTTTGCAGTGTGTTTTTGGCCTCCACTTTTCTCAGATTTCTATTGAACATAACATAGTGCAAGTAGGTAAATGTAGGTGATATGTGTCAAGAAAAATTATTTCTGTGCAATTTTTATTTTGTATTAAGATGAGACAATTTGGTGTCAGAATAGTGGAAAGTAATCTTTGAAAATAAATAATAATTTCAACCATTTATTTGTTATGTACACCATGTACTGTTTTTAAATAGGTTTCATATTTTAGAGCAGTTTTAGATTTACAGAAAAATGCAGGGAAAATACAGCATTCTCCTATACACCCCACCCCCAACACAGTTTCCCCTATTTTCAACATCTTGCATTAGTGAATTAGTGTGGTACATTTGTTAACAGTTGATGAACAAATATTTATTATTATTGTTAACTAAAGTCCATAGTGTACATTAGGGTTCAGTCTTTGGGTTGTATATTTCTATAGAAAATACATAATGTCAAGTATGCACCACTACAGTATTATACAGAATAATTTTACTGCCCTAAAATTTTCCTGCTCTCCACCTATTCATCTTCCTTTGCCTGATCCCCTGGCAACCACTTATATTTTTACACTCTCTATTGTTTTACCTTTTTCAGAATATCATATTTTTGGTATCATACAGTATGTAGCTTTTTCAAACCGTGTTCTTTCATTTAGCAATGTGCATTTGAGATTCCTCCATGTTGTTTTGTAGGTTGAAAGCTCACTTCTTTTTATCACAGAATAATATCCATTGTAAGAATGTCCCACAGTTTATTTATCCATTCACCTATTGAAGGATCTTGCTTGCTTCCAATTTTTGGCAATTGTGAATAAAGCTGCTTTAACCAATCATTAAGGTTTTTGTGTGGACATAGTTTTTAACATATTTGAGTAAATACCATAGGACTGCAATTGGTGGATCATATCTTAAGTGTATGATCCTCTGACATACTGCTAAACTGATTTCCAAGTTGTTTGTACCATTTTACATAATCACCAGCAATAAACAGAGTTCCTACTGCTCATATCCTCATCAGCATTTGGTGGTGTCATTGCTTTGGATTTTTGACTTTCTAATAAGTGTTTAGAGGTATCTCTTTGTTGTGTTAATTTGCAATTCCTTTATGACATATGATACTGATCAGTTTTATGCTTATTTGCTGTCTATTCATCTTCTTTGATGGGTGTGGTGCATGTGCAGGTCTTTGCCTGTATTTTAATTGGAATGTTTGTTTTCTTATTGCTGAGTTTTTAAGAATTTTTTGTATACTTTGGATACTAAGTCTTTTATCAGCTATATGTTTTGCAAATAATTTTCTCTCAGTCTGTGGCTAGTCTTTTCATCACCATATAAGAGCTGAAATTTTTAATTTTAATGAAGTCCAATATCAATTTGTTTCTTTTATGGATCATGCTTTTGGTGTTGTATCTAAAAAGTCATCACCAAATCGAAAGTCACTTAGATTTTCTCCTATATTATCTTATTATTTTCTAGAAGCTTTATAGTGTTGTGTTGTACATTTAGGGCTATGCTCTGTTGTGTGTGTGTGTGTGTGTGTGTGTGTGTGTGTGTTGAGTGATGTGAGGTCTGTGACTAGATTAAGTTTTGTTCATGTTGATGCCCTTTGTTCCAATACCATTTGTTGAAAAGATTGTGCTTTCTCCATTGAATTGCCTTTTTTCTCTTGTCAAAGATTAGTTGGCTATATTCATAGGGATCTATTTCTGGGTGTGGTGGTTTGAAGCTATACGTACTCCAGAGAAACATGCTCTTAAATCTAATCCATTCCTGTGGATCTAATTCCATTATAAGTAGGAACTTTGGGTGAGACTACTTCAATTAAGGTGTTGTCTACCTCATGGGTTTTAATCCTATTACCAGAGTCCTTTATAAATGCAATGAAATTCAGATAAAGAAAGAGAAAGCCAAGGACAGGAAGCTGAAATCAATGAAACCTGGAAGAGATGGGAGAGACAAGCAGATGGTGCCATGTGTCTTCCCATGTGACAAAGGAACAAGGATCTCTGGTGGCTGGTCTTTGGGAAAAAGCATCGCCTTGATTATGCCTTGATTTGGATGTTTTCTCAGCCTCAAACTGTAAACTAATAATAAATCCCCATTGTTTAAGTCCATCCATTTCATGGCATCTGTTTTCAATGGCCTAGGAAACTGAAACACTGGGCTCTTTGTTTCATTACATTGATCTATTTGTCTGTTCTTTCGCCAAATATCACACTGTCTTGATTGCTGTAGTTTTATAGTAAGATTAAAGTTGGGTAGTGTCATTCCTCTGACTTGTTCTTCTTCAGTATTATGGTGGCCATTTTGGGTCTTTTGCCTTTCCATATGTTGCAGCCCAAGAGGGCCATGCCAGTCCAAAGGCCAAAGAAGACAATGAGCATTTTCTGATACATGAACTTTTATTCAGGGCTTATTTACAGGGTGAGAAGTCATGGAGAGATCATGACGGCTCTCTCAGGCTGGGCAGGCATTGCGTTCACAGGGAAGATGACCGGGCAATGCAAAAAGGACAGAAAGCCTTTTATAAGGGTTTAAGACAAAGGCCTTCCTAAGGGTGGGGGGAGCATAGATGCAGGAATAGGTCATTCTGACCTGGGGGGTGGTGCAGGAAGGACTAGAATAACACTTAAGCAATTACAGTTTGCTCTTTTTGTGAGACTAAGAAACTCTCACTTCCTGCCTGCTTGCATAAAGTTGCATTTTAAGGTCAATTTACCCTTTTACTCTTTACTGGTTTAGAAAGACAATAGGTTAAACATTTAGCTGCCTAGATCATGTAGACTGCTGTACACCAAAGATCTGCAGGTCTGTTTTGCTCAGGCCGTGGGTTGCCACAATCCACCCCTGCACAACAGTTTGCATTGACCATAGGACAGAATTTACATCTATAATTCACAAGAACAATACAATGAACAACATAGTAATACACTGGTACAGAGAGATAATAAACCTATTAGGAAGTGGTGCTATGGCCAGGTTAATGAGTTCTACCATTTAGCACAAGTAGTCCCTGGGCTAAAATAGCTAAAGGATAACACTACCAGGCATTCTGCTTTATTCTATATCTAGTTTTTACCATTTTCTTAACTTTGATCACAGAAATAAATTTCCCTTTCTACCTACTTTCTGAAACTTTTTATATTCATTCAGGTTTTGTTCTGTATCCCCTATTTTTTATTCTGATACAGCCAGTCATTTAGGAAAAAATGACTTCCATTTCCTTTAATATTAAAAAAAAAGACATCCCTCATACCCTCTACATTCAAGTTATCAAAATAATTTTGGAAATTGTTCTTAACAATTTCACAACATATTATTACCAATAACATTACACTTGTTAGAAGGCTAAATACTAAAACATTTTAGTCAATGCATTATTGAAATAGCAACACATTTTTTTTTAACAAGAATTAACACATGTTAGCATTAAATTGGATAGCTGAGTGGCTTAACAATTTATATATTTATATAAACTGAGTCTTCATAGATAGAAGAGTTCCAGGTGAGGGGGTTTTAAAAACCATGCTTTTTCCCCCTGCAGGGAGCCCTTCAGTGTCAGATCTATAGTTAGTTTCCTATGTAATTCTAATACCCATGGGCTTAGGATTCTCAACCAGCGTGGCTGCATAGGCCAGAACAGAGCCAATTGACCTTATTTTCCCCAATTTCTAGTGTTTGTGGCACAGACAAGAGAAAGTTATTATCATGGCCCCACTGTGCCTTGAAGGCAGCCAGTCCCTTTATCTGCAGTTAATGCTGATACAGTCCTCAAATCTATTGTTTCTATCATCCTTTAAGTGTTTAGCCATATCTACGGCAGTGAAGACGTATTTTGTCTCTTTGGATAGAGGAAAGGGGCCAATATAGTTTACTTGCCACTAGGTGACAGGAATCTGGTGTCCTCGGTGCCCAGTTTTCTGGCACAGCCATTCAGCCACTTCATGTGTCGTTGGTGTTAGGCTGTGGAATTTTGCTAGGGCATCTGCTTCTATGTTACCTGGTAATGAATTGGTGTTATGGGCAGAGACATGAAAAATGGTTACCTTACATGTGTGGCAGGCAGTCCAGATGTCTTCCCACCAGATGGTGTCAGTACTGGGCTGGACAGTCACGGCTGTCCAGGTAGCAGATTAACCATGTGCCAATCCATGCAGAGTCAGGTGTATTTCCTTGTCCATCAACAGTGGGCATGGGAGGAGCCACCTCGGGAGTATCCACAGGAAATGGCATACTGCTCTTTCACATAGGAGGCCGGTCTTAAAATTTCATGCATCTCTGTTTTTAAAGAGCCACTGTCACAGATGCCACATCGTAGGAGGTGGACTTTCCATTTTGTCAGTGTGCTCACCTGAGCACTCCCCAAGTGGGGCTTATTTATAGTGTCCCATATCTGCATACCTGTATGGGTATGGTCTTCTGTAAGGTCACTGGGCACTTGAGTTAGACCTTCAACACTTGAAACAGAGGATTACAATATGCACAATTGCTCTTTTAAAGGGCTATATCTGAGTTCTGTGTCCTTCCATAGTTGGGACCAAAATCTAACAGGTACACATTTAGCTTGTTGCCTTTGCCAAAAAACCCACCCAAAGCCAATATTGGCACTGGCCACATCCAAATCACAGAGTATATCAGGGTCCACCTCCCTTAAAGTCTGTGCTTGCATATTAGTTCACTTGGTCTTTTTAAACACAGCCTGCTGTGGAAAATCCCATTCCCACACTTTCCCATTTCTAATTAGGGTATACAAAGTTTTAAGTCTCATACTACATAGAGTATAAACACTTTCTAATAACTTAACAACCCGAGAAAAGCCATCGATTGTTCAGAAGTAGGCAGTGTGGGATAATTTTACATTTTAACAATAACAGCTGAAGGAATAGCCTTAGTTTTACCTAACCAGACAATACCCAAAAACTTGATAGAGTAGTCAGGCTCTTCTGGAGGTTTCCACATTTGAAGGTATCCTTGTGGAAGCACAGGAAATGTCCATTGTTGTTTTCCCCATGTGAAGCCTAACACAGGCTGACTGGAAAAAATTTAAAAATATTCTAAATAACATATTAGCAAGGTTTAACACAAAATGAAACAGGAACAACCAGTTCGCTAATGGCTCCCTAGGTTTTTGTCAATATTGGTTACTAATGTCTCTTAATTCCACTGGGGAAACCTCCCAGGATGAAATGAGCACCCCTGATTAGAAGCAGCTGCTACTGCCCCACCTTCCTCCCTCCATGGGGGATCAGGGTGCTAAACTTCCTCTGCTTTAACCCTTTGTTGGAACAGAGGTTGAGTACACCTACTTTCCTTAGTATCAATTTCCCAGTCAGATGGGCTCATCATCTTCTGATGAGGAATCAACAGTGTCCCACACTTTAGGGTCCCAGTCAGGGGAAGCCCGAATACACCTAACTTGCCCTTTGGGCAGCTTATGCCCTCTTGCTCTAGTGTGCTGGTATGCCAGTATTCATAAACATTTATCCAGAGCATCTTTCAATTCCACTTGTGTTAGCCTCATATCTTTTTCTACCTTTAATTTACCTCCCAGGTGGCTTACAGCCACCTTTGCTGCTAAAACATCCTCAGTAGTGGTGCATACAGCCTCTAACAATGGCCAACCCAGTACAGCCCCAATCTGGTGACCCTTTTTTTCTTTCTGAATCTCCAGTGGTCCTGTGGCCTGATATAGGATGGCTATTTGTCCAGCCAGAGAGTTATAAACATTTCCATACTCCCTCAGCAGATTCCACACATCTAGGAGGGTAGCCACCCCTCCCCACATAGACATGCATTCCACTGGGAGGGTGGGCACCCCTTCCCACATAGACATCACAGGCCTCCCTGGTATCCCACTCGGGGCCTTCTCCTTTCTCCTCCCAAGTTCATGTCATCAGTGCCTGGGATCTCCTTAGTCTCTGGCTGGCAGCTATTTAATTCTCCAGGCTGGCTCTGCCAATTGTTGGAGCCCGAGAGGGCCATGCCAGTCCAGAGGCCAAAGAAGACCACAAGCATTTTCTGATACATGAATTTTTATTCAGGGCTTACTTATAGGGTGAGAAGTCATGGAGAGATCATGACGGCGCTCTCAGGCCAGGCAGGCATCATGTTCACAGGGAAGACAACTGAGTGATGCAAAAAGGGCAGAAAGCCTTTTATAAAGGTTTAAGACAAAGGTCTTCCTAAGGGTGGGGGGAGCATAGATGCAGGAATAGGTCATTATGACCTGGGGGGTGGTGCAGGAAGGACTAGAATAATACTTGAGCAATTTCAGTTTGCTTTTTTTGTGAGACTAAGAGCCTCTCACTTCCTGCCTGCTTGCATAAAGTTATATTTTAAGGTCAATTTACCCTTTTTTTCTTTACTGGCTTAGAAAGACAATAGGTTAAACATTTAGCTGCCTAGGTCATGCAGATGCTGTGCACCAAAGATCTGCAGGCCTGTTTTGCTCAGGCCATGGGTTGCCAAACCATATAAACTTTAGAATCAGTTTGTTGATATACACACAATAACTTTCTGGAGTTTTTATTGGGATTACATTGATTGAATCTATTTATCTATTTGGGAATAACTGTCATCTAACTAATATTTAGTTTCTTATCCATGAACATGGAATATCTCTCTATTTATTTAGATCTTTGAGTTCCATCATCAGAGTTTTATAGGGTCTTCATACAGATCTTGTATATATTTTGTTAGAGTTATACCTGTCTTTCATTTCTTGGAGTGCTAATGTAAATAGTGTGTATTTTTTTTTTTATTTCAAATTCCAATTGTTCACTGCTGGTACATAGGAAAGAAATTGGCATTTATATATTAACCTTGTAACCTACAACCTTGCTACAATCAGCTGTCAGTTCCAGCATTTTTGTTGTTGTTGTTGCTTATTGGGACTTTCTACACAGGCAATCATATCATCTGTTAACAAACACAGTTTTATGTCTTCCTTTTACCTTTATGTCTTTCCTATATACCTATTATTATCATCCTTATCTTATTACATTAGCATCCATTGATATAATCATATGACTTTTCTCCTTTAGCATGTTTATGTAATGGATTGTATTGATTTTCAAGTGTTGAGCCAGCATTGCATAGCTGAAATAAATACCACTTTGTTGTAGTGTATATTTCTTTTTATAAATTATTGGATTCATTTTGCTAATATTTTGTTGAGGAGTTTTGTATATATGTTCATGAAATATATTGGTCTTTCCTTTCTTATAATGTCTTAATCAGGATTTGGTAATAGGATAATATTGACCTCATCAGATGAGTTTTCTGGTAGAAATTGTAGAGAATTGGTATCACTTCTTTAAATGATACCAACTGAATTGGTATCATTTACTCTTTAAATATTTCGCTAGTGTAAGTGTAACCATTTGGGCATGGTGCTTTCTGTTTTGAAAGGTTGTTGATTGTTTTTGTTTATTTTTAATTTTTATTTATTTTTGTTTTCTTAATTGTAATTTTATTGAGATATATTCATACACCACATAATCCATCCAAAGCATACAATCTACTCATAGTATCATTATATAGTTGTGCATTCAGTGCCACAATCAATTTTAGAACATTGTCATTACTCCAAAATAAAGAAAAAAATAAAAATGAAAAAGAACACCCAAAACATTCCCATACTCCTTATATACCCTGTATTATTTATATATTTTTGCTTTTATTTTATTACTCATCTGCCCATACATTAGAGAAAAGGAGTGCCATCACAAGGTTTTCACAAACACACAGTCACATGATAAAAACTATATAGTTATACAATCATCTTCAAAAATCAAGGTTACTGGATTACTGTTGAACAGATTCAGGTATTTCCTTCTAGCTATTCTAATACACTAGAAACTAAAATGGAATATCTATATAATGCATAAGAATAACCTCTAGAATAACCTTTCAACTGTGTTTGAAATCTCTTAGCCACTATAACTTTATTTTTTTCCATTTCTTTTTCCCCTTTTTGTCAGAAGGCATTCTCTTTCCCATGATGCCAGGGCCAGGCTCATCCCTGGGAGTCATGCCCCACCTAGCGGGGAGAGGTAATTACTGTTAATTAACTTTCTTTAATATACCAAGCCTTATCATATGATCTATTATTACTCCTTTGTGAGTTTTAGTAGATTGTATCTTTTGAGGAATTGGTTCGTTTTATCTAAACAATAAAATATGTGGGCATGGACTTGTTCACAATTTTCCTTTATTGTATTTTTAATGTCCATGGGATCAGCTGTGATGTTCTCCTTCATTTCTGATATTTGTGATTTTGTCTTCCCTTTTTTTTCCTTTGGTTAGTCTGTCTAAAATTTTCTCGATTTTGTTGATCTTTTCAAAGAATCAGCTTTTGGTTTTGTTAAATTTATCTGTTCTCTTTCTGTTTTCAATTTCATTAATTTCTGCTCTAACTTTTATAGTTTCTTTTCTTCTGCTTATTTTGGATTTAATTTGATCTTCTGTTTCTAGTTTTCTAAGGTGGAAGCTTAGATTACTGATTTTAGCTCTTTCTTCTTTTCCATTTTTACATGCATTCAATGCTATAAATTTATCTCTAAGCACTGCTTTTGCTTTATCACACAATTTTTTATAAGTTGCATTTTCATTTTCATTTAGTTCAAAATATTTTTAAATTCTCTTGAGATTTGTTCTTTGACAAATGTGTTATTTAGCAGTGTGTTTTAATCTCCATATATGTTGGATTTTCTAATTGTCTTTGTGTTACTAAGTTTTACTTTAATACCACTGTGGTCTGAGGGCATACTTTGCATGATTTCTATTCTTTTAAATTTTAAGGTGTGTTCTATGGCCCTGTTTGTGGTCTATCTTGATGAAAATTCCATGTGAGCTTACTGTTGGATGAACTGTTCTGTAAGTGTCAATTAGGTCCCATTGACTGTGCTATTCAGTTCAGCTATATCCTTACTGATTTTCTGCCTGATGGATCTATCAATTACCGCAAAGCTATGTTGAATTCTTCAAATGTAATAGTGAATTTGTCTATTTCTCCTGCATTTCTATCAGTTTTTCCTCCCTATATTTTGATGCTCTGTTGTTAGTTGCATACACTAAAGGATTATTATGCCTTCTTGGAGAACTGAGCTCTTCATTATTACATAATGTGAGTCTTTATCCCTGATAATTTTCCTTACCTGTAAATCTACTTTTTCTGAAATTAATGTAGCTACTCCACATTTCTTTTGATTAGTGTTAGCATGGTACATCTTTCCTTACTTTGATTTTTAACCTCTGTCCAATTTTTTTTTTAATTCATTATAGCAAGTGTTGGTTTACAGAAAAATCATGCAGAGAGTATGAGGGGAGAGAATCCTTCTATAATCCTCAGATGAGGTTTCAGACTTTAAGTTGGCCTGTGTCAGCCTCTGGCTTCTGACTTTCATGAGTCTTTCTCAGGGACTTGCCTCCCACCCTCCAGCCCTTAGGTGGGACATGTAGGCTACAAGAGTCTGGCACAGGGTATTTCTTGTACTCCATGTCAAAGGCTAGAGGGGACTAGAATTGGGTATTTACTCTTTTCCATGTGGAAGGCTAAAAGGGACTGAGATTAAGTGTTTCCTCCCTAAGTAGGTTGCACTCTGGTAAAACCCAAAACAGTTAAATTCTTGTAAAATAGTTTCTTTTGAGGATACAATATTTTTAAAAATATATGACCTCAAATGTTCAAAACAATGCTATGTCTCTTATGCAATTGCACTCATTTTAAAGGTGACTAAATAGAGCATCTGAACATTCCAGGGTTGCAAAAGTGTAAAAACTAGAAATGAAACTTTACTGAGGTCTCTCACATGCCGCAGTCCACACTCTTTAACATTACATCTTCCTGGTTCTCCAGGGTGAATGAATTAGTGTTACCAAGACTTTAAGGTTATGATATCTGCAATTTGTCCTTTAGGAAATAATCGCCCATTGAAGCATTTGAACAAAGAAGCCCCATGATAATAGTGATGTTATAGACAGATAGATTTGGCTGTGATATGCAACTGAAATTGCCAATGAGTGAGAGAGTTAGAAAATAGCTTGTCAACTATTATTCCTGTCTAGTTATAGGTTGATAATTATATGAAATGGAGGTTTGATAATATAAATGGAGAAGGATAATAGATAAAACTAAATATTTTAAAGAAGTAACAATTTTTTGTGATAGACTGAATATAGTTAGAATGAAAATGGAAAATTGCTCTAAGGTGTGTGTGTTTCAAATGCTTTGATTGTCACTATCTAAACCATTTCATCTATTTTGTCTACTTTAGATTATTCTTGTAGGAATTATAGTATATAAAGTCTATGAAAGTGCTTTGTAAGCAGTAAAAGTCCCCAGAAATATAGTGTGGATTTAGTACACTGGGTTTAAGAAATAACCCCAAGAGAGTTATTCAAAATGGAATTGCCAACTGTCACAGGACTGAGGGATCGATATTATTCAGGCACATGACATTTTGGTGAACTCTCAAATCATAGTCACATTCCACTGTCAGTGTTTCCTCTCTCTGCATGGAGCAGATAAACAAGGTAACAAATACTTTACCTCCAGCACAGAGCTTAAAACATAATGAGTATAAAAGAAAGCCACATATTTAAGACAGGAGTCAAATTTCCATATGGAATCTGAACTTGGCTAAAAAAATCACTATTGATACACAGTCTTAACTAGCTCCGAAATGCTATGTGTTTTGGACATAACCAACCTATTGTCATAGATAGTACAGGGAGATTTTTAACTGCTGAGAACAGTTCTGGGCATTGAAATAACCACATCCATTTACTTTCTTGTGGTAAAACAGTCATTAATTTATTCTCTCCAATGATGGGTACAGATCTGTCAGATGGATGGAGAGAGTATGACCTTCATCTAAGATTTCTCATCAGAAACTCTGTGGAAACATGAAGAAGTTTGATAGTGTGTGCCACTCTTAGCAGCAGGCCTCAAATGATGCAGATGGGCAATTTAAAAACTGTTTCTTGCCATTCCTTGGTTTATCCCACCCTTGACGGATCTATGTAACACTTAGAAGAAATCCTAGAATAAAGGAAGGAACAGAATGGGGAGGAGGGTTACAGTATTGCTATGAAAACCCTGCTGAAAGAGCTGTTATCCAGAAACAAAAGGGTTGGGAATTTAAAAAGTGAGATACTGTCCTGGGCAGTGTTGTGGAGAGCAAATCATCAGGTACAGAACAACAGGGCAAGTGTAGCACCAGATGGTAAATGTAAATTTGGTAAAAAAGAAGTATTTTGAATATGCTCATAATGCATCCAGAACTCTTATTATACCATTATTAATTTTAATTAATATTCCATATAATTCTAAATTTTCTTCATAGGTCAGTATAGAAACTGCATGTAACTGCTTTTTTCCATTTCCATTCTGTCCCTATTTTTTTCTTTTCTCTCTTCCTTTCCATTATTTTCTTTCTTTCTTCTTTCCCTTACCTTTCCCTCCATCTTCTCTCTCTCTCTTATTCTTTCTACTGTTACTCTACTTCACCTTCAATTACAATGATGAACACAGATGGTGATAGTGAACATCAGCATGTTACTGATTTTAAAGAGAAATTATTCTAACACCTCAATATTGAGTAGAATGTTATAAATTTTTGGTAGTTATCCTTTATCAGGTTAAGGAAATTCAGGTTTATTACTGATTTTTAGGAGTACATTATGAAAGGTATCCTTTTTTTATCTAGTAAACTAATGATGATTTTTTAGCATTTATGTGATTAATATGTGAGTAGATGTTCAAGAAAGTCCACTCTTGTCATACTTCCCATCTTGGTCATGAGCAATGATGGCCAGCAATTTTCCTTTCTCATACCCTTGCTATTTTGATCATATATCACACTTCTATTAGAAAGATTTGTAGTTTCCTCTTAATCTGTTCCCTATAAGAGCTCATATAAGATTTGAAATTTCTGTCCCTCAAATATTTGGTAGAATTTCCTTATAAAATGGTCTATACCTGCTAATTATTGTATGGGAAGATTTTTAAAATACAACTTTTATTTTCTTAATTTTATAGGATTTTACAGCATTATTTGAATTTTCTATTTATTCTAGATTTGGATTTTGTTTGAAATATATTTTTTTTAGTAAACCATTTCTTCAAATAATTGAAACTTACTGGGATAAATTTGGTCATTGGAATGTCTTATCTGATTTTCACTGTACTTCTGGCTATGTCCTCACTTTCTTTCCAGATACATTTATTTGGGTCTTTCCTCTATTGTCCTTTATTGTTCTTCCCAGAGCTATGGAATGTTGATTAATCTTTTCAAAGAACCAAGTTCTGGTTAGATTGATCTCCTTATTGTGTATTATACATTATATTAATTTAATATATTTCTTATTTACTTTCATTTGCTTCTTTTATTTTCTTTCCAATATTTTGTTGGATTCTTCAGTCATTAATTATTTTATCATTTTTTAATACATGCACTTAATTCTTTATATTTCTCACCCAGTACAGATGTTGACACATCCTGCAAATTTTGACATATAATAATTTCATTACATTCAATCACAAATATTATCTTATTCTTATTTTGATTTATTTGATCTATGAAGTACTTGAAAGTATTATTATTTATATCTGCTATTAACAGCCTGTTATTTTTACTATCTCTGTTATTATTACTCTTCTCTATTTTTGTTATTCTTTAGTCTAGGTGAAGATATCCAGATTGAAATTCTCTGTGCTTCTTGAATCTGAGAAAACAGGAATTCTATCCATTCTGGAAAATAATTATCCACTATTATCTCCTAAAATATTGCTTCTCCCCAATATTTAGTTTTCTTTTCTCTGAAACTGTAATCAGAAGTTGTCAGACCTTCTTGCTTTATCTTTCATGTGCCTCAGCCTCTCTTTCTTGGATCCCTTCTATGTCTCTTAGTGTTGCATTTGGTGTAATTTTTTGGTTCTATCTTTAAGTAATTAAATCTCTCATTTAGGTATTATTCAAAATATTATGTTACATCCTTCCTAAAGGTTGGACTTTTAATCAAATCTGTTTATTTTGGTAGTCTTCTATTTATACTTTTGATTCCCTTTTTACATATACCTGCTACTTTAAGCATATACATACTACCCATTGAATGTCTATTATCTGATAATATTTTTAAGATATAGCATTTTAAGGTTGGTCTATGGTTTCCTTTTGCTTTGTTTTGTTTGTTTCATTTTGATTTTTATCGGTTGTAGAAATTCTGCTTTGGCATCCACTCAATGGCTGGCTTATATTCACTAATCCTCAGGGGAGAATATAATTTAATTTAAATCAGAGCCAAGGCTTACCTAGACAGATTTCCTTTCTTTTTCTGAAGTTTGCAATGTTTACTTATTTATTTTGGTTTACATACTGTACTTGGACTCAAATATTTGTCCCATCCTCATTGAATGGCCATCAAAATCAAAACTTATATTGGTTAATGCCCTCAAGGCAACCTAGGGAGTTGGCAATCTCTTCCCTGGACTCAACTTATTACTGGCTGCATTAGTTTTCCATTGCTACTTTAATGTATTGCCCCATTCTCTATTGCATGAACAAGACAAATTTATGATCATAACTGTTCTAGAGGCGAGAAGTCTGACACAGGCCTCACTAGTCTATCAGCAAGGTGTCAATAGAAATGTGTTCCTTTCTGGAGTCTCTAGTGGAGAATTCATTTCCTTGCCTTTTTCATCCTCAGGAGGCTACCAGCATTCCTTGGCTTGTGGCCCACCTCCATCTTCAAGGCCAGCAACATTGCATCTTGCTGGCCCTTCTTCCATCATCACATATCCCTCTACTACAGCTGGGAAAGTCTCACAGCTTCTCAGGGCTCATGTTATTAAATTGGGCCCACCTGAATACCCCAAAATAACCTCCTTATTTCTAGGTCCACAGCCTTAATAATATCTATAAAGTCAGTTTTTCTGTGTAAGGTAACATATTCAGGTTCCAGGGATTGGGTCAATCATTCTGCCTGCTAAACTGTCCTCATGATTTCCCTTATTCTTTAACAATCTTATTCATATATTAAAAAAGACAACATTTATAACCATAATTTTATATTGTTACTAAATGGGATTTTATAGGATATCTGTTGAAAAATGCTGTAAAGAGAAACTGTTGGGTGCTCCAAAGCTTCTATGTCCACATCCAACACTCACAAAATGATATCTAAATTGAGTTTATCAAACAAATACTGAAGAAAAACCTTTGGTGCTAAACGTCCTAATTGCACCAACAACACTAAACAGTAAGGGATTTCCTTGTAGTATTCTAAGGAAAACCTAAACCAAGAATATGCACAAGATTTTCATAATTGTATGCCCTTTTGAATCTCAATAATCCAGAGCAGCTGGCAAATATCTTCTAGTGTTATAGAACACCCCTGAAGAACTTCTTGCATGCTGTAGAAATGTTTACATTGTATCCTAACTCATGATGGGACTACATGGGTACACAGAAGATGATAAAATGTCCTTTTACTCTGATCTATGCTCTATACATGCGTGTATCATATTTGTCATGTCAGAACTGTGAATGTGTTCCCTAAGACTCAACAGAGTAATGCAGATCAAAGAGAAAACACCACTGATTTCTGGCTACGACAGGAATCAGTTACTTGGGAAATGATAAATGCTCAATACGAACAGGGACAGGTAAACACAGAGATAAAGTGTTCAGAGTCAAAGAAGACATTTTAGCTTTTGATGTGCTAGAAATTTGATATCCTTTTGTGTTCTGGGTTATAATTATGTTATATAATAAATGTCCTGATATTTGAGGAGATCAAAGATATTTGAGATATTGCTAGTGATTTAAAATAGTAGTCACAGTAATTTAAAATAAAAAAAAAAACTTAAGAGAAATGAAAACTATCAATTAAATTTTGAAACTATTGAGAATAGTGGGAATGCTTCTAGAGGCTGGTTTGCAAGAGAGAGAGAAGAAAAGGTGGTGTGGCATTCAAACAAGAATATTCTTGGAGAGACAATAAGGAAATAATAAAATCATGCATAATATACGCCAGCAGGTCCCATGCTCAATGTAAAATTTAGGCACCACTAATAGTTTCAAAATCCAATGTATATAACTGTCATAAGTGATTGTTATAAATTGTCAAAGAATTTGCTTGGGGTCAATCATAATAGGTTATATAATTAATTGAAAAATATTATTTCAATGCAAATAATGTTTATAATTGCATTTTATATCCAATGTGAATATTTATGAGTTAAATTAACTTTGCTTTTTTTAATACAGAAATAGAATTATTTTCACTTTCTGTTTTAGTAGAGTTCTTTTTTGTTTATATTCTTTTAATCCAAAAGACTGAAGTACCAGCTATTGATTGCATGACTGACCTAGCAGTGGAAAGTGGAATTTTTCCAGTTGGTGCAGTGATTAGAATTGATTTAGCAGTAGAACTCATAAAAAGGTCAATAAAATACAGAGAAAAAACAACAACTGCTCTTAGAAAAGTCAGCATTCATCTGGAGACTGAAGTTGCTATTTTAGCTTTGTTGTTTAAAAACCCAAGCAGAGCTCTTAGAAAGAGTCATCCAGTTTATAATTTTGGGGAAGGGGCAATAGTAGTAAATATAGTTAAATTTTTGCTATGTGTTTTTCATTACTTTCTTTTCCTGTTAGATCCAGGTTCCTAAAATTATGTACTAAATAGCATGTTTGCTTTAAGGTGTTAATAACAATAGTTACAAAATTTAAATGATTAACAGCACATTGTTCAAGGCATGCTGTTTCAGAAATTCTTAGTAGATATTGATAAAATATTATATTTATACAATTCTCCTATACCATTTACTGTTCTCACTTTGTCTTCCCCATATCCACTCAACACTTTATCTTTAATTTTAATCCATGGACATTACTACACTTTGTTAATGCAATGGTACTCATAGTGCTGGGTATGCAACAGAATAAGGAATTTGTGTAGCAAAGAAAATCAACATTCTTCTTCCTTCATGGAGAGAAATCGCATATGAAAACAGTAATAACTATGGAACAGAACATTGCAATTATTGACCTAAAATTGGTTGGCATTCTGGCTGAAGCACTTTACACAGTTTAAGGACTAGTAAACCCATCTGGGGACCATATTTTAAATAGCAATGTTAGTGTGCTACAATTTTGTTTCCTCTCTTACTCAGTTTTTTCTTTACCTCCTTGAATTAAGCATTATTTCACTTTTGCCTATTTACTCGGTTTATTTTTTAAAAGCCTCCAAAACTTTTGCCATTTTTTCCCCAATCAAAAACCTTGATAATATATCAGTTCAGAATTTCTTTTTCAATAATTAGTCTTAACTCACAGACGTCTCTGGCATCCTGCTACAGTATATATATTGGGCACTCTCTCAGTCTGCTGCAAGTCTGCATCCTTGGAATTTCACCCACTCCCTATCCTTCTGTTGAATTCCCTGTATCCTGAATCCTATATTTTCCTCTTTTTTCATTAATTTCCTCATTTTGTTGAATGACAGAATCAGTTTTGGAGACCTTATTAATTTGGCTGGGTATAGAACTCTAGGATAACAATAATTTTCCCTCAGAATTGTGAAGGCACATTTCCATTGTCTTCTAGCATACAACATATTAATGAACTATTTGATGCCGTTCTGAATACTGCTTATGTGTGCCTGTGTAAATTTTTGGTTCCCTTTGAGAGTTTTTACATGTTTGTTTATTTGTATCCTCTCACATTTCTGTTTTAATGTCTAGCAGTTCTTTCCTGTTCTCTGTTATCTTATCATCCTCTTGTTCTGTGGACAGAATGCCTTCTCAGAATATCAATTATAGGTATGGAGTTTTAAAAAATATTTCTTACTCCCTGAATTTTTATGTTTCCTCCTGGCTCTGTCACTTGTTTTCTTTGTTTTAATTTCCCCTTTTATGAGGGCAGTGTTTTCCAAATATCCAGTGATCTTTGATGGAATTTTCATAGTTTAAAAGCCAGACACGAACCATGGATGAGAATTGATGTAATCATGGGCTGAGTAAAAGATGTGTGATTAGGAGGCAAATCAGACTTTCCAGTGTGATTCACTCAAGGATCAGCATTTTGTGGTTATTTCTGTTTAGCTGTTTAGTTTCAAAGAATAAGGTTCCTTGCATTGGGAATATACACTTGGCTACCAGAATTTCATGGGTAGGACATGTGAAGTCTGTTCATTATTTACAACTTCACTTAATACCTGTATTTTTTTTGCCTCCTACGTATCTTCAACCTTCCAGGGTGTGCGAGACAAGAGGCTTTCTTGCTCTACTCACTCAGATAATAAATTTCCATTTCCTGTGTTGTGATGCTGGTGGGGAGGTGGGATAATAGGGTACTTAATTTCTTCGGAGGAATCCAACTGCTTTGGAAGAGAGAGGGTGATAAGTGGTCTTCTTTGAATAGAAACTTTCCAGAAGTTTTCTGATCTCATCACCTTTTCTACCTCCAACCTTATATAGTACTTGGAACCTCCAATTCCCAGATCTTCAGGATGTGGTGGGTAAAATTTCTCCTTTTGCACTTGTCTCTCCCATAAAGTCTTTGTTCTAGTTTGCTAGTGCTGCAGAATGCAAAACACCAGAGATGGATTGGCTTTTATAAAATGGGGGTTTATTTGGCTACACAGTTACAGTCTTAAGGCCATAAAGTGTCCAAGATAACACATCAGTAATCAGGTACCTTCACTGGAGGATAGCCAATGGCGTCTGGAAAACCTCTGTTAGCTGGGAAGGCACGTGGCTGGTGTCTGCTCCAAAGTTCTGGTTTCAAAATGGCTTTCTCCCAGGATGTTCCTCTCTAGCAAGCTTGCTCCTCTTCAAAACGTCACTCACAGCTGCACTGAGTTCCTTCTCTTTGGGTCAGCTCATTTATATGGCTCCACTGATCAAGGCCCACCCTGAATGGGTGGGGCCAGGCCTCCATGGGAATATCTCATCAGAGTCATCACCCACAGCTGGGTGGGGCACATTCCAAGCAAATCTAATCAGCACCAAAACATCTGCCCCACAAGACTACATCAAAGATAATGGCGTTTGGGGGACACAATACATTCAAACTGGCACAGTCTTCAAAAAGTAAAATAGTTTCTTCCAATTGTTCCCTTTCCAAAATATATACTGAAATCACACATCTATTTTTCATCTTCTGTTTTCATTGGTATATATAAGCAAAACCTTCTTTCATTCTTACTTACTGTCATGTAAGTGGGTTTTTGAAAAGGAAGAGATGAATACATGTGGTCATTCTGCCATCTTTAACTAAAAGTCCTGAAAACATGTTTATATGATGTCATATGCTTAAAATTTTACATATATCTAACATTGAGAATAGTATTATTTATATGATTGATTTTAAATCATTAAGTAAATAAAACCACAGTAAAGCATACAGTGTCACTTCCAACTTTCCACCTGTCAGTATGCACATTTAAAAATTACTGTGCATGCCCTTCACAGAATCACTAGGTACTGAAGTCCAATAATTATATGAAAACTTTTCTTAGTTGAACCAGATGAATATATTGATGAATTATACATATACTTTTGGCATATAATTATGCATAAGTTATACATAAACCTACACACCAAAATGCACCCCCACATACACATGCACATACATATTCCTTGTATTTATTAATAAACATTGTATCTTTGAAAATTCCCTCCCTTTTCTCTGATAACAAAATGCTTTTCAGTAGAAAAGGAAAGGGTTACTTATATCTGTACAAATGTGGGAGAACTGTTGGCAGCAACTTACAAAATATATCACATTATTGGTAATATTTTCCTTCTTGGCTTCAAATAGAAACAAAAATTAAGTTGATTTTACACTAAGGGAGAGTGGATAGCCCAAAAACTAAGCATGGTTGAGTGAATCAGTGGAAGAGCTAATCCTAGAATCATTAAATATTTATTTCTAATTAAGTACTGTTGTTTTCACCAAACATAGAACCTCTAGCATGACAGATAACTTAAAAGTGCCAATGTCACTCCCCAGGGGCTTACTAAAATAAAAGGCAACTGTAGGTATTTGGAGTGGAGTGGGGAAAGGAAGATGATTCAGACACAAATCCTATTTCTAAAGTGCCTTACAGTCAAATGTGAGGGAAAATATATGCTTGAGAATTTCAGTCTCGAAACCTAGACATACCTCAAGAAACCTATATATACCAGAATATTTGAGATTGACATTAAACAAAATATCCATATCTCTCTAATATATGCTGCTTTTCATTTTTACTGAAATTTGAGATGGTAATGGTGCTCACATTGTGTGATAATTCATAAATTAAGATGCTTAGAGAATTAATGAATCTATGCAGAACGTATTCTAGTTTTTTAAGATATATCTGGTTAACCTACGTTTATTGCTCTACATATATAACACAATTAGATATTTACATAGGTATCGAAAAATCTATCAAACAATTTTCAACCTAAAAGTTAGGAGGCTTATCATGAAAAAATGAAAGGAAAGTGCATTCTGTCACTATACATATTTTTGCTCTCTTTCAATAAAAATGTTAGGATTTTAGATACACACATAAACGTTTGTAGCCATATATTGTGTAGTTCTAAAGCTCATTAAATTCCTCTACCTTTCTAGATTACCTGAGTCCTGTTAGCTGACTAGATTAGAAAGACATGAAAATGTGGTTTTCTGCTGTTTACATAGACTTATTCCTCATAATAATATTGGAAATGTTTAAAGGAAAACATGAGCATAAGAGATCATTGAAAATGGTGAATGAAAATGATGAAAAAAGGTAATATTGGCAGATAAAACATTTCTTAAATGTCTTAGATCAATTTTGTTGGCTCAATTTCAATTCAACCTCTTTGTCTCATGTGGTTACATGTTTTGTATTTGATGGGGTCAAATTGGAGCTCATTGGTATAATTGCTTAGCCTGTACCTTCGTTCATTTTCTAAATTTGAAACTGATATTTCTTCAGAAATATAAAGACCTCTGAAAATATATTTGAAATCCTCAAAACTGTCTTCTTAATTCTACCACTAAATGTAATTTAGTCTCCTCATGAAGGAGCAAAATAATATTTCCTTGTGGCAGTCACAACATAAACCACTTTTTGGGAGGAGAAAGTAACTTCTGCAGTGGGAACTTAATTATAAAATCTGATTTAAGCTTGTCCAGTTCCACTGTCTCTGCCCTAGTTTAGTCCTCCATTCTCTCTCATCATTACCAAATTTGTATGCTTTAAATCTATACATCTTTCAGTGTTTTAATTTGTTGGTGTAGTTATTTTGATCACATTAAAATTACATTATTGGTGTAGTTATTTTGTTCATACTAAAATCATATGCCACAACATTGACAGTAAAAGAGAGTCCAGACTGCTTCATGTGACATATCAGTGTATGCATTCTCTTTCCCTAGCCTAGCTTTCCTTTCTGATCCTTCCTCTATTCACCACTTACCCCATTCCCTGGAACACTACAGCCACTCTAATTCCCACTGCACTACCTAAAAAAGCTTTGAGCTTCCCTCTGAATTTTCAGTCTCTGCTCATGCTGTTTCTCAAAATCATCCTTCCTTCTCATGTCCATTTCTTTCAGCAATCTTTTTTTTTTTAATATTTTTTTTCCATTTTTATTGAGATTGCTCAGACGCCATACAATTATCCAAAGATCCAAAGTGTACAATCACTTGCCCCTGGGTACCCTCATACAGCTGTGCATCCATCACACTTAATTTTTGTTCAATTTTTAGAAACTTTTCATTACTCCAGACAAGGAATAAAGTGAAAGATGAAAAAAGAAAAAAAGAAAAGGAAACTCAAATCCTCCCCTATCCCTAACCAACCCCCCTTAATTGTTGACTCGTAGTATTGGTATAGTACATTGGTTACTGTTTATAAAAAATGTTGAAATACTACTAACTGTAGTATATGGTTTGTAATAGGTATATAGTTCTTCCCTATATGCCCCTATATTATTAACTTCTAATTGTATTGTCATACATTTGTTCTGGTTCATGCAAGCGATTTCTAGTATTTGTACAGTTGATCATGGACATTGCCCACCATAGGATTCAGTTTTATACATTCCCATCTTTTGACCTCCAACTTTCCTTCTGGTGACATACATGACTCTGAGCTTCCCCTTCCCACCTCATTCACACACCATTCGGCGCTGTTAGTTATTCTCACATCTTGCTACCAACACCCCTATTCATTTCCAAACATTTAAGTTCATCCTAATTGAACATTCTGCTCATACTAAGCAACCACTCCCCATTCTTAAGCCTCATCCTATATCTTGGTACCTTATATTTCTATGAGTTTACATATTATAATTAGTTCCTATCAGCGAGACCCTGCAGTAATTGTCCTTATGTGTCTGGCTTATTTCACTCAGTATATTGCCTTCGAGGTTTTGTCATCAACCCATTTTTTTTTTTAATATGGTTTTGTTCACTCACCATACATTCCATCCCAAGTAAATAATCGATGGTTCTCTGCATGGTCATACGTTTATGTGTTCACCACCTTCACCACTATCTACATAAGGGCATCTACATTTCTTCCACAAGGCAGGAGGGAGAGTCAAAGAAGATAGAGAGGCAAAAGAAAGAGGAAAAAAAAATGACAGCTAGGAAGCAGCAAAAGGAAAAATAACCTTAAATCAAAGTAGAATAAAGAATCAGACAATGCCACCAATGTCAAGTGTCTAACATGTCTCTCCTATCCCCCCCTCTTATCTGCATTTACCTTGGTATATCACCTTTGTTACATTAAAAGAAGCATAATACAATGATTCTATTAGTTAGTCTCTAGTTTATGCCGATTGCATCCCTCCCCCAATGCCTCCCCATTTTTAACACCTTGCAAGGTTGACATTTGCTTGTTCTCCCTCGTAAAAGAACATATTTGTGCATTTTATCACAATTGTTGAATACTGTAGATTTCACCAAGTTACACAGTCCCAGTCTTTATCTTTCCTCCTTTCTTGTGGTGTCTCACATGCTCCCCACCTTCCTCTCTCAACCATATTCATAGTTACCTTTATTCAGTGTACTTACATTGTTGTGCTACCATCTCCCAAAATTGTGTTCCAAACCACGCACTCCTGTCTTCTATCACCCTGTAGTGCTCCCTTTAATATTTCCTGTAGGGCAGGTGTCTTGTTCACAAAGTCTCTCATTGTCTGTTTGTCAGAAAATATTTTGAGCTCTCCCTCGTATTTGAAGGACAGCTTTGCTGGATATAGGATTCTTGGTTGGTGGTTTTTCTCTTTCAGTATCTTAAATATATCATCCCACTTCCTTCTTGCCTCCATGGTTTCTGCTGAGAGATCCGCACATAGTCTTATTAAGCTTCCTTTGTATGTAATGGATCACTTTTCTCTTGCTGCTTTTAGGATTCTCTCTTTGTCTTTGACATTTGATAACCTGATTATTACGTGTCTTGGCGTAGGCCTATTCATATCTCTTCTGTTTGGAGTACACTGTGCTTCTTGGGTCTGTAATTTTATGTCTTTCATAAGACATGGGAAATTTTCATTGATTATTTCCTCTATTATTGCTTCTGCCCCCTTTCCCTTCTCTTCTCTTTCTGGGACACCAATGATATGTACATTATTGTACTTTGTTTCATCCTTCAGTTCCTGGAGACGTTGCTCATATTTTTTTCATTCTTTCTCCATCTGCTCCTTTGCGTGTAGGCTTTCAGGTGTTTCCAGTTTCTGAGAGTTTTCTTCTGCCTCTTGAGATCTGCTGTTGTATGTTTCCATTGTGTCTTTCATCTCTTGTGTTGTACTTTTCATTTCCATAGATTCTACTAGTTGTTTTTTTGAACTTTTGATTTCTGCCATATATATGCCCAGTGTTTCCTTTACAGCCTCTATCTCTTTTGCAATATCTTCTCTAAACTTTTTGAATTGATTTAGCATTAGTTGTTTAAATTCCTGTATCTCAGTTGAAGTGTACATTTGTTCCTTTGACTGGGCCATAACTTTGTTTTTCTTAGTGTAGGTTGTAATTTTCTGTTGTCTAGGCATGGTTTCCTTGGTTATCCAAATCAGGTTTTCCCAGACCAGAACAGGCTCAGGTCCCAGAGGGAAGAAATATTCAGTATCTGGTTTCCCTGAGGGTGTGTCTTAGAAAATTGCTCTATCCTTTGATGCCTCAGGTCACTGTGCTTTTCTGCCCAGCAGGTGATGCCTGTTAGCCTATAATTCTTGACTAGTGTGAGGAGGTATGGCCGTGTTCCCCCAGGCTCTGGGGTCTGGTTCTGAATGGAAAGGGCCCCACCCCTTTCCTCCTAGAGAAGACAGACCCCCCAGGTGGAGGTCATTAGCATTTCAGTGGTCTCTCTCTCTGCTTGTGCTGTCTCCACCCTTCCCCGAGTCACAGCTCTGGAAACTGAAAATGACTAGGGCTTTCTCCACTGAGCCGAAAAAGAAACAGATAGTCCCCTTCAGACCCAGTCCAA
This sequence comes from Choloepus didactylus, assembly GCF_015220235.1. NCBI lineage: Eukaryota > Metazoa > Chordata > Mammalia > Pilosa > Megalonychidae > Choloepus > Choloepus didactylus. The sequence continues at coordinate 176,207,897 of NC_051310.1, forward strand.
GGCAACCCTCCAGCTCTCCAAGGTCAGTCATCACCCAAAGCCTCTGCCTGTTTTTTGGGGATTCGTACCTGTAGTGAGCAGTTCACACTCGCTACTTAAAACCCCAGTTGGAGCTCAGCTGAGCTATATTCACTTGCTGGGAGAGAGCTTCTCTCTGGCACCACAAGGCTTTGCAGCTCGGGCTATGGGAGAGGGAGTCTCGTGACTTGGATCCACAGGTTTTACTTACAGATTTTATGCTGTGTTCTCGGGCATTCCTCCCAATTCAGGTTGGTGTATGATGAGTGGATGGTCTCGTTTTTCCCCCAGCAGTTATTCTGGATTATTTACTAGTTGTTTCTGGTTTTTTGTAGTTGTTCCAGGGGGACTACTTAGCTTCCACTCCTCTCTATGCTGCCATCTTGCCAGTCCCTCAGCCATCTTCTTTTAACTAAAATAAGCAAAAAAAAAAACAAAAAAACAAAAAAACAAAATTTAGGTAACAAGCAGTCATTTTTTAATGCATTTTTAATTGTGAAATTTAACATATATACAGAACAGTGATAACTTTCAAAGTACACTTTAACAAGTAGTTAGCAAATTCCAAAGAATGCTAAGGGTTACAGTTCCACAATTTCAGTTATTTCCTTATTGTAAAATATAAGACATGTACAGAAAGGTGATAATTTTCAAAGCATAATTTAGTGAGTAGCTAATTGCAAAGAATGTTATGGGTTACAGTTCCACCATTTCATTTATTTCCTTTTAGCTATTCTAATACCCTAGCATCTAAAAAGATACATTTATGTGAAGTTTCAGTATTCGTAATCCTTTGTTAAATCCTGTCTTGTCTATTGGTACTCCTTTTTTTTGTTTAATTACTTTCTTAATCTTCAGGGGTTTCTAGGCAGTGACCACCCTAATTTGTTCAAATTAAAAAGGAGTGTTGACATTTTTGGGAAGGGGCTGCATCTGGTTGATATTCTTAAAGAAGCTGTTGCCTCTGAGTTTTAGAATTTTTCTGGCATGGGAACACTCTGGTGGATTTAAGTTTCTGAAAAATAAACTTAGTAAGTGAAAATTTTATAGAGTCTCAGATAGGGGCCTAGGTATTTTGGGACTGCTGTTGGTTAGGGATTGGCATACTGTGGCCATCTGCAACATCTAGCTTGAGCTTGTATAAGAGTAACCTGGATAGTTTCTTGACTCCATTTGAAATCTATTAGCCACTGAAATCTGATTTTGTTACCTTTCTTTTCCCTCTTTAGGTCAAGAACACATTTTCAATCCCAATTTCCTCTTTAAAAAAATGTCTTTTCATTATCTTTTGCCCATTTTACAATTGGGCTGTTTGTACTATTGTCACTGAGTTGTAAGATTTCTTTATATATGCAAGATATTAGCCTCTCATCAGGTACATAGTTTCCAAATATTTTCTCCTATTGCATTGGCTGCCTCTTCACCTTTTTGACAAATTCATTTGAGGTACAGGAGCTTTTGATTTTGAGGAGTTCCCATTTATCTGTTTTTTCTTTCATTGCTTGTGCTTTAGGTGTAAGGTCTAAGAAGCTCACTCCTAATAGTAGGTTTTGAAGATGTTTCTCTACCTTATCTTCTGGGAGTTTTATGGTTCTGTCTCTTATATTAAGGTTGTTGATCCACTTTGAGTTAATTTTTGTATAGGGTGTGAGATAGGGGTCCTCTTTCATTCCTTTGGATATCCAGTTCTTCCAGCCCCATTTGTTGAAGAGGCTGTTCCACCCTGGTTCAGTGGATTTGGGGGCCTTATCAAAAATCAGTCATTCATAGATCTGGGGGTCTACTTCCAAACTCTTGATTCAATTCCATTGATCAATATGACTATCTTTGTGCTGTTTTAACTACTGTGGTTTTATAAGGAAGCTTTAAGTCAGTAAATGTAAGTCATCCCACGTCATTCTTCTTTCTTAGAATGTTTTTGGCAATTAGAGGCCCCTTTCCTTTCCAAATAAATTTAATAACTAGCTTTTCCAAGTCTGCAAAGTAAGTTGTAATTTTGATTGTATTTACATTGAATAAAATTACATAGATCAGTTTGGGTAGAATTGACATCTTGATGTTTAGCCTTCCTATCCATGAACACAGAATATCTTTCCACCTCTTTAGGTCCCCTTGATTTCTTTAAGTAAACTTACATAATTTTCTGTGTAGAGGACTTTTATGTCCTTGGTTAAGTATATTCCTATGTACTTGATTTTTTTTGTTTGCTGTTGTGAGTGGAATTTTTTTTCCTGAGTGTCCCTTTAGTTATGTCATTTCTAGTGTAGAGGAACATTACTGATTTTTGCACATTTATCTTTTATCCCACTACTTTGCTAAATTTGTTTATTAGATCAAGTAGCTGTGTCATTGATTTCTTAGGATTTTCCAAATATACAATCATATCATCAGCAAATAATGACAGTTTTATTCTTCCTTTCCAATTTGGGTGACTTTTATTTCTTTGTCTTGCTGGATTGCTCTGGCTAGAACTTCTAACACAATACTTAATAATAGTGGTGACAGTGGGCATCCTTGTCTCACTTCCAATCTTAGGGGCACAGTCTTTCAGTCTCACTATTTAGTACTATGCTAACTGTGGGTTTTTCATATATGCCCTTTATCATATTGAGGGAGTTTCCTTCAATTCTTACCTTTGATGTGATTTTATCAAAAAAAAGGATGCTGAATTTTGTCAAATGCTTTTTCAGCATCTATTGAGATGATCATCTGATTTTTCCCTTTTGATTTATTAATGTATTGTATTACATTGATTTTCTGATATTGAACCACCCTTGCATGCTTGGGATGAACCCCACTTGTTTGTGATGTATGATTCTTTTAATGTGTCTTTGGATTCCATTTGCAAGTATTTTGTTGTGGAGATTGGCCTGTAGTTTTCCTTTCTTGTAGCATCTTTATCTGGCATTGGTGTGAGTGACATTAGCTTCATAAAATGGGTTAGGCAATGTTCCTTTCTTCTTCAATTTTTTGAAAGAGTTTGAGCAGGAATGGTGTCAGTTCTTTTTGGAAACTGATAAAATTCCCCTGTGAAGCCCTCTGGCTCTGGGTTTTATTTGTAGGCAGTTTTTTGATGACTGATTGGATCTCTTTACATACAATTGGTTTGTTAAGGTCTTCTATTTCTTGTCACATCAGTATAGGCTGTTCATGTGTTTCCAGGAAATTATCCATTTCTTGTAAATTGTCTAGTTTGTTGGTGTACAGTTGTTCATAGTATCCTCTTATGATTTTTTTAAATTTCTTCAGGATCCACATTTATTCTTCAGGATCCTCTCATTTATTATTTTGTTTATTCAGGGCTTCTCTCATTTTTACTTTGTCCATCTAGCTAAGGGTTTTTCAATCTTCTTGATCTTCTCAAAGAATCAACTTCTGTTTTTAGTTATTCTCTCTGTTGTTTTTTTGTCCTTCAGCTCATTTATTTCTGCTTTAATCTTTGTTATTTCTTTTCTTCTACTTACTTTAGGGTTAGTTTACTGATCATTCTATAGATTCTTCAGTTCTTCTGTTGGGTCTTTGATTTTAGTTCTTCTTCCTTTATAGTGCATGCATTTAGAATATTTAATTTCCTCCTCAGCACCACCTTCACTGCATCCAATAAGTTTTGATATGCTGTGTTCTTGTTTTCACTCATCTCTCAATGTTTGCCAATTTCTCTTCTAATTTCTTCTGTGACCCAATGACTGTTTAGGAGTGTGTTGCTTAACCTCCACATATTTGTGAATGTTCTGGTTCTTTGGTGGTTATTGACTTCTAGTTGCATTCAGAGAATGTGCTTTGAATAATTCCAAACTTTTAAAAATTTACTGAAGTTTGTTTTGTGCCCCAGCATATGATCTGTCATGGATAATGTTCCATGGGCACTGGAGAAGAATGTATATCCTGGTACTTTGGGATGTAATGATCTATATATGTCTGTTAAGTCTAATTCATTTATCACATTGTTTAGGTTTTCAGTTTCCTTACTGGTCTTTAGACTGGTTGTTCTATCTATAAAAGACAGTGGTGTATTGAAGCATCCCACTGTTATTGTAGAAACATCTATTGCTTCCTTCAGTTTTGCCAATGTTTTTCTCATGCACTTTGGAGTACCTTGATTGGGTGCATAAACATTTACGATTATTATTTCTTCTTGGTGAATTGTCCCTTTTATTAATATGTAGTGTCCTTCTTTGTCTCTTATGACATCTTTGCATTTAAAGTCTATTTTGTCTGATATTAGTATTGCTACCATGGCTTTCTTTTGGCTCTTGCTTGCATGCAATATTTTTTTCAATCCTTTCACATTCATTCTCTTTGTATCACTGGGTCTAAGGTGAGCCTGTCATAAACAGCATATTGATAGTTCATACTTATAAATGTATTCTGCCAGTCTCTTTTTTTTTTTTTTAACACTCTAAGTTGATTTAATTAAACAAGGATTTTGATGCTATTTAGAAAACCTGGCATTTACTAGTCTGGAACTTGTTTTACCTAGCATTTCAGGAGGTAGATGCCCTTGGAAATGTGTTAATTTTTTTTTTAATTTTTATTTTGAAATAAATTCAAACTTACAGGAACAGTTGTAAAAATAATACAAACCCCATACACAGAACTCCAGCATACCCCAACTCCCCCTCCACCAATACCCCGATCTACCAACTTTAATATTTTGTCACTTTACCATTTCTTTCTTTTCGTCCCTCCCTCCCACTTTCCCTATCATCCATCATCTATTGCTCTGTCTTCTGAACATATGAGAGCAAGTTGCATACATCCTTGAACAAATATTATAATTTATGTATACATTTCCTATGAACAAGAATATTCATTTATGTAATCGCATTAAGTGTATTTAAGTTCAAGAAATTTAACATTTATATAAAGCTTACATTCTGTATTTCATTTTTTTCCTTATGTCCCAATTATGTCTTTTTGAGCCTTTTCTCCTCTATTCTTAGATCTCATCCATGACCATCTATGGAATTTAATTGTCATTATCTATTTAGACTGTCTTTTTTTTTCAATTGTGGAAACATATATACAGCATAAATATTCCCATTCCAACCCCTCACAAGCATTCCATTTAATGGGATTAATTACATTCACAATGTTGCAATGCCATAAACTTCCCATCATCCATTACTAGAAATTTCCCTTCACCCCAAATGGAAACCCTGCACTCATTTCTTCTTAACTCCCCATTGCCCCTTCCCTCACTTCTCTTAACCCATACTCTACTTTGATTATTTAGTATTATATTCTCTGATACTTTCTTTGTGTTTACCATTGGGCTTAAATTTAACATCTTAAGTCTATTAAAATCTTATTTTCTTTGATACCAACTTAACTTCAATAGGACACATAAACTATGTTCCTATACTCCTCCATTCCCCCAGCTTTATGTAGTTCTTGTCAAAAATTACATATTTTACATTGAGTCCAAAACCACTGATTTATCATTATACTTTATGTATTTTAGATCCTGTAGGAAGGAAATAGTGGAGTTACAATTCAAGAATACAGTAATATTGGTATTTATGTTTACCATGTGATCTTTACTGGAAATCTTTATTTCTTCATGTGGTTTCAGTCAATTGTTTAGTGTCCCTTCCTTTCAGCCTGCACAATTTCCTTTAGCATTTCTTATACGACTGATCTACTGGTGATGAAGTCCCTCAGCTTTTGATTATCTGGGAATATTTTCATCTCCCCTCATTTTTAACTTCCAGGTGTTTGTGAATTTTCTAAGTCTCTGATGGTTGTTGACTTCTATTTGCATTCCATTGTGGTCAGAGAATATGCTTTGAATACTTTCAATTTTTTTAAGTTTATTGAGGCTTGTTTTATGTTCCAGCTTATAGTCTATTCTGGAGAAAGTTCCATGATCACTAGAGAATAATGTGAATCCTGGTAAACTGAGATGTAATGTTCTATATAGGTCTGTTAAATTTCTCTATCTCTCTCCTTTCTTTGTTTCTCTGTTGGTAGGCTTACTTTAGTATCTGAAGTAGGGCAAGTCTTTTATGAGCAAAATCTCTCAGTATTTGTTTCTCTGTGAAAAATTTAAGCTCATCCTCAAATTTGAAGGAGAACTTTGCTGGATAAAGTATTCTTGGTTGGAAATTTTTCTCTCTTAGAATTTTGAATATGTCATGCCACTGCCTTCTCACCTCCATGGTGGCCTCTGAGTAGTCATTACTTAGTCTTATGTTGTTTCCTTTGTATGTGGTGAATTGCTTTCCTCTTGCTGCTTTCAGAACTTGCTCCTTCTCTTCAGTATTTAACAGTCTGATCTGAATATGTGTTGGAGTGGGTTTAGTTGGATTTATTCTATTTGGAGTCCACTGGGCTTTTATGTTTTGTGTATTTATATTGTGTAGGAAGTTTGGGAATTTTTTCCCAACAATTTCTTTGAATACTCTTTTGAGACCTTTACCCTTCTCTTCCCCTTCTGGGACACCAATGAGTCTTATATTTGATGTTTCATTTCATCTATCATATCCCTGAGATCCATTTCAATCTTTTCAATTTTTTCCCCATTCTTTCTTCTGTTCTTTTATTTTCCATTCTGTGGTTCTTGAGGATGCTGAGTCATTGTTCAGCTTCCTCTAGTCTTGTACTATGAGTATCCAGAATCTTTTTAATTTGGTCAACAGTTTCTTTTATTTCCATAAGATCATCTATTTTTTATTTACTCTTGCAATTTCTTCTTTATGCTCTTCTAGGGTCTTCTTCATGTCCTTTATATCCTGTGCTATGCTCTTCTTCCTGTCCTTTATATCCTCTGCCATGCTCTCATTGTTTATCTTCAGTTCTTTGATTAATTGCTTCAAGTACTGTGTCTCCTCTGATCTTTTGATTTGGGTGTTTGGTTTTGGGTTATCCATATCATCTGGTTTTTTCATATGATTTAAAATTTTCTGATGTTTTTGGCCTTTTGGCATTTGCTTTACTTGATAGGGTTCTTTTAGGATGTGAAGAATTATTCAGTCATCCATCTCTAATTTTTCAGGTCTACAGCTTGGTGGCATACACTTTCTCTAACCAGCAGATGACATCTGCAAGTCACCTATTCCCCTCAAGTTGGTTCTCTCCAACTTTGTCTTTGTGGTGTTTGGGGGTCTGGTTCTTGTGGGGTCCAATTGGTGCACCAAGTTTGTGTGTGTTGTTGGTGCTGTTCTCCCTGAATGTGGGGGGGTGTGTCTGAGTGATTAGGGAGGCAGGGCAGCTTTAATAATCAAACCTCCCAGGTGTTCCTGGAGAGTTAAGGCTGTTGAAAGAGTGTAAACCTTCAGTTTGGTCTTGCCACAGATTGTCTCTGCTGCTGACCCACAAGTCCTTGGTATTGGCATAGGGTCCCTGGGATTTCTAACTGGGTCTATCTTCCCAGCAGTGCCCTCCCAGGGCCTCTGCTGAGGGAAGGCTGTACTATGTCACAAGTGTGTGCCACCCCTCAAGGGAAGCCCTGGGACACCAGACTGCAGGGACATCCCCAGACTGCTGTAAAGATGGCTGAATGGGGTGTGTCAATTTCCCCCTTTTCATACAGCTCCACCTTCCAAGATCTGGGACAATTAGCTGTGGGTGCATGAAGGGCTATTGGCCACACCCAATACTGTGGCATGTGTGTGGTGTTGTGGGAAATACTTCCCATCACACTGGGTCCCTTGGCTCAGCTCTAGGCTGTGGCTCCAGAGCTGGGCAGGAAAGTTCCCAGCCCACCGGGAAAATGGCTGCAAGGGGCATGTTTTTTCCCCTTTTGGCTCACCTCTCCCATCCTCTCTCCAAGACAATTAGCAGTGGGTACATGAAAGGCTGTCTTCTATGCCAGATATTGAGGTGTTCCTGCCACCCTTCTCTGTGCGTTTCTCACTGCCATATCTGCAGCTGCTTTTGGGCTTTTTTTAAAAAAAGGACTAGTCTGCCTCCAAACACAAACCCATGGTTTCCCCACACTGCAGTGCAGCTGCCAGACATTCAGCTGGCTCAGCCACTCATTTTAGAATGCAAATTCCCAGTTTCACCAAGAGCATGGTCCCTGTGGATTTAGCAGACCTTGTCCAGCTGGTGCATCACTGGAACTGGTGTTCTGGGTCACTTTCTGGCTTTTATCCAGTATTTTCATGGAGGTGTTTTTTTGCTCTCTTCTCAGCTAGCTGCCATTTCTCAGTCTGTTTCTTTTAATTGGGAAGTTTAATCCATTTACATTCAATGTTGTTACTGTGAAGGCTGTTCTTGAATCAATCTTCTTATCCTTTGGTTTTTATTTGTCAGATCTGTTTCCCCCACTCTTCTTTTTATTTCCTTTAACTTACCCTTACTAATGCTGTTCAGTTCTGTGCCCTTCTCCAGACCTCTCTCCTTTCTTTTTACTCCCTTTAATATTTCTTGCAGGGCAGGTCTCTTGTTAACAAATTTCTGTCAGCATTTGATTGTGAAAATTTTAAAACCTCCCTCAATTTTGAAGAAGAGCTTTGCTGGATAAAGTATTCTTGGCTGTCAATTTTTCTCTTTCAGAATCTTAAATATGTCATACCACTATCTTCTTGCCTCCATTGTGCCTGCTGAATAGTCGGTGCTTAGTCTTATTTGGTTTCCCTTGTATGTGGTGAATCACTTCTCTCTTGCCACTTTTAGGAGTTTGTCCTCTTCAGCATTTGACAATTTGATTGGTATATGTACTGAAGTGGCTTTATTTGGATTTATTCTATTTGAAATTCAGTGGGTATCTTTGATTTGCATATTTAGGTCATTTAGATGGGTTGATAATTTTTCCCAGACTATGTCTTCATATACTCTTCCTAGCCCTTTACTCTTCTCTTCACCTTCTGGTACACCAGTGAATCTTGTATTTGTGCCCTTCATGTTGTCCATAGATTCCCTGAGATCCATTTCAATTTTTTTTCACCTTTTGTTCTTTCATGCATTCACATTCAATTGCCTTGTCCCCCAGTTCACTCCTTCTGCTCTTCAGATCTGCTCTTGTGTGTCTCTAGTATATTTTTAATTTGATCAACAGTGTCTTTTTTTCCATAAGATATGATTTTTTTATTTAGCCTTTCAAATTCTTTATGCTTTTCTAGATTCTTCTTGATGTCCTTTATGTGTTTAGCCAACTCACTGAAGTTGTCTTGAAGATTTGTGTGTACTTCTTCGATTGATTGCTCCAAGTTCTGTGTCTCCTTTGACTTTTCAATTTGGCCATTTGGCATGTCCTTATCTTCTAGTTTCTTCAGGTGGTTTATGATTTTCTGTTCTTGGCCTCAGGGCATTTACTTATCTTGATCAGTTTATTTTGGGATATTCAAGATTATTTGAACATTTGTATTTAATTTGATAGAGCTACAGCTTGGTGACTGCACTTTCCCTCTCCTATCAGCAGATGATGCTCTTAAGCCACCAGTTATTCTCAAACCAGCTCTCCTTCAAATCCCCAGCTTCCCCTGTGCACTAGGCAGAGTCCAGAGCAGGTGGAAATCCTATCAGTGCAACAGTTCTCTGTGTGCACTGGGAACTACCAGCCCTATTGGGGGTGGGGGGCACCCAGTGCAGTTTTGCAGGGAGTGCACTTCAGGGCACAATAGTTCTGGAATTTTCCAGGGCTGTGAGAAGACCACTCTGGTGCAAGGGCTTCACATCTCAGCCTCCAGCTTAAATGCCCCACAGTCCCTTTCTGCTGTGTGCCCATGAGCCTCTGTGGTTAGGGAGGGCCTGGCACTTCTATGTGGTGCTCTTGCCTCTCAGCAATGTACAACATGGGCTTCTGTGTGGAAGAGTGGGTATGGTTGCCACAAGATTGCAAAATCCTGAGTTCCCTTACAGGAGCTCTCTGCCACAGGGCTGTGAAGGGTTATCTGCACAAGCAACTGTTGAAATTGGTGCACAGGGCATAGAAAGCTTCTCCCTCCCATGCTTTGGCTGGCTCCAGCCACCAGTCCCTGGCAGTGGTCCCATATGAACAAACTCATCCTGCCCTTTCAAGTGCAGGGTCTCTCCCTCGAAGTCCTCAATACATGGTCTAGAGGACTGTGTTTGGTAGTTGTACCCTGAAACTGCTCTTCTGGAGTGTTTTTTGCCCTTTAGTCTTCTTCATGGAGGAGAAGTTTGCTCTGCCTCTCCCAATCCACCATCTTCCCACAAGTCTCCAGAAGTCACTTGAAACCATGATTCAAATGCTAGGTGTTTTTCCTTGCAGGACTATGAAATACATTTGCAAAGTATTCTTGTGTTTTGTTTTGTTTTGTTTATTGTATGCAGTAAAATTAATTCTAACTGGTACAGGAGGGCTGGGAAGGAAGCAATAGAAATACTGAGGGTTTTATTGGGTAAGGTTTTTAAAAGACATGATATTTCAATTTAATTATGAAGAATAAATGCAATTTTAAAGGGAAAGAAACAAGAGAAAAGTCAGGCAGAGACAGGTCATCATCTCTGATAGTTATTAAGGACATACCAATAATGGAGTTATTGAGAAATGTCTAAAGCCCTCTAGAGATGAAAAACACAAATCTTGAAATAAAATACAGCCATAGCTTTCTCTTCCCAAATTAATATAAAGAAATATTCTATATAGGGAGAAAGAAGGAGGAAAACATCAATTTCCCTGAACATCCCTTTTCTCTGGGTTGAAGAAATAATGAGATTTCTAAAAGATTTTAGGCTTTGACTTCAAAAATTTCAAAGATTTTATTGGCATTTTGTTAAAGAACTTTTTTATTAGAATCTCTTAGATTCCAACCAGATTCTGAGTGTCTGAGTCTGGACATCTTAAAACTTTGAAATCCTAGCTTAAACGAGAAAGATGAAGAAAATCTTCAACTTTTTTTTCCAGGTATCAGACAAAGATCATTATTATGGAAGATAAAATCAAATAAGTAAAATTACTGAAAAAAATGTTAAGAGACAGAATTGATGCATTTAGTTATTTCTTATGCTTTTTCTCTAGGAAGCTGTTTCTCATATGCAGTGTAAATGGTCTGCATGACTCAAAGGTGTTTCCGAGTGATGGGATAGGATGTGGCAAACCTCTGCTGTGTGAAACTATACAGTGTATGACTCTGATAAATAAAATTTAAATAACAATCACTCTGTGTAATGGTTTTGTTAAATAACAACTCTAGTACAATTATAGGCCTTTGTTTTTCCATAATCGGTTTGGAAACTAGGAAAATGCCACCATTTTTTCCTGCTTTACTAGATGATTTTACAAATATGTATACAAATTAGGGGTACAGATGTACCAATTACAACATTTTTATTGTGGTAACTGGTTATCAGGTTAGACACAGGCTAGAATTACATATTTTGGAGGTTACTTACATATTGTGGAGGTATATTTTGGAGGTTATTTATCAAGATATGGAAATAATTTCAAAATCTTAAGGGTCTTATGAGACATCTTTGTTCAACTACACTTTTAGAGACAGTTCTATATTAATAAAAACATTTATGAATATTCACATCCTCCATATTCAAAGAAAAGGTCATCAATATTCATCTGAAATTTTTCAATTTCACATTTTATCAGATCAGATTATCTGAATTAATTAATAATGCATTGTGATATCTCCATCTGTAGATGCAACTTAGAGGGGATATAGAGCTCTGTTATCCATTTTATACTCTACTTGTTAATTATAAACAGTGTACATATGTGGTCTTTAAATTTGTCTTCTTTAAAGAAGCAACATTTGGGCCTGTAGAATTCAATTAAACTAGCAGAAATGGGAGAAGAGATGCATAGTATTTAACCAAATAATGGTAAAATATGACATATTTATCATTTTTTTCTCCAGAGTAGATGACAGATTGGTTTTTGGAGAGCCTACCACATTTAGGGAAACCATTTAATAATAATAATATTGCATACTTATTTTAATAATTTTCATATTTAAATAATTCTCACAATACTATACCATTTTTCACAATAGTATACCATTTTTCACAAAGAAAGTAAGACTTCTTGAAGAAATAGCAAATTTCATGACTGGGGTAGGAAATAAACAAGATGATTCTGAGCCATCTGTTTTGCCAGAAGGAAAGATTGAATAGATGATCATATGAAAAATACACAGCATCTAAACTAAAAACATGTTTATATTGTCCAAATTTATGACAATTTAACAACAAAAATAATCATTTTAGTTGATTAAAGCACTTTATACATTTGAAGAGCCACCAGTAAACAATGCTTCATTGAAGATATAAATAACAAAACTATACCCTTGGGAAATGGAATAGCGTTTATTATTTATTCATTTACTGAGTGAATATGGAAAGCAGAAATTAATGTTAAATAGGTAAGTTAAAAGTATTTTTCTCCTCTCAAAGGTAGTTTGAATGGCCCATATGTTATGACTTCAAGTAAGAAAAGCACATACTGTGTTCAAATCTCAAATGGATGCTATTTCAAATACATGTAAGAATTGGGCACCTTAAGCACAAAAGGAAACATAAGATTCCATTAAGTGTAAGAGTCATGTAAAAAGGTAAAGGCATATTTGAAATTATATTGTTTCAGTTTTATTAACTGGAATAAAAATTCCATATTTTAAGATCATAAATATAGAATCCAATAAAATTGTCAATTTAGATGTAGCAGCAAAATTCTGTAAAGACAAATAAATTATGATAAAATTTAAAGCCAGAGCTATATTCTGCTTGTACTAGAATATATTTATTTGTCTTTTTTTATTTGCCAATACTCTGTGGCTATTTTGAATTCTATTTACTTGTATGTATAAAATAATTGGGACTATGAGATTTAAAATCTTATAAAATTCCAATATAATTTTAATTGAATAGTTTATTTATACTTATTGTTTTAAATTAAAATCTACTTTTTATTCAAATAACTAGGATATCAGTCTATTTATTAGCAAACTTTTTAGATCTATAAGAAGCACTTGATATTCTGTGTGACTTTAATTTTAGGTAACAAATTAAAGTCTATAAAATGATATTTACTTTATAAAAGGAGTTTAAAATTCTTTAAGGTGTATATGTCTGTAAATAAAACTAAACACCATTCACTGACTTTTTACTGGCAGTTGTAAAAATTTGTTATAATTACTAATAGCAATTATGATTTCTAAGATAAACTTCAAATCTTAAGAAGAAATAAGTACTTAGGTGTCAGCTGCACTGTAGAAGTTCTAATCTAGAGAAAAAAGATGTTAATGTATGATAGCCACAACAGACAGACTAAATGGTGGCTTTTGAAAAGTCTTGAAATTCTTGAAAACATTGAACAGAGAAATTTAGTGCTTATGGTAAGCTTTTAATAGACATATGGGCTAACACAATCAGTGGGATTCTTATTTTAATTTGCTTTTTTATAATTTTTTCCAGCCAGTGAAGACATGGCTTTTCCATCATTCCAGCTCCTTCATGCCAAAGACCCCTCTTTCTGTGTGGTGGTTGGTAAAATTACCCTCTGACTCCATCCTTCCCCACAGCACATGGTCTTACAACCCTTTTTAAGGTAATCAGCTATGTTAAGAATCATATCATGTATTACTGAGCATATTAAAACCCCAAATCAAAAGGAAACATTGGTGATGAAGCTACCCAGTTTTCCCCATTTAGACGTGCTCCCAACAACAACTTGTATCACTAGATACACTTGTCCAGAGTTCCCTTTGTCAAAAGAAACCTTTGAACATACAGAGAAAATCGTTCTAGAAAGAGACCCATGACTTATTCAAGTTCAAAACTGAATTCCTTATTAGTTCCACATAAAAGGACATTTGTAACTTCTAGGTCCTAAAAAGATGGGGGAGTTGGGTCACCACTATGTGTCTTTCTTCCAACTCTTTTGTTTTATTTTGTTTTGTTCTGGTTTTTAAATCTTGAATAAGAAATAATAGTAAGTGATATAATCTTAATTTTAGTCTATCATCTTTATTTTCACAACACTGGGCATGGGCAATAGAAAAAACAGTGAGTCAGACACAAGTCTGGATTTTATATTTTCAGTGCTGGAATGAATGATATTTATATTAAGCAGACACCTTTTGCAGGGGAATTAATAGTTTAGTATAAAATATATCACACTAACATTTCCTCATCAATGAAAACATAGATAATAGTAGTAAACTCACAGAATTGTGAAAACTGAATTGGTAATCATGTCGATATAAGTCAAAGCACTGGCATATTACTGAGCGTATAGTCAGGGTTCTCTAAGGAAACAAAATTTACAGGATACATCCATATAGATACATAGATATATATTACATAAATAATATGACTTTTCTATAGGAATTGGCTCTCATGACTTTGGGGATAGGCAAGTCCAAATTCCATAGGGCAGGCTACAAGCTGAGAACCCCAATGAAGATTTTTGATGAATTCTGCAGAAGAAGCTGGCTGGCTAATGCAGAGATTGAAATTCTCCCTTCTGACTGCTGAAATCATCACTTCCCCTTTTAAGGCCTTCAACTGAATGGACAAGATTTCTCTCATTGTTGAAGGCAACCTTCTCAGTTGTTTGTAGATGTAATCAGCCATAGACACAATCAACTTACCCATGATTTAAATCAGGACAGTGTTTGCTTGACGAGGCAACTGGACACCACAATCTGGCCAAATTGACACATGAATTAACCACCTCACAGGTATTCAATAATTACGAGTTTTTCCTCTTTTTCTCCTTTTTCCATATCACCTTTTTTCCACTTGCTTCCCCAAATTTCCCTTTCCCTTCCTCATCCCTAACCAATCCCATTTCTGACATCTATTTCTGCTTCCTTTCCTTTTTCTTCATTTCTTTCCCATCTTCATTTTCTTCTAATAGGACAGTAATGTTAAAGAATTATTCTAGCCCTCAAAAAAAGAGGGAAGAGCTTAAGTACTTTTTGTGACTTAGCAAGTCTGCATATTTGTTATTAACTTGACCAAAATGTCAAAGCTCATTAAGAGAAGAAGCCCAAATTCATACTTGGGTTCTAAAGTCACAGTTCTTACTATGAATTTCGGTTTTGCAAAGTGCTAGCTGCATCACCTGTACATGTATTAACTTATTTCAACCTCAGTTTCCTCATCTTGAAATTTAGTGTTTCTACTTCATAAGGTTGTTGTGAAGATCAAATTTAAAAATATAAAATTATTAGTATAGGACTGGATTTTTTTTTTTTCTGGAGTTCTCATTGTTTATTTTTTTCTGTTCCTGTCTGCTTTTTTTTTTTTTTTAATTCAGTTTTATGGAAATACATTCACACATCATACATTCATCCATTGTATACAATCAACTGTCATAGGACTGGATTTTAACAAATATTCCACAAGTGTTCCATTCATTATGATTTTTGAGATGATAACTGAAGCTGTATTTGTGCAAGAGAGACTCCAGGAATAGTAAAAAGTAAAAGAAGAGGCAAGGACCCTGATTAAAATCAACCTTTAAAGACCCAAAGGAAGATATAAAAGAAAATTCAATTTTGAAGGAAGTTTAATAGAATTAGTGTTGCAGATGTCAAAATAAGAAATCATTTAAATAAAAGTGAAATATTTAGTGGTGCCAAGTGGCAGAGAAATTAAATAAGCCCTAAAAGAAATATTATGTGCTAGAAATGAGGAATTTGTCCCTCACTTTGTTTAGCATGGTCAGTGAGAGGTAATCTTGGAAAAGAATTGCTGTGAATCAAGGAATTAAAAAGAAACAAGTCTGTTATGCTTAAAGCAATTTTTCAGCAAAATAAAGAAGGAAATATCAACAAAAGCTTAAAATGTTTTGTTTTGTTTTTAAACTGGTACAGAGTTCATGTTTAAGAAAGAGACAGAATAACTGATGGGAAAAAATCCTGGTAGAAATGGGAGATGTTAGAAGTAGAATCACAGAGGAAAAATTGATTTGTGTAACCTGATGTTGTCTTTCAAACACCTGATACAGTGAGGCTAACAAATAACTTCCAAAGGCTGGGACTTCCAGAACTCCTCCTCATGCTTTCTCAAAATTATCAGGAAACTTGCTGTTTCTCTTTTCTTTTAACTGTGTCCTCCATTGTATATGAGTTCTTTTTTATGGAAACAAACCCATATACAGAGTTTCAAGAGTCCAATACTATCACTCATTTCCATTAAAACAACCAAATAAAAGCACTCACCGCCTTTTAAGAGTTTTGAGCCTTTGTAACTTTTCTAAAGTTTCAGGAGCACATTTTGAGAAACATCCATTTTCCCCTGTCCCTAATCCTGCTCTTCTCCTCTCCTCTCTCAACTTCTTAAACCAACAAATTCCTCTTTTTGTCTTAAAAAATGCCATTCCTCATTCTGTGTTTTGAACAGGTTAATCCATAAATTGAAGTCCATTGGAGACACATTCTATCCCAAAATTGCTTTTTTTGACCATTTAATGCTCTCCTTCAAATGAATTCTGGACTTCTTAAAACCTCTTACTAGGAAGGAGAAAAGTTTAATTTTTGTTTGTTGGTTGGTTCAGTTTTTTAAAATTCATATGAATTTTTAATTATAGAAGTTGTAGGTTTACAGAAAAATCATGTAAAAAGTACAGTGTTCCCACACACCACCTACCCGTATTATCAATGCTTTGCAATCGTGTGGGACCTATGTTACAATTGAAGAAAGAATATTATAATTTTACTACAAACTGTAGTTCATAGTTCACATTAGGGTGTAGTCTTTTCTCATAGCCACCATATTATTAACACCTTGCAGTAGTGTGATAAATTTGTTATAATTTGTGAAAGGACATTTTTATAATTGTATTATTAACTATAGTCCATTGTTTACAATAGGATTCACTGTGTTGCAGAGTGTTTTATCTTTTAATTTTTATTCTAATAAAACATACATGACCTAAAATCTTCCCTTTTAACCACATTCTCATGTCAAATCCAGTCTATTAATTATACTCTCAATGCTCTGCCACCATAATCACCATCCATTTCCAAAACTTTACAATCAACTGAAATAGAAATTCTGTACAAATTAATTAGGGTTAGGGTTAGGGTTAGGATTAACCCTAACCTCCCTAATTCCCTACCCTAACTCAGCCCCTTGTAGCCTATATTCTAGATTCTAACTCTATGAGTTTGCATATTCTAATTATTTCATATCAGTGCTATCATATAATATTTGTCCTGCATAGTGCCTTCAAGGTTCATCCACCCAAAATTCATTGCTTTCTAAAGCTGAATAATACTCAATACAATGGTATTTATATACCACATTTGGTTTATCCATTCATTGCTTTATGGACACTTGGGTGACTCCATTTTCTGGTAATTGTGAATAAGATTGCTATAAATTTCAGTGTGCAAATATCTGTTTGATTCTCTGTTTTCAATTCTTTTGGCATATAATTAATAGAGGAATTGCCAATTCATATGGTAATTCTGCATTTAGCTTTCTGAAGAACTGCTAAACTACCTACCATAGCAGCTGCACCATTTTACATTCCCACTAGCAATGAAAGAGTATTCCTATTTCTGCACATCCTCTCCAGTGCTTGAAATTTTCTGTCTTTCTTATAACAACTATTATAGTGGTTGTGAAATGCTATCTCATTGTGGTTTTGATTGCATTTCCCTAACAGCTAATGATGCTGAGCATCTTTTCATGTGCTATTTAGTTATTTGTCTATCCTCTTTGGAGAAATGTCTATTCACGTGTCTTTTGCCCATTTTTTAAATATTGGGATATTTATTTATTTTTTTTTTTTTGCTGAGTTGTAGGATTTCTTTATATGTTCTGGATACTAAACCCTCATTGGATTTGTGGTTTCCAAATATTTTCTCCCATTGAATAGACTGTCTTTATACTTATATGATGAAGTCCATATAAGCATAAAAGGTTTTAATTTTGATGAGGTTACATTTATGTATTTTTTCTTTCATTGTTGAACTTTGGGTGGAAGTTCTAAGAAAGCATTGCCTAACGTAGGATCCTGAAGATGCCTCCCTACATTGTCTTCTAGGAGTTTTATTGTCCTGATTCTTTTATTTAGGTCTTTGACATATTTTTGAGTTAATTTTTGTATATGGTGTGAGATAGGGGTCCTCCTTCATTCTTTTGTATGTGGGTACCCAGTTCTCCCAGCACCATTTGTTGATGAGACTATTCTTTTCCAATTAAGTTGATTTCAATGTCTTTTTGAAAATCAATTGGCCATAAAAGGTCTATTTCTGAATGCTTAATTATATTCCATTGGTCTATACATCTATCCTTGTACCAGTACCATGCTATATTGAACATTGTATCTATGTAATAAGCCTTAAAATCAAGAAGTGTGATTGCTCTAACTTCCTTCTGTTTCAAGAGAGTTTTGACTATTCAGGGCCACTTACTCTTCCAAATAAATTTGTTAATTGTCTTCTCCATTTCTACAAGGTGGTTCTAAGGAATTTTTATTGAAATGGCATGATATCTTTATATCATTTTTGGTAAAATTGACATCTGAAAAATATTTAGTCTTCCAATTCATGAACTTGGAATGTCCATTTATTTATTATACCTTCTTTGATTTCCTTTAGCAAAGTTTTATAGTTGTCTGTGAATAAGTCCATTACATCCTTGGCTAAATTTATTCCTAGATATTTGATTCTTTTAGTTTCTATTTTAAATGGAATTTTTTTCTTTACTTCCTCCTCCAATTGCTCATCACTAGTCTACAGAAATACTACTGACTTTTGCCTCTTGATCTCGTATCCACCATTTCACTGAATTTATTCATTAGCTATAGTAGCTTTTTGTCAGTTTTTCAGGACTTTCTGTGTATAAGATAAGGTCATCTGCAAATATTTGAAGTTTTATTTCTTACTTTCCAATTTAGATGTTTTTATTCCTTTTTCTTGCCCAACTACTCTAGTTAGAATTTCAACACAATGTTGAATAACAGTGGTGACAGTGGGCATGCTTGTCTTGTTCCCAGTCTTAGAGGGACAGCTTTCAGTCTTTCTCCGTTGAGTACTGTTAGCTGTAGGTTTTTCATATACTCCCTTTATCATGTTGAGGAAGTTTCCCTCTATTCCTAGATTTTGAAGTGTTTTTATCAAGAAAGATGCTGGATTTTGTCAAATGCCTTTTCAGCATCAATCAATTTGATCATATGATTTTTCCCTTTTGATTTGTTAATTCATTTACTTGTGTTGAACCATACATACCTGGGTTAAAACTCACTTGATCATGGTGTACGATTCTTTAACTGTGCTGTTGAATTTAATATGCAAGTTTTTTTTTTTTTTGAGGACTTTTGCACGTAATATTCATTAAAAAGATTGGTCTGTGATTTCTTTTCTTATAGTACATTTATCTGGCTTTGGGATTAGGGAGATGTTGGCCTTAAGAATGAATCAGGAGTGTTTCCTCCTCTTTGACTTTTCTAAATAATTTGAGCAGGATTTGTACTAGTTCTTCTTGGAGTGGTTGGTGGAATTCATCTGTGAAGCCATCTGGCCCTGGGTTTTGCTCTATAGGGAGATTTTGGATAACTAATTCAATATTCTTACTTGTAATTGGTTTGTTGATATATTCTATTTCTTCTAACGTGAGTGTAGGTTAATCATTCATTTCTAGGAATTTTTCCATTTAAACTAGGTTGCCCAATTTGTAGACATAAGTTTACATAGTATCCTCTTATGGTCCTTTTTTAATTTTGCATGTTCAGTAGTAAAGCCTCCCCTCTCATTTCTGACTTTATTTATTTTTGTGTTCTGTATTTTTTCTTTGTCTATCTATCTAAGGTTTTTTTTTAATTTTATTGCTCTTTTCAAAGAACCAAATTTGGTTTTGTTAATGCTCTATTGATTTTTAATTTTCAATATCATTAATTTTTACTGTAATCTTTGTTATTTAGTTCTTTCTGCTTGCCTTGGGTCTAGTTTGCTGTTTTTTTCCTATTTCCTCCAGGTATGTAGTCAGGTCTTTCATTTTAGCTCTTTCTTCCTTTTTGATGTAAGCATTTAGGGGTATACATTTCCCTCTCAACACTGCCTTTGTTGCATCCCATAAGTTTTGATACATTTTTGCTCTCATTTTCATTTGTCTCAAGATATTCACTGATTTCCCTTGTAATTTCTTCCTTGACTCATTGATTGCTTAAGAATGTGTTATTTGACTTCCATACATCTGTGGATTTTCCAGTTCTCTTCCTGTTATTGTTTTCCATCTTCAGTCCATTATGGTCAGAGAAAATGCTTTGTATAACTCAATCTCTATAAATTCATTGAGACTTCTTTTGTGACTGAACATTTTGTCCATCCTGGAGAATGATCCATGGGCACTTGAGAAGTGTATACCCTGTGGTTTGGGGCACAATATTCTGGTATATACCTTTTAGGTCTAGTTCATTTATCATATTATTAAAATGCTCTGTTTCCTTAATGATCCTCTGTCTAGATGATCTATCTATTGATAAGAATGGTGTATTGAATTCTCCACCTATTATTGTAGAGGTGTCTATTTCTCCCTTCAGTTTTGCCAGTGTTCACCTCATGTATTTTGAGGCACTGTGGTTAGGTGCATAAATCTTTATGTTTGTTGTTTCTTCTTGAGGGATTGTCCATTTTATTAATATATAGTGTCCTTTGTCTCCTGTAACAGTTTTTGACTTCAAGTCTATTTTGTACAATATGAACATAGCTACCCAAGCATATTTCTTGTTGACAATTTGCATGGGATATATTTTTCCATCCTTTCACTTTCAACCTACTTATGTCTTTGGATCTGTGCCAGTTTGAATGTATTATGTCCCCCAAACACCATTATCTTTGATGTAATCTTGTGTGGGCAGATGTATCAGTTTTGATTAGATTGTGATTGTTTGTTTCCATGGAGATGTGCCCCACTCAACTGTGGGTGATGGCCCTAATTGGATAATTTCCATGGAGGCATGGCCCCACCCATTCAGGGTGGACCTTGATCAGTGGAGCCATATACATGAGCTGACAAACAGAAGGAACTCAGTACAGCTGACAGTGACATTTTGGAGAGCTACAGCCAAGAGGGACACTTTGAAGAAAGCACAGGAGTTGCAGATGAGAGACAGTTTGAAAATGGCCATTGAAAACAGACTCTTGCTCTGGAGAAGCTGAGAGAGGATATACATATCAAGTGCACCTAAGAGTGACATTTTTGAGGAACTGCAGCCAAGAGAGGAATGTCCTGGGAGAAAGCCATTTTGAAACCAGAACTTTGGAGCAGATGCCAGCCATGTGCCTTCCCAGCTAAAAGAGGTTTTCCGGACGCCCTTGCCCATCCTCCAGTGAAGGTACCCAATTGTTGATGTGTTACCTTGGACACTTTATGGCCTTAAGACTGTAACTGTGTAACCAAATAAACTGCCTTTTATAGAAGCCAATCTGTCTCTGGTGTTTTGCACTTTGGCAGCATTAACAGACTAGAACAGATTTTGGTACCAGAGAAGTGGGGTGCTTTTGCTGCTGAGTTTGCAAATACCAAACATGTTGGAACAGCTTTTTAAATGGGTAAGGGGAAGATTCTGGAAGATTTATGAGGAGCTTGATAGAAAAGGCCTAAACTGCTTTGAAGAGACTGTTTGTGGAAATATGGACTCTAAAGATACTTCTGACAAGGCCCTGAACAGAAACAATGAATGTGTTATTGTGAACTGGAAGAGAGGTGATCCTTGTTTTAAAGTGGTAGAGAATTTGGCTAAATTGAGTCCTGGCATCAGATGGAAGGAAGAATTTGAAAGTGATAACCTGGAATACTTAGCTGAGGAGATCTCCAGACTATGTGTGGAGGATATACCCTGGCTTCTCCTTGCAGCTTATAGTAAAATGCAAGTGGAGAGACATAAACTTAGAACTGAACTCTTGGGTTCAAAGAAACCAGAAGCTGATGGCTTGGAAAATTACAAGCTTCCAGGGGGTGGAATCCCAGAAGCTACAGCCCAACGTGAGGATGTAACCAAACATGGAACCCAGCCGCCATTTCAATACAAGCCAAGATTGGAAAAGGAGTTAAGAAGAAAGGATTTGTGGAAAATCCTATTGTTGGATGGCTTTGACCCCTGTGTGCTTCATGCAAAGCCAACAAAATTTTTGCAAGATCTTTATAGACAGAGCCGTTGCCAGTCTGGACTGGAGGAGACAGACAAGGAACAAACTGAAGGAAAAATTTCTTCAAAGACAGAGCCATGGAAGTTGAGGTCTGGAGTCAAGAGGCCTTGGGCTGGGAGTGTGGAGTGGCCTACATGCCTGGAAAGGGTGAGTTTGCCCCAGAGGTCAAGGGTGGGCATTCTGCCTCAATGCTCCAGAAGAGTTTTGCCACCCCAGGTCCCAAAGAGGGTAGAACACATTCCCAGGGAATTGGGGAGAGCCTAGCTACCACCATACTGTTCTGCAGGGGTTGAGTGTGTGCCCCAGAGATGGAAGGGAATCTGGAGCTGTCCCGATGTTTGAGGAGGGTAGGGCAGAGAAGGTGGTCTCCCTAATGTGTGGATATGTTGGAGCACTCACCTGAGCTTTTGGAGAGGAAAGGGCTCCCGCAAAGACCCTTAGGAAGGGTTAGACTCCCACTCTCTCAAGCCCCAAGGATGTAACCACATTCTGTTAATGACTCTCAGACTTTGAAATCTAATGGAGTTTGTCCTGCAGGTTTTAGGAACTGTTTTGGTCCTGTTAACCCTGTTTTCCTTACTGTTTCTTCTTATGGCAGTGGGAATGTTTATCCTATGAATGTCCCTCCTTTGTATATTAGAAGTACATAACTTGTTCAAAGTTTCACAGATCCACAGCTAGAGAGGAAGTATGTCTTAGGACCTACCATGCCTGTAATTGTTCTGATGGGATCCTGTACTTATCTACTGTTACTGAAATGATTTATGTTTTTGTGATATTGTGATGGGGTGAATATATTTTGTATATGGAAAGATAATGTCATTTTGGGGTCCAGGGGTGGAATGTGCCAGTTTGAATGTATTATGTCCTCCAAATGCCATTATCTTTGATGCAATCTTGTGTGGGCAGATGTATCAGTTTTGATTAGATTGTGATTGTTTGTGTGTTTCCATGGAGATGTGACCCACCCAACTGTGGGTGATGGCCCTAACTGGATAATTTCCATGGAGGCAAGGCCGCATCCATTCAGGGTGGGCCTTGATCAGTGGAGCCATATACATGAGCAGACAAACAGAAGGAACTCAGTACAGCTGAGAGTGACATTTTGAAGAGGAGCTATAGCCAAGAGGGACACTTTAAAGAAAGCACAGGAGCTGCAGATGAGAGACAGTTTGAAAATGGCCATTGTAAACAGACTCTTGCTCTGGAGAAGCTGAGAGAAGACAGATATCCTAAGTGCAACTAAGAGTGACATTTTTGAGGAACTGCAGCCTAGAGAGGAACGTCCTGGGAGAAAGCCATTTTGAAACCAGGACTTTGGAACAGATGCCAGACACGTGCCTTCCCAGCTAACAGAGGTTTTCCAGACACCATTGACCATCCTCCAGTGAAGGTACCCAATTGCTGATGTGTTACCTTGGACACTTTAGGGCCTTAAGACTGTAACTGTGTAACCAAATAAACCCCCTTTTATAAAAGCCAATTCATCTCTGGTGTTTTGCACTCTGGCGGCATTAGCAAACTAGAATAGGGTCTAAGATGTGTCTCTTGTAAAGAACATATATTTGAATTGTGTGTTTCTATCCATTCTACTAATCTGTGTCCTTTGATTGGAGAGTGTAATCAATTAACATTCAGTGTTACTACTATAAAGACATTACTTCAGCTATTTTGTCCTTTGGTTTTTGTATGTCGTCTCTTTTTTTTGCCTCTCTTTTACTTTATTGCAACTTCTTTTTCTGTACTGTTGGTCTTTTATGATGTATCTGAACGATCCCTTTCTCATTACTCTTTCTGCCTATTTTAAAATATTTTCTTTGTGGTCGTCCTGTGATTTGTATTACACAACCTATATCTATAAGCTACTAATTTAAAAAGATACCAACTTACAAAAGCATACATATTCTCTGTTCCCATATCCCTCTGTTTTCCATCTTTACGCTGTTTTTCTCCCAATTACCTCTTTATATTTTTCTATCCATTTTCAGGTAATATGCCTTTTCCTTGTTAAATTTTATGCTGATTGTTATAGGAATTACAGAGTAGAATTGTATATTAAGGATACAGTACTATTGGGTTTTGCATTTACTCTTTTAGTTACCCTTACTGAGGATCTTCATTTCTTCACACTACACCAGGCCACTCTTCCCTGTCTTTTCCTTTCAATCTGCAGAACTCCTTTTAGCAATTCCATAAAGCAAATGTTTTGTTGATGAACGCTCTCAGTTTCTGTTTTTGTGTGAATATTTTAAACTTGTCCTCATTTTCAAATGACAGTTTTTCTGGATAAAGAATTGTTGGCTGGCAATTTTCTCTTTCAGTACTTTGAATGTAACATACAACTACCTTCTTGCCTCCATGGTTTCCAATGAGAAATTGGAATTTAATTTTATTGAGGATCCCTTGTACATGATTTCTTTTCTCTTGATGCTTTCAGAATTCTGTCTTTACCTTTTGCATTTGACATACTGATTAGTGTATGTCTCAGAGATGGTCTGTTAGGATTTATAATGTTTGCAGTATGTTGCACTTCTTAGGCATGTATATTCATGTTTTTCATAATAGGTGGGAAATTTTCAGCAATTATTTCTTCAAATATTCTTTCTGCTCCTTTTTTTTCTTCTCCTTGGACACCCATTATGCATATGCATTTATATTTCATGCTGTCATTCAAATCCTTGAGACATTGCTCATTTTTTTCTATTGTTTTCTTTATCTGTTCTTCTGACTGTATGATTTTGAGTGTTTTGCCTTCTAGTTCACTAATTCTTTCTTTTGCCTCTCAAATCTGCTGTTGTCTGAGTATTTTTCATTTCCCTTATTGTGCTTTTCATCTGTAAAATTTCTGTGCTTTATAAACATTCAAATTCTTTTTAATGCTCATACATTTTCTTCTCAAATCCTTTAGCTTTATATCCATATGTTCTTTCATCTTCTTGAATTGATTTGCTTGAACTTCTTTGATTAGTTCTTCTGATTTCTGTGCCTCCTCTGAAGTTCTAATTTTTTCCCTTGATTGACTCATATTTTCCTATTTTTTTAGTATGATTTGTAATTTTTTGCTGATGTCTGGGCATCACATTTTTTGGATGTAACCCTAGATGTCAGTTTTTCCAGCTTCTCTGGGGTTTTATTGTTGATCAACAGTGTATTAGGGTCTTCTCTGATGCTTGGGCCCACTTATGCTGGACCTTAGAGTAGCCCATGTTTAACTTATCAGATTGCCATTTTGAAAATGATTACAAATATATTAGCAATTGTGAACAATGCTGCTATGAACATCAGTGTACAAATATTTGTTTGAGTCCCTGCTTTCAATTCTTTTGGGCATATACACAGCAGGAGAATTGCTGGGTCCTACAGTAATTCTATACTTTGATTTCTAAGGAAATGCCAATAAGTCTTCAACAACAGCTGCACCATTTTACATTCCATCAACAAAACCTGACTGTTCCCATTTCTGCACTTACTTTCTAACACTTGTAGTTTTCGATTTTTTAATATTTGTCTTTCTAGTGAGCAATGAAACATTATTAAGCCATTAAAAGGAATGAAATTCCGATACATGTGACAAAATGGATGAAACCTAAAGTTATCAAGTTGAATAAAATAAACTAGATACCAAAGGACAAATATTGTATGATCTCACCAACATGAAATAATTAGAAAAAGCAAATTCATAGAGTCAAAATCTAGTACATAGTTTAGGGGATGGGGTAGATGCAAGAAATAGGGAGTTAGGGCTTAAATTTACAAAGTTTCTATCTAGGATGTTGGAAAAGTTTTGGTGAACATAATTAACAGCACTGAAATATATATTTGAATGTGGTTAAAGAGAAATTTTAGAGGCAGGGAAAGATGGTAGAGTGGTGAGGTGTGGAATTTCATTTCTCCTCTAGGGAAGCTGGTAAATAGTCAGGAATTATATGGATCAGTGGTTTCAGGGACTTCTGTGACCAGCATGAATCTTACACCAGTCTGGAATGGGCATGTGCTGGTTTGAATGTAATATGCATTACATCCCCAAAATACCATTATCTTTGATGCAGTCTTGTGTGGGCAGGAAATGTATTGGTGTTGATTGGGTTGGAGACTTTTGATTGGGTGTTTTCATAGAGATGTGATCACTTAGCTGTGGGTGAGATCTTTCATTGGATAATTTCCATGGAGGTGTGGCCCCACCCATTCAGCATGGACCTTAATTAGTTTACTGGAGCACTACATAAGCTCAGACAGAAGGAGCAAGCTTGCTACAGCCAAAAGGGACACTTTGAAGAATGCACAGGAGCTGAGAGAGAAACTGCAGTTTACAGAGGCATTTTGGAGATGGCCTTTGAAAGCAGACTTTTGCTCTGGAGAAGCTGAGAGAGGACAAATGCCCCAAGAGCCACTGAGAGTGACATTTTGGAGAGAAGCTGAGGCCTAGAGAGAAACATCCGGGAGAGAGCCATTTTGAAGCCAGAACTCCAGAGCAGACACCAGCCACATGTCTTCCCATCTAACAGAGGGTATCCAGGCACCATTGGCCATCCTCCAGTGAAAGTACCCAACTGTTGATGCATTACCTTGTATGGTCTTAAGACTGTAACTGTGTAACCAAATAACCCCCCTTTTATAAAAGCCAATCCATTTCAAGTGTTTTGCATTCCAGCAGCATTAGCAAACTAGAACAGGGTGGAAAAACTGATATCACAGTGAAGACCTGTAAATTTTCCAAGCATGGGGGCTGGCACCCCTTCCTTTCAGGCTCAGCAGACTGTCTTATAGATGGTTCCCCAAGGTAAATATAAATTATCTATGCTGGGAACAAGGAGGGGGCTCAACCTTGCTCCAACTGCAGAATTAATTGGCAAATTTTGACTGCTGAATAAAAGCTCCAAGCACAGATAAAACAAGAGCAGACATGAAAGGAACCAGGAGGAATCTGTCTGGCAGAGAGGAAGCAGGGCTAACAACAATAAAAGCAACAACAACAAAAAACAAACATCAACAACAATACAGAGTCTTTTGGAGTTGGTGGGGTTCAGAATACTGGAAAAGGGCTGTGATTCAAGAAGAATGGGCACATAGAAATAGGTCCCAACCTGGGCTCTTACTTCAAAACCTGGGTAACTGGGGTCCAACTCTGAAAAGGTTTTTTTTTTTTTTTTTCCTTTTCTTGCTCTCCAACTCATTATCTCTTTATTTTTGAAAGCCCATCAGAGCCCTTGCTTCAGCATTACCCAGGCAAGGTAGAATTAAAGTTGTCTGAGAATAACTATTCAGGCGAAAAAGATAATAAACTAAAGCATGTATCTTCGAATAGTTTATACTGAGACTGACAAAACTTGGGGGAAAGGCTTGAAAATGGATTTATTTTTTTAATAACTATTCTAAGTAGCTTATTACAGAAAACCTCAGATATTTGCAATTCGTCACTGGACTCAGGCAAGAGTGGAGCTAAGATAGGTCTGAGAGATAAAACAATGAGCATAGTGGGGGAGAAAATTCCTTAAAGGGCATAACTTCCTGGAGAAAAGGGGGGGTGGGTCCCAGCTTGAGTGGCAGACTTCTTTCAGAGAAGTCAGACCCCAGGGACTGGAAAATAGAAACCAGCTTGAGTCAGCCAGCAGGGACAGGGTCTGCAGAGAGTTAAAGGCACTCAGTGGTACCTCTTTACACTGGTGGGGAATTGTGGGCTGACAAGCACCACTTGCTGGACAGGATAGGACAAACACATAGTCTAGAGACTTCTCTGGAGGGTCTGCCAACCTGCAGGGTATCATTCTCAGGGAAAGTTCATACCCTTCTCCTGAGACCTGGGCCTGTCAGGACTGGGAAAATCTGGGGCCAATATATCTGGGAAGACCCTCTCACACAAAGGCTACATATAGACAGGGCAAGAAATAAAAAACAAGAGCTGAAAATTCTGATCAACTAAACAGAAGCTATATTAGAGGTCTAAAATAAGTTGAACTGAATGCCAAAGAACAGATTGAGAGAAAAGCAATCCCTCAAGAAAACTCTAGGAAAAAGAGTGAAAATGAGCTCCAGAATAAACCACTCAAGAAAATCAGACACTTAGACAACTAAAAATAATAAGCCATGATGGGAAGCACAAAAATATGGAGCAGCCAAAGGAACAAACTAACTCTTCAACTGAGATATAGGAGTTGAAACAACTAACTAAAGATGTTCAGACAAATCTCCTAAATCAAATCAATGAGCTGAAGGAAAATGTGGCAAAAGATAGGAAGGATATACAGAAAACACTGGATGACCATAATAAGAATTTGTAATCTGAAGAAACAAATGGAAGAACATACATGAATGAAAGGCACAATAGAAGAGATGAAAAACACAATGGATACATGCAACAGTAGATTTGAAGAGGCAGCAAAAAGGATCAGTGAACTGGAAGACAGGACATTTGAAATCATACAAAAGAACATATAGGGAAAAGAATGGAAAAAATATGAGCAGAGTCTTAGGGAACTGAATGCCAATGTGAATCACATGAATATACATGTCATGGGTATCCCAGAAGGAGAAGAGAAGGGAAAGGGGGCAGAAAGAATAATAGAAGAAAGAATCACTGAAAATTTCCCAAATCTTGTGAATGGCATAAAATTACAGATTAAAGAAATGCAGTGTACCACAAACAGAACAGATCCCAAAAGACCTACACCAAAACACTTACTGATCAGATTGTCCGATGTCAAAGACAAAGAGAGAATACTGAAAGCAAAAAGAGAAAAGCAATCCATCACTTAAAAGGGAAGTTTGATAAGTCTATGTACAGATTTCTCCACAGAAACCATGGAAGCGAGAAGTCATGGTATGATATATTTAAGATACTGAAAGAGAAAAACTTCCAACCAAGAATTGTGTATCTGGCAAAATTGTCCTTCAAACATGAGGGAGAGATT
This sequence comes from Choloepus didactylus, assembly GCF_015220235.1. Classification (NCBI taxonomy): domain Eukaryota; kingdom Metazoa; phylum Chordata; class Mammalia; order Pilosa; family Megalonychidae; genus Choloepus; species Choloepus didactylus. The sequence continues at coordinate 176,236,851 of NC_051310.1, forward strand.
AAAATATTTTCAGACAGGCACTGAGAGACTTTCAAAATAAGAGACCTGTGCTACGAGAATACTAAAGGGAGTGCTACGGGCTGATAAGAAAAGCAGGAGGGAGAGGTTTGGGAAAAGAGTGTAGAAATGAAGACCATCAAGAAGGGTAAAAATAGAGAAAAAAATAAGATATTACATACAAAATCCAAAACACAAAATGATAGAAGAAAGTACTGCCTGTAAAGTAATGGCAGTAAAGTTAATGGATTAAACTCCCCAATGAAAAGACATAGACTGGCAGAATAGATTAAAAAACAGGGCCTGTCTATATGTTGTCTACTTGAAACTCACTTCAGACACAAGGACAAAAATTGGCTGAAAGTGAAAGGCTAGAATAAGATATTTCACACAAACAATAAACAGAAAAAAGCAGGAGTAGCTATATTAATAACAGGTAAATTAGACTTCAAAAGTACAACAATTAAAAGAGACAAAGAAGAGCACTATATATTAATAAAAGGATCAATTCATCAAGAAAACAAAACAATTATAAATATTTATACACCAAGCAAGAGTGCCCAAACATACATGAGGCAAACACTGACAACACAGAAGGGAGAAGTAGATACCTATAAAATAATAGTTGGAGACTTCAATACACTGCTTTCACCAATGGATAGAACATCTTGGCAGAGGATCAATAAGGAAACAGATGTTGAATTGTATGATAAATGAACTAGACTTGACAGACACCCCACAACAGCAGGATACACATTTTTCTCAAGTTCTCATGCACCATTCTCTAGGATAGACCACAAGTTGTGCCACAAAGGAAGTCTCAATAAATTTAAAAATATTGATATTATACAGAGCACTTTCTCAGAACATAGTGGAATGACCCTGGAAGTCAATAACACACAGAAGGTCAGAAAATTCACAAACATGTGGAGGCTAAACAACATACTCTTAGACAACCAGTGGGCAAAGGAAGAAATTACAAGAGAAATTAGTAAATACTTTGAGGCATATGAAAATGAAAACACAATATTTCAGCAAAGGTGGTGCTGTGGAAAATTTATTGCCCTAAATACCTATATTAATAGAAGATAAAGAGTAAAACTTGAGGAATTAACTTTTTACCTGGAGGAACTAGAGAAAGAACAGCAAACTGACCCCAAAGCAAACAGAAGGAAAGAAATAAAAAGATTAGAGCAGAAATAAATGAAATTGAGAACAGGAAAACAATAGAGAGAATAAAAAAAAGAAAAAAGGAGTTGGTTCTATGAGAAAGTCAAGAAAATAGATTGAACCTTAGCTAGCCTAACAAAAAAAAGAGCAAATGAATACAACCAACATTAAATCAAGAAGAAATAGATGACCACATCAAACCAATAACAAATGAAGACATTGACTCAGTCATCAAAAAGCTTCCAAAAAAGAAAAGCCCTGGAGCAGATGGCTTTGCATGTGAATTCTACCCAGCATTCAAGAAAGAATTGGTACCAATCCTGCTCAAACTCTTCAAAAAGAATTGAAGAGAAGATAAAGCTATATACCTCAGTCTAGAAGCGAGTATCACCCTAATACCAAAGTCAGACAAAGATACTACCAAAAAAAAAGATAATTATAGACCAATCTCTTTAATGAATATAGGTGCAAAAATCCTCACCAAAGTACTCACAAATTGAATGCAGCATCATATTAAAAGAATTATACACCATGACCAAGTGTGATTTATTCCAGTTATTCCAGGTGTGCAAAGCTGTGTTCAACACAAGAAAATCAATTAATGTAATAAACCACATTAATAAATCAAAGTGGGAGAACCACATGATCATCTCAATCAATGCAGAAAAGGCATTTGACAAAATTCAACATCCTTTCTTGATGAAAACACTTCAAAGGATAAGAATAGAAGGGAATTTTCTCAATATGATAAAGGCAATGTATGAAAAGCCTACACTAATATCATGCTTAATGGGGAAAGACTGGAAGCTTTCCCTCCAAGAAAAGGAACAACACGGGGATGCCCACTGTCATCATTGTTATTCAGCATTGTTCTGGAAGTTCTAGCTAGAGCAATTATGTAAGAAAAAAAAATAAAACATATCCAAACTGGAGAGAAAAAAGTAAAACTTTCACTGTTTTCAGACGGCATGATCCTGTATGTAGACTATCCACAAAAAAACTACAGCAAAGCAACTAGAGCTAATCAGTGAATACAGCAAAATGGAAGGCTACAAAATCAACACACAGAAATCAGTAGTGTTCCTAAACACAAGTAAAGGGCAGCAGGAGGAGGAAATCAAGAAAAAAAAATCCATTTACAATAGCAACCAAAAGAATCAATTATATAAGGATAAACTTAACCAAGGCCACAGAAGATCTATACACAGAAAACTACAAGAAACTGCTAAAAGAAATCAAACAGGACATAAAAAAAAAAAATGGAAGAACATACCATGTTCATGGATTGGTAGACTAAATATAGTTAAGATATCATTTCTACCTAAACTGATTTATAGAGTCAATGCAATACCAAATAAAATCCCAACAACTTACTTTGCAGAAATAGTAAAACCAATAACCAAATTTATTTGGAAGGGCAGCCTGCCCTGAATAGCTAAAAATATCTTGAGAATGAGGAACAAAGATGGAGGTCTCACACTATCTGACTTTAAAGCATACTACAAACTATAGTAGTCAAAACAGCATGGTGCTGGCATAATGATAGATATACTGACAGATGGAATCTTACTGAGTATTCAGAAATAGATCCTATCATCTATGGACAATTGTTCTTTGACCAGGCAGTCAAGCCAATGCAACTGGGACAGAGCAGCCTCTTCAATAAATGGTGTTTGGAGAATTGGATATCAATTTCCAAAAGAATGAAAGAGGACTCCTATCTCACACCTATATAAAAATTAACTTGAAATGGATCAAAGACTTTAACATTAGTGCTAAGACCATAGGACTCTCAGAAGAAAACATAAGGAAGTGTCAAAGATCTTCTGATAGGAGGTGGTTTCCTAGATCTTACAACCTAAGCATGAGCAACTAAAGAACTTTTCTAAAGAGGAAATACAAATGGTGCAAAAACAAATGAAAAGGTGCTCAACTTCACTGGCTGTTAGGGAAATGCAAATCAAAACCACAATGAAATATCATCTCACACCTTCTAAAATGGCCATTATAAAAAACAAACAACCAAAAAAAAAAAAAAACAGAAAATTGCAGGTGCTGTAGAGGATGTGGAGAAAGAGGCACAATTATTTATTGTTGGTAGGAACGTAGAATAGTGCAGTCACTCTGGAAGGCAGTGTGGCAGTTCCTCAGAAAGCTAAGTGTAGAATTGCCATATGATCCAGCAATTCCATTACTAGGTATATACTCAGAGGAGCTGAAAGCCTAAACACAAATGGACATTTGCTAACTGATTTTATAGCAGCATTATTCATGATTGACAAGAGATGGAAGCAGCCCAAGGGTCCATCAACAGATAGGTGGATAAACAAACAGTGGTATATACATATGATGGAATATTAAGTAACTAAAAGAACAAAGTCATGGAAAATATAACAATGTAGATGAACCTTGAGGACATTATGTTGAGTGAAGTTAGCCAGAAACAAAAGGACAAATATATGGTCTCAATAATATGAAATAACACTAATGAGCAAACTTTGAGAGGTAAAGCTAAGAACACAGGTTATCAGGAGATTGAAAGAGGGTAGAGATCAGGCATTTGATACTGAAGGAGTACAGAATATTCAACAGAATTGATTGTATAGATCCAGAAATGGGTAGCACAATACTGTGTGATGGTAGCACGATATTTTAAGTACACTGAACAAAGACGCCTGTGAGTAAAGTTGAAAGAAGAGTGCTAGGGACATATATGACACCAGAAGGAAAGATAGACAATAAAGTTTGGGACTGTATAGCTTAGGGAAATGTAGAGTGGTCAATGATAGTGACTAATTGTACAAACATAAAAATGTTTTTTCATGTGGGAGAACAAATGCATGTCATCCTTGCAAGGTTTTGAAAAATTGATGTTATTGGGCAAAAATATAGTCAATGCAACTGGAATTTGTGGTTAACATTAACATTGTAATATGCTCTTATTTAACTGTAACAGAGACAATATACTAAAGCTGAATGTCTATGAGAGGGCGATATAAGAGTGGAGTATGGGATTCTTGGAGTTGGTGTTGTCTGACTTTATTGCTGTATTTTATTTTATTTTTCTTTTATATTTTTTATTCTTTTTTTCCAATTTTTTTGAGTAATGAATATGTTCAAGTGTGATTGTTCTGATGAATGCACAACTATGTGATGATACTCTGAACAATTAATTGTACACAATGGATGACTATGGCATTTGAATATATCTCTATAAAATTGCAGGGAAAATAAAAACAGAGGGATGCAAGTTCTGGAGAGGGATGAAAGTGCTGGAGAGGACATGGAGAGAGGTATGTACCTATGCACTGTTGGTGGGGAAATTCTGAGATGCTGAGCTCTTCTTGTATAACCTTGTCAGTCTCTGGAATTTTGTTATCTGTTGCGGCACCTGAAATTCAGACTAGAGCTTGGCAGCTATGAATGTCAGTATTACCTTATACGGCAATTTTAAAAAAAAAGCTGAAAAAGATTCAGAGTTCAATTAAAGATACTAATGACATGTATCTGGTTAGGACTAAGGCAAAACAGGCCAAAGGGTAAAGATACTGACTGTGTTTTAAATCTCCAACTTCTGTGTGAGACTAAGGAAGAAGATGTTTATTTGGTGCAGGATCTATAATTTCTGTAGCACATTAAATAATTTAACTTGTATGGTCAGTTTATTCAAACACTGTAAGTACCCAGAATGTTGATAGGAAGTGAGATCTGGTAGGTTTATGCAGGTTAGGGTGAAATCCTGATATAACCCAAAGTAACTGGGGCAGAGAATAAAAGTGTATTTGCAGTCCCCTCCTGACATACTGGGGAAAAATGCTGAAATGTTGGACTTCCTCACCTGAGTTATTACTGATATTCTCACAAACATTGGGTACTACCAATTTAATAGGCCAAGTCCAAGATCTAGAGGCTTTCCCTTATGAAGTTTGTTACTTGAAAGGAGAAGCTAAGCCTACTGATAATTGTGCCTAAGAGTCTCCCCCAGAGAAACTGCTGCTCAGATGTGGCCTCTCTCTCTAAGCCCACATAGCAGGTGAACTCACTGCCCTCCCTCCTACATGGGACATGACTCCCAGGGTTGTAAATCTCCCTGGCAACACAGGGCATGACTCCTGGGGATTAGCTGGACCTGGCATCCTGTGACTGAGAAAGTCTTGACCAAAAGGGGAATCAAACATAATCAAAATAAAGTTTCAGTGGCTGAGAGATTTCAAATGGTGTCAAGAGGTCACTCTGGAGGGTATTCTTATGTGTTACACCATTATCTCTTTTTAGTTTTTAGTGTATTGAAATAGCTAGAAGGAAATATCTGAAACTGCTGAACTGAAACCCAGTAGCCTTGATTCTTGAAGATGATTGTGTAACTATGTAGCTTAGGCAGTGTGACTGTGTGTGTGTGAAAACCTTGGAACTCATTGAGTCTATCCAGTGTATGGACATATGAGTTGAAAAATGGGAACAAAAATTAAATGACTAATAGGGGGAATGGGGGATGGATGTTTTGAGTGTTCTTCTTTACTTGTGTTCTTATTCTTATTTTTATTTTTTCATTTGTTTTGGGGCAATGAAAATGTTCAAGAATTGACTTTGGTGATGAATGCACAACTATATGATGGTATTGTGAACAACTGTACACTGTATATGATTGTGCGGTATGTGAATATATCTCAATAAACTGAATTAAAAAATAAAAGAAATTTTAGTTGTATATATGTTACTAGAGTAAAAAATTTTAAAAAAATGAGACTGTACAATTACAAAGAGAACCCTAATGTAAACTATGAACTATAGTTAATAGCACAGTTATAAAAATTTGCTTTCATCAATTGTAAAAAATGTACCACGCTAATTCAAGTTGTTAATAATAAGGTGGTATAACGGAAACTATATTTTATACAAGCTTTTCCTGTAAATGAACATCTCCTATAACAAATATATAAATAAATATAAACATTTATATACCAAAATATATGCATAATTACCCTGATGTAATCACCTTGATATAAATGAAAACTGTTAGATAGGAACTAATCAGTAATTGACTTACAGATCTGGAACTATTTTTGAGGAGGGATCTAGGCAGCACTACATAAGATCATCAAAAATTATTTCTGTGCTAATAAAATAATAATAATATGTAAATAATTTGAATTATATTTGTCTCAAGTAATAAAAATGAGATGGTATTAACAGGAGTATAGCATACAGAAAATCAGAAAACTCAATCATAGTTGAATAAGATCAAATTGGCTGATGATATGTATCCTTGTCTTTGTGGTAAGTTAAAAGATGAATTCATTTAGCCCCCCCACATCTTTGTAAGATAACTTTTATTTAATAGTATTTTTATGGTGGAATTTGTTTGGCATTAATCTTTCCACCTACTTTCAGCAAATGTTGGTTAAAAATGTTCTGAATATTTCAATTTTCTAAAATTGATTTTGTTGTGTCTTGTTTTATAATCACATTTAGGAAAGACCATTTGTAATAAGCTATGCGTTACACTTTGCAGTGTAAAATAAGAAATGGGATACATATTATACAGAAGTAAACCTGGAACTGATCCCTTAAGTAACTATGTCTAGTTTTATGCAAATGTAATTTTCTCCTCTGGTCAATGTTGAAAAAATTAAATACTGGTATTTAAAGTTTTACTCTCTTCACATGTTCATTGAAACTTTTTCCATTCCTTAGAAATGAAATAATATCTGCAGTGATTTTGTAGATTATTCAACACTTCTGAATGGAGGTAAAATTTGTTTTATTATCTGGATCGCAGCTTTGGTTCATGAATGCAGTCTTTTACATTAAGTAGAATTGACAGTAATACTGTAGACAAATTTCACTTGATTTTGGACATATTTTAGACAGATTGTTGAGTGCTTAAAATAATGTGGTGATTATGATATAAGGGGATTTAAAAAGCTTTATCTTGGTAACTGTTTTTCAAATAACTGTTTAGTTTCAAATAGCTTGTCTCAACATCCAAAGAAACAAATGTGTTTATTAGTTGAAATGATATCCTCACCCACCCCAAACCAACATATTGTGATGGCAAGATATTTTAAACAGACAGTTAGAAATGTCAGACAATTTATGAATTTGTGAAGAACTAGCATGCAGAATATATAACAAATTTTCAAAAGTCAATAATAGATCTCCCATCTAAAAAGAAATAAAAGCCACAGACTTTACTGACACTTCTCCAAAGGAGGTATTTGGAAGCAAATTAGCATATGAAAAGATACTCACCATTATTAATTATACACAGGACAGAACATTAAAATTAAAACTTTGGCCATACCTAGTGTTGGAAGGGATGTGGATCCAAAGGGATTCTCATATACTACTAGTGGGAATGTAAAATGGTATAACCACTTTGGAAAATGATGGGTAGCTTCATAAAAAATTAAACATTAACCTACATTATGACTTAGACCTTCTCTTTTAGGTATTTAGGACTTGTACACAAATTTTCTTAGCAAGTTTTTTTTTTTTTTTTTAATAGCCCCAAACTGGAAATAAACAAAATAGCCACCAACAGGCCAAATCTGGTATAATTGTGCAATGGAATATATGCTCATGAATAAAAAGAATGGAATCTTGATACATGCAAAACCATGGGGGAAATCCCAAAATAATTACCTGAAATGATAAAGCCAGATAAAAAGTGTATATACTGTATGATTCCACTTATATAAAATTATAGAAAAATGCAACCTAATCGATAAATATAAAAAGCAAACCAGTGATTTTTGTGGGGACACAAGGGGAAGGGAGGAGACAGACTGCCTTCTTTTTTAGAAATAATGCACATCAGAAGACCAAAGAACATTAACAGTATTTTATGCAACATTCATTAAAAATAAAGACATCTTCAAATATTTCAATGCTGAGAAATTTTGCACTCAGCTTTTTGTAGATTTTTTTTGTGTAGTTGACATACAATATAGTGCACATATTTAATGTTTACATTTTGATGAGTTTTGACATATGTATATACCCAAACAACCATTGCCACTTTCAAGATAATCAATATTTCTACATTCCCAGAAGTTCCCATGTGCCCCTTTGTAATTCTGCCAATCTCATTCCCTCTCCTCCTCCCTCCCCCTTTTGTCCTCACAAAAACCACTGGTTTGCTTTTTGTCTTTAGGGATTAGATTGCATTTTCTATAAAGGCTGATCTTTTGCTAAGGACATAAAATGTATTTTTAAATTCATGTTCTATAATTTTCAGTTATAGCATGTCCATTTGATTTTTCATTGTAATGTCTATATATTGTCTGAAATTTTTATCATAACTCATTATGTTTATCTTTTACATTAAGTCTGCATATATATATGTAAATTACTGTGTGCTAACTCAAAATTTTTGTATATATTTTAAATATATATAAACCTTTGTGTGCTAACTCCAATATCTGGGTCATCTTGACATCTATTCTATTCACCATTTCATTTTCTTTCTTCCTTTATTATGGATCATATTTTCTGACCTTTTTGCATATCTTATAATTTAAAAAAAAATTATAATGGCCATTTTGGATTACAATGTATATGGATTTGTAGGGAATGTGAGTTATGGTTTTATTTCTTAAATGCTGTTGATTTTTGCTTTAGCATGTCTAGGGAAAGCCATAATATATATGTAATCTGAAATGTTAATATATATTTAGGCTTTTAAAAAGTTCTAGAATAACAAAGAACTTTTAAAATTTTAATTCTAACCCTGAACTATGTCTGCAATGATTTCTTATCACAAGAGGGAAGGTGAAGGTATGACAATTATTTCTGGGAATCTACTAGGAACTAGAGAGTGTGTTAAAAGTGTCTTTTGAATACCTCTACTGAAAGCTTCTCTCAGGGACAAAATGAAAATAATGCGTGTCTTTGTTCACTTGTGTCCTCCAAATCTCCCCTACAATTTGAACGCTGTTATATTGGCACATCAACAGTGGATTTAGAACAGCAGTTCTCAACTTGGGGTGATTTTTGCCTCCCATGGGACATTTAGCATCATCTAGAGACATATTTGAATGCCGTGACTAATGAATGGTGGTTCTATCAGTATCCATGTTTAGATGCTGCCAAACATCCTACAGGACAGCCCCCACACAGCAAGAATTGTCCAGTCAAAAATTCCAGAAGTGCCAAGGTTAAGAAACTGTGGTCTAGAAGATTAAGAGCTCAGTAAGATTCTAACTGCAGAGCAAAGATCCATGCTCCTCTGTGTATACACACTGCAGATCTTTATTAAAGATGGTTTGGAACCCTCAACTTGTCCCCTAGATGTGGGAAACTCTTACTCCTTCCCATGGGAAGGATCCTTAACAAGACTACAAACCCCAATGATTCCCATTCTTTCTCTTTTAACTGAGTTCTTAGCTAAGTTTGGAGGACAGTATAACTGGCACTACAAACATGCTCATGCATAGCTTTCTGTCTTTCATTGAAGTTTGTGTTTAAGTCATTGTGCTCTGCCTTTGGGTGGACTGAGGACTCTCCAAAGTTTACTTTGTTATTTCTTCTCAGCTTTAGGTCCTAGTGGCAAATTTGAGAGAAAAGAAAAACTCTTATTTAAGTATCTGTTACAATAGTACATTACAGTTCACTGAATGTTTTTATGTAAATTTTTTAATTCTTCATAACTATTGTATATTAGATAGTATCATCACAATATTATTTTCTTGTCTTTAAATTAGGATATCATTGATGAGACTGTTATTAGTAATGCTTCCTTTTTAACTCTAGAAGTGATGATTTTTTATGGGCTTCTCTGTAATTTGTCAGTATGATATCTTTTATATTTCATGTGCTTCCTACAAGAGTCTTATAAATTCCATTCTCAACTCATTCGGCCACATGGTCAAATCAATTTCCTCCCAGAGACATGGATTTGAGGGAAGTCTAAAATGAGAACAAATATGCCCTCTTCATTCAAGGATCACTTTGAAAGTGGGTGGTAAGAATGCCTGACATTCATTTCTAAGCAGTTGCCATGGATGGCAGGATTCTTTCTTGTGTGAACCATTGATGCAAAAAAGTAATTGAAAAACTTCGCTTCAAAGTGTCAGAACTGAGGAGAATAGAGTGAGATAATAGTAACTACTAGTACTGCATTAAAAATAGGAAATATAGTAAATTTTTAAATTAAAGATAAATTTCATACTGATTTCTTTCATAATCTAATACATGGAGCAAGAAATTCAGATCCTTATAGAATATCATGAATTTTTATATGAAAAGAACAGAATATCTGCAAATAATCAGGAAGCCATTCTTTTTATTTTTAAATGACAGACAACACACACACACAAACACATACACACAAACTTTCATATATATACCAAAGATTGTTGAGAACAGTAATTAGTATTTCCTTTTTTTATAACAGTTTAAGATTGACAGAAATAATTGGTAAAACATAAACCGCACCTAATTCCACCTATTGTTAACATCTTACATTAGAATGGTATATTTGTCACAACTAACAAATATTGATACATTATTCTTAAGTAGACTCCATACTTTATCCAGATTTCCTTAATTTTTACCTAATATCCCTTTCTTATTCTAGGGTTCCTAGGCTTCTTTTGGTAACATGAGTTTCTTAGCCTTGTTTTTATTGCAAGAGTTTTGAAGAGAACTGGTCAAGTATTTCGTAGAATGTCCTCAATTGTGATTTGCCTAATATTTTCACCATGATTCTTGAGATGAAGAGCATGGAAGTAAAATACCATTTTAATCACTTCGTATCAAGGGTATGTAATGTTGACATGACACCACTGTTGATACTATTGATGGTGATCTTAATCATTGGCTGAAGCAAAGTTTGTCAGGTTCCTCTTTTTTCTCTTTACCATACTGTACTCTTTGGAAGGAAGTCACTATGTGCAACCTACACCTAAGGATTGTGAAGTTACGCTCCACCGCTTTGAAGGTGGAGTATCTATGTAAATGATTTGAAATCCTGCATGAGAGATTTTATTTTCTTCAATGTATTTATTTAATCAATCATTTACTTAATATGTGATCATGCATATTTGTTTTATACAGTGGATTATAATACAATACTACTTTAGTCATTTTGTTGCTCAGATTGTTCAAATGTTGGCTATTAGGAATTCTTTCTCTGAGTTCCTGGGTCCCCCATCATTGTGTATGTGTGTGTTTTGTGTTTTTTTTTTTAATCAATCCCTTATTTTCTGGCACTGTAAGGTGCTCCAGGCTCATCTTTTATATGTCCCAACTCTAGAATCTCCCATATTTCCAAGAAGCACTGGTTGCACTTATTGGAAAGTTGTATCAGAAACCAAGATCTGTGTGCTAGGTGTGCTTGTTGCAACTGTCAGTGTAGGGCAATTCTAAACTGTTGCAAATTGCTGATAAAAGGAATATAAATGCATGTACTAACCTATGTATATGCCCATACCCACAAACATTTCTACGTGTAATTATCAGTAGCTATATTAGTCTAAACATGAGTTGTTCTGGTTTGCTAATGCTGCCATTATGAAAAATATTTGAAATGTATCAGCTCTTATAAAGGAGATTTATTGGGATACAAGTTTATAGTCCTAAGGCCATAAAAGTGTCCACACTAAAGCATCAATAAGAGGTTACCTTCACCAAAGAACCACTGATGGTGTCTGGAACACCTCTGTCAGCTGGGAAGTCATGTTTCAAAATGGCTTTCTCCAAAATGTCTCTCTCAGCTGCTCTTGGGGTGTTTTGTCCTGGCTTAGCATATCCCAGGGCATTTTCATCTTTCTCGTCTCTGTGTGAGCTCCCTTTAAAGGAGTCTAGTAAACTAATCAAGACCTACCCTGAATGGGTGGTGTCAAATCTCCATGGAAACATACAATCCAGAGGTCACACCCTAATTAAAAAGATTAATAAGTTTGCCCCCACAAGACTGAATTAAAGAACATCACTCTTTTAGGGGACATAATATATCTAAAGTGGCATATGAGTTCACATTGATGTCTCCATTTCCACTCTGGATCATTCTAGCCTTTTCCTTTTTTTGTCTGTAACTTCCCACCCCAACATGAGAAATCAGGCTTAACCATCTATCATCCATTTATTAATTGTTCAATTCCAGTTTACATATATAGTAGTTATAGAAATGTTAAACTATAACCTAATGAGAAACAAATTTGTCATCTAAAGTGCAGTGCTTATGTTGTTCCTTTTACCATTAATCTTACAGACTCCATCGATTTCCAGACATACTTAGATAGGTACGTTTCCCCCCCATCTATTTCACTGTGGTAGTTTCATACCTTTGAAATGTAGTTAGATTCTTTTTTCACATCCTGCTTTCCATCCTGGGATTCCCCAACCTCCAAATTAATTTTTTTATTTCGGTAATTGAAATATATTAAGATTCAGTCTTTGTGCTATAAAGTCCTGAGTTTTGACAAAAGCTTAGTGTTTTATAGCCACCATTACAGCGTCATAGAAAATAGAGTCACCACCCTAAAACTAACAAACAAAAACCTGAGCTTCACCTTTTCAACTCTCCCCCTAAAATAAAATCTCTAGCAATCACTGATCTTTTTACCTTTTCTTTATTTTCCTTTTCTAGAATGTCAAATAACTTGAATATACAGTAATTAGCCTTTGGAGAATGACATCTTTCACTAAGAAATATCCGTTTATGATTTATCCATGCCTCTAACGGCTTGATAATTCATTCCTTTTTATTGCTGAATAATCTTCTATTGTAAGGTGCTACCACAGTTTGTTTACTCACCCATGTAAGGAATGTTAATTGCTTACAGTTTTTGATGATTGTGAATAAAGCTATTGTAAACAAAGTAAATTTATCTATAAACTTAGTTTTAAAATCAGCTAGGAGTGTGACTACTGGATTGTATGCTAAGACTGTTTACCTTGGTAAGGACCTATCAAAGTGGCTATACCATTTTGAATTCCTACCAGCAATGAGGAGACAGTATCTCTTATTCTGCAGTCTTTTGCTAGAAATTGATATTGGGTTTTTTCTTTATTTTATCCATTATTATAGATGTGTAGTGGTACCTCATGCTGTTTCAATTCTCATTTACTTAATTAAAAATGATGTTGACTACCTTTTAATATTCTTAATTACTCTGTTTTTGTGTCTTTTCAGATCATTTGCATCCTTTTGATCAGGTTATTTGCTTTCTTATTGTTGAGTTTACATGTTCTTTGTGTATTTTATATAAAGGTATTTTATCACACATGTATTTTGCATGATTTTCTCCCAGTCTGGGGCTTGTCTTTTTATTCTCTTAAGAGTGTTTTCACAAAAAAAGAAGTTTTTATTTCTTGAACTGATTTTATATTGTATCTAAAACTTATCACCAAATCTAAGGTCAGGTAAACCTTTTCTTATGTTTCTTTCAGAAGTAATATAGTTTTGCTTTTTATATTTGCATCTATGATGCAATATTACTTAATTTTTGCATAAGATGTAAGGTATGGGTCTAGGTTCATTTTTTTCTGTTTATGTACTTTCAATTGCTCCAGCATCATTTGTGGAAAACACTACCCTTTCTCTGGTCAATTGCGTTTGTTCTTTTGAGATCAGTTGACTATATTTGTGTGGGTCTGTTTCTGCGCTCTCTATTCTGTAACACAGATCTCTGTTTTTTTCTTTCACAGGGATCACACTGCCATTAATATTGTAACTTTATGGTAAGTCTAGAAACTGGGTAACGTGATGCCTCAAACTTTGTTGTTCTTCTTCAGTATTGATTTGGTTATTCTGTCTTTTGCCTTTCCATATAAACTTTAAAATCATGTTGCTGATATCTACCAACTAGTTGCTGATATTTTAAAAAGGATTGTGTTGAATCTATTGATGCTTGTGAAGAACTAGCATTTTGATATCAGATCTTTCAATCCATGAATGTGGAATATCTATCCTATTTATTTAGAGCTTCTTTCTTTAGCATTTTGTAGTTTACGACATCTAGCTAGATCCTGAACATATTTTCTTAGACTTATACCTCATTATTTCAGTTTTCTTGGTGCTATTGTAAATGTTACTTTTTAAATTTTTAAATTCCATTTGTTCATTGATGATACATAGGAGATCAATTTACTTTTGTATATTGAGGTAGTATTTGATAACCTTACTATAATCAAGTGGGCCCAATGTAATTTCAAGGGACCTTATAAGAAAGAGACAGGACTTTCAGAGACAGAGAAGTATATATGATGATGGAAGCAGAGGCCCAACCATTGCTGGAAGGGACCACAAGCCAAGAAATGTAGATAGTCTCTAGAAGTCCAAAGAGGCAAGCAGTCTCCCTGGAGACTCCAGAAGGAATACATACACTCTGATGTTAGGACTTCTGACATGCTTAAATTGTAAGATAATAAAATTGTGTTGTTTAAAGATACTAAGTTTGTAGTAATTTGTTACAGCAGCAATAGGGAATTAATATAACATTCTCTTCCAATTGAAGAAGTTCTTTATTTCTAGTTTGCTGAGTTTGTTTTTTTTTCTTTTTAACATGAATTTGTGGACTTTGCCAAATGCTTCTTCTACATCATTTGATATTATCATATGATTTCTCTTCTATAGCTTGGTATATTGGATCATATTTATTGATTTCTTCAATATTCAACCTGTTTTGCATACCTGCAATAAATCCTGCTAGTTTGTGGTGTATTATTAATTTTATACAATGTAGGATTTAACTTACTAATATTTTCCTAAGGAGTTTTGTATGCATACTCATGAAAGATATTGGATTGTAGTTCTCCTTTCTTGACATTGTTTTATGTGTAATACTAGTCATACAGAAAGTTAGGAAGTAAGTCCCTCTGCTTCTTTGTTTTGGAAGAGATGTGGAGAATTGGTAATATATCTTTCTTTATTGTCTGGTATAATTCACCAGTAAAGTCATCTGGACCTGTTGCCAATTTTTGTGGAAGGTAATTAATTTTTTATTCAATTTCATTAATATATAGATGACAATTCTTATTATCTATTTATTCTTATATGAGTTTTGGCAGTTTTTGTCTTTCTAGGACTAGTTCATTTCATCAAACTTATCAAATCTGAGGGCTTAGAATTTTCAATACTAAACTTTTATTGTTCTTTTATTGTCCAGGGGATCAGTATTAATGACCTGTCTTTGATTTGATATTGTTTATTTGTGTCTTCTCCTGATGTCTCCTTTTTCCCCCTTGGTTAGTCTTGTTAGAGGTCTATCAATATCATTGATCTTTTTAAAGAACTTGATTTTAGTTTCAATGATTTTCTCTATTGTTTTTCTGTTTTCAATTTCATTGATTTATGCTAATTTTTATTATTTGTTTTCTTTGTTAGTTTAGGCTACAATTGCTCTCCTTTATGCAGTTTCCTAAGCTGGAGGTTAAGTTATTGATTTTTTAAAATTAAATTCAGTTTTACTGAGATATATTCATATACCATATATATATCCATGGCGTACAATCAACTGTTCATATTACCATCATATAATTATGCATTCATCAACCCAATCTATTTTTGAACATTTTCCTTACATCAGAAAGAATAAGAATAAGAAATAAAAGTAAAAAAGAACACCCAAATCATCATCCCCATCCAAAACTATTTTTCATTTAGTTTTTGTCCCCATTTATCTACTTATCTATCCATACACTGGATAAAGGGAGTTCAATCCACAAGGTTTTCACAATCACACTGTCACCCCTTGTAATCTATATTGTTATACAATCATCTTCAAGAGTGAAGGCTACTGGGTTGCAGATTGGAAGTTTCAGGAATTTACTTCTAGCTAGTCCAATACATTAAAACCTAAAAAGTGTTATCTATATAGTGCATAAGAATGTCCACCAGAGTGACGTCTTGACTCCATTTGAAATCTCTCAGCCACTGAAGCTTTATTTCATTTCATTTTGCATCCTCCTTTTGGTCAAGAAGATGTTCTCAATCCCACAATGCCAGGTCCAGATTCATCCCCAGGAGTCATATCCTGTGGTGCCAGGGAGATTTACACCCCTAAGAGTCAGGTCCCATGTAGGGGGGAGGGCAGTGAGATCACCTGCCAAGGTGGCTTAGTTAGAGAGAGAGGGCCACATATGAACAACAAAGAGGCATTCAGGGGGAGACTCTTAGGCATGATTAAAAGGAGGTTTAGCCTCTCCTTTGCAGTAACAAGCTTCATAGGGGCAAGTCCCAAGACAGGGCTCAGCATACCAAGCCGTCAGTCTACAATGAGAACATCAGCGACAATCCAGGTGAGGAATTCCAACACTTCTGCATCCTCTCCCAGCTCCTCTAGCTATTCCAATATCTTAAAACCTAAAAAGTGTTATCTATATAGTGCATAAGATTGTCCACCAGAGTGACCTCTTTACTCCATTTGAAATCTCTCAGCCACTGAAGCTTTATTTCATTTCATTTTTATTCTCTGCCCAAATTACTTTGAGATGTGTTGCTATTTCACTCTAACTTATACATTACCATATCTCACTTCCTATTCAAACTTCCATGTAATTATGGTGTTTGAATAAACTGACTGTAGAAGTTATATTGTTTAGAAAATATAGATCTGCACCAAATAAACATCTTTTCCCTTGGTCACACATGGAAGTTCAAGTTTTAAAGCACAGTCAGTTTTGACCTTAACCCTTTGGCCTGATTTGCCCTAGTCTTAACCAAATCTGCTTCATTCATATCTCTAATTGAAGTCTGGGCTTTTTTTCAGCTTTTTTTTTTAACAGTTGCTGTATTTGCTAATACTGACATTCATATCTGCTAAGCTCTAGTTCTGAGTTTCAGGTGTCACACAGGTACCCAACACTCCAGAGACTGATCAGGTTATACACAAAGGGATCAGCATCTCAGAGTCTGGAGATATCCATTACAATTCAGGAATAGATTTGACTGCTGTAAGAGCTTACAGTCTAGGGACCATTACAATAATCATTCCCCTAATAGGCTGTGCTCTAATATTCAATTCTGAGTTTACACATTGTAGTTGGTCCATATTAGTGAAGCATTATAGTGTTTGCCTTGGTTTCTGGTGTACTTCACTCAAAATGCTGTCTACAGGATCCAGTCACATCCTTGTGTGTCTCACAGCTTCACTTCTTCTTCTAGTTGCTCAATATTCCATTGTATGCATACACAACAGTCCAACATTCTGTTCCTCAGTCAATGTACCCTTAGCCACCTCTACCCATTGCAAATCATGAATACTGCCTCCATAAACACCAGTGTGCAAATGTCCATTCGTATCTCTGCCCTCAGATCTTCCAAGTACATATCCTATAATGAGATTGCAGGACCTTATGAACCCCACATGCATAGTTACTTGTGAAACCACTACCCTGACCTCCAGAAAGGCTATACTATTCTGCCTCCTCATTAAAAGTAAATAGGTACATCCCTCTCTCCATGTTTTCTCCAACACTTTTATCCCCTATTTATATTTTTTCCTACAATTTTATAGAGATGTATTCACATACCATACAATTATCCATAGTGTACGGTATCATCACATAGTTGTACATTTATCACCACAGTCCATACTTGAACATATTGATTACTATGAAAAAAGTTTTCTTTTTTTAGCATATAATAAAGATAATAAAAATAAAACTAAAATGTCATACAATATAATATAATAGTAGGGACAGACAACAACACCTCTACCAAGAATCCCATATCCCTCCCTTATATCACCCTGTCATACACATTTGGCTTTGGTACATTCCCTTTGTTACCTTTAATGGAAGAATATTACAATTTTACTGTTGACCATAGATTCCAGTTTGCTTTGATTATGTTTTTTCCCAAATACCATCCCTTTTTCAACACTCTGCATGGTTGACATTCATTTGTTCTCCCACATGTAAAAACATTTTTATATTTTGTATATTTAGTAAGAGTCATTGGCCACTCCAGTTTTTGCTAAGTTATACAGTCCCAGTCCTTATCATCTATCTTTACCTCTGGTATCATGCATGCTCCTATCCCACCTCTTTCAGCTTTAATCACAGACAGCTTTGTTCATTGTGCTTACAATATTGTGCTACCGTCACATAGTATTATGCTATCTACTTCTGGATCTATACAGTCAATTCTTCTGAACATTCTGTAGTCCTTCAGCACCAAATGCCCAATCCCTACCCTCTTTCTATCCCCTGATAGCCTGCATTATCAGCTTTTAACTCTCAAAGTTTGCTCATTAATGTTAGTTCATGTTAGTGAGACCATACAGTTTTTATCCTTTTGTTTCTGGTTTACTTCACTCAACATATTGTCCTCAAGGTTCATCCATGTTATAACATTTAGTGTTATTACTGTAAGGGCAGTATTTTCTTCTACCACTTTGTCTTTTGGATTTTATATGTCATATCTTGTTTTTTCCTCTCTCTCCTTTTACCCCTCCTAATAATCTTCATTTCTACACTCTTCTTCAAACCTCTGTCTCCCGTGTTTTCCTATCAGTCTGTAGCACTCCTTTTATTATTTCTTGTAGCACCTATCTCTTATTCACAAACTCTCTGAGTGTCTGTTTGTCTGAAAATATTTTAATCTCTCCCTCATTTTTGAAGGACAGTTTGCCAGATACAGAATTCTTGATTGGCAGTCCATCTCTTTCAGTATCTTAAATATATCATTCCACTGTCTTCTTGTCTTCATGGTTTCTGCAGAGAAAACTGTACACAGCTTTATCAAGCTTCCCTTGTATGTGATGTACTGTTTTTCTCTTGCTGCTTTCAGAATTCTCTTTGTCTTTGATATTGGACAATCTGATCAGTAAGTATCTTGTAGTAGGCCTATTGGGATCTATTCTGTTTAGGGTGTGCTGTGCTTCTTGAATCTGTAACTTTCTGTTTTTCATAAGAGTTGGGAAATTTTCAGCAAATATTTCTTCTATTATTCTTTCTCCCCCTTTCCCCTCTCTTCTTCTGGGATACCCATGACACTTACATTTCTGTGCTTCATGTTGTCACTCAGCTTCCTAAGACCCTGCTCATATTTTCACATTTTTTTTGCCATCTGTTCCTTTGTGTGTATGGATTCAAATGTCTTCCAGTTCACTGTTCCTTTCTTCTTCCTGTTCAAATCTACTGTCATATCCCTCCATTGTCTTTTTCATCTCCTCCATTGTGTCCTTCATTCCCATAAGTTCTGCCATTTGTTTCTTCAAGTTTATGAATCATCCAGTGTCTTCTTTATATCCTTCATCTCTTTTGCCATTTCTTCCTTCAGCTCATTGAATTGATTTGGGAGATTTGTTTGAACATTTTTAATTAGTTCTTTACTCAGTTCATTGAATTGATTTAGCATTATTGCCTCAACTCCTGTATCTCAGTTGAGCTATTAGTTTGTTCCTTTGGCTGGTCCATATTTTCATGTTTCCTAGTATGGCTTGTTATCTTATGTTGTCTAGGCATCTGCTTTTCTTAATTAGTTTATTCTGGAGCTCATTTTCACTCTTTTGCCTAGGGTTTTCTTGTTGGTTGGCTTTGTTCTCTAACCCTTGGTGTACAGTTCAATTTATTCTAGACCTCTAACTTAGGTTCTATTTAGTTGATCAGAGTTTTTCACCTCTTATTTTTCTGTTTCTTGCCCTGCCTATATGTAGCCTTTTTTTGAGAGGGTCTCCTCAAATATGGTCAACTGCAGTCAGGTTTTCCCAGTCTAGAGAAGCCCAGGTTTCAGGAGGAGAATATGGAATTTCCCTGAGAATGAGACCCTCCTGTGAGGCCTCTAGACTCAGTGCTTTTCCTATCCTGTCCAGCAGGTGGTGCTTGTCAGGCCTGCAGCTCCCCCACCAGTGTAAGGAGGTGCAGTGCCTTTAGTTTTCTTGATGACTTTGATCCCGTTGGAGGCATGGCTGACTGAAGCTGGTTTCTGAATTCCAGCCCCTGGGGTCTGAGTTCCCAGAAGGAGGGCTGCCAATTGAGCTGGACCTCCCTCCACTCTTCCAATCCTAGGAACTCCAGCTATCTTCCAGGGGCACTATACCATTCTCCCTTATCCTCTTTGGGGCAACTCCAGGTTAATTCCTTGGTTAGCCTGACTTATCAATTAAAGACTGAGGTGGCTACTGTCTTCAGAAGTGAATCTGGAATTCAGAGTAGTTCTGGGTACTCTGTCTTCCCCTGAGACTAGCCTAGACCTTCAACTTGGGCTGTCTGATAGAAAACAATCACATATGTTACTTTAAATTTTTGAACCACATATGTTACTTTTAAATGAAAAAAAGAAAAAAGAAAAAAAAAGTCCCTTTTTAAAGTCTTTCCTCAGCCTGGAAGTTTTGTCAGTGTCAGAATAGAGTATTTAAAGCTGTGCTTTGGGCTATTGTCTTGATAATTACTCTGCAACAACTTTAATTCTGCCCTTGCTGGTGGCTATTGAAGTGTAAAAAGATAAGAAGTTAGTGAGAAAGGAGAAGGGACAAAATGTAGAAACAAGCAAACAAACAAGCAACAAACAAACAACAACAACAAAAAAAACACAAATGTTTTTGGAGCCAGGGAATGGGTATTGATTTTTATGTGCCTCCCATTCCTGGAGCCCCATCCTTCTCTAGAACCCCCGTTTCCAAAAGTTGATTAATTAATTTGTTAATTTCTTCTGCACTTCAGGCTGGTTGAACTCCCCTTCTAGCTCCCAGCAGATTCATGTTTTCTTTTTTTCCTTTCAGGGAGCCAGCAGCAAGATAATCCATGAGGTCTGGGTGGGGAGAGGTGCCAGAACCCTGCTCAGGGGAACTTACAGATTTTGCTGTGATCTCAGCTTTTCCACCAGTTCCAAAACTTGTGTATGATGTGTGACTGGTCACTGTAGACCCCCAAAAACCCTGTTTCATACAGTTCTTGGGTAATTACCAGCTGCCCTGGAGAAGAGACTAAATTACACACCTCACCACCCCACCATCTTGCCCCAGACCCCAAGTTATTGATTTTTGACATTTCTTCTTCAAGACACGCTTTAATGCTATACATGTTTTCTAAGGACCACTTCTGTTAGCCCCCACACATTTTGAAGAGTTCTATTTTCATTTTCATTTAGTTCAACATATGCTTTTAATTTCCCTTGAGACTTTTTCTTTGATCTATGGTTTATTTAGAATAGTGTTATTATTTTACAATTATTTGATGATTTTCCAACTATCTTTCTGTTACTGATTTCTAGTTCAATTACGTTGTTCTCTGAGAGCATATTTTGCATGATTTCTATTCACTTAAATTTTTTGTGGTCCAGAATGTGGTCCACCTTGGTGAAGGGCTTCATGTGAATTTGAGAAGGATATGAATTCTATTCTTGTTGCATGAAATTTTCTGTAAGTGTTATTAGATCAAATAGATTGATGGTGCTTTTCAAGTCATGTGTATCCTTTCTGATTTTCCACTTACCTGTCCTACCAATTACTGATAGGCATGTTAAAACCTATAAAATAATAATGGATTTGTTTATTTCTCATGCATTTCTATCAGTTTTTACCTCATTTATTTCAATCCTCTATTGTAAGGTGCATTCATGTTTTGGATTTTTATGTCTTCTTGGAAACTCCTTTACTATAATGTCATGCCCACCACTTCACTCCTTAAGAGCTTTGCACTTCTGAAGTCTTTGTCTGAAAGTAATACAAATACTCAGCGTTTTACAATTAGCAATAGCATGGTATATCTTCCTGTCTTACTTTACATAAAATCTCTTAGATTTTTTATATTTAAGTTCTATTTGGGGTAGACAACTTATAGTTGTCTCTCTCTTTTTTTTTTTTTTTTCATTTCAACTTACCACTCAGATAATCTCTAATTGGTGTATTAAGACCATACCTATTTACAGTGATTTTTTTTAATCTCATTAGGTAAATAGTTATTAGTCTCATAGCTATTTCTTTATTCTTGAATTTACTCTGTTACTTTTTCACCCTTTTTTTCTGCCTTTTCTGATTTTCTGCCTTTTTCTCATGCGTTTTATAAAATTTTATTTTATTTCTGTCTTCCTAGGTTCTCAAATATAGATTAAAAAAATTTGTGGTGATTTTCTTCTTTCTAAATTTAAATTTTTCATTCTACAATGCTTACATTGTGTCTGATGACAAGTCTTTTGTAATGTTTATCCTTGTTCCGCTATAGTTAAGGTGTTTGTTTTGTTTGATTTGTTTTATCCCCTGATTTATTTAATTTGAATTTTTCAGGTTGAATATGACATATATGGTGGTGGAGGTAGGTGGCTTTTATCGTGCTTGTTCCCTGAGCTTCTTAAGTCTGTAATTTGGTGTCTGTAATGAATTTGGAAAGTTTTTGGCTGCTTTACTTCACACATTTCTTCTCCTCCATTCTCTCTCTTTTCTTTTCTCCTTTTAGTATTTCAATTATATTTGTGTTACAGCTTTTTTAAATTGTTCTGAAATTCTTGGCTGGTTTATTCTTTTTTTTTTTTTTTTCTTTTTCTTTATGCATTTACATTTTGGAAGTTTATATTTACCTCTTTTGAAGGTAACTGATTTCTTCCTTGTTTGTCAAGCCTGTTGAAAGCATTCTTCATCCATGCTGCAATTTCTTTTATTTCTAGCATTTCTTTTTGGTTCTTTCTTAGAAGTTCCATCTCTCTGCTCACATTGCCCACCTGTTCTTGCATATTGTCTACTTTATCCATCAATATCCATTAATGGTATATTAGCCATAGCTACTTTAAATAATTCCAACATATTGATTATATTTGTGCATACTTCTGATGATTGATTTTTTCCTTCAGACTGTGTTTTTTTGTTTGTTTATTTTTGTTTTGTTTTTTTCCTCTGTGGTACATCTTGCAATTTTTGTCTGAAACTGGAAATGGTGTGTTGGGTAATTGGAACTGAGTTAAACAGGATTTAGTGTTTCTTTTTGTCTCTCTCTCTCTTGAATTTGAGATTCCCTAAGTACTTATCAAAGAGATTCTGTCTTGCGGCTCTTTCAGCTGTAATCTGTTATTGTTATACTAGAGCTACTTTGGTGAGCTGTTTGGTCATGAGGGAGAGACTGTTGTATAATCTTTCAATTAAATCTCAAACTTTTATTGAACTTGTGTCTCTGGGCTGTGACCTTCACTAGTGTAAAACAGATATTTCCCCTTCTCCTTGCTCTTGTCTTTGAAGCATTCCCAATCTGTTTCCTTGAAACTCTGCTGACCATGTACTGTCTGCTCCTTAGGTGAGACAGGAAGTCTGCAGAAGGCTGGAGTGGGAGAAATGTCCTTTCTCCAACTTAAATAAGTCTTTAGAAAAATATTTTGCCATGAATCAATTCTGCCAATTAATCTGTCTTTACATTCATCCGATGTATGACTTATTTGTCCTTTAAAAACCAGACCTTATTTCCAAGTACTGATATTACTAGTTTCTGAGTTATTGATGACTTTTACTTTTCCTTCTTGACTTTAAAAACTTCAAGATAATCAAGGGGATGAGATGCAGCAGTTCAGAGGAATAAATTTCCATGTTAGGGTAATCTCAGTCAAATTTGGACACATTTATTCTTAGAGTCTGGTGTAGCTGGATATGCACAAAAGGGACAATACTGGATTCGAAGTGACTATATCTGTCTTCAACTGCCTGTAAAAAGAATAAAATTCTCCTAACTACACATTTGCCTTAGTCATTTGACACAATCATTTCCTATTAGGATCAAGGCTTGTCTTCCTCTGTAGAGAAAACTTGTCACCTGATATAAAGGGAGGGTCAGGGACCTTTCTCATTACCTCTCCTGATAGTAGAATTCAACCCACCACACACCATTTATTGTATGTCTTTACCTTCTTTAGTTCATGTACTCCTGTTTATCATTGGAACTACTTTGTCTAGTTTCAGACCAAAGACTCATTTTAAACTATATTAATACCAAAAGTTCTCTCTCTCTCTCTCTCTCTCTCTCTCTCTCTCTCTCTCTCACACACACACACACACACACACACACACTCACACACACACACACACACACACACAACCTGTAGTGATGAAGTGGTACAAGCTGGTCTTCTGTTTCCCTATATTGTGTCAGGAGATCTCAGCAGGAAAATTGAGCTTACATCCACAGACGGATATTTGGAGTCAATGTTAAGTGAATAAGTATGAATCAATGCTCTGCCTTTGCCAAAAGGTGTTGTCTCTGGCACCAAGGGAGGAACTGGTCTTAAACCACATCCATGGTAATCACTGTGTGAGTCACTGCTCTACTTTTTCTGGGGTAGTGCCAGCAGGGCTCAGTGTTGAGATGAACATCCATTCCCAAATGGACCTGAATGTTACTTGCTTCCAATGTGACTTGCTTCCAAAAAATAAGGATTAAGTAGAATTCAGGGTACAAGTGAAAACCAACCATCATATTCAAGAGCCAGGAAAAACACAACTTGAATTAAAAAACAATTTATACAAAATAACATAGAAATGATGCCAATGTAGGAATTCTCCAGAAAGGTGTCTTACTGAGCAAGTATGAACATTCTTGAAGCAAAAGAATAAACAGCAAATCTCAGCCAAATTTCCTCAAATTTGGCAAAAGACATAAATCTACAAACTTAAGAAACTGAGCAAAACCAAGACAGAATAAGCTCCAAGAGATTGCTGGCAAGACACATCATAATCAAACTCTGAAAACTGAAGACAAGTTACTTATCTGGAAAGAGACTAGCTAGAAAAAAATGCATTACCTAGAGGGAAATAATGATTTGAATGACAGTGGATTTCTCATCTCTAAACCTGGAGGCCAGAAGCAAATGCCACAACATTTTTCAAGTACTGAAAGAAAAGAATCTCAACTGCAAATCCATCACTTGGGAATGTAGGAGATAAATGATAGGGAAGAAAGACATTCTCAAATGAAGTAAAACTATGAGAATTTGTTGCTAGAAGAATTACTTTTAAATAATGGCTAAAGTTCTCTAAACAGACACAAATGACACCAGAAAAATCATGTAAATTAAGAAAAATGACTAACAAGCAAATAAAAAATAGAATGGGCAAAAATAGAGCTGAATATTATACTCTCCTCCTCATGAAACTTAAAACCATGTTAGATGATTAAAGGACAAATTTAACAATATCTGATATGGTTGCTGAACATATAAAAAATATTTGGGATGCAGTGAAAGTAGTACTGAGAGGGTAATTTGTCGCAATAAGTACTTATGTTAGAAAGGAGGAGAGATCTCTATTCCATAATCTAAATTCCTACTTCAAGAACCTGGGAAAACAAGAGCAAAGTAAATCCCAAGGTAGCATAAGGTAGGAAATACTAAAGATAAGTGCATATATCAATGAACTAAAAAATAGGAAAACAACATAAAAAAATAAAGCAAAAAATGTTCTTAAAAAGTCAAAAAGGTTGAAAAAGTCTCTAGAAAGACTGACAATAATAAAAAGAGACAAGCCAAAATTCAACAATGATCGGGTTAAAATAAGGGCATCACTACAGATCTTTAAGCCATTAAAAAAAGATGAAGTGGGAATTATATGAACAACTTAACATTCATAAATTTGACAAGTTGTAAGAAATGAACCAATGAAAACCATAAACTACCAAAACTAAACCAAGATGAAATAAGTAATCTGAATATCTTTTTGACAACGTAAGAATTTGAATTCAAAATTTTGAAACTCCCAAAATAGAAATCTCCAAGTCTAGATGATTGCACTGGAGTATTCTAATAATCATGTAAAGAATTAACAACTGTTTTATACAATCTCCTCCAGAAAATAGACGATAAGGGGATACTTCCACACTCATTTTATCAGGCCATTTAAGCTTCTATTCAAATAAGAAAAAAACCCAAAAAACAGCAAGCAAACAAACAAACAAAACAGTAAAAGAAACACAAAATATTAAAAACAAAAATATGGCCCAATATCTCTAATGACATTAGATGCAAAAGTTCTCAAAATATTAAAAACCAAATTTAGCATTGTGTAAAGGATTTATACACCACAACCAAATGAGATTTATTTCAGATATGCAAGGCTTATTAAACATTTGAAAATCAATCAATATGATCTACCATATCAGAATGCTAATGAAGAGAAACCTTTTGACATGGATTTTCTACTTCATAATAATTGATATAAAGGGAACATTTGCCAAAATCCAACTTTCATTCATGATCAAAACTCTCAATGAGTTAAAAACAAGATAGAATTACCTCAACTTGATAAAGAACATCTCAAAACAAAACAAAAACAATACCCTGCAGCTAATATCATACTTAATATTGAAAGTCTGTATGCTTTCCCTTTATATCAAGAATAAGGCTAGGATATCCACACATACCACTCCTGTTTAACATAGTCCTCGGAGTTCTAGTCACTGCAGTAAGTACAGTAAAAGAAAAAAAGAGGTATACGGATGATAAAGAAGAAATAAAATTCTCCCTATATGCAGATGCCATGATTGTTGAAATAGAAAATCCTAAGAATTTACAGAAAAATAAGTGAGTTCAGCAAAGTCTCAGGTTACAATATCAACACATGAAAATCATCACAGTTTATATGCTAACAATGAACACATAGAAGCATAAATTAAAAATATCTGTTATCATCCCAAATAAATGAAACACGTAACTATATATGTAACAAGATATGTTACAAATGGTGAAAATTACAAGATGCTGTTCAAAGAAATCAAAGATGGCCTATATAAAAGGAGAGATATTCCATGCCCATATATTGGAAGGGAAACATGGTAAAGATGTCCACTGTCCCCAACTGATATATCGGGTGACTGTAATGGCATACAATAAATTATATTTGGTGACTCTTGATTTTTGCTGAGTCGTTTTGAGTGAAAACCACAGATAGCCTTGGCCTGGCATAAAGCAACTGGCACTGCATACACCTCCATGTGGTTTGGATGATAAGAGCTGCCATTAGCTTCTAATAGCCCCTGCTGCATTCTTCCCAAACAGCCCTTGTGTCTTCTTCTTTGAAAGATCCTTTGCCCTTTCCTGCCACATAGTTTACTTGTAAGGCCTGTATCTCCATATGGTTTGGACGATAAGATGTTGCCCTCAGCTTGTTCAAACGGTCCTTGCCACTTCTGCTTTTGGTCCTGTATAGTTTGAAACTTCCAATCCCCATAATCTTGAGGAAAGCCTTACCCCATCTCTCTGGGTAACAACAAAGGCCAGAGTCCAGGAACCACATCTGTTCTTCTTTTCTCCCCTCCTTGCTGGAGACTAATTTAGGAAAGCCCTGGCCCTTCACCATCCTTACTTTCCCATCTCCTTCTCCAAGCTCATTCATCTAAATAATGCTGCCTTTCATGCATTCTCAGCTGGCTGACTATCTGTGTTTGTGCCTCATCACCCAAAGAACTTCTGCATAATATCCAAAACAGTTACTGCAGTTCCCATCAAATCCCAGAAAGGACTTTGTAGATATAGACAAACTTATTCTAAATGTATTTGAAAAAGTCACAGGACCTAGAATAGCCAAAATAATATAGAAAAAGAAGAAAATGGGAGGAATCCTTCTTTCTGATACTAGGTTTACTACTATATAGTTACAGTAATCAATAGAGTATAGTGTTAATGGAGAGAGAGACATATATATCAATGGAATAGAATAGAGAATTCAGACATAGACACAGACGTATATGCCCAGCTGATTTTTAACAAAGCAAAAGCAGTTCAATGGAGGAAGGATAGAACCTTTTCAAAAATGGTATTGGAAGAATTGGATATCACACCTTGCACAAAAATTATCTCAAAATTGATCATGGGCTTGAATGCAATTGTAAAACCATAAAAGTTTAGAAAAAGAAAATGAGAAAATTGGGACCTAGGGCTAGGTGAACTGTTTTTAGTCTTGAACTAAAATCATGATCCATAAGTTTTTTTAAAAAATGGAAATTGGAGTGCATCCTTATTAAAACCTTGCATGAGGCAAAAGACCCAGTGAGGATGAACAGAAAAAATCTATAGAATTGGAAAAAAATATCTAAACCACATACTTAACAAAGACCTTGTATTTAGGATAAATAAAGAATTCTCAAAACTCAACAGTAAAAAAAATATAAACAACCTAATTAGAAAGTAGGCTAATTGAATGAAAAGCCGTACCATGAAAAAGTATATATATATATATATAGAAAATGAGAATAGACCAATTGTTCAATAGCATCAACAATTAGAGAAATGCAAATTAAAATGACAAGATACCACTGCACATGTAGCATAATAGATAAAGTGAAAAATAGTGATAACATGTAAAGCTTGAAAGGATGTGGAGCAACTGGAACAGTTATACATCATTGGTGGGAATTTCAAATGATAGAATCTCTCTGGACACAGTTTAGCAATTTTTGTAAAATTAAACACACATAAACACTCACACAACTAAATGTGCATAGATCACTTGATGAAGAAACTGCAGTTTTGGGCATTTATCTCAGAGAAATGAAAATTTATATTCACACAAAAATATGTACCTGAATATTCATAGCAATTTTATTCATAATAGCAGAAAACTGAAACAATCCATGTGCTCTTCATAAGTTTACAAAATATAATGCCTCAATATCATGTGAAACTAATAAAAATGAATGAACTGTTGCTACATACAACAGCTTGGATGGATCTCAAGGAAATATGCTGGGTGAAAAAATCAATTCCAAAAGGCTACATACTATATTATTTCATTTATATGACATTCTTTAAATAACAAAATTATAGAGATTAGTGGTTGCTAGGAATTGGGCGTTCGAAGTAGAGGAGTCAATGCCACTGTAAATGGTTAACATGAGGGAGACTTGTGGTGATACTTCTGTATCTTGATTGTGATAATGGTTATGCAGATCTACACATATGCTAAAATTGCATGGAATCACACACACACACACACACACACACACTAGTGCATATAAAACAAGTTAAATCTGAGTAAGTTCTGTGGATTGTACCAATATCAATTTCCTGGTGTCAATTTCCTCATTGAACATGGTATGATGTCAAAAGGGACAGAAAAAAAAATGTGTCTTTGGAGAGTTGAAAAACCTTGTTTGAAATCCACAAAATGCTAACAACGCAACTACTTAACTTAATGTCTAACATGGTTAAGAGCATATTTTGGGGGGCTAGGCTGAATTAATTGGCTCTGTTTCTCCTACTGTGATTTTGAGTAAGTTATTACTATATCAGTTGGTTCTCTATGGATAGTAATGATAATTACTGTTTCGAGAGGTGAGATGAAGTTTAGTTTAGTTGGAACAATTAGAACAGCAAACTATCAATATATAGTTTGCTTAAAAAAAGGAAAGGTGTGTGAATGGATGGATGAAAAAATTGCTCTTGCATCATTAGGGAAAGAGAAACAAACAAACAAAAACTACAAACTACCAAAGCAAAGTAAAATAAGCTGAAACAAAGCAAATTTAGAAAGGACAGGGAAGAGCAGAAAAATCCTGGCTTTTTGGAAAACAAGACTCTTCTTCCTAGAATTTTTCCTTTATTGTAGTAAGTAGAAAGATTAACTTGTATCTCTAGTTTGCAAGCAAAAATGAACTATATATATATTTTTAATGTTAAATACTTCTCATCCTGCCATTTTAAAATGTATCTTACTCTCTTCTTTAATTCTCTTTTTGATCGTTGTATATTTCTAATTCCTAACTTGAATCGATTGGCAAATTTTTGTTTATAATATCATTCGAAGCCTCCAGTCAAAGTTTCTGGCTTCATATTCCCCTAACTCCATCCACCTCCTCTTGGATGGTGGGAGCAGTGTCCCCAGGCAACATACAATATCAGGACAAGGAACGATCAATACCAATCTGAGCCAGGAACTAACAAGCGCCAGGATAATCAGAATGGAATCAATAGTTTCTTATTTCTCTTCTTTAAGTTTCCAATTTTCTTCTGCTTTATCACAAAAATACAACGACAAGTACACTGTTTCAGTGGCAGGGCTGTACTGACCAGAATGGACGAAGTCCCCAATCCATTTTACCATCCAGACATTTAAAAACAAGAGTTGGGGGAATATAATATTTCATAACTGAAAATTATGGTTCTGCCTTTCTCCATCATCTCTGCCAAATGATGAACAGGAAGAAACTTTTAATTAAAATGTTTAGTTTTAGATTATCCATCAGTAGCATTTCTTAGATGCTCAGCTCACTCAGCCAACAGTGGTAGTGTTTACCAATATTGATGGACAAGATTAATAAAAATTAGCACCTTCCATAGTCACAATATTTTATTTTATATTGTAGGCATAATGAATACTTTGCACTTCTTGGTGAAAAAAATTAAAATATGTGGTAGATATTTAATGTTATTTCACTTAATTCTCAAACCTTAAAGGTTGTGTTATTATCATTTTACAAAGCAGTAAATTGAAGCTCAGAGAAATTAAATAACACACGGAAATTTTTAAACCAGGAGTCACATACATACATGAACCACAGCACATGGAAGGATTTGTAATTTTTATAACTATGCAATCTTATTTTAGTGTTATTTATTCCCACTTTGGATGGATTTTATGATCATTCAATTTGAAATGAAAGATGTGACATCTACCTGCCCTCACCCTCTTTGGTGAATTTGCTGCAGTTTAGTATATATCCAGTTTTATGCACAACCGTTTAAAGGCTTTTCATTCTTTCTAAGTCCTTGTAACTTAGATGGTTTCTCTTCATTGAGCTGAATAAAAGTGCAGATTTTTTAATCCTTTAGGAAGATTCAAAGCTATCTATCCCTGTTACCTTTTTATTATTCCTTCAGAGTCTCATTTGGTACCATATAGTAAATTTCAAAGGCCAAAAATGTTCACTTCAGACATGTATTCTGATTCTGAGATAAAAGTCATACCTGAAAGGGTAATTTCAGAATAAAAAAAAATATGGAACCTGGAAGAGTTAGGAAAGTTTCAATGCACTAATTCATTCAATTTCAAGATCAAGACTCTGTATTTAATTTTTGGCTTTCTTCCTTAGTAGAGTATGCAATTTTTAAAAACCGTATTTCTAGATACACACTTCTCATTTATTTTTCAGATTTGTCTCTAATATGTTTCCAGCCATTTCTATGAATCAAATCTTATCTTCTTCTAGGATTCCTTTCAGAGTTCTTTACTTTATGTACAGACCTCCTCCTTTCTGGCCTACTTTGGCTTTTTCATTTCATTGTGCCTGTCATCTCTTTCCACTGCAGCTGTTAAGTTAAAAAAAATCAGAGAGCTATTGATGTCGCTATCTTTCTCCCGTCACTTTCATCAGGAAAAAAATGGAGTTCCAATGTGCAGCATCCAGTTGCTTAGCAACAATATTTTCAGCATCCCTGCCAACATGAAGAGTGTGAAGCTTGTCTGCTAATGTGGTTGCATTCCAAAAAGAGCATAGTTTGAGTGGAAATAGGAAAAACCAAGCCCTGAAAAATGCAACAACCTCAGGATACAATGAATATAGAAAAGAAGGAGCATTTCAATGAGCACTTTCTTTTTACCTCATGACATATCACTTGCAGAGAAGTTCACTCACTAAAGCAACACTTTGGGAGTTGTGCAATTAAAAATGACAACATGACTGTGTTCTCCTTAAAGTTGTCCTACTGCCCAATTGCTTCCTTTTCCTATATGTATATTTACATTTCAAACAACAAGCAGTTTTCATAACCCATTATAATACTATTTTAAAACTTTTCAAAAATATATTTTCAAAGTTTGTTACTGTTACTTGTTTTAATTAAAAAAAAACAGACTTGCTACGTAAGTTAGTGAATGTTTTACTAAAATTTTTATGATTTTACTTTAAACATAGATTTTCTTTGCCCCTGTGATAAAAAAATGTATTTTCCATGTTTGGCATATTTATGCTTGTCTTAATTTTGAATTAAATTCTTTGATTGCTTTATAATTATGTTGTTCATGGTTGTATGTTTGTAAGTGGATAGGTGAAAGAAAGATTGAAAACTGAGAGTCATAATAAACATAATTAAATGTAAAAAACTTTTCAACTAAAATATAGAAATATTTAAATATGCATTATATTTTAATTATTTGTCATTTTAAAAATACATATTATTACATATTATTTTAGAATTCTGTATTTGAATCAGTTCAGAAGACATTTATATACAATTTATCAGAAAATTAATTATAAATTTATTTAAACATTATTCTTGGAACCTAATACATTTTTTTTAAATTCAGTTTTATTGATATATATTCACATGTCATACTGTCATCCATGGTGTACAATCAACTGTTTACAACACCATCTTATAGTTGTGCATTCATCACCCCAGTCTATTTTTGAACATTTTCCTTACACCAGAAAGAATCAGAGTCAGAATAAAAACTAAAAATAAAAAAAAACACCCAAATCACACTCCCCCATCCCACCCTATTTTTCATTTAGGTTTTGTCCCCATTTTTCTACTCATCTATCCATACACTGGATAAAGGGAGTGTGATCCACAAGGTTTTCACAATCACACTGTCACCCCTTGTAAGCTACATTGTTATACAATAGGCTTCAAGAGTCAAGGCTACTGAGTTGGAGTTTTTCAGTTTCAGATGTTTACTTCTAGCTATTCCAATATATTAAAACCTAAAAAGTGTTATCTATATAGTGAGTAAGAATGTCCACCAAAGTGACCTCTCGACTCCATTTGAAATCTCTCAGCCACTGAAGCTTTATTTTGTTTCATATTGCATCCTCCTTTTGGTCAAGAAGATGTTCTCAATCCCACATGCCAGTCAAAATTCATCCCCAGGAGTCATCTACTTCTTTGCCAGGGAGATTTACACCCCTGGGAGTCACGTTCCACGTAGAGGGGAGGACAGCGAGATCACCCACCGAAGTGGCTTATAGAGAGGGGGCCGCATCTGAGCAACAAAGAGGCACTCGGGAGACTCTCAGGCACAATTATAAGCAAGTTTAGCCTCTCCTTGCAGCAACAAGCTTCATAAGGGCCAGCCCCAAGACAGAGGGCTCAGTACATCATGCCGTCAGTCCCCAATGTTTGCAAGAACATCAGCAGCAATCCAGGTGAGGAAGTCCAACACCTCTGCATCCTCCCCCAGCTCTTCAGGGGGGCCACTGATATACATTTTTATTCTCTACTCAAATTACTTTAGGATGTGTTTCTATTTCATTCTAATCTATACAGACCTACCATAGCTCACTTCCTATTCAAAGTTCCATGTAATTGTAGTGTTTGAACAAACTGACTGTAAAATTATATTGTTTAGAAAATATAGATCCTACACCAAATAAACATCTCTTCCCTTGGTTTCACATGGAAGTTGAAGTTTGAAACAGTCAGTTTTAACCTTTACCCTTTGGCCCGATTTTCTCTAGTCTTAACCAGATCTGCTTTATTCATATCTCTAATTGAAGTCTGGGCTCTATTTCAGCTTTTTTTTTTTTTTTTTTATTTTAACAGTTGCTGTATGCATTAATACTGACATTCATATCTGCCAAGCTCTAGCTCTGAGTTTCAGGTGTCACACAGATACCCGATGTTCCAGTGACCCATCAGGTTATACCTAAAGGGATCAACATCTCAGAGTTTGGAGATAGCCATTACAATTCAGGAATAGATTTGACTGCTGTAAGAGCTTACAATCTAGGGATCATTACAATAATCATTTCCCTGTTAGGCTGTGGTCTAATAGTCAATTTTGAGTTTACACATTGTAGTTAGTCCATATTGGTGAGGAATTATAGTGTTTGCCTTGATTTCTGGCGTACTTCACTCAACATGCTGTCTATAGGATCCATTCACCTCGTTGTGTGTCTCACAGCTTCACTCAATCTTGCAGTTGCTCAATATTCCATTGTATGCATACACCATAGTTCACCATTCTGTTCCTCAGTCAGTGTACCCTTAGACCACCGCCACCTCTTGCAAATCATGAATACTGCCTCCATAAACACCAGTGTGCAAGTGTCCATTTATGTCTCTGCTCTCAGATCTTCCAAATACGTACCCCATAATGAGGTTGTAGGACCTTATGGCCCCACATACTTAGCTTCTTGTGGAGCCCATCATAGTGACCTCCAGAAAGGTTACACCATTCTGCCTCCTCATCAATAGTAAATAGATACATCACTCTCTCCTTGTTTTCTCCAGCACTTTTACCTCTATTTATATTTTTTCCTACAATTTTATAAAGATATATTCACATAACATACAACCAGCCAAGTATGCAATCAGTTGTTCATGGCATCACCAAATAGTTGTACATTTATCACCACAGTCAGTGCTTGAACATATTGATTATTATGAAAATGTGTATGTTTTTTGGTGAATAATAAGAAAAATAATAAAAAGAAAAATAAAAACATCATACAATATATTATAATAGTAAGAACAAAAAACAGTACCACTACCAAGAATCCCATATCCCTCTCTTATATCCCCCTCTCATACACATTTAACTTTGTTATATTGTTTTTGTTACATTTAGTGGAAGCATACTGGAATGTTACTGTTGGCCATAGACTCCAGTTTGCTTTGATTATGTTTTTTCCCCAAATACTATCCCTTTTTCAACACTCTGCATGGTTGACATTCATTTGTTCTCCCATGTGTGAGAACATTTTTATATTTGTACATTTAGCAACAGTCATTGGCCACTCCAGTTTTTGCCAAATTATACAGTCCCACTTTTCATCATCTATCTTTACCTCTTGTGCCATACATGCCCCTATTCACCTCTTTCAGCTTTACTCACAGACATCTTTGTTCCATATATGTACAATATTGTGCTACCATTACACAGTATTATGCTATTTCTGCATCTATACAATCAATCCTGCTGAACATTTCTGTAGTCCTTCAGCATCAAATGCCTGATCTCTACCCTCTTTCTATCTCCTGGTAGCCTGTGTTATCAGCTTTTAACTCTCAAAGTTTGCTAATTAGTGTTACTTCATGTTAGTGAGACCATACAGTATTTGTCCTTTTGTTTCTGGCTAACTTCACTCAACATAATGTCCTCAAGTTTCATCCATGTTATTATATTTTCCATGTCTTTGTTCTGTCTTACAGCTGAATAATATTCCATCATGTATATATACCACAGTTTATTTATCCACTCATCTGTTGATGGACATTTGGGCTGTTTCCATCTCTTGGCAATCGTGAATAATGCTGCAATAAACATTGGTTTACAAATGTCCATTTGTGTCTTATCTTTCAGTTCCTTTGAGTATATACCTAGCAATGGAATAGCTGGGTCATATGACAAATCTATACTTAGCTTCCTGAGGAACCTCCACACTGTCTTCCAGAGTTCTAATACATTTTTAATGTGATTTAATCGATATATTTTCACATACCAGATACTCATCCATCCGAAATGTGCAATCAGAGTGGTTCACAGTATCATCATACAGTTGTGCATTCATCACTGCAATCAAGTTTTGAACATTTCATTACTCCAAAAAAAATTAAAATAAGAATAAGAATAGAAATAAAAAAGAACACCAAAAATATCCCAGACTCCTTATCCTCCTCTATTATTTATTTATTTTTGTCCTTATTTTCTAAATCATCTGTCCATACACTGGATAAAGGGAGTGTCAGTCACAAGGTTTTCTTAATTACACAGTCATACCTTAAGAGCTATATAATTATACAATCATCTTCAAGAATTAAGGCTACTGGATTATAGTTCAACAGTTTAAGGTATTTCCTTCTAGCTATACCACCACACTAAAAACTAAAAAGGAATATCTATATAATAAATAAAATAACTTCCTGAATCTATTTGAAATCTCTCAGCCACTGAAAATCTGTTTCATTTTTCTTCCCTCTTTTGGTCCAAGAAGTCTTCCTCAATCTCACAATGACAGGGCCAGACTCATCCCTGGGAGTCATGTCCCACATTTCCAGGAAGATTTACACCCCTGGGAGTCATGTCCCACATGGGGGGGGGGGGTGGACAGTAAGTTTACCCGCAGAGTTGGCTTAGCTAGTCAGAGGCCACATAATGAGCAAAAAAGAGGTTTTCTGGGGGGTTGCAGAGACACAGTTATAAGCAGGCTTAGCTTGTCCTTTGTAGGAATGTGTTTCATAAGGGCAAGCCCCAAGATCAAGGACTTGGCCTATTAAATTGGTAGTCCCCAATGCTTGCAAGAATACCAGGAATTCCCCAGATGGGGAAGTTTAGTATTTCAACATTTTCTCCCAGTTCCTCGAGGGGGCTTTGAAAATACTTTTTTATTCTCTGCCCAAATTACTCTGGGATGAATTGGGGCATTACACTAACCTGTACAAACCAACAAGATCTCACTCCCTATTCAAGGTTCCATGTAGTTACGGTGTCCAATAAACTGACCATACAAATTAAATTAGATAATACGCCAAAAAAGATATAAATTTCACATCAAACAAATATCTTTTCTTTAGTCTCACACCAAAGTTAAAGCTTTAAGACACCATCAATATCATCCTTTATCCTTTAATCTGATTTGCCGTACTCAACCAGAACAGTTTCATTCATAGCTTTAATTGAAGTCTGATCTCTTTTTCAGCTTTTTTAACAGTTGCTGTATGGGGTAATACTGACTTTCATAGCTGCAGAGCTCTAGCTCTGAGTCTCAGGTGTCACACAGATACTCAAAGTTCCAGGAAATGACCTGGTTGTATACAAACAGCATAGCATCTCAGAATTTAGAAATAACTATAGCAAATCAGGATTAGATGTGACTGCTGTAAGAGCTTACAATCTAGAGACCTTTACAGTAAACATTCCCTTGATAACTTATGCTCTCAGATTAACTTCTCAGAGTTTGCAAATTATATTTATTTCATATTAGTGAGGTGTTATAATATTAGTCTTTTTGTTTCTGGCTTATTTCACTCAACATACTGTCCTCAAGCTTCATTCATCTAGTTGCATGCCTCACAACTTCATTCCTTCTTGCAGCTGCTCAAAAATTCCATTTTATACATACACCACAGTTCATCCTTCTGTTTATCATTTGATATACTCTTAGGCCACCTACATCCTTTGCAAATTGTGAATACTGCCACCATAAATGTCCAGTCTTGTCCCTGTTTTCAGTTCTTCCAATATATACCTAATAATGGGGTTTCAGGATCATATGGCAACCCTATACTTGGCCTCATGTTGAAC
Source organism: Choloepus didactylus (assembly GCF_015220235.1). Taxonomy (NCBI): domain Eukaryota; kingdom Metazoa; phylum Chordata; class Mammalia; order Pilosa; family Megalonychidae; genus Choloepus; species Choloepus didactylus. The sequence goes on from NC_051310.1 coordinate 176,274,119, forward strand.
CACCACACTGCCAGATAGGCTGCACCATTCTACTTCCCTACCAATAGTGAATAGGTACATCCTTATTTCCTCATTTTCTCCATCATTTTTATCTTTCTGTTTATTATTTAAATAGTTTCATTCACACACCATACAATCCATTGTAAATAAACAATCAAGAGTTCCTAGTATAGTCACATGACTAAGCATTCACCACCTCAATCTCTTTGAGAACGTTTCCATTTCTTCCACAAAGAATGAAGAAGAGGGAGAAAATTGGATAAAAATTTAAAAAATAAAATAAAATAAAAAGGAGAAACAACAACAACACCAAGAATCTCATACCTCTCCTTTATAGCTCCCTCTTATTGACATTTAACTTTGAATATTGACTTTGGAATATGTCATGGGAGTATATTACAATGGTGCTGTTAAATATATACTCTAATTTGCATTATTGTATTTTTCCATATACCATCCCATTTTTAACACCTTGCAATATTGACACTCATTTGTTCTCCTTCATGTAAAAACATTCTTATATTTGTACATATAATCACCATCATTTCCACTATAGGTTTCACTAAGTTGTACAGTTCCAATCTTTATCTTCCTATTTTTCCTTCTGGTATCATACATGACCCTACACGTTCCTCTTCCAACCCTGCTCACACACAGATTTGTGCAGTGGTCTTACAATATTGTGCTACCATAAACCATTTTGTTTTGTGGATTTCATATGTCCTATCTTAGTATTTTGGTTTTCCCCTCTCTTTCTCTTTTTTTACCTTTACTGATAGTCTTCATTTCTATACTCTTCTCCAAACCTCTCCTGTATTTTCCTATCTGCCATTAGATCTCCCTTTAGTATTTCTCGTAGAGCAGGTCTATTTTTCACAAAGTCTCTTAATGTCTGTTTGTCTGAAAATATTTTAAACTCACCCTCATTTTTAAAGGACAGTTTTGCTGGCTATAAAACTCTTGGTTGGCAATGTTTCTTTTTCAGTATCTTAAACATATTGTATCTTTGCATCCTCACCTCCATGGTTTCTGCTGAGGAATCCACATAGTCTTATTAAGCTTGACTTGTATATAATGGATCACTTTTCTCTTGCTGTTTTTAGAATTCTCCCTTTGTCTTTGACATTTGACAATCTGACAAGTAAGTGTCTTGGAGTCAAAATTTAGGTTCTATTCTGTTGGTATACACTGTGCTTCTTAGATCTCTAATTTTATGTCTTTCATAACAGATGGGAAATTTTCAATGATTATATCCTCCATTATTCTTTATGCCCCTTTTCCCTTCTCTTCTTCTTTTGGGACACCCATGACATGTGTATTGGTGCACTGCATGTTGTTACTGACTTCCCTGAGATTCTGCTCATATTTTTGCATTCTGTTTTCCCTATCTGTTCTTTTGTGTGTGGCATTTCAGATGTTTTGTCCTCTGATTCACTAACACTTTCTTCTGCCTCTTCAAATCTGCTGTTTTACGTCTCCATTGTGTTTTTCATCTCTTCTATTGTACCTTTAATTCCCATAAATTCTGCCATGTGTTCTTTCATTCTTTTGAATTCATTCTTATTTTCACCAAATGTCTTCTTTATATCCTTCATTGCTTTTGCCGTATCTTCCCTGAACTCTCTGATTTCATTTTTGAATTGATTTAGCATGTTGTTTGAACATATTTAATTAGTTGTTTCAACTCTGTGTCTTGTTTGAAGTGTTTGTTCCTTTGACTGGACTGTATGTTTGTTTTTCCTAGTGTGACACAAATTTTTTTGTTGTTTTCTAGGCATCTGGTTTCCTTGATTAGTTTATCCTAGAGGACATTTTCACTCTTTAACCTAAAGTTTTCTTGTTCATTGGCTTTGTTCTCTATCTGTTTTTGGTGTTCAGTTCAACTTATTCTAGACTTCTAGCATAGCTTCTGTCTAACTGATCAGAAATTTTCAGCTCTTGTTATTCTCTTCTTACCCTGCCTATATGGAACCTTTCTTTTTTTTGAGGAGGAGGAGGATCTACCCAGATATGATCAACCCCAAACAGATTTTCTGTGACTAGAAAGGTCCAGTTCTCAGGAGAAAGGTGTAATCAGTATCAAGTTTCTCTGAGAATGAGATCTAGAAGACTGTCAGACTCCTATGAGACCTCTGGACTCTGTGCTTTTCCTACTCTGCCAAGCAGGTGGCACTTGTCAGCCCACAGTGCCCCACTGGCATAAAGAAGTGCAGTGCCTTTAATTCTCAGCAGATCCTGTCCCTGCCAGGGACATGTTTAAGGCAAGCTTAAGTTGTTTCTGTTTTTTTTTTTCCCCCCAGACCCTGGGGCATGAATTCTCTGAAGGAGGGCTGCTGCTTTGGCTGGATCTACCACCTTTTCTTGGGGAAGATAAGACCTTTAAGGAATTATCTCCTTCACTTGACACCTTACTTTTGTCTCTCAGACCTATGTTAATTCCACCCTTGCTTGGGTCAGCACTGACAATTGAAAATGCCTGAGGCTTTCTCTGATGAGCTACTTAAAATGGCTTAAAAAAAGAGAGAAGGAAAAAATCCCCTTTTCAGAGCCAGTCTGCAGCTCCCATGTTTACCAGTAAAGAGCCAGAGTTGGTACCTGGGTCTGTGTGTTCCTTTTCTTGGGGCACAGCCCTTTTCCAGGGCTTGGCCAACTCCAAAAGCCTCTGTCATTATTAATTTTTTTTTCAGTCAGCCCTGCCTCCTCTCTGCTGAGAGAGACCCCAGAATACCTTTCCTGCTTGCTCTGGATTTATCTGTGCTTTTTTTAGCTTGTATTCAGTAGCCCAAATTTGTTAATTAAAACTGCTAATGTAGCCTGTTGGAGCTACATTCCTTTGCTCCCAGCAGAGACCACTTCTTTTTCCCACAGGGTAGTGTTCCAACTCAGCGAGCCATGCCAGTGGGAGAGGGTACCAGCTCTGCTTTACTTACAGTTCTATGCTGTGGTCTCAACCCTTTCACCCATTCCAGACTGGTGCATGATAGTGTATCCAGACATGGTCACAGATGTCTCTCAAACAGTTGTTCTAGACTATTTACTAGTTGTTCCTGGCTGTTTACTAACTGCTCTAGAAGATTAACTAAATTCCACACCTCCCTATGACACCATCTTTCCTTACTCAGAATCTAATACATTTTAATACAATGTGGAATTATTCTATTATGGATAGATTTGCAAAAGCTGATGTCTTGTGTTCCCTTATTTGCTTGCACCTTTATCTCTTGTGTAGCCTAGATACAGTTTTTTTAACCTACCTAAGACTCAGTTTTTGCATCTTTCATTTTAATAATTGTACTAAAAAATTAAACTGAGACAATGAAAGCAGAAAGTAAGCATGTCTGACATGCAAAAAATGATCAGCAATTAAAAGCTTTTGTTATTTAGAAAATTTCAGAGAATAGGATACCTGGTTCAGATGGATTTTTTTATTTCAGACACTGTCTTTCTTTTAAATATAAATACATTTTTTAACTAAGAAGATATGCTGAGGGCAGCAGCATTCTTGATATTAAGTGTTTAAGCATATAAAATCCACAGAAATTGATGATGTATAAATAATTAAAAGCTTTGGTCATAAACAGGAATGTAGAATGGGTAAAGAATATTTATTAATATTTTAAATGAATGTATAAATGGTAGAAGCTGGACAGTATGGTCATAAAATTCTTTCTTTCTTTCCTTATTACTCTCCCCACCACCTGCCTTTCTTTAGTAGGAAAGACTTTCATTTTAAAAGTAATAATTAACTACAATTTGTAATGGCAAGAAATTCTTTCTTGAGATCACAAATGATAATACAGAAATATTTTAAATTGATAAGATTAGAATAATACAGAGAATGGCAGTGAAACCATCAGCAGACACTACCACTAATAAAAGATTTGTAATTTGAAGTGGAGCTGAGGAGTCTTTAGCCAAGATTGCAAAATGGGCAATACATGTTAGGAAGGGGCCAATTGCATATATAGCCCACTGAAGAAGTTCAGAAATTTGAAAATCAACAAGCAATATGGAGTGTGGAAGTGAATGTGAAACTAAGTCCAGAAATGAAATTGGATGTCAATATGTAAAATATCAGACTCTCATTTCCCTTTTTCCTTGAAAGAATTTTGGGCAGTTGGGCAAAAATAAAAATCTCTTACAAAACCTTCAGTATTCTGACACTTAAGAGCTTTCAATGTGCTGGCCAGTTTTTTTTTCTTAACCAGTTTTTATTGCATAAAAGTGAAGATTTGTGGACCAACCCTCCAAAAACAGATTTATAACTTTTGTTGATTCATTATTAAGTATCTGAAGGATCACAAGATATTTGAAGAATGCTTAGAAACATATAGTACAGAATATATGGAAACAAAATCAACAGAGAAACATACATTAAAAAGCAACTGAAGAAATTGCAAGATATTCTTCAAGATCGTAATGAAAATTTTGTATATGTAATGAGAAAGCAATGATATTTGAAAATAAACTACAATAAAACTAGAAACACATCTTGGGAGTTAAAATTCTGGTAAAATATGTAGTTGGTATTGATGAAATACCTCCAAAGGAGAGCATAAAGGAAAGTAAATAAAAATATGCAATCAAAGATAAGAATCACAAAGATACAATCTAAAAGGTCCAACTTCTGATGTAGGATTTAAACAGAAATATGGAGGGGATGAGGTTTTCAAAACGGTAAAAGCAATTTGTAGAACAGGGAAGGATGAGAGTTTTAAACTATAATGAAGTCATTAAATACCAATGTCAATGAATTAAATAATACCTGTATATTGACATATTATAAAATTTTAGCACATCAGTGATAAACATAACAAAAGTTTCAGAAAGTGAAAAAAAATATCTACAGAGGAGTGACCTTCAGTGACTCTTACAATAGGGCAATGAATTCAATAGTCTGAAATATATTTATTTTAAGTTTAGGATAATATACCCAGATAAGTTACTAATCAAGTGTAATGAAAAATGAATAATATTCCGACATACGACTTAGAAATGTCACTGCCCACACACTCTTTATTAGTAAATTTCTTAGGCTTTTTTTTTCACAAAATGTAAATGTAAACTAAGAAAGAAGCCATGAAATAGGGAAAGCAATTCCATAAAATATGTTAGCAGTTATGACAAATAATTTCAAATAATGGAAATAGAAGTATTTGGGCACCACTGTGTCAAGATCAGGGAAGAAAAGGGAGTCTAGAGATTTTTACATCATCCTTTAAAATATGTGATGGCTTAAGAAGATGATAAAGATTGCAATTCAAGTTTAATAAAAGACTGGGAATTTAAAACTTCAGGAGAAACAAAATGCTGTATTAGAAAAAATGCAATAATAATACACTGCTTGTTTGTGGAGTGAATAATTAAAAGATCATCATAACATAAAAACTCTTTTGGGTGTATTTTGAGCACTTAGTAACAGCCCATAGACAAACATTATGAAGTGTTAACTAATATTATACAACTTAATATGAATGACAATGAACTTGGCAATGCAAAAGTAAGAGTAGAAATAAGTGAATTATAATGGACATAAAAAGTATATGGATATACATTCAAGAAATTATAACAAAAAAATGTTTCAATTTTTATAATTACACATGAAACACATGGAAGAATTAAAAGTCATTTTATAACAATGTGAAGCTGAAAAAAATGAGGCTTGTGATAAACTCTCAAATATCATACAAGGGAATTGATAGTGCCTAAAAGTGAAAAATCAAGAAATAATAATAGAAACATAATGTTTAGAGATATAAATTAAATGAAATACTCTTTAAATTAATCTAATATTTTCTTAGATTAACTTGTAAACTAGGTGGTGTGGGAGCAAGAACTTGTTTTTTCATTATTATCCCATTTGCAATATCAGTTTTTCATCAAGTGCATATAGTATTTAAATAATGTATGCGCATGCATCTATATAAATTAATATGCATATATAAAGACCATTTAATTTATCAATGTATATATCTGTTTTTGTTTTTAAAAGTCAATGATAAAATTCGATAAATGATTTAAATTAAAAAATAAGAACAAAAGTTTCTTCTTAAAGTTCATAAATAATTTTTAAAGAGTTTGGCTCTCATCATTAGATTTAAGATTACAGAAAAAAGATTCAACATAAACACCTCAAAGACCTGATAAAAGACATTAAATAATAGAAAGAAACCTACAGCAGAGAATATACTTAATGTTTAAAGATTGAATGGTTTCTCCCTATAATAAGAACAAAGCAAGGATATGTGTTCTCACACTCCTACTGAACATTTTATGGGAAATCTTAGTGCTATAAGGTGATAAAATATATACAATGCATAAAGTTGAAAAAGAGAAGTGTGAAAATTTAATTATGGTGATGGTTGAACAACTCTATAACTATTCTAAAAACATTGAATTTTACATTTTAAATGATGAACTTTATAATATTAAATTATATCTCAATAAAGTTATTATAAAAGAAATAATGAAGTTTTTAGCACAGGTATAATTATTTAAATAGAAAATCCTATTCAATCTTGCCAACATTACTAGAATTTATATACAAATTTAGCAGGTGGAAGAATGCACTGTTGATAAAGAAAAATCATTGTAATTCTACATAGCAGCAATAACCAATTGGAAAATAAAAAATTTAAATACATCATTTAGAATATATTAGGAAAACATCTATTACCTAGGAATAAATTTAACCTGCTTTGTGTAAAATCACTTCATGGAAAATGATGAACCATTTCTGAGACATGTTAAGAGAAACTAACTAAATAAACAGGAACTAAATAAATACCATATTCTCTATTCATGGATTGGAAGAAATTATATGGTCAAGGTGTCAATTTTCCCTGGACTAAATTTTGTGTTTAACATAATCATATTCATAATCTACTTAAAAATAGAAAATGACAAACTAATACTAATATTCATGGTATACAAAGGAGGTAGAATAGTCTATTTTTTTTTTTTTTTAGAATAAAAAAGCAAAGTTGAATGACTCATGCTACCTAATTTCAACATGTATTCTATAATCAAGAAACGATGATCCTGGCATAACAGTATACAAATAATGGAAAGGAAAAAAATTGATATTCCAGGGACACGCACAGCACCAAACGCACACACACAGAGTTTCAATTGATTATTATGAGACACACCAAGTAAATTAAATGGGTAAACAATTGTAATTTCAACAAATGATATTGGAACAACTGGATAAATGTATGAAGAATAAAATAACCCCCACTTACTTCCCCCCATACACAAAATTATTTATTAATTGATCATAAATTTAAATGTAATTGATAAAATCTCAAAACGTTTAGAAGAAAACATAAGAGAACTGCTTTGTGCAATTAGGGTCAAAATATTTTTAGATAGAAACAAGAAGGAATATCCATAAATGAAAAAAAGAAATCAATTGGGCTTCATAATTTTTTTAAATTCTGCTCATTAAAAAATAAAAAGCAAAACACAGGCTAGAAGAAATTATTTGCAGTATATATTTCAAAGAAGAATTGTAGCATTCAGAATATATACAGAACTCTTTCAATACCACAATAAAATACAAACAACCCCTTTAAAATTATCAAAATACCTGCATGGATACTTTATTAAGAAACCATGCAAAAACATTGCCTAACATCATTAGCAAATAAAAAGCACATTTAGATACTACTACATACCTTGCAGAATAACTTTTCAAAAAACCATTAACAGACCAAATATAGATGAGAACATAGAGTAATTAGAACACTCGAATACTGTTGATGAGAGTGCAAAATGGCAGTTATTTTGGAAAATGACTTCGTATTTTCTAATGAAATGCAACAGAGATCTGCCCTCTAACTCTGCTTCTAGTTATTTAGTCAAGAGAAAAGAAAAAATATGCAAACAAAATGACTTGTACATTAATGTTCAAAGTAGCGTGGTTTACAATAGTGTAAAACTGAGAAAGAAATGCATACACCCATCAAAGGAAGAATGTAGAAACATATTTTGATATGGTCATTCATTGGAATGCTACTTGGCAATAAAAGCAAACATAGTCTCAATACCAAAAATGCCTGGATTCATCTTAAACATTTATGTTGAGTAAAAGAAATCAAAATTATCAGAGTATACTATATGATTCCAGTTATTTGAATTCTAAGACAGGCAAAACTAGTCTATGATGATAGAAATAAGAAGTTTTTGCCTCTGTGAGGGCAGGGATTGACTCGAAAGAGACATAAAAGGATTATCTGGAGTAGTGGTATATTCCACATCCTGTTTTGAGTGATGTATACAAGAGTACACACAATTGTGAGAACTAATCAAATGAACATTTAAACTCTGGGTATTTAATGGTTATGTGAGTCAATTAAAACAAATGAATATGTTTTAAAACAATGCATAATTAACAGAAACATTGTATTATGCTTCCTTTAATATGACAAAGGCAATATATCAAAGCTAAAGGCATATGGGGGGTGGACATAGGGGAAGAGTATGGGACTCGGCATTGGTGATGTTGTCTGATTCTTTATTCTACTTTAGTTTAATGATATCTTTCCTCTTGTTGCTTCCTAGCTGTCACTTTTTTTCCCCTTTCTTTTTTCTTTTTCTTTTCTCTCTCTACCTTCTTTTACACTTCCTCCTTCTTTGTGGAAGAAATGGAGATGTCCTTATATAAATAGTGGCAATGGTGGTGAATACATAAATACGTGACTATACAAGGAACCATCAGTTGTTTACTTAGGACAGAATGTATAGTGTGTGAACAAAATCATCTTTAAAAAAAATGGGTTGATGAAGAAACCTTGAGGGCACTGTGTTGAGTGGAATAGGACAGACACATAAGGACAAACATTGTAGTGTTGCACTGATATGAACTAATTATAATATGTAAAGTCATACACATGAAATATAAGTTACCTGAATATAGAACGAGGCTAAAGAATGGGGAGCAGTTGCTTATTATGAGCAGAATGTTCAACTAGGCTGAACTTAAACATTTGGAAATGGACAGACGTGATGGTAGCACATTGTGAGAATAACTAACAGTGCTGAATGGTGTGTGAATGTGGTGGAAAGGGTAAGCTCAGAGTCATGTGTGTCACCAGAAGGAAAGTTGAGGTTAAAAGATGGGAATGTACAAAACAGTGAATCTTGTGGTGAACAATGTCTCTGATTAACTGTACAAATATTAGAAATCTGTCCCACAAACTGGAACAATTGTATGACACTATAACTAGAAGTTAATAATAGAGGGGCCTATAGAAAAAAAAAATCTACCTATTGCAAACTATATACTACAGTTAGTAGCATTTTGACATTCTTTCATCAACAGTAACAAATGTACTATACCAAAACTATGAATCAATAATGGAGGGGGTGTGGTTAGGGGTATGGGGGGATTTGAGTTTCCTTTTTTGGTCTATATTTCTTTTCTGGAGTAATGAAAATGTTCTAAAAATTGAAAAAAAAAATAATTGTGTGTGATGCACAGCTGTATGATGGTACCTTGGCAATTGATTGTACACTTTTGATCTTTGGATAATTGAATGGTATGTGGATAATCTCAATAAAAAATGCATTAAAAAAGATGTGATGATCAGTAAATGTTGTGGTGTATTAATGTGCAGCAAATATATACTCTCTCCTCCATCCTCAATAGGAAGAGTGTCATTTCCCATCCAAATGATTCTGTGCTTAGTCACATGACTTATTTTTGTGGACATTTCATGAACAGAGATATTAGATGTGTTTGTGAAGTTTGGCTTGCCCTCTTGCACATCGTGCCTTCTACCATGAGAACAACATGCTCCATCTAGGTGCTGGTCTCAGAATGTACAAAGAAATGAAGCAGTCTTGAACTCAAATCTTGCTTGTCCTACAATGAAGTGCAGCTGCTCTCAGCCACCATCAGCTGAACCCAGTGGAGCCCAACTGAAGGAAAGCTGGCAAACAGACCTAGAAGGGAAAAATAATGTTATATTGACGTCTCATATACGTGCAGTTATACTGGAAAATATGAAATAAGCCCTATGTAGGAGACTTTAACCTCAGGAATCACTAGATAGCTCAGATTTTAAAAAATGTTATCACCTCAAACCACAATCATTTTACCTGCTAAATTCAAATTTCCTCTAAGGAGAAAATGTGTAATTGGAATATAATATTTATTTGCTTAAGATAATCATAAAGAGAATCTTAGCACTGCTGTAGGCCATTCATATATAGAGAGTACTACCTATTTTGTCTGTGTGAAAGAGAAAAGGAGAGGATTTCAAGGATGCCTTTTTTACATTTTTTAGACTTTTCATAAATCTGTTCAGAATGTGAGTTTTGGCTATGACAATTAATTTGCAACAGATATGTTTTAAAATGTATACATCCCATCTAGATATTTAGTGTATTTCCTTAGGTAGAGGGTGCTTTTATTTGGAAATAAATAATTTCATATATTCTATAGATACAGCAATTTTATCAACCTTTTATACAAATACAATATTTATGTAGAAAATACATGCCCAATAAAACCTATATTCTCATAAATAATAACTGCTGTAGGTAACAAATAACATTAGCAAAGCATTTTGCCAGTGGCCCTGGGAATATCTGAATCCAACTCCTGATGAGCAACCCCTCTTCTTATGGCCCATAGGGAATGATTTGCTGAACCAAAAATGCTGAGAAGAGAAACAACTGGGACTTTGGCCCCAAATGCCCAGTAAGTCACCTCTTTAAACTGCTCTTAAAAGCTGACCCATTCTCAGATCATTAACTTACTCTGGGCTTTGGTTAAACTTATTTTATCTGAAGGTAAATAATCAAAATTCCATTCTGCCATTTTTTTCCCATTGTGCCAACACTGATTTAGGTCTGTTAGTTCCTAAGTCTCGACTGAGAATGGAAGAAAACAGAAAAATTTCAGCTAGTACAGCAAGAGCTACATCTCCTACCAGTGCACAATCCCAGTGGTGCAAAGATGAGCAATCCACTCTGCCTGTTTTCAGGGAATATTGCCCTGGCTCCAGACAGGATTAACATTGTCTTGGAATTAATGGCAACCAGAAGGGATGAAGGTGAAGATGTGGGAGTTATCTGTGTTTTTGTTGGTGTGTGTGTTTTTAATCCAAAAGTAGCTATGATCTCTTGAAGCAATGCTATTCTTGCCATCTGGGGTCACCAAGCATAATGATCCTTAAACCAAAAAGGAATCATTTATGGGTCATAAAGGATTCTGATCATCAATTTGCAGCTCAAAGTATAGACCATGTATCAGCAGTATTGTCCACACCTCAGACGTTTTCAGAAATGCAGGACCTCAGGTCCTATGAGAATCCAAATTTAAACATGATTCCCAGGTGATTTAGATACACATGAAACTTTGAGAAGCACTGGCATAGTAGATTCGTTTCCAGTGCAGTAACATTGCCCTTGTTTGGGCCTTTTCCATAATGAATGCTGATAAACAAAGTCGTGAAGTACTCAGCACTCTCCAATAGAACTTTCTGTGATGATAGAAATGTGCTTTCCAACTTGGTAACCATTAATGACATGTAGCTATTGAGCTTTTGAAATATGACTACTGAGATGGAGGAGAGGAATTTTTAGCTTTGCATTATTTTTATTTATTTATGTTAAAATTTAGATAGCTACATGTTGTTAGATTCTATCTTGCTGAGGTTCAACATGATATTGATCTGTCCCACTGTTAAAGATTAACCTTTCTTAACTGCATTCAGGAAAATGCAAGCAAAGTTTCATGGTTAAGAGCCTGCACACTGGGGTTCAGACTGTCTGAGTTCAAATACAACTTCAGCAATTTCAAGCTTTGTGTCCTTGGGTAAATTCCTTAACCTCTTCCACCATAGTTTCCTCATCTGCAAAATGAGCGAATAGTACTTATTTATAAATATTAAAAAGATTGAGTTAAGAATTTAAAGTCATTAGAATCATGCTGAGGAAAGTTCAAAATATGTGTAAAATGAATAAATGTCCTACCAGGTCTGCATGAGGTAGAACTATACACACTAAAAGAGTGAATTCTAAATATTTTTTCTTAATCAAGCACCACATTTCCTTTGGATAAGTCTATTAAACACAGTTAATATAAACATTATTAGGGAAAGAAGCAATGTTGTGGGGGAATGCATGTGAGAATGAGTAGATTTAAGAATATTTTGAAAAATCTTCTCCAGAAGATATTCTGTCATCTGGATGGAGAATTGTTGCCTTAAATGGCTCTCTAAATTCTTGATTCCAGTGGATATACTGTTTGTCTTGCTGAAACTAGGTCAAATGTAAGAGATGGAACTTATAATTAAGGCATACAGGGACAAGTGACTCCTACCATTAACCTGCTATCTATACCTGAACATATCCATGGATGCATGCTCTTAGGAAAATGTCCAAGAAAAGAAAAATAAATAAATATTGGCTGAGTCTTAGACTCCAAACTCTAATGCAAACTTTAAATTTGTCTGCAGGCAAACCCACTTGTTTAATTTGACTAAATAGGCTTCAGTGACCTCCTTTATCTTAGGTCTCATGCTGGTTTCTGCTTCGTATGTTAGGGTATGCAGAGCTGGGAATAATCTTTACCCAAAGTAGGCAAAGCCCTAGGAACATTTCCCTCACTGAAATGAACATGTGTGTGCGTGTGTGTGTGTGAATGTGGCTGAAGCAGAGAGATGGAAACAGAATCAGAAAATGCAGGAGAGAGATGGCCACACGCTAACCCTTTGGAAGGAGGGACTATCCGTTATATATCTCCTGCTTCGAAGCAGAAAGCAATTCTGTCTTGAGACTATATTCAAGCACACATGCCCTTTAACTAGAAAAGTGGCCTTTAAAATATGCTTGATCCTAACCAGTAAAGGTCTTTCTCCTCCTTAGGACGTATTAAAGAGTGTGGTGCAGAGAGAGAGTAATAAATATGTTTGTACTTCTGCAAAAGGCTAAAAATAACATTTTATCTGTGATGCTGGGTTTCTCACTGAAGACCCACTGTTTAGGAGCTAAATAATAAAGCAAATTTTTCTGATGAGAATATTTGTTTTCTTTTAATTGAAGGAAAGACAGTTGATAAATGGATCTTTTTCTTGCAGTACTTGATCTTGGCCATTGATCTTATTCCAAAGACAATCTTACTAAATTGCAGTGGTAAAACATCTGCTTTGAGAAAATACAGTTTTTTTTTGTTTTGTTTTGTTTTGTTTTGTTTTTAATACTGAATGTCTTTACTTAAGGAGGAAACACAGTCAATGAAGTTATTTAGTGAAAGTTCAGTGCAAACTATGCCTTCACCAATTTTGAGAGACGGTGGAAACAAAGTGAGGGAAATATATACAAGCTAGGAATCAGGACATGTGACAATAATTGAACAAAATAAACAGGAGGCCCTGACTTTGAAGAGTGAAGGTTAAGAAATTTGGATGAGAGAAAGAACATATTTATATGAAATAATTCAATAACATTAAATATGACTATATTTTAATATAACATAAGGGATGGCAGAAACTGGATCTTATCTCTCTAATAAGCTGTAACCTTTTCCAACAATAGGGGAAAATGTGACTACATTTTAATAAGATTTTTAAAATCCATTTTCATTATGACTGTTTCCTCAACTCTCCCTTCTCCAATCTACCCATCTTTCCAAACCACATAAAAGGGATTCAAAAATTTTTCTTTGAATAAAAAATGAATGGATTAAAATCTTGTTAAAACAAAAGAGGAACTACTATGAGTAAGGGATGAAATTGACATTCATTTGGAAAGTCTGTGTATTACAACATAGTTCAGTTATGAATCCGATGGGTGTTGCGATGTCAAATGCCATACTATAGATTCTCTATAACTTCAGGAGAGCTCCAAGTCATGTGGGATTCACTTCATTCAGATTTGTTTCTTAAAGGCTCTTCAGGACTTTCAATATATCATCAATTATTACCCCCCTCTTTTTCACAATATTGTAAATATTTCCTAATTTGTATTTACTGTCAATTTTAAATATTTGGCACAAATAAGCTTAAATTTTTATGTAATTTCTCAGTCTTTTACCTTTATTACTTATTTTCACATATATAAAAGTATTTGCCCAATTGTAGGATAGGAAAATGGTAATCTCATATTTTACCTACATTTTTGTTGTTTTTTTAAAATAATTCTATCTTTAATAAATTTAGACGTTTGTGTTGTATAACTTGATTAGTAATCTGGCACAGTCCTCATTTATTTCAAAATTTACTTGGGTCAGCACCTTTTTACCCACCCTCTTCCATGAAGTTATTTTGTAAACAATTAGATTATTTTCTCATAGTCTGCATTCCATCGTGGGACCACCAGACCTCCTAAATGACTTTTTAATTTACATACTTCAAAATTCACTCTTTGTGCTATAAAATTTTACTGGTTTTGACAAATGCACAGTGTCATGTACTCACCATTACAATATAAAGATGCCCTAAAAATTCCCTGTGCTTCATCTGTTCAATTGTATTCGTGTACCAAAATATTATCTCTCATCTATAGATTTATAAGTAAAGTCAGAATTCCAATATACGACAAGGGGACAAGGATTGAGGAAAACCCAAGAGAAAAAGTTTTGTCAACTCTAATAGCTCATCAGGTAGCTAGTATGGCAGCTGGCCCCCAACAAACCATGCCTTCCAAAATTCTTGCCCATATATAATATTTACATAACCATTCCAGCCTCCTGCACAGGTGAGTCAAAGCCTGTCAACTCTTAGTGATGTTTAGAAGAAATGTCTCTCCAGCTGACCTAGGCTGCAGTGCAAGTTTGTTACCCAGAGAATGATCGGTGCTTGAAGTGTCTTCTAGCTGATGAAAGGCTGATAGGGCCTGAGGCAAGTCCTGACCATACAATACAGCAGAAGCTACAGTTCTTCTTGGCAGGTAAATGTATCAATTTTGAGAAAGAGCTTTGGCATGATGCATGGCCCAGGTAGAGACTGAACATATTAAAGAATACAGGTGACCACCCAACATGAACCGGCCATCATTTACTGACTGCCTGTTTTACCTATTTATGAAATAGGATGTTTCTAATGCTCTTTATCATCAAATAGAGGTGGAACAGGTGAAATGACCTAGGCAGTTCCCATCAGTAAAAGTGCACACACACGAGACCCATTGGATTCATAGCATGTTCCCTATGATTACTGATTTAGGAAGAAACATTTTGGACCCTGCACATTATCCTGATGTCACTTTAAATTGTCTGCTGTGACATTGTAGCCCTCTCTGCACTGAGTACCCAATTGTACAGATTGATTTGAAGGAGATACGGTCTAAAGAAAAGGGTCTACATTAACCCATGGGAAGTGACTAATGGTTGACTTGGTGTTTAGTCTATTCATAATAAGAGTTTAATAGAAAAATTCCTAAAAAATCTCAAGGATTCAATAGAATAAGATTGTATCTCTTCTCATGCATAATCTAAAGTAAGTCTTTCTTGTCAGACAGTGCTTCTGGGTAGCTCTCCACTAAGTAATGATCCTTCCATCTAGCACTTGAGTCCATCTTGAACTTGAGTCTTTTACTGTATCCTAGGCATTTGTTTGTCAGAGGTTAACAGAAGGAAGGAAAGAAGAGAGAGGGAGACGAAAGGAAACAGAGGGAGAAAAGAGGGAAGAGGTTCTTGTGAGATATTTTAGGGACCAGGCTTGCATGTAAAGGGCATTTTCTTTTCCCACATTCCCTGAAACTGAGCTAATAACAGTTAAGTACAAAATATAGTCTACTAGTGCTTAGGAGGTACAAGAAATACCTTTGTCAAAGTTGGAGATTTTGAAAAAAATTTGGATATCTGGTTTCAATGCTTAGGGAAAAATCAGGAGTATATGCCCCTTGCATGTGTGGAATCGGTCCAGAGTGCGAGGATATTTGTGACCAATGTAAACACCTATCAAAAGGAATTTTCAATAACAATGCTCTTTGTAATCATGTGGACAAGATGACTTACCCTGTGTATATCAATTTATTTGCTCAAATATTCTAGTACCTTCTCAGATAATTAATGAAAAAAGAAAGGGGCTATGCATAGACTCAGTAAGAGGCAAGATGTCCCAATTAGTTAGCAACAATGTTCAACCCTGCATTCCAATATAGTACCATATTGCAGGGGATCTAGTTATTCCAATTGGTTAACTATTGGCTACATGTACACTTCTCATCATGGGAAGATCAGATATCCATTCCCACTCCCAGTAGAATAGCTATTGTGTTTATATTTAGATTTGCTTTATCTGCCAACAATGCTTGCATCAACAGCACTACCATTCTTAAATTTTATGCATGCTTTATTCATCATTATTGTTTCTATACAATATTACTTTTGTCCAAGGAAATTATTTTCCAGTTTAAATTTGAAGATGATCACCTAAAGCCCATGGGCTTTTCTATTCCTTTAGCCCCAATAGCCATTGGACCTATAGAAGAGTGCAATGGTCTATTAAGACTCATTACAGTACCAGCCCAAGAAAAATCTTGAATGTTTGGGGATGCTGTCCTAATGATTGCAAAATATTCTCTGAAACAATGACTTATTTTTTTATACCATAAGAAAGTCTCTTAAACAGTGACTTGTTGCTTTATATACTATAGCCAACATATATTCTAGTTCCAGGAAACAAGGGGAAAAAAGTGGCTGTTTTTCCTAATAATGTATGCCCATTTCCAATATTTCAAACTACCGTCACTCAGAGTTCTGCTTTTAGGGGCTTTTGGAATCCAGTAGTGGAATGTTTCTATCAGATGATACAGAAATGGTTACACTGAATTGGAAGTTGTGACCACCACCCTCTTTATTTCCTCACTGCACAACCCAAACTAGGGAGAAATGATGTTGCATTGAGTGACAAATTTTGTTCATCAAGGTCAAGGAGAATTGTCACCATACAAATCACCAAAAAACCCAACAATATATAGATAAAATTCAAGGAGAATGATGGGAAAATATTAGAACTTTTATATTCTCCAGTATTTAAGGTGATTCTGGAAAACTATATTTTTGTTATCTTTTTAAATTAAATAGTTTTTGACTCAATTTTGAAATCAATAATGTCTAAAACCTCTGTGTAATGAAGGATTAGTCAAAGCACATATCAACTGAACAAAGTATAAAGAAAAGGTAGATCAATTTAACTAGGTTGTAATTAAAACCATATTTCAAACAAGGCTGTTAATAGACAATAAAAAGGCAACTGCTTGTCTCTACAAAGAATACACTATCCATGCTATATACTCCATAGATTGTAAGCCTCTTGATATTAGGAATTATACTTGATAGTGTTAAATAAATATTGGTTAATTTAATTAGTTTTTTTAACTGAACTTGAATATGATAAACAGCAATTTGTAAAGAACTGTGGACTTTAGAAAATAATATCTATATTTATCTATATCTATATCTATTTCTATAAAAGATTAATGTCTATCTTTGTTTCAAAAAATAAATTTAAATTGCTTAACAACTGAGATAAAGTACACCACAGCCTATTATAGCTAATGGATGGGATGGTATTCTCTGATGATGTAAAAGTCTACCACATGGACAGTGAAATTAAATGTATCATCATAGAAAGGACAGCATATGGTATTCTTTGTTATACACATAGTTTGGAATTATTACTTCAAAAGATTTTTTTAACTTTTCTTAAAGCCTTTACTTTGAGACATGATGGAAAACTTTACATGATCACAAGAATGAAGACAATCTAAACAGAGAGCTTCAATGTCTGTCAGCTAATGTAAAATCACAAGTGCTGGAAGTATGACAGGCCATAGGACTGAGAGAAATGGGTATTAGTATTCCTCTCTTTCTTCCTCACCATCTCCTTCAACGTAATCCACACCAACCTCCTTATAATCCTTCTCAAGGGTATCCATGTCCTCATGGGCCTCAGAAAACCCTCATTCCTCTATCCACTTACCCATGTACTGGTGAACAAAGGTATGCTTTGCATACATCAGGTCAAACTTGTAGTCCAGAGGAGCCCAGGCCTCAGCAGTGGCTGTGGTATTGCTCAGCATGCACACAGCTCACTGGACCTTGGCCAGCTGTCCACCAGATACCACAGTGGGAGGCTGGTAATTAATGCCAACCTTGAAGTCAGTAGGGTACCAGTCCACAAACTAGATGCTATGATTGGTCTTGATGGTGGCAGTGGCAGCACTGATGTCTTTGGGAACCATGTCACCATAGTACGACAGGCAGCAAGCCATGTATTTTTACCATGGCAAGGGTCACATTTCACTATCTGGTTGGCGGGCTCAAAGCAAACGTTGGTATTCTTTGCTAGAGAAAGTTGTTCATGGTAGGATTTCTCAGCAGAGATGACAGAAGCATAGGTCGCGAAAGGAAAGTGGATGTGGGAATAGGGCACTAGGTTGGTATGGAATTCTGTCAGATCAACATTCAGTGCACTGCAATACCTGAGGGAAGCAGTGATGGATGACACAATCTGGCTAATAAGGCAGTTAAGTTTGGTGTAGGTTGGACACTGAATATCAAGGTTTCTACAACAGATGTCATAGATGGCCTCATTCTCTACCATGAGAGCACAATCTTAGTGCTCCAGGATGGTGTGGGTGATGAGGATGGAGTCATAAGACCCAACTATAGCTGTGGAAACCTGGGGGCTGCGTAAATGGAGAACTCTGGCTTGGACTCCTTGCCATAATCACCATCAGCAGAAAGGTGAACCCAGAACTGGTTCCCCCATTAAAGCTGTGGAAAACCAAGAAGAACTGAAGACCTGTGCGCTGGTCAGCCAGCTTGCGAATTCTGTCCAAGAGGAGGTCAATGATCTCCTTGCCAATGGTATAGTGCCTACAGGCATAGTTATTGGCAGCATCTTCTTTGCCTGTGATAAGCTGCTCAGGGTGGAAAAGCTGGCAGGAGGTGCCATTGAGAACTTCATCAATGACTGTGGGTTCCAGGTCTGCAAACACTGCCCTGGGTGCATGCTTACCAGTGCTTGTCTCACTGAAAAAGGTGTTGAAGAAGCCATCTCCTCACACAGTGGTCTTGTCACTTGGCATCTGGCTGTTGGACTAGATGCCATGTTCCAGGCTGTAGAGCTCCCATCAGGCATTGCCATCTGGACACCAGCCTGGCTGACATAGATGGAGATGCATTTATGCATGGTG
Organism: Choloepus didactylus; assembly: GCF_015220235.1. Taxonomy (NCBI): domain Eukaryota; kingdom Metazoa; phylum Chordata; class Mammalia; order Pilosa; family Megalonychidae; genus Choloepus; species Choloepus didactylus. Next base: position 176,293,277 of record NC_051310.1, read on the forward strand.
ACTACAAGTTAGGAGGTGAAGACAACAGGAGCAGACAACGGATCCTGGTTACCATCCCCAACAAGCTAAGAGTTGAGGTAAATAATGCATTCCAAAAGATTTTAGAATGCCATTATTTGTTTTATTTCCATGTTCCTTTTCCCAAAAAGGCAAATTAGAATCACCAAAAGCATGATCTGCAAGATATGCAGACACATATCAAATAACAATTTAAGAATAAAGACACAAACAATAACAACAATGAAACCCTAAAGATTAAAAAAGAATTAAAAAATCATTCAGTATGCATCTTGGTTAAATAGTCTCCAGATGGCAGTCTAGCACTACCTCAGCCAAAAACACCAGCTAGAGGCACTGGAAGTCTTCTAAGATCTAAATTCCTGGCAAAAGGACCACAATATATACCTTTGTCCTTGTGGAAACTTAGTGAAAATTCAGTTTATTCAGTTTGCTCTTTATAGCTCTCATAAAGCAAACAAAGAAATAGTCCTACATAATTTAGCTAATTTTTAAAACAAGTATATATAGATTCATTTGATCAGGTTAATTTGTTAAAAAAGATAATGGTGCATATTACAAAAGAATATTTTGTTTTACAATATTCATTTCAATCAGCATGACATCCAAACAAAGTCTAAGGAATAGATGTTCTTCACTTTCAAAATGGTGATACTTCAGTTGGCCCATATTCAGATAAGAGCAGCTATAAGTATTTCTAAAATAATTCCTTTCATGTAAAATTTCACTAAAACCTAGCCTTTAGTTCATTGTTGACAACATATAAGAGAGATGTCCTAAATGACACTTCTGAACATTTCCGAAATTAAAAATTATGGGCCTTCAGAAAAACTCCATATTGTCTTTTCTTCTTTTTAAAAATGCATTTAAATATACATAATTTGTTTAGTATCCTTTGCTCAATTACTATTAAACAATTAAATGTTTTAAATATTAATAGTTGAGCCAATTTCCTCTCTAGCCTCCTCTCTATAAATAGGAATGCAATAATGTATTTGCTATGACTTATTTGGTGAATATTCTGTTAAATTCTGTTTCCACTATAAAAATATTTCCTAGTATATTGGCAATTTAAAATGAAATAGAATAAGCAATGAATACTGTATTAGAGAAATAACAATAAGTAAGTAGAAATCACAAAAAACAATGAAAATGTAAATAAATGGAAAAATCAATAATATAATTACAATTGGTGAGTTTCAAGACTTTTCAAGACTTTTTTCCAATGTCAAAAGGAAGTGGTTGTACCAATTAAATAGGAAAGGATCAGAAGTTTGAAGAAAATTTCTGGGGGAGCAGCATTTAAAAAACAAGGCTGTGAATAGGAATTCACTTTTACAATAGATAAGATTAGAATGGAAGTAAAAGAAAATCAATACATTAACTTGATATGTCAAGTAAATATAATGTTTGATTCAGAAAATGATCTTGTTAATCTAATGAAATACATTATAAATTTTATAATATAGTAACTTTAATTACATTATGTCATCCATTATTTCAAGGAGCCACATCTAATATCTTCATACTGTGTCATACTTTTTGAGTCAGGGCCTATGAAAAAAGAAATCATATAAAATGAGCTACTGTCATCATTTTTAAAATCCCGATTTTTATTATGAGGACCCTACATTCTTTCTTAAAGGAGTTGCGGAATTACAAGCAAGTAGAATGTGTCATGATGGAGAAAACTGACAAAAAGCTTAAGAGGTATAGCTCCTACCAGAGGTGAAAAAATGATCACTTAAATCTAGGCAGTTAATTGAAAGCCATAAATAGTAAGCCAGCATTAGAAAACTTTCAGTAATTTTGTAGGCAAGAGAATTTATATAAAAACTGAATAGAAAGTAAAATTCCTTAACAAGAATAGTAAAACTGATATATTTTAATTATAAAATGAGCTCCAATGGTACACTAAAATTGTATTTTATACTATTTTATGAATTTGCATTGTATATGCATGCATTTGCATTTTAACATATTAAAGTGTAGCCAGGGGCTGAAACTTTAATATTGAAATATATTTAATCATTTTGGCATCACTAATTCATTCATCATTCCTTGGGAAAATGTAAGTTAATTATTTATTAAATTGTGTTCATATTTCTAATAAACGGTAAGTTACTGGGACTTCTCTATAATCTATTTTTTCTGAATGTCAGATAAAATACAAAACTCTTTTGAAATTTGATATCATTGTGAGACCAATTATGAAATGCATAGAAGATGATCTACTTTCTAGGACAAAAGCTATTTTCTTAGCTTTCTTGTTATTAGGGGTATAAATTATAAGAAAAAAAATGGAGATGGCTGTTTTCTATGTAGTTTAAGAAAGGATGATTTTTAAATGGCCCCATCATCATTAATTAAGTAGTATAGAGATAATAAGGAGAGCCATTGTGAAGGAGATTTCCATTATTATGTGTTTCAGTCAGGGTCCAGCAGGAGTCAGAGGCACACTCAACAAAGGAAAATTGGAGGAAGATTTACTCAAAGGGATCGTTTATCAATGTGAAGACCACAGTATTGGCAAACTACAAGGGACAGTGCAGTACTTCTGCGTAGTAATAGTGGAACTCTAACCACTCCTATTCTGGAAGGAAGAGAGGTGTAGTTCTTGGAAACCAAGAGAATGCCATATAAGAAGGACATCCGGAGAGGAGAAGAAATTTTAGTCAAAAGATACATTTGAGCTAGGACTACCCTGCAGGAAGGGCGCCAGGGAGACACGTACACTGACCTCACCCTCCTTCTCTTCAGTCTCCTGCCCGGTCCCCTAGTTAGCTGAGCTCTGCCAGAAGCCAAGGACAAGGGGGCCCTTTGCTGTAATCAATGCAGGTCAGTCTCCCAGTATAGAGAGTAGGTTGGAGAAGGGTAGAGAATGGATCTAGAGAGGAAAGTGGTAGCTATCTGGCTCTCCATGTCCTTCTAGACACAGTTTCAACAAGCTTTGGAAATTATTTATGAAATGATTTCAGTTTAAAAGGGGGTTCCTATTTGCTCAATGAATAACCACATTCAGTTACAGTAGACAGAGGTGTAATATCAAACACATTTAATAGTTATATATGAAAATGTTATTCTTACCATTTTCTAGAGCCCTGAAGTTCAGTAAAGTTCTGTACTTTACTGTACTAGGTATAAAACAATACATTTATGAGTGATTCAGTTTTCCTTTTACTTTTGAGGATATTTTAATTTTCCATGGTTCTACAGAATAAACAGAATAAACTGTGACCTCCTTATTCTAGTGTCCTATCAGTTTATACCATGATGTCTTGTGGGTAAAACATTAAATAATACTTTACGATTCTGTCTGAGTAGTAATTTTAGCTCTTTTTTTCTAGAAACTTGATAACAATGCAATGTCAGCTGTTATTAGGCCATGTTTTTATAGAAAAAAATGATCCAATTTTGATAGGCTGAATCTGTACTGGTATAGCTAAAAAGTACTTGGTGGAACATTGTAATTTGGAACATCCCTGAGGCTGTTGATTCTTGTAACTGGCACATGCCATATGGGGACCCAGAAGCTGTTTAGGAATTGCCAAAAGAGATATTGGCTCTGGGGAGCAAGAGACTTCAGATTATCCCTACACCTGCCTGATAAATTTTACTTCCTTGCTTCTGAGCCATAACTTGGAGAGAGAATCACTTTTGGGTGGCTCTGTGAACTGCTACAAGAACTATTCCAAAGAGAAACTCATGATTCTGCCCTGCTGGCATGCCATGTTGTATCTCCTATATTCTTCTAATGAATCTGATGCCAAAATTGACCTTAACTAAGATATTTAACAAATAATAAATACCTGATTCTCCATTATCTAGGTTTGAATAACTATATTTGTTTATTAGGATTATATTTCAATGATAGTCTTAGTGATCAGAAACATGGTAGCTTAAATATTTTAGAGGTTTATTTTTCTTCCAAGTTAAAATTTGAATTAGGTCTCCCAAGTCTAACGTTACAGCACTTCTACAATATTACCAGAATGACATAGTCTCCTACCATTTTCTGCTGTGTCATTCTCAATATGTAACTTTCCTCTTTAGGGTTGCCTCATGGCCACATAGAGGTTCAGCATCACTGGGAGATTCGGCAGTCCCATAGAATTCACACAGGTGAAGGGAAAGGGTGATTGGGAAAGAAACAAGCCAGCTAAACCAGCTACCTTCCCCTCTTTCAAGTAGCTTTCCTGGAAACTAGGCTCAACAAATTTAACTAAATTTTTATTGGCAAGAAATTGGTAAAGTTAGCCAAAAATGCTGGGAAATGTAGTTTTACAGCTGGAAAAAATTGCTTCCACTAGCAAAATTAGAACATTCTGATTAAAAAATAAGTGAGAGGTTATGTCAGCTTCTGGGGGCTGCTCTTTTCCTTTACAAATTAAGTTTTTCTACATTTTTTTTTCCTGAAAGGGATTCAGAAGGAAAAGATCTAATATCACAGAAATTGACTGAATTGACTGGTTTCCACTTCAATCCTTATTCTGAATCTTCTGTGTATTTTCATTAATATTACAGAGTCAGTGTGGCATTAGCATACACTTTTGCTCCTGGAATTTTACAAAATTAATCAACAAGAATTTTTTATCACATTCTATAAGTTCAATAGATAGATATTCCACCAAAAAAATAGTAAATTGAGCAAACTTAAAACAGTATGTCCATCCAAGTTTCAGTAATTCAGAGGAAGAAAGAAGTTTACAGAGATTAGAGAGTATTAGAGAATACCCATTCAGCAGCTCAGGTTTGAGCTGAACATTCAAGGCTTTTGTGGTAGTTTGAATTATGTTCCCCAGTTTGGACATGTTCTTAATCATAATCCACATTCCTGTGGCTGTGAACCCATTATAAATAGGCCTTTTGAAGATGTTATGTTTACATATGGTGTGCCTAACTGAAGCAGGGTGAGTCTTCACTTGGATTACTCTGGGGGCCTTATAAAGAGAAGAACCCAGAAACCAGTGTCAAAAGAGACTATGGGGACAAGCTGGAAGTCACTGGAAACTAGGAAGAAACAGGAGAGGACATGATCAAGTGACTGGAAGCAGTGATTTGAGACAAAGAACCCCAAGGATTGCCTGGAGGCAGCAACAAACTCTGGAAGAAAGCAAGCACTGCTGAATCTTAATGTTGTGCTTTTAGCCTCAAAACCCTCAAAGTTATGAGCCAAGAAATTCCCATTGTTAAACCAACCCATTGTGTGGTATTTATCATAGCAAGGTGGGAAACCATGACACCTTTTTGGAGTAACTATCACAAGAAGACACTGTGTAAATTTCAGAGAGTGTTTGAAATAAGCACTCTTATTGGATGGATATGAAGTGTAGTTCTCAAATCTCCATTTTTTCCTTTGATGTTTCCTACTCCACGAAGCTGTTATTGTTGAGCTTAGAATGATATTTTCCTGGATCACTTAGCAGTTACACTGATGGCAAAATTATCCTCCTCATACCTTTAGGATTGTTCATTATGGGGTCACTATCATTACAGATGCTTAACTATGATATTTTACTTCAGAATGTTGCCAGTCAAATGCGATACTGATTTTAGCAATTTTACATTTAATTTTGCCTAAATTGCGGCATGTTGACATGATTTCTAAAGCAAACTAATGTGATTAGAATCAATAATTATTTTCAAATCTGTAGCTTAAGATATAAAGTTCAGCAGCAAATTAGAGATTTGGAAATGCATCTTAATATTACTTTTTAAAATGGTTTAATAAAATTTACTTTTGAGAGAATAAACTTATACTAATTTTATGATTACCCTTGACCCAGAAATTCATCAACCAACATTTACTTAGTGCTTCACATACATATCAAGTGTTATATTAGTTGTGGGCATAAAAAAAAAATCAAACTGTTTCCTCAACTACTGGGCACTCAGAAAAATATGGTATATCATATACAAGTTCTGTGAACAGTATGGTTAGAATTCAGTGGGAAGATCCATTGAATTGCCTTCGAAATGCTGAAAAGATTTCACAAAGTTGGTTACATTTTTTTTTCTTCACCCTCAGTGTTACCTATACTAATCAGAATGAATAAGGAAAACTATTCTAGATAGGAGAACTACATTTATAAAAGAATGTAAAATTTAAAACAGGTGGGCTATTTAGGAAAACACAAGATGTTCTGTTTGTTTGATATTTAGTCATGTGGGGAGAATGGAGAACAAGATCAGTCTATGAAAGATAATGTATTTCATGTTAAGGAGTTGTTTGCTACCCCCTTCTCCTCCTCTTCTTCTTCCTTCTCATTCTTTCCTTCTGTACCTCTTCTTCCTTTCCCCTGTCCTCCCCTTTCTTCTGTTTTAGGCAGCGAAAAGTCAATCTAAGTGTGCTTATATAAATCCAATTTCTTGAGTATATAATTAGGATTGGATTGCTGGATAATATGACATGCAGAAGTTCTATTTTACACGATACTGCCAAACAGTTACATAAAGAGATTGTATCAGTTTACATTACCACCAGCAACATATGACTCTCTTGAGCCATGTCCTTTCTCTGCTGGGGATTGTAAAACAACTTAATTTTTTTGCCAAACAAATGTGTGTAAAATGGCACCTCATTGTGGACTTGATCTGCAATTTCCTGATTATCGATGTGCTCAAGCATCTCTTCAAATATTTGTTGACAATACCTGTTTCTTCTTTTGTGACCTGTTCTGGACTACCACCTTCTTTATACTTCAAAAAGGTAGGCATAGTTTTGTAATTTCCTTAGATTGGTATGGTGTATTTGGAGTAAACATGAGAGTTGAGTTTACAATATTGGAAGCATTCCATTTAATATCAAAATGGAAATTAAGATTTTTTTATGTTATTGCTATTATTCAGCATTCTAATGGCAATCCTGGCTAATAAAAAATGCCAAGAAAAAAATACATGTTAGAAATACTGAAAAGAGATAACACTGTAGCTAATACAAATGATATGACTTACAACTTAAAAATCCAAAATTAATAGATATTATTAGAAGTAATAATTGATTTATCTCAGATGGCCAGATGAAAGATTTATAAACAACTAGCTTTACTAGAAATTAACAGTAAGTTACTTGAAAGTTAGTAGGCAAAATAGGCTTCCTTTAAGAGAGCAACAAACTTATAAAATGTCATATGCTAACCTGATAAAAAATAATAAAAGTCCAAAAGGAGAAAAATATAAATCTTTACTAAAATTGTAAAATTATCCTGAATAAATAAAGTAGCAGGCTATGTTTCAGAAAAGGAAGATTGTATATTTTTAAATAGTCTATTCTCTCTTAATCTATAATTGGAATTATTGCACAGTCATGATCTTGACAGAATATTTTATGGAACTTAAGAAGTGTAAGGAAGATATAATGTAAGAAAGAACTAATATAGCTTCATAAGATAAAGATAGAGGAAGGCATTTCCCTGAGATATATCACAATGCACTATTGAGGGTTAATAAATGAATAGTGAGTTACTGGGGCAATAAGATATCCATAAGGCAAGTTCAGAATAGATTACTGAATTTATAATACATAATTTAGAATAAATTGTCATTTCTCAAAAATTCAACATGTGTATTGTGACAATTGATTTGCTATTAGGGAAGCAAAGAGGTGAGACCTACATCCAGACATATTCATAATGTAGGTGCCATTTGTAGATAAATTAATAACAGTGACAAAACAAAGGCCTGCAGCAATATCGTACCTTCTAAAAACCATGTCTAAAAAAATTGGTCTTATTCTAAATTATGTATTATATATTCAGTAATCTACTCTGGACTCGCCTTATGGATATCTTATTGCCCCAATAACTCACTATTCATTTATTAACCCTCAATAGTGCATTGTGATATATCTCAGGGAAATGCCTTCCCCTATCTTTATCCTATGAAGGTACATAATGTACCTACAAATCTCTGATCAGGTAGTATTGGAGAACATGGATGAGCTTCCGAGCACCTCATTGCTTTCTCTTTTCCATGATGGTCTCACCAGTGTTTTTTTTTTTTTTTTTTTTTTTAATCATCATTTTATTGAGATATATTCACATACCACGCAGTCATACAAAACAAATCGTACTTTCAATTGTTTACAGTACCATTACATAGTTGTACATTCAACACCTAAATCAATCCCTGACACCTTCATTAGCACACACAAAAATAACAAGAATAATAATTAGAGTGAAAAAGAGCAATTGAAGTAAAAAAGAACACTGGGTACCTTTGTCTGTTTGTTTCCTTCCCCTATTTTTCTACTCATCCATCCATAAACTAGACAAAGTGGAGTGTGGTCCTTATGGCTTTCCCAATCCCATTGTCACCCCTCATAAGCTACATTTTTATACAACTGTCTTCGAGATTCATGGGTTCTGGGTTGTAGTTTGATAGTTTCAGGTATCCACCACCAGCTACCCCAATTCTTTAGAACCTAAAAAGGGTTGTCTAAAGTGTGCGTAAGAGTGCCCACCAGAGTGACCTCTCGGCTCCTTTTGGAATCTCTCTGCCACTGAAGCTTATTTCATTTCCTTTCACATCCCCCTTTTGGTCAAGAAGATGTTCTCCGTCCCACGATGCTGGGTCTACATTCCTCCCCGGGAGTCATATTCTACATTGCCAGGGAGATTCACTCCCCTGGGTGTCTGATCCCACGTAGGGGGGAGGGCAGTGATTTCACCTTTCAAGTTGGCTTAGCCAGAGAGAGAGGGCCACATCTGAGCAACAAAGAGGCATTCGGGAGGAGACTCTTAGGCACAAATATAGGGAGGCCTAGCCTCTCCTTTGCAGCAACCGTCTTCCCAAGGGTAAAACTTATGGTAGAGGGCTCAACCCATCAAACCACCAGTCCCCTATGTCTGTGGTCATGTTAGCAACCATGGAGGTGGGGTAGGCGAATACCCCTGCATTCTGCACAGGCTCCTCAAGGGGGCACTACATCTATTTTTTTTCCTTGTTTTTCTTTCTTTTTTTTTTTTTTTTTTAACTTTCCCTCTTTTTTAAATCAACTGTATGAAAAAAAAAATTAAAAAGAAAACAAACATACAATAAAAGAACATTTCAAAGAGACTGTAACAAGGGAGTAAGAAAAAGACAACTAACCTAAGATAACTGCTTAGCTTCCAACATGTTCCTACTTTACCCCAAGAAAGTTACATAATATAGCAACATTTCTGTGAACTTGTTCCTACTATATCCATCAGAAATTAACAGACCATAGTCATTCCTGGGCATCCCCAGAACGTTAAATAGCTTATCTGTTCTTCTTGGATTATTGTTCCCCTTCCGTAATTGCTCTCTACTGCTAGTTCCCCTACATTCTACATTATAAACCATTTGTTTTACATTTTTCAAAGTTCACATTAGTGGTAGCATATAATATTTCTCTTTTTGTGCCTGGCTTATTTTGCTCAGCATTATGTCTTCAAGGTTCATCCATGTTGTCATATGTTTCACAAGGTCGTTCCTTCTTACTGCCGTGTAGTATTCCATCGTGTGTATATACCACATTTTATTTATCCACTCATCTGTTGAAGGACATTTGGGTTGTTTCCATCTCTTGGCAATTGTGAATAATGCTGCTATGAACATTGGCGTGCAGATATCTGTTCGTGTCACTGCTTTCCGATCTTCCGGGTATATACCGAGAAGTGCAATCGCTGGATCGAATGGTAGCTCTATATCTAGTTTTCTAAGGAACTGCCAGACTGACTTCCAGAGTGGCTGAACCATTATACAGTCCCACCAATAATGAATAAGAGTTCCAATTTCTCCACATCCCCTCCAGCATTTGTAGTTTCCTGTTTGTTTAATGGCGGCCATTCTAACCGGTGTTAGATGGTATCTCATTGTGGTTTTAATTTGCATCTCTCTAATAGCTAGTGAAGCTGAACATTTTTTCATGTGTTTCTTGGCCATTTGTATTTCCTCTTCAGAGAACTGTCTTTTCATATCTTTTGCCCATTTTATAATTGGGGTGTCTGTACTATTGTCATTGAGTTGTAGGATTACTTTGTATATGCAAGATATCAGTCTTTTGTCAGATACATGGTTTCCAAAAATTTTTTCCCATTGAGTTGGCTGCCTCTTTACCTTTTTGAGAAATTCCTTTGAGGTGCAGAAACTTCTAAGCTTGAGGAGTTCCCATTCATCTATTTTCTCTTTTGTTGCTTGTGCTTTGGGTGTAAAGTCTAGGAAGTGGCCGCCTAATACAAGGTCTTGAAGATGTTTTCCTACATTATCTTCTAGGAGTTTTATGGTACTTTCTTTTATATTGAGATCTTTGGTCCATTTTGAGTTAATTTTTATGTAGGGGGTGAGGTAGGGGTCCTCTTTCATTCTTTTGGATATGGATATCCAACTCTCCCAGCCCCATTTGTTGAAAAGACCATTATGGCTCAGTTCAGTGACTTTGGGGGCCTTATCAAAGATCAGTCGGCCATAGATCTGAGGGTCTATCTCTGAATTCTCAATTCAATTCCATTGATCTATATGTCTATCTTTGTGCCAGTACCATGCTGTTTTGGCAACTGTGGCTTTATAATAAGCTTCAAAGTCAGGGAGTGTAAGTCCTCCCACTTCGTTTTTCTTTTTTAGAGTGTCTTTAGCAATTCGAGGCATCTTCCCTTTCCAAATAAATTTGATAATTAGCTTTTCCAAGTCTGCAAAGTAGGTTGTTGGAATTTTGATTGGGATTGCATTGAATCTGTAGATGAGTTTGGGTAGAATTGACATCTTAATGACATTTAGCCTTCCTATCCATGAACATGGAATATTTTTCCATCTTTTAAGGTCCCCTTCTATTTCTTTTAGTAGAGTTATGTAGTTTTCTTTGTACAGGTCTTTTACATCTTTGGTTAAGTTGATTCCTAGGTACTTGATTTTTTTAGTTGCTATTGAAAATGGTATCTTTTTCTTGAGTGTCTCTTCAGTTTGTTCATTCCTAGCATATAGAAACATTACTGACTTATGTGCATTAATCTTGTATCCCGCTACTTTGCTAAATTTGTTTATTAGCTCTAGTAGCTGTATCATCGATTTCTCAGGGTTTTCTAGATATAAGATCATATCATCTGCAAACAATGACAGTTTTACTTCTTCTTTTCCAATTTGGATGCCTTTTATTTCTTTGTCTTGCCGGATTGCCCTGGCTAGCACTTCCAGCACAATGTTGAATAACAGTGGTGACAGCGGGCATCCTTGTCTTGTTCCTGATCTTAGAGGGAAGGCTTTCAGTCTCTCTCCATTGAGTACTATGCTGGCTGTGGGTTTTTCATATATGCTCTTTATCATGTTGAGGAAGTTTCCTTCAATTCCTACCTTTTGAAGTGTTTTTATCAAAAAGGGATGTTGGATTTTGTCAAATGCTTTTTCAGCATCTATTGAGATGATCAATTGATTTTTCCCTTTTGACTTGTTAATGTGTTGTAGTACATTGATTGTTTTTCTTATGTTGAACCATCCTTGCATGCCTGGAATGAACCCCACTTGGTCATGGTGTATGATTTTTTTAATGTGTCTTTGGATTCGATTTGCAAGTATTTTGTTGAGGATTTTTGCATCTATATTCATTAGGGAGATTGGCCGGTAGTTTTCCTTTTTTGTAGCATCTTTGCGTGGTTTTGGTATTAGATTGATGTTAGCTTCATAAAATGAGTTAGGTAGTGTTCCATTTTCTTCAATGTTTTGAAAGAGTTTGAGTAAGATTGGTGTCAGTTCTTTCTGGAAAGTTTGGTAGAATTCCCCTGTGAAGCCATCTGGCCCTGGGCATTTATTTGTGGGAAGATTTTTGATGACTGATTGGATCTCTTTGCTTGTGATGGGTTGGTTGAGGTCTTCTCTTTCTTCTCTGGTCAGTCTAGGTTGTTCATATGTTTCCAGGAAATTGTCCATTTCTTCTACATTGTCCAGTTTGTTGCCATACAGTTGTTCATAATATCCTCTTATAATTTTTTTAATTTCTTCAGGATCTGCAGTTATGTCACCTTTTTCATTCATTATTTTGTTTATATGGGTCTTCTCTCTTTTTGATTTTGTCAGTCTAGCTAGGGGCTTGTCAATCTTGTTGATCTTCTCAAAGAACCAACTTTTGGTGATATTTATCCTCTCTATTGTTTTTTTGTTCTCTATGTCATTTATTTCTGCTTTAATCCTTGTTATTTCTTTTCTTGTACTTGGTTTAGGATTGGTTTGCTGTTCATTTTCTAGCTTCTTCAGTTGATCCATTAGTTCTTTGATTTTGGCTCTTTCTTCCTTTTTAATATATGCGTTTAATGCTATAAATTTCCCCCTTAGCACTGCTTTTGCTGCATCCCATAGGTTTTGGTATGTTGTGTTCTCATTTTCATTCGTCTCTATATATTTAGCAATTTCTCTTGCTATTTCTTCTTTAACCCACTGATTGTTTAGGAGTGTGTTGTTTAACCTCCAGGTATTTGTGAATTTTCGAAGTCTCTGATGGTTATTGACTTCTAATTGTATTCCATTGTGGTCAGAGAATGTGCTTTGAATAATTTCAATCTTTTTAAATTTATTGAGGCTTGTTTTATGTCCCAGCATATGATCTATTCTGGAGAAAGTTCCGTGAGCACTAGAAAAGTATGTGTATCCTGGTGATTTGGGATGTAATGTCCTGTAGATGTCTGTTAAATCTAATTCATTTATCAGATTGTTTAGGTTTTCAATTTCCTTATTGGTCTTCTGTCTGGTTGATCTATCTATAGGAGAGAGTGATGTGTTGAAGTCTCCCACAATTATTGTGGAAACATCAATTGCTTCCTTTAGTTTTGGCAGTGTTTCTCTCATGTATTTTGTGGCACCTTGATTGGGTGCATAGACATTTACGATTGTTATTTCTTCTTGCTGAATTACCCCTTTTATTAGTATGTAGTGGCCTTCTTTGTCTCTCAAAACATCCCTGCATTTGAAGTCTATTTTATCTGAGATTAATATTGCTACACCTGCTTTCTTTTGGCTGTAGCTTGCATGAAATATTTTTTTCCATCCTTTCACTTTCAGTTTCTTTGTGTCCCTGTGTCTAAGATGAGTCTCTTGTATGCAACATATTGATGGTTCATTTTTTTTGATCCATTCTGCGAATCTATATCTTTTAATTGGGGAGTTTAATCCATTTACATTCAACGTTATAACCGTGAAGGCATTTCTTGAATCGGCCATCTTATCCTTTGGTTTATGTTTGCCATATTTTTCCCTCTCTCTATTAATATCCTTTATTGTACCCATACCGAATCTCTTTAGTACTGAACCTTTCTCCAAGTCTCTCTGTCCTGTCTCTGTTTCTCTGTCTGTAGGACTCCCTTTAGTAACTCCAGTAGGGCAGGTCTCTTGTTAGCAAATTCTCTCAGCATTTGTTTGTCTGTGAAAAATTTAAGCTCTCCCTCAAATTTGAAGGAGAGCTTTGCTGGATAAAGTATTCTTGGCTGGAAATTTTTCTCACTCAGAATTTTAAATATATCGTGCCACTGCCTTCTCGCCTCCATGGTGGCTGCTGAGTAGTCACTACTTAGTCTTATGCTGTTTCCTTTTTATGTGGTGAATTGCTTTTCTCTTGCTGCTTTCAGAACTTGCTCCTTCTCTTCTATGTTTGACAGTGTGATCAGTATATGTCTCGGAGTGGGTTTATTTGGATTTATTCTATTTGGAGTTCGCTGAGCATTTATGATTTGTGTATTTATGTTGTTTAGAAGATTTGGGAAGTTTTCCCCAACAATTTCTTTGAATACTCTTCCTAGACCTTTATCCTTTTCTTCCCCTTCTGGGACACCAATGAGTCTTATATTTGGACGTTTCATATCATCTATCATATCCCTGAGGTCCATTTCGATTTTTTCAATTTTTTTCCCCATTCTTTCTTTTATGCTTTCATTTTCCCTTCTGTCATCTTCCAGGTCACTGATTCGTTGTTCAACTTCCTCTAGTCTTGTACTATGAGTGTCCAGAATCTTTTTAATTTGGTCAACAGTTTCTTTAATTTCCATAAGATCATCCATTTTTTTATTTAGTCTTGCAATGTCTTCTTTATGCTCTTCTAGAGTCTTCTTCATTTCCTTTATATCCCGTACTATGGTCTCATTGTTCATCTTTAGTTCTTTGAGTAGCTGCTCTAGGTGCTGTGTCTCTTCTGGTCTTTTGATTTGGGTGCTTGGCCTTGGGTTATCCATATCGTCTGGTTTTTTCATATGCTTTATAATTTTCTGTTGTTTTTGGCCTCGTGGCATTTGCTGAACTTGATAGGGTTCTTTTAGGGTTTGTAGACCTATTGAAGTCCTTATCTCTAATTTATCAGTTCTACAGTTTCGTGGAGTACACTTTCTCTAACTAACCAGCAGGTGGCGTCCATGAGCCACCTGTTCTCCACAAGCCAGTTCTCCCCTGCTTAGCCTTTTTGGTGAGTGGGGGAGTGAGTCTTGTGGGGCCCAATTGGTGTACCAAGCTTGCGTGTGTAGTTGGTTTTGCCTGCCCTGTATGTGGGGCGTGTTTCTGGGCAGTCGGGGAGGGGTGGTGGCCCTAACAATCAAATCTCCCTGGTGATCCTAGAGTTTTAAAGCTGCTGCAATAGTCTAATCCTTCAGTTCAGTCCTGCCACAGTTTGTCTCTGCCACTGAGCCACAAGTCCTTGGTATTGGGGTATGGCTTCTGAGACTTGCAAGTGGGCCCCTCTTCCAGGCTGTGCACCCCGGGTCCTCTGTTGAGGGATGACTGTGCTATGTCACAGGTGAGTGCCGTCCCCCCAGGGCAGTTCTGGGCTGCTGGGCTGTGTTGGGAGGCTCCCAGTCTGCTCAAATGATGGCTGAATGGGGCTTTGTTAATTCACACTGCTCCACCTTCCCAGTTCTGGGACATTCAGCTGAGGTTGCAGGGAAGGCTAATGTCCACGCCCAGTTTTGTGGTGTGTGCCTGTTATTTGAAGCATTTCCGTCACACTGGGTTGTCTGGGGCAGTTCTGGGCTATGGGGCTGGCAATGGGCAGGAGTGTTTCCTGTCCACCAGGATGGTGGCTGTGAGCGGACACCCCCCTTTTCTTGGGAAGTTGTGGTGTTTAGTGAATTTTCTCAGCCACTGGATTATTGCCTTTTGTCTCAGAGCTCTCTTAGTTCTGCTCTTGACTTGACGTGCCCAAATTGAAAGTCTTTGAAGCTTTCTGTATTGGGCTTCTTAGAGTAATTGTTTTAGAAAAAGAAAAAAGGATTAAAAAAAAAAAAAAAAATGGGCCCTCCTCAGAGATCTAATGGGTTATTGAAATGCTAATAGACAAAGCAACCAGGGCCATTAAGGAAAGGTGCACAGGGCAGAGAGATCAGCTTTGCTTTGGGATTTGCATATGCGCCTCAAGGCCTGAGCTCCGCCCTTCCCCTTTCTGTGTTCACCAGAACTCCAAAAATCCTCTGCTTTCATTTTGGAGTTTTTCGTGTTGTTTTTTTTTTTTCTATGCCTGTCTCCTCTCTGCTGGTCTGGCTGCTCTCAGATTCTCTGGTGTCTGGTCTCAGTCTATGTATGGTTGGAATTTGGATCATTAGAATGAGTTTCCAATAAGGGCTGTCACTGCAGTTCTCCCTTCTCCTTCCCGGAGCTGACAGCCCCTCCTCCCACGGGACTGAGCCTGGCAGGGATGGGCGCGGGTCCCCTGGTCGCGAAAACTTACAGATTTCGCTGATCTCAGCAGTTTGATATTTTCATGAGTATTGTATGAAGTATGCCCACAGACAGATTGCTCTGTGGTGTCCAGTCCACGCAGTTCCTGGCTTTCTACCTACTTTCCTGGAGGAGTAACTAAAACATACAGCTCACCAGTCTGCCATCTTGCCCCGCCTCCTCACCAGTGTTTTTAATATACTGAAGAAGTGATTTGTACCTTAAAACAGGAAATGAGAAAGGAAGAGAACATAGATAAATGTAGACTTTTTCCTACATCTTATATGAAAATTTACTACCCTGTATATTCGAAATATTCTTAAACAGCTGTGCTAGTGCTATTTAAATTTATGTAAATGTGTGCATATTTCATCCCTGTTGAGGACTATAGCTGAGATGGATAAAGTTCTCAGAATATTCCTAATGCATATCTGGTAGGAGAGACTAGACTTTAAGTTTTTCTAGTTTTGTTTGAAAACATTTTTACTTACATTATGTAGAAAACAGATAAAGTTGTAAATGGTTCTTGCCTATTTTGTGTGTGTGGGCTGTCATTCATCTATTCTTACAAAAATATTCTTATTTCCTACAATACTAATTGTTATTATTAGGCAGTGATGTATTTTATCTTCTCTTTTGAAGGAGGATTTGTGTTTTGTTTTGTCTGTGTTTCCTGGAGCCAGTTATTAATTATTTCTCCCTCTAAGCCATTTTGAATGAGAACACAGTATTATTGATAGTTCATCACTGATATTATACTGAATCCTGAGTTGTTAAAGAACAAATAAAATCTCCTTATAAAAATTTTGTCTTTTCTTTTCGTACAAAGGTACACAGATAAATATTGTCTGCGAATATTTATTTACTAATTTGTCCTCAGTTTCTTAATTCTCAAAGCCCAATTTTTCTAGACATGGTTTTTAGAAGGTACTGTATTGCTGCAGGCCTTTGTTTTGTCACTGTTATTAATTTACCTACAAATGGCACAAGTAAACCGGTGAATCTGAGACTTACTGTTACCAAAGTAATCATATTTTAATGAACCAGCAAGAGGCTTTGTTGTGTTAATTCTTTCCTGTTGACCAATTTAGGGAAAGAAAATATGGGAATGCTTTTAAGTGGACATATGTTTCACAAGATTGCTTAAATTGTAGTTTAGAATATGTTAACAGCACACCAAAATGGGCATAGGGTCTCTTAGTCTGTAAGTATTCACATAGCTGAGATGTGACTAAACAATAAAATACAGATAGATGATTACTCTAATATCAATTCATTTGCAAGTTCCTCTTACAAAAACTTGAGGGGATAGTCGAAGATGAGTAGCGGAAGAGAGCAAGATTCATGTATTACTTTCTCAACTCTTTATTTGACTTCACTTTGTAACTAGCAGAAAAGGCATTTAACTATTGTAAACATCAGATTTTTTTCTGCATAAATGACATAGTGTAATTTATTCCTTAATTGGTTATGAGACAGATTTTTAAGTAAGTTATGAGAAATCTAGGCTTATCAGAAAATATTTTAAGATTAAAGATATTTTCCAGTTGTGATTTTGAATGAAAGGTAGTTACATAATAAAAGAGAAATAACTGAATTGTTTCTGTGGCTGATTACATGAGACATTGCTATTAACAGCCAAATCTTTTATTTCTATAAATTTAAAATTAAAATGAGGCAAATTACACCACTGGAAGGGTTTAATATCACACGTGAGATATTTGAAAGGAAAACATAAGATTGCTATTAGAGGTTCTTTCCCAAAGTACAATAGATTTGCCACAGCCTCAACTTTTCATTTCCATTTCTATTAATTTTCTTGGTTACTAAACTGTGATTTAAAATTGAGCATGTGAGTATAAAAATAGGATTCAAATGCGAACAAATTTGACTGTAAAAAAAGGTACAAAGGAAAGTATGTATCTATAGAACATAGAAAAGGTAGCACTGCCAGTAAAATCCAGACACCAGAATGAAATATACTCTTAATCAGCATCCTCTGGAAAGCTGCATGAGCTCTGAACTAGAAGAGCTGCCTGATAGTATTTAAGAAGCAATGAAAGGAAGACGCCCATATGCTGCAAAGCATCCCTCAGGCTCAAATGGTCTTTTGGATTTAGTTCAGTGTTTGTGGCTGCCACACAAGCCACAGGGGACCTTCCCCTTATTCTAGCCTAAGGATTTCAAAATAGCTTCCTCGCTAAGAGTAAAAGACAAAAGCTGCTTTAGCTGTGCTTGAACACAGTGTTAAGTGAGATCACCTTTATTGCAGGGGGACAGTACCTGAGACACTGGTAGTGAGGGGCTGTGGTTTATCAGCTGCTCCACAGGACAACAGCATAGGCCAGTAACCAGCAAGCACTAGCTCTGTCTCAGCAGGCACCTATCTCTTGTGGAAATAGTGACTGCAGTTACTTGCTTGCAGATGATATTAAGTGCATGACATGGAATATACTGATATACAATAAGCACATGCATCCTCAGGGACATTATTCAAATTTCTCTCATAAGCTTGTCCTAAAGCTTGTCCATCTTTTACCTAAGAGCAGTGAATAAAGGACAAATGGAGAAAATTTTGTCAGAATTATTTTATAACACTCTCAGCCTTTGAAGTTTTGGAAGCAACTCCAGCTTGCTCTCTCATGCCTAAGATCTAAATAAAGCAGGTAAAATGGGTCAAGGAGATTTAAAAGGTCAGCCAAGCTGTTTTTACCTGCTGCAAATCATTTTTTAAAAGTATGTTTTTATGAGTTCTAAACTCTTAAATTTTCTGAGGTTACTTTATTACACCACTTTATTGTATAGGAATTCTTCTCAACATTATATTTGTACTCAGAACTTTCCAACAGCCTAAAGGTTTCACCAGCCAAATTATCTCCACTCTGAAGGATAATACTTGAAAATATGTCTATTTCCTAATTGAAAGGAAGAGACTATGTATAGTTCAAGTTCAAATTTAATGAATCCAAACATCAGATCAGAAACTGAGCTTTTATCAAAGCTACAGTAAACAGTTACATAACAGGTGATTTTTTTTTTTTTTCTGGGTAGGGAAGGATTACATTTCATCACATAGAAAATTCTGCGCATTCTTCAGAATGTCTTTCAAGGAAAAAGTTTTTCAACAATGATTAAAGTGTAAGAGATTTCAAGATTGTCGTTATTAACACCTTATTTTTTAAATTTTCTGATTGATTTAATGTATGTATTTGTAGTACATGCTAAATGACAGTGTTATTAATCATCTAAGAGAACAAATATTGTGGATTTGAATTCTGCCTCATGCACAACTAGTGAATACGTCAAAGAAGGTTGGCTTCCAAAGGACATACAGCCCATCATCAGGACCAAACTATCACCTGGCTGTGCACTGGAGTCCTAATTCTTGTCTACCATAAGTATGGTCTCCTAAAAGCAGCCAGAGTGATGCTTTAGAAATACAAATATCAGATTTATGCCACCACTGTTCATGCCGTCTACTCCTGATTCAAATACCTCAATAAGTTTGCAGTTCTCTTGAGATATAGAGCCAAATCCTTATTATGATGCATATGGACTTGCATGATAATGGCCAGTTTTTTCCTTTTCTACCTCCTTCCTTGCACATCTAATCTCACATCCAGTGCTTTTCCATATGCTTCTCCCTCTGTCTGGGAAAGTTTTTTCATCCATTATCTTTCTAATTTCTATTCTTTCTTCTGATGCTTGCTCCATGATAAATTCCACATCTCCATGATTAGGTTAATGTTTCCTAGGTTATGTTTTTATATCACCATATAACATACATAAATAATTTAACAGCTGCAATTTTACTTTTTTGCATAAAATTTAAGTCTGCTTAATTAAGCAGGCTTTTTTTTATTTCTGGTGTATGTCAGTTTCAAGTACTCTGTTTAATACATTGTTTAAAGGAGAATGAGTGGAATCACATAATTATTTTTCTTTGTTCTTTTATTTCACAAAATGAATTATATCACCTTTGTTAAAAAGAATAGTTTCAGACCCTGGAACCAAAATCATAGTCTCAAATTAGGATGTGTACAAGTTGAAGGTTTTCTGTTTCTCTGTTCTGGTGTAGACAATTTTTAATTTAAGACTTTTGAGAATTGGCAGGTCAATTTTGATCCCTTTGGAATATTAATATCCAAATTAGTCTTCTCAGGACAAGCAATATTGATAAGATTGTCTTCATATCTACTATAACTCCATATGTAAGCATATTATTTATTTAAAATTATGTATTTTGTTCTCTAATTGTGCCTATTTCATATGGGCATATTCTTGTTTTCATAGGCTATATCCTCTGAATCTCTGAGAAAATTAATTAAAATATATGTTCTAATTGCATCTGGTTCCTTATATTTTATCTCTCTTACTGTGATAGTTATGTTTACCTTTATGATTTGCTATTTTTAAAAAAAGAGAATTCTTATTTTCTGGTTACAGAATAATTTACTACATTTCCTGGTAAAATTGTCTTTTTTCCTGTAGCTTTGCATTTCCATTTTGAATAATCAAAGTTATCCTTTGCTTTGATTTGCTTCATATTGTATCTAAGATAAAACAGTGAAGACTCTTCAAAAACAAATATTCATTTTGTGTAGGAAAACTCAAGCTTTACTGGCAAATGTTACTATGGTCAATGAGTTGGTATATGGGTTAACTGGAAAAATGTAATAGAGGCAACTAATAAATTTAATATTTCCCTGTTAACAGATTTACAGTCAACTCTGTCTTTCCTTTTGCCCATTCTGAGCCTAGGTCCTCTTAGAGCATTCACAGGAATAAATTGTCCCACTTCCACTATAGTGCATTTGCTAAATTGTGGTTTTACCTGCTATAAATTATCCTTAAATGCCATCTCCTACTACTTGAATTGTTTCCCCCAAAAAAGATATGTTGAGGTCCTGATGTCTAGTCCTGTGAATGTGACCCAATTGGAAATAGGATCCTTGAAGATGTTATTAGTTAAGATGAGGCCAAACTGAGACCCTATTATGGACTTCCAGCTTCCAGAACTGTGAGATAATAAGTTTCTGTTGTTTTAAGCCACCAAATTTGTGGTACTTTGTTACAGCAGCTCCAGAAAAATAAGACACCATCTTATTTTGTTTTCCACAAGGTAAATTTTAAATGCACTCTTATTACAATGGACTTTTGTGAGAAGTGAATGGTAAACACCCCATCCTCTCAAAACCAGAAATCTCTATTTTAATATATTAGGGTTGTTATGGTTTTTGCTTGAAACGTGGGTGGTTATATGAGAGGCATACTGGGAGGTATACATCTGGAACTAACATTTTTGTTTTTTTCAGAAAGCAGTCTTAAAGACATTTTGTTGTTGTTTTGGATATTATTTTATTCCCAATATTATTTCATAAGATATTGTAAGCCAATAGATTGTCAATTTATTCCTATTCCCAAAGGAATAGGAACACCTTGGTTACTGGAAGTAGATTCTGGTAATTATTACAGTGTAATGGGCAGATAGCAATTTCTAATAATTGATTTTAACAGAGAAGTGGCATTTTACTTATCCTATCAAAATATTTTTTCTCAAACTTAAGCTTAAATTTTGATAGTTTGATCAGAATAGAAATGCCAAAAAACAGAAAAAGATCTTTAAAGGTTATTAATTTCTTTCTTTCTTTTTTTTTTTTTTTTTTTTGCCATAAAACAAAAATAAGTCTGATGCTTCTGGCCATGACAGAATAACTTGTACCAAATTTGCCCTCTTGCCACAAAAAGCTATACAAATGGATAACATAGATGAGGAAATGTTTTTAGGTTTTGGACAACAGGTAGACCAGGACTGTGGTTCTTAGGAGAAAGGAGACCCATATTCACGGTTTTTCACTCAGATTATCTGCCTGGGCAAAGATTTAAAAATTCAGCACATGGCAGTGGAGCCCAAGTGGAATGCCATGGTCTCTTAGTTTATGAAGCAGTGTGCAAGATTTGAGGACATTGAAATGCTGGGGTACCAGAGAAGAAGGAGCTGCACAAAAGAGAACCATATGAGAGCATGGGAGTATTCACGAGTGCTTGACTACACATTCCCAGAGTAAGACTGCATAGGACCTAGCATAGAACAGCTGCTGGGAAACAGTGGAGTTTCACCCAACTAGAGTGGAGAAAATTCACTGGGAATCAAGAAATCTATATTTATAGGTAAGGATCACATATTTGACAAAGGTTTCTGACATACGACAAGGAAAAATAATAAACCAGAGCTATCAAAGCACAAAAATAAGATTCAACAATATTTTTCAATAATTTTCCTGCCTGCCAGAATAAAACTCAACACCCTTTTTAAAAAAGGATCCATAATTCAGGTTCTTTGCACCTTCCACAATATCCAGCACACAGTTAAAAGTTACATGATATTCAATGAATAAGGAAAAATGTGAACCTTAAACAAGGAGAAAAAATAATCAATAGAAACAAACCCTGGTATGATTCAAATATTAGGAATGGCAGAGAGGACTTAAAATGGCTATTCTTTTTCACTCAACAAGATGTCTTCAAGGTCCACAAAAGGACAAATATTGCATGACCTCACTGATATGAAATAATTAGAATAAGAAAATTCATGCTCAGACACCAGAATAAAGATTATTGGGGTCCAAGGTCGGGGAAGGGAATGGGAGTTAATTCTTAATTGGTACTGAGTTTCTGTCTGGGGTGATGGAAAAGATTTGTATAGTGGTGATGGTAACACAACATCATGAATGTAATTTACACCACTGAATTATATATCTGAATTAAGGAGAATTTCTATGTTGTATATATGTTGTTAGAACAAAAATTTTAAAAGTAAAACAGCTGTAGGACTGTACAATACAAACAGTGAATCCTAATGAAACCTATGGACTATAGTTAAAAGTTCATTTTAATAAGATTCTTTCATAAGTTATAACAAAGGCAACACACTAATGCAAAATGTTAAAAATGGAGGCCAGTATATGGGAAGTCTCTGTTCTGTGCATGATCTTTCTATAAATCTACAACGTCTCTAAAAAAAACCCAAAACATTTTAAATAGATTTAATTCATATGGGAGAAGAGTGATATAATGAGTGGCTAAATGGTGAATCTCAGCATACAAATGGAAATGGACATTATTAAAAAGAACTTAAATGAAATTTTAGAAATAAAAAGTAAAATATCTGAAATAGAAACTTAACTGGATGGGTATAAAGGAAGATTGTATGTAATAGTCCAAAGGGTCCTTGAAATTACGGATAAATAACTGAAATTAACCAATCTAAAGAACGGAGATTTCTTTTTTTAAAAAAAAAAAGCTAAAAAATGTAGAGACTTCAAAGTATCTAAGGACATTAATGGCAGCAAGCTACATATCTCCAAAAGCATTCTGTCCAAAACATAAGAAAAAAAACAGAAAAAAAATTTAATTCTATGTAAAATCTTAGGAAAGAAGAGTCATATGCATTGTTTGTGGTAGTGCAGATTGATGTAAGGATTTTAAGGGAAATTTGAAAATATCTATGTGTTTACCTTCTAATCTAGTAAACCATCTTCTAGGAATCTACTTGAAAATACGCCTCTGACAATATGAAAATACATATGCATAATTTATCCATTCCAGCTTTTTTGTAATAACAAAATATTGGAAACAACCTAAATGTCCATGCAAAGAAGAGTTGTTGAATAAGTTATGCTATCCCAACTCAATAAAGTATTCTGTAGCTATAGAAATAAGATAGATATCTTAGAACTGTTATGGAATGACTTGGGGGTCCAACTTTTAAGTTAAAAAAAATCAAACTGCAAAGGACTGTTGATGGGACATTTCCTTTCTTATAAAAAAGAAACAGAGCTGCTCATTTGTGCAAAAAGGAATACAGGAAGGATAACCCATAAAATGAAGAGGTTAGTTACTTACACAGGTAGGTATGAAAGTGGTAGAAAAAAGAGGTTAGTAGAGATAAATAGAGAGCAACACTCTTGCTCTGTATCTGGAAGTAGGGTGAGACAAGCAAAGTGCCAGGGGTCCTTAAATTTTCTACTCTAGGTACCTCACTTGATTCACCCTAGCTTTGGCCTTGTCTTTTTGTATAGGCTTGACACTTGAAAACAAAGTCATTTTTTAAATACATACATATGTACATACATACATATATATATATATATATATATATACGCAAAAATAGAATCACCCAGGATGAAGATGGAACCCGGAATAGAATAAAAGTAGTATCTAAGAGGCCTATATACAAATGGATAACATTACCACACCAAAGGGGAAGGGAAAGAATAAACATCTAATCTAAAGCTAAATACAAATAACTGTACACAAATATTGTGCTCTAGTTAATAAATCTGTATTTTGCAGGGATATGGTAAGCAACTCTAACTACTATATCGGTATACAGGGATTGGAAAAATAAATAAATATGTGGTAAGAGAAAGAAGGTACAAACAAGGAAAAGGAGAAGCGAGAGTGAACCATGGTGTTAGATTAGAATTAGAGATAGTAGTACAAAATCATGATTTTTAACATACATGCATAGAGATAGAGAACTATTTGGGCACATGGTTTAGTATTCATACATATATTTCCTAGTTTTGTCCACTGTGAGTGCTTATGCACAGAGGCATTGCAATAGCAATGAACATGCCTAGTGCTGTGAGCTTGGTTTCTAAAAATCATTTTCCTATAAAAGAAAGAAGTGCTTCTTCAAGAAGAGTTTGATTCTAGGACTAGACAAGGAAACTTTAAGATGACCCTAGAACATCTTCCAACACTAGAAAATAATCAAATGCTTATTAAGTATAGGTGTGTATTAAAAGACACAGAGGACAACCAAATGTAGCTGTCAGTAAAGTTGGAAAACTTTGAGCAATAAAATTATGAAAGTATTGAATTATGATCTATACTAAAAATAAGTATTGAATCCATACTATTTAATTATGAAGATACACATATATATATATATACATATCTATATACATTTGACAGCTCTCCCATAAAGAAGAATTTCAATTAACAAATGTAAAATAATGAGAGAAGCATAAAATCACAATCACAAAATCATAATTGATACAGGCATGACTCACCAATGGCTGATAAAAGCCATAGGCAACATCTTAAGGAGAAAGAGGATATCATCAGTCTCAAAGTATCTTCCCCCAGCTCTATATTGGTTACAAAAGGAAAAAAAAATAGTAACTTTATAATGGAGAAATCCAGTAGGCACCACCTTAACCAAGTGATCAAAAGTAACAGTAAAAGGAAAAGGCAGATCCACATTGGTAAACTCTGATTTGGTATGTGGTATTCTCCCCCAAAATATATGGCTTTAATCACAAGAAAGCATTGGACAAACTCAAATAGAGATATTCTACAAAATAACAGAGCAGCACTCTTCAAAGATGCTTAGGGCATGAAATACAAGAATGGGGAACTGTCACAGTTTGGAGGAAGCTATGGAGACACAACTATTAAATGCAAGGTGGGATCCCAGATTGTATTCTAGAACAGGAAAATGACAGTAAGGGGAAAAACTAATGAAATTTTAATAAGGTCTACAGTTTAGTTAATAGTATTGTACCATTGTTAATTACCTTATTTTGATAATTGTATCATGGTTTTTTAAATTAATACGTCTAGGGGAAGTTGGATGCAGGGTATTCAGGAATTCCCTATACTGTTTTGACTTCTTTGAAAGTCTAAATAACTACAAAAGTCTACTACGTACTTTAACACACAAAGTTAAAAAAAGAATGGGAAAAATTGGAATCCTGTATTTTATGCATGATTGTTCTGTAAATCCACAAATTCTCTAATATATTTAAAAAAAAGCATGTTTTTCGTTGCAGTCCCTAAATCAGTAACTGTGGCCAAAGGATGGGATGTTCTTAAGCTGGAACACATGCCCTAAAACCAGATACCGAAGACTGCGTCAGTTTCTCTCAAGAAGTTTATGCTATATGGGCAAGGTACAGTTGTTCAAATGAAAACTGGGATTTCCAAGGGATACAAACAAACAAACAAAAGTCAAAACACTGATATTGGAGAACCAATCACTGCAACCATTACTGTATCATCATGTGGACATTCCATGTGCTTACCTGATAGACTAGGAGTAAAATGTTTTGTTTTGTTTTTCTTAAATATATTCTACTTCCCACCTTTCCCAGTATTAAGGTTTATAACACACAATGTCTGTGATGTGTGTGTGTGTGTGTGTGTGTGTGTGTGTGTGTGTGTGTGTATGTCTTTCCTGAAGAGTGGATGCATAACATTCTCCAAATATTAAAAGAAATCTGTGATCCCAAATTGTCAAGAACCACTAAAATTTAGGTAACAATCTTAGATAAGCTGGTTCTTGCTTCTCTTCTAATGTTTTCCAAATCTACATCCATTCACCAACACAAACACAACTCATACCATTCCCTTTTTTCATTCTGGGCTAGTTCAAGCCTTGGGTTCCTTCCTTCTGCCTGACATGCCCTTCCACCCCTTAAACTTGGTAAACCCTAAGTCTGCTTTAAGACTCACTTCAAATACAGCTCCCCAGTGGAGCTTCTCTTCAATAGTCTCTGCTTGCTCTTTTGTACCCCTTGTCCCATAACAAGTATATATTCCACTGAATTGTCACCCTTTGTTTGCATGTCCCATTCTCAATGAGACTGTGAGCAATTTAGCACAGGGTTTGTGCCTTTCTTATTCACCTTTACATCAGCTGTGCTGGCTTATTAAACCCTGTTCAGAGAACATACATCCACTGATAGGCTTAGTTGTCAACAAAGTGTCAATAGAGAATGTGCAGGTGCTTTGTGAGAGGGCACTGTTATTATTACTATTATTTTGATTATTGATTTCAGAGAGCCTTTTCTCATTCCCCAATTATTAGCTATGTACCTAAAGGACAAGATGGTAAAATATAGATCTTTGAATAAATGAGGTGATCTGGTTTTAAATCTGGGGAATTAATACAATATGTCCCAAAATCTAGATATTAAGAATCTTAAGATTTGATGTTTGCTAAATGCTTTCTAAATGACAGCCATTATGCTAAGTGGTCTATATATATTATTTCATTTGGGAAAAAGAGAATGAAAACTCAGTAACCTGTGGAATAACATTGAACAGTTTAATATTTGTGTAATTAGAATCCCAGCAGAAGGGGAGAAAGAAAGAGATTAGGTCAGAGAAAACTGAAGAAATGAGGTTAAAATTTCATTACGTTGGTGAAAAACATCGACCTACACATCCAAAATGCCTAGCAAAGCCCAATTAAGTTAAATCAAAGTAAATGATGCATAGGTGCATCATAGTCAAACTGTTGAAAACCAAAGCATCCCATTACGGAGAAAAGTTATGCTAGTCTTTCCAATTATTTTCTACTGCTTGTTATTAATATCGTATGGGGGGAAATGACAAATTGACTACTTTTTGAACAAATTTAGAAAGACTGACTGATGCATTCTTTGTGACAGTTTATGCCACAGATCCCCAACTTCTTGCCAGTTTGTGTTGCCCTTTTAAATTCTCATTAGCTACTCAACTTTTTATAAAGCTATACGACAAGTTACCTAATGGCTTCCTGGCTGCATACTCGTATTGTACTTCTCCAGCACTTCTTGTACCAGGAATTCTTGTCCTTTTTTGTTGTTGTTATTTAGCTTGGACATATTCAACAGGATAACATCATGACAAGTAAAGCAAAACTTTGTCCAAGTCACATAGTTCATTTTATTGAATGGATCCTTTTTTTGTCATATTTTATTACTGCACTATGTACCTTCATCATTTCATCCACTAGCTCGTACATTTCATACTCCTCTACTTATCAAATCCTATATCCACTCTATTAGAGTATTTAGTTTACTGCTTCCAAAAGGTTTTAAATATAATTGAGAGTCAGTAAAATAAAATTTCAACATGACCTGTGCACATACATATAAGGGATTAATTCCCCTAAATCCCTGAAAGATCTGTGAACTACACGCTTCTTAGTATTAAAAGCAGTTCCTTGAACACTGATGCTAGCTCATTCATTATCACCAACTCCTTCCTTTAAAGATTGTAAATATGCCTATAAAAACTAATGCCTTTTTCTTATTATTTTCCTTGGTTCTATGTGATTCACCTGTCTTCTTGAATTTACTCCTGATTTTTGCCTAAGCTGTGTTTTGTACCATTTCTGGTCTATAATTAACATAATTTTCTTTTCCCTATGGAAAAGATTGTTCATTTTCTTCCTGAGATCTCTCCAAACATTCCTGGAACCAGCAAACCCCATCCACAATGTGAGAAGTTAGTAACTTACTCTACCTCTGGGAAGGCAAAATTCACATTATAGTAAAATAAACACCGAACATTTACAACAAGTGTTAAGGGGAACA
This sequence comes from Choloepus didactylus, assembly GCF_015220235.1. Lineage (NCBI taxonomy): Eukaryota > Metazoa > Chordata > Mammalia > Pilosa > Megalonychidae > Choloepus > Choloepus didactylus. The sequence goes on from NC_051310.1 coordinate 176,321,308, forward strand.
GCATGTGACTCAGAATTTTATAGAAGGTATATGATCAATTTAAATACTGCCTCGAGCTTTTCCTGGAGTTGCACTTCAATTGCCAGTCAGAGCTTAGCAATTTATCATAATTTAAATAGAAAATTTTAAACTATATTTAGTTCAACTGATGCAGTCTGAAAGTTATCAACATCAGAACTACCTTCCATCAGTAATTTGGGGACTGTCATTTCCTTACTAGTCTATAGGAAATGTGCCAGATCCTTAGTCATTAACTCTGTTTCCCATGGAGATGTGGTGGCAGACCTCAGGAGAAATACAAATATAAGCTACAGCCACCTCTCCAGATTTGACAAGAGGAAAATCCACAGCTCTAAGACTCTGGGCTTCTGCCATAAGCAATCTCATATAAATAACTGTGAACTTTGGATATATGGGAATACTGAAATTCAAATGAGAATTGGAGAACTCCAAGGTTCATTTAAACATCCAGAATGAAATATGTTTAGCAGGGCTACTATCATGACACAGCTGATTTCCTGGGGTCAGAGCCTGTCGATAGCCAGATTATACCTAAAGTAGCTCTGCTTATTCCATGTATCAGGACCATTTGGATTAAAAAAAACTGATGTAAAAGAAAAAAAAAAAAAAGTGGGTTGTTGATACTGAAAACTGTTAAAAATCATTGCTTAGGCAAAAATCCTACAATCAGACATATGAATTGAAGTATTTTACTTAATGACAGAGTAGCATTCCCTCAATTCATATGTCATCTGTTGGCATTTTCTAGCATTGGTTAAAAACAAAAAAGGAAAAACAGTGTGTTACCCCAAATAAGAATCATAGACAGGATGGCTATATAATTTATTATCCAAACCAGAACACTTTCAGAATGAAGAGAAATACTTTTGAGTAAGTCATAAATTGGAATTGTCCTGAGCAAATCAAGACATACGGTCCTCTGAGGTTTGGAGGATGTACATCTACCGAGTTCTCTTTTTGAAAGTAACGCACGTTGCTCTCACTGATGTTTAATCTATTCAAATAATCTTCCTATTCTCACAAATAAATGAGTATTTTAAATAAAACAAATAATGTGAATCCATGTTACTTGTATTGGTCCAACCTTTTGAAGTTGTTTTAAATACTTCTAGTTATCTGTGGCTTTTGAAGGACATTTGGCAATTATTTCTTGGTTTCTAAATATAAATGTCTAGTTAGATTGAATCCAAGTAATGTGGACAGCAAAATGAATAGTTTTTCAAAGATCATATTGAACGAAAGTTTAATTTGAATGCAAAGCACTTTATTTTCATAGAAAAGGAAACATATAATTTTATTCCTAAATGACATATTTTATAGCCAGTTTTTGGAAATATTTCTAAGTCTCAATGAACATCATCACTGTAGTAATTATTAAAGTAGCTGATACTCCATAGTGCTTCATTTGAGGTATTTATTTAACATCCCACGTTGTATCTATTTTCATTTCCTGATAATTACTAGAATTGCAGTCTGAGGACTTATATTTCATTGAAGAAATCCAAGCCTGCTGCCATAAATTTGGGTAAGTCACATGATTCACATCAGCCCTTTGATATAATGATGCAGAACAAACATTTAACACTCAGAGCAACTTCTGATAGTCTTTGCTCATATGATCTTCATGGCTATTGAGAATGTGGCCAAAATGAAGTTCCTTCCCAGAATTCTTATTTCAAAATCAAACTTCATTATACACCTGAAATAACTTGAGATGCTTGGCTATTATGTACAGATTTACTGACATTTTATTTCAAGTTTTGGGTGTGAAAATTTTTGCTTTTGTCTCACGACTAGGAGAAGGCTAAACTTAAGGGATTTTTATAATTTGCACTTGATAGGTATATGACATACCTGAATCTCCCGTAATTCATTCTTAACAAGGTTTGGGCTATATAACTGCTGACACTGTAGCCTCTATTATGATTCTTTGGACCATAGCAAAGTAGAGGCTGTCCTGGGTCTGATTTGCAACTTTTCTCTTTTTGTTTAATACTGGTTGCAGGAACATAATTCATAAGAAAGGAACGCTACTTCCTATTTTAAGAGTGGCCATTTGGAAAGTTTTATTTCCCTAGCCAATGCCCATATTTTGAATCAGCGTCTTTATTCTTTCCAGATTTATGTGATTTTCTTATTTTATATAATTGTTTGATTCCTGACTACAAAGAGTCTTTTATGCTTCACCCTGTGCCTGAATGTTTTCCTTAAGCCATGACATGATTCCACATCACCTTCTCACCCCAGTTCTATCTAATTTAATTGTAAGAAAAGTAATTTACTTCCCAAATGATTCTGATTAGAAAACTTCCATGTTGTGAAGAATTTACCATCCTTTATTCTACACATAAATTATTACGTGATGGCTGACTTCTTTGCTCAACTTTTTGCTGTCCTATGATTCACATCACTATGTCTGTCTTGGAATGAAAAATTCTGAAGGGCAACCCCTGTTTTTTTTTCTAACTTGCTTTGGACAGTACCAAAAGTGCTACTAAGTACAATTTTGATGAATAAATATTATTTTCTATCATGAAAATGATCTTTCCTTTAGGGGCAATTCTATCTCCAAGTGGAATTTGGCAACACCACCATGAGTGGTTTTTTAGTTCTTTGTGATACAGTTATGGATTTCTTAACGGCTAAATATTTAAAACAAAATTTAAAATGTATCTAATTGTACTTCATATTTATTTGAACAATTTGGCTTACAAATTAGCTGTATTATAGCTTCTCATAATTTCAAAAATTTATTTTACTCATTGGAAAAATGTTCACCAGTTTAATAAAGCAATACAAGATAGTTTACTACATAAAGCCATACTAAAACTCTATTGGGGAAAAGAGGGTTAAAAGCAGAGGATGACACATATTTCTGAAACTATTTACATTTCAGCATGAAAAAAAAGTAATTGGTGACTATGGTGACCTGAAAGACTGTAATGAGAGCAGCGTCTGTCTAATGCACCTGTTGAATTATGTCTAAAATATTTTATTTCTCAGTGGCAAAGAGGGTTCTGTTCTCCACATCATTTATGCATGTGCTCTACTCCCATTGAAAATTAAAATAGTTATGCTGTACTTTAGCAGCATAAGGTAGTTCGTGTACTTGCCAGAATGGATGATACACAGACACCTTTTCAGATGTCCGGGTCTGTAGAGAGTTCTCTGTCTATGTGTGATTTTTCACATCTTGGCTCACAGTTCTAAATGCAAATCCAACACTAAGGGACACTGAATTTATGACACACAGGAGATCTGTTAATTCTGTGGACAAGGATTAAGTTTTTTCATGTAGTCATCTTTTTTCAATGAGGAAAAATGATATACAAAAATCTGAGAGTGTAATTTAATTAATTTTGAATGGTTTAATTCAATTTTTAAAATGAAATTCTAATAACTTTCTGGTTGCAGTTTTGTCTCTTCATTTTTGAAATGGCACCTAGAAATAAATTTTATTTAATGCATGAAAACAGATGAATTCCTTCATTTACCAGCTGGCTGGTAATAACAGAGGGATAGACTAAGTGACAAATTAATAATGCTAAGACCAATTACAGCCTTACATTCTAAAAAAATACATTAATTAAAATGCAATGTTTTCCTTTGTTCACTATGATCACTTTTTGGAATGTATGGAAATCTTAGTTTAATAATTAAGTAGAATTCTATTAGGAAGAGGAGGGGGAACTTGAAATGAGGGTGAACAATTCTGTTCAAGTAACTGCAAATGGTAAGGTTTAATTCACACCCATGGTATTCTTCTCTTAATGAAAATATAGGCCCAGGATATATCACTCTTGTGGCATATATATGCCACATTTTGCCATATATGTGGCAAAACAGTATATGCTTATAGTCTTCAGCTTTACACCATTTTTGTGAATTTAATGGGAAGGTTATTCAGAGCAAAATTCTACTTTTTGTTTTGTTGTCAAGACATATGGCATGCTTCATCCAGTGATGGCCAGATATAATACTGAAAACAAAATTGAATATTTTCTTTATTCTTTATGATTGTCAATAGTCATCAGGTTCTCTACATGTGGGGCTCTATCATCATTCTGGTTGTAGGCTGCCCCATTATGTAACCTTCTACATGAAAGCTATTTTAATTTGCCTAAAAACTTATAACATAATGATAAGACCTTGGAATAATTTAGTATTCTGTCTTGTAAGTTATTTATGGCCAAAATAATGCTTTCACTTTTTAAAAATAATTGTTTGTGTTTGAATGGATTAATGATAGAACATTCTTTAAAAACTAGATTAGATTATGAGTCTTTTTGATGGTTTTTTTTTCATATTTCTCACATATAATGATGAATAATTGTTAGCTATTGAAAACATAGGTAAGTGATATTGGAATTTAGACAATAATATGCTTGGCTGATTGTTGGAAATTTTTACAATATTTATAGATCATAAATAATTATTTTAATTCATTTTAAAAAGCATTATTTTTCAAGTGACTAGGTCTCATTAATACCAAAAATTCAACTTTCCGAATTGTAATTGATTTCTGCTTCCAGACTTCCACATGGGTTCTTCCACCTTGGAATGAAATTGGCCCCTTAGAAAACTTGATGTTCCCCTGTGCTGAGTCCTGGAGGCCACAATTAAAACTTAAAATGCCAAAATTGAAAAGAAAAAATCAAAACTCAAAGTACCATATGTGACTGAAGTTCACAGCTATGTGGTCTGTACTGATCTGGATATATTATGTCCCCTCAAAAACCATGTTTTAATCCAATCTTGTGGGATGTTTGGATAGGTTGTTTCCAAGGAGAGGTGACTTACCCAACTGCAGGTGAAGCATTTTGATTAAATTATTTCCATGGAGATGTGGACCCTGCCCATTCAAAGTGGGTCTTAATTAAATCACTGGAGTCCTATAAGAGAGCTTACAGACAGAAGAAGCTCAGAGGAGCTGAGAGAGACTTTTGGAGAGACACTTTGGAGCTGACAGAGATGCTCAGAGATGCTTGGAGTTGTGGACAGAGGAACATTTGGAGATGCTAAGCTAAGGACACACAGGAGCTGAGAGAGGAGCTGAAACATAAACCAGGACAAGCAGATTCCAGACATGTTCCTTCCCAGCTCACAGAGATGTTCTGGATGTCATCGGCCTTTCTTAAGTGAAGGTATCCTCTTATTGAGGCCTTAGTTTGGATGCTTTTATGGCCATAGAACTGTAAATGTGCTACTTAATAATCCCCGTTTATAAAAGCCAATCCATTTCTGGTATTTTGAATAACAACATCATTAGAAAACTGGAACATGGTCTTACAACAAGCAAGCAAACAAACAAAAAACAATACCCTAGATCCACAAAGAAGAAGTTTGCTGGCATATTTCTTTGATCCAAGCCATCCTTAACACTCTCTGATGATGTGTCTACTTGCCCTCTCCTCTGAGGGCATTCATTCATTCTGTTTATACTTGTGTTCACTTTATAGTAGATGTCTTCATTCCCATATCACATTTTACTGATGGGGTATTTTGATATAGAAGATTGAACACATTCTTGTTTTTTGTTTTTTTTACTACTGTGAACTTTGAGAAGGTTATTGTACCAGTTTGGTACACTGAGCTATGCTCTATCTTAGAGTTCAAATGAGTCTGAATACCTCTTCTTTTCCCCATTAGTTTTGCTGTTGTTGCTGTTTCTTAGTATTAATATTAATACTTAATCAAAGAATATAATCATTAGTAGAGCTTAGCACTCAGGTTAAGTGAAGGACAGTGATTAGATGCCTTTTTCCTAATTGTGAGCAACCTGCTTAACATAGTTACAAACTCTTAAAACCTACCAAAGAATCTAGAAAGCAACTATCCTGACCTAAGGAATTAACTGTCTAATTACATCAATTTATATTAGTTGGTAGTGGCTTTGGCTTCTTTTACACCTTTAGTGGGTAAAGCAATTAGTATGTTTGAGGAAATCAAAATGGCGGTCATTCTCTTGCCCTCATGGAACTTCGTCTAGGAGAGTAGAAAGAAGCATGCTGAAAAAAAAAAAGCTGCATGAAGGATGTGAACTGAGCATAGTAACTAAGGTACAAGCAAAGATTTTGAGTAAAAAAGAGTCTACTTCAACCAGTGTTGATCAGGGAAACAATATCTGAAGGGGACTATGAGGAAACCACAAATTTCCTCCAAAAGATTTAGATACATATGTGTGATAAGGAGATTGCGGTGGAGTCAGGGAGATTCTGAAGGTATTTCTAGTAAAATGCGATGAATTTATGCACCAAGATACGAAAGAACCAGATGATTGATCACTCAGCGTGTATTTAATGACTAAGTATGATATATATCTAACCAGGTGTGCTAGAGCTAGAGAATCTATGGGAAAATAAAAACACAAAAAACAGATTTGAGTCTAGAAGTTAAAGGGCATGACCTTGAATGCAAGACAGAGTAATTTGGATTTTATTTGGCAGGAATTGGGGTGTTTTGAATGAGTTCAAGCAGTCACAGCAACACTGTAGGATTATCTCTTGGTAGTACTGTGTTGCCAGCCCCAAAGGACTAGAAGCAATAAGCAAGAGGCCAGTTAAGGGGACATTACAACTGAAAATGCAGGAGATAATATTGTGTAAGGTAGTAAAATGGCTATAGAACTAAAGAAGAAATGGGTTTAGGAGAATGCAGAAAAAAAGACAATAAAACTTTATTGTTAGCTCTGAACCATCCATAGTTCAAGCCCTAGTTATATTGTTCTGTTGCATTTCCAGCCCTCAAACCACATAAAAGTGTTTCATTAAATATTCTTCTGTTATTCTCTTGTTAAATAGTACATAAATTATTTATTAAAAACATAAAATGCTTATTTAATAAATTAAAAGCAAAGTATATAAATATGAAAATTAACCATAACTCATCCCAGAAATATAGAGTATATATTTGTAATACATTTCTAGCTGTAAATTAATTATAGTACAATTATTTTTTAATTTTAAGTTTTGTATAATTAATATACAAAATATCTGGTTTAATAATCTGCTTTTAAAACAAACTTGTTTCAGGATTGTTGTTCTGAGACATTAGTCTTTTAAAAACCAATTTCATTGTTAAATATTATAGCATATAACTTAGTTACATATCATCTATGGTTAAGCATTTCAGTTGCTTCTAACTATTTGGCTTTTTATATTGCATTGTTAAGATCTCTATTCTTAAAATCCTTGTGCACATTTCTAGGTTTTTCCTTGGTATGAACTTCTACGTGCAGCATTAAATTAGAAAGTTTATTTTACGTCACCATCAGATAAAGTTAAAAAGTAGTCACTCCATCACATTTAAACATTGCTGTCGTTTTCCAAGAGCTTTGCTAATTTGATATAATAAAAATGATTTTGTGGTGCTTTATTTTTCATTTATTTCACTAGTGGATTGATATTTCTTGGTATTTATTAATAATTAACATAACCTGTCTGAGATTTCTGTATAATGGCTTTTTCTCAGGTCTAATTTAGTTGTATTAGTCATTTGTATAGGTAATATGGATCAATTTTCAGTGATATTTTGCATAATATTTTCAACTGTGTCTCTAAGTAATTTCTTACATAAACACTGGGGCTGAAAAAGTCTTGCTTCCATAACAATAATTTTTCTCACTTTGTCTTTTTTTTAATTTTTTTTATATTTAATGGGTCATTATTTGGAGTTTATTTTATTTTGGTAAAGATACAAATGGTTTCTTTTGGTAAAAAGTAACCTCAAGGTTATTGTTTTATTGCTATTTAGGATATTGACCAGCTTTGTATGTGACCTGGCACTATTACTACTATTTTTATTTTTTATTTTTTTAATTAGAGAAGTTGTAGGCTTATAGAAAAACCATGCAGAAACTACAAAGTTCCCATATAATCCCATTATTGATACTTTGCATTAGTGTGGCACATTTGTTACAATTGTACTCATATATACAACCAACCTAAAATTTCCTCTTTTAACTACATTCAAGTACAAAATTCAGTGCTGTAAATTAAGTTCACAGTGTTGTGCTACCATTACCATCATCCATTGTCAAAACTTTTCCATCACCTCAAATAGAAAGTATGTATAATTTAAGCACTAATTCCCATTTCCTACCCCAACCTCTCCCCTGGTAACCTATATTCTAGCTTCTGATTCCATGAATTTGCTTATTCTAAGTATTTCATGTCAGTGAGATCATTCAGCATTTTTTCTTTTGTGTCTTGCTTATTTTCACTCAACAAGTGGCTATTTCATCTTCTCTTCCTTTGGTCCATATATTACTGAGTGTATGAAACAATATGTCTGACTAACCATAGGAAATTATACATTGAGGTACCATTAAAATTTATTCTCAGATTATTTTTAAATTTTTGTATTTTCTTATGATTTATATTTTCTTTGCATTATATTCATAAACGGGATTATTCTGAAATTTTCTTCATATTGCATTTGTTGAGTTTCTGATTAAGAGTATATAGGGTAAAGAAAATAATTTGAAAATATGTTTTTCTAAACTGATGAATACTTTAAATGTAAATTTATAGCATGGGAATTGTGCATTACTGGAAAGAGTGAACAAATGCACTGGAAAATTTCTAATCCCTGTGGCAAAAACAACAACAACAACATTTTACTCTTTTTTATGTTTAATCATCCATTTAGCATTTTGTCTCTGAAAAGTATAAATTTCCTACAGATTTTTTCAAATATATTGGAATAAAAAGGAGGGTAGTTTGTTTTTAAAATATTATCCTATTATAACCAGTTTTCTTTACTGTTTGTTCTTATCTTTGAAACTCTAGGACTTAGCAATTGTACTCTGTCCTGTATTTTATATGAATAATTTTTCATTTTCATTTTTTCTTTCTATATTATGCTTTTTCTAACTTATTTGTCTGATAAAATTCATTTATTGCATCAATTTATTAATTTTACTAATTCATTAAAATGTTCATGATTAGAACATATTGCAGACTTTGAATTTTCTTTTAATATGTTAGTAATTTTCTTTTTGCACTTTGAATAAGTAGTGTTTAAATTCTTATTATTATCAAAGACCTTCAATTACGTTTTTGCTTGCCTTTTTAATCCAATAATACTTAAAGGACTGCAAATATTTTAAATGTTAAATGATTGCAGCTTTTTTTCATTAGCACTGTGCTTTTTACATTTGGTCAGAGATATAGACTGCATTGCTTTTTGTAATATAACCTTGTTAAATATATTTTTGCCGATTTTTATACAATAAACAAATACGTAATTATACAAATAAAAACATAATTACATAACTCCCCTCCCTCAGATTTATAAAATAATAGCATTGTACTCTATTAAGTTCAGGTACTTTTTAAAAAGATAAAATGTTATTGGTATATTTGAGAATGACTAGTGTACTCCCTCTGATCCTATATTCCCTTTCTCCAAATGTAATCATTATCACAAATTCAATGGTGAACAATTCATGTTTTAAAGTAACCCTAATATTAATTATTGTGTCTATATTGTTGCTTACCTCTACATGCCATATATCACTGTTTTGCAAGCATTAAGAATATAAATAAGTTGTGTATTATATCTGCCATTCTGCAACATGACTTTTTTATGTTTGTTAAATGAAGTGAATTATCCATGTTGACTTTATAGCTCTAGTCTATCTTTTCTGTCTACAGAATAATATTCCACAATTATTTATTAATTCTTCTTTTGATGAAAATATGCATCATTTATTTTTTTTTAATTTCAAGCAATGCTGTCATAACTATGACTTCTTTTGCATATGTGTGTAGTACTCTTATGACATGTACCTAGAAATGAAACTGCTGGATTTTAGGTGTAAACATCTTTGCTTTTATTGTTTGTAGCAATTTATGCTTTAACTGTCAGTATGTGAGTTCCTTTTCTCCATGTTTCCCCAATGTCCTAAAAGTTCCCACTTTAAGAACTATGAACAGCAACAGCACTTATCAAGGTCTTTGACAATAATTTAAGCACTCCTTTTCAAAATGCAAAAGTTGTCAAACTTTTAATTTTAAAACCAATTGATAAATGTGAAATTGAGACTACTAGTATTTTCACTTACATGATTACTAGCTATTTGGAGAGTACTCTATTTATAATTATCCATACTTTCCTGAAATATAAATTATTTCTAAACTTTTGCTTTAAATTATTGTGTTGTCTAATACTGACTTGCAGAATTCCACATAGTTTGGACACCAGTTCTATGAAAGTTTCTCAAATATCATTTCCTAGCTTGTGGCTGGTATTTTCATATTTTATGGTTCAATTTTCACAGCAGAATTTCAATGTATTCAAATGTCACTATTTTATTTTATTGTTTATGCTTATTTATATTTTTCCTAGGAAATTCTCCCAGTTTAGAAAGTCTTAAAGTTTTTGCCTATATTGTCTTTTAAAAGTTTGGAACTTTTCTAAGTGGATATCTAATTGCTTTTTATTGATTGATTGTCCCTTTCCTTGCTGATTTGAATTGTAAGGTCATCACTCTGTTCCAAACTGTCCTGTACTCTAACCTATCCTCCTGCATTGGAATTCTTCAAAATACACTTTTAATACTCCCTTGCAAGAGGGCTTATTTTAGGTTTTACCATCAGAAGACACTTGAAATAATCAGAAGATGGGAGGAAGAGAGAGGTTGCCTGCTTCTAAAAGTTGCTGGCAGTTGTTGCCTATTACTGTGATGGCAGTAGGTGGAAAGGGATTCCTGACTCTAGTAGCTCAGCGGCAGAACTCTTTTTGTGGTGAAGATGGCATCTTTTCAGTAATGTCAGAACTGACTGCAACAGCATCTCAAACACTTGCAGCAGTAGGCAATAGATAATGAGATCCAGCCCCAAGAGCATCACCATTTCTTCCTTTTTGTCTCTCTGGCTGGCACTCCATCCACACTCTTATTCTTCTATAGCTTACAACAGCTCATAACAAATTCTCTGTATAAAAACTGCATTAGTCAGGGTTCTCTAGGGAAGCAGACCAACAGGAGATATCTCTAAGTACTATGAAATTTTTATAAGGATTATCTCACTCAACTGGGGATGCGTAAGTCCAAATTCCATAAGGCACACTGCAAGCTAGGAAATCCAAAGAAGGTTTTCAATGAATTTCTCAGGAGAAGCTGGCTGGCTGAAGTAGAGATGGAATTTCTCTCTTCTGACTACTGAAATCATCAGTTCTCCTTTTGAAGTCTTCAACTGATTGGATGAGGCTTCTGTCATTATTGAAGGCAATCTCCTCAGTTGAATGCAGATGTAATCAGCCATAGATACAATTAACATACTGATGATTTCAGTCCATGAAATTTATTCACAGTATCAATCAGGCCAGTGCTTGCCTTGACCAAACAACTAGACACCAAAACCTGGCAGTTGACACATGAACTTAATATAGTGTTCTATCTTTTCTCATCTGTATTTTGATTAATAAACTGATTCTGTTTCTCATCCTTCTATTTAGTTTAGTTCTTTTCTGTGTAGGATTTCAGATGTCCTGTCTTCTAGTTCACTGATCCTTTCTTCTGCCTCTTCAAATGTACTGTTGTGAGACTCCGTTGTGTTTTTCATCTCTTCTGTTTTGCCTTTCATTACCATAAGTTCTGCCATTTTTTTTTCAAGCTTTCAAGTTCTTCTGTATGGACATGCTGTCTTTTTTATATCCGTCATCTCTTAGGCTACATTTCCTTCAACTCTTTGAATTCATTTAGAAAATATTTTTGAACATCTTTAGTTGTTTCAACTCCTGTATCTCAGTTGAGGTGTTAGTTTGTTCTTTTGACTGGGCCATATATTTGTGCTTCCTGGTATGAGTAGTTTATTCTGGTGGTCATTTTCTCTCTTTTACCTAGGGTTTTCTTCTTCTTCTTTTTTTTTTTTTTTTTTTTTTTTTTTTTTTTTACTTTTTATTTTGAAATAAATTCAAACTTACAGGACAGTTGCAAAAACAATACAAACCCGAAACACAGAACTCCAGCACACCCCAACCCCCCTCCACCAATACCCAGATCCACCAACTCTGACATTCTGTCACTTTACCATTTCTTCCTTTCTTTCCCTCCCTCCCTGCCTCCCTATCGTCCATCATCTATTGCTCTGTCTTCTAAACATATGATAGCAAGCTGCACACATCCTTGAACAAATAATATAATTCACATATACATTTCCTATGAATAAGAATATTCATTTATGCAATCATCTTAAGTATAGTTAAGAAGTTCAAGAAATTTAACATTGATATAAAGCTTACATTCTATGTTTCATTTTTTTTTTCTTATGTCCCAATTGTGTCCTTTTGAGCCTTTTCTCCTCCATTCCCAGATCCCATCCAGGATCGTCTTTGGCATTTAATTGTCACTGCCTATCCAGACTGTCTTTTTTTTTTCAATTGTGGAAACATATATACAGCATAAATCCTCCCATTCCAACCCCCTCCAAGCATTCCATTTAGTGGTGGGATTAATCACATTCACAATGTTGCAATGCCATCACCTTCCCACCATCCATTACTAGAAATTTCCTGTCACTCCAAACAGAAACCCTACACTCATTTCTTACTAACTCCCCATTGCCCCTTCCCCCACTTCTTGTAACCCATACTATTCATCTATTTATTCTTTGTGTTTACTGTGGGGCTTAAATTTAACCTCTTAAATCTATAAAAATCTTGTTTTCTTTGATACCAGCTTAACTTCAGTAGGACACATAAACTATGTTCCTATACTCCTCCATTCCCCCAGCTTTATGTAGTTCTTGTCAAAAGTCACCTATTTTACATTGAGTCCAAAACCACTGATTTACCATTACACTTTATGTATTTTAGATCCTGTAGGAAGTAAATAGTGGAGTTATAAATCAAAAATACAGTAGTATTGGTATTTATATTTACCATGTGATCTTTACTGGAAATCTTTATTTCTTTATGTGGTTTCAGTCAATTGTTTAGTGTCCCTTCCTTTCAACCTGCACAGTTCCCTTTAGCATTTCTTATAGGACTGATCTATTGGTTATGAAGTCCCTCAGCTTTTGATTATCCAGGAATGTTTTCATCTCCCCCTCATTTTTAACCTCCAGGTGTTTGTGAATTTTCTAAGTCTCTGATGGTTATTGACTTCTGATTGTATTCCATTGTGGTCAGAGAATGTGCTTTGAATAATTTCAATGTTTTTAAATTTATTGAGGCTTGTCTCATGTTCCAGCATATGGTCTATTCTGGAGAAAGTTCCATGAGCACTAGAGAAGAATGTGTATCCTGGTAATTTGGGATGTAATGTTCTATGTATGTCTTTTAAATCAAATTCATTTATCAGATTGTTTAGATTTTCAATTCCCTTATTGGTCTTCTGTCTGGTTGATCTATCTATAGGAGAGAGTGATGTGTTGAAGTCTCCCACAATTATTGTGGAAACATCCATTGCTTCCCTTAGTTTTGCCAGTTTGTCTTATGTATTTTGTGGCATCTTGATTGGGTACATAAACATTTATGATCATTATTTCTTCTTATTGAATTTCCCCTTTTATTAGTATTTAGAGGCCTTCTTTGTCTCTCATAACACCCTTGCTTTTAAAGTCTATTTTATGTGAGATTAATATTGCTACTCCTGCTTTCTTTTGGCTGTAGCTTCCATGAAATATTTTTTCCATCCTTTCACTTTCAATTTCTTTGTGTCCCTGTGTCTATGATGAGTCTCTTTCATGCAACATACTGATGGTTCATATTTTTTGATCCATTCTCCCAATCTATATCTTTTAATTGGGGAGTTTAATCCATTTATATTCAGTCTTCTTACTGTGAAGGCATTTCTTGAATCAGCCATCCTATCCATATATTTATGTTTGTCAAATATATTTTTCCCCTCTCTTTCTTATTGTCCTTTAATGAACCAATATTGAATCTCTTTCGTGCTGAACCTTTCTCTGTATCTCTCTCTCCTTTCTTTGTTTCTCTGTCAGTAGGACTCCTTTTAGTATCTGAAGTAGGGCAGGTCTTTTATTAGCAAAATCTTCATCATTTGTTTGTGAAAAATTTAAGCTCTCCCTCTACTTTTAAGGAGAGCTTTGCTGGATAAAGTATTCTTGGAATACTTGGAATACTTTTCTCTCTCAGAATATTAAATATGTCATGCCACTGCCTTCTCACCTCCATGGTGGCCTCTGAGTAGTCACTACTTAGTCTTATGTTGTTTCCTTTGTGTGTGGTGAATTGCTTTGCTCTTGCTGCTTTCATAAATTGCTTCTTCCCTTCTGTATTTGTCAGTCTGATCAGAATATGAAAAATACTAGATAAAAGACAGAAAGTAACCCAGAACACCAGTTACAGTGATGCACCAGCCAGACAACATCTGCTGGAAGATAGACTTTCGTGCACCTGCTACTAATTGTCTTGGGGCAAGGAAGGCAGAGGTGAGCCAAAAAGGGGAAAAAACCACACCCCTTGCAGCCATCTTCCTGGCAGGCTGGGAATGGTCCTGCCCAGCACAGGAGCCACAGCCCAGAGCTGCACCAAAAAACCCACTGTGACAGGAAGTGTTTCCAGCAACACACACACACCACAATATTGGGCATGGACAATAGCCTTTCCTGCACCCACAGCTAATTGTCCCAGAGCTGGAAAGGCAGAGCTGTGTGAAAAGAGGGAAATAAACATGGCCCATTCAGCCATCATGACAGCAGGCTGGGAACGCACCTACATGGCCTGGCAGACCAGAACTTCCCTTGAGGGATGGCGCGCACTTGTGACATAGCACAGCCTTCCCTCAGCAGAGGCCCTAGAAGGGCATGGCTTGGAAGAGGGACCCACTCGGAAATCCCAGAGACCATACGCCAAGGGCGTGGTTGAGACAGAGGGTGAGGTAGAGGATGAGCTTATACCATTTCTGTTTTTCAGCCCATGGGGTATGAATTTTCTGAATGAGAGCCATTACTTTCTCTGGGCCCTGCCTCACCCCCTACTTGGAGAAGATACACCCTTCAGGGAATTATCTCCTTCACCTAAGTTATTTTGTCTCTCAGACATACCTTAGCTCTGCCCCTGCCTGGGCAGCACTGACAACTGAAAAAGCCGACTGCTCTCTCTTATGTTAAAGTAAAAAAAAAATAAGTCCTTTTCAGACCCAATCCCCAGCCCCCTGGGTTTGCCAGTCAGGAGCTGGGGTTGGTAACTGGTTCTATGTGCCCCTTTTTCTTGAGGCACAGCCCTTTTCTGGTATGCTAACCTCATCCTACTCCAAAAGCCTCTGTTTTCTTTTCTTTTTTCCATCAGCCCTGCCTTCTTTCTGTGGAAGAGCTACTCCAGTTTCCTTTCATGCTTGCTCTTGGTTTATCTGGATCTGGATCTTATATTCAGCAGTCAATATTTGTTAATTAAATTCACAATTGGGGCTTACTTTAGCTCTCCTTCCCTTACTCCTAGTAGACACTGCTCCTTTTCCCCCTGGGAAGTCACTCCAAAACAGTCTGCCATGCCAGTGGGTGATGGGCACCAGCCTCCAAGCTTGGGATAATTACTTACAGTTCTGCAGTGTGATCTTGGCCATTCCACCTGTTCCAGACTGGTGCATGATGTGTGCCTGGTGTTGGAAGTCCCTAAAACAGTTTTTCCACACAGTTCTTGACTATTTACTAGCTGCCATAATGGATGAACCAAATTCCACACCTCCCTATGCTGCCGTCTTCCAGAAAGACATTTTAAAATCTTTCTATGCAGATATTGCAAATATGCACCTCCCTTTATGCAAACAAGCCTAAAGACCATGTTTCTTATTCTGCTTTCCTACTTTAGATTTTTGTAGAAGCAAATTCTTGGTGATTTTGACAAGATGAGGTGTTTTAATCTAAAACTTCTCTTTTGCCTTTATTTTATCAATTATTATCTTTGATATATCTGAATGAAAAATTTACCAAAATTTTTATATCAAACACACAGCATTAAATGAAATGTTCTAAAAGAAAGCATTGTTCTCTCAAGAGGGAATAGGATGAAGGAATTTCACGTAGACTGGGGTTAAAAAAGAAAATGATGAGAAGTATATGAATATCTGAATTATAAGTAGAAATTAACTAGACAAACCATCTTTATTTGGAGTGGGAGATTGATCTGATTTGCTAGTGCTGTTGTTATGCAAAATACCAGAAATGGATCGGATTTTATAAAGGGGGTTTACTTGTTTACAAAGTTACAGTCTTAAGGCCATAAAAGTGCCCAAACTAAGGTATCAACACCGAAGAGCAGCTGATGGTGTCTGCAACAAGTCTGTCAGCTGGGAAGGCACATGGCTGGCATCTGCTGGTCCTTTTCTCCTGGGTTGTGATTCAAAATGGCTTTTTTCAAACTGTCTCTGGGCTTCTGTCTTAGCTTCTCTTTCTCAGCTCTTCTGTGTCCTTGCTTTTTTCTCCCAGGATGTTTCTCTCTAAGAATCTGAGGGTCCTCTCTTACCTTGGCAAGGGTAAATTCTGGGCTAGCATCTCCAAATGTCCCTCTGTCTTCATTTCCAAGCATCTCCAAGCAACAGCTTTCAATAGATGACTCCAAAATGTCTCTCTCAGCTTCTCTTGGTGTGTTTTGTCCTCTTTGCTGTCTATGTGAGTTCCCTTTAAAGGAATCTAGTGTTCTAATTAACACACCCCTTAATGGGTGGTGTCCACACCTCCATGGAAATAATTCAATCAGAGGTTCCACCCTAATTAACAGACTAATCAGTCTGCCCCCACAAGATTGCATTAAAGAATATGGCTTTTCTGGGGAAAATAATATATCCAACCTGCCATGGGGATGGAAGTGTGAGTTGCGAGTGGTTTGAGTGACATATGTTTTAAAAGCACTACAACCAGAAGAATAATTTTTGCAATGGCCCACTGGCAGGTTGTTGCATAGCACTGAAAGAAGAACAATTAGGGTGTTGTAAGATGTAGTGAACTTGCTAAAGGAGTTCAGATAATGCAGGGTCTTGCATTTCTTTAACAAAGCTATGCAGAATCATTCTTCTATTCTGGTCTGCTGGACCTAACAGTTATCTAAAACTCAAAACACCCAAAAACAATCATTAATTTTTCTTACCCAAATGTTATATTATATACCAAAAATGACACATCTGCTTCTTTTTTTTAATTTAATAAATTTTATTTTGAAATAAATTCAATCTTACAGGAACAATTGCAAAAACAGTACAAACCCCATACATGGAACTCCATCATACCCCGACCCCCCTCCCTCGATACCCCAATCCACCACCTTTAACATCCTGTCACACCACCGTTTCTTTCTTTCCCTCCCTCTCTCCCTCCCTCCCTCCTTCTCTATCATCCATCATCTATTGCTCTTTCCTCTGAAGATATGAGAGCAAGCTGCACATGTCTTTGAACAAACAATATAATTCACATATACCTTTCCCATGGACAAGAACATTCTTTTATGCAATCTCATTAAGCGCAGCTAAGTAGTTCAAGGAATTCAACATTGATATAAAGCTTACATTCTGTATTTCCTTTTTTTTTTTTTTCTTGTGTCCCATCTATGTCCCTTTGAGCCTCCTCTTCTCCATCCTCAGAGCCCATCCAGGATCATCCTTGGCATTTAATTGTCATCTATTTAGACTGTCTTTTCTTTTTTCCAATTGTGGAAACATATATATAGCCTAAATCTTCCCATTCCACCCCTTCCCTAGCCTTCCATTAGTGGGATTAATCACATTTAGAATGTTGCAATACGATCACCTTCCCACCATCCATTTCTAGAAATTCCCCTTCACCCCAAACAGAAGTCCTACTCTCATTTCTTAACTCGCCATTGCCCCTTCCCCCACTTCTTGGAACCCCTACTCTACTTTTCATCTCTGTGGTCATATTCTCTGATACTTTCTTTGTGTTTACCATGGGGCTTAAATTTAACATCTTAAATTGATAACAATCTTGTTTTTCTTTGATACCAACTTAATTTCAACATGACACATAAACTATGTTCCTATACTCCATCATTCCCCCACCTTTATGTAGTTCTTGTCAAAAATTACATATTTTACATTGAGTCCAAAACCACTGATTTATCATTACAGTTTATATATTTTAGATCCTGTAGGAAGTAAATGGTGGAGTTATAAATCAAAAATACAGTAGCATTGGTATTTATATTTACCATGTGATCTTTACTGGAAATCTTTATTTCTTCATGTAGTTTCAGTCAATTGTTTAGTGTCCCTTCCTTTCAGCCTGCATAATTCCCTTCAGCATTTCTTATAGTACTGATTACTGGTGATGAAGTCCCTCAGCTTTTGATTATTTGGGGATGTTTTCATCTCCCCCTCATTTTTATCCTCCAGGTGTTTGTGAATTCTCCAAATCTCTGATGGTTATTGACTTCTATTTGTAATCCATTGTGGTCAGAGAATGTGCTTTGAACAACTTCATTTTTTTTATTGAGGATTGTTTTTATGTCCCAGCATACAGTCCATTCTGGAGAAAGATCTGTGATCACTAGAGAAGAATATGTGTCCCAGTGACCTGGGATGTAATATTCTGTATATGTCTGTTAAAATTCTCTATATCTCTCTCTCCTTTCTTTGTTTCTCTGTCAGTAGGGCTCCCTTTAGTATCTGAAGTGGAGCAGGTCTTTTATTAGCAAAATCTCTCAGCATTCATTTTTCTGTGAAAAATTTAAGCTCTCCCTCAAATATGAAGGAGAATTTTGCTAGATAAAGTATTCTTGGTTGGAAATTTTTCTCTCTCAGAATTTTAAATATATCATGCCACTGCCCTCTCGCCTCCATGGTGGCTGCTGAGTAGTTACTACTTAGTCTTATGTTGTTTCCTTTGTATGTGGTGAATTGCTTTTCTTTTGCTGCTTTCAGAACTTACTCCTTCTCTTCCATATTTGACAGTCTGTTCAGAATATGTCTTGGAGTGGATTTATTTGGATTTATTCTATTTGGAGTTTGCTAGGCATTTATGCTTTATGTATTTATTTTGTGTAGAAGGTTTGGGAAGTTTTCGCCAACAATTTCTCTGAATACTCTTTCTAGACCTTTACCCTTCTTTTCCCTTTCTGGGACACCAATGAGTCTTAAATTTGAATGTTTTGTTTTATCTATCATATCCCTGAGATCCATTTCAATTTTTTCAATTTTTTCCCCATTCTTTCTTTTGTTCTTTCATTTTCTGTTCTGTGGTCCTCAAGGAGGCTGAGATGTTGTTCAACTTCCTCTAATCTTGTATTATGAGTATCCAGAGTCTTTTTAATTTGGCCTATAGTTTCTTTAATTTCTATAAGATCTTCTATTTTTTATTTACTCTTGAAATATCTTCTTTATGGTCTTCTAGGGTCTTCTTTTGTCTTTCATATCCTGTGCCATGCTCTTCTTCATGTCCTTTATATTCTGTGCCATGCTCTTGTTGCCTGTCTGTAGTTCTTTGATTAATTGTGCCAAGTACTGTGTGTCTTCTGATCTTTTGATTTAGGTGTTTAGGTTTGGGTTCTCCATATCATCTGGTTTTATCATAAGCTTTAAGATTTTCTGTTGTTTTTGGCCTCTTGCATTTGCTTTACTTGATCTTTAATTTGTCAGAATTGCAGCTTGGTGGTGTACACTCTCTCCAACCAACCAGCAGATGGCATCTGTGAGTCACCAATTCCCCTCAAGTCAGCTCTCCCTAGCCCTGTCTTTGTGGAGTGTGGGGATCTGACCCCCATGGGGTCCACTTGGTGCACTTAATTTGGGTGTGCTGTCGGTGCCATCTGCCCTGAATGAGGGGCATGCATCTGAGCAGTTAGGGAGGAAGGGAAGCTTTAATAATCAAACCTTCCAGGTGTTCCTGGAGATTTAAGGCTGTTCTCTGCCACTGACCCAAAAGTTCTTTGTATTGGCGTAGGTTCCCTGGGATTTCCGAGTGGTTCCCCCTTCCCTGCTGTGCTCTTCCAGGACCTCTGCTGAGGGAGGGAGAGCTGTGCCACATCACAAGTGCATGCCAGCCTCCAGGGAAGCACTGGGATGCCAGGCAGTGCAGGGGCATTCCCAGCCAGCTTCAAAGATGGTTGAATGGGACACGTTAACATCCCCCTTCTGCACAGCTCCACCCTCCCAGATCCGGGATAATCAGCTGTGGGTGTATTCAAGGCCACTGTCCATGGCCGATATTGTGGCGTGTGAGCAGTGCTGCGGGAAAGACTCCCTGTCACACTGGGTTTCTTGGCACAGCTCTGTGCTGTGGGTTCGGCCCTGGGCAGGAGCACCCCTGTCCACTGGGGAGATGGCTGCAAGTCATGCATTTTTTTTCTCCTTTTTAGCCTATAATTCTTGATTGGTGTGAGGAGGTATGGCCATGTTCCGCCAGGCTCGGGGTCTTGTTCTGAATGGAAAGGGCCCCACCCCTTTCCTCTTGGAGAAGATAGATCCCCTAGGGGGAGGTCAATAGCATTTCAATTGTCTCTCTCTCTGCTTGTGCTATCTCCACGCTTCTCTGAGTCACAGCACTGGGAACTGAAAATGGCTGGGGCTTTCTCCACTGAGCCAAAAAAGAAACATATTTTCCCCTTCAAACCT
Source organism: Choloepus didactylus (assembly GCF_015220235.1). Lineage (NCBI taxonomy): Eukaryota > Metazoa > Chordata > Mammalia > Pilosa > Megalonychidae > Choloepus > Choloepus didactylus. The sequence goes on from NC_051310.1 coordinate 176,341,856, forward strand.
ATTCCAAGGCAACCCTCCAGCTCTCCAAGGTTAGTCATCACCAAAAGTCTCTGTCTAGTTTTTGAGGATTCATACCTATAGTGAGCAGTTCATACTCGCTACTTGAAATTCCAGTTGGAGCTCAGCTGAGTTATATTCACTTGCTAGGAGAGAGCTTCTCTCTGGCACCATGAGGCTTTGCAGCTTGGGCTATGGGGGAGGGGGTCTCACGACTTGGATCCACAGGTTTTACTTACAGATTTTATGCTGTGATCTCAGGCATTCCTCCCAATTCAGGTTGGTGTATGATGAGTGGATGGTCTCATTTGCCACCCCCACAGTTATTCTGGATCATTCACTAGTTGTTTCTGGTTTTTTTTTCAGTTGTTCCAGGGGGACTACTTAGCTTCCACTCCTCTCTATGCTGCCATCTTCACTCTACTTGACACATCTACTTTTAAAACCCTGGTCCAAGCTCCCATCCTCTCTTGCCTGGACAACTGTAACCATCTCTTAATTGTTCTGAATTATTTCATTCCTGCCTTCCTATAGTCCAATATCCACAAAGAAGCCTGAGTGATAGTTTCAAAGTGGAAATCAAAGCCATCCATTTCACCACATAATACCCTCTATTAGTTTCCCATTTCCATTAGATTAAGTCTCAATTCATTAATATAGCCTCTATGATCCTGTATAGTTTGGGCACACTTAGTTGCCTGAACACAGCTTATTTTGCTCTCTTCTTTTGTCTTCATTCTCTAACAAATGCATTTTCACTATTTTAAAATGTACAATTCTGTGCTTTTTAATATATTCACAATGTTATGCAGCCATCATTAATACCTAATTACAATACATTTTTTCACACCAAAAAGAAAATCCACACCCATTACGCAGTCATTTCCTATGTCCTTAGCCCTGGAAACCACTATTCTTTGTCTAATATGTCTGTAGGGATTTGCCTATTCTGGACATTTCCTATAAATGGAATCAAACAAAGCCTTTTTTTGCCTGAATTTCTGATTTTCATTCTCTTATAAAGGACTCCAGTAAGAGGATTAAGACCCATTCTGAGGTGGATCACTCCTTAACAGTAGACTCATCAAAAGTCCTACTTACCAGGGGTCTACATGCACAGGAATGGACTAAATTTAAGAACATGTCTTTCTGGGGTACATATAGTGTCAAACCATCACACTCCACCCTCTGGACCCACAAAAGACATGTTCTTTCCACTTACAAAATATATTCATACCATCATAACACCCCAAAAGCCTTAAGTTATTTCATTAACAATGTAAGTACAAAGTCTCATCAAAATTGATTATAGGTGTGGTCTTTCCTAGGGCATGATTCCCCTCTGTCTGTGGACCTGTGAAACCTAGAGAACAACTTATCTGTTTCCAATATACATAAGGGAGATAGGCATAGGATAAATATTCCCATTCCCATAGGGAGAAATTAGAAAGAAAGCAGGGGTCACGGCTCTCAAAAAATTCCATGATCCTGCAGGGCATACTCCATTAAATTTTGACATTTAAAAGACATCTGTGGAACAATGTTTTGTTCTTGGGACCTGATGAAGCAGGGGCCCCATACTTTCCAAGTGCTCATGCAGCAACCATTCTCTTCCCAAACACTGGTGTGAAGGCTCCACCATTGTTAATCATTGGGGTGGCAGCCAGACTTCAAAATCCCCCAGGCATCTGAGAAAACTGGGATGGTAGCAGTCTTCCTGAACAATGGAGCAGAAGACCCACCATCTCCCAGTGCCAGGGCAGACTCAAACTTCCCATACACATGGGGATGCCTGCTCTCTTCAACCAAGATGTCTTCATTGTAGACCTCAGTTTCCATGGTTATGCCCTTGAGTGATTTTTCTTTCAATCTGTTCCTTTTCTGTCCCTTTTAATCCAGGTTGGCAGTGGTTCCATTCATACAAATCTCACAAAAAACCTGTAAGTTTTGCATCTGGTGCACAGGGGTCCTGTCCATCATGCAGAAGGACTTTCCACAGATCCTTCCTGGTTAACTGCACCTCCAATTCTGACTTGCACTGAAATGGCTGACTTGTTCTATGTTTAGTTAAAACCTCACACAGAGCACTATTCTCTGGGGACTAACTTTCCAGAATTCAGAATTTTAAAAACCATCAATTTCTGCTTTCTTTGTGCCCAAGAGTTCAATTCTTAGATTATCCCTTCCCTCTCACATTTTACTATAAACTGCAAGGAGAAACCAAGCTGTGTTTTCCACATTTAGTTTGAAAATCTCCTCAGCTAAATATACAAGGTCAGCACTCTCAAATTTTGCCTTCCATCTGACATCAGAAATGAATTTTGTCAAGTTCTCTGCCACTTTAAAACAAGGATCACTTTTCCTCCAGTTTCTAATAGCACATTTGTCATTTTCTTCTAAAGCCTATTCAAAAGTACCTTTAATGTCAATATTTCTATAAAGTCCCTTCAAAGCAATCTAGACCTTTTCTTTGAAGCATCACATAAGTCTTCCAGCCACTACCCATTACCCAATTCCAAAGCTGTTTCCACACTTTTAGTATTTGCAATAGCAACACCCCACTATCCTGTTTTAGTTTCCTTGGCTGCTTGAAGTAAATACTATGAAATGGTTCAGTTTGAATAATGGGAATTTATTAGGTTACAGGCTAAAGGCCAAGAAAATGTCCAAATCAAGACATCCTCAAGGCAATGCTTTCTTCCCAAAGACCAGTTGCCAGTGATTGTTGGCTCCTCTGCCAAATAACAAGGCACATAGCAGTGTCTGTCCCCTTACTTCTGGGTTTTGTTAATTTTAGCTTCTTGCTTCCATGGCTTTCTCTCTCTTCATCTGAATTTCATTCTGTTGTAAAGGACTATGATAATAGGGTTAGTGTACATTCTGATTGAGGTGGGTCACACCTTAACTGAAGTAGACTCATCAAAAGTCCTATTTACAAAAGTTCCACATACACATGAATAGATTAAATTTAAGGACATATTTTTATGGGGTACATGTAGCTTCAAACCACCACATCCTTCAATGCACAAAAGGTTATAATTTTGATGAAATCAAATTTATCTATGGTTTCTTTTCTTGCTCATGCTTTGGATGTCATGTCTAAGAATCCATTCCCAAATCCCAGGTCATAAAGATTTCCCCCTGTTATCTAATAAGAGTTTTATAGATCTAGCACTTATTTTTAGGTGCCTGATCCATTTTTAGTTGATTTTTGTATATGGTGTGTAGTAGGCATTTTCTTCATTCTTTGGCATCTGGTTATACAGTTTTCCCAGTACTATTTTTTGAAGAGACTTTTCTTACCCCACTGCATATAATTACCACTCTTGTCAAAAAAAATTGACCACAGATGTGTGTGTCTCTTTCTGGACTTTCAATTCTCTTCCACTGATCTATTAATCTATCTCTTTGCCAGTACCACACTTTTCTGACTAATGTTGCTTGGTAATACAATTTGAAATTGGGAAGTCTGAGTCCTCCAGCATTGTTTTTTCCAAGATTGTTTCAGCTATTCAGGGCCCTTTGCATTTCCATATAAATTTTAGGAACAGTTTTTCCATTTCTGCAAAAAGGCTGCTCAGATTTTTATAGGGATTGCATTGAATTTGTTTATTGCTTTGAATTATGTTAACATGTTAACAATGTAAACTCTTCAAATCCATGAATCTTGGGTGTTTTGCCATGTGTTTAGGTGTTCTTTAAGTTGTTTGATCAGAATTTTGTAGTTTTCAATATACAATTCTTTCACCTCCTCTGTTAAAATTTATTCCTGGATACTTTTTTATTTTGTGCACTATTGTATACAGAATTGTTTTCTTAATTTACTCTTTGGATTGTTCATTGCTAGTACGTAGGAACTCAATTTGTTTTTTGTGTATTAACCTTGTACTCTGCCACTTTGCTGAATTCACTTATTACTTCTCAGTTTTTTTGTGGATTCTTTGATTTTCTACACATAAAATCATGTTATCTGCAAAGAGATAGTATTACTCCTTTCTATTTGTTTACATTTTATTTCTTTTTCTTATCTAATTGCTCTGGTAAGAATTTTTAGTACGATATTGAATAGCAGTGTTGAAAACAGGCATCCTTGTCTTGTTCCTGACCTTAGGGAGAAAGTTTTCAAGTCTTTCACTATTGAGATGATGTTAGCTGTAGGTTTTCCAAAAATGCTCTTATATTGAGAGAGTTCCTTTCTATTTCTACTTTTCTGATATTTTTCATCAAGAAAGTGTGTTGAGTTTACTAATCCTTTCTTCTGCCTCCATCAATCTGCTTTTGAAACCCTCTATTGAATTTTTCACTTCAGTTACTTTACTTTTTAGATCCAGAATTTTCATTTGGTTTTTCTTCATAATTTCTATCTTTGTATTGAAATTCTAATTTTTTTCACATTTTGTTTTTCTGATTTCTTTTAGTGTTTTGTCTAAGTTTTCCTTTTGTTCATTGATCCTATCTATGAGAGTTGTTCTAATATCTTTGGTTAGTAATTCCAGACATGTACTGCTTCTGGAATATTTTCCACCAAATTCTTTTTTTTTCTTTGACTGGGCCAAACTTTGTTGTTTCCTTGCATGTTTTGTAATTTTTCTTGTTGAGAATTGGACATTCTGAGTATTAGGTTGTGGTCACTCTGGTATCTAGCTCTCGCTCTCTTCATTCTGCCTAAGAGCCAAAAAAAAGAAGAAGAAAGAAAGAAAAGAAAAACAATGAAAGAAAGGAAAGGGTGAAAAAAAGAAAGGAAGAGAGAGAGAGAGAGAAAAAAAATACTAACAATAAAACACCCATGCACACAAAAAACAAAACAAGAAAACAAAGAGCAAAATAATGAAGTGCACTACTCTCCAATTCTCTTGTCATGTGCCAGTGGGAAGCCAGAAGCTGCTGCTTTTGAGGACTATACCTAGGCCAGCATCCCTGCTCATCCCTCTGAGATCCAAACCAGGCCAAAACTATAACATAGAGAAACAGTCATAATAATAAAATAAATCAAAGAGCAAAAATACAAAGAAAAAGAAAAAGAAGTGCACTTGCTTCTTAAGTCACTGTAGATGCTGGTGTAAGGCCAAAAGACACTTCTTCTGGGAGAAACCAAGGATAGTTTCTGTGCTTGGCCCTCAGGTATCCACCAGACTCCCCAACACAAGAAAAAGAAAGAAAAAATCCAAAAATTGAAAAAGTGCACTAGGTCTTTAAGTCCTAGTAGATACTGATATGAGGCAAGAAGTTACTGTGGCTGCTTGGATGAAGGCACAAACCAAGGCCAGAGTCTACACTGTGCCCTCAGGGATCTGCCAGACAAGGAAATGCACACACAGAAGGAAAATTTTTAAAACATCCAAAGAAGGTGCACTAACTCTTTCTGTCCAGGTTTGTGCTGATGGGTGGTTGGAAGTGTTGTTACTTAGAGGACTGAAACTGAAGCCAGCTCCTACATTGGCCCCTCAGGGATTCCCCAGAATGATCTCAACTTTCAACTCCAACTTTTAGAGGAGGCAGTTTCCTCTGAGAGCCCTTGCCCTAGCTGGCTGCTCCAGAAATCACTTACAGAAGCTAAACTGTGGACAGCCTCTCACTTCCTCTGGCACTCCTGCAGTTGTTCTAAATGTCCATTCTGGTTACTACCTAGTTAATCCCAGTCTCTTTTTCCAGGTCTTTTATTTATCTAGTGGAGGGAGTATAAAAAAATCCTACTCCTCCATTTTGCAACTGTCAGGCCTTTTTCATGACCACTTTATCAAAAGCAACCCTTCTCACCCCCTATCACAATACACCATCTGAATTTCTTTGCAGTTTTCATCATCTGAATATATTCTATTTATTAATTTCATTGTGTCTTTATTTTCTCTCTCCCCATAGTAAACTGTGAGTATATTTGGTATAGTGATTTGTTTTGTCCTGTTCACTCTATAAATCCAGCACTAAGTATAATGTTCAACATATAGTACATGTTTATAACATGTTTTTGCAATGGACATTCTCTTCTTTCTCTTCTACCCTTTTCTAAAACAATCCCATCCATGCCCAAGTCTATATAAGCATCTAGAATACTGGTGACTCAAAATATTTCTAGCTCATACTACTTCTCTGACTTTTAATCCCATTTATCCAAATTGAATTTTAAAAGGTATGTCTAATTCAATATATCTAAGACAAAATGTATGATCTTTCAATAAAACACAAGACAATAAGTACTTGAGAACTTGAGTCCAAACAGTAGCATAAACAGTCTGGATAGAAGATATACTCTGAAGTCAGACATAGGGTCCAATCCTGCTCTGCTATTTCATAAGTGGATGAACTTTCATGAGTTACTTATTATCTCTAAATTTCAATTTCTTATTGTGACTAATTAAGCTAATCATAATGTTTTATGAAATTTAAATGAGATACTGTCAAGCTCATAATAAGAAATTCATTAATGATAGTTTTAGTAATAATAGTTTTATTATTTCTCCACAGCAATGTGTAACAGCTTCTTTTCTACTAAGCTCTGTGTCTCAGATTTTACATCTGTAAAATAGAATATCAATACCTCCATTGAAGGTTCAAGTCAATCATCTGTTAAACAAGTTATAAGATTTTTTGACATGCATTCAGTGCTCTATATTTATTAGCTTCTGTTGTATGACTATTATTACTACTTTTTAAAATTACATACGTTTGTCTTGTTTACTTTAGGATCTTTTCTCATCCATTTGTGAAGCTTAGTAAAAGGAATTTTCCATGGTTTAAAAATCATTATTGTTTTGAATTGTCCATTAATTCTCAATTCCAAGGTCCCAGGTTTTATTTCTAACTCAATTCTAATGTATTACCTCATGAACTTTATGACAGTTCAATGAGGAAAGAAAGGGAATATAGGTTGTGCTAAGCATAACAACAACAAAACTAAACTAAACTAATTTAAAACTAAGTATTGGAAAACAACTAAAGAATTTGTTCTCTCCATAAAACATTTTTCTGCCAATGGTGGAACTCATATGGAATCTTGTTCCTAAACTGGGATTTATAATTACCGTTAAATAGAATAGAGTTTCTCCCATTGCCATAGGATTCTCAGATTAACATCCCTTCTAAAAGAGATGCATTTAACATGCATTGATAGAAAGCTGAACTGTGGAACTGAGTGAAGGCATTGTCAGAGACATTGCCATCCACCTTTTTTAGAACACATTGGAGGAAATGAACCTCCATACATAATACTCCTAATAGACTCTGATGATTAAGGGTGTGTCTTATCAATGATAGAAATATCATTTGAGGACATACAAGACAATAAAAACGAGCAAATTGTTGAAGGAATAGACTGGGTCCCATGGAGAATCAACAAAAAAATGCAACAGCAAAAAAATATATATATATGAGTAAATTTGAAACATAAGCAATATTCTAGTCATCCTAAAAAAGCCTACTTGGAAATTTATTTTAAATTAGGGATGGAAAATAAAACAAACCATATTTTATAGTATTTGGCAGCTATTTTATAGGCTTCTTAACTATAGCATAAATTTCAGGAAGTTTCTAATGCATCGTGATAGCCCTGAAAGGCTATTTTTTCCCCTTTATTATTTCCTTATTTGTGAAGCCCAGAGTTAAGGAAGTCTTACACTTATCTGAATGGGTCATGAAAATTAAAACAACATTTTTATATTCTTTCACACCCAACAAAAAGTCAAAATGCAAATGTGTGACAATACTCAGTATTCACTGATAGTGGGTAAAAGGGAATTCTAATATTCTAGCAGTGCAAATTTGATGATACCCAGTAAAGTGAAAATTGTCAGTTTTCTAACTCCAACAATTCCCCTGGTATTTATATTTTCTAAAGTGTTTGTTAAGAATATTTACAAAATATGTACATGGTTATCCATTGCAGCATTGCAAAATAAGTAAGCATATCCATATGGTCTATTAATAGTATGGAAATCAGTAGTTAAAATAAAGGATTCCAAACATTAATATCAATATAGAATGTCCTAAAGAATATTAAGTAAAAACATAGCAGTGTATAATATTTCATTAAGGATGGCACCATTTATGCAAACTTGAAAATATAAAAATGCCAGCATAAAAATGATGGATATATATAAAATGTAAAAAATATGGACATAAAAGATATATATGAATTTCATGAGAATAATTACAACTGAGGTGGATAGGAGTAGAAAGTGGATGGAAGACTGGTACAAAAGAGACTTTAATTTCATTTTATGTAAAATTTTATTTCACAAGATATGAAGCAAATATTATAATATGATAATGTGTTAAATTATGGTAATGGGTAGATGTGTGTATGTTGTGTTCATCTGAGGATACTTTTATATTTAAAATAAATATAGAAAAAATTTAAATGTAAGACTCAGTTTTTGTCTAGGAGTATTAAGCCTTAACAGGAAATTGTTTAACAAACTACAATGTCATTTTTTACACTTATATAAACAAGGGCTGTTCTTCATACTAGCGAATAAGTTAAAGAAAACAATTTAGGAATGACTCCAAGAGCAAATTTCATGCTTGAAATGTTCCAATGATTTAAAACAGGCATTCATAAATATTCACTTTTCCTTTCCTAGTTTCTAAATTTAAAGTTGACATTGTTTTGGAAGAAAAATTCTAGACTCTTGTGAGTCCAAGAACCTCTTTATTCACCTGTTATATCTAATATGCAATGCTTATTAATTAAAAAATGATTATATAAACCGTGCTAAGTTTCTAATTAAAAGTATATTTTAAAATATTATACTGCTTCCTAATTGACACATATATTTTTCTGTGCTATCTCTACTGAATTTTCTCAATTATAGAAATATCCGATTACTCTAAAAGTATGGAAGCAGAGAAAATTTAATTATGATAAAATGTATTTGAAATTTTACAATTCTTATATACAATTTGGGTTCCAAATTAGGACTAAATACATCCAGCAATAAATGAGAAGTCTTTTCCTTTCTTTAATCCACCCATATTAAATTTTAAGATATCTTGCAAGGGAAAAAAGGATTTTGGTTTCAAACACAAAAGTCATTAAGTACTCTTCTGCTCTGTAGACATTAACATGTTACCAACTTTTAATTTAGGAAGATACCAGTGACCTAGTTTAATTAAAGTTAGCTATCTCAATCATGGTTTTGAATTATGTGTAGAAAAATAGTAGGAAAAAAATAGGTGGCAAAAATTCTGAACTTTTTTCTTATAAATATATTACACACACATGTGCACACCCACCAACTTCATCAAGGTTAAACAATCCTACAAGAAGATTTACACCTTAGGAAAGAAAACTAGTTTGGAGCTATAAGCTAGTTTCTGCTCTTTGGAATCTGCACACTCAAGCATGTGACCATTTAACTAAAGCAACCTATAATTTAAAATAATAGTGTTCCTCTCTGGAAAATGAAAATAAGGAGTAAATCTCTCCGGACTGAGATTTCTGGATGTATGAGAGATTCTAACATATTCCTTGGGAAATGGAGCCTCTGACTGATTGCATCAAGTATAGAAAATTATTAGAAGCTGACTATGACTAACATGCAGAGTAAGACTACAGAGTTTATGAATTAAGTATTTGAGAACTTCCTTGCCATTTGTTATTTATTCAGTATTGTCAGCTCCCTGCAGTGTGACTAAGGCTAGATCTCTTCTCTGACTAGACAGGATAAAGAGCTTGTTCAGGAATAACAAGCTCTTTTTAGGGATTATTGCAGTGGTAACTAAACTACAAGTGTCAGTTCTTTCTTAGGAAGAAGGCATCCACTGCAGCAATCATTTTAAAAGTAATTGAACAAGTAGTTTGAAAGCAAACCTCAAAGGATACTAAGGGTTACAGTTCCACAGTTTCAGCCATCTCCTTATTGTGAAATATAACATATACAAAAAGATAGTATCTTTCAAAGTATGATTTAACAAGTAGTTATACAGGAAATTTCCAAAGTTTTTAAATTGCAGTTGGAAAGTTATTACTATTATGTATATATATTATATTCTACAATAAAACATTTTTAAAATAATTGAACAATCAGTTGACCATCATGTTTTCCAGTTGTCCAATGTTGCTTAGGCTAGAGACTGAATGGTTGACTACTTGTGGGATTTATGGTTACTTTAAATTCTTATTGCATGATAAAGAAATTTAGGATTTGCTCCAAAGGTAAAATGGAGTTGTTTTACAGCCATCAATTAATATCCTTTTTAATGTCTACTTCTCTTTGCAGTAAGTATTATCCTTTAAGTTAACTGCTTTTCCAGTCAGCCACAAAAATTAGAATTGGCTACCTCTCAATGTGAGGCTCCAATGAGTCCCTCTTCATAGTTTCCACTTCCAAAAATGGTCTCTAAAATGGAAGTAGGCATGCATGAAACTATGAAATATTTAAACTACTTGGTTTGTATTCTTCAAAACATTTATTATTTTTTTCTAACAAGCATGATTTTTCATTAGCTGTCTAATTACTGCATTAGTGTTGCAACTGAAATAAATTAGGTAAATTAGATAAAGATTCTGAGAAAAAACAATATAAAAGCAAATCATACTTTGTTATCTCAGACTTTAAATTGGTGAGAGGTACTGCAATCTAAAAAAAAAAAAGAAAAATGCCTAATTTAATAGCCTAATTTGACTGTTAACAATATCACATGAGAAAAATATTCTAAAATTTGCTTATTATCAAATTTAGCAAGCTAACAACAACAAAAAACAAGGACATAATTCCTTAACTCAGAAATGACATTTCTATGTTACCATGGTACTTGGGCTCAATTTGCAAATAAAATTAGAACTTTAAGGGTATTAATATCAGCTGCTAAAATTTATTTTGATTTATTTTGATTTATTTTGATAAGTATAGCAACTTAGTATATTATCTATTTATCTAAAATAAGACAAGTAGAAAGAGAGGCAAAAGGATTTCTAAACAGAGAATGAACAGTCCAGCACCTGACAGAAAAACTTATGTGTGATCTTTCAGGCCCAATCAGGGGCAATTGCAAAGGTTTTACCTGGTAGGTCTCATGGTGTAAAGCTGCTATCACCAAATTGGATGTTTATCTTTGCAGAATCAATATTTTTTAAATCAAATCATTTATTTTGAGATAATTGTAGATAGCATGCCATTTCAAGAAATAATACAACAGGTTCCAAGTACCCTTCATCTTGTTTCCCCAGTGGTAACAACTTTCACAATCATAGTACATCACACAGAAGATATTGACATTTACATAGTCCAGATAAACTAATCCCATCACCCCAAGCACTCCTGCTGTTGCCTTTCTATAGCCATACCCATCTCCCGCCTTTTCCTCACTCCCTCATCCCTAAACACTGGCAACAAGTAATCTATTGTCCATTTCTATAATTTTCTCATTTTGAGAATGTTCTATAAATGGAATCATACAGTATGTAATCATATGATTACATTTACAGGACTGACAGAAAAATAAACCACTATATTAAAATGTTTAGTTTTATTTTATTAAATGAATTATTTTTATATTAAAAGTATTCTCAACTAACTACATAAACAGAGGAGACCACATTTAATGGACTTACTTGATCTAAAAATGAAAATATTCAATATAAATTCAGAGCATGACACTTTGTTTAAAAATGTCTTAAGGTTTGAGAATAGCATTTTACCATTCAATAAAGGGGGTTACAGTTTATAGCAGTCTGGGTAGACCACATTTGGAATATAGTGTTTAGTGCTATATATTGCTAATAGCTTTTTTTTTTTTCCTCACTGCCTTTTTTCCTGATCTTTATTCAAAATAAAGTGTCCAACATGATTTGGCTTATATGGAATAAGCAATTTAAGCTTCTTCTGTGGTAGGTTTCTTTTCTGCTGGTTTCTTGGTAGCTGCAGCCTTCTTTCCCTCCAAAGGCTTCTGCCTCTGTGTCTTCTTAATACCAACAGCCTTCCTTCCAACAGGCCTCTTGCCTGGAATGCCCTTCTCATCTGATTTGGCCTCTAGTGCTGCTGCAGCTTTATCCATCCTGAGTTTGTGATTCCTACCCTGGCAAAAAATGGTATTTCAGTGCATAGTCTTTGCATATGGGTTTAGTTTCAACATGATTCTCAGGTTTTCAGTGAGCTCTTCTTTAGAACTTGGTGATGATTCATCTTGCATGGTGCCTGGAGGGCTCTTTGATCCCTGGGCTTTTCAAGATTCTGCTAAGGTCTGTATTCATCATTTTGTACATGAGGATTTATTAAGCAGATTGTAGTTACTCTTGAGGGAGGTGGCTTTATGCCAAGTGCCATACAGGTCATCTAACTTGTGGAAAGAACTTTCAGTCTAAATGCAGAAATGCCCCACATGCCCATCAGGGGCAAATTTCAAAATATTCAGCATGCTTAAATTAAGCAGAATAATTCCAGGGATGTTTCTGAAGGCCTTAATGACACTATTGTCTTCACTATGGATGAAACATGGTCCCCTACCCTATATGTGACATAGGTTTATCATTTTGCCCTTGCCAGCTCTTATTTGCTGAGAGGCATAGACCTTTTGATATCATTCCAGGCCTTAAGTTTCTTAAGAAGCAAAACAGCCTCCGCGGTCTACCTGTAGCTTCAACTTTATCTTCAACCACCAAAGGAAGTTCAGCAACTTCCTCAATACGATGACCTTTAGACATAACCAGTGCTGGTACGGCTGAGGCAGCCGGGGCAGAGCAGATGGCATATCGCGTCTGTGTTGTGTTTACTCTACAGTGCCATCAACACCACGTTTTGGTTGGTGCAAACATGTGACCTCTATAACACATATTTCCAAAAAGCACCCTGGCCAGATTAGTGAGTCCCACTGCCTCAAACTCTGGGAATTTGAGCCACAGCTCTGTCAGTGCCCCAGGACTCAGCACTGGTTTGATGACCTGCTAACTCATTGGCAGCATAGGGCTGTCTGTTGTTTTTGTGCAAGTTTGTGTGAAGGAAGTTCACAATATCCATTCTAATGGGAGCCTTGAACATAGCAGGTAAAGTAGTATTTTTACCAGGTTACTCCCCCTTTTCAGAGTACACTGATATCGATGGAGGAGCACATGCCATGCCCGGGAGAAGAGGAGAAGGTCACACTCCTCTCAGCCCAATGGCTCCCACAGGAAAAGTGCCAATAGCTTTTAAAAATAGTGTTCATGAGGATTTATTAAGTACCTAATGTAATTTTAGCCAATGTGCAATTATCCAGGCAGGCAAAGCAGGTCAAGACACCATCTCTGTTCTCAAGACTACCGTGGTCTTGTTGTAATGTCAGATAAAAGTATGTGTCTTTAATTATTAAGCAATGTGAATCTTCATAACATAATATTTGTTTTTATTTCCAACCCTGATTAATAATGAAAGACACACATATAGGCATATCCTTCAAAAATCTCTGAACTCTTGAGGATAAATTTTAAAAATTTATAAAATTACAGCCAGAAGGAACAAGTTAACATCTTATTTCTCATTTGTAACATAGACCTACAAGAAAGTAAGAGTATTGATAGATTAATAAGAGAAAATAATTACCCTAATAGCATATACCTAGTCAAGATAGTAATCAAACATTGGGGTAATGCAAAAAAAAAAAAAAAAAAAAAAGATTCAAAATATATACAATTCAGAGAAAAATAATTAAGAAAGGACCCTTAAATAAGAAATTAATCCAAAGGGAGATATTTATGTAGAATAAGATGAGAAATACAAGAAACATTGGAGAATAAACTTTTAAATAGTAATCTTTCTTCATCTCTATCTATATATTTAATTTTCATATTTTTTTATTATAAACACTACACACACAAAGCAAAAACTCACCCATTCCTCTTCCCCCTACTACCTCATAACCTCTAATCTACTTTCCGTCTCTCTGAATTTGCTAATTCTAGATATTGCATATAAGTTACATCTTACAATATTCTCCTTATGTGCCTTTTTTATTTCACCAAGCATGTTTTCAAGGTTCATTTATGTTGAAATGTGTCTCAAAACTTCATTCCTTCTTATGGCCAAATAATATTTCATTGTGTGTATGTACCACATGCTGTTTATCCATTAATTTGTTGATGGATACTTGGGTTGTTTCCATCTTGTAGCTGTTTGTGAATATGCTGCTATGAAAACTGGTGTATGAATATCTTTTTCAGATCTTATTTTCACTTCCTTTGGGTATATACCTAGGAGTGGAATTGCCAGGTCATACTGTAATTCTATATGTAACTTTTTGAGGTACTGTCATATTGCTTTCCACAATGGTTTCACCATTTTTCATTTCATCAACAGTGCATTGGTGTTTCAATTGTTCTTCATGCTTGCCAACACTAGATATTTTCTGTTTTTAACTAATAGTCATTCTTATGGGTGTGAAGTGGTATCTCATGGTTTTCATTTGCATTTCCCTAATGAGTAATGATGGTGAGCAGCTTTCTATATGCTTATAGACTATTGTATACCCTCTTTGGAGAAATATTTATTCATGTCTTTGCCCATTTTTTAATTGTCTTTTGGTTGTTGAATTGTAACTCTTCTGGATATTAAACTATTATGAGATAAAACTCTTATCAAATAATTTTGTGCCATTCCATAGGTTGTCTTGCACTTCCTTGACACTTTTTTGCTTCTTTTGAGGCATGGAAGTTTTTTTATTCTGATGAAGTCAAAACTTCTCTGTTGTTTCTTTGGTTGCTTGTATTTTTTGGTGTTCTGGTTTTAGCTCTTTTATTTATAACCTAGATCTGCTTTTAGTTGATTTTTTAATGTAGTGTGAGCAGGTGACCAGCTTTGTTGCAGTTTTCCCAACACCGTTTCTTGAGGAGATTACTCTTTTCCCATTGCATGCATTGGACAAGCTTGTCAAATATCAATTGGAAATAAATGTGCAGGTCTATTTCTGGACTTTCAATATAATTTCATTCTTTTTATATTTATCCATTCTTATGCCAGTGCAACCCTGTTTTGATTACTGTAACTTTGTAGTGTATTTTGAAATTGGGAAGTGTGGTTCCTCTAACTTTCTTCATTTGTTTTGGTTCTTGGGGGACCCTTGCCCTTACATATAACTTAAAGTTTGGCTTTTTCAGTTCTACAAAAAGTGTTGCTGGAATTTTGATAGAGATTGCACTGAACCTGTAGAATGCTTTAGGTACTATTGACATCTTAATACTGTCTTCCAATTCTTGAACAAGGGATGGCTTGCATTTTATTTAGGTTTTAACTTCTTTCAGCAGTATTTTGGAATTGTCAGTGTACACGTCTTTCACTCCAAGATATTTTTTTTTGATACTATTATAACTGACTTAAAATTGTTTTCTTACTTCCCTCTTTGGATCGTTCATTGTTAGTGTATAGAAACATAGCTGATGTTTTTTTGCATTTATCTTGTACCCTTCAACTTTGCTGAATTCAGTTATTAGCTCTGGTGACTTTCATGTGGATTCATTTGTATTACCTATATATAAGATCATGTAGTATACAAATAGAACTAGTTTTACTTCTTCCTTTCCAATTTGCATGACTCTTATATCTTATTCTTTCTTAAATATCTGACTGGAACTTCTAATACAATATTGAAGAGCAGTGGTGAAAGTGTCATTCTTGTTTTGTTCCTGATTTTAAGGGGAAAGATTTCAGTTTTTCATCAACTATTATGTTAGCTGTGGCTTTTTCATATACACCCTTTATCATATTAAGGATGTTTCTATTCCTAGTTTTTTGAGTGTTTATAACAAGAAGTGGTGTTAGATTTAGTTCAATGCCTTTTCTGCATCCATTGGAATGTTTATGTTATTTTTTTCACTCTATCTATGTGGTATATTAGATTGATTGAATTTCATATGTGGAACCATCTTTACATTCCTGGGATAAATCCCATATGGTCATGGTGAATAATCTTTTTAGTGTACCATTGGATCTGGTTTACTAGAATTTTATTAACAATTTTTGCATCTGTATCCGTAAAGGGAATTGGTCTGTAATTTTCTGTTCTTGTTATGTCTTTATCCAGCTTTGGTATCAGGATAATATGTACTTCACAGAATGAATTAGGAACTTTTCCCTCTACTTTAATTCTTTGGAAGAGTTTGAGCAGGGTTGGTGTTAATTCTTCTTTAAATGTTTCATAGGATTAACCAGTGAAGCTATTTGTTCCTAGACTTATTTTGGTGAAAAGTTTTTGATTATTGATTCAATTTCTGTGCTTGTTATAAAATGTCTAATAAGGTTTTCTATTTCTTCTTGAGTCAAAATAGACAGTGTGTCTCTTGATTTTTTTCCATTTCATCTAGATTATCTGATTTGTTGCTGTATAGTCATCTGTAGTATTCTCTTATAATCATTTTTATTTCTGTAATGTTGATGTCACCAGTTTCATTTCTGATTTTAGTTAGCATTATGTCTTTGTTCTCAGTCTACCCAAAGATTTGTCAATTTAAAAATTTTTATCCAAGAACCTTAAGTTTTGTTAATTTTCTCAAATGTTTTTCTGTTCTTTATTTCATTTATTTCTATGCTAATCATTATTATTTCTTTCCTTCTGTTAACTTTGTGTTTACTTTTCTCTTATCTATTTTACTCCCCAAGATGTGAAGTTAGGCTTTTGTCTTGAGATTTTTCTTCTTTTTTTTAACATAGATTTTCATAGCTATAAATGCTCATTTAAGCACTGCTTTGACTATATCCCATAAGTTTGGTATGTTGTGTTTTCATTTTCGTTCATATATAATTTTCTTTTTGATTTCTTCTTTGACCCATTGGTTGTTAAGCATATACTGCTTAATTTCCACATAAATTTGCCAGTTTTCCTTCTGATATTGACTTCTATATTCATTCCATCATTGGGGAAGTTACCTTGCATGATTTCCATATTTGTAAATTTATTGAGACTGTATTATGCCCTAACTTGTGGTCCATCCTAGACAATGTTCCTAATGCACACAAAAAGGATATATATTCTGCTGCTATTTGGTGGCATACATATTTATATGTATGTATACATATGTTATCCTAATGCCTTATAACATTGGAAATGTTGCAAACAGAAACTGAATCATGCTTTGGAAGAAAAATTACTCATGAAATAATCTGTGTTGGGTTAGTGTTTAGTTGATTATGTGCAATGACCTCTTCAATTTGTACATTCCAAAATTTGTGAATCCACTTTGTCATTTTATTATAAAAAAACACCAGAAGTGAATTATTAAATCAGTGGCATTAAATTTATTATATCCTATAAAGAATGCAATACAGGAAAAGAGTATGAATCCTGAACAACATCTTAAGTAAAAGCAGGCTGATTAGTAGGGAGTGAATAGTGTTAACTTTTCCTTGGTTCTTCTTTTCCATCGTCTCATTGTGTTTTATTTGGTTAAATCAAATAACACTACCTGACAATTACAACAAGGATACTGTGTAGAGTTGAAATAGTAAATTATTACTTAAAGGAAGCCCTGGATAACAGGTCTCCATTTTATTATATATATTTTAATTGCAAAACAGAATTAGTCTTCTACTAAAATAGTACTCTAAAGGAAATAGTTAATCTAAATACTATATGTTTGTGAATAAGTATTCAAGCTTATTTTGAAAAATTTGCTACAGTTGAAGTAGCAAACATTTTTATTTCATGTCACACTAGGGAGCTAAATTATTTGACATGCAAACACATATTACCAAAAAAATACACTTAAAGGATTTAAATTGCATTCACTTTTAAAATTTTTATTTTTAATTAGAGACATTGTAGTTTAACAGAAAATTCATGCATAAAATACAAAGACCCCATATCCCATCTTATTATTAACATATTGCATATTGTGGTATATTTACTGCAACTGATGAAGTAATATTTTTATAATTATACTATTAACTATAGCCCATGGTTTACTCCAGTGCTCACTCTGTGTTGTACAGTCAATGGATTTTTTTTTTAATTTTTATTCTAGGAACATATACCTGCCTAAATTTTCCCCTTTTAACCACATTCAGACATATATTTCAGTGCTGTTAATACATTCACAGTGTTATGCTAGCATCACCACCAGCAAGAGTTTTCCATCAGCCTAAATAGAAACTATGTACAATTTAAGCATTAACTCCCTATTCCCTATCCCCACCTTGTCCACTGGTAACCTGTATTCTTGATTCTGACTTTGTGAGTTTGCTTATGCTAATTATTTCATGTCAGTGAGATCGTATAATATTTGTCCTACTGTGTCTGGCTTTTTTCACTCAACATGTCCTCCAGGTTAATCCACGGTATTGCATGTATCAGAACTTCATTCTTTTTAATTGCTGAATAGTAATCCATTGTATGTATATACCGTATTTTGTATATCCATTCATCAGTTGAAGGACAATTACTTTGCTTCCATCTTTAAGCAAATGTAATGTTGCTATGAATGTCGGTGTGTAGATATCTGTTTGAGTCCCTGTCATCAATTCTTTTATAGGTATACATAGAAGTGGGATTGCCTGGTCATACAGTAATTCTATACCTAACTGTCTGCGGAACCACCAAGCTTTCTTCCACAGTGGCTGTGCAATTCTACATTCACACTAACAAATCATAAATGATCCTACTTCTTCACATTCTCTCCCACACTTGTAATTTTCAGTTTCCTTTAAATACTAGTCATTCTAGTGGGTATGAAATTTTATCTAATTGTGTTTTTTTGAAGCAATTTTATTGAGATATATTCACATACCATGCAGTCATCCAAAGTCTACAATCAATTGTTCACAGTATCATCACATAGTTAGGCATTCATCACCGCAATCACCTTTTTAACATTTTCATTATTTCAAAAGATAAAAATAAAAATAAGAATAAAAATAAAGTAAAAACAAACACCCGAACATCTCATACCTCTCTCCACACATTATTCACTTAATTTTATCCCCATTTTCTACTCATCTGTCCATGTACTGGCTAAAGAGAGTGTGAGCCACAAGGTTTTTACAATCACATGGTCACACTATATGACCTATATAGTAATACAATCCTCTTCAAGACTCAAGGCTACTAGATTGCAGATCAACAGTTTCAGGTATTTCTGTCTAACTCATTTAATATACTAAAAACTAATATGGATATCTATATAATGCATAAGAATAACCTCCAGAATTACCTCTTGACTCCAAATTTGAAATCTCTCAGCCACTGAAACTTTATTTTGATTCATTTCTCTTCCTCATTTTGGTCAAGAAGGCTCTCTCAATCCCATGATGCCAGGTCCAGGCTTATCCCCAGGAGTCGTGTCCCATGTTGCCAGGAAGATTTACACCCCTGGGAGTCATGTTCCGCACAGCGGGGAGGGAAGTGAGTTTACTTGTTGAGTTTGCTTAGAGGGAGAGATGCCACATCTGAGCAACAAAAGATATTCTCTGGGGATGACACTTAGGCACAATTATATGTAGGCTTAGCCTCTCCTTTGCAGCAACAAGCTCCATAAGGACGAGCCTCAAGATTGAAGGCTCAGCCAAACAAACTGGTAGCCCTCAATGCTTTTGAGAATATCAGGAATTCCCGAGGTGAGGAAGTTTAATATTTCCACAATTTTCCCCAGTCCCTCAAGGGGGCTTTGCAAATACTTTTTATTCTCTGTAAAAATTACTTTGGGATGTATCAGAACTTCACACTAACCTATACAAACCAACCAGATCTCACTTCCTATTCAAGGTCCATGTAATTGTGGTATTTAATTAAACTGAACATACAAGTTATATTCTATAGCATGCTACAGAAAATATAGATTTTGCACCAAATAAACATCTCTTCCTTTGATCTCACACAGAAGTTGAAGTTTTAAAATAGTCAACATCATCCTTTACGCTTCATTCTGATTTACCTTAGTTCTAACCATGTCCATTTTGTTCATATCTCTAATTGAAGTTGGATCTCTTTTTCAGCTTCTTTAACAGTTGCTGTACAGGATAATACTGATATTCATAACTACCTAACTCTGGCTCTGAGTATCAAGTGTCACACATATACCTGAAGTTCTAGGAACTGACCAAACAAACAGCTCAGCAACTCAGAATTTAGAAATAACCATTACAACTCATGAATAGGTGTGGCTACTGTAAGAGCTTACTACCCAAGAACCTTTACAATAAGCCTTCCCCTGATAACCTATGCTTTCAGAGTCAATTCTCAGAGTTTGCACATTGCATTTAGTCCATATTAGTGGGGCATTATAATGTTTGCCTTTTTGTTTCTGGCTTATTTCACTCAAAATACTGTCCTCAGGGTCAGTTCACCTAGTTGCATACCTCACAACTTTACTCCTTCTTGCCACTGCTCAATATTTCTTTGTATGTATACATGACAGTTTACCATTCTCCTTGTCAGTTGATGTACCCTTACACCACCTCCATCCATAGAGAATATGAACACAGCTGCCATAAATACCAGTATGCAAATGTCCATTTGTGTCCCTGCTCCCAGTTCTTCCAATTATATACTTAATAACAGGGTTACAGGACCACATGGCAACCCTACACCTAGTTTCCAATGGAATCATACACTGCCCTCCAGATGGGCCACAAATTCTACCTCCTCACCAACAGTACATAGGTACATCCCTCTCTCCACATTTTCTCCAGCAACAGTATTCCTCCAATTATTTTTTTGAACAGTTTTATTGATACCATACAATCCATCCTAATTAAACAATCAGTGATTCCTTGTATAATCACAGGACTTGCATTCACCACCACAATCTATATAAGGAGAGTTCCACTTCTTCTACAAAGAGGAAAAAGAGGGAAAAAATGAAGAAAAAAAATTTAACATGGAAGAAAAAATAAAATACCCTGGAAAGGTCAGACAACAACACCACCACCAAGAATCCCATACCACTCCCTTTTATCCCCCTTTTATAGATACTTAGCTTTGGTATATTGTTTTGTTACAATTAATGGAAGCATATTACAATGTTACTGTCAACTGAAGACTCCTAGTTTGCATCAATTATATTTTTCCCTTATGCCATCCAATTTTGAACACCTTGCAATGTTGACATTCATTTGTTCTCCCTCATGTAAAACATTCTTATTTTTGTACATTTAATCACCATCATTGACCACTCTAGGTTTCACTAAGTTATACTATCTTTATCTTCTATCTTTCCTTCTGGTGTCATACATGCTCCTAGCCTTCTTCTTTCAACTGTACTCAAACGTATCTTTGTTCAGAGTACTTACAATATAGTGCTACCATCACACAATAATGTGCTATCCATTTCTGGATCTATGAAATCAATCCTGTTGAACATTCAGTACTCCTTCAGTTTCAAATGCCTTATCTCTACCCTTTCTCCTGATAGCCTGTGTTCTCAACCTTAACTCTCCAAGTTCACTCAATGTCAGTTCATATTAGTGAGATCATAGAGTATTTGCCCTTTTGTTTCTGGCTAATTTCACTCAACGTAATGTCTACTATCTACAATTTTGTCTTTTGGATCTTATATGTCATATCATAGTGTATTTTTATATTCTCTCTCTTTTTACCTTAATGGATAGTCTTTCTTTATATACTCTTCTCTATACTTCTCTCTCCTGTCTTTTCCTATCTGCCTGTAGTGCTCCGTTTAGTATTTCTTGTAGAGCAGGTAGCTTGTTTGCAAACTCTCTATGTCTGATTGTCTGAAAAATTTTTAAACTCTTCCTTATTTTTGAAGGACAGTTTTGATGGATATAGAATTCTTGGTTGGCAGTTTTTTTCTTCCAGTATCTTAAATATATCATACTACTGCCTTATTGCCTCCATGTTTTCCACTGAGAAATCTGCACATAAGTCTTATTGAGCTTCCCTTGTATGTGATAGATCACATTTCTCTTGTTGCTTTCAGATTTTTCTCTTTGTCTGTGACATTTGAAAATCTGATTATTAAGTGTCTTAGAGTAGGCCTATTCAGATGTATTCTCTTTGGGGTACACTGCATTTCATGGATCTGTAATTTTATATCTTTCATAAGAGATGGGAAATTTTCAGTGATTGTTTCCTCCATTATTCTTTCTTTCTCTTTTCCCTTCTCTTCTCCTTCTGGGATACCCATGACATTTATATTCATGCACTTCATGTTGTCATTCAATTCCCTGAGACCCTGCTCATATTTTTCCATTCTTTTCCCTATCTGTTCTTTTGTGTGTACTTCATATGACCTGTCTTCCAGTTCATGAATTCTTTCTTTTGCCTCTTCGAATCTGCTGTTGTATATCTCCATTGTGTTTTTCATCTCTTCTACTCTGCCCTTCATTCCCATAAATTCTGCCAATTGTTCTTTAAAACTTTTGAGTTCTTCTTTATGTTCACTCAATATCTTCTTTATATCCTTCATTTATTTTGCCATATCTTCCCTCAACTTGATGATTTGATTTTTGAATTGATTTAGCATATTTGTTTAAACATCTTTAATTAGTTTTTTTAATACCTATATCTCATTTGAAGCAGAAGCTTTTTCCTTTGACTGGGTCATATCTTTGTTTTTCCTAGTGCAACTCATAATTTTTTGTTGTCTAGGGGATCTGGTTTCCTTGAGTACCCAAATCACATTTTCCCAGAGCAGACAGACCCAGGTTTCAGGAGGAGGGCTTAATCAGTATCAAATTTCCCTAAGAATGAGGCCAAGCAGGTTTTCAGACTTTCCTGTAAGGCCTCTAGACTCTGTTTTTTCTATCCTGCCCAGCAGGTGGTGCTTTTCAGCCTGCAGTCTCCAGCAGTGTAAAAAGGAGCAGTGCCTTATTTCTCAGCGGGTGCTGTCCCTGCCTGTGACAAAGGGTGAATCAGAAGCCAGACTTAGCTGTTTCTGTTCCCTGCCCCCAGACCCTGGGGTCTGAATTCTCTGAGGGAGTGCAGCCATTTAAGCTGAGCCCCACTCCCCCTTTTCTTAAGGAAGATATGCTCTTTAGGGAATAATCTCCTTCACCTGTCTTCTTCCTTTGTCTATCTTAATTCCACCCTTGCCTGAGTCAGTGCTGACAATTGATGCCTAAGACTTTCTCTAATGGACTATTTGGAATGCAAGAAAATAAGAAAAAAGAAAGAAATCCCCTTTTCAGAGCTATTCCCTAGCCAGAGTTGTTACCAGGTTCTTTGTGCCCCTTTTCTTGGGACTAGTCCTTTTCCATAATTCTGAGCTCAGCCAACTCCAAAAGCCTCTTTGTTTATTTATTAATTTATTATTATTTTCATCAGCCCTGCTTCCTTTCTGCTGGGTGAGACCTCAGGGTTCCTTTCATGCTTGCTGTGGGTTTATCTGTGCTCATAGCTTGTATTTGTTATAGTCCAAATTTGTCAATTGAAACTGCAACTGGAACTTGGTTGAGCTACCTTCCCTTGCTACTATTAGAAACTGCTTCTTTTTCCCACAGGGAAGTTTTCCAACTCAGCCTGCCATGTCAATGGGGGAGGGGCATCATCCTCTGCCATTTTAGGGGCCTTACTTACAATTTTTGTGCTGAGATCTCAGCCATTCCACCCATTCCAGACAGGTGCACGATGTGTCTGGTCACAGCTGTCTCTCAAACTGTTTTTCTAGACTATTTACTAGTTGTTCTTCACTATTTAGTGCTTTCTCTAGAGGACTAACTAAATTCCACACCTCCCTATGCTGCCATCTTGCCCCATCCATTCATTGTGGTTTTGATTTGTATTTCTCTAATGGCTAATGAGGTGAATGCCATTTCATGTGCTCATTGGCCATTTGTATATTTCTTTACAGAAATATCTTTTTAAGTATTTTTTTATTTGGGTTGTATGTCTTTTTGTTGTTGAGTTGTAGGACTTATGTATATATTCTGGATATTAAACCCTAATTGGATATGTGGTTTACAGTTTTTTTTTTTTTTTTACAATTCTGTAGGCTGTAATTTTGTCTTCATGATAAAGTCCTTTGATTCATAAAAGTTTTTAGGTTTGGCCATTTAACTAAATTTTCTTTTATTATTTGTGCATAAGTATAAAGTCTAAGAAACCATTGCCTAACACAAAGTCCTGAAGATACTTCCCTATATTTTCTTGTAGGAGCTTGATATTTCTGGCTCTTATATTTAGTTCTTTAATCCGTTTTAAGTTGGTTTTTTATATGAGGTGAGGAAAAGATCCACTTTCATTCTTTTACATATGGAGATCCAGCACCATTTATCAAAGAGAATATTATTTCCTAATTGAGTTGTATATGCCCCCATGTCAAAAAATCAGTTGGCCATAAATGTGAAGGTTATTTTCTGAACTCTCATTTCTATTCCATTTGTCTATATGTCTGTCCTTGTGCCAGTGCCATGCTTTTATCTTTTATTAATGTGACTTTGTAATAAATTTTAAGATTAGGAAGTGTGAGATCTCCAATTTCATTCTTCTTTACCAAAACGACTTTGGCTATTCAAGGCCCCTTACCCTTCCATATAAATTTGATGATTGGCTTTTACATTTCTGCAAATAAGGCTGTTGGAATTCTGATTGGTATTGCATTGAACCTGGAAAGAACATTGGGTAGAATTATTGTCTCAACAATATTTAGTCATCCAATCCATAAACATGGACTTTACTTCCATTTATTTAGGTCTTCTTTCATTTCCTTTAGCATTTTCTTTTTCTGATTGTTCCTTACCAATATGTAAAAACACTAATGATTTTGTTTTATGTTGCCCTTGTCCCCTGCCACTTTGATGAATTCATTTATTAGCTCTAGGAGCTTTGTTTTGGATTTTTCAGGACTTTTCTTTATAGTCATGTCATCTGCAAGGAAATTTTTCTTTTTTTCCAATTTGGATGCCTTTTATTTCTTTCCCTTGCTTCATTGTTCTTGCTAGAACTTTCAGTACAATGTTGAATAACAATGGTAACAATGAGCATCTTTGAATTCTTCCTGAGTTTTGAGGGAACATTTTCAATATTTCATAATTAAATATTATGCTAGCTATGGATTTTTCATATATGCCCTTAAACATGTGGAGGAAGTTTTCTTCTATTCCTATTTTCTAAATGTTTTTGTCAAGAAGGGCTGCTGGATCTTGACAAATGCCTTTTCCTAATCAATTGATATGATCATGTGCTGTTGTTTTCTCCTTCATTCTGTTAACATGGCATATTACATTAACTGATTTTCTTATGTTGAATTACACAGATATACCAGGAATAAATGCTACCCACTTGATCATGGGGTATAATTATTTTAATGTGCTATTGAGTTTGCTAGTATTTTGTTGATGATTTTTGCATCTATATTCATAAGATGTATTGGTGTGTAATTTTCTTTTGTTTTGGTATCTTTATTTGACTTTGGTCTAAGGTTGAGATTGGCCTCATTAGGGGTGTTCCTTCCTACTCGGTTTTTCAGAAAAGTTTGAGCAGGATTGGTGTTAAATATTCTTGGAATGTTTGGTAGAATTCCCCTGTGGAACCATCTAGTCCTGAGCTTTTCTTTGTTGGTAGGTTTTTATTACTGATTCAATCTCTTTATAGTTATCAGTTTGTTAAGATCTAGTTCTTCTTGAGTTAGTGTAAGTAGTTTGTGTGTTTATGAGAATTTGTGCATTTCATCTAGGTTATCTAATTTGTTGGCATGTACTTATTCATAGTATCTTCCTATAGACCTTTTTTTTTTTTAATTTCTGTGTGGTCCGTAGTAACATCCCCCCTTTCATTTCTGATTCTAGTCATTTGTGTCCTCTCTCCTTTTTTTCATCAGTCTGGGTAAAGGTCTGTCAATTTTATTGATCTTTTCAAAGAACCAACTTTTGGTTTTGTTGATTCTCTTTTTTTTATTATTATTTTCTAATACTCTTTTTACTGTTTCTCTCTGCTCTAATCTTTGCTAATTCCTTCCTTTTGCTCACTTTGCATTTAGTTGCCTCTATTTTTTTCTTCTAGTTTCTCCAGTTTTGAGGTTAGGTCTCTCATGTGTGTGTGTGTGTGTGTGTGTGTGTCTTCTTTCTTTTTTTTTTTTTTTTAATGTAAGCATTTAGAGTTGTAAATGCAACACTGCCTTTCCAGCATCCTGTAAGTTTTGGTGTGTTGTATTTTCACTATCATTCACTTCAAGGTATTTCATAATTTCCCTTGTGATTTGCTTTTTAACTCATTGGTTGGTTAATAGCATGTTGTTTAATTTCTACATATTTGTGTATTTTCCATTTCCCTCACTGTTATTGATTTTCATCTTCATTCCACTGTGGTCAGAGAAAATATATTGTATGATTTCAATATCTTTTTAATTTACTGAGATTTATTTTGTGACCTAAGATATGGTCTATCACAGAGAATGATCCATGTGCACTAGAGAAGAATGTGTGCTCTATTGCTGTTGATTGAAGTGTTCTACATATGTCTGCAAGGACTAGTTGGTTTAGAGTATCATTCATGTCTTCTATTTCCGTATTGATCTGCTGTCTTGATGTTCTATCCATTATTGAAATTGATGTATTAAAATCTCCTACTATTAATGTAGAGACATCTATTTCTCCCTTTCAGTTTGTCAATATCTGTTTCATATGTTTTGATGCTCTGCTATTAGGTGCATATATATTTATAATTGCTATGTCTTCTTGTTAAATGGACCCCTTTATCAATATACATATAATGACTTCTTTGTTCCTCATAATAGTTTTCAACTAAGTTTATTCAATCTGATATTAGTATAGCTACCACAGCTCTCTTTTGGTTACTACTTCCATGGTATACATTTTTCTCATGCTTTTACTTTAAATCTACCTACGTATTTGAACTTAAGGTGTATGTCTTATAAACAGAATATTATTGGTTCATGCTTTTTCATCCATTCTGCCAATCACTGCCTTTTGAATGGAAAGTGTATTGCATTTACTTATAAAATATAAGTAATGCAGGCTGCTCTTCTGCCATTTTGCTGATAATGCAGGATGCTCTTCTGCCATTTTGCTTTTTAGTCTCTGTAAGTCTTACACCATTTTTTTGTTCCTCAGTTTTTCCATTAATACCTAATTTTATATTCATTTTATTTTTTTGTATATACCATATTGAGTTCCTTCTCATTCATTTCTAGATATATTTGCCATATGTATTTTTTTTGTGGTTGCCATGGAGTTAACCTTTCACATCCTAAATATATAAAAAATCATATTTGATCATATCCAAGTTGACTTCAATAACATGCACATTCATTACTCCTATACCCATCTGCCCCCCCATCATTTTTGTACTTGTTACAAATTATATCTTTTTACATTTCATGTCAAAAACCATAGATTTTTTATTACTTTTTATGCCTTTGCATTTTAGCATGTGTAAGAAGAAAGGAAGTTACAAACCAAAAAAATAAATACAATCATTTTGGCTAATAGTTACATTTACCAGAGGTCTAGTTTTTTGTTTTGTTTTGCTTTTTTTCCTTTCATTCTGAATAACTCCTTTTTGCACTGCTTTTCAGACAGGTCTAGTGGTAATGAACTCCAAGAACCTTTGTTTATCTGGTAATGTCTTAATCTCTCTCACTTTTGGAAGAAAGTGTCACCAGCTACAAAATTCTTTTTTGGAAATTGTTTTCTTTCAGTACTTTAAGTATTTCAACCCACTGCCTGCTTTCTTCCAATGTTTCTGATGAGAAATTAACACTTAATCTAGTTGGTATTCCCTTCTACATAACATATTGCTTTTCTCTTACAGCATTCAGAATGCTTTCCTTGTCTTTTGAATTCCACAGTTTGGTCAGTTTGTGGCAAGATGTGTTTTTCTTGAGATTTACCCATTTCAGTGTTCTCTGAGCTTCTTTGATGTGTATATCTATGTCTTTTCCTAAGTTTAGGAAATTCTCTGTCATTATTTCTTTGCATATTCCTTCTGCTCCTTTCTCTCTTACTTCTCAATCAGGTCCTCTTATTATGCATAAGAGTGATATGATTGATGGTGTCTGAAAGGTTTCTTAGATTATTTTCCCTTTGCATAATTCCTTCTTTCTTTTTTTCTCCCCAGCTTGGCTCATTTTATTTGTCTTGTGTTTGATTCTTCCTTTTGCCTGTTCCAAACTGCTGTTAAAACCATCCTGGGAGTTTTCCTTTTCAGTTATTGTGGCCTTCAACTCCAGTAGTTCTGTTTGGTTCCTTTTTAAATGTCTATCTCTTTACTGAGAGTCTCATAATGTTCATTCATAATTTTCCTGATATTATTTCATTTTGAACTGTATTTTCTTTCATCTAGTTGAGCATATTGATTGATTTCTTAATATTCTTTAGTTATTTATCTGCATTTTATTTCATCTCCTTGAGCATATTTATATTCATTTTTAAAGATTCATGTCTGATATGTCTACAGTATGTTCTTCTTCATTGATGTTTTCTGCATTTTTATCCTCTTGCTTCGGTTGTACTGTTTTTCTTGTTTCTTTGTTTGTTGGATAATCTTTTGTTAGACACTGTACATTTTGATATTTTAAAATGTTAACTCTGGGATTTATTCCCTAAAATAGCTGCTTAAGTTTTTATCTAGCCTGTGATATGACAATGATCTTTTTGAGTGCCAGGAGACAACAAACCAAGCAAGCCTAAACATAAAATACCTTTCACATTTTTTGAAGATTGGCTTTGTGTTGGTGGCTGCTCTCCTTCAGAGTTCAGTCAATCTGTTAAGAAGGTCAGCCTAAGGTGAATGCAAGGTGGAGGGTCCTCCCAGTCTTTTCTGGATCTGTGTCTTGTCCTGTTCTGTGCTTGCTAGTGGCATAGGGGTCTCCCTATAAATTTGAATGCCTCCTCCACTTCCCAGGAAACAGGCCTTTGTCCTCTTCTTGGTGTTCCTTTGCAAGACTTAAAGCAGGTAAGCCTTTCCCTAGGACACCTAACTCAATTGTTTCATACTCTACTTTAGCTGCTTCAAGTTGTTTTGCCTGGAGGGAAATTTCTTGAAGGGAGAGCATATCAGTTAGGAGTTTCCCAGGTCAGTCTTTCCCAGCCAAAAGAAACTCAGGGTGCCATTAAGGGAACATCATCTGCATAAGATATTTAAAATATATATTAGCCTCCCTAGTATGAAAAAGTGCAATAAAGAATTGTGTATATTAGATAGATATTTGAAACAGATGTCTTTTCACTGAAATGTGATACTCTTTAATGTTAGAACTATTTCCTAAATTACATTATCTATTTCTAAAATAATGTATTTTTAAACTCTAAATAAACGACTATTTCTAAAGTCTTCAATAACATGACGGTTATATTCCTTATCTTCTGGCACTCTTTGTTGCCATTACATAAACAAACAGACTATAATATTTTAACCTATTTGAAAGGGGGCAGTGGATGAATGGAAGAGGTGCTTTATTACTATTTTTGTTGTTTCTCTCTCTGAAAATCATTGTCCTCAGTGTCAAATGAGGACTGTATTACTTGTCTTATAGGGAAGTTTTAGCTTTTATTATATATTGAGTTCCTCCAGAGAAGGAACTTCCCTTCTTCTTTATATTCCCCAAGTTCTATTCAGTATATGATGCATAGAACTAATACAAAAAAAAAAAATTGGGTTAAACAAAGCTGCAGTTGTGAAAATTAATGAAAGAACAGAATATGAGTTAGTGATTTATAAATTCTTTAAGGTAATATAATTCTGTTCTTAATACTTTAACATTTAAGTAAAGAATTGAGTTCACAGGATAAATTGATGGTGGAACTAAGAGTAAAACTTTTTAAAATTAAGTTTTCATGGTGAGTTTTCCTAATGAAAAAAATCACCAGCTCCTCCCCTTGCTTGCAGCATTCTCCTCCTAGAGATCCACTAAGTTTATATCTTCACCACTTTTAAGTCTTTGCTCAAATGTCACCTACCAGTAAGTCCTACCCTGACTATCCTACATAAAGCTGTAAAAATATTAACCCCTTTCGCCTATTCTACTCTCTATTTGTTCCACAGGAAATATTGCCTCCGGAGATACTAAATACTTTAAATATTATTATGTACTTTATTTTGTGGCCTTTTTTCCTCCTCTAGAATATAAAATCCCAGGACAGGAATCTTGTTTCCAAGTTTGTTCCTCAATATTTCTTAAGCACCTTCATGGTGCCTAGCTCTTAATAAGAGCAAATAAACATTTATCTAAGATATGAATAAATGCATGATAACGTTTTCAAATACTTCAGTCTAGTGTTCCACTTTGCATGGAATATCATGGACTGAAAATAGTAAACTATGCCCCAGTTTTCCTTATATCTCATGCACGTCTTCACATACATTTGTTCCAGTTTGCTAATGCAACCAGAATGCAAAACACCAGAAATGGATTGGCTTTTATAAAGGGGGTTTATTTGGTTACACAGTTACAGTCTTAAGGCCATATAGTGTCCAAGGTAACACATGGACAATCAGGTACCTTCACTGGAGGATGGCCAATGGCATCCAGAAAACCTCTGTTAGCTCAGAAGACACATGGCTGGTGTCTACTTGCTCCCGTTAGCTCGGAAGACACATGGCTGGTGTCCGCTTGCTCCCAAGTTGCATTTCAAAATGGCATTCTCCAAAATGTCTCTGCAAGTTGCAGCTCTTCCAAAATGTCACTCTTACTTGCATCTCCTGTCTCAGCTCCTGTGCGTTCTTCAAAGTTTCCCTCTTGGCCGTAGCAAGCTTGCTCCTTCTGTCTGAGCTTATATAGTGCTTTACTAAAATAATCAAGGCCCACACTAAATGGGTGGGGCCACACCTCCATGGAAATTATCCAGTCAGAGTAATCACCCACAGTTGTGTGGGGTGCATCTCCATGGAAACACCTAATCCAAATGTTCTAAATTAATCAACACTAATATGTCTGACCCCACAAGATTGCATCAAAGAACATGGCTTTTTCTGGGGGACATAATATATACAAACCAGTGCAATGTTTATATCAAAAGTAATGTTTGTTGTAACAAGGAGACTGAAAAAGAAAAATCACAGAGAAAATATTAATCATCTGCCCCATCTCTGTTCTTCCAGTTCTATCTCTTTAATCACCAGTATTAGCAACCTTGTGTATATTATTTCTGTTTTCTTATCATGCTTTTGCACACATATATAAAACTTTGCTAAAATTTTATTTTAGAAACAACAAGCTTATAATACATTCATTTGCAACTTTTTGATGTAGCAACAAAAGATAATGAACAACATTGCAGTTGGGCAGAAAGAGTATATTTAATTATTTTAATAGATAGGCAATATTTTGAGGTGATAGATCTACTATTGTTTAGATGCAACTCCCCAACATTCCATTGTTCTTTTGTTAACTCAAAAAAGTGCTGTGTGGCAATTTTCTGGAAATAGGAAATCCAAAACTGGGATTAATTTGTCCTAGGGTATATGCATTTTAATTTCATTACTACCGCCACTTTTTTCACAAGCATTTTACATTTTTAAATAATTCACAGAACTCCTTTGCATAATTAGTTCATTTGTATTTTTTGTTTTTTTACAGAATACAGAATTTTAAAGCCAACAGAATTTGAGGTTTCATTGTTTTTAATGAGGATTATTGATATGACACAGGGTGCACCATTTTCAGGAGTGGACTTGAGGGCTGTTATCAATTAGTGTTATTTTTCATTTAATTGCTTTCTTTTATTCAACAACCTGATAAGGTCTTGCATGAAGCAGCTGCTTAATAAGTTCCATTGAATTACTGAAATTGATCACTTGCTCTTAATGAGTAACTTCCCATGAAAAATAGCCACAGCTTCTTATGGCCAGCTCATTAGGCTATTTTCATGAAGTGTGTCTTAGTAATAAGTTGATGGTTTCTGAGTGCCTTTTATCATGCTGAAGTGTAGCCCTGATCTATCAACACTTTCAGTTCATCTTCTTCCATTACCATCCATAGTCTTCTCATTAGCCTATGCAGCTTCTTCCTGTTTTATCAAATCACTGACACTATAGTGTTAAGCCTTACCATAAAACTAAGAATATAATATTTTGAAAGAGATTTCTTTTTTACAGTCATGTTTTCTTGAACTGAAAATGTAACTTTTGAAATATTATTTTTAGAAATTTATTTTCGTTTTAAACCACAGATCATCTCTTGTTCACATTATTTCTGTTTTTGCCATTGAAAATATATAGGCATTAGCAAACGCTCTAAATGTATTGGGGGAGGAATTGATGACTATCTTAATAAGTACTTCATTGAGGTTTTGAATCAACAGAACATTAATGCTTCATAGCTCTCCCACATGTCTCTGGCAGAAATATGACAAGCACAACAGATTATTGATGTCAAGAAATCAGCAAGCTTTGATATTTGTTGGTTAGTTGAAAGAGAAAAATGAACCAGCCCTCTACCCAGGTGCAATTTACCACTAAGAATGAAACTTCCTAAAAGTCTGAATTTACAGTCAAAGAAAAATAAGCTCCTATAATAGAGAAGCTGTATCAGAACAAAAGTAACTATGGACAGAATCTACCTACAGTAGATATCTGACCTAAGGAAAATTATAATCATAATTTTCTTCACTGTAATCCCAAGATTCCTGTAGTCCATTATATTTCAAGGTTACCTCAAATAAGTTATTACATTTAAAAAACCATTTTCTAAAATAGGCCTACAGTAATTAAGACTTTTAAAAGCAGGTATAGTTCTAATTTATTTAGAAACAATATGAAGAAAAACTTTTTTAGGAGCTAAAGTGTTATATTCTGGGAACCTGTTGGAAACCAAAAGCTGCAGGTGCATCTTTGAAAAATGACATTTCCATCATCTACCTGAGAAGCACAGCTGAAATATCAAAGTTATAAACATTCCACTTCTATGTGCCAGATGCTATTTCCATGAAAACAATCTGAGTTGCAAAAGCAAAGTAAATGTACTTAACTTAAAATTCTGAGATTCTGAATATTTTACTAAATATGTGTTCTGGTTTGCTAATGCTCCCATTATGCAAAATACCAGAAATGGCTTGGCTTTTATAATGGGGGTTTATTTGGCTACAAATTTACAATTCTTTTATAGTGTCCAAACTAAGGTATCAACAAGAGGATACCTTCACTGAAGACAGGCCAGTGGTGTCCAGAATACCTGTGTCAGCTGGGAAGGCATCTGGCTGGCATCTGCTGGTCCTGGGCTGTGTTTCAGCTCCTCTTTCACAGCTCCCATGCACCCTTGCTTCTTTCTCCCAGGTTGTTTATCTGTAAGCATCTGGTGGTCCTCTCTTAGTTTCTCCAGGGCAAACTCTGGGCTTCATCTCTTAGCTTAACATTTCCAACATGTTATTCTGTCTGCATCTCCAAGTGTCAGTAAGCATCTGGGTCTCTGTTGGCTCTTAGTTTCTCTCTAAATACTCCATTGTAGTCCTAAATGGGTGGGGTCCACACCTCCATGGAAATAATTCAATCATAGTTATCACCTACAGTAGGTTAGTCACATCTCCATGGAAACATCAAAAGTTTCCACCCTAAGATTAAGTTAAAAGATCATGACTCTTCCATAGCTGACATTTTTTTGGGCTAGAATGATTCCCATTTTATTTATATATGTATAAATATATATATATATCCACATATATACATAAATGTATATATATATATTTACAAATATATTAAGCAATTAATGTTTGTTTAATTGAAACCGTAATCTTGTACTATGTTATAATTCACAAGATGAATTATACTCATCAGAAATGTTGCTATTATGTGGTTCAAAATCTTAAGAAAACAGAGAGAACAAGGCTATATGTAATACATTCATTATTTTTTAATATAATGTGGCAACAATTATAAGCAAAGGGAAAATATTTGTTTATTGGTCTGAAAATAAACTAACTTCAGTTTGTACTGATTATCCAGTTTCTTTTCATTCAAAATGAAATTCATTGTTGGATTTATGCCCATAGATTCTAATATTTGTATTTTCTCTTAGCTTACTCAGGCAATACAACACACATTTTTGTACATGAAAAATGTAACAGAGTGATTTCTGCTGCAAAATAGCATGTAAAGATGGAACAATCTTCATATTTTATTGACCTGTATAATATATACATTTTGTGATATATGATATAGTCAGTAAAAGAATTTCACCTTCTTTGAGTTTATTTTCCTAAGCTTAGAATTCATAAAACAATAATCATTTACATCAGAAAATTTCAAATTACAATGTTAACGTTCCCCTATCATTGGGTAAAAATCAATGAGCTTTAAAATAAATATACATTCTAGGTCCTAAGAGCACAACATGGAGTCATATTATAAGAAGCTGTGCTTTGACCAGTTAACAATAAAGCATTGTTAGAAGTTATTTCCACTCTTTTAGTTTCTTGAGTGTCACAGTCCATGAGGGCTTTGCCAGTCAAAATATGAAAGAAGACATCGGGCATTGTCTGAGACATAAACCTTTATTGGGATTTACTTACAGGAGTGCAAAGACAAACAGCAGAAATTAAGCAGCTTTTCTCTCACCAGGAAGGTGCAGTATTCAGCAGGAAGGTAGACTGCATAATTAAGGGAACTGGTTAAGCCAGTCATAAGGGCATGAGACAAAGACATTCCTAAGGGTATGAGAGCATGAGTGTGGGAATGGGATTTTGTGACTTCAGGGGTGATTGATTATGTTGTGCAGGAAAGAGGAGACAATTATAGATTGCTTTGTAAATAACAACAAGAGTGATAGAATCTTGAGAGAGCTCAGGAAGGAGGTAAGTTATAGATTAATCTTTGATGCAGGGGGTTTGGTTTTTATATGTACATAGTCCATCTGTACATTCCTGTTAGCTCACAAACAAGGGTAGATTAAACATTAGCTGACCTAGATCACACAGGCTGCTGTGCACTGAGCTTTACAGGCCCTTTAGTTTAGGCCAGAGATTCCTACAATTCACCCCCATGCAACAGCTTGTGTTGACCACAGGATAGATATTGTATTCATAATTTACAACAGCAATACAATAAACAACATTGTATTAATATGCCATTTTAGAGACATAGTAAACCTATTCATAAATGGTACCATGGCAAAGTCAAAGAATTTCATCATTTAGACAAAGGATCATTGGATAAATGTTCAATACTCTATGTATGATTTTGCATATGATCAAGAGACTGGGTTACATTTTGTGAATTATTGGGTATATACATACAACATTGAATATTGATCAAAGCACAGGTACTGCCTTAAGCAGTGGTTAAAATATTCAGAGCCATTTAATTTTGTAAGATGACTTTCCTAAGTTGTATAGTTTCATTGTTAAGCAGATATAGTTGGTTTTGATTTATTGAGCTCTTGCATGGTATAGTTAGCTAAAACAGCTACATATTTTTTAATTACTATGGTAGTGCCACCTGGGGCTAAAATAGCTAAAGGATAAAACCAACAGGTATTTTGCTTTATTTCATATCTGTCTTTACCATTTTCCAATTACTGGGTTTATGTGGTAAAGTGTTATAAAGGGTGGCAGGCATGTAGTGTTGCCCCCAAGTGCATTGTCCAATCCAGTTACAGGGCAGATAGGGCCAGCTGTTCTGCCCACAGGTCCATAGCCATCCCTTAGGGGATGGATAACCTCCATGGCTAGTGTTTCAGTTTGTTAATCCTGCCATTATGCAAAATACCAGAAATGGATTGGCTTTTATAAAGGGGGCTTATTCGGTTACACAGTTACAGTCTTACGGCCATAAAGTGTCCAAGGTAAGGCATCAACAATAGGTACCTTCACTGGAGAAAAGCTATTGGCATCTGGAAAACCTCTGTTAGCTGGGAAGGCACATGGCTGACATCTGCTTGCTCCCAGGTTGTGTTTCAAAATGACGTTCTCTAGTGTCAGTTTCAGCCTTCCATTGCCATCTTCAAAATGTCTCTTTAAACTGCAGCACCAAGTTCCTTCTGTTTGTGCTCTTATATAGTGCCCTAGTAAACCAACCAAGGCCCATGCTTCAAGGAAATTATCTAATCAAAATTATCACCTACAATTGGATGGGTCACATCTCCATAAACAACCCAATCCAAAGGTCCCAACCTAATCAACACTAATATATCTGCCCCCACAAGATTGCATCTAAGATAATGGTGTTTGGGGGTCCATAATACATCCAAACCAACACAGCTAGTGTTAACATTTTGCCACTGGAAATAGTTTTTTTTCTTTTTTTTTTCTTTTTTTTTGTAAGTGGAGGTTAGGCCACAGAGTTTAACTGGCAACCACCCCATGTTTTTATAACTTTCAGTGCACTCTATACAGATAGGGGCCACCTTATTTATGGTTACAGTTTCAGCAGTAAGCCATTCTAAACCATCATACATTGAATACCCAAATATAGGCCATGATTTGTTTACCTGTTCACAAACTAGGGAATATGTATATGAATAGGACTTAGTTTTGGAAGAAAATGCTTGGTGATGTAGAGAATGTGAAAAATTTTTTCATGTTTGTCATTTGTAGGTGATCTGCCACACTAGCATGGCATCTCAGATCATTCAGTTGGCAGAAATGATGGTCCATGGGAGGCTGGTGGCACCAGATGACAGCAACTCAGTGCATACCCAGCACTGGGACCTGCTGTGAGTGGAGGATGCAGCAGAAGCCCACTGTAGAAATGTAGTTCCTACAGTGCTATGGGCAAAAAGAAAGATGTTAATGGATACAATAAGAGGCAGGTCTTGATGATCTGATAGTACAGAAGCTACATTCCTATTTGTAGACAATAGTGTCCTTGGTAGAGGGGTGTTATGGGGGTGGGGGTTAGATACCACACTTTTTCCCCTTGAGGTTGTATAGGACCCTTAGGGGTTAAATTCATAGTTAACTTAGACATAATGAGAGACTGTAGAGTAATACATACTGTTCTCTGGGGTACAAAGATATACAACTAAGGAGAGTCTGAGCCATTGGGAGAATCTATATCATCATTAACTCATCATTAGATACTGATTTTTGTTGTAATTCAAATTTTCTCTGACTTGACAACACATTATCTGTTTCTGTCTCATAATTTTTGAGGGGGAACTGATTCTTTTGCTCTTTTATTGGGAAAGAAATTGGGGGTTATATTGATCATGGATTAAAGCATTTCAAGCTTCTCACAATAACTATGTGCATTAATATTTTTTAAACAAAGATATAGGTAAGTATAAGTAGTCACTTCTGGATTTAGAACCAATAGTCCCTCATTGCAAAAATTTTATTTGGTTTGTTTCCTATTATATATTAAGTGAAAACATTAATAAAAGATAAGATAAACACAACTGGCAAGAATAAGTAACAGATTAGGAGTTTTATAGACTATATTTAAGTAATCATCTAAGTTCACATTAGAATAGTCTAACAATATAGTCTTAGTCATAACCTGATAATTCATTGCATCACGTGCATATTTTATGAAATTGAGATGCAGATATGATTTTTATATTAATATTAGTAGCTAAAAATAACCTTTGGAATTCATTAAAATCATACTTGAATATGAATGTATATTTCTTATTTCTATTATCTCATTAGGGGTTTTAATCTATAAACTACTCAGAATTAAAAGGCAGGAAGAATATTTGAGAAAAATAAGAATCATTGATTGTTTACTACTAATGTGTTATTGACATTAACTGTATCTTATAAGCAGATAGATTGAAAAACATTATTTCTTCTTGTGACTACCTAAAGATAAACGTCTTAAAGTTTTGTTTTGTTTTTTCTTTCTTAGCTAGTGCTAGTGATCATAGCACCTAATGCAGGAGTCACAAGTCGGTAGCATGCAGGTAACTTTTTATCATCAGAAATGTTATAACTATTAGCACATATTAAAAAAATAATTAATCTGACAATCTACGGGCAGTAATAGGCTTTCCATATATTACCTTGTTTACCTAATTTCCTGCAAAGTTTGTTTAACATAGAGCTTGAGGGTCTAATCTCTGATAGAATTTGAGTTTCTTATTTAATCAGGTGGGTCTCATAGATACCAATTCAGAGAACCAATTAATTTGGGGTTTAAATTATGCAGGGAGATTAGCTTCCAGCATGAAACATGAGGAACTCTGCTGAAATGCTCCCCAGTGAAACTGGTGAAAATTTTAAAAAATAATAATAATAGTTAATTAGAACCTCTGGAAATGATCTTAGGGGCAATCAGCAAATGAAGAAAATATCTATTCAACACAATTCTGAAAATTTGATAAGAAAAGCAAGTCTGTAATATTTGAACCATGACAGCTGCCTCTTCTTCCTCACAGACTCCAGAATGCTGCTGTCAAAAACATGGAGCTCCCCCCCACCACCACAATTGCTGATGAGGCAAAATCCCAGGCAAGTACAAGCAGCTGAGGATGTCCCTTCTTCTACCCAGCCAAAACTTGTGTAATGGAGACTGTAATATGAGCATGGAACTCTGAGATTACTGGGGCCCAAATCACCCTTTCCTCTGACCTTGAAGGGGTGATTCCACACCAAGAGAGACAGGCAGAGGGATCTCAGGCTGCCGCTCATCCTTCCAGCAAGTACTAAGCACAGAGAGCGAAGGTTTCACACAGAGACGATCTTGCCATTGCCTCCACTCCCAGCACTAGAGTTCTGGTTTAGAGATTTTCCTGGGGGTGGGGAGAAGCTGGCCATCAAACAGCATGCTCCTAAATGCTTCCTGAAGGAGCTAATTTCATTTGCAACAGAGCATAAAGACGTTCAAGCTTAAAGGCATTCTCAAGAACAATAGAGGTTGTGTGGAAAGGCAATTAGAAGGAGATTCAAGATAATAGCCCAACTATAGGCCAACTAGTTTGCACAAGAGAACTGGGGGATAGGACAGCTCGTAGGATCCTTCCTATCCTTCTTAGGGTGAGAATCAATATCAAAATTAACCTCAGAAACTGTCCCTTCCATTGTACTCAGTTCATCTGTAGAGCGATGCATGCCCCAGGAGATTGTTGAAAACATTAGAGCAATCTGCAGGCAATTTAATGGAGTTCAACAGTAGGTTTAGTCAGGAAAAAAGAGCAAGAGAACCAACTAAAACCACTGTCATGCCATGGTGAATGTGGACATACTCAAAACTGCAAAATCTGTCTTCTGAGGAGCAACAAAAGAGATTTAACACTGTGTGTGTTTATGGGGAGGGGGAAGAGGGAGTATTGAATACACTTAAAAAATTCAGCCAGTCACTAAACAAATAAACAAGCAAATTGGGTGGGGAGAAGACGTGGAGTGATACATAAAGTTGCTACAATGTATTGAATATCAAGTTTTCAGCAAAAGAAAAATACAAAGCATGAACAAAAAAAGAGAAAACAGCAAGTATGACTAGGAAAAACGTAGGTAACATAAACTTCTCATGAGTGGTGTAATAAGATGCTGGGTTTATCACAAAAAATAAACAAATAAGTAAATACTTTAAATTAGCTATTATAAACATAGAACTAAAGGAAACCATAATTAAAGAAGGAAAGGAATGTAAGAGGTTGATGTTATGTCAAATATCAACTATCATTAAAAAGATAGGAATTACAAAAAGAAACAAAAAGAACCATTGGTCAATTCAACCAAAGCTGGAGTTGAAAAATATATTTAAAGTAATTTTAAAAATCCACTACAGTATCTGATAGTAAAGTTAAATTGGTAGAAAAGAATAACTGAACTTGAAGATGGATCAGCTGACTTCTCAGCAGAAACAATGGAGGCCAGAAGACAAAGGGATAACGTATCCAAAAGGCTCAAAGGGAAAAAAAGCAAAATTACAAGCAAAGAGTCTTTTTATGCAGCAAAAATATCTTTCAAAAAAGGAAGACAAAGTAAAGGCATTCACAGATAAACAAATCAGAGAAAATGTATTGCCAGAGACCCTCCTTATAAGAAATACTAAAAGGACTTTAGTCAAGTTAAAAGCCAGTGGTCCCAATGGTAATTCAGACTCACACCAGTAAAGGTAATTATGTAATGAACTAAGTAGGTGTAAATGCATATTTTTCTTACTCCTCTTAACTTACTTAATAAGCAATTTTATAAAACAATATTTGTTTGGTGTATAACATATAGAAATTTAATATATATGCATTATATGTTCCAATAACAGCATAAAAAAGTGGGCAAAAGCAAAGCCGAATTGAGCTGAGAAAATAAGTACAGATATTAAAGTAATAATTATAACAGTTTTGTTTGATTTGTAACATTAATGAATGTGTATAACAATAATACAACATACCCTAAAAAATAACTATAAAGTACAGTGAATAATTTTTAAAGAAATTTAAATGCTACATTATTAAAGACAGAAATTAAAATTAAAACAAATATATTAATTACTCAATTAAATTGTAGTATTTAATATTACTAAAATTATTTTTTAAATGGTGGATGTAAATCCAACCACATTAATAATTACATCAAAAATGCAAATGGATTAGAAATAAAAGCATGGAAAAAAGTTATATCATGCAATCAGAAACCACAAGAAAGCTGGAATTGCTATATTGAAACATAAAGAAATAGACCATAAAACATAGAAAAAAAAAGATGTACATTTCTTAATGATAAAAGGGTACATCACTCTGGAAGATAAAACAATTATGAAGATATATGCATGTGATAAAAGAGCAGGAAAAAACATGAAGCAAAAACTGAAAGAAATGGGTAGAGAAATAGAAAATTCAAAAATAATATTTGGAGACTTCTATGCTGCATTTTCAATACCAGAAAATTTAGACAGAAGATTAACAAGGAAATAGAAAACTTGAACAACACTCTAAACCAACTAGAGCTAATAGACATCTATAAAACACTCCACCAAGCAACAACTAAATAAAAAATCTTTTCAAGGGCACACAGAACATTCTCCAGGATAAAACTTTATGCTAAGTCATAAAACAAGCCTCAATAAATTTTAAAGTATGGAACAACACAGAGTAGGTTCTCTGACATAATGGAATAAAATTAGAAATCAATGGTAGGACATCATTTGGCAAACTCACAAATATGTGGAAATTAAACAATATGCTCCTAAATAACCAGTGTGCCAAATAAGAAATCAAAAGGAGGATCAGAAAATACATTGAGATGAATGATAATGAGGACACACTGTACCAAACTTATGGGGATGCAGATGATAGAGTGAGTAGAGGGAAATGTATACCTGTAAATGCCTATATTTAGAGAGAAGAAAAATCATAGCTCAATAATCTATCTTACTATTTTATGACACCAGAAAAAGAAGAGCAGACTATGTCTTTAGAAAGTAGGAGGAAGGAAATAAACATTAGAACAGAAATTTATGAAATACCTAGTTGAAAAACAACAGTGAAAATAATGCAACCCAAGCTGAT
This sequence comes from Choloepus didactylus, assembly GCF_015220235.1. NCBI lineage: Eukaryota > Metazoa > Chordata > Mammalia > Pilosa > Megalonychidae > Choloepus > Choloepus didactylus. Next base: position 176,383,047 of record NC_051310.1, read on the forward strand.
TCTTTGAAAAGATTAACACAATTAACAAACCTTTAGGTAGACTGACAAAGAGAAAAAAGAGAAGATTCAAATTACTAGAATCATAAATAAGAAAGGACTTTACTATTCATCTCACAAAAATACTAAAGACTAAACAATACAATGAATAATTTTATACCAAAAAAATAGATGGCTTAAATGAAGTAGAAAATTTCTAGGAAGACACAAACTATTCACATAGATTCTAGAATAAACAATCTGAATAGACTTAAAACAAGTGAAGAGATTGAAGTAGTAATCATAAACAACCCATAAAGTAAAGCCGAGGCTCAGATACCTTTATCATTGCATTCTCCAAAACTTTTAAATAATTGATACCAACTATTCACAAGCATTCCCAAAAAATAAAAGAGGAGGGATTACTAAAACATATTATAATTCTAGCATTTCCTTATGCTAAAAACCAACAAAGATATCACAAGAATAGAAAACTACAGACAAAATTCTTATAAAAGAATGACAAAGCAATGGTAATGAAGACAATGTGGTACAAAAAAAAGATAGATATACCAATCTACAGAATAGAACTGAGTGACCAGAAATAATATGAATGAACCATGAAAACATTGTGTTATGTGAAAGAAAACAATCACAAAAGATTACATATTATATGATTCATTTCATATAAATGTACAGAAGAGGGAAATGTATAGAGACAGAAAATAGATTAGTGATTGCTTATGGTTGGTGGGGGTGGGGGTGGAGGGTGATAGCTAAAAGCTATGAAGTTTCTTTTTGAGGTGATGAAAATGTTCAAAATTTACAGTGGTAATGATCACCCATACCTGTGAATACACTAAAGGTCATTGAATTTTACACTTTAAATGGGTGAACTGCTTGTCATGTGAATTCTATCTCAGTAAATAAATAATATATAATGTGTGAAACCAGATTTGGAGAAATTTTGTGCCTCATACTTTTAAAAATATTTGATGTATTCATGTTCTCTATCTCAGTTCCTTGATAGTGGCAGATACACAGAACTCACAACTCATCTTGGAAGCTGGCAAATTTCCAGAGTTCTGGCTTCTGACTTAATGCATTTAATCTTGTGAAGCATTTCTAACAGATGCCAAAATTTGCTTACATGACTAATCAGGTTTATCAGGTAAATAAAAAAATATATGAAAAGATCAAACCAGTTAAGAGATGGATTGTATCTGTCTCAACTTATTCTCAAATGTCTCCCTCCTCAAATTATTGAATTATGTGTTCTTCCTGATGTGTACTATCATCAAAATAGGCTAAGAGGTAGCCACATTTCAACACTTTTTCCTAAAATTTGAAAATTTCAAAAGAGAACAAATTCATTCCATGAATTAATAGAATTTGATAGTCACCACTAGTAATTTAAAAGTCATAATATTTTTTAAAATAACTGAAAAGAAATTAATTATTACAGAAAATAAATTACTCAAGGTAATGACCCTGTTTTCATCTTCTTATGACACATTGCCCAGGGCCCTTATTTAGAAAGCTAGGTTTTTGCAAAATGGACCAATACACCCCCACCTATAATTAATTGTGCCTTGATAGAACACCTAACTCTGGGTTATACATATGGCCTTCTCAAGGATGAATTGATGTAGAGTAATCAGATTTTCTCATTTAAATTAGGAACTGAGGTTGTTAGGAATAGATCTATTGTAGGAAGGAGATGGAGATAAATGTAGGCAAATTACTTTTATGAAGGAAGGAAAACTAAGAGCAAGTAGAGAATTCAAACAGTGAGTAGAGAATAGAACAGAACAGAGAAAATGGAAACGGAAAAGGAAAAGTCACAGAAATAAGGCTAATGTAGGAACGAGATGGAGGTATATGTGGGCATATTACATTTAGGAAGGAAGAGAAACTATGAGTAAATAGAGGCATTCAAACAGTAAATAGAGAGTAGAATGGGAAAATGAACAAGGAAAAGGAAAGGTCACAATTCATGAGAGATCATAAAGATTATCTGTTTAATCTTGACATTGCACTTCATAAATGAGCAAAAGACTCCTTTATATAGTAAATTGGCATTTACTTAGAAAAAAATCTTTGAGAATCATATTAAGTGGACTTAAAATATTTTAAACTTCTCTTTTAAGCTTTGTTGAAATAAATGGATTCAGGAAGGTAATTACTTTTGTAATATTTTTTTCCCTCAGAAATTCCTAATATTGCATATTATTTAACACATTCTTGACATCCTGATCTTTTTTTCCTGTAACAACTGTCATCTGTTACTAGTAGCAGCTTTACATCAATGTTTTCTCTGCCAGAATTCCAGACATGATTTCATCCAAAGTTTAATTGTTTTAAGAGTAATGATTACAATTCTCTAAATGATGCAGATTTCTAGCTTTCATCATGAAATAATGTGGTCCTTTTATGGCAATGTTTCCAGGTAAGTATATCCAATAATGAGTCTGTTCAGGAATATTAGAGTGCTCTTCATACCCTTACTTTTTGTCAGATTTTTCTTCTGTTTTTCTTTCATAGATCAAAATAGTACTCCTGAAACAAACAAAAATTCAGAATTTTCTTGAGGAATTCTTAATAAAAAAATTCTCAATGTAAATATTAATAACTTGACAGTCTTTCAATGCTTGATATACTTTTGCCCATTCTCTTGTTAAAACATTCACAATGTAAAAATTTTAAAAAACAAATACTAAAGTGTTGAATAATTTTGGGAAAAGTTGGAAAGCAATTGAGCTTTAAAAAATTTATATTAACCTTAATATTTAAGCCTTTCTATATTATTTCCCTTAATAATTATGAAATATGCATGGAAAGCATCTAAATCAGAGTAACATGAGCAGCTGAAAATGGGAAGAGACAATAAGAATAGACTGGAAACTTACCTACCCTTCCTTTCTGTACTTCAGGGACATGATACCCACCCATTACAGATACTATGAAAGCAAATGCCTGACCAGAATTAGACAAGGAATAATTCAGTTGGATATTTGCTCAAGTTATCAATACATAAAAGACCATAAAAAGTCACTGCAATACTAGAGTCTCACATAAATGAAGGATAAGCAGAAAAAAACCTTCATTATCCCTCCCTACACTTTATGTGGATTTCAGAAAGGTAAAAGAGAGCAGAGAAAAGGAAATAATAAAAGAGAGTTGGAAAGACATTTCTTAAAGCTGAAAAAAATTTGAAAAATTTGTCAAATGAAAAGGCTCACCATAGGCTATTTTTTAAAACAGACACAGATCTAGACAAATTCTGTTGAATTTCTGGAAATTTAGGATGAAAAAAATTCCAAAAAAGTGTACATAGGATAATATAATGCTACCTACAAAAGAATGAACTTAGTTTGGCTGCTAATTTTTATAATTAGCCAATTAAGCTAGAAATCAGCAGATTAAATTCTTTAGGAAGATCTCTCAGAATTTAGAATTCAATACTGATCCCTAATAAACAAATAGGTTATGGAATGACTTAGAAACTTGATGATTTATAATCTACAGCAGAAAATTTGTGTCAGACAAATAGCACAATAGCTAACTAACTAAATAAATGGGTGGAAGGCATATAAATACAGATAGGCATGCAAATAAAATATTAAATTCATAGTTGAATAATGTTTAATCTACAATGAAAATCAATTTAAATGGAAACTGGAACTAAAATTTGCAGCAGTCCAAATGTAGTGGGGAGAAAAGGAAAATGGTATTATGTTCAAGTTTCTGTCTTATTTTTTGGTGAAATATAGTTGCTCTTTCAAATCCTACCAATAAAAATTATTATAAATATGTATGCTTAAATTGCAAGGGGAATTATATAAGAATAGAAATACATAACTATTTTTTCCTACAGTAAAGAGCAATTAGGAGAATGATATTTTATTAATTCAATAAAGGCCATTACAAGGCAATTATAAATATTAATAGTAAAAAAAAATGGTAAGAGCTCTATTATTTAAAATGCTTTGATGTCCTTACTCCCATACTTACAATAAGACAACCTAAACAAATGGGAAATAAACAACTTTGCTGCCTGGGAAACGATACTCCAGAAATCTGGAAAAATAGGCACATCCAGAGCAATACAGTACTCAAGATTTGCTTACCTGGAGCAGAAACCACTGGACACCATAAACTGACAGGAGTCCTTACATGGTAATTTTGACAATGCTAAAGGCTGAGTGCTGGAAAAGTACAGTAATGAAAAACTAAAAAGTCATATAAGGACCCCAACAATTTCATGGATTTCTCTCTAGAAGTCCTAACAGATTCTTAGGCAAGGATCTGAGAAAAATTCCCTTATGGCCCTGACACCATGACTCCCTCCCAGACTATTTTGGCTAGCAAAGACCCCATATCCAGAGGAAGAAATTCAACCAAGGGCAATTCTGAAACCTTATTGTAGATGGGGAAAGGGAATTTTGTCCAACTCTGGCCAGATCCAGCCTACATGTCTTCTGTAAAAAAAAAAAAAAAAAAAAAAAATAAGTTCTACTGATCAAGGGATAATAGGGCTTCAAGGGCTGCAGCCAGGGAAGTGAGTAGGAAATGGGAGCAGGGGAGCTACACCAATGAAGGAGGACAGAAACTTGTGATGGCTACACACCCGAGACACTGGTCCAATAAAAGACTGAGAACTAATCAGAAGATTAAAGAATCCCTGCACCAACATCCAACCCCCACACCAATAAACCCCCAGTAGAATAATAGTGGATTACATTGGAAGTGCTGCAAAACAAAGACTCTCTTTGAACAGCAGTATATAAGGAATTTCCAAAGCCAAGAGGGTTGACAGAAACAAGGACATGGGAGGAATTTGCAGACTGTGGTACCACAAATATTAAACACAGTCCAAATCCAGTTGATTAAATATATCCAGATTAAAGGCCTTTTTACTGCAGTGTATATTACCTGATATGACATGGCAGCTCTCAACAAAAATTTATAAGGCACAACAAGAGACAATAGGGTTTAGGGGAAGCACCAAAGAGACAAAGTAAATGCCAGGACAAGATTCAGATATCCCCATATTTATCAGTCCAGGAATGTAAAATAAGAATTACTATAAGGTTAAGGGCTCTAATGGGAAAAAGTAGACAACATACAAAATAGAAGGGTAATGCCATCAGACAGATGGGAATTCTAAGAAAGAATAAAAATGAAATACTAGAAATAAAAAATACAGTTACAGAAATGAATAATGCTGCCAATGGGATCATCAGCCAAGGCAAGAATCAGGGAACCTGATGATAAGTTAACACATAAAAACCTCCCCAGCTGAAATGCAAAGTGAAAAATGAATGGAAGGCTATCAGAATAGGACTTCCAAGAATGTGAGACAATATCAAAAGATGTGATTTGCACATAACTTAAATGATAGAAAAGGAAGAATAAGAATAAGAATAAGGAGAAGGAGAAGGAGGAGGAGAAGGAGAAGAAGAGAAAGAAAAAAGAGAAGAAAGAAAGAAAGAGATGAGAAGGAAGGAAGGAAGTAAAGAAGGAAGGAAGAAAAGGAAGAAGGAAGTAAAAGAGGAAAGAAAGAAAAGAAAAGAAAAAGAAAGAAAGGAAGGAAGGAAGAAAGAACAGTTCAGATACACTGGTGGATACATTATTTGAAGTAATGACTGTGACATTTTCAAAAATTAATGACAGTCACACACACAAAAAAATAACAAATCCAGGAAACAGAGAAAATAAAGCAAGATAAATATCAAACCAAGCCAAATCAACCCCCCCACACACACACAGAGATCACTTTGTACATCATAGTCAAACTGCACAAAACCAAAGACAAGAGAAAATCTTGAAGGAAGCTAGAGGCTAAATGAAACAACTCACCTATGGATAAATGAGGATAAAAATTAAAGTGTACTTCTCAACAGAAAACATGAAAGCAAGGGATGAGTAGAGTAAAATATTTAAAGTGTTGAAAGAGTAAAAAACAAACAAAACTATAATCCTACATCCAGTGAAATATTTTTTCAAAAGTGAAGGAGAAATAAATACTTTCACCAAAAATACAAAACTGAGGGAATTCATCCCAAGCAGACCATCTGCACTGCCAGGAATTTAAAAGAAGTTCTTCATACATGAAGAAAATGATATAGATCAGAAAATTGCATGACCTTCCGTAAGTGAATGTACACACAAATGGTGGTTTATCTAAACAATGGAATACCCACTCAGAACTAAAAATGACCAAACTATTAATCCACATATCTACCAAGATCAATCTTAAATGTTTCTTGCTAAGTGAAACAAGCAAGACTGAAATAGGTGCATATTCTATCAACCTATTTATTTTACATTCTGGATAAAGCCAGATTATGGAGATGGAAAAGAGACCAGGGTTTTCCAGGCATTTGGTGAGGGAAGAGAGTTGAATAGGAGAATCACAGGGAATTTTTAGTGCAACTGCTGAATGAGAGTGATTCTATATTGGTTGGATACATAACACCATGCCTTTGTTAAAACCCATAGAAACATACAGCACAAAGAATGAACCTTAATATAAGTGAATTAAAAAATCAGTTAGGGAATTGGGGACCCCCAGGATGGAATGCAGAATGTAATGTGACAAAACAAACTTACTTGTTACAAATATATGACATAAACTCACTGTGGTGTATGGGGAAGAAATGTTCTTACCCAAGTAATTTTGGAAGTAAGTGGAAACTCTAAGGGCAAAAATACATAAGCACTGTATTTTAGTTGGCAAAGTTTATCCCCCCCCCAGGGGGGTACATATTAACATGCTACTTGTATGCTGCAATTTAACAAATAAGCAAATGGATGAAGGAAGGTGGGAGACAGATGTGATGGTTTGGAGGTTTTATAGACCCCAGAAAAGATCGTGTTCTTAAAGCTAATACATTCCTGTGGGTGTAGACCTGTTGCCAGGGGGACATTTTGATTAGTTTATTTCAGTTGAGGCATGCCTCAGGTGGGTCTTAATCTTCTTACTGGAGCCCTTTATAAGAGGATGAAATAGAAAGCACAGAAGCTGAGAAAGAAAGCCACACAGAGAAGCTCATAAAGAAAGCCACAGATGGAACAGTCAGAAGCTGAAAGCTTCTGGGAAAGAAGGACCGCGCATGCCTCCAGGTGCCTTGCCATGTGACAGAGGTATCACAGATGTCAGCGGCCTTTCTTCAGAGAAGGTGTTGTCCTGTTGATGCCTTAGTTTGGAGATTTTCATGGCCTCAGAACTGTAAGCTTGTAAACTAATAAATCCCTATTTAATGTATCAGCCCATTTCTGGTATATTGCATTTTGGCAGCTTTAGTGAACTAAAGCATCAGATTTCTCACTGATAACATGGGAGAATATAGACAAGTAATGGTGGAAGGCTAGAATGAACCACATGATACTGGATTAGGGTTGTATACTTCAGTAAAAATTAATTTTAACCTAATATAGATGCAGGAACATAAACATAGAAGTAGTTATAGATAAGTATGTATACATGGAATGGTACACACACACACACACACACACACACACACTCACTCACTCACACTCTATTTGTTTGCTGAGAATTTCTAGAAGAAACAACACCCAGCAGCTACAGGTATACCTAGTACCTAGATCTTGGTGTTCAATGCCATTATTCAATAAAACAAATTAGACTCCTTAGAGAAATGGCTGGTTCTAGGGCTGTGATAGGGAATACATAAGATAAGCCTGGGGCATCTTTTAGTGCTAGAAAGTGAGGAGGGGCTCAAAAAACAACAACAAAAATGCAGATATGTCAAGGGAATACAGGATTCAACTGAGAGAACTCTTCTTGGCCTAAAATGGAAATTTTGAGCAACAAAAAATTATAGTACTATTGGACTATTCCTAAATTGTATAATAGATATCCTTGACTCCATACTGATATAAATAAATTATTGAACATATAAATAAGTTTTAGAAACTAGAAAAAAATTCTCACATGGAAGAATTCCAAATACTTTATGTGATAATCTCCCTTAAGGAGGTGGAACATGACTCCCTATCATTTACTTTTGAGCTGCACATAATGATTTCTTTCTGAGTGGTGCAGTATGGAAAGGGAGAAAAAGATTAACTTGACATTAGAGTAATCTGCAAACACTACCTCAGCCAGGTGATCAAGGTTAACATCATCAGTGATAAGGCATTTTAACAGTGTATACCCTTAATACAATATGATGAGGTGAAAATGGCACTTTGATTCTGGGGGATTCCTCTCCCAAACCAATACTTCCAGTCTAATCCTGAGAAGACATCAGGGAAACCCATATTTGAGGACATTCTACAAAATACTACCTGACCAGTACTCTGCAAAATGGGCAAGATCATCAAAAACAAGGAAAGTAAGCAAAACTGGGACTTGCGATAAGAGACTAAGGAGACATGATGACTAAATGTAATGTGCTATCCTGAACAGGACCCTGGAACAGAAAAAAAAGGCATATATTAGGTAAAACTAAGGAAATCTTAATTAACTTTGTGGCTTAGTTAATAAATATGCATCAATATTGGTTCATTAGTGTGACAAATATACCATACATTAGGTGAAACTGGGTGTTGTATAAGCAAGAACACTCTGTATTATCTTGGCAATTATCTTTAAATGTAAAATGACAATAAATTTTTCATTCTAAAACAAAATATTTTTTTAAATGTAAAGGAAGAAAGATATTTGAGATGATAAATAAAATTTATCCTGAACCTAATAAAACTCATTCTGATTTCTTTTAAAAGAGAAAACAAGCATGGCAAGTAATGGACATGAACTTAATCAGCAGGAGAAAGTCTGAACTATATCATCAATCATAGGAATAGTACATTTTAAGATAACTTCTTAAAAAATGGATACTTTGCAGATTGGCATCTAAAAATCAACTTGCTAGATATTGTGTATATTATTTGTCACAGAATCTTTTATTAATAATGTATGTCAAAATTTATTACTCCAACTTAAAGATGAGAAATTAATTGTTTAAAAATTCAACAGTGTACATGAGTTCACATGAAGTCATGGGATAAGTGGAGATAATTGAGCCAGATTAGGAGGATTCAAAGAGCATATTATTCTGTTTGACTATGTTTCATCCTATTTTAAAAGACATTATTGGGTTTCTTATTATCACAAAAATAATTATCAAACTAAAGTTATATTAGGTGAACATTTTTGTGTAACGTAAGCAATGAAACCATTAAATTTTATTGATATTTCCTTAAGTGGGATTGAATTAGATTTTTAAGTTTGTTTACTTTGTTCCTGATGTTCAAATGTAAGGAAAATGAGAAAGCATTGTCTGGGGCTATTGGGGATGGTGCTATGCAATCTAGTACTTCATGGTATTTCAAATAATAAGTGTTTTAGTTTCCCAGCTACTAAAACAAGTGCCATAAAATGGGTTGGTTTAACAACAGGAATTTATTGGCTCACAATTTTGAGGCTAGGAGAAGTCCAAAATTGAGGCATCAGTAAGGCAATGCCCACTCCCAACTCCCAAAAGACTGTGCTGCCAAAGGCTGTGGCATTCTGGGTCTGGTTGTCAGTTATCTTTGGTCCTTTTCTTTCACATGGCAATTTGCATGGTGGCATCTTCTCCTTTCTATTCTGGGTTCCATTGATTTCCAGCTTCTGGATGCTCCCTGTGGCTACTTTATCATGTCCAATTTATTTTGCTTATATTGGATTAAGGCCTACCCTCATTCAGTTTGGGCAGATGTTAACTAATAACATCTTTAAAGATCCTATTTTACAAATGAATTCATGCCCATAGAACCAGGAGTTGGCATCTGAGCATGCATTTTGTGGGGGACATGATTTCATTCCCAATAAGAAGCAAAAGGAAAAATATAATACACAGGCAGAGATTTGAAAACTCCAAATGCTGGTCTAGCATTTCTTATAGGTGTTCCCAAATGTCTTTATCAGTCAGGTAATCTAATTTCTGTTAGTATTCATTAATAAGGATACATATATTGAAGAATGTTGACTTTTTCCACCTCAAATTTCCTTTTCTTCTGGGAAAAAAATAAATAAGCAACCAACATATTTTAATGTAATTTAATTCCTCTTTTTCAGAATTTCTAGGTTTTATCTTAATATCATGATCAGTAATGCAATTGGACAGCTCTAAAGAGTATGTCTAGGAGTAATGGACTTAATTTCCTTTATATTCATAGAAATCCTGGAAAGAAAAGAAAAGGTCAAATACAAAGGAAAGTTGATATCTGTTAATGAGTCAGATATATTAGAATACTGGATGAAACATCTAATCCATCTGTAGTAAATATAATTTTGACAGATGAGATTGAAGTGGATCATGGGGGAAAAATAATTGAGAGAATTTGAGTGAAGGCTACCTTTAATTGTGACCTGGGAAGGTTAATGACGGTTCCATTATAAATTATAAGCTAAATAAAATCCTATTATTTGCCTGAATCTCAATTGTTTTTTAAATTGCCTTGGAAAATCGTCACTCTTTTTCTCAGAGACTGCAAGTTGGGTACTGTGTATGCTAAAGAAAATGGCTAAGTGATTCCAGTAGGATTTCAACCCTTTTTTAAAATCAGCAGCCCCCAACAGTGTGTCTCTTAGGTTACATTTTAGGAATCTGGAACATTAGGAAACTACATAGTAAAGAACCTGCTTTGTGAAGAATAATGCCCCTTTGTCAAAGATAGAGAAAAGATGGGAATTTCTATTATAAGGAGATGGAAAGTATCATACTTTGGCTTGAAACAGACAAATGTGCCAGCTTCTAAGATTGGGTAAATCATAGTAGAGTTAAACTGCTGGCTTCTTATCCATAATTTAATATTACATTATAATCAACATCTGAATATGCATAGATTATATTCATATTTTCTGTCATTAGATACAGTGATAGCAACTTTGGTAATGGATGGTGGTGATGGTAGTACAACATTGTGAATGTAATTAACACTACTGAATTATATATGTGAATGTGGTTAAAAGGAGAAATTTTAGGTTGTATATATGTTACTAGGATAAAATTTTTTAGAAAACATAGGACTGTACAACACAAACAGCAAACCCTATTGTAAATAATGGACTATAGTTAATAATACAATTATAAAAATGTCCTTTCATGAATTGTAACAAATTCACCACACTAATGCAAGGTGTTAATAATATGGTAGTATAAGGGAACTCTGTATTTCATGCATGCATGTTTTACTCTAATAAAAAATGATTATTAAAAAGTAGTGACATCTAATAGAAAAATAATTAATCAGAGCCAATTGCTTGACTAGAAGCTTTAAAATCTAAATGAATATGCTTCAGAAATACCTTGGTGGGTTATAGCAAAATTTGCTGAGACGTTAACTGCTCTGAAGTTTTCATTAACAAAGAAGAATATACCTATGCATAAGTTAATTTAAAGAGAAAGACTACAACTTGGAAAATTATAAATATTCTTAATATTTCCTTTTACCCTAGATTTCTACTTATTCGCTTGCAATGAACCAAATAGCTTGGTGACAGCAGTGATTTCCAGTTAACTGGAAACTTTGTTGGATCCTGATAGAGGTATTTAGTCCCTTGGAAGCCAAGCCCTCTGTATTAGTTTTCTATTGCTGTGTAACAAATTACCACAAATTTAACGGCTTGAAACACCCATGTATTATCTCACAGTTTTTGTAGGTGAGAAGTCAGGCATGGCTCAAGAAGGTTAGATCTCTCAAGGCCTAAATTAAGGTATTGGTTAGACTGAGCCTTTATCTGGAGGATCTAATGAGAATATACTTCCAAGATCTTTTAGGTTTGGGACAGAATTTAATTCCTTATGGTTGTAGGACAGAAGTTCCTGTTTCTTGCCTGTTAGCCACTGGCTGAATCCATCTTCCAGATGCCATCTGAATTCCTTAGCACAGGTTCTCTTCCATCATCCAAGTCAGCAAAAGTGTGTTAAATGCTTTTCATGCTTCAAATCTCTCCGACTTCCTTTTTTGGTGCTAATTTTAAAAGTTTTCACCTGATTAGGTAAGGCCTACACAGATATTTCTGTGTCTTAAAGTCAACTGACTTGGGATTTTAATTATGTCAAAGGGCCCCAAGTTTCAGTGATGGGAATAAAAAAAATGTAAGTGTATTATTAGGAGCATCATGAGAGAGAGATTTCCAATTTCATCCCTCTATTCCCAGACCATGAATCCAAGATATGGAAGAAACAGCAAAATATATTGGTCATTGCTTTGTATCATATACCATAAAAAGGCAGATATTATCCCAGCCTCACAGTATTACCTCCAAGTTGGCACTGTAACTAAATCTGCAGAAGGTCATTCCAATTTTAAACAGGTTGATGGGGAACATGATAATACCAGTGAATTCTCTGAGCAAGAACTCATTGTCACTCTTCATTTTATGAAAAATGAGTTCTCTGATCAAAAGTAATAATGTCAGTAAAGTCTTGTTGAAATTTAATTTAAATGTTCAAGAAGTACAAAGATGGTGTTTTGTTTTGATTTTTATGTTGTTGGCAGAAACATTGAAAGCAGAAAAGGCAAGTCAAAATCCAAAGTAAATACCTATTTCAGCGGGAACAATGTGTTCTACCTTCCATGAGAAAAATGATCCAGTGTGGCAAAAAGGTCCTCTCCGCTACTCCTTGTGGGTCAAGGTAGATCAAAAACTCTGGTCATCTCTTACTTCAGGACAAATGAACAACAAGGTAGTCTGTTTGATATAATAATTTACTCTCCTGACTTTGCTTCTGAGCTACCCATGAAAAGAGCTCAAAACTGCAATTGTACACTCTTGGGTTGTGCCAGAACATTAGGCAGAATCTTTCATAAAACATCCCAAAGTTTTGTCCTCTGAAAAGTGATCATAAGGAACTCCCTACAGACCATAAGTATCAGTTGAGAAAGCAAAGGTAATAAACAAGAGTAGAAGTCATGGAAACCTGACCTTTCTCATACAACTTGTACCTTTAGTAACTACTCAGGCCTTATTTGTGTATACCATCACCATTTGTCATTGAATGCTGATCTGCAAACTCAAATTTATGGCTTGATGTCAGACAACATCAAGAACATCAAATTCATGATGGGAATCTTGGATTTTATGGTGATTTGATGGCTAGCAGTCAAGTGTTTAGTCTCTAAATGAGCCTAAAAGCAGGTATGAAGCTGTTTCTCAATAGGAAAATAGTTATCTTCAGTGGATAGCATAGCTTTGCTCCAAAATTATAGAGGCCTACACTGTGAGTTACCCACAGTGGCCTGCCAACCATTCCATAAAGCATCCCTAAATTCAAGTACCATTAAATCTGCTGTCAAATGAACAAGTGGCAGAACAGCCTGGACAGGAGCCTAGACTTGTTGCAGAGCCTGTTCTCTGCTTCCATGCAAAACTGGCATACTTTCACCTAATTAGGTAAATGATTGGAATAGCATGCCCAAGTGAAGTATATGTTATCTCCTAAATCAGAAGAGGCCTTCTAGGAATTGCTTATCTTTTAGAGGAAGGAAATGTTACTAGTTAGTTCTATATTTTCAATGAATGCAATTTATATTTTTTCCATATTTTCTGCAGGGAATAGTGCTAACAAAATACATAATGCAGGACACCTTTCCCTTACCTTCAATATCAATTCCTTCACTGACTTTCAGCCTCCACTAATGGTTTCCTCAAAGCCCTTCCAGCTTGTACTTGCTAGGAGTCCCAAATCTGATTTCAAAAATCTGTTTTATGTCATGGCAGCAACTCACTTCTGGTTTCTCTATCTTTTAGGTTATCTGTGCTGCATAACAAATCCATGCTGAATGTATTGAATTAAATGGTTTTATTATCTCCCTGATTCTGTTTGTTAATTGGAGCTCAACTGGATGGTTCTTTTGTGATTGCCATCTGGAGCTAAAGGCATCTGAAGTCTAGACTGGACTGCAAAGTTCAAGATGATTCACCCATGTGGTTCCAATTAATGCTGACTCTTGACTAAAGTTCCTCTATTGTTATGGGTGAGAACAATACAGTTATCCTCAATGCAGCCTCTCAATGTGGCTTGAACTTCTAACACCTTGATGACAGATTTTTAAGAGTGAGTGTTCTAAAGGGTGAAAGTGTAAGCTTCAGATCTAAGGTCTATCCTTGATGATTGCACAGAGTCATTTCCACAGCAATTTAGTGGTCAAAGAGAGTAACTGAGTCAGCACAGATTCAATGCAGGAGGAGACTACACTGTGCATCAATAGTAGAAGGTGTCATGCATTAGGGGCCATCTCTGTAAACCAGCTACATAAAGGGCTATATAATGTTTGTATCAAATACCCATTGTATTATTCCCTTGAAATCCCTCTTATGTATTACAATATGTCCTGCTTATCCATTCTTCTTTAATGTTCTACTTTCAGACCCATATAATTTACTATTCCTGGAATATTCTTTATAAACACAAATCATGCCTATGTTTCCACTGCTTAATTCTATTTAATAACTCTCTCAGAGTTTTGAATAAAGTTTATGCCCCATGCCTTATAGTATTTTATATAACCAACCCTTAGCACAGGGCTGAACATGTAGTCAGTGCTTAATATAATTTTTAAAATGGATGATTTAGTGATGATTGAAGTACCATTTAGTGCAAGCTACTCTGAATGACAATTACAGTTTTCCAAACCAAGAGGGCATATTTAATTCCTTCACTCAATTTAGAAAATGCCAGCACCTACAAGAAGTTCAGAGACTAGTAAGAAAGACAGATATGGACAGTGATAAGGGAAGTACGGTATGGTAAATGCCATAAATGAGTACTTAGAAAGTACTTTAAGGTAAAAAAAAGGAGAATAGTTTAAAAGGTTATGATCATTAAAGACATGTACACATGGTAAAACATTTTCAAAAATCTCAAAATTATAACTGTTCCTTTGAGGATAGATTTCTTTGCAAAAGACAGTCTGAAAAAGAGTTAATCTGTCCTGCATCCTGCTTTCTAGATTTACAATAAAAAAAAAAAACTTCTCTTGAAGACAGATGACATATATTTTAGGGATATTAAATGATGATATCAGAGAGTTAATTCAAGGCTTCTCATCTAGATTTTACATGTTGTATTAAGATGTGCATTATGTTTGTATGCACATGAACACTAACATGTTGCAGCATGATTAACTTTCCATACAGCCAAATAAAATATGATTAATGCAGAAATATTACTGTACTAAATATCAAATATATCTTAGTTGCTTTAAGTGATAGTTTCCTTAGTTGCTTTAGATTTACATGTGATCATGTATATGTTTAATTTTTGTATTTTTTTCCTGACCCTTTTACCAATAAAAACTCCCCCCTTTTCCTGCAACCACACATAAACTTTCTTCTCCATCAAGTAATCCATGTTAACAATTGAATGTCCATCCTTTCATTTATTTCCTCCATGTTTATAGAAACAGGAAAGGGAAGATAGACAATAAGGATGTGTTTTCAAGCAAGTTTACATTGTAAGCACCTGGAGCATAAGTGGAAATTAGTGGTTCATTGTAGAACAGTCACCTCAAATTATCCCACCCAAAGGGTCAAAATAAATGTAGTATTTACCTACCAGCTCTCATCAGTCATTGGTTGAGCATTGTAACTGAGGACATTCATTGCCAGGCAGCACTTCCAGCCTGCTCTATCTGCTGGTTGCAAAAAAAAAAAAAAAAAAAAAACCCTCAGGCAAGTGATACAGATGCTGGCCATGGGAAGTCAGGCTGAAATCCTGCTGCTCTGGTAAGGTCCATGAGACTGTGGACAGGACAGTGCCAGTGTCTCATGACAAAGAAGGCTTAGAAGTCATTGTTGAAGCTGACAGAATCTTCCTCAACTTGCATTTCTGAATAACTTTGTGGAGTCCTGTGGTACATTGAACTATGAACCCCAATATAGACATGTTCTTAATCTTAATTCACGTCCCTGTCAGTATGAACTCAAAGTAAATTGGGCCTGCTGAAGATGTTATTTTGAGTTCAAGTGCGTCCCAACTAAATGTGAGTATGGTCTTAATCCAGACTACTGGAGGCCTTGTAAAGTGAACAAGGAAGTCACAGAAGCTAGGAAAGGAGAGGGCATTGTCATATGACAGGAGATAGAAATACAAGCCAAGGAACTCCAAGTATTATTGGACTGCCATGATCTTCAGTGAGAAAGCAAGCCTTGCTGATATCTTGATTTTGGACTTCTAGTTTCTGAAACTCAAACCAAAAAATTCCTGTTTTTTAAGTCAAACCCAATCTGTGGTGTTTGTGATAGCAGACCAGGCCAACTAAGAGGAAAACCCATCCCAACACTGAAGACTGGACTTTTAATAGAGCAAGAAATGAAATTGTAACTGTTAAAGAATAGAGAAGTAGGGGTTTATGTGTTAATAAGTATCTGACATTTCTTTCACTCAAAAGGACTCTAAAAATGAAAAAACAATTTTTCAATAGCTCTATCTTTTCAATGAAATTCAGGATCCCATTATCTTCATTTCAAATATCTTATTTGAAATTTTTCAAAAGATGTGTTGAATACTCTTTGTGACCCCAATTCTGCATTGCATGTGAAGATGCATAGGACATTATCATATGACTTGTTTTCAAAGTTACAATTTATTACCTGCTGTGTTACCAGAATCACCATAAATTTTGAATCTGAATTTATCCTTTATAATGACCAAGATGTCTGCAGGTTTTACCAAAAATCAATTTACATAGAAACTCTTCCTTCTTTAATACCTCATCTGCTTCTTTTAAAATCATTCAACAAGAATTTTTTAACACCTTCTAAATATTATGACAAGAATGGACATAAAAATAGAGATCCTAAGATCCTAAGGGAAAGCCTTAATGACTTTTTTTTCACCAGGATTTTAAGCTTTAGTACTTTCCTTGATTTGTTGCCTTCTGTTTTAGATTGCCTTCTGTTTTACTATGACCAGGTCATCCTCAAAATGACTTTTCCCATTGGCCCTCTAATTTATTTAAATTAATTCAAATTCAGTTTACTTCTATTATCTATCATCAATTGCCTTATCATCTTCAAAAGATTTAATTAGCTCCTTATAAAACATAGAAAACTCTATCTAATAGTTGTAACAAACATTGCATATTTTAATAACCACAAATACCCTCTGGGATAAACACTAATATTTCAATTGTGACAGACAAAAAGATTGAAGTATGAAAGTACCTGTTAAAGATTTCAGAGCTAGTAAGTGGCAACAACAAGTTAAATTCAGATCTGGCTAAGCCTACATATCAATTGTCCTCTACTGCCTCCCTCACTGGATTTATTACTCAACATATCTCAGGTCCAATGTTCTAGTCACTGAAAAGCAGAATAAGAACACATTAACACCTTATATAAAGCATGTGTTGGTATATTTCTCATGAGTCTTAAGAATAAAGAAAATTTCCTGATAATGAAAATACTCACTTGTAAAAAGTCCCATTCACTTGTAGAGCTTAGCTTAGGTCACTTAACAATGATGAAGAGAACTCAAACAGGAAAGAAATTGTTACCATGGTACATTGTTCTCAAATTATAAATAGATAATTCTGTTACCATTAATGTATTCTAAATGTATGTCCTCTAGCTCGGAAAAACTACATTCACATATTTGGCAGATTCCTCTATTTGTTTTTATCTGAAGAAATCCATTAAATTCATATGTGTGGCATATTTGAGAAAAATAAGGGAAAATAATTAATGTGGCACAACAACATTGTGTGGGATTTACTCACATTACTGCCAAAACTTGAGCAGATTGTAAGAAATTAGCATCGATCATCAGTGCCTCACAATTTCTTTCAGTGAGCTTAAATCACAGTCACATCTGGAGTCTTTGTATCTTAACAATTAGTTTAGCATACTGTAAGTGCCAATTAAAAGAGGTAGAAAAGGCATTACCGTAAGCAATTTCATGAAATAATATATCTCTCTTAAGCTACTACTAGAATATACAATCAGTTACAGAATTATCTTTTCATTTCCAGTGACTTTTAGTCAGAAACTTGAATGTTATACTCTTGAAAATAGACATGTTTTGTCCTTCCTTTTTTCTGTTTTGTTTGCTTTTTTAAATTCTTATGCATTGACCTTCTAATGTTTATTCACACCAAACTTTTTTTATATATTTTTTTCTTCTCATTTAGAATAAAGGTGTCAATTTATTTGCTACCAAGTATGTGTTTGGTTCTTGAAAGAGAATTTAGCTCCTCCTAGAAATTTCTATAAATAAATTCCCACGGACACAATTCCTCAGGAGGAACTGGAGAATAATTCAATGGTTTCTAAATTCTAGTGTGCATGAGTCACCTGGAGTGTTTTGAAAAATTGCAGATCATAATATATTCTGTAGGTTTAGAGGAGGAAGAACATGAAACTGAATTTAATAATAACTTGGAGGCATTGATTTTGGTAGTCTGAATTGGAAAACCATTGTGGCAGATTCTCAGAATGAAATATCTGAAATCAAAATAATTGAGGAGGACCTTGATTTTCAGTCTATATTTGTTCTTGTGGGGAAGATATCTATTGTTTAAGCCTATACATTTCCTTGAGTTACAGTGGGTCTGATGTTAATATGCAGTCTTGGCTAGCAAATCTCTCCTGTTGCTGGAGCTTCAGAGCAGGCAGCATGAACACCTACCCATCATACTCCAGGTAATTCATCCCAGCCTATGATCTCTGCTCTTATATATAATGCTGGTATCTGTAGGGCCTGAAGGATAGTGGTACTGCTTGGATTGCCTGAAGCAAGCAGACAATGTAACTCGGCTGTCCCTACCTTCCTCAGAGTGGATGGGAAATATCTTCAAGTTGAAAGTTCAAGTACACTGGAAGCAGAAGGTAAAGATTAGTTTCTCTGGTTCATAATTTGATAGCCTTCCATGCATGATACTGTCCTGATTATGTATTTTGACAGTAATCTTGTTCAAAATGGGAGCATTGGATTTTATCATATTGCAAGCTTCTTGCTTCTTACATGAAATAATTTTATTTCTGTTAGTTGGAATTGTCTTTTTGAGATGCAGAAATACTTTTCTTAAGCAGTAACCATCAAAATGTATTCAGTGTATGTAAATAAATGGTCTTTGCCCATGGTGAGAAAAGTTTTCATCTCCATTTCATTGTCTGCATTTATGCTTCATTTACTGAACCATAATTCACTTATCAAAAGCATGACCCAGTCTCTGTGAACTCTCATTAAGCTTCATGCTAAACAAACAATATAGACCATAATGATATCATAATATCTTCCAGGCAATCTTAATATAAAAAATGTTGTATCCATCAATATGTGACAATTTCATTAAAATTGAATCCAGAATTTCAGAATTTATTACAATTTAGACAATACTTTATCTGAAATGTACCATCAAAAATAATGGTTATTAACATTTATTATATAGAGCTTTTTTTTAAACATCTTGAGGGAGACAATTAAAAGTCATATAAAACAGCATAAAGATTATCAAACTGTTAGGTGTATCACTTTATAGTCAGTTAACCTGTTTTATAATTAGCACATTTTATACAGTTTAACATATCATTTATGGACATTTGTTAGGCAGAAGTTTGGAAGAAAAACTTTATTTTTTAAAGTGTTATTTTCTTAAAGAAATGAAACTATTTTATCCAAAGAGACACCTAATGTGAATTATGTTGAACACCTCAGTGCCAATAGTTGACAGAAAATTCTACTCTGCTCTTCTAAATTTTTGGCCTAAATATTTCCATTTTTTTTCATCTTAAAATAATTTCCATCTCAGAAGTGTTGCAAGAAAAGTGCAGACAGCTCATCTGCTCTTCACCCAGAATCATGCAAATTAACATTTTGCTTCTTTACCCTCAAATATTTAGCATAGATATTATAACCACAAGGACATTTGTTTATATAAGCACAGCAAAATGACCAATTTAGGGAAATTTTAAAAGTGACACTATGTTATTATCTAATATCAAGTCCATATTCAATTTCGTCCACTTTTCCCAACAATGGCCTTGATAGCAATTCATGCCATACCTTGACCCAATCTGCCATCACAAATCATATCTTATTGTCATATCTTTTTAGTTCCGTTTATTCTGAATCAGCTCTTCAGCTTCTCTTTTCCTTTCATAATATGGTGTATTTTTCAGAGGACCAGCCAGTTGTTTTGTAAAATGGTGATCCTATTTGGTTTTCCTCATGATTACATTCAATTATGTATTTTTGGCAAGATTATTATGAAAGTGACTTTTATTATTCTTAGAGCACTATGTTGAGTGAAGTTTAATTATCTGCTTAATTTGGTAACCACCAGATTTTTTCCACTATAAAGTTAGTAATCCTCCTTTTGAAATTAATATGGGGGGCTTCTTTGAGACTTATAAATATCCTATTATTAATTTACCCAGTAATCTTGGTTTCACTTGATGACTCTTCCCTCTATCAATAATAATTATGATGTTTGCCAAAAAAAAAAAAAAATGAGTTCTTCCTTTCCTCTATGGATCTATCTAAATATCTTTATCAATCAATCATCTGTTATCTATTTTTATCATTATGGTATTTCATTAATAATTTTATTTGTAATGTATTCAGTGGATTATAATCTATTACTGTCATTATTCTTTTTGATGTTCAACTCCTGCCTGATTTGTCAATAGTAATCCCTTCTATCCCATATTCTTTTGCCATGATTCTCATCATTTTTGAGTACTTCCTCACTCTCTGGTTGAAGATGTTTGAGGCTCATCTTAACATATATTCTTTGCTCCAAGGAGACCCATGTTCCTTTTATTGGAAACTGGTATTTTTTTAATTAAATTCAGTTTTTTTTTAGATATATTCACATACCATACAGTCATCCATGGTATACAATCAACTGTTCACAGTACCATCATATAATTATGCATTCATCTCCCCATTCTATTTTTGAACATTTTCCTTACACCAGAATCAGAATCAGAATAAAAAAATAAAAATAAAAAAGAACGCCCAAATCATACCCCACTTCCCACCCTATTTTTAATTTAGTTTTTGTCCCAATTTTTCTACTCATCCATCCATACACTGGATAAAGGGAGTGGAATCCACAAGGTTTTCACAATCACACTGTCACCCCTTGAAAGCTATATTGTTATACAATTGTCTTCAAGAGTCAAGGCTACTGGGTTGGAGTTTGATAGTTTCAGGTATTTACTTCTAGCTATTAAAACCCAAAGAGGGTTGTCTATGTAGTGTGTAAGAATGTCCACCAGAGCGACCTCTTGACTCCATTTGAAATCTCTCAGCCACTGAAGCTTCACTTTGGGAAACTGATATTTAAAAACCAATATTGGGGTGCTAGTTGTACTCATTGCTACTTGAGTATCACTCTGTGGTACTCTTCAGTGGAAAAGTTAATTTTTCAGAGGGGAAAAATAAAAATGTCAAAGGTTGAGTCCAATATATAGGAAGAATTCTAATACCAGTCCAATGTGAAGATTTTTTTTTTTTTTAATTTCCCAATTCCATGTTTGTACCTTCTTTCTTCAGTGTTTGGGGAAACCTGACTTCAAACAACTTAATATTTACTCATTTGCTTAATCCTAAAAAACAAAATGACTTCAGAATGGTTACACAACTACCAATTCAAAAAGCAAACATAGATTTCTGGATTTATTTGCAATTATTTTTGTCAATAGAATGAGCATATATTATAAAAGTGCTATTTTCAGGAGTTTCTTGGATTATTTATTACTTCTTATATATCCTTTGATGTTGTAATTTTGTCATTTGAAGTACAGATGAATTCAATTGTTTTCCATGCATGTTGATCTAATTTTACTTTCTGAATATGTAAAATATTAACACGGTTCCAAAAGTCAAAATTTTGCAAAAGATCCACTAAGCATAGTGTCATCCCTTCTTCTACCCTTTATACTCCAGTTTCATCCAGCAATGTAGATAACCAAATTCAATAGTGTATCATTTTTCCGTCCTGTGTTTCTTTTTGTAAAAGTAAATATATGCTGTATGTTTTCTTATAGTCTCTTCTTACAAAAAAAGCTGCATGCTATATGTTTCAGGTTTCCAGGGACTCTATGACAAATACCGCAAAATATGTTGAGTGAAATAAGAGAATTTATTGTCTTGTGGTTTTGGAGGCTAGAAGTCCAGAATTAAATTCTTAAGATGTGATCTGTCCTGGGCCAAAGTTCCTCTTCATCTGATGACCCAAGAAACCTAGAAAACAAGTTATCTGCCTCCAAAATACAATAGTAGGACAGACATAAGATAGACATTCCCAGTACAGAAGAGAGAAATTGGAGTGACGATTCACAAGTAAGTCTAAAACCCAGAGGAGCAAACTCCATTACATTCCAAAGTCCGAGAGTCATGTATGGATTGATGCTTTGCCCTTCAGATATACTAAAGTGGTAGAGCCAACCCTTTCCAAGAGCTCTTCCTGAACTCCAAACACTCTTTTTTGAGCACCAGGGTAGCAGCCAGGCTTTCCAAGACTGCTGGGGTTTAAGCCCACCCGCAGCATGCATTGTAGTGATAGTGGTACTCTCCCAAGTTGGGTGGAAGACCCTCTCTGTTGGCCTGGAGAGATCCTTCAGTGCAGACATCTGTTTCCAAAGTTCTGTCTTGAAGACATTCTTCCTTTGTTTTACTCCATCTCTGTCCCTTTCATTCCAGGCTGGCAGTTTGTCTGCTCATATAAATTCTCAAAAATCTAGGTTTTTTGCTTTTTTTTTTTCCTATTCAATTCAAGGAGGTCTAAGCCTTCAGATAAAAGGACCTTTCACAGATCCTTCCTGGATAACTGTATTTTCAATCCTGACTTCATATGGGGATGGTTGGTTGGATTCATGAGTCCTTTGCCTAATCTTCTTAGCAAACGGTTCAGCCAAGCGCTCATGTGTGGCCCGGTTCTCTGGGAATTCACCTCCTGAGAGAACACAAGGAGGGCCCTAATAGAGCTGTATCTGACTGTAGTCTCAGAGAATACTCTGGATAGGCCAAGAATTATCCAAATCATTGGTTGCTGGTTCCTTTGTGCATAACAGTTCTGGCCTCAGTACATCTCTTTCCTCTATCATTTTACTATTAGCAGCAAAGAGAAACTAGGCTGCGCTTGCACACCTTGCTTGGAAATCTCCTTACCTAAACATTCAAGTTCATCACTTAAAAGTTCTGTCTTCCATCTGACATCAGGGCACAATTGCACAAAGTTCTTTGCCACTTTATAACAAGGAATGCCTTTCCTCTAGTTTCCAACAACACATTTTTAGGCCTCACCAGAAGCATCTTTAATGTCCCTATTTCTATCAACAATCTGTTCATGATAATTATTTATTCTCTAAGATGATAGAAATTTTCTCTACAGCTCTCAATTATTTCTGAACCCTTACCAGAATTACCTTTAATAACCATATCTCTACTGACAAGTCTCTTCAAACAATCTAGGCTTTTTCTATCGACTGCCTCCAAATTCTTCCAGCCTCTACCCATTACCTAATTCTAAAGCCATTTCAACATTTTTTGGCACTTGTAATAGCAGCATCCCACTTTCTAGTATCAAGAACTCTTATTTTCCTGAGCTTCTATGGAAAATTCTGCACAAGGGCTTCTTAAACAGTGGGAATTTTTTGTGTTATGGTTTTGGAGACTAGAAATTCAACCACAAGGTTGCAGTAGGCCATGTTTTCTTCTGGAGTCTGTAGCATTCTGGTGTTGCCTCACCACAATCTTGGGAGTTTCTTGGCTTGCATCTCTGCCTCTGTTACATGGCAGTCTGTCTACTTGGTTTCCTCCTGTGGCTTTCTCTGACTTCTGGCTTCTCCTGTCTGACTGCATCCAAATTTCCTCTCTTTATAAAGCATCCAGTCATATAGATTAAGACCCAACCTGCTTCAATTTGGCCTTATCTAAACAAGATCTTTGAAGATACTGTTCACAAATGAGGCCATACCTTAACTGATAATAAGATCTTCAAAGGTCCTATTTACTAATGGGTTTGCATCCACAGAAACACAGATTGAGACTTAAACATATCTTCTGTGAGAGACATGATTCAATAGCCAACACTATATATATACTTTGTTGCACTTTTTTGCTTAACATAAGTCTTGGGAACCTCTCGATTTTACTTCATGAAGATCTTCCTCACTCTTTTTACAGATGCATAGTACTCATTTGTATGGTTAAAGCAAAGTTTATTCAAACAAGTTATTTTGTATTGGCCTTAGCTTGTTTTCAATATTTTGCCATAAAAATAACATTCCAGTGAGTAATTTTGTGCCTATGTACTTTTGCAAAGTTGACAGTGTATCTTCAAGGTAAATTCCTAGAAGAACTGTCTTGTAATCCAGACCACATATTTCTTTCATTTTAATCACATGTAGATTTTGTTCCTAACATGCTTGTGGCAGTGAAAGGAAGATACAATTCAGTAACTGCAGTAAAACATGAATTAATTTCTTTTTTTATTTCTAAAGGGATTCTAGAATAGCAAATAGAGAAAATCTTTGATAAAAATGTAATTACAAATTACAGTGGAAAGAAATACTCATATCAAAGATGTGTTAACGCACCTAAAAATTATAGGAATTTCCAAAGTTTATTGCTCTTCTACTCAGATACAGGTATTCAATATGTGTTCTGAGAGTAATAAGCAGTTTACCTGAAATCTCAGTTGTAATTGTAAGCAAATAGTAAAATTACGCAATTAATTAGTATACGTGAATATGCAAACCAAAAGGGTCCGCAAACTTATCTACTGCTATTACTCCCAGCTTTCAGGCTAAATTACTTGAGTTGGATTGACTATCAATTAAATTTGAAACTACATTCAGCTGATGATATAACCAAAAGTATAACATCTTTTCTCCTTCCACTAACATATTGGCACAAATAGGCCTTTATGGATTACTGACTAATATATTTAATATATTGGTCATGTACTCTCATAGTTTATTATATGATATTCATAAGAGATATAAAACTCAATTGCCTCACTATAGTTAGCAATTAAAAAACCCAGCAAAGTACAAAAATTTGACTATTGAATATATAATTCTCTTGTTTTGAAAAGAAAATCAAAACAAAACTAAAAATTATAAAAACACATAAACATATACAACTTGCTCAAGGATGAGAATTTTTATTAAATCTTCTATTTCTCACATTTATTTTCATGCTAATCATGATGCTGAGCTAAAATGTGTGAACATAGCAACAGAAAAATATGCAATGTTATGGAAATAAGAATAATATTGCTTACTAAGAAAGATATTTCCATTTGTGGTAAAATCTGAAGAAATATTAAATAACTTTATAGATGGCTCATTTTTTGCAACCAATATGAATGATCTGATGTGTCTTAAATACTTGTTAAATGTTGTTAGACAACTCAGCAAGTCTGTAGACCCTCAATCTTCAACCCTAGATGGAGGGGATCTAATATATAGTTTATGATATGGTAGGCACTTTGCTAGACACTTTACGTAGTTATTCAAATTGCATTAATATTTCTTCCATAGTTTGTGAATTAGAATATAAGTACAGAATTCTACCACTGGTGATTTTTCAAAATTAATATTCCAAAATCTTCTACCACAAATGCCTAGAAATGCTGAATAAATTTGACATTTCTTTTAATTCCATAGTTGAATTCCCAAGAAAGACAAATCTCAGAAGCTAGTATCAAAAAAAGAAAACTGAAACAAGAGCGATAAGTAAGCATTAAACCTTGGTAATTTTGGTGTGGGAATGCCTATGATGATAAGCAAGGAACAATCTTTTCCTATGGTTTCCCATGCTCTTGCAGTTATGGGAGAGGAAGTCTGGGACACAAGCTAGTTGAGAATGTGAAATGAGACTTCTGAATAAAGCCAGTACCATAATAGGACTACATGTTCATAAAAGGTCTGCCAGAGATAAACAGGTCTTTCTTGGCAAAGTGTGACCACAAGTCAGACTGCATGTCTTGATCTGGATTGGAGTAGAAACAAGGATCCCTTGAGAATTTGTAACCACAGATCTTCCTGGAGGTGAGTTTGAACTGAACTGAAACACCAAGATAATGAATCAGTAGTAAATGCTACTCTGGAACACAATATCTCTGTGGTAATAAGAAGGAGGAGCCAAAATATTGTGTGTGTGTGTGGGGGGGCAATGAATTCTTCAACCTCAAAGAAACATTTGGTCTCTTTATTAAAATAAATGTAAAATCCAAAATGAAATTATACACAAGGAAAACAGTCAACTGTGAGCAAAAATCATTAGAATTAGGCTTCCAAATATAATCTATGTCTAGCTGAATTGTTATACATAGAGCATAGAAAGCAAAGCATTAATGACAATGCAGGTCATCCAATAATCAAAGACTGCTCAATTATCCTTGAAGATAAAACAATTTTAAGCATGTAAACACTTAATATGGTTGCAAAATATATTAGGGAAAGTGACTACAAGAAAAAGTAGACAAATTCACAACACAGTGGGAGATTATAACAAAAGCTACATGAAAAAAATTCATAGGACCAGAAAAGAGGGAAAGAGAAGGCACATCCGTACAAAATTGCAGCAATAAAATGGGATTTCTCTACAGAAACTGCATTCATCATAAAGTTAATGTGGATATTGTTAAAGCCTTATGTTAATATATTTGAAACTTTAAATGTATTGGACTAATTCTTGTAAAGATAAGTCAACAAAACTGTCTCAAAGAAAAATAGGAAACCAAAATAGTTCTACAGACATTGAAGATATTGGATAAGTAGTTAAAAAAAATATATCACTCAACAAAGAAAACTCTAGGACTCCAGGCCATTAATTTTTTTAAAAAAAAGCTATAAAGGAAAACACATTGCTACTCATATCCAAATATTCCAGTGAGTAAAAAATAAGAAGTTTTTTTTTTTTTTCCATCTCACTGTATGAAACTAGAATATCCCTGGTACAAAAGCTCAAAAGGATAGTTGAAGAAAAAAATACTATAGATGTACCATTCCTAGAAAAACAGAAAAAACAAAACAAAATTTCAGTAAACTAAATCCCAAAATCAATACAAAGATGAAAGCAACAGAGAGTAAACTTTTAATGAGTAATACAAGAAAACTTCCTGTGGAAAAATACATTGCTTCACAGTATGCCAGCTGTAAACTACAGAAAAAATAATAGCAGAAATATCATTTTGAACTAAATTCAGGTTGAAGAACAATTTAGAAGTAATTTCAATAATTGCCAAATGTGAAGAAATATTTTAAAATTAATTGTAATTAAATGTATGTACAAAATTAAAGTTTAATTTTTTTCTGGTTATGACTATACTATGATGTTTCTGTCAAAATTCTTGAATTTATGTAACAATAATGCATTTGAAGTTCATATCGATGTTTTGCTTCCAGAATGCGTAAACTATGTATGTTACGAATATAGGTGTGCATATGTTTATGTGTCAAGGTTTAAGTGCAGTATTTTTTAGAGCTTAAATCTTATAAGCGTAGGAAAACCTTTGGTTTACAATCATATTCTGGTGAATTTGAAGAAAAAAGACTAGGACATAAATTTGGACTTTCTTCCTACTCTTTTCCTCTATTTGAATTATTGTTCTTCAGAAGAAAAAGAAATAATTCAAAATACTATTAATGTAATATGGAAATAATCTGTATTTTATCACATTTATTGCTCTATGAGGATTTTGTATTGGACCATATATGACTTTTTAAATAAAATTATTACTGGATATTATTCTTCTATTCTAATTTTGATCCTTGCAGAATTTGTCATAAGAATAAAGTGATCTGATGGCAATGTTTAAGTGTTTTGAATGTTGGCATGATATTATAAAGTACTTACATTTTCAATTATATCATTTCATTTTTGATTAAAGTTGCACATTCTATTTTCAGTATAAATGTCCTTGTATTTAGTCAGAAAATATTAAAAATAGTATAAGGATTATGTATATTTTTTGTCAATCAACCTAGCTGACAGTCACTACTTAGGTTTAAGCATAGTTAAAAAAAAAATGAAACACAGGTCTATAAAAAAGAGCTTGGTTTTGAACAAATCCTTAAAAATTATGGAATTAATTCATATTTTGGACACAAAATCTATACTTCTAATTCCAGTTCAGTCAGAATGCTTTGAAGGCAACAGTGCTAAGCAACAGTGTTATGTATGTGTTAGTATGCATACTTTAACAAACATCCATTCTATCAGTAATTAATAGTCATTGGAAACACCTGCCTATTTTTTAATTTATCAATTAATTAATTAATCAGTATATTCAGTGTATAAGCAAGAGATCTATAAAGTTGCTATTTTTAAATTTTAAAGTAAAATATTTACCTTATAATATATACAAATGATGCAAAAGAATATATAATACATTCTCTAACTTACCTCAAAACACAGGGATTCAGAGAAATGCTTCCATGTACTTTTCCAGGATATTTTATGCACCTACAAGCAATTTTTCAGATTTTCTTTTGATTCTTTTTTATTTTATTTCTTATAATATTTTATGTCAAAATTTGCATTGAATTAAAACATGTATATAGAAAAGTTCACAGCACAAAAGGGCACAGCAGATTGAATTTTCACAAAATGAATGTATTTGCTGTTCTGGTTTGTTAATGCTGCTATTAACAAAGTGGACTGGCTTTCATAAAGTGGGTTTATTTGGCTACAAATATACAGTTCTAAGCCATAAAAAATGTCCAAGCTAAGGATCAACAAAAGGATACCTTCACTGAAGAATGGCCAGTGGCATCCAGAACACCTGTCAGCTGGGAAGGTGCGTGGCTGGCATCTGCTGGTCCTTTGCTCCAGGATTGTGTTTCAAAGTGGCTTTCTCCAAAATGTCTCTGGGCTTTTGTCTTGGCTCCTCTCTCTCAGCTTCTGTGCATCCTTTCTTCTTTCTCCCAGGGTAGTTCTCTCTAATCATCTGGGAGTCTTCTTTTAGCTTCCCTGAGGCAAACCCTCTGAGCTTAGCATCTCCAAATGTCCTTCTGTCTGCAACTCCAAGCATCTCTCAGTGTCACCTCTTAGCTCTTATAAATACTCCAGTAAATAAGACCAACCCTGAATGGCTGGGGCCCACATCTCCATGGAAATAATTCAATCAGAGCTCCACACTAATCACAGACTAATCTGTCTGGCTCCACAATATTGCGTTAAAGAATATGGCTTTTCTGGGGGACATAGTATATCCAAACTGCCACACTTAGTAACACCACTTAGCTATAGAAACATGATCTTGACAGCACTTAGAAGTGTGTTGTCCTAGACTTCTGAGCCATCAACCAATTTGGCTAGTTTTTCCATTTAATTGAAATGTGGTCATTTGTAACCCATGTGGCAATGGCCACAGGATCAAAACAACAGTTTACAGCATTGCCTGTAGTGAGAGATAGTGAACGTGATGGGAAAATGAGGTCAACACTCTATTTTGAAGAAGGTGAACCAGGGAGAAAACTTGGGGGATCCAGGGATAATCTTCTGTACTGTTAAGGCCAGAGAAATATAATATTTTCCCTAAAGAGGCAAGACTATCAATGCTTCAGAAATCTCAGAAATGAAGATTATATTATCAAATAAATATCAAAAAAATCTGAGGGGAAATGAGCACATGCTACAGGTATATGAAGCTGAGAGTTCCAAATACTAACAACTATGATCAGCTTCAAAATTCTAGTAACTACCTGTATTTTATTTCTTGTATTATATGTTTTCACAAATTTTTCTCTGCTTTTTCCAACTTTACCCCTTTATTTTATATAGGATATTTGGTCATACTTATTTTCCAAATTAAGCTCATAGAATGTAAAATATCAAGAAGGATTTTTTGGGAAACTAGAAAAAGAAAAAAGAGAGTCACATAAAGAAAATGACATACAATGTTTAAAATAAAAAGATGGCATTTTAGTTTCCTAGGCTGCTCAAGGAAATACCATGAAATAGGTCAGGTTAAACAATGGGAATTTATTTCCTTCTGGTTTTGAGTCTAAAAGAAAGTCCAAATCAAGTCATCATCAAAGTGATGCTTCCTCTCCAAAGACTGGGTATTCTGGGACTGGCTATTCACACGATGGCCTCTTCTGGCTTTCTCCATTCTCTTCTGGTTTCTTTGATCTCAGCTTCTTACTTTCTGTGGCTTTCTCTCTGTCTCAATTTAATTCTGCTTATAAAGGACCCCAATTAGAGGATTAAGACCCATCCTGATTCAGTTGAGTTGGGCCTCACCTTCTTAACTGAAGCAACCTCTTCAAAAGATCCTACTTATAATGGGTTCACACACACAGCAATGGATTAAATTTATGAATATATTTTTCTAGGGTACATACAGTTTCAAACTATTGCAGATAGGAACACATACACAAAGCAGATGCAAGCAACAGCTGTAAACGAGTTGGCAGTAGTAACACAAAATGAATGGAATTTATATACTTAAGACATAAAGGGAATTACTTTGAATTGCTCATTACAATTTATTATGAAGCATGCCATGTACCTTGATATTTGAATGGATGAAAATGTAACTAATAAATGAGAACAATGACGATTTTGCACAGAAAAAAAAGTAATACTTTTTGTGAATGCTGTGAGGTAGGGGAAATGATTTGTTTTGTTCAAATAGATGCCAAATTGACCAAATGTCATATATTGTATAGACCATCCATTCCCTACTGAATTGCATCTGTACCCATGTCAAAAATCAGGTGGCCTTATATGAGTGGCTGTATTTCTAGACCTTTTACCCTCTTACATTGATCTAATATAGCATCACACCAGCCCCATCCCTTCTTTACTATAGTTTGTAATGTCCTGAAATATGATCATGTAAATCCTCCAGTTTGTAATGTACTGATATATGATCATGTAAATCTTCCAGTTCTGTTCTTTTCCTACAAGATTTCACTGACTGTTTTAGATGTTTGCAATACTTTATAAATTTAAGTACAGAGACTTTCCCAAAGAATTCTGAGATTTATATTAAGTTGGTAATAAATTTTAGGTGAATTTGGGAAGAAGTGCTATCTTGACATAATCATACCTTCTTGTCTATGAACAGGGCATATTTATTCATTTATTCAGGTCTTCTTCAGTTTTATAATTATCCATATAATATCTAATTATTTCATATTTATTTCTAGGTATTTGGTTTTAATGCTACCATAAATGGTATTTTGGAAACTTAATTTTAAACTGTTAGCTGTATTTATGTAGGACACGATTGATTTTTGTATCTTGATTTTAATCAAGTGATCTTTCTAAAGTCACTTATTAATAGGATTCATTAGTTAATATATCTTTTGGATTTTCTGTTTGCACCATCTTGGTAACTACAAATAATGACAATTTTACTCTTTCATTTATAATCATTTACCCTTTCTTTCAGCAGTTATTGTGCTGATTAGAGCCACCAGTACAATAATAACAAGAAATAGTGACAGTGAATATGCTTGTCTTGTTTCTACTCTTAGAAGGCAAACATTTTTTAGGGGTGTGGGGTGGGGTGGTAATCATAGATTCAATTTCTTAAACAATTATGAGAATACTACTTCTTAGATTTTATAGTTATTCTTATGTCAACTTTAGTCACCAAGCATTTCTCAAAGAATTTGATAATTATTTCTAAGATGCTAAATTTATTGGCATATTGTTCAATGTATCCTCTTCATTTCTTTTTACTGTCTATTTGATCTGCAGTGTTGTACCCTGCCACCTGGCATAAACCACACTGGCTGCCTTGCTATTCCTTGAACAAGCCAAGTATGTCACCATACAAGAGCATTTGTACTTAATGCTTTTATATGCATCTATGTTGTTCCCCTTCATATCTTCTTGAAGTACTCCCTCTCATATTTCAGTTAATCTTTGAGTGTCAGCTAAGTGAGGTCATCTATGACAAACTTTCATCAAATAGCAACTTTCACTACCCCATAATAAGCATACACTAACCCTTTTGTAATGCTATATTTTATATTTTCTTTTACCACCTGATTTGCTCTCTCAATGCTGCTCTTTCAATAATAGTACAATTATAGAACTGAAATAATTATAATTATTTTAAATAATAAAATCAACACTGAAAAATCAACCAGTATAAATTTAGAATATCAACAATAACTAATATATACCCATGTAAACTTTCTTCATCAAACTCCTGCCTTTTCCCACTTGAAGGAGTGTTTCTTGAATTTGATTTTATTATTTAGTGATTTTTTTGTAAATGTAATGTGCTTTGTTTTTGCTGATTTTAGCTCTAGAAAAAAGGGCTTCAAATACCTGGAAGGGTTGGATTTCAATGTTAGCTCTTTGTGGGGTATGTTGTTTTAGGAATATTCCATAAAACGATCTACTTGATTAATAATACTTGATGGGATGAATCATTTCCTCTATGGTAAGCTTATTATTATTATTACTATTTTGGCTTGGAGGCCTCCCTTCACTTAATGCATGCTAATACTATTGATTGAATGGCAGCAATTGTCATATTTATTATAAAATTTTACTCTAGCAGAAAAGATCCTAGGTTAGATTTGTTTATTTCTAATAAGAGCTTGGGAAGATCTTTCAAGATATATATAGCATATACTCTCATTTGGGAAGTGTTATTATATTGTTTCATGTATATGGGTTAAGGTAATTATTTCAAGGTGCTTTATGTTTCCTCTTTCTCTCCCAGTTCATAAGTGATTTTTCAGTAAAATAGTAATCTTGGTTTCTATGCATACAAAGAAAATGGGAATTTCAAATTTCCTCTTCCTGTGTCTGGAATTTAAAAAGTGTCAAAATTCCAAACTACTCTGGCTGTTTTAATTTTCATTATTTCACTTTGAAAGTGCAATTTCCTCATAGTTCTCTAAAGTAGAAGTTTTGAGATTAGTGAATTTCCATTTTGAGAACTATTTTTGCTTGTAACACTTATGCCATATTTACATTTACCAGTGACAATCAATAATCCCAGTCAACTGATAAAAAGGTTATCACAAAAGATTATACATTATAAAAAAACTGCTACTAAATGGTGAACAATGTTATCTGGCAATTGTTATAATAATTTCATACGAATTTTTAGTATTTCATCCAATATTTCAGGAAGTTACAATGCATGTAGGTGGTTATACAAGATTTTTCCATTTTTTGGAGGTTATCATAAAAATATATATAAGATATCAATGGCAGTTATTAACCTTCCTTTATTTTACCCCGTGAATAATATGTATGATTTGTAATCAAGATTCTTTAACTTTAGTAATTTGATTGAATACAAGGTTGTGATACTCATCATAGCAATCTTTTCTAAGCATTTCAATGCCTGGGGTAGATAAGTAATTAAGTACTTCATTGTTCTTACTTTTTCCTTTATAGCCCCTACAGTGATAATTCAAGTCCTAAATGCTTCTGATGCTTTTAGTTTAAAGGTTTTAAAGAAATCTACTTTTTCTAAGCTTTCAGGTTTGTCATATTACAGATTCACTGTATAGTTTCTTCCAGTAGTCTTACTTCTCTAGCCAAATTTGGATACATATTTTTTAGGGTAAAAATAGATTCTGCAGTTATAGGTTGGGTTTCACTCAGTGAATGTTAATACTTTAAATTTTTTTTAATCAGTATTTCTTCTGAGAAGATAAGCAAGTGAGGTATAATTAAAATAAGATTGAATCTGGAAATTGAAGACATGCAATCAAATCCCAGATCAGTTATGTGACCTTGAATGAGTCAATTAGTTTAGTCATTATTTCCTTATCTGATCAAATGGAGATAGTGTCTTCCTAGGATGAAAGTGGTGTACATTAATGAAGTCACCAATAGAAGGCATCATATAAAATATATAGCTCTATACAAGTACTAAGGTACTGTTATTATTGCATTGCTCATGATTTTCTTCAGAAAAAAATCCTGTATTTGATCCTTGATGCAGAGAAATACTGTGTAGAATGTTTTATTGTTAGACAATAGATAAGGATCATTAATTGTAGCTGTTCATGGAGAGGCAAAGTACATAGTATGTCAAAATTTTTTACTTGGCCTAAAGGTGTAAATTTCTTTCCCTCCTCCTTAACTGACAGACAAAAATTTTTTAACCATGTTTTATTATTTCCTTCCCTATGCTTGCTTGAGTTTAATTTGCCCTTTTTTTTCATTTTAAATGTAGATATTTATAGCTATTATATTCACTCTAAGCACCATTGTAGCTGCATTCATAAGTCTTGGTATGTTGTTTTTTTCATTTTCAATCATTTCCAAGTATTTTGTAATTCCCATTTATGGTTTATTTTTTGATTCTTCACTATTTATTTGGGAATGCACTGTTTAATTTCACATATTTGTGAATTTCTCAAATTTTCTTCTGTTATTGATTTCTAATTTCATTCCATTTTGTTCAAAGAATATATTTTGCATGATTTCAACATTTACGTTTATTGAAACTTGTTTTTTATGGCTTAATATATAGTCTATTCTGGAGAATGTTCCATGTGCACTTGAGAGAAATGTATATTCTGCTGCTGTTGGATGTAATGTTCTAAAGATATCTGTTAAGTCTATTTGATTTATAAAGTTGTTCATGTCTTCTATTTCCTTGTTGACCCTCTGTCCAGTTCTTTTATCCATTATTACAAGTGGGGTATTGAAGTCGCCAATGATTATTCCTGAATTGCCTATTTTCCTTCTCCATCAGTTTTTGCTTCGTGTATTTTGGGGCTTTGATGTTAGATGAATATTTGTTCATAATTGTTTTATCTTCTTTTATTGTTATAAAATGTTCTTGTTTGTCTCCAGTAACATATTTTTCTTAATGCCTATTTTACCTGATAATAGTATAGCCACTCTAGCTCTCTTTTGGGTACTGTTTGCATGCTATAACTTTTACCATACTTTTTCTTTTCAATCTATTTGTATCTTTTAATCTGTAGTGACTGACAAAGTTTTGATTTAAACCATTTGATACGATTTTGATCTAATGAACAATAAAGGACTTGGGTTTATACAAAAGATAATTTGAATGCAAATGTTAATGAATATTTTAAATATTATGCATAATTGCTTTAATTATTTTTTTTTTTAATTTTTGCCAGAATTGGTATATATTGTGGGTGAAATTGTCCTATCTCAGAATCGGCAAATGGTGTTTCTGAAAAAGAGCAGATGAAAGAGAAACAGTGAAAAAGGGACAAAAAGGGGTAATGCAATGCAAGTATTACACATGTTTAAAATCATCTTAACCTAAACATATTGCAAATGGATTTATTGAAAGAAAGTAAGATATTAGTATATTCCATTTATAATTTGTTGCATTAAATATACCTATGATTATAGGCAATTTATTCTGTTGTGTTCTATAAAATCAGAAAACAAACATGCAGAACAAAAAGATAATAAGTCACATATTTCCTATCCTGCAATGAAGAAAACATCAACCCAGATTGATATAGAGGCTAATTCTTCCAAATAATCCAGAAAAAATATTATTTCAGTTTTTCACTAATTCTTTCATAGATGAGACGAAGAGCATTCATTGCTCAAAATATTTTATTAGATTGATGCTAATTAAATAACAGAACAGATAATGACAGCATTTAAAATTAAAATTAAGTGTCAAACTTTCCCATGAAATCAAATGTAAAAATATGAACAAAATATCAGTGACTTGATTCCACTAATGGCAATTTAAAAATCATTACTATATCTGGTTTATTTCAACAATGTGATGCTATTTCTTTTTTAAGGTATCATATTAACAGATTAAAAGATAAATACATTTGATCATCTCAATTGGTGCAGAAAATATAATTTATAAAATTCAAAAGTTATTCATGAAATAAAAACACTTGGTAAACCAAGGACTTAAAAAAAATGAAAAATAGGAGCAATCATAAAACATAAAATAATGTTAGGATCAATGAAAAACATAAAATCATCCTCAAAATCAAATTACCCCAAATTACCATTTCTAGTGAACATTTTCCTGTGTTTGCCGAGTGCGATCAGATGTAAAATTATACATTTATTTTTAAGAATTAGAAAGTAAGAACATGACATAAGTCCATCTTGTTAGCATCAGTCTTTCATACACATACACCAAAAATAAAGAAAGAAGCAAAAAATTTATTATTAGACTTATCAAGAGATATTGGTGAGGTGATTGGACAAAAAGAGTTAATATCCAAAATTATTGTCCATTTGCAACTAACAATAGGTAATTTAAAAACAGATGCATTTATGACAACAACGTAAATAAAAGTATGGTGGCTGAAAATAAATAAAATAAAAGATATGCAAGATATCACCAAAGAAAATTAGTAAAATTAATTGAAAGGTAATAAAGATGATTTAAAGGAGATCCATAATTCATAATAGAGAGAACAGTATTTTTAAAATGCCTCTATCCCAAATATTGACCTATAGATTCAATGAAATTCCATTAAAATCTCTTCTCATTGTTGTTTTACATAGAATTTGATCCAAATAAATGCCAAAAAAACTATTTGAAATAGCAAAAGACCAAGAACACCTCAGATGTTACCTCCAGGGACTCTCTCCCCCAAACTTTTTATACACCTATACTTATTTGGAGAGTATGTGTAAGAATTGGAAAATGGAGAATATAGAAATATATGATACAGTTAGTGAAAGTACGAAAGTATGAACTATCTAATATAATTCTTTTGCAATCAGTTACCAATTTGGAAAAAAAGTGGAAATTAGATTTCTACCTCCATGTTATACAACTTACACAAATACTTATTCATGATTAAGAACATATGTATTTTTAAAAAAACAAATTTATGACATATAATAGAAAATAAATAGTGAATATACTTATTCTCTAAGAGGAATTCATATTTTCTAAAGAAGACACAAAATTTCAAATCATAATGATGAAAATGTACATATTTAATTATGACATGTTAAAAATTTATGACCATCAAAAATATTATTTAAGCTATAAGAGATGGAAGAAGATGGTGGCATAGAGAGGAGTGGAAGTTAGTTAGTCCCCCTGGAGCAACTAATAAACAACCAGGAACAACTAGTAAATGATCTGGGATAACTGCTGGGGACAATAGTGACTGCCCACACATTGTGCACCAACCTGGATTGGGAGGAATGCCTGAGATTGCAGTGTGGAATCTGTGAGTAGAAACTGCAGATATGAGCTAGGAGCCCCCTCCCCTCACAGCAATACAAACTTTAAAGCCTCACTGAAATAGAGAGTAACACTCTCTGAACAAGCAAATATACCTCAGGCCAGCTCCAACTGGGGTTTTAATTGGCAAATGTGGACTGCTCAATGCAAGCTGCAAATCCCCAACAAGCAGACAGAGACTTTTAGTGATGATTGACCTTGAAGAGTCAGAGGATTTCTCTGTCTCAAGAGGGGGTGCCCAGAAACTCAGGTGCTATCTCTGGCTGACAGTTGAAACTAGGGCCACAGACTGACCCAGAAAGGGGGATTTCTATCCCTTGTTCTCTCTCTCAACCTGAGCAGCTCAGTGGAGAAAGCCTCAGCCATTTTCAGTTCACATGCTCTGACCCAGCCAAGGGTGGAGATAGTAGAGTAAGAGAGACAAAGAACCTATTTAAATGCAAATTAAAATTCCCTATGGGGTTTATCTTCCCTAAGAGGAAAGAGGTGGTGCCCAGCTCTACTACCTGCCTTCCATTCCGAACCAGCCTCCAGGGCCTGGTGGAAAATAATCAAACCAGAAACAACTTAAGCTGAGAATTAAAAGGGCCACACCTCGTTACACCAGTCAGGAGGGACAGGTTGACAGGCGCCACCTGCTGGGCAGGTTAGGACAAGCACAGCACCTTGAGGCCTCACAGGGTGTGTCAACTTTCTAGGACACACCCTCAGGGAAACCTGGTGCTGAATATTTCCTCCTTCTGGGACCTGAGCCATTTCTGGTCTTGGAAAACCTAATTGGGTTAATCAAGGAAACCAGAGGACTAGACAAGAGAAAACTACAACCTACACTAAGAAAAATGAAGTTATGGCCCAGTCAAAGGAAAAAACTTACACTTCAACTGAGATACAGGAATTGAAACAACTAATACTAAATCAATTTAAAAAGATTAGGGAAGATATGGCAAAAGAGATGAAGCATATAATGAAAACACTGGGCGTATATAAGGTAGAAATCAAAAGTTCAAAAAAACAAATGGCAGGATCTGTGGAAATGAAAGGCACAATGCAAGAGATGAAAGACACAATGGAAACATACAAGAGCAGATCTACACATGGAAGGAATGGTGGGGAAAAGAATGGAAAAAATATGAGCAATGTCTCAGGGAACTGCATGACAACTTGAAACACTTAAATGTACATGTCATGGGTGTCCCAGAGGAAGAAGAGAAGAGAAAAGGGAGAGAAACAATAATAGAGGAAATAATCAATGAAAATTTCCCATCTCTTATGAAAGACAGAAAATTACAGATCCAAGAAGCTCAGCATACCCCAAACAGAATAGATCTGAATAGGTCTATGCCAAGACACTTAATAATCAGATTTTCAAACATCAAAGACAAGGAGAGAATCCTGAAAGGAGCAAGAGAAAAGCGATCCATCACATACAAAGGAAACTTGATAAGACTATGTGCGGATTTCTCAGCAGAAAGTATGGAGGCAAGAAGGAAGTGGTGTGATATATTTAAGATACTGAAAGAGAAAAGCCACCAACCAAGAATCCTATATCCAGCAAAACTTCCTTCAAATATGAGGGAGAGTTTAAAATATTCTCAGACAGACAATGACAGAGTTTGTGAACAAGATACCTGCTCTACAGGAAACACTAAAGGGAGCACTACAGACAGATAGGAAAAGACAGGAGTGAGAGGTTTGGAGCACAATTTTGGGAGATAGTAGCACAACAGTGTTAGTACACTGAACAAAGATGAGGGTGAGTATGGTTGAAAGAGGAAGATCAGGAGCATGTGGGACACCAAGAAGGAAAGAAGAAAGATAAAGACTGGACTGTATAACTCAGTGAAACCTAGGGTGCTCAACAATTGTGATAAAATGTACAAATAGCTTTTTTCATGAGGGAGAACAAATGAATGTCAACCTTGCAAGGTGTTAAAAATAGGGAGGTATTGGTGGAAAAATACAATCATTGCAAACTAGAGACTATAATTAACAAACAATGTATTGTGCTTCGTTTAATGTAACGAAGGCAATATACCAAAGTTAAATGCATGTAAGAGGGGACATAAGGGAGGGGTAAGGGATTCTTGGCATTGGTAATGTTGTCTGAGTCTTTATTCTACTTTAGTTTAATTCTATCTTGCTTTTGCTGCTTCCCAGCTGTCTTTTTTTTTTTTTTGTCTTTTTTTTTTCTCTTTTTTCTTTATCTTTTGTTGCTCCACCTTCTTTGACTCTTCCTCCTGCTTTGTGGAAGAAATGGAAATGTCCTTAGTGGTGATGGTGGTGAAGACATAAATATGTTTCTATACAGTGAACCATCAATTGTTTACTCAGGATAGAATGTATGGCATGTGAACAAAACTGTCTTAAAAAAATGGGTTGATGAAGAAAACTTTAGGGCACTATACTAAGTGAAATAAGTCAGACACATAGGACAAATATTGCAGGGTCTCACTGATATGAACTAATTATAATATTTGAACCTACAGACAGGAAATATAAGTTACAAGTATATAGAAAAAGGCTAAAGAATGGGGAACAGTTGCTTATTATGAGCAGAATGTTCAACTAGGGCAAACTTAAACATTTGGAAATGGACAGAGGTGATGGTAGCACATTGTGAGAATAACTAACAGTGCTGAATGGTACATGAACGTGGTGGAAAGGGATAGCGCAGAGTCGCTTATGTCACCAGAAGGAAAGTTGGAAGTTAAAAGATGGCAATGTATAAAACAGTGGGCC
The DNA here is from genome assembly GCF_015220235.1 of Choloepus didactylus. Lineage (NCBI taxonomy): Eukaryota > Metazoa > Chordata > Mammalia > Pilosa > Megalonychidae > Choloepus > Choloepus didactylus. Next base: position 176,422,905 of record NC_051310.1, read on the forward strand.
TTGTGGTGGACAATGTCCATGATTAACTGTAGAAATATTAGAAATCTCTTTCATGAACCAGAACAAATGTATGACACAATAACTAGAAGTTAATAATAGAGGGGCATATAGGGAGAAAAATATACCTATTACAAATTATATACTACAGAGAGTAGTATTTTAACATTCTTTCATCAACAGTAACAAATGTACTATACCAATACTATGAGTCAACAGTGGAGGGAGGTGGGGTGGTTTGGGGTATGGGAGGATTTGAGTTTCCATTTTTTGTCTTTCTTTTCTGGAGTATGAAAATGTTCTAAAAATTGAAAAAAAATTGTGGTGATGGAAGCACAGCTGTATGATGGTACCAGGGGCAATTGATTGTATACCTCGGATCCTTGGATAATTGTATGGTATGTGAACAATCTCATTTAAAAAAATTTTTTAAAAAATAGAAAAAATATTATTTAAGCTATAAATAGAACATGACAAAATGCTATAATCATGGAGTTTTTCACTTGTATAATCAATAAAGGATTAATACTCATACTACTAAAGAATCCTCCAAAACAATAAGAAAATGGTAAACAGCCCAATAGAAAAATGAGCAAAAGAAATTGACAGCAATTTTGCAGTTTGGGCAAGCAGTAGCTTTCAAACACATAATAATCTTATTAGTCATTTTTGAAATGTTGGGATAACATTTAAACTCATCACACAGGTGATGATTTAAAGGTCTGATCATTTATCAATGATTTTGAACCATGATAACTCTTATATACTCCTAATGGAAGTGAACACTAGTTCAACAGCCTTGAAATACAATTTTTCATTGAGTTGTAGGGATCTTTACATGGATAGTCAAGTGCAACAAGGATGATTGATATCAAAGATTGATTAAAGGAAAATGTATTAGTGCTCACAGATCCTAGAGGGACAGGGAGGGACAGCGTGCCTTGCAGAGTCACACAAGAAAATAGATCAGTAGGGTGGGCTCAACCTAGCAGTCAAGAAGCAAGGGTTATAGCGGACCTGGGGACTATGCCTATATACTGTTACATGGGTGGAGCTGCAGCAGTTGGTCAAGCAAGAGTGGGGATTGGGGACTTTGTGTTTGACTTTCACTGGGGCATAAACCCTAGCTGGAGGCAGGGAGAAGAGGGAAAATTTGTTTATCTTGTATGAACAAGTATTGGAGATGGTTGCTGAAGAATCTAACAACAGGGTATGAGATGCTGAGGCATCATGATAGTGAAAATGCCCCCATGTATTTAAATTCTCTGTACTCGTAAACTAGTAAAAATGAAGATGTTGTAGACAGAGTTGCTGTATAGTGAGTTATGAGAACACAGGGTCAAGCACAACAGAACCTTTCAGCAAATGGTCACTTTATTACTTGCACAGCACAAATGGTTCAAAAGAGCAAAGAAAGAGATTCATCGTGGGGAGGCCAAACTGCTGGGTCAGGGTCAGTGGATTGCAACTTCTCACCCTTGGCTTCCCAACTCAGAGGAGAGATGCCTGACTGCCCCAGCGTGGATATTTATCCCTGAGGCAGTAGGTGGGGGGAGGCTGCCAGTAAGCCAAAAGCATGTATAAAACAACCTTTATGCATATTTCCTGCCCTGAGAAGCATCTGGGGCTGCTTGTTCCTGGTTTGGGGTTGAAGTTTCAGTCAGCCCTTTCCGTTAGAACTAGTGTCTCTCCCAAGCTGTGGAATGGAAACAGATTGAAACAACTGCACAGGAAGACGAGAAGGGAGACAGGTGAGGTCTGGAAGATGGCCACTGAGCTTGTCCCAGACTTCCCTAGCAGATATTCATATCTCACGATTCAGCAATTTCACCCTTATGTATGTGTGGCCATGTGTATGTGGCAGTCCATGTGGCCCTGGAAAAATATTAAGAATAATATTATTTTCAATAGTTAAAACATCAATTGTCAATATCAGCAATAGAATATATAACTAAATTTTAGTATTTTTTATTACAGTATGCTAATAATATACCCAAGAAAATAAAAGAATAGCTAAACACAAGGATGATAATGCTTATGGGAACACATCTAGCAATTTTCCAATTCATATAAACATTAAAACTGGGTAATAAAAATAAGAAATACATTATTTAGGATGAAAAAGGGATAAGATAATTTTTTCAAAAGAAAAAATATTTAAAAATTCAGGGTATTTATTACCTGTGGTTTACAGAGAAGCTATTACAATTGAGGAAAACATAGGGAGCATTCAATATTCTGTAAATATTCTATTTTTAATCTTAAAGGTTCATATATATCTGTATGAATTAGTAATTACATTGTGTGCATGTTCTCTTAAGCCTAAACTATTCAGCAACAAAATATTGGATATGATTCATATAAGTATAGCTACATATTAGAATTGAAATTGCCATTTTGAAATAGATATTATAGTTTTATATTTCAAGATATTTTCAAGAGTTTAAAACAATTAAATAACATATTTTTCATTAGATGTCAAAGTGAAATGTTTCCTAACTAATGTTTTATATTTAAATTATTTTTAATTGATTAGTATTCATGGTAATTTAAAGTATCTCATAATTTGAATCCTGTTAAATTATACAGACATCCCATAGTGAGTTAATTTTTATGAAGGTTAATTTGAACATCAAACATAAAAGTACATTTCTATGCCAAGAATCTCTACATAAAAATCACTATTTATTATTTACTAACCACTGTCCATTTTGATGGTTCTTGATGGCATTAGGCCCTTATTCATATAACCAGTGAAAAATCAAGTTTTAAAGTTTTTAAAAGAAAATTGTCATGCCTTCTTTGGAGCTTACTTTTATGGCACTCTGATTTTAACAATTTTCATTTAAACATACAAATTATTCTAAGTTTTGACAATTTACACTTTTATTTGGTTTATAAATATAAAGCATACCTAACACTTTAAATAAATTATAATTTTATCTACTACCTTTTAGACCATCAATTTTACTATAAAGTGTTTAATTCCACCATGGAATCACAAGAATACCTGGTGAAATCTAAGTATGTTAATTGTTTTCAATAAAGTAAAATGAGTTTTCTCTAAGTATGCAACATTAAAACTCTCTAACGGAATGTTTAATCTATCTGCTTTAGAGAGGATATAAGTAAATAGTCAGAAAGTCTTCTGAGTTCTTATTCTGTGTTGACCATAGGTGCGTGTGTGTGTGTGTATAATCTTAATTTTATATTAATGTATCCACACACGGATATATACATACATATACAAAGACACACTTATACATAATCATATTACCCAGTCAGCCTCAATGAATTAGAAGTCACAGCAAATGCACAACACTTTAATAAAATAGGTTTATCATCAAATGCACTTTTTTTTTTAAGGCATGTATAAAATCATGCTTTGGTCAGAGCAATTATGTTAATTCATGTAGTGAAATTATTGCATTAGGTGGTTTAGCAATCAAAACACTAATTTTTGTTATCACAATATAAATATAAAATTGATTACAAATCACCAAAGTAAAGCTATTTGCAATGGAAATGTAATTGGGATGATAGATGAGGAAATTAATGTTGAAGTAAATGAGGTTATTTAGAACACTTTAAATGGTGATTGCATTACTTAAGTTTTCACATTCATTTAAAGAATTTAAATATGCAAAAAGATACTTAAGTTGTGTGATTTTCATTTTTTATGATATTGCTACAATTTCAACTAAATCTCATCTCTAACTTTTTTAAAGAAATATATCCACTTCTCAATTTGTACAGAAACATTTGCATTTATAGAACTTGTTTCTTTAGTGTTTCTCCTCTCTGCTGAACTCCTTTCTGTGATGCTGTCAACACAGAATACATGAGAAAAAGGCAGGGACTCCCATGATCACAACTGACTATAGGATAAAACCAAAGTGTCTTAGCCTGACATATAGGAAATTTCATGAGTTAACTGTTTATCTTTCTTATTGATTCACCCTTCCTTCCACTTTACATTCATTTATTCACTCATTTATTCATTCATTTTTCATATATTTATTCAAAGTCTACTCTTTGAAACTGCTCTGGTGCTGTGAAAGCTAGAAAAAATATATGTATTGTGATTCTGAAGCACATGCCGTATCAATACTAAACTCCTAACTCCATGAATGTACCATGCTGTTTCAGACCTTACTAAATTTGTTCAAGTTGTTCTTTCTAGTAGGATACCCTTTACCTTGGCAAATACTCTATAATTTTGATCAGATATAATTTATCTGATTCTTTCTCTAACTTCCAGTTCTGCAACAGAGTTCCTGATTCATACTTATGTACTTATTTTCTAATTTTACACATGTTCAGTATGAAAGATTCCATTTGCAAGTAAAAAATCAACTTAAAGTAGTAAAGCAGTAGTAGAAGTAGTAGTAAACTTTTATTAGGCTGAGTTACTTCCACTTAGGGAAACATACATTCCAAACAGTGATTCATATTTTTAGAGCAAATAGAGAAAAACTCTATTGCCTATCCTTGTTGTTGCTGTGGCTCCTTATTGGCACAAAGTATTGCTGTTTTATGTAGTCTTCCAATATTTGGCTTGTAAATCAGAGACATAATAGGACTAAACCATGAAGATCTAACTCATGGAACAAATCACTGTGGTCATTCAAAGGACAGAAACGCCACCAAAAATGCTTCTTTCTCAATATTACACTTAACATAGTATGCCCTTACTTGAATTTTTTAGTCCACAGTTCTTAACGTCCACAGAATCTATTAGGTAACTTGCATAGCCATTTTCCTTTGAGGACTCAATCCCAGAAGCACAGTCCCCAAAGTAATATAAATGTCCAACTCTAATAAAGCCAAAAATAATATTCCCTGGTTCCTGGCCCTGGATATACCAGGGTTTGGGCCAGCTTCCATTTCAACCCTTGAATCAAAATTGAGTCTCTACAACTGTTCTCCTTGACACAAGTGTTTGATTTCTCCAATGGCATCAAAGCTTTGGAAAACCAAAAGGTTGTTTTGGGTTGTCTTGGGCTGTCCATGTTTACGAAATAGTTTTCTTTTTGCCCAGTCAATACAAATGACTCATAATTCCTGACTTTTCATGGGATTTATTCTACTCTCTCCCCAGCCCCTGGATTGTGGAAAACTATAAATCTATAGTGATACATCCTCTTATAAGATGATCAAATTGACAGCTTTCACTAGATCAGAGAGAAATAAAAGAGAAGCTGAACGGAAGTTTAATATACCAAAATCCATTATTTTAAATATATTTCTGATTGTACGTAACACAATATTTTGTAATCATAGGTTTTTGTGGCTGAACACCCTTTTTCAGTGTGAGATCTTTCAAGCTAGAAGTCATGCTTTATTCATCTTTGTATCACAAGGTACAATCATTTTTATTATTAGGAATTATTATTTTTCCTTTTATTGGCATGCCATTCAATATATGGTTAGTCTCCTATTATAGTTGCATTAGAAATATACCTCTATAATTCATGTAATATATGTCAGAGTCATAGTAACACATGTTCTAGTGGAATCGATGACTGTTGAGATCATTCATGGAAGTATGCAGAGAAAAAAAAAAGGAACCAAAAACAGACCCTGAAACATGTCAACATCAAAGGCATGGGCAGAAAAACAGAATCCTTTGTAGCAATAGATATGGAAGGAGATTAAGAAACAAGAGAAAAAACTGACTTGGTAACCTTGAAAAAACAATCACATTTAAGGATGTTTCAACAGTGAATCAAAGTCATTATTAGGTGCCTGGGGTTCCTTAAAAATTCTCAGAAATATATAAGGGAAGGATTGGAAAATACAGTATGGTGGGTTGAAGAATCATGGGAAATTTTGAAATGGAACAGACTAGAAAAATTTCAAAAACTAATTTTAAGCAATTATCTCAAGAAGTAGATTTAGCAGTAAAACAGTGTTCTCATAATGCCTGTGAAGTGTACCTCCCCATTTATTGAAACTTCCCACACCAAAATCCTTACTGATATTTGACAATGTTTTAAATACATTTCTCCACCCATACCCCAGCCTATGCCTGATTTTATCACTGGTAGGATTCTAACAAAGAGGAATCCAGTCCATTGCCATTTAGTCGTCCAAAAAGGTTGCACTTGGCCAGATTCAAAGAAAGCTCAAACAAATAGATTCTTGCTTTCAGATTTCGTATTAAGACATACAGAGAAAGTGAGACAGCAGGTCAGAAGCTGAAAAGATGACATGTGTATTAAAATCTATAGGATAGCAAACCAAAAGAATATGCAGGGTGGAGATACAGAAACTATGAGGAAATAGTGGAAGAGTGTCAGCAGGAAGAACAAAAGAAAGAAATGCTGTGAGCCATAGTGAAAGTAACCTAGGGCCACATGCTGTTGGAAAAGTGGCTACCCCTATAGGTGAGATGAATCATTTCCTTGCAAAGTTTTGTTCCATCTTACTCAAATCCTTGATAATAAATTAGTTTGAAGAATTTAAGCCAGCATTATTTTTTGAGTGTTTATTTTATTTTTTTAATATTTTTTTTTAATTTTGGGTTGGATCTTACCAAAAGGATCAAAACAAAACATATAAATTTTGAGGGCCATCAAAAGTTCTTTCAGTTGCTGGCAACACATATGCTTCACATGGATGAGTTTCATGAGCAGGGCTCTAAGATGGAGAAAGTGAGATAGGAGAAATATTATCAAGGGTCTGTCTTAGATAGGGAGGAAAAACACAAGGACCTAATTTCCAATGGGACTTCTTTATCACAATGACATAGCAGAAATGGTATAAGTAGCATGCATATATATATATGTATATCAGAAAATAGAGGCAATTTATCTCTTGTAGGGAATTGGATGAATGTTCCAAAAGTACTTGAAAAAAATGTAATATATCAAAATTCAAAAATATCCCCCATAAAATACAAAGTATTGCAATGTTTTTGAATACTGATGTGTTCTCAACTGAAGGATATTAATATGAAACTAGCAATCAAATCAAATCAAAGCATTTTCTGATTACAAACACAAATATGCCTATTTAATAAGTATCAGTACATTTTTGAAATCACAATAAAATCCACAGGATTTTTAAAAAGGTTACATAGGACTAAACAAAACAGAATGTTGCTCATCTTAAAGAAAATACAACGCATGGTTTCATGGTTTTTGGAATAAGCCTTAAACAACACAAAATTAATACAGACCCTGCTTTGAAAGTCTGGCTCAGTCTGGTCACAGAAATCTCAGCTTAAATTCTTATATATTTTCATATATTATATATTTGCATACGGTTCCATTGTATATTGGTGAGTAGCAGAAATGATTGTCTTTTACATGATTGAATTGTGATATTTAAAACAGTACCTGATACAGAGTGGGAAATCCATAAATTTTTTTTGAATTTATAAATGAGTCACTCAGGGTTCCATGACCTTTTATTTACTAAATTTACAGTAATTTTTAGATAGAGGGAACAACTAAGGAAGGCCAATATATGGCAATGAGTTTGACATACCAGTGAAGTACAATCCAAATCAATAAGGCAAGTAAAATATACCAATGGGATAAGAATTAAAAAGAAAAACCAACACTCTCCTCATATGCATTCCACATGTTTGTGTATATAGCAAATAATCTACAGATAGTCCAACATTGGTCAGAAGGAAACTAGCCAATTGGTGGATACAAGATCAGTAGAGTAAATCAATTTTATTTTTGATTTGCAAAGAAAAAAATAAAGACAGTTTTCAAGAAATAGCATTTGTAATAGCATCAAAAGCATCATCTATCAAGGAATAAATCGAACAAAAATGAACGAGTCCTCTATGTGGAGTGAGTTGTGACAATGGTGCATCGAGGGAGCACAGGCTCATGGCACAACAGGAACTTTCAGCAAATGAAGTCATTGTTACTTGCACAACATAAAGAGTAAAGAAGGGCAAATGACTTTTTGTTATTTACACAACACAGAGTCCAAAAGAGCAGGAGAAGTACCATCGAGGCCGGTCTCCAGGGTGGCTGAAAACTGTTCCAGATTAGGGTTGACAGATGGCAGCTCCATATACATCATTTCAATCCAGAGACGAGAGACCAATGTATACTCTCTGAGTGTGATTTTTATACACCTCTGGGGGAAGAAGCCCTTTCCACAGGAGTTTCTTGCCTTGATTAGCAACTGGGGCTGCTTTTTCCTCCCAGTTGCTGGATTTAAGGTTTGATTCAGCCTTTACATCAGACTTAACATTTTCCCTGGCTGCAGAATGGCACAAAATAGAAAAGGAGGTGGGGTAGCTAAAGGAAGGAAGATGACCACTTAGTGTGTGTTCATAAATTCACCAAAGAATGAAATGAGATAGAGGAGTTCTGGGCAATGGTGGATTAACAGGTATCTCTGACTTCTCCAACACTCTATACTGAAAACATCAAAAAATTATTGAGAGAAATTAAAGAACTAAATAAATTGAGAGTATAGTATATTCTTTTATTAAAGAATCATATTATAAAGATGTTAACTTCTTTCACATTATTCTGCTGATTCAATGAAATCACAATGAAAATAAAAGAAGTTTAAAAAATGGTGAAAAAAACATGATTTTGGGAAAGTAATTTTTCCATGGAAAATTAAGCTTTTCTGAAAATGTATATCAAAACACAAAAGGTCAATAACAGTCAAAATAATCTTGAAATAGACAGATTAACAAATAGCCAGCTCTATTTTAACATTACTCTATTAAGATAGTGTGGTGTTAGTGAAAGGTGGTAGCCCAGATGAGGCCTTCTAGTGGTAGCTTGCCAGACTCTGATCTCAACAACTAAACACACCAATTTAAGGGCAAATGTTAATAAGAAGGTGAAACTCCACTACATACGGCTGATATACTCTAAATATAAAGACATACATAGATTGAAAGTAAATGCATAGAAAATACATAAACCATGATAATAGTAAGTATACAAATGCCAGAATGAAGAAAATTCATCAGTAAAACAGAGCAATTATAAATGTGTATGCACCTAATAACAGAGCTCTAAAGCTCAGGGAGGAAAAAAAGAAGAGAATTAAAGGGAGGAATAGATGATTCCAAATCATAGTGGAAGTATTAACACTTCTCTCTAAGCAATTGATAGAACACGTAGTCACAAATGAATAGTCACACAGAAGATCTCAATAACATAACACTATTGACAACATGATCTAAATGACATTTACAGACTGCTACATCAAACAATTGCAAATTACACATTTCATCAACAGGTACAGTTTTACAGTTTTGCGTTTACAACATGAGGGAGTTGTAGGAAAAATGCTGAAGAGTAGTACTCTGTTATAGAGAACACTCGGCATATTTCACTGCGATTATTCGTCTCCTTTCCTTGCCAGAGTCACAAGTGTATTTTTCCCAGATCTTAACTGTGAGCACCTGGTGGATTCCTGAACAGAAAACCCACCGTTACGGAGGGGACTTCTAAGACTGTGTCCTCCATGGATTTCTCACCTTCCTGCTAGCCCACACTCAGCCTCCCATTTTCTTTTCCAGTTTCAACAATCCACATATCCCTTTTCTGTCTTTAATTTTAATCATGATCTCCTAAATGGTTTTTAGTTGGGCTTTTTCCTTGCATTATTAAAATATTTCAACTGTAAACAATTGATGCTTGGGAAGTATTTTAACTGTATTTTTATAGTAAAATCGGAATTAATTTGCTCCATTTTCCAAAGGTGCCAAAAATATACTATTTCATATGCTACTAAAATCCTTTACTTCCTTTGTTCAATTCAATAATCTCCCATAATTTCAGATGATTTTTTTAATGTGAAAACTTAGAAAGTAAATTAATGTATCTCCATAGCATTTCTGGGAATTTTTAATGAAATTCAAAATAACTACATCTATATATCACTTTTTCCTTTTACTTGATATTATTTTTTCTTGGTATTCCCTATCCATATTTCTGCAGTACTATGATATAAAGCAGAGTTACCATTGCCCTTTTCTCTGCCACAGTAATTTTCATATGATGGATAATATAACCCCTAAAACCAGTAAAAACAGACACTAACACAAAATATTAGGGAAACTTTTCTATTCTGTCTTCATGGAGAAAACCTGGTTGGACTCTTTACATACAAATTCTTATTTGTGCACTTCAGATCCATGGGCAAAGGGCCAATCATATATTCTGTAGAATCATATAAATTCCCCTTTCTTTCTATTTTTACTGAATATGTAAATATGGTCATAGTTGATAAATGGCTTGCATTTGCATTATAAAACCAGTTTCTTTCATAAATTAAAATAAGAATTCTTGCACAAACATCTTATGTACATCTATTTTCTTATTAAACAAATGCATGAGAAGAGGCTACATTTCAATTATTATCTAAAATTCCATATATATTAAAGAAGATTTCTGCATTTTCAGCTGCAGTTTATTTTAGCTAATCATTGTAATTTGGTCATGCTGTTTTATTTGGTTAATATTAAAGTTCAAATATTTTGCTGATGATACAGGAATATTAAATTAAAATGTTCTGTCAAAATTTGTTATAACTGAACTCCATTGTACCATGGTATTAACCCTACTACCAAAGATTCTGTAGGCAGCCAAGTTAAAACAAAAATTATATATTTAGCTACTTGTTGACAGCATAAAGGCATCTTCCCTGTGAGGTGTTCACAGAATTTAAAATTTATATTAATTTGGTTTATTTTCCATTTATTTTAGAACTGACTGATAATACTCACTTCAGAATATTTTATATTCCACCTCTATCAAAGAAATGAATTTTGATTCCAATGCAATAACTTGTGAAAATATTTTTTTCCTATGGTAAGGAGTCATAACTTTCTACAGACTCTCACATTATACATTATGCCTAGATTACATTCCTCCTAAAACTCTTAAAAATTATATGGAGTACAGTGATTAAATTAACTTTATTGGAATATACTTACATATTCCCAATTGGGTTCAGTGACTGAACATCTATTATTTATTGGTCATTGTTTCAGACATTATGAAGATTCAGCTACAACAGCTGTGACACATTCACTGAAATAGAGAAGATTTCACTTAAGAATTAAAAAAAAAATTATATACAAAATTTCCCTAACTCTGTTCATGAAGAATGTCTGGGAGCAGCAATACCCTGATGGCAATGAGCACATCTAGCACAAATATCTTGGCTTCTTTATACCAATTTTTATTCAGCAACCTGGGAATCTTGGAAAAAATTATCCTGGAGCATTTTGTTTATCCAGGAAGCAAGGAAGTGCTCAAGGAAGAATGGGGGCACATCAAAAGACACAGAAGCCAGCTACTATTGGCCAAATATGGATCAATATAGGCATAAAAATAATGATTTTAACAAATTATAATTCCTTGCATAAACTATAAAAACATGTCAAGTCTGATATAGATAAATAATAGATTCAAAGTTTGCTAAATGTAATATTTACATAATTGTACAGTGTATCCTCACAAAATAATTAATGAAAAAGAGAAAATAAGAGTAACATTATAATGGAAAAGCATGTCAGGCTCCACCTTAATGAAGTATTCAAAGTGAATTTCATCAGTTCTTGGACAAATTGAAATTATTCACCACCTGTTAGGATGCAATGAGAGCACAACGTATGCTGTGATATTCCTGCCAACAATATAAACCTTGAATTAAATCAAGAGGAAACACCATGCACATTTAAATTAATTAGTATTCTGCAAAATAAATGGCCTGTCATCTTTAAAATTTTCCAAGTCATGAAAGTCAAGGAAAGAATTGGGCCCAGATCAAAAGCACCTAAGAGACATGGTAATTAAATGCTGGGGAAGTCACCAACATACCCACTGCCATCTCCCAGCACTCGCCTTCCCACCCCCCTCCTTTTCTATTGTGTACATATGATTTACTTTGTTCCAATTCTGAGCCCTGGGGAGATGTTGGAAGTAAAGGAGAGGCCTGGCCATACCTTAAACCTGGAACAAGCAGCCCCTGGTGCTGGTTACAGGAATTCTTTGCCACCCAGCCCCCTCACCCAGGAGTTGCCACATCCAGGCAGCACAGATTTGTCTCTCCTGACAACAGGAGGTGGAGTGTGCAGAGCTGCCATCTACCAATGCTGACCTAAGAAGTTGGTCTCTCCTAGTAATCTCTTCCCCTGCTCTTTTGGTCCCTTTTTGTGCTGTGTAATTAATAAAGTGATCATTTACTGGAAGTTTCTATTGTACCTTAGCCTATGTTCCCACTACACACCAAGCAACTTGCTTCAAACTAAATGCAATGTGAGATTCTCAAATGGATCATTCTATGTTATTGAACAACTGATATTTGAAAGTGATCTGAGGATTACATGGCAATTATGTAATATTGTTAATATAATTTTGAATGATTGTGATATGGTTAAGAATGTGAACATCTTTGTATTCAGGAATTATTCAATAAAGTACTCAGAAATGATGAGACATTAGGTCAGAAACTTATTGTAATAAGTTCTAGTACTTTCAACTTTTATATAAATTTGAGGTTCTTTCAAAAAGTAAAAATTTAGTTTAAAAATGAATCATCATGGAAGTGAGGAAGGGTATAACTTGCCTATTAATTTCATTAGTTCCAATGCCTCATGCAATATATCTAGAATGCAAAATTAACCTTTCCATATTGAAGAAAATATATTTCAACCATGCTTAATATTTATTCTGGTCTTGTTGCGGAAACAGGTATAGTCAATTCTACCAGTCCAGAATACTTCAATTTCATTCCTTTCTGTTTCCAGTATCATTAACCTTACTGAGGACCCCATTATCCAGCACTCTTTCTATAATAGTGTTACATTCTAGCTAAGAATTTCTTTACTAGTATCTCTATATTCAGTATCTCCTTTATCAAATTCATAATGTATGAACTTAATCTTGACAAATCATGACTCTTTTCATTCTAGTAGACTAAATCTAAGGCCCTTCAACTTGAAGGGCTGGAAGTTGCCTGACTCCTTAGTCTAAATTCTACTAGATTATTCCAAAATTGATTATTTGCTAATCATTAAGCAGAACTTTATTTAATTCCATTACATTTTCTGTCAAAATGTTATTATTCTTCAAGACTTACTTATTTTTCATTTTCTCCATGAATGCTTTTTTTTGATCCCTTCAGCTGAATACAGTTTCTTCTTTCTCCAAACTCATGTTGATCATATCACTTTTATAATACTTAAATAAATAAAGCCTAGCTTTTAAGATATGTTGAATATATCTTTTCCCCTTTTAAATGTCTATGTCTATTATATGCGTATGACTATTTTATTCTCCATGGTCTCTAGCAAAAAGTAGGTGTCCACAAAACTGTTAAAATTTTGAATTATTGCTGTCCTTATATTTGATTGAGAAAAGCTGTATGTTATGAAGAAATAACTATATATGAAATTGACAACAGTGTCATGACATTTTGGAGAAAGAGACTCTGTTATTTAAATACCAGTCATTTTCCCTAGAATGAGGAATGAAAGTTATTGCAAATATTTTAAAAGGCATGTCTAAGTGAAAAATTAATTTATAAATTAATTTTAAAAGCTGGATCTATTTGTGCTGTTCCCTCTACCACAAAAGAGTTAATACACTGCAGGATTCCTTCCTAAGCCTAATGAATGTCCTTCGTTATCAATGAGCGCTGCATGACCAAAATCCCTGAACAATGCAGTAAAATAAAGAGCCAGCCTTTATGTCTTGACATGTAAACAATGGAAGTTGCTGAAATAGAAAATTCATTATAGACTCCAGAGTCTTTATAGTTCATCTATTCTGTAACTTAATAATAAAAACACTTAAAATAGCTATATTTATTTTATTGTAGTGGAGAGTGGCATGCAATTGTTGGCAACTGATAGTGCACCTAAGAAAAGAATTTGACCAATTCTGAATTAATTATAAATAATTCAAATTTCTTAAGTAAAATTGCATTCCTTTTTTTGTTTAAATACTGAACAATATGAGCTTTAGTTGTTTCTCATGCTTTCACTAGGAAAAAACACTCAGGCCAACAAAATCATGAAAATCTCAATGCAATTTTTAATGTTTCCTGCTCTTTTATTTCTCTTACACTCTCTATTCCTTTTTTTTTTTTTTTTTTTGTGGTCTTCTATCCATTTCTGCAAATCTATTTGACCATTTATCAATGCTCACTTGTCATATGTTGTAGTAAGACTTTCATATTTACTAACCCTTTTAAATATGCCACTCATCCAGACCTCAATTCCAAAGTTTTTTTTTTTTTCCTTCATCTCCATTCAACCACCACTACCAAAATGAAAAATAAAAGTAATCAAATTAGCAAATGAGCAAGCAAAACATGGCTATGAGAATTTTCTCTTTTCTGCTCAAAGGGCATCCTATCCCTCCACTCAAAACACTGGAAACCTGAAAGGCATCCCAGGCTCTCCTCTTTTTCTCATTCCTGCATTCAATTGGCCACTACATACAATAGCTTCTTAACTGGCCTCTCAGACTTTTGTATCCCCTCTGCACTAATCTGTATTCCACAATGCTGCATGAGCAATTTTCCAAAAACATAAAGATGATCATTATAGTCCATTGATTAAAATCTGTTTGGGACTTCCTATTATGTAAAGGTTAAACTTAATCTTCCTTATAAATTCACAGACACGGTTAATTATTGATGTGGTTCCATTTACCATTCCAAATTCCTTCACTCACTCACTCATTCATTCATTCATTCATTAAACAAATACTTAGTGAACCCTATGCTGTGCCAGGTACTGCTCTAGGTTTTGGGAATATAGAGGTGAAGAAAAGATAGCTCCCCTGTAATCATTGCATGTACATTTTAGCGTGAGAGATAGTAAATAAACTAAATTCATAGTATATTTAGGGTGTTTATGAAGGTTAAAGGACAACTTAAAGCAAGATAAACTTCTAAGGAATATTTGGTGCTTTTTTCTTTTGTTAACCAAGATGTTGGTGAAAGATCTCTATGGTGTGGTGATATTTGAACTGATATATGAATGTTACTAAGGGAATGAGTCTTGTGAGTTTAAGAGAAAGAGCTCTTCTCTTAGTTTAAACAAATACTTTCACCACCATTCTTTGATATTTTTTCATTATTTGTACTTAATACTGCAGATACATTGAACTACCTCATTTTTTCAACATGCTATGAGATTTTGTGCCTCTAGTCTTTCAACTGCAAGGTATTGTCCTCCTGGAATGCTCACTCAACCACTAGTTTACCCAAAACATATTCAACTTTAAGGTTACACACCCATGTAACCACAATATAGGGTAAGAAATGACCATTAGAGGTCATCCATGCATCAAGCTTACCATCATCCTGACTTTCTAAACCATGGATTAGTTTTGCACATTGTTGAAATTTATGTGAATGGAGTCATACAACATGTATTCTTGTGTGCCTGTCTTTTTTCACTGAAAACTAAGTTTGTATGACTCATCCCTGTTACTGTGGAGCTTTAGTGTATTTTCATCGCTATACCGAGCAATATATGCCTGATATTTTAGAGTTTTGCATAAAAGATTTTTATGCTCACAAGAGAGACTACATCATGATCACTTTCTTTCCCCATA
Source organism: Choloepus didactylus (assembly GCF_015220235.1). Taxonomy (NCBI): domain Eukaryota; kingdom Metazoa; phylum Chordata; class Mammalia; order Pilosa; family Megalonychidae; genus Choloepus; species Choloepus didactylus. The sequence continues at coordinate 176,438,477 of NC_051310.1, forward strand.
TTTCTCTGATTTTAGTGTCAAAGGAAGTTCAAACATCTTTCTTTTTCTATTGTCCAGAAAATATGTATGGCATGAGAATCAGCTGGATTGAAATGGTGACTAATATAAGGCAATCGGTAAACATGCATTCCACTTAGAGATAACATGTTTTTACTTGGCATACTGCATTGGGCAATCTGATGCAACCTATAAAAAAAACTTATTTATAAGGCAGAAGGTGTTTTTGGAAATGCTACCCCTAAGAGCAATTTGTAATATTTCCTTGAAACTCATATTTCACCTTATACAACCACTCCTCAAGATTACTTGTAACATTGATTCACAATGCCTTTAAAGGTGATATTGACATCAACAATGCATTTTTATTATGGCCATCTTTCCCTTCCTAAAGAAAATTAACTGTAGTATCTTTGCTGGGAAAAAAAAATGCATATATTTCTGACCATCTAAACAAAAAATGATGTTATTGATGAACTTTAGTTGAATTTTTCACAGATTTTTGGGATTATCATAGCTGATTTTTAAAATATGTGGTCACTTTTAAAAGACATTTCCTTCAGCTGCTAAAATTCCACAACTTCTGATATTGGGCAAGAGTCATAAAGAGCTCATGGCAATTTCTAACAAAGCTTAACACTTTTTCATTAAAATATTATTTTAAATTCCTATGGCTTTGATTTAGACCATCACATGCATGTAAGAAGTAGAATATAAAACAAAGTTTGTTTCTGATGTGCTAAACATTTTTAATAAACAAAAACTTAGCAGCCATAATATATGCTAAATAAAAGCCACATGATAAATATTTGTCATACCCATGCTGTACTTTATATTTAAATAATTTTATATTTATTAATGTTCCTGAATTTATAACAAAAAGTAATTACTTAATATATGTGATGGTTAGGTTCATGTGTCAACTTGGCCAGGTGATGGTACCCAGGTGTTTGGTCAAGCAAGCACTGGCCTAACCTTTACTGCAAGGACATTTGTGGCTGCTTAATAAATGAGAATGCTGGTTTATTAAATCATCAGTCAATTGGCTGCAGCTGTGACTGATTACATCAATGAGGGGTATGTCTTCCACAATGAGAGAATGCAATCAGCTGGATTTAATCCAATCAGTTGAATACTTTCAAGGGAGAGAGATAGAAGACTTCACTTTTTCTTCAGCTAACCAGTGAAGTGTTTCCTGAGGAGTTTGTCGAAGTTGTCCATTCATTTCCTGAGTTCATCGAACACATTCATTGAAGTCGCCAGTTCGCTGCCTGAGGAGTTCATCCAACATCTTCATTCGAATTGCCAGTTTGCTGCCTGCCCTATGAAATTTGGACTCATGCACACCCACAGTTGCTTGAGACACTTCTATAAGTCTTATAATTATAGATATCTCTTGTTGATTCTGTTTCCCTAGAGAACCCTAAATAATACAGTATATTTTCATAGTTGTTTCATGGTAAAAATTCCAAATCCTGTAACTTTTATAATTCTTTTTTTTATTTTACAATTTTCATTATTTTCTCCTCATTGCAAAGCTTGAATTAAATGCTGTGTGTCAATAATTAGATCCAAGCCAGGAAGTTATTGTGGAGCTAATTGACAACTATTTCAAACTTTGCTTAAAAGTTTGTCTTGCAAACAGCTGTCTTGGAAGCATGATTGGACTATGAATTATAATTTACATTTTTTTTATTTGCCATAACATGATCAACTTAAGTAAAACGGTAATGAATATTGTGATATCATACACATGAGAACCTATTTTAAGTAACTCTTTGTATCATTAATTATATTACAATGGAAACTGGTAGTTAACACTTCCATAAAATTTAAATTTAATAGCTAAAAAAGCTACAAATTAGCTTCCAAATGTTACTCATTTTTGCCAACTATACTGCTTATTAGTTGATAAAATTTAGCAACTATGTAAAATATATTTCAAAAGAGTATGTAATTAAGGAACACAAACAAAGGAGCCAAAGAGAAAAATTACTGTAGCATGCATAAGAGAACTGTCGTATAGAAATACAATGCAAGCCAAGGTTGTAATTTTAAGTTTTTTAATAGCCACACTTGAAAAAATAAAAACAAACATGTGATAGTACTTTTAATAATATATTTTGTTTAATCTAATATCCAAAATGTTTTCATTTACACATTTAATCAGTATGAAATTATCAGTGAAATACTGTACATTCTTTTTTTCCCATGATGAGCCTTCAAAATCTGGAGTGTATTTTACAATTATAGCACATGTCAATTTATACTAATCTTATTTCAAGTATTCAGTAGTCACATACTGGAGAGTGCAGGTATAAAACATAGGTCCTTTGTGTGTCAGCTTCAGACCTTGGAAATCCTAATTCCGAGGTAGTAAAATTTAGACCCAATGCCTTTTACTTTTATGGAAGATGGGAAGCATTTACTGAATCAATAATAAACCTCCTAAGTTTGCCATCCATTTTCAGCAGCTAAAGTGTGATTAACTGAGCAGCATAGACCTTTAAGGCAGGTATGAGCAGGTATTCTATTAGAATATAATAGAATTAAATATTTAGAATATATAGAATATATAAAGAGTATGGAATATATAATTTATCTATTATTCTCAATGGAAATATGAGGGAGCTAAGACTCATAGCAAAAATAAAAATAAAAACAAAACAAAACAAAACAAAACATTACCTGATGTCACATGTTAAATAATTTTCAGAGCCACATATGCAATTTTCTAAATATTCCCTTTGGAGTCCACATTCTTAACCACAACAATAAATTATCTTGTCACTTAGATTCTTCTTTGAGAGAAGAAAGCTGAATAGAAGTTATATTCCCTACTTAATGTGATAATCTTTTGTTTTGTCAAAAGAACAGAATTAACCTTATGAATAGTACCGAATAATATTTTAATAGCTATAGGTTTGCTTTCCTTTTCTGGTTTTGCTATTATTGAGTTACAATACTTATTTCAATATTAATAATATTATCTAGTCTCAACCAATTTTATTAAACTTACTTTCAGGGGTTATTAAAAGATATCACATTCTTGCAAATTTGATTCTTTTGCTTAATTATTAGTATATTTTATTACAAGTTTAATGATGTAACAATAATACCTTTAATGTGTATTTACACACACTGCACACATTCTTTTTATAATGTGTTTAAAATAAGGTTGCATATAAATAATATACAGTTAGATAAGTAAAAATACTTACAATATTAATTAATTTAAACCAAATTGTAAAGATGCATGGCACTATCAATATGAGATATTTTAGATATAGTTTAAGTTAAGCTCTTGCTATGCTGTCATTTTTAAATGGTCCAATTATAATTAAAACAGGCTTTGTAAAAACATGAGCAGATCTATGTAAACAAGTCATATTTATTAAGCTTTTCTTATTTGATTTGAAAAATAATTTTCAAGGCTAAACCATCTGGAAAAATCAGTTGATATTTTCTTTAAAAAGTCATTCTTAAATATATATGAAAATGTTGAAATATTCATCTTAATATAAGCCTTGGAAATAGATCTCCTTGAACAAGGTCTCTGTTAGCTTTTAAAATGGTCTTGAATTATTTAATACATTTCTAAGATAGTCAATCATGGTACAATAATTTTTTTATATACCCACTCACCACAGAGGACGAATTTTAAGATTTTTAATGCATTTCTACCCATATGAATTCCTCAATTCATATAGACCTTATATACTTATAGATTCATAGAGAAACGTGATGAGGACTATGATGTCTATAATGTCACCATTTCATAAGTTATGTTGAATATAAAATTTGGATTTGTCCTGTTTTCTGTTTCTGTGCAGGCATCAAAACTAAAAAAATCACGGGTATGAAATGCTAAGAGATGCATGTAAAACCAGATGAAAAATCATCTCAGTCTGATAATTCATAGCCCACTGTTATCCTCGAGGAAATATAGAATATCCTCAGTCTGATAATTCATAGCCCATTGTTATCCTCGAAAAAATATGAATTGATTGGGAGCTTATTAATGGGAAATTCTTTGCAGAGAAAAATCTTTGGAATATTGCTCTTTTCTTCTCTTATCCCTCAAGCTACATGAAAGGCTTTTCAAGATTTTTATTCAGAGACCTAATATGTGGTTCTTGGAATTTGGGGGAGGATACAGAAGGACTGGTACCTGAGTCTCTAGTAATTAAACAAACAGCCTATGGGAGAGACAGTTTGGGGTAGCCTGTGGTGGAAGAAAGTAGTTGAGAAGGTATTACAATTCTAGCAATGGTGAGATGACAGTGCTGGTATTTTCTTGTAGACCAGAAGAATTTGTGGAATGGAGCCAGAGCTCAAACATGATGAAAGGGACCTTATCCAAGAAGCCTTCTAGTTATGTGTCAGTGAGGAGTGGGAAGGGTGTTGTTTCTACTGGTTCAGGAAGGGACATTAAAAATATAAAGCTTTTAAAATTTCTGCAATATCCAGAGTGAAGTAATGTTAGATTACACCCCCAACAGTCATAAATTTTTATTCACTTTCTCTCATTTCTCTCTTCTTTGACCCTGACTATACAGTTCCTGAAGTAGGCCTTATAATAGGGAGTAGGTAGAGTGTGTGAAAGAGAAGAATCCTCCTTTCCATCCCTCCCAAACTGGGAGTTTATTCATCCAAAAAAGACCCTAACATGAGAGGGTTTATTTGGCTGCTATATTGATGTTTTGTCACTAGGGTGAACTGGATTTTTGCTGTTGTTGTTATTCTTAAATGTGTCTAGAAAAACTGTGAAATAGGTGTGAGCTTCAAGGTCTGGGAAGAAAAGATTGGTGGGAATATTTCTTTCTGGTGGATGCTAACATTCCAACTTGGTCAAATAACAAATTATGCATAAATATATAATAAAATGTTTCTTATTTCAAGTCTTTGCTTATATTATAAAAGCATTACATGCTTGATATGAGAAGCTAACCTAATAAAAAATGTTTGCAGTACAACTGAATCATCACATATCATAGTGTTCCAAGAGAATATATCTTTGGACGATTTCCTCCTTGCTCATACAAACATTTATAAGCATATCTTAAAATAAGTGTGTTTTTCAATATTGTAAGTGTAATTAAGAAAGCTGAGTGTGAGTAGGGATAAAAGAGGAAGATTAGGATCATATATGTCCCCAGAAGGAAAGTCAGAGGATAAAAACTGGGACTGCATAACTTAGCAAAACCTAGAGTGGATGATGATCATGGTTAATTGTACAAATATAAGAAAGTTTTTATGTGAAGTACAACAAATGTTTGCCACTATTACAAGGTATTAATAATGGAGTGGTATATGGGAAAATACAATTAATGCTAATTAAGGTCTATAGTTAACAGTAACATACTGATATTCTTTCACTAAGTATAAGAGAGGCACTATATCAAAGCTAAATGTCAATAATAGGGTGATATAAGGGAGGGGCATGGTATTTTTTTTTCTTTCTTTTGGAAGAAATGGAAATGTTATACAGACTGTGGTACTGAATGTATAACTATGTGATTATACCAGGGGGCATTGATTTTACACTTAGGATGGATTGTATGGTGTGTGAATAAAAGTGATAGGAAAGAAAGAAAAAGAGAGAGAGAGAAAGAAAGAAGAAATAAGAAAGACAGAAGAAAGGAAGGAAGGAAGGAAAAGAAAGAAGGGAGGGAGGGAGGAAGAAAGGAAGGAAGGAAGGATGGAAGGAAGGAAGGAAGAAAGAGGGGAGACTTTCCAGGAAGATGTGGAGTACAGAGCTCTGGGATTCAGTCCTTCCTCCAAAACAGGTAGTAAACAGGCAGGAATTGTCTGAAACAACTGCCCTGAGGCTCCAGAAGCAAGAATAATATTGAAAAGCATCCAGGGAAGAGCAGGAGGAAGAGGCTGATAAACTACTGCAAACAACTAGAGCAAATGTAGGTCACTATTGCAAGGTGTTAATAATAGAGTAGTATGTGGTAAAAAATGCAACTAATGCAAACTATGGACTATAGTTAACAGTAACACTGTAATGTTCTTTCATCAAGTGTATCAAAGGCACTATACCAAAGCTAAGTCACAATAATCGGGGAGCGTAAGGGGTATGGGTTTTTGTTTGTTTGTTTGTTTTAATTCAATTTTATTGAGATATATTCACATACCATACAATCATCCATGGTGTACAATCAACTGTTCACAGCACCATCTTATAGGTGTGCATTCATCACCCCAATCTATTTTTGAACATTTCCCTTACACCAGAAAGAATAAGAATAAGAATTAAAAATAAAAATAAGAAAAGAGCACCCAAATCATTCCCCCATCCCACCCTATTTTCATTTACGTTTTGTCCCCATTTTTTCTACTCTTCCATTCATACACTGGATAAAGGGGGTGCAATCCACAGGGTTTTCACAATCACATTGTCACACTTTGTAAGCTACATTGTTATACAATCATCTTCAAGAGTCAGGCTACTGGGTTGGAGTTTCGTAGTTTCAGGTATTTACTTCTAACTATTACAATTTATTAAAACCTAAAAATTGTTATCTATTTAGTGCCCAAGAATGCCCATCAGAATGACCTCTTGACTCCATTTGAAATCTCTCAGCCACTGAACCACTATTTCGTTTCATTTTGCATCCCCATTTTGTCAAGAAGATGTCCTCAATCCCACAATGCCAGGCCCAGAATCATCCCTGGGAGTCATATCCTGCATTGCCAGGGAGATTTACACACCTGGGAGTCAGGTTCCACATAGGGGGAAGGGCAGAGAGATCACATGCCAGGGTGGATTATTTAGAGAGAGAGGGCCACATCTGAGCAACAAAAAGGCACTCAGAGGGAGACTCTCAGGCACAATTATGAGCAGGTTTAGCCTCTCCTTGCAGCAACAAGCTTCATAGGGGCCAGCCCCGGAACAGAGGGCTCAGCACATCAAGCCGTCAGTCCCCAGTGTTTGTGAGAACATCAGTAACAATCCAGGTGAGGAAGTCCAATATCTCTGCATCCCACCCCCCCAGCTCTTCAGGGGGGCCCTGAATATATATTTTTATTCTCCACTCAAATTATTTTAGGGTGTGTTGCTATTTCATTCTAATCTATACAGACCTACCATAGCTCACTTCCTATTCAAAGTTCCATGTAATTGTAGTGCTTGAACAAATGGACCCTAGAAGTTATATTGTTTAGAGAACATAGTTCCTACACCAAATAAACATCTCTTCCCTTGGTCTCACATGGAAGTTAAAGTTTTAGCACGCAGTCAGTTTCAACCTTTACCCTTTGGCCCGATTTTCTCTTGTCTTAACCAGATCTGCTTTATTCATATCTCTAATTGAAGTGTGGGCTCTATTTCAGCTTTTATTTATTTATTTTTTTTAACAGTTGTTGTATGTTTTAATACCTATGTTCATATCTGGCAAGCTCTAGTTCTGAGTTTCAGGTGTAACACAGATACCCAATGTTCCAGAGACAAATCAGGTTATACACTAAGAGATCAACATCTCAGAGTCTGGAGATAGCCATTACAATTCAGGAATAGATTTGACTGCTGAAGAGCTTACAATCTAGGGATCATTACAATAATCATTTCCCTGTTAGGCTGTGCTCTAAGATTCAATTCTGAGTTTGCACACTGTAGTTAAATCCATATTGGTGAGGCATTATAGTGTTTGCCTTTGTTTCTGGTATATTTCACTCAACATTGCTGTCTACAGGATCCATTCACCTCGTTTGGTGTCTCACAGCTTCAATCCCACTTGTGGTTGCTCAATATTCCATTGTATGCATACACCACGATTAACCATTCTTTTCCTCAGTCAGTGTACCCTTAGGCCACCTCCACCCATTGCAAATCATGAATACTGCCTCCATAAACACCAATGTGCAAATGTCCATTGGTGTCTCTGCTCTTGGATCTTTCAAATACATACCCTGTAATGAGGTTGTAGGACCTTATGGCCCCACGTACATAGCTTCTTGTGGAGCCACCACAGTGACCTCCAGAAAGGCTACACAAGGGGTGTGGGTTTTTTGTTTTCAGGATGATGAGAATGTCCTCAAATTGACATGGTGGTGAATGCACAACTCGGTGATTATACCGAGAGATGTTGCTGGTACACTTTGGATGAACTCTATGGTATGTGAATAAAGCAGTTTTTTTTAAAAAAATAGATGTGCTTCTGTTGATTGGTGTAGTTGTCTGTTTCTTTTTTTTTTTAATTTACCGGACAGAAGTATACAGCTTTTGTTAATATTATATTTTCTTGTGCCTGTGTGTCCTTTAAATTAAATAAAATTATGATGAGAACACATTGTGTTCTTTTAGCCTTGTTTGTCAGCTCCAAACATAAGTCAGCAACTGAGGTTGAATCAGTGGTGGCTACATAGCACATGATGAAAGTGGATGCTATTATTAACTTCTTTATTTCCTATAGATGCCTTGCTGGTCCGGAGGGCAACCACTAAGAAACCAATCACCTAGTATAGTGTGGAGAATATAAGTGAGAATCTAGGGGTCCCATTCTGTGAGAAAAAGAGAATTGAAATAGATTTAATATCAGGACATACCAAGCTCATTATAAGGGTACACGGAAGGGGTCCTTGGAGAAGGCTCAACCAGTGATAGCAGTGAAGTTTCATAGGATGGCCAGCCAACTGGAGACTATTATATAGCTATGTAAGCTTCCCCTGTGTCCATTCACGGGACACGCAAAAGCAGAGAAACCCCTTTTGAAGAGGGTGGAGTGAACTTTGATGACAAGTTTGAACTTTTAGTTCACTGTATATTTCCAAAAAGATAATGTTCAAGGACTAAAAAAGAAACTGATTTAGATTATATAATGCTAAATTACTTTTATTTGGCAAGATCAAAAAAATTGCTTGTGTTTTGTCAACAGTGCAAATAAGCCCTCATGAGCAATTTGAGCTCTGTTGTTGATAGTAAAGAAAATTTTGTATTATCCACATATATTCAAATTGAAGAATGAATATTTCAAAATGACTCTAGAATTGAGATAAACAAGTTAAATGGTCATTGAACCAAATAATTAAAGTTATATAAACCAGGAGAATACATAAATAAGAGGTGATATAAAATTTTGAGGATCAGGGAAGCATCTGGGAAGTAACAGAGTAGTTAGCTCAACTTCTATCATGATAGGACATCAATCTCATTAGTCTAAATAATATCTTTTGAAATAAGGAAAAAACAAAATAATGATTTGAAGCTCCTGATAATTTTCCGTTTTTTTTTTTTTTTTCTGCTTAACATTAAATAAGGATTGAAGAATCTAATAACAATTGTGGGAAAGAAGCAGTTATTTAAATGTAGGAAACGTTTTCATTTCTTCTTTTACCATTAAGCAAAAGTAAAATTTAATACAATATTTTATTAACAAATGAACATGTATGTTGTGTTCATATATGATAGACACCTATATGTATATATATACTTATACTATGCATATGTATTCCAGTTTCTCTCTGTAATCACATAAATAATTACAGAGAACTTAAGAAGAACACAGCTATTAGCCAGTTACTTCCTCTAAATTTTTCTCTGTGTGACCAAGTGCTTATTCGGATTTTATAATTTGGCCTACCTAGGTATCATTAAACTTGTGACAGGAACATTTTTAATTTGCTTCACAGAGAGAGTTGAATTTAAGTATATCTTTTCTTTAGGAAAAAAAATGAAGAAATTCCACTAGGTGCTAACTCAGCTGGCATTTATATAATAATTCAGTATGTAAATCAAAAGCTATTCCAAGGTGAGAAATGTTAAATAACAAGCAGACAAAGTCAGCAGAAATGTCAAGAATGACAACTCTTGTCTGCAGTATATTGGTTCTCAGCAATCATTAAGATGCCTCCAATTTTTCAAATATAGATTAATGGGAGAGATATAGGTAAGTTAACATTTCCATCAAAAGCAAAAATATAACAGTATAATACTGCAGATATAAGAAATAGCAATTTCAGAAAGTAACTCAGCAAGATAGTGCATTAAATTAGTTACATTTATAACCTAGAAATAGCTGACTTTAGTATTTTTTAAGTGTGTTTTTATTTTATATCAAATAAGTTGTAAGATTGAAAATAATGCTTGCACAAACCCAATGATTCTGAAATGAAAAATTAAAGAAAAGTTGTAGACCTTTAGAGAATAAATATTTAAATCCTAAATTAAAAAAAAAATAACCCTCCCATCTTTAGAATACCTCAAGGCACTCTAATCTGTGTCAATTCTTACAACTTTATACTCTGTGTTCCAAAAAGGCATGCTTATGGGGACTAATATCTATGAGAACTGGGGCAAAGGGAACAAAACAGAGTTATCTTCCAGTCTAGGAGAACTATAAAACAAAGAAGAACTAGAGCATAAAATATGCCACAAAGTCTATTGAAATTATCTCTTAATTGGAAATACATTTTTGATAATTATTTTAATTACACATATAGTATATATTCATAGGATTGTTTTTCATTTCAGCTAACATTTGTTGTATATATCTTATTAGATATTGCATAAAATTCTCTGTAAGAAAATCTTTGAAGAAGTAAAAGAAACACTGCTGTTGAGAAATTTACATATAAATCTGCAAGAAGTTTAATTCTGAACTAATAAAGCATTACTGACTTTCTTCCTTCTGAAGGATCAAATCTCAAAATTATTTGATATTGTCTTCTGACTTAAAAAATGTTTAATTCTTTCAGAGTCAAAAATAATGTCAGTGTACACTTTTTCATCTTCAATCTATTAAATGTTACTCTTGAACCTCTGTGTGAAATAGCTTTTAATTTTTCTCAAATGACTTTCTGATGAAGTAGAAGAAAACTATTTTTCCAATTCTTTTGTTTATGTAAAGGTGTCATTCCATCTCTCAGTCCCTTAACCTTGTTGATGTATGTATTTTAAATGGAATAACAAAATCATTTGTATTTGCCCAACTTTACCTTCACGTGAGATTTTTAACAAGAACTTTCTAGAATAGAACTACCTTTAGAAAATTGAAAAAAATGACAAGTTGCTTTCCTGTTATATCACACCTCAGAAATTGCCATATTTCCAAACCCGTAAAAGAGCTTTGTAAGGAAAAGTACCTAAATGTGCACAGTTTATAGTTGAAAGGAAAGAAAATCTGTTTCCTTAATTGATTCCCTACTTTAGAAAATCTAATTTTGTGTTTTAAAATAGAAATTTGAACATGTTCATGATTTTTAAATTTTTCAGCAACTCTTTATTTATTCCAGTGTCAATGGAAAGAACAACAAACACAGCAATGACAAAACACTATTTTGTGCCCTATGGAGAGTTTGGCTATATGTTAGTTGCTTTTTGTTTTTCTTGAAGACATATATGTGCCTATTAACTCATGGATATCCTGTGAGGATAAATAAAATTATAGAAGAAAACTCCATTCACAACTAGTAATTTACTTTCAATCATTATCACAGAGATCTTGAAACTTAGAAGCATTTAAGAAGAGATTGCTGAATTGATTAACAGCATAATGATAAAATACAAACATTTAATTTAAGGAAATTAAATGTTTCTAAAAAGGTAAAAATAGCTGCATTTAAATAACTGGTGCTCACTTAATTGTAAATATGAAGTATGGGGACTTAGTCATTGAGTTAATTTTCTTTGAGTAAAGAGAGATAGTAAACTGCATTTTGTTTTTAAAGCACACTTTTCTCTCTTTTATATTCTTCCAATGCCATGAGACAATAGAAATTAACTCTTTTATCACTGTTTTGGAGTCAACTTTGACAAATTTCGCTCAATGCAAAAGTGTACTACAACATATTTATTAAATATGCTCTCTTAAATAAAACTCTTGTGAAATCCGATGAAATATACTGTTATCATTATTAGTACTGGAAAATTTTGAAAAAAATTTCTTTCCAGATTTCTTTCCAATCAGATTTATATATATAAATCTGATATATATATCAGATTTTTATATATAAATCTTATAGATATATCAGATTTTAATATACACTTCTCTATTTAAACAGAGATAAAACATATTTGTTTATTTATTATATTTATTGTCTATTAGATGTTTTCACTTGACTAAAATATGAGTTTCACAAGGGCAGGGTTTTAATCTGTTTTGTTACCTGATCAAATTGATCTCCTGGGATATTACTTGGCATAAAGCAGTCAGTCAATAAATATTTGTTAGTTAAGCAAATAACTGGGTGGAAAATTTATATTTATTATAAAACAGAGCAAATGCAAATAGAATGGTCAGGTGGACTATCCAATTCCCAGCATTTCTAATATATTTATATATTACCAAATCATTTGTATCATTGTATTACCATATGTTTTACATTCTGATTAAAGCATACAAAGTTAATTAAATTTTATTTAAATGCAATTTTATGGTGACATATTCACATACCATATAATCCTCCCAAAGTATACAATCAGTGGCTGATAGTATCATCTTACAGTAGTGCATTCATCACCATAATCAATTTTTAGAACACTTTCATAACTTCAAAAAAATTAAAAAAATAACACCCAAAATATCCCATATCTTTTATCCCCCCCATTATTTATTTTTTTGTGTGTATTTATTTTATTACCAATCTGCCCATACAACGGATAAAGGGAGTGTCAGTCAGAAGGTTTTCACAATCACATAGTCACACAATAAATGCTGTTTAGTTACTCAGTCATCAACAAGAATCAAGTCTACTGAATTACAGTTCAGCAGTTTCAGGTATTACCTTCTGGCTATTTGAATACACTAGAAACGAAAGAAGAATATCTGAATAACGCAGAAGAATAAACTCCAGAATGACTTCTCGACAATATTTGAAATCTCTTTGCCACTGAAAACTTTATTTTGTTTCATTTCTTTTCCCCCTTTTGGTCAAGAAGGTATTCTCAATCCCATGATACCAGGGCCAGGTTCATCTCTAGGAGTCATGTCTCATGCTGTCAGGGAGACTTACACACCTGGGAGTCAGAAGCCACATAGGGGGGAGGATAGTGAGTTTATTTGCAGAGGTGGTTGAGAGAGAGGCCACAACTGAGCAACAAAACATGTTCTATGGGGGTGACTCTTAGGCATAATTATAACTAGGCTTAGCTTCTCCTTTGCGGGAATACATTTCATAATAGCAAGCCCCAAGATTGAGGGCTTGATTTATTACATTGGGAGTCCTTAATCCTTTGAGAATATCAGGAATTCCCCAGGAGGAGAAGTTTAATAAATTTCCACATTTTCCCCCAGTCCCTCAAGAGGACTTTGCATATGTATATATAATTTTTATTTTCTGCACAAAATACTCTGAGGTATATTGGGGTATTACATTAACCAGTACAGAGTAACAAGATCTCATTCCTTATTCTGAGTTCCATGTAATTATGGTGTTTGAGTAAACTGACCTTACAGGTTAAATTAGAAAGTGTGCTACACAGAGCATAAATTTTGTAACGAACAAACATCTCTTAAATAAGTTAAAACTCAGGAACAGATGTGACTGCTGTAAGAGCTTACAATCTAGGAACCTTTACAATAAGCCTTATTGAACATTCCATACTCTTGCATCATTGATTGCCTGATCTCTGCCTATGTCGTATCCCCTGATAACCTATGGTCTCACATTCAATTCTCAGCATTTGGTCATTATAGTTAGTTCATATTAGTGAGACCATATTGTATTTGTCCTTTGGTTTCTGGCTAATTTCACTCAACATAATGTCCTCAAGTTTCATCCACATTGTTGCATGTGTCAACTTTATTCCGTCTTACCACTGTGTAATATTCCATTATATGTATCTACCAGAGTTTGTTTATCCACTCATCCTTTGATGGACATTTGGACTGCTTCCATCTCTTGGCAATCATGAATAATGCCACTAAAAACATTGATGTACAGATGTCCATTCATGTCCCTGCTTTCAATTCCTCCAAGTACATACCTGGTAATGGGATTGCTGGATCGTATGATAATTCTGTACTTAGCTTCCTGAGTAACTGCCAACCTGCCTTCCAGAATGGCTGCACCATTCTACATTCCCATCAACAGTGAATAAATGTACCTCTTTCTCTACCTCCTATCCAACTGTGCCAGTTTGAATGTGTTATGTCCTCCAAAACACTGTTATCTTTGATGCAATCTTGCCTGGGCAGACCTAATAGTGTTGATTAGACTGTAATTCTTTGATTGAGTGTTTCTCTGGAGATGTGACCCACCCAACTGTAGGTGATAAGTCTGATTGGATAATTTCCATGGAGGTGTGGCCCTGCCCATTCATTGCAGGTCTTGATTAGTTCACTGGAGCCCTATAAAAGCTCAGACAGAAGGAGCAAGCTTGCTACAGCCAAGGGGGACACTTTGAAGAATGCACAGGAGCTGAGAGGGGAACATCTTGGGAGAAAGCCATTTTGAAACCAGAACTCTGGAACAGATGCCATCCATGTGCCTTCCCAGCTAACAGAGGTTTTCTGGGTGCCATTGGCCATCCTCCACTGAAGGTACCCAATGGTTGATGCCTTATCTTGGACGCTTTGTGGCCTTAAGGCTGTAACTTTGTAATCAAATAAATCCCCTTTATAAAAGCTGATCCATTTCTGGTGTTTTGTGACAAGGCAGCATTAGCAAACTGGAACACCAACACTTGCAGTTTCCTGTTTTATTGATAATGACCATTCTCACAGGTGAAATAGTGAGGTTGAGAATTATTTCAAATGCTTTTGAGCCATTTTTATTTCCTCTTTGGAAAAGTGTCTGTCCATGTCTTTTGCCCATTTTTTAATTGGTTCATTTGCCTTTTTGTTGTTGAGCTATAGGTTTTCTTTATAAATTATGGATATTAAACCCTTATCTGGTATGTGGTTTCCAAATAATGTCTTCCACTGTGTAGGTTGCTTTTTTACTTTCCTGCCAAAGTATTTTGATGTGCAAATGTATTCAGTTTTGAGTAGGTCCCATATATCTATTTCTTCTTTCATTGCTTATGCTTAGGTGTAAGGTCTAGGACCACCTCCGATCACCACATTTTAAAGATATTTCCCTACATTTTCTTCTAAAGTTTTTATGGTGTTAGCCCTAATATTTAGGTCTTTGATTCATTTTGAGTTAATTTTTGTGTAACATGTAAGATGGGGGTCCTCTTTCATTTTTGGCATATGGATATCCAGTTTTTCAAAGACCATTTGTTGAAGAGACTGTTCTCTCCCAGTTGAGTTGACATGACTACCTTATCATAGATCAGTTGTCTGTAGATGAAAGTGTCTATTTCAAACAATCAATTCAATTCCATTTGTCAGTGTGCCTATCTTTTTGACAGTACCATGCTGTTTTGACCATTGTAGCTGTGTAATAAATTTAAAGTCAGGTAATGTGAGCCCTCACATTTCATTTTTCTTTCTCAAGATATTTTTAGCTCTTCAAGGCACCCTGTCCTTTCAAATAAATTTCATTATTGGTTTTTCTATTTATCCAAAGTAAGTTATTGGGAGTATAATTGGTATTTTGCTGAATCTATAAACCAATTTGAGAAGAATTGACATCTAAACTATATTTAGTCTTCCATTCTATGAACACTATATATGCCACTGCATTTATTTAGGTCTTCCTTGATTTCTTTAAGCAAATTTTTTTGTAGTTTTGTTTGTATAGGCCTTTTATGTCCTTTGCTTAATTTCTTCCTAAATATTTGATACTTTTGGTTGCTATTGTAAATGGATTTTTTTTTTGATTTCCTCCTCAGATTACTCTACAAATACACTACAGATTTTTGAGTGTTGACCTTGTGTCTTGCCACTTTACTGTACTTATTTATTATTCATATTAACTTTGCTGCAGATATTTTGGGATTTTCTACATATAGGATCATGCCATCTGCAAACAGTAAAAGTTTTACTTCTTCCTTTCTAATTTGGATGCCTTTTATTTCTTTTCTTACCTAATTTATTTAGCTGGAACCCCCAGCACAATGTTGAATATCAGTGGTGACAGTGGCCATCTTTGTCTTGTTCCTGATTATAAAGGGGAAAGTTTCACTCTTTCCCCATTTAATTTGATGGCAGCTGTGGGTTTTTCATATATTCCCTTTATTGTGTCATGGAAGTTTCTTTCTATTCCTATCATTTGAAGTGTTTTCTTCAAGAAAGGATGCTGAATTTTGTCAAATGCCTTTTCTGCATCAATCAAGCTGATCATGTGGTTTTTCCCCTTTGATTTATTGATGTGGCATAATACGTTAATTGATTTTCTTGTGTTGAATCACCCTTGCATACCTGGAATAAAACCCACCTGGTCATGGAGTATAATTATTTTAATGTGCTGCTGGATTCATTTTGCAAGTATTTTGGTGAGGATTTATGCATCAATATTCATTAATGATGAATGGTCTGTAATTTTCTTTTCTTCTAGTATCCTTGTCTGGCTTTGACCTTAGGGTGAGGTTGGTGTCATAGAATGAGTTAGGTAGCTTTCCCTCCTCTTGAAATTTTTGAAGAGTTTGAGCAAGAATTGGTACTAATTTTTTCTTGCATTCTTGATAGAATTCACATGTGAAGCCATCTGGTCCTCGACTTTTCTATTTGGGGGGTTCTTTGATGATGGATCCAATCTCTTTATTTGTGACTGGTTGGTTGAGGTTTTCTCTTTCTTCTTGAGTCAGTGTTGGTTGTTCATGCTTTTCTAGGAAGTTGTCCATTTCCTCTAATTTGTCTATTTTGTTAGCATATTGTTGCTTATAGTATCCTGTCAGTGTCCCCTTTATCTCTTTGAGATCAGGGTTATGTCCCCCTCCCATTTCAGATTCTATTAATTTGCATCCTTTCTTTGTCAGCATAGCTAAGAGTCCATCCATGTTATTGATTTTTTTCAAAGAAGCAACTTCTGGTTTTGTTGATTCTCTCTATTGCTTTCCTGTTCTCAATTTCATTCAATTCTGCTCTAACCTTTGTTATTTCTTTCCTTCTGTTTGCTTTGGGGTTAGTTTGCTGTTCTTTCTCTAGTTCCTCCAGGTGGACAGTTAATTCCTCAATTTTTCTCTTTCTTCTCTTTTAATATAGGCATTTAGGGTCAAAAATTTCCTCTCAGCACCATCTTGGTTGCATCCCATAAGTTTTGATATGTTGTGTTTTCATTTTCATTTGCCTCAAGATATTTACTGATTTCTCTTGTGATTTCTTCCTTGACCCACTGGTTAAGAGTGTTTTGTTTAGCCATCCTATATTTGTGAATTGTTCAGCCTTCTACATATTATTGATTTCCAACTTCATTCCATTATGATACAAGAAAGTATTTTGTATAGTATCAATATTTTTAAATTTATTGAGACTTGCTTTTTGACCTAACATGTGGTCTGTCCTGGGGAATGATCCATGAGCACTTGAAAAAAAATGTGTGTCCTGCTGTTGTGGGGTGCAATGTTCTGTAAAAATCATTGATCTAACTATTCAGAATCTCTGTTTTTGTATTAATTCTCTGTCCAGATGTTCTATCTATTGATGAAAGTTGTGTATTAAAGTTTCCAACTATTATTGTAGAAGTCTCTTCTTCTCCCTTCAGTATTGTCAGTGTATGCCTCATGTGTTTTGAGACACTCTGGCTCAGTGCATAAATATTTACAATTGTTATGTCTTCTTGATGAATTGTCCCTTTTATTAATACATATTTTACTTCTTTGTCTATTTGTTTTACAGTTTTTTACATTTGAAGTCCGATTTGCCTGATATTTTTATATCTATTCTCACTGTTTTCTGGTTGTTGTTTGTGTGAAATAACTTTTTCCAACCTTTCACTTCCAACCTATTTTTGTCCTTGGGTCTAAAATGAGTCTCTTGTAGATAGCATATATATGGGTCCTGTCTTTTAATCTGTTCTGAGTCTCTTTTTTGATTGGGGAGTTTAATCCATCAACATTTAATATTATTACTGTAAAGGCAGTACTTTCTTTTACCATTTTGTCTTTTGGATTTATATGTCATATCTTTTATTCTCTCTCTTTTTAACCATACTCTAATCTTCATTTCTACACTTTTCTCCCAACCTCTTTCTGCTGTCATTTCCTATCTTCCTGTAGTACTCCTTTTAGTATTTCTTGTAGAGCATGTCTCTGGTTTACAAATACTCTCTGCTATTTGTTTTTTCAAGCTTTTGAGTTCTTCTGTATAGTCACCCAGTATCTTCTTTATATCATTTATCTCCTTTGCCATGTTTTCCTTAAACTCTTTGACTTGATTTAGAAGATTTGTTTGAAAATCTTTAATTAATTGCTTCAACTCCTGTATCTCATTTGAAGTGTTAGTTGTCCTTTTGACTGGGCCATATCTTCATTTTTCCTAGTGTGACTTGTTTTTGTTTTTGTCTAGGCATCTGGTTTCCTTGAGTAGTTATTCTAGAGGTTGTTTTCACTCTTTTACCTGGGATTATTTTGGTGGTTGACTTTGTTCTCTATCTGTTCTTTGACATTCAGTTCAACTTATTCTAGACCCCTGGCATAGCTTCTGTTTAACTGTTCAGATGTTTTCAACTCTTGTTTTTCTGGTACTTGTCCTGCATATATGGAAGATTTTTGAGGTAGTCTTCCCAGGTAAGCTCAACTCCAGTCAGATTTTCCCAGACAAGATAGACCCAGGAGTCAGAAAAAGAGTGTAATAGTATCAACATTCCCAAGGTGCAAGTTTTTCCTGTGAAGCTTCTTGTTTCTGTGCTTTTCCTACCCTGCACAGCTGGTAGTTCTTGTCAGCCTGCAGCCCCCCATTGGTGTAAAGTGGTATGATGCCTTTAATTCTCAGTAGACCCTGTCCCTGACAGGCGCATGCTTGAGATGGTGGCTGAGGCAGAAGGAGGGCATAAACTGTTTCTGTTTTCCAGCCCTTAGGGGCTGAATTCTCTGAATGAGAGTCACCACTTGTGCTGGGCCCTACCCCCACCTTTTCTTGGGGAAGATGCACCCCTCATGGAATTATCTCCTTCCTCTGACTTGTTACTTTTCTCTCAGACATATCTTAACTCAAACTTTGCCTGGGACAGTGCTGACAACCGAAAATGCCTGTTGCTTCCTTAATGGGCTGCTAAAAAGTAAAAAAAAAAGATTTAAAAAAATCCTTTTCAGACATGTTTCCCAGCCCTGCAGTTTCACCAACCAAGAGCCAGAGCTGGTACCCTGCTCTATATGCCCTTTTCTAGGGCACAAAACTTTTCCATTTTTCTAAAGCTCAGCCAACTCCAAAATCCTCTCTCTCTTTTTTTTTTGTCAGCCCTGCCCCCTCTCTTCTGGGGAGAGACCTTTGGGTTCCTTTTATACTTTCTCCAGGTTTATCTGTGCTTGATGCTTGTATTCAACAGTCCAAACTTGTTAATTAAATCTGCAATTGGCACTTGATTGAGCTATCTTTTCTTGCTCCTAGTAGAGACTGCCTCTTTTTCACACAGGAAAGTGACTCCAAAACAGCCTGCCATGCCTGTGGGGGAGGGGCACAATTCACCACATCATGGGAGATTTTACTAACAGTTCTGTATTGTCATCTTGGCCCTTCAACCCATTCCAGACTGGTGTTTGATGTGTGTCTGGTCACAGAACTCCCTCCAAAAGTTGTTCCAGATATTTCCAGGCTATTTACTAACTGCCTAGAGGATGAACAAAATTCCACACCTCCCTATGCTTCCATCTTGCCCTGTCTCTCAATTTTGAATTGAAGCCCTCCAGAGGACCATGTGCTGAAAATAAAATGGTTAAAAGGAATATGATAAATAATAAAACAGAAAATAACTCAAATTTGGATATTATTAATTGCTATGTAATAAACAATGAACATATAGGAATGGAAAGTGATTAATCCAATAAGGAGGTGACAGAAATTTTAAGTAGGCTGTTAAGGAGAAGACATTTCAGCAGGGACTAAAAATTGAGACATGTTGGTGAAGATTGGGAAGAAGACTTTTTGCTCACAATGAATATCAAGAAAAATGACCTTTCTTCTTGGCATGTTCATGGCACAGGAAGGTCAGTTTAGATGACATCTAGTTAGTGAGGTGGAGATGGCCAGGCTTTGCTTGCTTTTGTGCATGTATTGAGATTTTGCTCAAACCATGATGAGATTTCTTTTTGGATTTAAAAAAAGGAAGTGGCGTAGTTTGACTTTTGCTGAAAGTTATCTCCCCAATATTTTTAAAATAAAAATATTACTCTGTTTGATGGTTGGAAAATAAATTATGAAAACCCAGTGTGGAATGCAGGATACCATCTAGAATGGTGAGAAAGAAAATCTTCAAGGAAAATATAGTTGAGAGATGATCCAGGACCAAATAACCTGATAGTAGTGATCATTGGAATAAAATGTGACAATAATTACAATGAAGTGTTTTTCTACTCAATGACTTAATTGCAAAGTACATGGTAACTTGAATCTATCTGTTATTTCAGTTTTGCATATGTTTATTTGCTTGCTTGTTTGTTTTTGTTTTATTTTTCTCAGTGTGATGTTGAGAGTGTGGAACAGGAAGTTTGAAGGTGAATACAAGGAATTCCTTCTTCAGTTGGTTAGAGTTCTTTCTCAGCTATGTTTCTCAAATAAAGAAGATGTATTATATATGCTCTGAGTGAGCATATGTTTGAAAATGTAATTTTATGATCAACCCAGAAAGGGTGATACCTTGTCTTAGGTTTAAGATCTATTGGATTACAGTCCTTTTCACCCTCAAGGCTTCCAGGAAGGTTTATCTTCTTGTCAGAAATTCATTCCTAGTTTGATAAGCATTCTATATTAGGTAACATGATATATCTAATATATAGATATAGATAGATATAGATATGTAGATATATTTAATATATATAGAGAGCTAATATACACATATTTAATATATACATCTGTGTGTAAAGACAGTAATAAAAGTTTTATAGGTACCTTATGATCTAGATCATTGGATTAAATATTTTACATATATTCCTACATTTAAACCTTGTAAAATCCGTATGAGATAGATAATATTATTCATGCTTCATAGATAAAAACTTGTTGCAAAAGAGGTTGCACAGTGAAAGTTGGAGGTTGAGTTTGACCCCTGTGCTATGACACCAGACACTCTTGTTGTAAGTACTATTGTAAATTTTTCTCTATAACCCTTCAGTTCAGGAATTTCACCAGGATTAAACCTGTGTCTTTAACTTTTCACATTAATCCCGCTAAGAATTACATGAGACTTTTAATATGCAAACTTCAGTCTCTCTTCTTTCATGTCTCATTATATTTTCATATTTTCCCTATTTATTGCTCATGCTTTCTCATTTTAACATCTCTTATCTTGGGGCAAAGATTACAGTCACTGGCATTGTACCATCATGAATGGAGTAGTCAGGACATAATTTATTGCTTGCACCTACAAACTTGGTCACAGCCATTCATGTTGTCATCACTTAGACAGAGCTATGTGATTTTGGCATCATACCTGGTGAGATTATTTGTCTTTTTAAAAGTTTTAAAAAGATTAGCCCATTATTTCTCATTGAAACAACAGTTTGCATAAAGAGAAAAGAATGTGGTAGAGTAGCAGTGCATGCATCTGATATTGATGTCTCAAAGGCATATTTTTAGAAGAATGACAATAATGCCAATGTTTTCTTGCAACAGAAACATTTGCTCTATACACAGTAATAATGGTGTATATTCACAAGTAAATGAAGTGCATTAGGCTTTGTTTTTAAGATATGCAAAAATTGTTACCTATAATACTACAAACAGTGCAATTGAAAGTTGGAAAAATTGCCATATCGTTCAGAATACATTAAGGAAGACTAAATAATGAGAATTTAAAATTAAATTGTCCAACTCATATTTTGTTCAAGACTATCATTAAAACTTTATTTAAGATTAATTTTCAACTTTCTTATATTTGAGCAAGAAGTAAAATATTAGTGTATCTTGTAATCAATAATTCAAGAGATTCAATGGAATACAATCTTTGGTATAATTATTATTACTCTGCTCATTTTTCACCTGACATTCTTATTATTTCTATTATCAAGCAACTTTATCTTTTCTTCATCCTGTTAATTTTTATTTTGTCTTTTAAGGCTTTTATTTCATATGATTTCCCTGAATACTGATACAATTCTATCAACACCTAGTCTCATTTTCAGTTCTTTATTTTCCATTTAAATTTGGAAATTATAATTCTTCAGTTCCAATAGGTCTTTAAAATGTGGTGGAATTTCATTAGGCATCTTCATTCTTTCCAAAGGTTTGGATCTATCACCTCCATTAGTTCTATTTCAATAAACACCATCTCTCAAATTAACCTCTTTTACTAAAGTTAATGACTCTCCATATGTGGCTTGTAATTTTTCTTTGTCTATTCTTCCATAAGAATTTTCCAAGCATGCAAGATGTTGCTCTAGTTTCTTAGCTGCTAAAACGAATGCCATACAATGGGTTGGAATAAACAATGGGAATTGATTGTTTCATGGTTTTGAGGCTAGAACAAGTCCAAAAGTGAGGCTTTCACCTTATGATGGTTGAAAAGAGAGAATTATGAGCCAAATCTTAAAATTGTGTACATAATTGTCACATGCATTCCATTGGCCAGTGCTCAGTCAACCTCATTCTTAACTGGTAGTTGAATAATTTCTGCCATGGGGTGAAATGACATAAGATAAATGAGCTTTTGTGACACTATTTGGAAAAGGGAGGTGTGGGGGGTGTCCCAATTGTCTCTATCTTTCTATATTGGTGCCTTTTAAGGTGAGGCATTCTATCCACATTGCATAGACTGGTGCAAATTCAATTCACTAGTGCTGTCCAAGTATTTGTCCAAGACTGTTAGTGCCAGCCAAAGGGGTTACTGCCAGGAGAGGGGCAACTTTTCCCTGAAAAAGTTAAATGATATACAAATGTCTTGATGTTACCTTTACATTGGAGAGTCTTGCCTTTTGCTCTTCTAGAAATCCCAGCCTTTTTGCTGGCTATTGGGCTCTGTGCTTGTTCGGCTATATTATGTCCCCCACAAAAGCCATGTTCTTTAATGCAATCTTGTGGGGAAAGATTTATTAGTCTTTTGATTAGGGTGGAAACTTTTGATTGAGTGTTTCCATGGAGATACGACTCACTCAAGTGTGATAACTTGATTTAGATTATTTCCATGGAGATGTGGCCCACCCACTCAGGGTGGGTCTTGACTAATCCACTGGAGTATTTGAGAGACAAGTTAACAGACCCAGATACTTGCTGACACTTAGAGATGGTTGGAGATGGGAACAGAAAGACATTTGGTGATGCTGAGCTAAGAAATGAAGCCCAGGGTTTGCCCCTGGAGAAGCTGAGAGAGGATTCCCAGATGCTTAGAGGGAAAAGTCCTGGGAGAAAGAAGTAAGGATGCAGAGAAGCTGAGAGAGAGGAACTAAGACAGACACTCAGAGACATTTTGGAGAGCTCCAGGAGCAAAGGACCAGCAGATGCCAGGCATGTGCCTTCTCAGCTGACAGAGGTGTCCCAGACGCCATCAGCCATTCTTCCGTGAAGGTATACTCTTGTTGATATCTTAGTTTTGACACTTTTATGACCTTAGGACTGTAAATTTGTAACTTAATAAATACCCTTTATAAAAGCCAATACATTTCTGGTATTTGCACAATGGCAGCATTAGCAAACTGGAACAGGATCCCAGAGATTCTTTGTTAAAATAGGCAAGGATATCTCATACCTGGTGGTACATGAAGAATAGGAGCCTGCATTTAAACTCTTCACTAGTAGGCTTAATTAGGTTGATGAGAACAGCTTATGTAGAGAGATATTGATGGAATTGCACATACAGACCAGGAACTTTTAAGGATTTCCCTCCTTCTAAGCATAGAAAAGTAAAATCTTTAACATGGAAGTATCTCTCCTTTTGAAAATGTCCCGAGCTAGATACTTTTTGGTCTAGCAACTCTATTTCTTAACTGACTAATATTACATTGAATAGCATTAGAAATAAATGAATGAAATTTGTACTATTTAATTAATGATGCAAGCAAAATTGGCTATGCATATGTAAAAAAGATGGATTTGATGATTTACCTGTAGTTGTATTTTTAACATTTCAGAATGATTATGGACCTAAACATGAAAAGCAAAACTTTAAATTATTAGATCAGTAAAATAAAAGATAAATTTGATGGTATTCAAATGAAAAATAGTCATCTAAAAACACTGTAGAGACTTCTAAAAATTTTTTGTTGAGACTGTTCACATACCATACAATTATCCAAAGATCCAAAGTGTACAATCATTTGCCTATGATACCATCATACAGCTGCACATCCATCGCCACAATTAATTTTTTTTTCAATTTTTAGAACATTTTCATTACTCCAGAAAAGAAATGAAGACCAAAAAAGGAAACTCAAATCCTCCCATACCCCTAACTACCCCCCCTCCATTATTGATTCATAGTTTTGGTATAGTACATTTGTTACTGTTGATGAAAGAATGTTAAAATACTACTAACTGTAGTATATAGTTTGCAATAGGTACATATTTTTTTCCTATATGCTCCTCTATTATTAACTTCTAGTTAGAGTGTCATACATTTGTTCTAGTTCATGAGAGAGATTTCTAATATTTGTACAGTTAATCAAGGACATTGAACACTGCAAGATTCACTGTTTTCTACATTCCCATCTTTTAACCTCCAATTTCCTTCTAGTGACATACATCACCAGAAGATATCAGGATGGATTGTAGAATGGACAATAAATTTAACTGCATTATCAATGTATGGAAAAACTCACATCAGGAAGTGGGAAACAAATGTTCTGACCTAAATAATTTGGGAAATGAGTGGATTCTGTAAAACTAATTTCAAAAGGAACTACACATAAGCATTGCATTATAGTTGATAATTTGTTTTCCTACCATTGCTTTTCAGTAACATTTATAAAATGCTTTTCGTATATAATGGAATTGAAAAATTAAGCAAATTAGTAGAAGATGGTAGAACTCTGATTTTTGACTACTGAAGTGGAAAGTTCCAGATAAGATATAAGAGAAGGCCAGAATGGTACAGATTGTATTGGATTAATTAGCAACAACTGTATGAACTCATGTTTAACTATGTATAGCTACTAATGGTTTAATATAGAAATGTTTATAGATATATGTGTATACATGGGTAAGTATACAGTCAGGTATTCCCTTGCTTTGTCAGCTGAGAATGCTAGAAGAAAGCAACGACATCCCAGTAATAAGAAACACACCCAGAACCCAGGTCTTTGTTTCTAATGATTCTCCAATAAAAGGAACAAGGGCTTCTTGGAGAAATGGGTGATTTAGTCCCAGGGCAGAGAGTATATAAGTTGATCATTGAGCATCTTTTATTGCCAGAAAGTAAGGAAGTGCTAAACAAAATGGTGCAAGTATTTCAAAGAAACACAGAACACAACAGAAAGAGCACCTAAATGTCACAGCTGTAACTGCTTGGTCATCAAGGCATATAAAGAAGTATTGGGACTATTATCAACAATATAAATAATTTCCCATGAGCCCATACCACTATATATAAATAATTAAAAAAAAACAAAAACAAAATAAATTGGGGAGATTAGACAAATTTCCCATGCAAAATATTGCAAATAATTTATGTGTTTGCTCCATCTTCATGGAGGTTAGGGACTCATAGTCCCCAAAATGTGGTCTGCACATACTGACTTCCTTATGAAGAATACAGAATGGAAAGGGGGCTATAGTAGGCTGAATAATGGCTCTCCAAAATATGTTCTAATACCTGAAATCTGTAATGTTACCTTACATGGTAAAGTCTTTCTGGCTGTGATTAAGTTAAGGATCTTGAGATGGGGATATCATCCTGGATTATTCTCATGAGCCTTAAATGTCATCCCATATATCCTTACAGTTGGAAGTCAGAAGGAAGTTTGAAAACACATAGGGGAGAAAGGTGGTATGAAATTGAAGAGAGAGATTTGAAGATGCTGGTCTTGAAAACAACTTGATATCAGCTCAGAGGTACTGATTTCAGACTTCTGGCCTTGAGAATTGTAAGAGAATATGTTCATGTTGTTTAAGCCCACCAAGTCTGTGGTGATTTATTTCACCAGCAACAGGAAACTAATATGAGGAGGGAAAGAGAGATTTTACAGTGGGGAAAACTTACAAATAATACTTCAGCCCAGATGATCAAGGATAATATCATTAGTGATAGGTCATCTTAAAGAACTTTGATATGATTATGTGAGAATTAACTTTACCTCTGTGATCTTCCTTAGTCGGGTGGTCATTGCCAACTTCAACATTGACAGTTACGTTCTCAATCTATATCCCTGTTGAGAATGTAACTTTACCTCTGTGGTCTTCTGCCTGAAAACCCTTAATCCCAGTCTGAGAATGAGAAAATATTAGAAAAGTTCCAATTGAAGGGAATTCTACAAAATTCCTGAACAGTACTCCTAAAAATTGTTAGCATCACCAAAGACAAGTAAAGTCTGAAAAATTGTCACAACCAAGAGGAGTCCTAGGAAATAGGAGGGGGCTCACTGGATGGGATCATTGGACAGAAAAAGGGTATGAGGTACAAACTAAAGAACTCTGAAAAAGGAATGGGTTTTATCTGATAATAATGTATAAATATTGGTTTGTTAACTGTGAGAAATGTATCACAATAATAAAATATGTAAATTATAGGGGAAACTATGTACTGGATTTTGAGAACTTTGTTCTATTTTTACTTTTTCTAAATTTAAAACTATTCTAAAATAAAATTAGATTAAAAATGAAAAGTATAAACATTTTGCTTATTCTTTCAGAAAACTTAAGTTGCAGAAATAAGTAAAATTCATGTAATATTGATTTTGTTTTCAAAAGAATCTACATCAATGCATCTGATAATGGTTTTGTACTGAAGCCCTATCAATGGATTCATTTTAATAAACATACCAGACTAAGGGGATTTAATATTCATAATTGTGTAGAATACATACATACATATACACATATGCATGGAAATCCTTACCTAGTAATTAGTGTTCCAAAATAGCTATTTCAGTAAACTGAAGGCAAATATTAATTTGTTATTTTCTGTGTTTTTAAGTTTTAATGTGTATTTCAAATTGCAAAAAAAAATGTAGCAAAAAAGAAAAATAAGCAAATATAAGGAAGCAGAATAAATAGCTTCATGGGGAAAAAAGAGAAGTGGAGAAGATAAATTTAAAATGATGATGATGATGATAGCAATGATGATAAGAATTTGCATCCTTAAAAGTTAAAAATAAAGATTTCATACTTTGAAGAGAACAGGCTGATATAAAAAAGAGAAAGCACAAAAGACACAATTCATGAAAATTATGGATAAACTATATAAATAAAAAATAAAAACATTACTGGAAAAATTAGTACTCTCTCTGGAGGGACAAAACAGAACAAAACAAAATTCCAGAATTATGGCAAACAAATAAAAAAAAATTAGACAATAGAGAAAAAATAAATAGTTGACATGGAGAATATATTCAAAAAGCCAATGCCCTTCTTTTTTTAGGTCTAATAAAAGAGAAGAATGAAAACAAAGATGAAAAAATAAAGACATGATGACAAAAATGCCAGAAACTCAAGAAAACATGAATCTTAAGACTGAAATTTGTCACCAGTTTTAACAGTAAGAATGAACAAATGGGCCACATCTAGAAGTGCCTTATGGATTTTGAGCCCCAGATAAAGAGTACACGGTGAATCTGTGGAATGATAAGTAATGTTTACTAAAGAATAAGAACAAAATTGACATAAGCAACATTGGATGCTAGAGGGAAATAATGAAAATATATTGGAATATAAAATTTGTGTGAAGTTAAAAAGCAAAAAAAGACATTGGATGGATTCAAACTTGAACATCTATGCAAGCCATATGAAAATAGAGTTATATTAGCATTCACTGCTATCACAAACTTAGTGAAATAACACCATGCCAAGTTATTAGCATACAGCTCTGTAAATCAGAAGTCTAGGCAGGGCTTACTATGTATTAAAATGATATTAATGATCTTGAATCCCAAAAACTTTTAAACATGTTTTGACCACAGAAAGAATGTAAACAAATTGAGAAAAATGCCAAAATATTGTAAATATTTTGACCTGAAATTGAATCTAAATATGTTTTGGTATTAATGATAATCAGACATTTATATGAAGACATGATATGGGCAGACTTAGTGCCAGTCAGAATGACACTTCTTATAAAAACCCAGTGAAGATTCTGCCCCAGTGAGTGTCAGGCAGAGGCAGATCAACATAGGGTCTCTGACTCCTGGTTTCAATGCCTGTGCTGTATTACTGTGAGGAAATTTCCTGACCCGCTCATTGACGACCTGCTCATTTACAACCTGAAGTCAGACCAATGCCTCCCACCACTGATGGTTTTAGATCATCCATTGATGCTGCATTGGTCTGCCTCCCAAATTCCCTTGTTAAAAGGTATTCACCTGCAGTCCAACAGCAATTGGGCCAATGGATTTTAAAGACTTTTATATATTCCATCTTTAAATGTATTGTGTATCCTGACCTGGTTATAATGCATTAGGTGTATTGGAAGCCACAATTAAGCAAGCAAATAAATTGCATTGAGCATTTAAACTGTAGCCCTGTAGGACTGCTTTCAAATGCAAAGTTGCATTCAATTTCAATCTATTTTTGGTTTGTTACAACAATATTGACATCACAGGCAAGGCTCAGCTGTTTTGTTTTCTTGTTTTTGTTTTTTCTGTTTTGGGGTTTTTTTGGCTCAGTATCTCACAATGAAGATGATGTCTAGTTGTTGGCTAGGACTAGCTTCTCATCTGGAGGTCTGTGTCCTCTTCCAAGTTCATTCAGGTTGCCAGTAAAATTCAGTTATTTTTGGTTGTAAGACTGATGCTCCTGCTTTCTTACTGGCTGGTAACCAGGGTCTGTTCTTCATTCTTAAAGATCACCAGCTGTTCTCTGGTGACAATTCTACAACATAGAAGTTTGCTGCATTAAGGCTAGAAAGAGCCTCTCTGTCAATTCCACTCTCTCGCCTAAAAATGGCTGTTTTAGTTTCTTGGATGTTAAAACAAATACCATGCAGTGGGTTGGCTTAAACAACAAGAACTTACTGGCTCACAGTTTTAAGGTTGGGTGAATTCCATAACCAAGGTGACATGAAGGAGACGCCTTCTCCCAGAAGACTGTGGCATTCTAGTGCTGGCTGCCAGTACTCTTTGTCCTTGGCTTTTCTGACACATGGCATTGCACATGGTAGTGTCTCTATTTCTCTTTCAGGTCCCATTGTCTTTCAGTTTCTTGCTTCCTGTGGCTTTCTCTCCATGTGTCTGAATTTCATTCTGCTTGTAAAGTAAGTAATTGAAGTCCCATCCCATCTTCTGGGATAAAGACCCATCCAGATTCAGTTGCACTACACCCTAACTGAAGTAACCTCATCAAAACACCTATTTACAAAAGGTTCACACCCAGAGGAATGGATTAAGCTTTTCTGGGTACAAAGCTCTAAGCCACCACAGCAGCTCACCCAGGATAATCTACCTTTTGATTATCTCAGAGTCAATTGATGACTTAATCACATCTTCACCATTTCTTTTTCGAACTATATGTGTTATCTCAAAAGTGATATCCCATTACCTTCAAACCACTCACATTCAAGGGAATGGTATGTCCACTTGGGGAGAGTAATTTTGATAACATCTTAGAATTCTGCCTACCACAGAGCAGAGGCAGGAAGGGCATGAAGGAGCACATGGTAATGAAAATATCAGAGAAGTGTGCTTAAACTAGGGGTAACAAAGCAATACAATGACATGAAAATATACAAGAAACTTTATCAAGGAAAAATTAAATTTTAGCTATTCCACAATTTGAAAATAGGGGTGAAGGAGAAATAATAAGAGCATTGGGAAGTGAAATATAAAGCCAGAATTTTGAATTGGATTAAACGGTATAATAATAAGACTTCTGTAACATTTTTAATGTCATTAATTGTCTTATTCACTCAATAAATATTTGTTGCATGAATTTTCTGCCCATAACTGTGCTAAAGCATCAATATTTTAATTGCACACTATCAAGATGAAGAGAGAAGTAAAATAAGGAGTACATGTTAAGGGGAAATACAAGAAGAAGGGCCCTTGCCCCTTTCAGTGAGCAGTTAAGAGATTACTACTTTTAGGAATAAAGGAGTAACACATTTTTAGATAACACTGATACATTGAACACCACAGAAAATGACTGTAACATTTTGGATTAGAAATATTGAAAACTTCTCAAATAGCTAAAAGCAAACCAAAAAATGCATGCCCCTATCTCTCCTGGCCCACATAGTATATATTTTGGAATCCTGACCTAGTTTTGGTTAATACTATCTATTTCACTAGTTTTTGAACTTTATTGAACAAAGCTTTGTATTTTCTTTTAAGTGTTTCATGTAAACTATCTCTAAATTCCAAACAAAATATATTTCTAAAAATGGTTGAGCCATATTTTATAATCTATATCCAACTCATAAACTTGCATGGTTCTTGACCCATCTGAAGTACACATTTAACACACATGAATAACAAATTCCCGGGTTACAAATTAATATATAAGGACATTTTTTGTAAAAATCAATATGTGAAAAGAAATAACCAAAATTAGAAAAATTATACCAATGTGGTTCAAGACTTGTGGTACAAGTCTTCTTAAAATTATATATATAGCTTCCGAAATAATGCATATATTGTGAATGTTTACAATGATGGGTGGGACAATATAATAGAAAACATGATGAAATGTTAATGGTTCCACAGAACAAATAAGCAGTCATGAGTGTCCCAAATCTAATAAAAATGAAAGAATTGTATTTATAGGAGGCATGAGATATGTGTCACTTTTATAACTTACCTAGATATTAAATAAAATAGAGCAATAATGAATCCCAACTGAGTCAGGCTGAGTATAAGAATGAAGTAGAAAAAGAAGAGAAAAAGAAAGCATGATTAAATTTTTCATAATTCTAAATTAAGCCATCCTTGCACTCCTCCAAGCAGTATTTTCTGTAAGTGTGAAATCAAAGATTGAGGGACGACTAGCAACTGGCCTCTTAGGGCTATTCAAGTAACAGATAACTTTGGGGTCTTTGGTCATATTTATAATAACTTGAACACCACTATTTTAGTATAATTCCAGCAAAATTGTTGAACATAATTTTATTTTTTGAAATGCTTTGCAAATAAGGAAATTATTGGTGGAAATAACTTTCCATTTGTAGTGTATGATATTCATCCAAAAATTTTTTAGGAACTACAAAAATATCAAATTCTAAAGACAATATACTTTTTTTAAATGAGGTACAGCTTAGTTTGTTTTTCCTTGAATTACAGCTTTAACAAAATTCAGTTACAGATGTTTGTATTTAAATACTCAATTTATTTTCTACTAATTTATAAATGTTGATACTTTATAAGAAAAGGGAGTCTAATAGCCTCTAATGCAGTCTTATGCCTTTTAATAAAATTGTTTTCCAGAAAGGTTATGTCATTTATAGAATTTAGATCTGAAGAGAACTTCCACTTTGTCTATACTTACGTTTTCATTTTATAGGGGAAAAAATAGACTATTTGAAAAAAAAAAGTGGAGTGTGTAAGTTTGCAAAGTTAACATCAAACCAATTCTCTGAAGCCTTAGCCCAGTCCCCTTTTTACTACATTACTATACTTTTAAAATGTTCCCAACATTGTTGAGGGATTTATATGTCTCATATATATATGGTGATTTAAAGTTGTATGTACCCCAGAAATATGTGTTCTTAAATTTATTTCATCCCAGTGGGTGTGAACATTTTGATGAGACTACTTCAGTTACTGTGTGGCACAGGATGGGTCTTAATCCTATTATGGAGTCCTTTATAAGAGAATGAAATTTAGACAGAGAGAAAACCACAGGAAGTAAGAAGGTGCAATCAATGAAACAAGGGAAGGGAGAGAACAGAAGATGCTATCACATGCCTTGCATTGTGACAGAGGAACCAAAGATTGCCAGGGAGAAAGCATTGTCTTGATGCTTTCATTTCAAACCTTGAGCTAATAAATTCCCATTGTTTAAGTGGAACCATTTCATGGTATTTGCTTAAGCAGCCTAAAAACTAAAATTGATAGATCGATCGATCAATTGATAAAATTTTCCTTTCGCATACAGTTTAAATGTAGAAAATCATGTATATTGTATATATGTTGATTACTACATCTTCAAATATCCAGATAAAATGAATTAAATATTTGTAACAAACCTTAAGAATAATTACAATATCTAGGATAAGTTTAGTGACTGTTTTACATAAAATACCACCCATGCATTTCCAGTCTTTGGGACAACATGTAAGGGCACAGTATAATTTTCACTTGACAGATATAGAAGCTGAATATAGAGCATTACATAAATTGATCATATCAGAAACTTAGTAAATAGCAAAGATGTCATGTTTCAAACCATGCCTATTTTAGTTTTAGAATTTTATTTTTAAATTATACCCAACAATCTTGTATTTATTCTTTTAACCACCGTTTGTCAAGTACCTGAAATGGGGAAAGCATTGTCCTAGATTTGAGAAATACAAAATAAAAAGGATGATGCCCACACTGAAAGACAGTGAGGTCTCACTTCCTGTTTCTATAAACTTGGTCTCAGTGTGATTGACATCAGAGGTACCTTGTGTGCTTGTAAAGAAATAGACTCATGGTTCCAATGAATCAGGATCTTAGAGAGCAAGTATTTAGGATTTATGTTTTTCCTTAAATCCCAGGTGATTTGAATGTACATTAAATTTGAAAACCACAGTCAGTGCTAGTAAATGCATACAGATTTCTGTTATGTGAATTCCAGATTAATATTGTTCTTTTACATTAGATTAGAATGGAACATTTTTGCAACAACTGTGAACTATGAATATGGATCATTTTCTCATTTTTCCAGATGAAGAAATGATCTAGAAGATCTAGACAATATCTCCTAAATCATGCAATATTTGTGCAGCTAGAATCAGTCTCAAATTTTCAGAGGAAACTTCATAAGCTTTTTATAAAATGGCATCATGATTTATGAAAACTCCTGTGGATATAGTTAATTTATTTGCTTTATCAATTTTTCTAAGAAAAGGTTTCCAAATTAAAATGGTTACATTTAGTTTTAAAATTATTCACAGTTGATTTTCAGGCTCTTAAAAACATTAATATTGACTGAAGCTTATAAAAATGCAGGCATTTTGTCATCAAGAACTCTCAAAACCTGAGAAGGATTGGAGGCAGCATTTCATCTTTTATTATGTAGACCCTTGAGTTTTGAAGACTGTAACTAAGGTTGCTAGTTACAGAGAAAGATCCCTTGCTTGAACTTCTTCAGGAACCATCTAGACCACATTTCCTAACTTCCCTTTTAACTGATGTGACCTTGAGAATGAATCTAACCAATGAAACAAGAGTGGAGAGATGTCTGCCAATTCCAGGCCAGGACTCAAAATTTCCCCACACTCCTCCATGTTCCTTTTCTCTTCTGACTGACCAGGACAGAACCCCCAGAACCACCTTGTAAGCCATATATTGAAGATTGCCTATGCAACTACCACCAACCATTTTTATGTTCTGTAAACTAAAATAAAAAATGAAAAGTAAAAAATAATCCATTGAATTTGAGCCTTTTCCTTTAAGATTTTAGGGACCTATTTATTAACACAGACTAGTCTACACTAGTACAAAGAAGAAAACCTAATTTAAGTACATATTTATTGAAGACACCTAAATTTAACCATCAGTATTAGTGGCAAGAAAATAAGTAAAGAATAATTAAAATCTATTTATAAATTTTAAGAAACGATATAATAAAATCACTCCTATATGTGGGAATAGCTAGTGTATTAAGTGATTTTAGCAGAGTCTCTTATAGATCCAAATTCTCTTTTGCTGTTTGTTGTGACAATTTCACAGTGATGGGATATCACACCTTTTTGTGAACTCA
This sequence comes from Choloepus didactylus, assembly GCF_015220235.1. Lineage (NCBI taxonomy): Eukaryota > Metazoa > Chordata > Mammalia > Pilosa > Megalonychidae > Choloepus > Choloepus didactylus. Next base: position 176,472,439 of record NC_051310.1, read on the forward strand.
GTCTTCTTGAATACAACCACTGCACTAAATCTCAAAGAATCATATAGCTCTGGCCTGATATGAATACTTGCTAAAATGGAATTGTGGTCTAGAGCTCTCAGATGTCTGAACATATTTTTCAAATATCCCTTGAGTCCCTTCACTTCAGGATATTTTTATTTTTGTATGTCACCTTTTCAAAATAGATTCATCTCTTCCCTTGGCATCTGTGTTGGTTAATAATTCATCCTGGTCTCCATCTGCAGGGATGATGGGCTAGATGCCCTTCTTTAGTATTTCAGAAGTAACCTTTCTAGAGAATCACTACGTTTCTTGTGACTAGTCTTATCTATTGATAGATAAAACATGATTTTAAAGAGCAAAACTGGTTTTAGGTTTTTGAAGTATAGGTTCAACTTAATTTAAAATACAGTTCCATCTTACCTTAACTGGCTCATCATTCCTTACCTAGTTTATATAAGGAAAAATAAAGCTTCATTCTTTAAGTAAAATTATCCATTCAACTGCAGTCTGATGACCGCAAACACAATGGGAGAAAATATTGCAGAAAACACTAGATTACTGATAAAAGATCACTTGTGGTTAAAGAAAAATGTATTTTAAGATGATTTAGAAAACATGTATTAAGTAAAATCTGATATATTCATATGCAAAAAAAATATATTAACAATGGTGTTTCAGAAAAACTTTCACTGCCATTGAAAAGGGTGCACAGTGTAGTGGTGAAGAAACAGAATTTAAAATGACATGTCTCAATTATGCAAAAAATAAACAGAAAAGGAAAAAATAGCATATAGTAAAAAGAAAAATGAGAAATACAGTAAATATTACTTTTCTGCTATTTGTAGGGTTATGAGTAATTGTTTCTTCTATTTAACCTTTATGTTTTGCTTTCTAATTTGAATTTATTATTTTTATAATCAGAAAGTGTTTGAAGCAAAGAAATTTATTTTTGATAAGTAAAAGAAAATTTGCTCAAAATAAACATTGTATTTTCCTTTTAAATTGTATATGGTTTTTTCTAGTCTTAATAAAAAATATTTTAGAAAAATAGTTTCATATGTATTCAAAGCCTGAATTAGTATGTTTTCCATTGTTCAGGTGCATTTCTGTAAAATTGTGGACAATCAAGTAAACTTTATCTAGCCAAAAATTTTACTCCAAAACCTTCAGTATTTTAAATTACCTAATGTTTGTTTTGTCCCCTTTTTAAAGTTTCATAAACATAATGTGGAAGTAGAAGCAAGAGATTCAGTAATCCATTCTATATGTCATTTTTTTAATATTATAATGCAAAATATTGATATCTACAAAATCTTGTACTATTATAATAGTAATTGAATCTAAATATTATTTTCCTTTCAAACTAAAATTTTAAATTTTAAAATCCCAAATCCATACTATTCTTAGAATTAAAATTTTAAAAAAAACCTCAATTTTGCTTGAGTCTTTTTATTTATAGTTTTTGAGAAATGTCATTTTTAAAAATTTTTTTTCTTATTGTGGTAATATATAGATAACATTAAAATTGCCATTTTACCCATTTTTAAGTGTACAATTCAATGGCATTCTTTACATTCACAATGTTGTGAACCATCAGCATTATCTATTTCCAAAAATGTGTCAGTACCCTAACAGAAACTCTTTATCCATTAAGAGTTTATCCATTAAGAGTCTGCATTCCTCCCTCCCTAAGTCCCTGGAAACCTCTAATCTACTTTCATTCTCTATGAATTTGCCTATTCTAGATTTTTCATATAAGTGGAATCATACAATCATATAATATGTGCCATTTGTGTCTGGTTTATTTCATTCAACATGATGTCTTCAAGGTGTATACGTGTGGTAGCATATATCAGAGCCACATTCCCTTTTATGGCTGAAAAATATTCCATTGCATGCATATAACACATTTTTAAAAATTTTTAACCATTCTTCTGTTGATGGACACTTGAGTAGTTTCCACTTATGGCTATTGTGAATATGCTACTTATGAACATTGGCATATAAGTATCTATTTAAGTCCTTATTTTCAATTATATACCTAGGAGTGGAATTCCTGGGTTATATTGTAGTTGAAGTTTAACATTTGAGGGACCACTAAACTGTTTTCCACAAGGGCTTTATCATTTTACATTTCCATCAGCAATATAGTAATATTTCTCCATGTCCTCACCAACACATATTTTCCTTTTTTTTAAAAAATTTTGTTTTAAAAATTATTATACCCAGTCTAGTAGGTGTGAAGTGATATTTCATTTGTGGTTTTCATTTGCATTTCCTTAATGGCTAATGATGTTGAGCATCTTTTCAAGTGTCTTGTTAGCTATTTGTGTATCTTCCTTGGAGAAATGTCTATGCAAGTCTTTTGCCCATTTTTAAATGGAATTGTCTTTTGTTGTTAAGTTGTAGGAGTTCTTCTTATATTCTGGATATTAAACCCTTATCATATATGTACTTTGCAAATATTCTTTACCATTTTGTATGTTGTCTTTTCACTCCATTGATAGTGTTCTTTGATACAAAATATTTTTGATTTTAATGAAATTCAATTTATCTTTTTTTACCTTTTCTCTCCTGTGGTTCTTTTGTCATATTTAAGAAATTCTTGCCAAGAACAAGGTCATGAACATTTTCCCATATATTTTCTACTACAAGTTTTATAAATTTATCTCTTACATTGAGGTCTTTGATTCATTTGTAAGTTTTTTTTTTCTTTGTGTGTGTGTGTGTGTGTGTGTGTGTGTGTGTGTGTGTAAGGTAAGGAAGGGCCAAACTTCATTCTTTTGCATATGGACCTCCAGTTTAACCAGCATCATTTTTGAGTAGATGGTATTTTCACATTGAATGGTTTTGGCATCCTTGTGGGAAACCAATTGAACATAAATGTGAGGCTTTATTTCTGAGATTTTAATTATTTTTCATTGTTCTGTATTTCTATCCTCATGCCAATACCACAATGGTTTGATTGCTATAGCTTGGGATAATACAGCAGCTTGCTTCACCATAGCATGCAAGCCTGAAGGAAACAAAAATCAGCAGCAAGATGAAAATCACATCCTTTGGTAACCTAACCACAGAAGTAGCATCCATTAAAGTTGCTACATTTCATTGGTTAGAAGCAAGTCACAAAGGTGAAGACAAGGAGGTGGGGAATCATCGAGATCATCTTTGAGGCTGCCTGCCACACGGACACAAAAAATTTGTAATGTGCTATTGGATCGCATGTTTTCCTGTGCTATATTTGCAGGTTTCAAACAAAAAGTCCTCTTGACAGGTAGTGTTTCTGTATCTTTAAGTCTTTTGTAAGTATCCCCCAAAGAACCCTGGTAAGGCTAAGCTAGGATTCGTGAGGACCGCTACAATTTTGTCCAGTAGGAAGAGTGGTGAGGAAGTTTCATTTGCTTATTTCTTGAATTTGACCACTCAGTCAGGGAACAGATGGCAGACAAAGATTGGTGCAGTTATTCCTTTGTTGGTTTTATAGATACGTTCCTGAATTCTATACAGGGAAGGCAAGTATGGGTTAATCTGTGGATAATTTGGGAAATGAGGGAATGATTGCTGAAAGTAAATAATTGAAAAATGAGTGCTATTACTGGGGAATGCTGCTATTTATCTCTTCTAACAAAAGTTGCTCAGAACAAGGGAATAAGTGCTCTGAGCTTGCTTTCTTCAGTTGTGCTTACTGGTAAGAAAAAAAAAAAATTGTTTTTTTTTTCCTCTAAATGTGAATTGCACTGAAGCCAATTTGTGTGCTTTGACTTATGATTTGTGAGTCTTGACTTATAATTTCATAATTTAACTTATCAATGGATTGTTAGTGACTTTAATGACCCAAACCAATGACAATTAATTGGAATTCTCATTTGATTTATGGTTTATGGAGTACATTTAGTACATTATTTTGTTTTGTTTTGTTTTGTTTTGTTTTTCAGAAAATCTGAAGGAGGTTTTGCCTCTGTAACTTACAGGCTAGAAACTGTACAATATTGGGGAACCTGTAGAATGGTGCTGGGTTGAGGTGGTTGTATAAGTGATAAATTTTGGGGGCAGCCTGCCTGATATGACAGAACTTACTCTGCTATGCCAAATTATCAAATGCAAAAGCCAAAGTAGTGTTCAAAAAATAGACTGGGGTGATGAATGCACAACTATATGATGGTACTGTGAACAACTGATTGTACACTTTGTATGATTGTATAGTATGTGAATATATCTCAATAAACTTGAATTAAAAAAAAAAAAAAAAAAAAGCCAAAGGAGCCCATGAAGGAAGTCAGGAGAATGAAGCTACTGAATGGAATAAAAATAAAGTTGATCATGGTTGCCCCTGTGGAAAACAGTTCGGTGGTCCCTCAAATGTTATGAGGGGAATAATAAGCACAATTACTTTTACTGGGAAACACTATTTCAAAGTTATATATTTAATGTATCATTGGGTCCAATCTGCATTTGTTCTCAGCATACAGTGGAAGGAGAGTGAAACATGAATATGGAGCATCTATATCACTAAAGTGATAGGATAACATGCCTAAGAGCAACTTTGAAAGAATCCATGTGCCATCATCCAAAAGTGATCATATATTGCTAGGGAAGTTGTGGATATGCTCAGCAGTGATCTCTGAGCCCTTACTTCCTTTTCTGTGTCTGCCAGTATTTTAATATGTTTTCATTTTCAACTCATGGGAGATGTTAGATCTACTGATTGTACTTTCAACTTGAAGCTAGGAACAAGAAGACCTATCTGCTTATCAGATGGGAACTCTAAATAAAATTTGCTTAATGCATGCTTTTTGCTCAGTGGCAGAGCCCCTTTCCACTATGGGTACACATATCCAGCCCTTGGAAAGCACAGCCATGCCTAGTATCCATCATAAAACAAGATGTACAGAGCTGCCATACACCAAGTGGTTGGCCTCCCAGGGGACTGCAATGGGATCTTTTCCCCTGCTTTTTTGGACTCTTTGTGCTGTGAAAGTAAGAAAGTAGTCATTTTCAGGAAGTCTTTCTTGTGCCTGAGCCTATGTTCCTATGACGCACCAGGGAGCAACTTGCTCCACCTACACAATACTATGTTAGTAATCATGGAATCTAATGTGTGCTGAAGACAATGATTAGGTAACCAGGAAGCCCAGACAGAGTAACATTCCTAAGGCAACATGAAGAGCTGCCCATATTATTGTCTTACAACACTGAAAAATGTGTACTTCAATCTTCTTTCCTCAGAGTCAGACCATGGAGTTAACCATCCCAATGGTATAATTGGGATTGAGAGAATGGAGATGGGAAACCTGAACCATATCATTCCAGAACTCTGCAAGGATACTTGGTGATCAATATTGGTGAAACTTTATTTTACTTTGAGATATTGTTGTACCCCCAGACTCATTGGAATACATTTAAATATCTGAACTTTCATGACTACTCCTACTTCTTTAAATGTATGGTTAATGTGTTAGGGAAACTTCTTTGGGACAGAGGATAGGGGAGTATAGTGTTGGCCAAGTAGTGACATGTGCAGTTTCCACTGTAGCGAAATCAATTGAGTCAACAAATGATTCTCTAGTGCCTAGTACATTCCTGTCAATGTGGTGATGCCAGGGGTACAATGTTGGCAAAATCAGGCATTATCCCAGCTTCCATAGACCTTTTGGGAATTGGCAAGATAAATAATAAAAGCAGAACATGCAAATAAATGTACAATTAAAACTAAAATAATTGCTTTGAAGAAAGTTACTGGATTCTATAAAAACTTTTAACAGGGGCATCTAACAAATATTGGAGTTCGGTGTTTCCAAGGACCTGATTTCTGAGGTGAGCTTGGAAGGATACATAGGTGCTGACTAGGAGTGGAAGGTGGAATGCACAGAGCTGTAGAGAGAGTTTGCAGTTTACACAAAGCCCCCACAGAAGCTTGTGTAGTAGTAAAGCAGGAAATTAAATCAGTGGCAGTAGTGGTATAGAATTATGGTAGAAAAGCATGAGGGAGACTATGATGATTTTATAAATAATTTCAAATATTGTTTGTTCTAAGAATAGTAGGAGTATATGAGAAGATTTTAAGCCAGAGTGATTTAGTTATATTTGCAGTTTGATTCATATCTTTTATTTGCACTATGGAGAATAATTCAGAACTAGAAGGAATGGGTGGAAAACCAATAAGAAGACTGGTGCACTAGTTCAGGGGAAAGATGGTAGTTCTGAGTAAAGTAATTGCATTAGAAAAAGAAAAAATATATCAAACTGATTCAACAAAACCTAATACAACAATGAAAACATGGATGATATTATGGCTCCTGTACTGCATCTCCAACAGTATATATTCTGAGATTTTTTCTGAGATTTGGCATATTTGATATATGGTACAAAATGAAAGATGTCCTAAATTTCTTATCAGCACTGAGCTGCAAACCATCATATTTTATGCTTACTAATAATGTCTTTCCTTTACTTGGAAATAATATTGTTTTACAAACAAAAATTACTAAAGCATTATTCAATGATGCCATCACTACAAGCTATATAGGGAAACATTTACAGTAATTATATCACAAATATTTCATGTCTTTAATATGAATGATTAAATATAATTTATTTATAAAGGGCCATTTAATTTTTTATCAAGTATAATTATGTCCTGGTTCTCAATTTTCATTGTTTATTAGATGAAGCTCACCAGCAACATTAAATCATAATATAATTTTAACCTACTTCCAACTGATATACTTTTTGTCCATTCATTAACAGATATTTAGTCATGTTCCTAACATATTAATGGGAAATTTACACTTTAAAACAATTACTTTTGAAATAGGCCTTGTGGTAAATAACAACATTTCAAAATTTCCGACTTAAACTAAAATTCCTCTAGCCATAATTAATTAGTTATGATTCTACAGTGTTTGAATTGATCCATTCATAATGTGCATGTCAATTCTTAGGAAAGGATAAATAGTTTCTTCATATAAGCTTTCTTCTTCCTAACAGTCATGGGTGAACAAATAAAGAAAATGATAATGGGAACTGCAAAGAAGGCAAATTGTTTAGAGCCTTTCAGAGGTTTTGTGTGATTTGTTTTGTTTTTATGAGGTAATATGGTACCTCATAAAGAGGATCAAGCTGGAGAAAATGCAAGAAAGAGTTGAGTAAAGCCGGCAAGTTTCTCAAATTGAAAATGATACATTCACTGGATATATAAAAAGATTGCCTTTTTTCCCCAATGATTTCAACAGAGACATCCATACATGGAGAGATTAGGGAAGTTTCACAATGTTTAAGTCTTATTCACTTTTACAAGTGCACTCTAGATTTTAGGAGCATAAACTCTGTTCTAGGTTCAAATTCTAACTCCACAACAGACTAGTTCTATGACCCTTGGGCAATTTACTTAATTTTCTTAATGGATGTAAGTATTAAATCAGGGACTGCCTGTAACATTCCTACTACAGCATCTGGCATATAGAAACCATGTAAGAAATTGCCCAACTATAACTAAAGATAGTACTACTACTACTAATATTTTTATTGTTATTTTTGGTGGTGATGTTGGCTCAATATTTAACCACTTCCAAGTCTTTGCACATGTGCCATTTCTCAGTGAGAATGTTACTTACATTTATAAACCCAGTCTCTTTCCAACTCTTTCCTTGGTCTCTTTTACTTGATATAATTTATCATCATCTGAGGTACTCTATTTTAATGCTTGCTTTTAAATTAATTAATTCATTTTCTGCCTCCCCCATTAATGTATGTTCCTTGGGAGAGGAATTTTGTCTGCTCTCTTAACTACATTTTCCCAGAGCTTAGTTCTAGATCCTAGATTAATGTTTGGCATTGTGTAGGTGCATAAATAGTTTTGAGTTAATTAATCAATATTATTAAACTGTTGTGGACTTGAGCCCATAGAGTTTTAGAGTCTAGAACACTCATTTTACAGATGAAAACTCAAGTTTCAGGACCCATTTGAGTAAGTGGCTTATCAAAAATCAAAATGCAATTCAGTGCCAAGGTTATAACCTGTTTCTCTTGGTCATTTTTTTTACCTAATAATCATAATGGTTATGATTTGTTGAGGATCTATCACATAACTACAACTGTAATTGATTTCTTAGATCGTGCGGGTAATTTTAATTGTTGGCAGTGATGTTAAAAGAGAAGTATCATTTTCCTCATTTTAAATATAATTTTAGAGGTTCACCTTCTGTACAGTGCCTTCTTCTTGCCTCCAATTCATTTCCTACTAACTGCCATGTTGGAATAATTACTCAGTCTTATTGGATAGCAACCCTCTTTATTTAAAAAAAAACTATCATCATTCATCACAGAGCCTGCCATTAAGTCATGTCTTCCTTTAAACTCCTATGGTTTACAATAAACAACCCAATCTTAAGGATGGCCAAAGAAGGCATTGCTACCTGTTCAGCTGCAGCAACTCTTACCTTTGAAACATCCTCCAAAATATGTTCTAGTAGATGGAGATTTCATTTTTCATTACTTCAGAGTACACAGTCATGCATGACAGTAAACATACTGACCAAAGAGCAATTCTGGCTTCTTGAGGGCTTAGAGAATCTTATTCTTTTATTAAATAAAACTCTGCTTAAAGAATGGACTGAGAATTTCTGGGTTGGCTAATAAAGCTGTATGAACTGTGCCAAATCTCCCCCTTTGGTATTACCTATAATTTATGTTCTGTCAATTACATTTCAACTAACAAAGCATTTGAATAAATATCTTCTCTACAAAAAAATTAAGAACCATTAATAAAAATACAAACTACCCTTTACTAAAAATCGACCATCCCTATTAGGCTCTTCATATGCATTATTTCTAAAAGTTGGTATAATTCCATTTCTTCATGGGAGAAGATAATGATCAGTAATTACTTATATATCCTGAGAGCTGACCATTCAGATCTGCTTTCCTGCAAACTCAGTGTTCTTTCAAATGTGCTGTATTGTCTCTCTACCAGGGCAATTAATACATTATAATTAATCATATATAGAGCATTACTGCTACTAAAACTCCAACTTATCTCCCACCTTCCACCCCCTTTACTGGATATTGGAGAAAAAAAAGATATTTGATGAATTATTTGTATCGCCATTTGCTTCTACTGATATTATGAGACTAAGAAATACTGTATTCTAGCATGACACAAATCAATATACTTCTACAAAGATATATGGATGTTATATTGAACAGTATTCCCCTATGCCCATCTCTCTCTAGTAATCATAAAAATCCACATTCTGTGTGAAAGCTATGGAAGCATTATCATAAGATGTAAGTATAAAGAGCCTCAGAGAAATTCAGAGACATCCATCCGATAATCTTAAATTTCCCCTGTCTACATTTGGTATATGACATATTTAATACACTATAGATATTATACATAATATATTCTATGTTAAATGAATACAGACATATTCAGCCCAGGATATATCCCCAGTCACTGAAAGCAATTAAAATAAATATCTAGTTATTCCAATACTTTTGCTCCACTAATATTGCTTACAGTAATGTGTACCTGTGTCAACATGAATATGTGTGTTAAACATTCATATTATATGAATCTTAAAAATTGGAAACAAGAGAAATCTCAGCTACACTATTGCTAACATTCTAAGATATAAATAAAGGTAAATAATCATCTATCTAATATTAATTGGATGTGGAAATGTGTGACATTACAGAATTTGGGGGTAGTGTATTCCTCAGCAATACCAGGAAACTAGCCAAGGAGTACTGAAGACAGGTCTCTGCTCCTTAATCAGGGTGAATATATATCTATATATTTAATTCAATTTTATTGAGATACACTCACACACCATATAATCCATCCAAAGTATACAACCAGTGGCATACAGTATCATCATATAGTTGTGCATTCATTGCCACAGTCAATTTTCAAGCATTTTCATTACTCCAAAATAAAGACAAAAATGTATAAAAAATTAAAAAGAAATAATAAAGAACACCCAAACCATCCCATATCCCTTATCCCCCTTATTATTTATATATACATTTTTGTCATTATTTTATTGCTCATCTGCCCATACATTGTTAAATGGAGTGTCAGTGACTTTTTTCACATGATCACATGATAAAAGCTATACTATTATACAATTATCATCAAGAATCAAGTCTACTGGATTACTGTTCAACAGATTCAAGTATTTCCTTCTAGCTATTCTACACTAGAAACTAAAAAGGAATATCTATATAATACATAAGAATAAGATCCAGATTGACCTCTCAACTCTATTTGAAATCTCTCAGCCACTAAAACTTCATTTTGTTTCATTTCTTTTCCTCCTTTTGATCAAGACGGCATTCTCAATCCATGGTGCCAGGGCTAGGATCATTCTTGGGAGTTCTGTCTCTCATTACCAAGGAGACATACCCCTGGGAGTCATGTCCTATGCAGGGAGGAGGGAGGTGAGTTTATTTGCAGAGTTGACTGAGAGAAAGAGGCTACATTTGAGCAACAAAAGATGTTCTCTGTGAGTGACTCTTAGGCATAATTACAAGTAGGCTTAGCTTCTCCTTTGCAAGAATAAGTTTCTTAAGGGCAAGGCCAAAAATCAAAGGCTTGACCTACTAAATTGTGGGAATATCAGAAATTCCCCAGATGGAAAAGTTTAGTATTTCCACACTTTTATTCAGTCCTTCAAGGGAACATTGCAAATACTTTTTTTTTATTTTCTGCCCAAACTACTCTGGTATGCATCAGGGTATTATATTAACATGTACAGAATAACAGGATCTCATTCCCCATTCTAGGTTCCATGCAATTGTGCTGTTTAAATAGAACGACTTTCTGGGTTATATTAGAAAACATGCTACAGAGAATATAGATTTTGTACCAAATAAACATCTCTTAAATAACAGTCAAAACTCAGGAATAGATATGACTGTTATAAGAGCTTACAATCTATGCACCTTTACAACAGGCCTTATTGAATACTCTGCACTCCTAATCAGGGTAAATATATTTTTAAAGCAATTTTATTTATATATCCCTGAAAAAAAAGTGAACACTGACAACCGGCCTTATGACATTCTCAGAGTGGCTGTATCTCTGTATCAGAGTAACAGTTACACACACACACACACACACACACACACACACACTCCAAAACACACACACAAAGAATTGGCTAACATGGTTGTAGGAGCTGGCTAGATAAGTCTGAATCCCATAGGGTAGGCTGTGAGGCAAATCAGACTGGAAACTCTGGGCCAGTAGCTGATGCTGCAGTTCGCAGGAGGAATTTCTTCTTCCTCAGAGAAACTTCAGTTCTGCTGTCAAGGCCTTTCAACTGACTGTATCAGTACCACTCAGATCACTGAGGATAATCTCCTTTATAGAAAGTCAACTGATTGTAAGTATAAATCGTGAATATAATATACTTTCACTGTAACACCTAGATTAGTGTTTCATTGAATAATTGTATTCTAGTAACCTAACCTAGTTTACACATAACTGACCATCACAATCTCTAATAATCTGTGAAAAATACATAGGATTCTATTTTCTCCTTTAATAGGCATAGCACTGATTATGTTTCTTAACCAGTGGCAGAGCCATCTATATACTCTCTGGGACCTAGTGCTAAGTGAAAATGGTAGGTTGCCTATTAAAAAAATTACTAAGAATTCAAAGACAACAACAACAGACTATTCATCCAAGCACAGAGTCCTTGTAAGATGGGGTTCAATAAGATGCAGAGTTCACGCAACTAGGAATCCAGCTATTTCCAAGGTGCTTATCTAAATCACTTGGGTATCTTTTTCAAACTGTATATATTCTGGGACCAAACTTCATAAGTTCTTGATAAGTAGAAATTGGAAAATTATATTTTTCTAACTAATTAGTAAAATGTTAAGTCGAGCTGTATTACAGCAGGAAAACATTAAAATATGATCATAAATATCAAATTTTTTAAAAATTAGGATGAATGCTGGATAAATATTTTAAAAACATGAATTCTCAGCACTCTTGTGTAACTATATTAATGTTAGTCCAGCTTACAATATTTGCAATTATTTACCAACTTTTAAGTGTTGCCAGTTGTGAGCTGCACAATGCTACTTCACTTTTTTGTTCATGTTCACTGGTCCTGAGTGCTATCTAAAACATTTGTTACCTTCCAATGCCATGAAATTCTGAAGACTTTTATATGTACAGCCCACAAGGTCATGTGAGGTTTCTATTAAAAAAAGGAAACTAAAACAAAAACAAAAATACCATTCTCTTTCCTTACTGTATCTGACACCATTCAAAATAGATTTTTGAAAGATTGAATCAAGAATATATTTCTACAGGTAGGGCAAGATGGTGGAGTGGTGAGGTGTGGAATTTAGTCTCTCCTCTAGGGCAGTGGGTGATTAGCCAGGAGCCGTATGAAACAGCATTTTTAGGGTCTCCAGTGACCAGTCATGCATCATACACTAGTCTGGAATTGGTGGAACAGTGGAGATCACAGCAAAATCTTTAAGTGCCCCTGGCCAGGGGTCTGGTGCCCCTCCCTGCCCAGAACACATGGACTGTCTTACAGCTCACTCCACAAAGGAAAAAAAAAGTCTGCTGGGAGCAATAAGGGGGGCTCAACTCAGCCTCAACTGCAGAATCAATTAAAAAATTAACTAATTAACTTTTGGAGTTGGGGGTGTTCAGGGTTCTGGAGAAGGGCTGGGCTCCAGAAAGGGGGGCCACATAAAAGCAGGCACACATTTGGTGGCTCCAAAAAGGCTTGTTTTTTTTTTTCTACATTTTGTCCCTTTCTTTCCTTACTCTCTGACTCCTTATCTTTTACACTTCATTAGCGCCCTGGCAAGGGAGGAATTAAAGCTGTTGGAGAGTAACTATCCAGATAATAGTCTAACCTGCATATCTTTAAATACTCTGTACTGACACTGACAAAACTTGGGGGCCAGGGAAAGACCTTAAAAAGGGATTTCTTTTTTTTTTTCTTTTTCTTTTTCTTTTCTTCTTCTTCTTCTTTTTTTTTTTTTTTTTTTTTTTTTTTTTTTTTTTTTTTGATAACTATTCTAAGTAGTTCTTTACAGAAAGTCTCAGATATTTGCAACTGGCCTCTGCACACAGGCAACGAAGAACTGATAGGTCTGACAAACAAAGCAATGAACCTAGTGGAGGAGACAATTCCCTGAAGTGCAGAACTTCCCCAAGAAAAGGGGGACATGGTACAACTCAACTGGCAGCCCTCCTTCAAAGAACTCAGACACAGTGTCTGGATAACGGAAACCAGCTTCAGTCAGTCATGACCCTGACAGGGACAGAGTCAGTGGGAGAACTAAAGGCACCACACTTCTTTACACTGGTGGGGGAGCTGTGGGCTTGCAACTGCCACCTGCTGGACAGGATAGGAAAATCACAGAGACTAGAGGCCTCACAGGAAGGTCTCTTTCTTGGGGAAACTCCATATCCTCCTCCTGAGACCTGGGTCTCTCTGTACTGGGAAAACCTGACTTTGGTTGACCATATCTGCAGAAACCCCCCCTCACAAAAAGGCTACATAAAGGCAGGGCAAGAAACAGGAAAACAGGAGGTGATCAACTAAATAGAACCTAAGTTAGAGGTCTAGAATAAATTGAACTGTACACCATAGGTTAGAGAACAAAGTCAACTGACAAGAAAACCCTAGGTAAAAGAGTGAAAATCAGCTCCAGAATAAAATAATCAGGAAAATCAGATACCTAGACAGCTTAAGATAATCAGCCATACTAGGAAACATGAAAATATGGACCACCTAAAGGAACAAACTAATAGCTCAACTGAGATACAGCAGTTGAGACAACAAATTAAAGATGTTCAAACAAATATCCTAAATCAATTCAATGAACTGAAGGAAGTTATGGCAAAACAGGTGAAGAATATAAGGAAGACACTAGATGACAACAAAGAAGAATTTGTAAAATAGAAAAAACAAATGGCAGAACTTATGGGAATGAAAGGCACAATAGAAGAGATGAAAAACAATGGAGGGATACAACAGTTGATTTGAACAGGCAGAAGAAAGTATAAGTGAACTGGAAGAAAAGACATTTGAATTCATATATAAAAAAGAAGAGATAGGGAAAAGAAAGGAAAAGTATGAGCAAGGTCTTAAGGAGCTGAATGACAACATGAAGCACCTATATATGTTATGGATGATAAGGGGCAGAAAGGATAATAGAAGAAATATTCACCAAAAATTTCCCAACTTTTATGACTGACAGAAAATTACAGATTTAAGAAATGCAGCCTACCCCAAACAGAATAGATCCCAAGAGGCCTACTCCAAGACATTTACTGATCAGATTGGCAAATATCAAAGACAGAGAATTCTGAAAGCAGCAAGAGAAAAGCAATTCATCACATATAATGGAAGCTTGATAAGAGCATGCGCAGATTTCTCTGCAGAAACCATGGAGGCGAGAAGAGAGTGGTATGATATACTTAAGATACCGAAAGAGAAAAACTGCCAACCAAGAATTCTATATCTGGCAAAACTGTCCTTCAAACATGGGGAAAATATTAAAATATTTTCAGACAGACACTGAGAGAGTTTGTCAATAAGAGATAGGTGCTATAAGCAATACTAAAGGAAATGCTGCAGGCTGATAGGAAAAGACAGAGAGTGGTTTGGGAGAAGAATATAGAAATGGAGACTATCAGAATGGGTAAAAGAAGAAAGAGGAAAATTAAGATATGACATATAAAATCCAGAAGACAAAATGGTAGAAGAAAGTATAGCCCTTATAGTAATAACACTAAATGTTAATGAATTAAATTCCCTCATAAAAAGACATAGACTGGCAGATGGATTAAAAAACAGGACCCAACTCTGTTGTCCACAAGAAACTCACTTTAAACACAAGGACAAAAATAGGCTGAAAGTGAAAGCTGGAAAAAGATATTTCACACAGACAACAACCAGAAAGAAGTCGGATTAGGTATATTAATACCAGACAGATTAGACTTCAAAAGTAAAACAATTAAAAGAGACAAAGAAGGAATATATATATATATATATATATATATATATATATATATATATTCAATTCATCAAGAAAATGTAACAGTCATAAGTATTTATGCACCAAGCCAGAATGTCCCAAAATACATGAGGCAAACACTGAGAACACTGAAAGAAATATATACCTCTAAAATAATAGTTGGAGAGTTCAACACACCACTCTCATCAATGGATAGAACATCTAGTCAGAGGATAAATAAGGAAATAGAGACATTGAATTGTACAATAAATGAACTATATTTGATATTTATACAACACTACACCCCATGAGAGCAGGATACACATTTTTCTCAAGTGCTCATGAAACATTCTCTAGAATAGACAACATGTTGGGTCACAAAGTGAGTCTCATCATATTTAAAAATACTGATATTATACAAAACACTTGCTTGGATCATAATGGAATGAAGTTGGAAATAAATAACAGGCAGAAGGTTGTAAAATTCTTAAATACACAGAAGCTAAACAAAACAGTCTTAGAAAACCAGTGGGTAAAAGAAGAAATTATAAGAGAAATTAGTAAATACCTTGAGGCAAATGACAATGAAAACAAAACATATCAAAACTTATGGGGTACAACAAAGGCAGTGCTGAGAGGGAAATTTATTGCCCTAAATGTCTATATTAAAAGAGAAGAGAGAGCAAAAATTGAGGAATTAACTGTTCACCTAGAGCAACTAGAGAAAGAAGAGCAAACTCACCCCAAAGCAAACAGAAGGAAAGAAATTACAAAGATAAGAGTAGAAATAAATGAAACTGGGAACAGGAAAACAATAGAGAGAATCAACAAAACCAGAAGTTGATTCTTTGAGGAAATGAACAAAATTGGTGGACCCCTAACTAGGGTAACAAAGAGAGGGGAGAGGGAGAGAATGTGACTAAATACAATCAGAAATGGGAAAGGAGACATGACTACTGACACTGCAGAAATGAAAGAGATAATGTTATCTCTGATTAGATCATTTCCATGGAGGTTTGGCCTCACCCTCTCAGCCTGGGCCTTGATTTGTTTACTAGAGCCCTATAAAAAAGCTCAGACAGAAGAAACTTGCTTCTGCAACTTAGAGAGACATTTTGAAGATGGCTATTGAAAGCTGACACTGACATTTTGGAGAATACCATTTTGAAATGCAACTTGAGAACAAGCAGATGCCAGCCATGTGCATTCCCAGCTAGCAGGGTTTTCCAGAAGTCAATAGCCTTTCTCCAATGGAGGTACCCTATTATTGATGCCTTCCCTTGGACACTTTATGGCCCTAAGTTAGTAACCTGGTAACCAAATAAATCCCCTTTATAAAAGCCAATCCATATCTGATATTTTGCAAAATGGCAGTATTAGCAAACTGGAACAAGCCTAAACAACCAACATTGACTAGAGAAGAAATAGATGACCTCAACAAACCAATCACAAGTAAAGAGATTGACTCAATCATCAAAAGGCTCCCAAAAAAGAAAAGCCCAGGACCAGATGGCTTCAAGTGAATTCTACCAGGCATTCAAGAAAGAATTGGTACCAATCCTGCTCAAACTCTTCAAAAAAATTGAAGAGGAGGGAAAGCTACTTAACTCATTATATGAAGCCAACATCACACTAATACCAAAGTCAGACAAAGATAGTATAAAAAAAGAAAATTATAGACAATCAATGAATATTGATGCAAAAATCCTCAACAAAATACTCACAAATTGAATCCAGCAGCACATTGAAAGAACTATACACCATGACCAGATGGGATTTATTCCAGGTATGCAAGGCTGGTTCCATACAAGAAAATCAATTAATGTAATGCACCACATCAATAAATCAAAGCCAAAGAACCACATAATCATCTTGATCAATGCAGAAAAGGCATTTGACAAAATTCAATATTCCTTTTGTTGAAAACACTTCATAGCACAGGAATTGAAGGGAACTTTCTCAATATGATAAAGGCAATATATGAAAAACCCACAGCTAAAATCATACTCAATGGGGAAAGACAGGGATGCCCATTGTTGCCATTGTTATTCAACATTGTGCTGTAAGTTCTAGCTAGAGCAGTTAGGCAAGGAAAAGAAATAAAATGTATCCAAATTGGAGAGGAAGAAGTAAAACTTTCACTGTTTGCAGGCAATATGATTCTATAAGTAGAAAATCCAGAAAAATCTACAGCAAAGCTACTAGAACTAATCAATGACTACAGCAAAGTGGCAGGCTACAAGATCAACATGCAAAAATTTGTAGTGTTCCTATACACAAGTAATGTTTAACAAGAGGAGGAATTCAAGAAAAAAAAATTCTATTTACAATAGCAACCAAAAGAATCAAGTGTTTAGGAATAAACTTAACCAAGGCCACAAAGACTAAAAGAAACTGCTATTGGAAATCAAACAGGAATTTTAAAAATGGAAGAATATACCATGTTCATGGATTGGAAGACTAAATATAGTTAAGATGTCAATTCTACCTAAACTGATTTATAGATTCAATGCAATACCAATTAAAATCCCAACAACTTACTTGGAAGAAATAGAAAAACTAATAACCAAATTTATTTGGAAGGGCAAGGTGCCCCAAATAGCTAAAAATATCTTGAGAAAGAGGAACAAAGTGGGAGGTCTCACACTACCTGACTTTGAAGCATATTACAAAGCTTCAAAAACAGCATGGTACTGGCATAAGGACAGAGATACCGACCAAGGGAATCAAATTGAGTGTTCAGAAATAGACCCTTTCATCTATGGACAATTGATCTTTGATAAGGCAGTCAAGTCAAAGCAACTGAGACAGAGTAGCCTCTTCAATAAATAGTGTTTGGAAACTGGATATCCATTTCCAAAAGAATGAAAGAGGACTCCTATCTCACATCTTATACAAAAATTAACTCAAAATGTATCAAAGACCTAAACATTACTGCTAAGGCCATAAGACTCTTAGAAGAAAATGTAGGGCAATATCTTAAAGATCTTGTGATAGGAGGTGGTTTCCTAGACCTTATGCCCAAAGCATGAGGAACCAAAGAAGAAATAGATAAATGGGACCTTCTCAAAATCAAACACTTTGTAAATCAAAGAACTTTGTCAGAAAAGTAAAAAGGCAGCCTATGCAATGTGAGACAATATTTGGAAACCACATATCAGATAAGGGTTTAATATCCTGAATATATAAAGGAATTCTACAACTCAACAACAGAAAAACAAACAACTCAATTAAAAAATGGGCCAAAGAAATGGGCAGACACTTTTCTGAAGAGGAAATAAAATTGGCTCAAAAGCATATAAAAAAATTGCTCAACTTCACTGCCTATTAGGAAAATGCAAATCAAAACTACAATGAGATATCATTTCACACCTACCAGAATGGCCATTATCCAAAAAACAGAAAATTACAAGTGCTGGAGAGGATGTGGAGAAAGAGGCGGCACACTTATTCATTGTTGGTGGGAATGCAGAGTAGTGCAACCACTCTGGAAGGAAGTGTGGCAGTTCCACAGGAAGCTAATTATAGATTTACCATATGACCCAGCTATTCCACTGCTAGTTATATACTCAGAGGAACTTAAAGTTAAGACATGAACAGATATTTGTAAACCAGCATTATTCATGATTGTCAAGAGATGGAAACAGCTCAGATGTCCATCAATGGGTGAGTGGGTAAACAAACTGTAGAGTATACACACGTTGGAATATTACACAGCTGTAAGACAGAGCAAAGTCACAGAACATAGAATTACATGGATGAAGCTTGAGGATGTTATGTTGAGTGAAGTTAGCCAGAAACAAAAGGACAAATACTGTATGGTCTCACTAATATGAACTAACATTAATAAGCAGAATTTGAGACTTAAAAGCTGATAGTACAGGTTATCAGGATCTAGAAAGAGGACAGAAATCAGGCATTTGATGCTGAAGGACTGCAGTATGTTCATCAGGATTTATTGTATAGATCCCAAACAGATAGCATAATACTGTGTGATGGTAGCACAATATTGTAAGTACACTGAACAAAGATGTCTGTGAGTAAAGCTGAAAGAGGAGGGCTAGGGGCATGTATGACACCAGAGGTAAATACAGGCAATAAAGACTGGGACTATATAACTTAGCAAAAATCAGAGTGGTCAACAATTGTGACTAAATATACAAATATAAAAATGATTTTTACATGTGGGAGAACAAATGAATGTCAATCATGCAAAGTGTTGAAAAAGGGATGGTATTGGTGAAAAAGTATAATCAAAGCATACTGGAGTATAAGATCAACAGCAACATTGTAATATGCTTCCATTAATTGCAACAAAGGCAATATACCAAAGCTAAATGTGTATGAGCGGGGCATATAATGGAGAGATATGGGATTCCTGGTAGTGGTGGTGTTGTCTGACTTTGCCATTGTATTGTATTGTATGATACTTACTTTTTCTTTTTATTATCCTTTTCATTTTATATTTTTTATTTTTTTTTGGCAGCACAGAAATAACTTATTTTTAATAAAATACATCATTTTGTTAACATGAGCTAAACAATCTAATCCTTTTAGATATTAGGTAGTGCAGGTTAGAGGGAAATGTCTGATTCAATAAATGAGTGTTAATGAAAAACAGATTCTAATTTAAACTTTCATAGTGAAAAATCATGAATCTGGAGCCACTGTATGTCATGTAAGTCTACATTCAAACAAGATCAACCTTGAGAAAACATAAAACTTCCAAACTCAGGAAAAAACTTAATTTTAAAATGTGTAAAATTTTTACAATTTAGGAAGAACACTTGGTTCCATATAAGTTAGTTCATTTAACTAAACTTTTAAATTTGTTTCTCTTACATATAAAATTATTATATAAAGAGACAAAATGAGAAAAGGGATACATAAGGGGTATTTATAGTAAAAATTATTATTTTATATAACTTCTTAGATTACTTTCTTTTTACCTTGCACTTTATTAAAGTATTACACTCCTTGTCAATTTTTCTACTTCTCTTATATTTCTTTGTTATGCATTGCATTTTTCTTTTAAATATTAATTATACAAGTGATACATGCTGATGGTAAAATTTTTTTATAATGTCAGTGAAACAGACAGTCTGCTTTAACCTCTAATTACACTCTTCTCTCCAAAGTTAATCACCTTAACATTTTAGAATGTGCTTTTCTCTAAAAGGTTATATGCATTTTTAAACAAATATCTGTGATGTGATTGGTGAATGATTTTTTGCCATTCATTACATTTTCATGCCTCAGCATAATTTTCCAATTGCCCTAAAACATGCTGATGTGCTAGATTTTGTCTGTAAATAAATATAACTTTTCAAATATGTAGTCAATTCCCCAACTTTTATGTTGTTCTTCAAAAGCATCAACTTTCTCAAGGCAATTAATATGACATTTTGTGCCAACCAACCTGTTAATTTCAGTGTCTGGAATATAAAACGGTGGGCCTGCATGTTTAGTTGGATCATAAGAAACAACAGATGCGAGGAAGTGAAACCCTTTCTCGTTAGGGATAACACTGTATCAACATAGCATTCTTGATCACCTGGATTAATAGCAACTAAGGCTCCTCTATCCCAAATTCTGTCAAATTTGCCAATATTTACTCTGGAAAGATCAAAAATGCTGCAACAGTACAATGAAATGTTCCCCAAAGAACTCTTAAATACTTTGGCTCCAGTAATTTCAGCAAGTGGTTCTTCTGAGTAAGAAAGATTCTGCTCTGTAAAAAATTCTCAAATTCCAAGTTCACTGATCACACCAACTGCACTGCATCCCAGGTCTGCAAACCATCTCATCTCAACTACTTTTCCACAAAGAGGAAAAAATATCCTGAGTCCACTCTTGCCATTAAGAAAAGTATCCAATGCTTCTTTAATAGCTGATGTCCTTGTTCTTGATGAAATGCAATGTAGCAGCTCACCCACTTTTCTTGCCAGTCTTCCAGAGTTAGTGCTCAGTTTTTCTGTACTTCATTATCAGGGTACTCTTTAATTTCAAGTAAAGTTCTTATATCATTCATAGTTTGGTAGACACCTTTGCTTCACAAGCAGTTATCTCCAATGCCTCTTCAGTTGTCAGCTGCCTGCTGCTTAGGAATATATTTTAAAGTGTTCTATAAACTGTATGGCATTTATAAAAGTATTATTTTTAAAAATCTAGAATACATTCAATGTAGAAATGTAATATTAAATAAATATTTTATGTTTAGAAGAATCATTAGAAAATATAAAATGAGAAATAAAAAACAAAATAGAGAAATTTATTTTCTTTAAAAAAAAAAACAATTTAACTAGGACTGTAAGACAGCCATCTAACCTGAAATTTGAAAGCTGTAGGTCTGTGTATATCACTCCCCCAAAAAAAGCATATTTATACCCACCCATCTCCCAGCCCTCCCCCAATCTCTCCCCAAAAACAATCCACACTTATACTTTGTTTTATTTGGCTGGCACACTGATTTATTAAAAAAAAAAAAAAAAATCAGAATCCAAATGTTTTTTTTTTTTTTTTTCATTTTTGTTGAGATTGTTCAGATACCATACAATTATCCAAAGATCCAAAGTGTACAATCACTTGCCCCTGGGTACCCTCATACAGCTGTGCATCTATCACCACACTTAATTTTTGTTCAATTTTTAAAAACTTTTCATTACTCCAGACAAGAAATAAAATGAAAGATGAAAAAAGAAAAAAAGAAAAGGAAACTCTAATCCTCCCCTGTCCCTAACCAACCCCCCTCAATTGTTGACTCATAGTATTGGTACAGTACATTTGTTACTGTTTATGAAAAAATGTTGAAATACTGCTAACTGTAGTGTATAGTTTGCAATAGGTATATATTTCTTCCCTATATGCCCCTCTATTATTAACTTCTAATTGTATTGTCATACATTTGTTCTGGTTCATGGAAGACTTTTCTAATATTTGTACAGTTAATCATGGACATTGCCTACCATAGGATTCAGTTTTATACATTCCCATCTTTTGACCTCCAACTTTCCTTCTGGTGATATGTATGACTCTGAGCTTCCCCTTTCCACCTCATTCACACACCATTCGGCACTGTTAGTTATTCTCACATCTTGCTACCAACACCCCTGTTCATTTCCAAACATTTAAGTTCATCCTAATTCAACATTCTCCTCATATTAAACAGCCACTCCCCATTCTTAAGCCTCGTCCTATATCTTGGTACCTTATATTTCATGTCTATGAGTTTACATATTATAATTAGTTCCTATCAGTGAGACCCTGCAATATTTGTCCTTATGTGTCTGGCTTATTTCACTCAGTATATTGCCCTCGAGGTTTTGTCATCAAACCATTTTTTTTTTTTTTAATATGGTTTCGGTCACTCACCATACATTCCATCCCAAGTAAATAATTGATGGTTCTCTGCATGGTCATACATTTATGTGTTCACCAACTTCACCACTATCTATATAAGGGCATCTACATTTCTTCCACAAGGCAGGAGGGAGAATCAAAGAAGGTAGAGAGGCAAAAGAAAGAGGAAAATAAAATGACAGCTAGGAAGCAGCAAAAGGAAAAATATCTTTAAATCAAAGTAGAATAAAGAATCAGACAATACCACCAATGTCAAGTATCTAACATGCCTCCCCTATCCCCCCCTCTTATCTGCATTTACCTTGGTATATCACCTTTGTTACATTAAAGGAAGCATAATACAATGATTCTATTAGTTACAGTCTCTAGTTTATGCTGATTGCATCCCTCCCCCAATGTCTCTCCATTTTTAACACCTTGCAAGGTTGACATTTGCTTGTTCTCCCTCATAAAAGAACATATTTGTACATTTTGTCACAATTGTTGAATACTCTAGATTTCACCAAGTTACACAGTCCCAGTCTTTTATCTTTCCTCCTTTCTTGTGGTGTCTCACATGCTCCCCACCTTCCTCTCTCAACCATATTCATAGTTATCTTTGTTCAGTGTACTTACATTGTTGTGCTACCTTCTCCCAAAATTGTGTTCCAAACCACGCACTCCTGTCTTCTATCACCCTGTAGTCCTCCCTTTAATATTTCCTGTAGGGCAGGTGTCTTGTTCACAAAGTCTCTCATTGTTTGTTTGTCAGAAAATATTTTGAGCTCTCCCTCATAGTTGAAGGACAGCTTTGCTGGATATAGGGTTCTTGGTTGGTGGTTTTTCTCTTTCAGTATCTTAAATATATCACACCACTTTCTTCTTGCCTCCATGGTTTCTGCTGAGAGATCCGCACATAGTCTTATTAAGCTTCCTTTGTATGTAATGGATAGCTTTTCTCTTGCTGCTTTCAGGATTCTCTCTTTGTCTTTGACATTTGATAATCTGATTATTAAGTGTCTTGGTGTAGGCCTATTCATTTCTCTTCTGTTTGTAGTACGCTGCGCTTCTTGGATCTGTAATTTTATGACTTTCATAAGAGATGGGAAATTTTCATTAATTATTTCCTCTATTATTGCTTCTTCCCCTTTTCCCTTCTCTTCTCCTTCTGGGACACCAATGATATGTAGATTCTTGCACTTTGTTTCATCCTTGAGTTCCTGGAGACGTTGCTCATATTTTTTCATTCTTTTCTCCATCTGCTCCTTTGGGTGTAGGCTTTCAGGTGTTTTGTTCTCCAGTTCCTGAGTGTTTTCTTCTGCCTCTTGAGATCTGCTGTTGTATGTTTCCATTGTGTCTTTCATCTCTTGTGTTGTGCCTTTCATTTCCATAGATTCTACTAGTTGTTTTTTTGAACTTTTGATTTCTGCCTTATATATGCCCAGTGTTTCCTTTACAGCCTCTATCTCTTTTGCAATATCTTCTCTAAACTTTTTGAATTGATTTAGCATTAGTTGTTTAAATTCCTGTATCAGAGTTGAAGTGTACGTTTGTTCCTTTGACTGGGCCATAACTTTGTTTTTCTTAGTGTAGGTTGCAGTTTTCTGTTGTCTAGGCATGGTTTCCTTGGTTATCCAAATCAGGTTTTCCCAGACCAGAACAGGCTCAGGTCCCGGAGGGAAGAAATATTCAGTATCTGGTTTCCCTGCGGGTGTGTCTTGGAAAATTGCTCCACCCTTTGATGCCTCAGGTCACTGTGCTTTTCTGCCCAGCAGGTGATGCCTGTTAGCCTATAATCCTTGACTGGTGTGAGGAGGTATGGCCTGTTCCCCCAGGCTCTGGGGTCTGGTTGTGAATGGAAAGGGCCCCACCCCTTTCCTCCTAGAGAAGACAGACCCCCCCAGGTGGAGGTCATTAGCATTTCAGTGTTCTCTCTCTCTGCTTGTGCTGTCTCCACCCTTCTCCGAGTCACAGCCCTGGAAACTGAAAATGACTGGGGCTTTCTCCACTGAGCTGAAAAAGAAATAGATAGTCCCCTTCAGACCCAGTCCAAGGTGACCCTCCGGCTCTCCAAGGTCAGTCATCACCCAAAGCCTCTGTCTGTTTTTTGGGGATGTGAACCTGTAGTGAGCAGTTCACACTTGCTACTTAAAACCCCAGTTGGAGCTCAGCTGAGCTATATTCACTTGCTGGGAGAGAGCTTCTCTCTGGCACCACGAGGCTTTGCAGCTCGGGCTATGGGGGAGGGTGTCTCATGACTTGGATCCACTGGTTTTACTTACAGATTTTATGCTGTGTTCTCAGGCATTCCTCCCAATTCAGGTTGGTTTATGATGAGTGGATGGTCTCGTTTGTCCCCCTACAGTTATTCTGGATTATTTACTAGTTGTTTCTGGTTTTTTTGTAGTTGTTCCAAGGGGATTACTTAGCTTCCACTCCTCTCTATGCCGCCATCTTGCCCCTTCAAATCCCAAATGCTTTTAATGTTATCTAGTGTAACAAGCTCCAACATTCCCTCTGTTTTAAACACTTCCTTTACCTATCTGACACCTAAAAAAGCATTTGACATTTGAGTTTGCAAGTCTTTTCAACTGTCTTGGATGTGATAACATCCTAAATAAATTTATCCTAAATTTATCCTAAATAAATGCCATACCTTACAGTCACTAGAACAACAGATATAGTGATTTATCTTTTCCTACTGGCCTGTAGGGTACTTGAGGGCAAAATCTTTGTCTAGTACCCTTTACATTCCCCACAGTGCCTAACACTGACTAGGTCTTGCATACAGTAGGCTACCAGAATAAATTAGTAAAGGGAAGATTTTTTTCTTCATACAATCATTTCTAGGAATAGTTTTACTTCTCTAAAGTAAGTGATTTGTTTCTTCCTTGTGGATACTTCCATTCTATTAATTCCAAAATGGTGATTCAGGGGCTGACTTTAGTCTGTAGGTATGTTTACAAGGTATTGGCCCAAACAGTACTTTAAAACAGATCAGTGTCCAGTTCCTAAATATAGAGGCATTTCATATAAAAATCCATATTCATGGCTTTTCTCTCAGATTGGAACATTTGACAAGACTGGGCCTTCATTCCCAGTTGGCGAAGCTTAACTGGGGATGGGTAAAGAGTTGCTGCCCCCTTTCCCTGGGTAGGTGCTCAGAGTTCAGGTTTTCTGTGTGGCTCATTAGGTTGGACAGCATGTAAAGTGAAAATAATGCTTTCATGGTAGGTGAGAGCAACAGCTCCAGAATCAGTCTACTGGACTTCGGTTTCCATCCTGGTTCCACGATATTAATAACTATGACCTTGGGACTTGTGACTCAACTTCTCTTAGTCTCAGTTGCCTTGTCTTGGCCAGGGATCTAGTCCACCTCCATCTTGACAATGTGCCTGTCAGCTCACTCGAGCCACCTTCCACCATGGTCCCTGCCTGAGCGTCCCTACATGTCCCCCTGCTTTGGCCACCATGCATCACTCACCTTTATTATCTTTTTTATTGTTTGTTAAAAAACAAAAACCTTTTTTTGTAGCAATGAATATGTTCAAGAGTTGACTGTGGTGATAAATGCACCACTATTTGATGATACAGTGAACAATTGATTGTACACTGTGGATAACTATGTATGTGAATACATCTCTATAAAATTATAGGAAAAAATATACATAGGGATAAAAGTGCTAGAGAAAACATGGAGAGAGGATGTACCTATTTACTGTTGATGAGGAGACAGAATGGTGTAGCCTATCTGGAGGACAGAGTGGTGATTCCACAAGAAGCTAAGTATGTAGGTGCCATAAGGTCCTGTGATTATGGGTATACACTTTGAAGATCTGAGAACAGGGACTTGTAGGGACATTGGTACTCTTACATTTATGGATGCAACAGGTGGAGGTGGCCTAATGGTACATCAACTGAGAAACAGAATGGTGAGCTGTAGTGTATGCATATAATGGAATATTGAGCAACTGCGAGGAGTGAAGCTGTGAGACACACAATGAGGTGAATGGATTCTATAGACAGCATTTTGTGTAAAGTATGTCAGAAACAGAGACAAACATTATAATGCCTCACCAATATGGACTAACTAAAATGTATACACTCACATTTGAATCTTAGAGCACAGTCTATCAAGGGAACACTTATTGCAATGTTCCCTAGGTTGTAAGCTCTTACAGCAGTCACATCTATTCCTGAATTGTAATGGCTATCTCTGAATATTCAGATGCTGATCTCTTTGTGTATAACCTGATTGGTTTCTGGAACTTTGGGTATCTATGTGACACATTAAACTCAGAGCTAGAGCTTGGCAGATATGAATGTGAATATTAGTGCATACAGCAATGGTCAAAAAAGTTGAAAAAGAGTCCAGACTTCAATTAGAGATATGAATGAAACAGATGTGGTTAGGACTAGGGCAAATCAGGCCAAAGGGTAAAGGACGATGCTAACTATGTTTTAAAACTTCAAATTCAGTGTGAGACCAAGGGAAGAGATGTTTATTTGGTGCAGGAGCTATATTTTCTAAACAATTTTTGTTGTACAATCAGTTTGTTCACACACCATAATTACTTGGAAATTTAAAAAGGAAATGAGATCTGGTAGATTTGTATAGGTCAGTGTGAAATAGTGACACATCCCAGAGTAATTTGGGCAGAGAATAAAAATATATATGCAGGGCCCCCTTGAGGAGCTGTGGGAAAATGCAGAAGTGTTGGACTTCCTCACTGGGTTGTTGCTGATGTTCTCACAAACATTGAGGACTGACAGTTTGGTATTCCAAGTGCTCTATCTTGGGGTTTGCCCTTAAGAAACCCATTACTGCAAAGGAGAGGTTAAACTTGCTTATAATTGTACCTAAGCATCTCCCCTCTTTGTTGCTAAGATGTGGTCCTCTCTCTCTAGCTAAGCCAACTCAGCAGGTGAACTCGCTGCCCTCCCCTCTATGTGGGACTTGACTCCCAGGGTTGTAAATCTCTCTGGCAACAAAGGATATGACTCCCAGGCATGAATCTGGACCCACCATCGTGGAATTGAGAACATCTTCTTGACCAAAAGGGGGATGCAAAATGAAACAAAATAAAGTTTAGTGGCTGAGAGATTTTGAATGGAGTTGAGAGGTCACTCTGGTGGGCATTCTTATGCACTATTTAGGTTTTAATGTATTGGATACCCTTTTTAGGTTTTAATGTATTGGAATAGCTAGAATTAAACACCTGAAACTATCAAACTCCAACCCAGTAGTCTTGACTCTTGAAGATGATTGTATAACAATATAACTTACAAGGGGTGACAGTGTGATTGTGAAAACGTTGTGGATCACACTCCCTTTATCCAGTGTATGGATGGATGAGTAGCAAAATGGGGACAAAAACTAATGACAAATAGGGTGGGATTGGGGGGGGAGATGATTTGGGTGTTCTTTTTTCCTTCTGTTTTTTATTCTTAATTTTATTCTTTCTGATGTAAGGAAAATGTTCAAAAATAAATTGGGGTGATGAATGCACAACTATATGATGGTGCTGTGAACAGTTGATTATACATCATGGATGACTGTATGGTATACGAATATATCTCAGTAAAACTGAATATTTTTTTTAAAAAGCTCAGCACCAAGGATTCCCCCTGTTAGTGTCCTGTTGCCAGAATGGAGGCTTCCTGGGGGCATGGACAGCCTTTTTCAAAACCCAGGGCTCATGGTCTCTCCAGCAGGTGGTGGCATGTTGGATCCAGCTGGTGCAGATTGCTAAATTTTCAGAAACTTTGCCAGCCAGTTGTTAAACATGACCACTAATAAAAAGTAAATTATATATGTATAAAAAAAAAAACACATTTCTATTTTCCCTCACACACCAAATTCTTAAAATGACCATGCATGAATGTATGAGAGTAAAAGAGTATCCAAAAGGTGAGAAAGAGAATGAGATATCTCACCACTGTTGCTGCTGGAGTAGGGATATAGGATTATGGTTTTCAACAAGCCCACTCTAAAACAGGATCTGAAAGAGGGGTATTCTTCCATTTGAGCACTTCTTCTTCTGGTGTTCAGGTTCTACTCTTTCTTTCAGGAATTTTATTTTGTACTATGGGGCATTCCGAAGGAAAGAACCTTTACTTAGGCACTGGCAACTCTCCCTCTTGTTAGGCAACCCACAGGCAGCTCTCAAATGATAGGCCTGCACCATGGTAGGGATTAGGAGAGTCTTAGTATATTGATCTCCATCATGAGTTGACTCTAATATTAATAGTCTGTGGGCACTGGCTCTCAACACTGTTGATGGGTATTCTGTGCTCCAGCAGACCCTAGACAGATAGTCCATGTGTCCCTGTTCTCTACTCTGTTCTCTACTCAGGGCTCTTCTGGGCCAAGGGAAGCCCACTCCCCCTCCTACTGCGTGGCCCATTAATGACCACCTCTGCCAACATGGTTACCCTTGATCATATTTGCAAGCATGGACACTTCTGTTCTTAATATAGCTCAATGTATCTTAACATGTTTTCTCCCTGCATCTTTCAGGATTTTGCCTTTTGATTTTCTAAGACTCTTTCTTCCATTCAAAATAGACAAGGGCAGGGCAACTTATTGGTTCAAAACATCTAAGGAAAACTCGGTCCAATCATTAGCTGACCACTAGGATAACAAAGCAGTGAATGTAGTGGTCACACATGACAAGCAATACATATGTTATAGAAGTAGTACAGAAAAGTCATTAAGCAAACAACAGTGACAGGCAGGAACAACAAACACTGGGGAGGAGAAGGAATCTGATTTCCAGAGGTGCCACATTATATTGTTTAAAATGTCCAGCTTTCAACAAAAAGTTAGTATTTATGAAAGTAAAAAGGAATGTATGATTCATACACAAGAAAATAAGCACTTAACAGGAAGTTTTCCTGAGGAAACCCATATGCTTATTTGCCATCCATATATCTTCCTCCTTGGGTGAAGAGCATGTTCTGATCTTTTGCCCATTTGGTTAATGGATTATTTGGGGTTTTTGTTTGTTTGTTTGTTTTATTGATAAGTCTTAGTTCTTTGTATATTTTGGTACAATTCATTTATCAGATTTTTTTTTTTGTATAAATGATCCCTTTTATTGCAAGTAATGTGTGACACTGACCTGGCTTTGCACAGAAAGACTTTGGTCAAGATATAGTCAAATAAATATGGCTGCAGGTTCTCCTGCATGATTCACAATTCAGACACAGACACAGAGCTGGGGTCAGGGACTCTCCCAGCCCTACTGTCTCTGTGCTGGGTTGGCCAAGGCACACACACTTCATGGAGTGATGGTAAAATGGCAGCATGGTCTCTTCCCACAGCAAGCCTAGAGCTGCTAGGAAATTGTCTTTCTGAGCCTTTGGGTCTAGGCCATCCTAAGGTCTCACAACTTTTCATTTGGATTATTTAATAAAAAATGATAAATTAAAATTTTCACAGTCTGGTACTGAGGATGCTGAACTAGCATGTCCATAGTTTTTTGGCATAAAAAATAAGGTTATTTTTGGAGTGAAGTTTTTGTTGACTTGTTTTCAAATTCATTTTTAAAACACATTCCCTGTGAGGTAAGACCCCAGGGGTTTGGGGCTCTGTGAGAGCCTGTACCTGTGACATGTAGAGTTGTCTCATCTTGTCAGCACTGACACCACTCTCTGTTTCCTCTTGGGAACAGGTACACAGTTGGGTGTGCAGACCAAGAAGCATGCTACAGCCATCAGGAGGGCTTGTGGCAAGGCCAAGCTGCTTGCACAGAAGCCTTCATTGAGAAGGGCTAGTCCCTACCCTGGGCAAGGGTGAGGTGAAGACAGTAGCATTTGCTCACCGTCTTCAGAGGGCAATGCTGGGGGTGACTGACAGAGGCCCCTAGGGGAAAGGAGAGTGGAAACAGAAGGGTCCAGGCCCAGGTGGCCCATGCAAATGCACTTCTGCAAAACCAGCTGCTTTTGTTTTCTCCTCTCTTTCTTGAAGTGTCCATCATAAAATGCATTTGTTTGAAAATGCATTCAAAACTACATTCATAAAAGTGCATCATCATCATCCAATGAAGGTTTTGGCTTATTTGGTTCCCATGGGAAGTGGGTCTGGTTGGCAATGAGCTGCCCGGCATCAATACTCAGCTCCCTGGAGATGCCCATCCCTGGGCACTGGCTTTTTTTTTTTTTCTCTTTTATGATAATTTCCCAGGACACAGTGTTGAGAAGCAGGAGCTTTAGCAATGGGTGTATTTTGGAGGGGAGGGGCCAGAAGAAAGGACCAGACCCCAGGCTGAAGTAAATACAGCCAACTCTAAGCATCTTGGATATACTGTATCCCCAATTCCTGTTGCCATCCTTCCTCCAGGGGAGAGGCAAGAAGATAAAGAGTCCGAGACCTCAAAGGGATGAGCAAGGCTGGGCTGAGCTGGTGGTTTTGGACACAGTTGATAGCAGCACTCAGGTTTTCCCTTCTACTGAATGGAGAGTGCTCTGGCCCAGTGGGTAACAACTCACAGATAGCCTGACAGAGTGACCCTGGCTATCCTAACTGCCCATTCAAGAATCAGAGCAGCCAACCAGCTCAGACACCCTCATCATGTCATCCATCTTCCTTTCTGCCCCAGAAGGGGAACAGATAGATGCCAGGCCAGGATCACAAGGCCATTACCTTCAACTCTTTCCAATCCAGCCCAAGACCCAAGACCACAGAAGGGGTACTCAGAGCCCAGAGGGCACACAAAGTTAAAGTCTCCAGTTGAGAAGCTGGGTACAGCATAAGAGTGACTCCAACCTGTAAGACAGAGAAAACTGCATTGACAAAACTATGTCTCCCCACTCAGTGGGGCAATTCCAAATTTCATGCCCCTCCTGGGGGTAGGGAGAGAGGACAGGTATGAGGGCAGGCAGGACAGGCTCCTCCTTCCCTGAATAAGGCAGCATAACTTTGCTTCATTCATCTTTGGTGGTGGATAAGGGCTGGCAATGCTAACCTGGGGGTCTAGAGGGAAGGAAGACTCGGCCTCTGCCCTCCATTGGATGGGGTGATGCTGGGCTTTACCTCCATCTTGAGTGGGATCATCCAGCCCAGGGTTGCCCATGGTGGTCTGCAGACAATGGGAGGTGAAACAAAATAACAGTCCTAATGAAAATAACACTATTCACACCTTGTACCAGTCCTGCACTCCCAGATCCTATGGGTCTTTGTAATGTTTGCAGTGTCAGGACACAATCCTGAGGGGGGTCCATGGCCACCTCGCATGCTGTTCCTAGTTCTAACCCCTCTACACTGAGCTTAGGACACTGGAGCCCTCTGGTCTAGCAGGATGAGAGCTCCCAGTCCATAAGGCTGCAGTACTCCCATTCTGGCTCTGTGCCCCTGTGGCAGAAGGGGAACAGATACATTGGTTGGACTGTAGCTCTAGGGTCCACAGCCTTGCCTGGGTTAAACACCAACTTTGCTGAGCCCCCAGCCGTCCCTTGCCCTTGAAGTAGGAGGGGGGCAGTTCTTTGCTCTTGCAGCAAGGGGTAGCAGCGAGGCCTTGAGTGCTCACTACAGAAGCTGTGCCAAGTGGTGTGTGAGCAATCCCTCACCAGAAAGTCTCTGGTGGACCTCCACAAAAAGTCTCTGACCTGGTTCAGAGATTTGGGAGGGCAGCTGAGTACTGGTGAGCTGTATGGCAATCTTGAAAATGGCGGTCATGACTTCATATTCTGCCCAAAGTGGTTTCTCCATCAGAATTTCTACCACAGTATGCAGCCCAGGCAACAGAGGTCTGCCTTCCTTCCGTAGCCCTCCCTGCTGATCACCTCAGGGCTCATCCAGTATGGCATGCCTGTGACTGAGCCCATGACTCTTCCAGACTTACAGTCTGTCTGCAAGAGCTTGCTGGCCCAGTGCCCCACAGCTTCTCATTCCCAGCAGAATCTCAGAGAATGTTGGCTCCCTTGTTGTCCTGGTGAAAAATCACATTGCTGTGCAGGCAGGACAAGCCCTCCAGGATCTGCTGGGTGTATTTCATGTCACAGTCTCTGTCAGAGCTCCACAGATCTTCACTGAGACCCTCGCCATGCACTCTGTGAAGATGGTCAGAGTCATCTCAGCACAATCTCAGACAGCCACAGTACTGCACCATGTGCTCATGTTGCAAGTTCTTCAGGCAACTGGGTTTTGCATTCCCAAGCGTCCACATCCTTGCTTATCTCAGTACTCTCTGGGTCAAATTGGACCTGCTTAGAAGCAAGTTCACATCCCATATCCACATCATAGCATAAATAGGCCTCGCCGAAGGCACCCTGGACTAGGAGCTTCCCCAGCACCAACTGATGGGGGCACCAGAAGAAAGCACATTCCTTTCCTGCACTGAGAAGAAGTTCTCACTCTCCACACTCAGGCAGTGCTGGTAGGTTCAAATTATTGCACAGCCAGACCCAAATTCCTGTTATTGGAGCTCAGGGAGTGGTTGAAGGGTAACAGGGTAAATAAGTTGCCTTCATGACACCGTATCGTAGAAATGTCCTTCTGCCATTGTGTAGTCCTTGTGATACACAGACACTTGGTAGCCCCAGGGTGGGGGTAGTGGGGTAGGTTCTGCCTTTGACTCCTTTGTCATAGAGCTGAGTTTTCTGATCTGAGTACTCCTACCTGTTTTTTGGGAGGCTCTGGGCTGGGGACATTTGTGATTTCTGGGTGAATGGGCTGTCTGCCGACTTGTCCAAGGCTTGGCAGTTTCCTGTCAGAAATTTTCAGCACAGCTCAGGGGAGCTGGTCTGTGGGATTAACTCCTCCTCGCTGTTGATGCTGGTATAGGACCCCTGCCCAGTAATGTGCTGCTGCCACTCAGGCACAGAGCCAGAGGGAGACCAGCTTCAGCAGGCTGCTGGGAGCTGACAGAGAGGTGCCTGCTTCTGGACTCAAGGGGCTGGTAGATGGTAGAACAGGACACCTGCTGACTGGGGCGCCTTGATCTGCACCTGCCTGGCCACCCCAGAGTGGAGAGAGGAGCTGGTACAGTTTCCGTCCTGGGTCTTTTCATGCTTGAGCTTCTGTTCAAAATGTCGATCGCTTTATGAAGATCACCTTGGTTTTTCAGCAGGATGGAGAGATCATTGTTCATGCCCAAATACCGTTGTCACCTAGTGCTCCACATCTTCATACCTCACAGGCCGGCAGAAAGGTATAATTCACCTCTACATTGTGCTCAAACTTGATCCTGACATCACTTCGGCCTATTTGGGTGACCTGTGTCCTTGACCTCCATGATCTCATATCCAGGCAGCTGGTTTATCTGGAGGGTAACCAGATCCTTTATGATTGAGTTCAATGAGCCCTGTTCTCCATGGGGGCAATGATGGCAGCACAGCTAGGGCCCAGGACTGTCATCTCGGCAGCCAGGACCAGGGGTCAGGCTGTAGGGATTGCAGTGGGCCTAGCTCTGCACTGGGGACACAGGCTGTGCTCTGGCTTCCTGCCGCCTTCCCCAGGCTCTGGCTCTGACTCCATCTGCAGCCGGGCACTGTGGCATGGGCAGGGTGGCCGCTGTGTCTCGGTGCTCAGCAGTTAGACCCACCTGCTTGCCAGTCCCTCAGGCTCCGCAGTTGCTCTGAACAGCCACCAGATATGTTTATTTCTTTGTTTTAATATTTTCTCACATTTGGTGATTTCCTTTTTATACTCTTAGCTGTGTTTTCACAGAGCAAAAGCTGTTTGTTTTTAATTTATAATAGAATCCATATTACCATTTATTTTTTTCTTTTATGGAACATGTTTTGCTGCTGTATCTAAAAGCCATTGTCAAACTCAAGATCCACTAAATATTCTCCTATTTTATCTTCCAGGAGACAGCACCATGTGCCCTGCCATGCGGCAGAGGAGCCAAGTTTCCCTTACTTTCCTGAAGAAATCATTGCCTACACAATGCCTTGATTTGGACGTTTTCATGGCCTAGAAACTGTAAGCTAATAAATTCCCATTGTTTAAGCCAACTGATGTCATGGCATTTCTGGAGCTGCCTAGGAAGCTAAAACAATCAGCAATGATTTAAGCATCAATATTTAAACTAAAACAATAATTCAAATGTCCCTTTAAGCACCCATGATGCTTTGGTTTAATTTAAAAAAAAAAAAAAAATAGTGACATCTTTCTAAGAGACACAAAATCAATATTTTCCAGAAAGTTTGTAAATAAAAGGTTGGGAAGAAAAAAGGATACTACATAATGCATAAAGCAATATAAAGAGAGAAAGGCTATCAGTATTGATATAAAATGAGTAAAATTCAGGATAACAAGCATTAAAAGGGGGAAAAGATGGTTTAAAGCCTTGACACTGAAGGTTTTACAAGAAAGAGCAGCAGTAGCAGTACCTGGATGCATGTTAAATGCAGAATCCCAGGCCTCATCCCAGACCCATTGAGAATCTGCATTTTAACAGATTCCCAGATGATTTGATACATATTAAAATTTGAAAGGCACTGGTAGATGATAGTATATTTATATCCATACTATGTACTTGATTATGTTCTCTTAATTTATAAAGCAACAACTGATAAATGGGTAAAGAGAAATTCAAAAATCCCAAATCATAGAGAAAACATTAATATTTAGCTTTTGAAATTTAGTAGACTGACAAGCAAAATTCTATGGAATTTGACTTAAATGTGTGCAATCATATGACAATTTACTAGGCTTTAGAGAAAGTACCAACACATTTTTCTAAAGAAGATATCTTAAAGCCCACATATTCTGTTCATAACGAAAGATATCAGACATTGACACCCACAATAAAGACAAAATAAGTTGATTATTGACTTGGATATTGAAAGCAATTTTGAAAAAATCAGCCATTGGACTAAAGAAGAAAACCAAACTGAAATCACACATTAGATAGGAGTGAATAAAATAAGAGTACACTATATCAAACTCTGTGGGGTAAATACAAAGCAAGAATGAATGAAATTTTATAAAGGAAAACAATATATTAGAGAAACAGAAATAAAAGAAAAAATAATAATCAAATTGTTCTAGTTTGCTAATGCTGCCAGAATGCAAAACACCAGATATGGATTGGCTTTTATAAAAGGGGGTTTATTTGGTTACACAATTACAGTCTTAAAGCCATAAGGTATCCAAGGTAACACATCAGCAATCAGGTATCTTCACTGGAGGATGGCCAGTGGTGTCCAGAAAACCTCTGTTAGTTGGGAAGGCACACAGCTGGTGTCTGCTCCAAAGTTCTGGTTTCAAAATGGCTTTCTCCCAGGATGTTCCTCTCTAAACTGCAGTTCCTCAAAAATGTCACTCTTAGTTGCTCTTGGGGTGTTTGTCCTCTCTTAGCTTCTCCCAGAGCAAGAGTCTGCTTTCAATGGCCATCTTCAAACTGTCTCTCATTTGCAGCTATTCTCTCAGCTTCTGTGCATTCTTCAAAGTGTCCCCCTTAGCTGTAGCTCCTCTTCAAAATGTCACTCCCACCTGCACTGAATTACTTCTATTTGTCAGCTGATTTATATGGCTCCAGTGATTTAATTTAGACCCACCCTGAGTGGGTGGTATAACACCTCCATGGAAATTATCCAATCAGAGTCATCACCTACAGTTGTGTGGGGCAAATCTCCATGGAAACACTCAAAGAATTGCAATCTAATTAACACTGATACGTCTGAGCCCACACAAGATTACATCAAAGAACATGGCTTTTTCTAGGGGACATAATATATACAAACTTGTACATC
Organism: Choloepus didactylus; assembly: GCF_015220235.1. NCBI lineage: Eukaryota > Metazoa > Chordata > Mammalia > Pilosa > Megalonychidae > Choloepus > Choloepus didactylus. The sequence goes on from NC_051310.1 coordinate 176,508,487, forward strand.
AAATAAACCCAAAATAGTGTAATACAGGAAAGTAATAAAAAAGAAAATATTAATAAAATAAATTAAAAGTAGCAGAAACATTTGATAATCTAATTCTGCTTCTCTGAAGATATCAAATTTTTTTAGCAAATGTGAGAATTCTGAAGAAGTTAAGGGAGGAGCTTTAAAAGCATAATTTTATGAGAATAAATTCAAAATCTAAAGGACACAGGTTATTTTCTAGAAATACATAAACTACTAAAATTTCACTCAGGAAGAAATATTCAATATACCAATAAGCTACAAGAGAAATTGAAAATTTAAACAAGTTCTTTCATTGAAATCTTTAAAATATAAGACAATTTCATGCATGAGTTCTAACGAATAGTTAAGGAACACATAATTTCCATCTTAACGAAGCTGTTCAGTAACATAGAATAAATTTTTCTCTGGGTGATTGTTATCAATTTGATTCAACATTTGTAGCATGTTCTATATACTTTCATCACCTTATTCTTTTAACTAACAGTATATCGTAGGAATAACTCCATCCATGTTATAGGCTTCATGGAGATTTTCCTTCGGGTGTGTGGGTGTTTGTATTTGTGTGTTTATTTGCATGTACGTGATTGCAAGATAAATTTATCTTGTTTTTGGGTGCTACAGAATACATAAAATAGTTCTCAATTTGGGGGTCAGGATTAGGGTGAGTTTAGCATTAAAATCAATAATTCAAGGTTCATTTAATTCAGTTTGTGTTCAATTCTAATACTTTCTTTTTAATTTTTTGATTTAATATTGTTTTTAAACATATTCAATGTTTATATGGTGAAAAATTCAAAACTATACAGAACCTGTATTCAGAGAAGTGCCTCCCATCTCTTTTCCCTCCAACCTATTTCCACCCATTCCCCACAGGTAACCAATCTCTTTAGATACTAATTTCTCCCTCTTGTGTCAGAGAGAGTTCACCCAGCACTTTATTGAACACAATAGCATTTGATACACAGACAATGTTAATTAGGAAACTGAAAGTGTAGCAAAGACATAGTTAATGAAGGAAAGAACTAGTATCCTAACTCTGAGGGTGGAATTACTAAAATTTGGAAGTGCCCACATTGCTGAGGCCCAGACTTCTGAACAGGAGGTGCTGATTGCTTGATACTGATGTCTCTGGGTGTGGAGGAAGATTATCCTGAGGCCCAGATCTCCGGAGTAGGGATGCTGAGTAGATGGTGGTGTTTTCTCTTCATAAAGAGAGGCTACATGATGAAGCTGGTTCTACAAGGATAGGGAAAATGGCAGAATGTATTTAGCTGAGGCTACAGGAAGGATCTGCTGCAGCATTTCTGGGCTGACACTCATTGAAACCTCTAGCCAAATGAAAACCCTCAGAAAGCCTACAGGAAACAGACCAGAAAGACTAAACCCCTTCTTCTGCCTCCTACCTCCCAATCTCTCTCTATCATGTCCTATTGGAAGAATCTACCATAGAACCAATAGGCAAAGGAAAAAGGTGATTTGGTGAGAGTCATTTCTAGCACCCCAAATCAGAGCACAGAATCCTGGATTCAGACTGAGAGAGAATATCTTAATTCACACCTCTGTTTTTTGCTTCAAAAATAGAAAATATTTGTATATTATCATTCTTTTTCTTTCTTAGACAAAAATAGCACTTCTATACACTTTCATCACCTTGTTCTTTTAACTAACAGTATATCTTGGAAATCATTCCATCCAAGTTATAGGCTTCATGGAGATACGCCTTTTGGTGTGCGGGTGTTTGTATTTGTGTGTTTATTTGCATGCACGTGATTGCAGGATAAATTTATCTTGTTTTGGGGTGCTACAGAATATATAAATAGTTCTCATTTTGGGGGTGAGGATTAGGTTGAGTTTAACATTAATATCAGTATTTTAGTGCTAAAATTTTTGGTTATAAATGCAGTCATTAAAGATATTAAAATGATTTGATGCAATACAAATCCATGATATGAGCTGAATTTATTTATGATTTTCCATTTATAACAGTATGAATTTGTCAACTCTTCTTTCTTTCTACTCCTTGGTAAATTTTCCCTACATTATTAAGGGCTACTTGCTTTTATCAACAAATGACACACCATCTCAGAAAATATATTTTCTTTATATAACCAAGTTTTTTCTCTCAGCTATATTATTCCCACTTGTGTTTAGCCAATATGTAGTAATTCCAATTTAAAATTAGCAAGGTCCATCCCCATCATCTGTTTTTAATTTAAACCAAAATTTAGCAAAGGAATTGTCTCTGCTCATGGTCTCCATATACTCAATTCTCTCTTAAACTCATTCAACCTTACTTCTGTTTCAATCATTCTAATGAATCTGGTCTTAACAGAAAACTAATTATCATGTTGGAAATTCCAAAGGTCACTTTTAAGTTTTGTTTAAAGTTATTTAGTATTTCTGCCTAATTTACCTGTTTGTTTGTTTTTTCTTTCAATAAACCATGTGTCCTTCTTTTAAAAAAAAACTCACCATTTCAGTGACACCAAAGTTTTCTGGGATTCACTGTATTATCAGTCTGCTGGATTATTGCCTCTGCTCATAATCTAAAAGTAAGAGTTCCTTAGGACTTTATCCTAGACCTTAATGTCCTTTACATCTCCAATTAACTAGGTGACTCATCCCATTTCTCTGCTTTAAACCCATTTATGTGCTAATGAATAATAAACTTATATCTCTAGGAGAGATCTCTCCATCAAATTTTAGACTCACATAACTGTTCAGTTGATACTTCTCCTTAGATATCAATTGTCATCTCAAAATAAGCATTTTTAAAACTGAAATTCTGTGCAACATCACCAAACTGTTCTCTTTCACCTTCCTTAGCTTAGAAAATAATGCCTCATCTACCACTGAGCTAGATAAAAATATCAACACTAGCTCTTTTCTTTCCTTTATATCCCTCACACGTAATCCAGTAACAAGTTGCATTCATTTCACTCCTAAAATTTGTCCAGGATTTGTCAATTTCTTATTATCAGGCTAGAAACCTAGATATCAAAATTAGCTCCTTTCTGTAGATTCCTCAGAATAGAAACAATGCTAATAAAAGTAATTGTACTTACACTTTTCTATTTTTTATTTATTTCATTGTCTGGGGTTCCCTGGAAAATGTTGAATAGTAGTTATTGTGAGTCGATATCCTTGAATAGCTCCTGATCTTCAGTGGATATTATTTAATAATTTACCACCTCAAAGGAATTTGTCAAAAAGTTGAAGACGCAGCCAACTCAATGGGAAAAAAATATTTGGAAACCATGTATCTGACAAAAGACTAATATCTTGCATATATAAAGAAATCCTACAACTCAATGACAAAAGTACAAACAGCCAAATTATAAAATGGGCAAAATATATGAAAAAGCATTTCTCTGAAGAGGAAATGCAAATGGCCAAAAAACACATGAAAAAATGTTCTGTTTCACTAGCTATTAGGGAGATGCAAATTAAGACCACAATGAGATATCATCTCACACCAATTAGAATGGTCGCCATTAGACAAACAGGAAACTACAAATGCTGGAGAGGATGTGGAGAAATTGGAACTCTTCTTCATCGCTGGTGGGACTGTATAATGGTTCAGCCACTCTGAAAGACAGTCTGGCAGTTCCTTAGAAAACTAGATATTGACTTACCCTTTGATCCAGCAGTTTCACTTCTTGGTATATACCTGGAAGATCTGACAGTAGTGACACGAACAGATATTTGTACACCAATGTTCATAGCAGCATTATTCACAATTGCCAAGAGATAGAAACAATCCAAAAGTCCTTCAACAGATGAGTGGATAAACAAAATGTGGTATATACACATGGTGGAATACTATGTGGCAGTAAGAAGGAACGAGGTCATGAAACATATGACAACATGGATGAACCTTGAAGACCTAATGCTGAATGAAATAAGCCAGGCACAAAAAGAGAGAGATTGCATGTTACCGCTAATGTGTACTCTGTGAAAAATGTAAAATAAATATATTGCAGAATGTAGGGGACCTAGTGATAGCAAATAGTGAATGGGGAATGATAATCTAATAAGAACAGATAAGTTACAGAGGGTAATCTTAATGTTAGGGGAATTCTCAGGAATGACTATGATTTGTCAATTTGGGGGGGTATGGTAGGAACATAGAAGCAATGTAGTTATTTTAGGTTATTTGTTTTTCTCATTTCTCTGGTTATGGTTTATAAATTTCCTTGGGGTAGGGTAGGATCATGTTGGAAGCAAAGTAGTTATTTTAGGTTATTTGTTTTTCTTATTTCTTTGTTTTGGTTTTGCTTGAAATGCAGTTTTTTATTGTTTGTTTCTTTTTTGTTTGATAAAAAACAATAATGATAACTGTATTTTTCATTAATGCCTATTATCACATTAAGTATTACATTATCTTCATTGATTAGTTTTCACTTTTTTATCATAAATACCCATTGGATTTTTTAGACTATTTTTCAGAACAGTTTTAGATTTCCAGAATCATTGAGAAAATAATGTAGAGAGTTCCCAATATACCTCTCAGCCAGTTTTCCCTATTATGCTCATATTATATTTGCATTGTATATTCATTACAATTAATGACCCAATGTTGATGCACTATTGCTAATGAAATTCCATACTTTATTTGGATTTCCTTTGTTTTACCTACTGTCCTTTTTTTGTTCCACTATCCCACCCAGGACACCATATTGCATTTATTTGTCATGTCTCCTTAGGCTTTTCTTCATTGTGATGGTTTCTCAACCATCTTGATTGTCTTGTTTTCTATTGCCTTCATAATTTTTAGGAGTATGGTCAGGCAATTTGTAGATTATTCCTAGACTGGGATTAATCTGATGTTTTCCTCATGATTTTGAGGGGAAGACCACTGTTTTAGTTTCCTAGACTGCTTAAGGCAGATAAAATGAAATGGATTGGCTTACACAATGGGAATTTATTAGCATATATTTTGAAACCATGAAAATATCCAAATCAAGGTGTCATCAAGGCAGTGCATTCTGCTGATGATCCTTGGCTTCTCTGTCATGTGCCCATAGAGGTATCTGCTGGTCTCTCCTTCTTTTTTGGGTTTCATTGCTTTCAACGTCTTGCTTTGGTGTCTTTCTCCCTCTCTGAATTCATTCTGCTTATATAGAACTCCAGTAATAGGATTAAGAACCATCTTGAGTTAAGTCACACCATAACTAAAGTAGCCTCATCAAAATGTCCTACTTACAATGGGCTTATATCCAAAAGAATGGATTCAATTTAATAACCTGTTTTTCTGGGGTCCATAGACATTCAAACCACCACAACCACAGAGGTATAGCATTATTCATTTCACTTCTACATTTTCAAACAGTTTTTTACCTTTTTTTCTATTCCCTTCTTCTTCTGGAACTCCTACTACATAAGGGTTAGATCATTTGATATAATCCTGTATGTCAATGGTACTCTGTTTAATTTTTATTTTCTTTGTCATTCATTTTTTTATCCATCTCTTACTGTAACTTCTACAACATATATATAGTAGCTATTTTATTGGCCTTGTGTGCTAAATTCAAGGTCAAAATCATTTGACTGTCTGCTTCTATTGACTATTTCTTCTCCTGATTCTTATTACTTTTCTCTAGTTCTTCTCATGCTTCATAATTTTTTAATGATATATGAGGTATTCTGTATGAAGGCACAGTAGTGAATAAAATGTGATATTTATAGAATGAAGAAAAAACTTCTTTAAAGCATCAAGTTTATAGGGCTATACTTTCATAGTGTCACAGTAGTAGAGCTCAAAGTGTTGAAGTAGTAGAGCTTAGCTGATTCAATGATGATCAGATTTTTATTATTCATTAACATAACCTGACATATTTTTGAGTAACTTTTTTCTCATATGATAGAATGTTTTCTTACACAGATTATTATTAAGTGAAATAATTGTTTTTTCCTGATGAAAATAGTGGAAATGACACAAATGGAGATTTTTACTTATTTTTCCTTATAATAAAAATAAGCAATGAGGAAGAATTTGTATTCTTATACTCAGAAGCTGATATTTAGGCAGAATCTTATTCAGTAATTAAAGTACAAGAAGATACTACGATTTAGTAGTAAAGGAATGGCATTTATTTTGAATTTATATTTAAAGTCTGAATCTGCCTATAACTGGGTATGATATTAATTAATATCCATGAGCCCCAATTAATTTAAAATTAATGAATGTAAAGCAAGTCTGACATGGTTTTGTGAAAGAATAAATAAGATATTCTATGTCAAATGTAAAGCACAGAGTAATATATATCATTCCCAAATTTAAAAAAGCAACTTGCATAAATTCAACTTCAAATAAAGCCACACGTAAAAATGTCATTGTGTGGAAAGGTAGCAATCAGTGCACATGGAATATTAAGATGGAATACAGTCTGAAAGTGAATATTTAGAGACTCACCTACCTATCATCTCTCAGTCCTCATCTACCCCCACCTCCTTTTCTATTGCGTACACGTTTCAGTATGCTTCTACCTCATAGCCTTGGAGAGGTGCTGGGTCTAGTGGAACAGATTGACTGTACCTTAAACCTGAAACTGGGATCAAGCAGTTCCAGCTGTTTATCAGGGTGAGAGCTCTCAGTGGCAGAGTCCCCTCCCCCTGGGCTATATACATACTCAGCATTCAAAGAGCACAGTGTCTTTCCTCTCTGACACAAAATGGGGCATGCAGAGCAGCCATCCACCAATCCTGACCCGAGCAGTTAACCTTCCCAAGAAACTGCCCATGATGGGATATTTTCCTCTGCTCTTTTGGACCCTTTGTACTGTGCAAGTTATTAAGTGGTTATTTGCTCAAAGTTTCTGTTTTGCCTGAGCCTATGTTCACACAATACACCATATGGCAACTTGCTCCACAAATACTTCCAACCATATAATCCCTACCAATAATATTGTTAAGAGGATTAAATGAGTTAATATATGGGGATGTCTGGAGCAATTCTTGATCATATTCAATATGTCAATGCAATGAAGCCAGATGGCATTAATTCAAATCCCTGGTTTGGTACTTATCTCTGTGAACTTAGGCAAATAAATCTCTCACTATTTCTTTTATTCTACTATGGAAAATGGGCTAATAACAGTACATAACATATTAGGTTGTTGTGGAGCAAGTTGCTCCACATGTCATGGGAACATGTCATGGGTCACATCATGGGAACACAGACAAGGGCTGGGAGATGGCTTCTGAGCATGTCAGTGACTTCCCCAGCAGTTGCAGAACAACATAAGTGTTTGAGTCCTGAATCTAGATTGATACAGTATAGATTCTTGCTGAATCAAAATGTAAAATGATACTAATTTACACAGTTTTCCTGAGGTAAAATTAGGAATCTTTAAATTAACATGGAGTGGATTTTCAATAATTGTTAGCTTGCTTTTCCCTACGCTGATATTAAAGCATGTCAAGACTCTAGAAATTAATAAAATAAAATGTAAAGAAAACAAATTTACAGGCTGGAAAAAAATTGTTCAATGACAGACTCAAATAAACTGTGTGCATGAAGAAACTGACATCTTGAAAAGGAATTTTTTGGCATTGTAATACAAATGTTATTGCAAGACTAAAGTTGGGATTTTAGGTTAACACCTAGGAAATGGTAATTAATACAGCCCTGAGTACAAAGAGATTCTGTCAAAGTCCGTCACTGCTGGGGAAGTCGTGGACATACCTAGAAGTCTTCGCCTACCCCTTCCTTTTATATTATCTGCAGATCTTTCAATATGTTTTCATTCCACAGCATAAAGGAGGCATTAGTTAGGTCTAATGCAACAGCCTGACTGTACCTTAAACCTGCAACTTTTAAGAGCAGTTCCAGCTGCTTCCCAGGGCAGGAACTCTCAGTGGCAGGGCCACCTCCCCCTGGGTTGTATAAATACCCTGACCTCAGGCAGCACAGATTGACACAAAGTGGGTTGTGCAGATCTGCCATCCTCCAACCCTGACCTGAGCAGTTGGCCTCCCTGGGGAACTGGCCATGATGGAATCTCTTCCCCTGCTGCTTTGGACCCTTTGTGCTGTGTAGGTAATAAAACAGTCATTTTGCTGAAAGTTTCTGTTGTCCCTAAGCCTGTGTTCTCATGATGCAACAAGTAGCAACTTGCTCCATAGGCACTTTTATTATTATTTTCCATTCATTGATAAATTTTGATAAGGTATCATGTTAGAAACTTTAGGTTAAAAAAGAGGAAGCATTTTCTATTTATGAATGTAATGATTATGTATTTGTTGTTTCTAGCACTTTTTATTAGGTATTGAAAAATAACTTTAGGAAAAATTAATCCTTAAACTGGATACTCAATTCTCTTAAACTAAAACAGTGCATAAAAAACACTTTATCATACCCATAGATTCTACAGATATACCATATATTTCTCAAACCATAATCTACTATTTTCTACATTCATCTGGAAAGTTTGAAGAGATTTTAAATTACAAAATTTGTTTCACCTTTTTCTTAACTGAATAACTTGGTGGCAGCTATCAGAAACTCCACCAGTTGGTTTCATCACTAAATTTTGGATTGGTGGGCTGCTAATGATCATTAAAATTAAACTCAAACAGGCTGAAAATTTAATCCGAACTCCAAGTTTTCCAGTGCAATTTCAAATAACCAATCAACCCCATTAAACTCTTCTGTGGCAGAAGCTATTTTGTCACATGAAACTTTGGTTTCTATAGGCAATTATAACCATTATTAATTTAAAACACTCATTTGCCACTACAAGATATGCATTACCAGTGTCCTTTTTACCCCTGGCTGCAGGCATTTTACAGTGGACTTTAAAAGATAATGCTTATGATATTCAGAAATAAATTTGAAGTTAGGACTTTGGCATTCTTGGTGAGGAGGAATAAGACATACGCTAGCAAGTAATTTGCCCATTAAGATCAATGATATCATACACTGTATGGTGAGGAGTTTATCTTGATCAAATATACTTATATATGAGAAATAATTCCAGATCCCTATCCTTAATGTTTTACTTCACTGATTGAACACTGGCTGATTCTTGAATTGGTACCTGAATTGGATCCAAGAGAACAGTGCTTTGCACAGCCAATCATTGTTATGGATGCTGAAATCAATGTCAGCAGTACAACAATTCAGAAGAACTGGACACAGAGTAGGGAATGAGGTCAATTTGGAATTCACACAATACTTCTGCATCTGCCTCTCCCCATATCTAACCACACTCCTAAAAGTAACAACCTCTGGTTTACTTCTACATCGCAAATCTCATTTAAGTTCCTCCTCTAGCCAACTTGAAGCAATTCCAAGAGTAACCAAATTGACAATGAAATTATCCAGCACACTATAAATTGAAAAGAAATCTGATAAAAATCATATAGTATTTTAAGATTTAGCTTAAAAAAAGGTGATTGAAATTTGATTGGAAGTTTGTGTAAGAAAGTGCTGAGGCTGCTAATTAAAGGGAATAAGTAAAAATGAAAATTATTTATACAAAACAGGCAATAATAAAAAATGCCAAGAAAAATGTGCATATACCTATACTCTATTTTTTTTTCAGCTTTCTATATTCAGCTGCCTTTGTGCATTTTGTATTCAACCATCATTACCTGGTGGTCTAAAATATCAAGGTGCTGGAATATTACATATTTAACAATCCAACTTTGGCCATATACTGACTTCATTCACCTTTATCAACCAGCTATGAGCAAATTCATATTACAGATTTGCTCACTGCAGCAGTCTAAGGTGTACTTTCCTAATATGAAGACACATCATTCCTAAAATATAATGTACATGTATCTGTCACAAAAAAATATGTGCATATCTTATGAATAATGATAATATTTTAAAAGTTTGTTTCTTAGTAATGCAAAGGAATTATATCATCTCTGATACAATAAAATTTTATAGGAGATATAAATGTCTATCAATAAGGATAGTTTTTAATTAATTATAATAAATGCATAAAATTGAATTATAAGAAGCATAAGTGTGTGGGCATATATACATATATATACACTATATATGCATGTACACACACACCTTATATATCATACCACATGCAGGTCAAACATCTGCAAAATATGTATACATATATATGTGTGCATATACTTACACACACATATATATACATATGCATACATATCAGGGAGCTGTTGCTTGATTACACTGTGTGATAGCTACCAAAAAACTCTTTGACTTACAAGAAGTATATTTATTTCTTGCACAAATTACATGTTCACTGATATTTAGTTTCACATGCTTTCCTCCATGATCTAGACTGAAAGAATAATCTTTAACTGAGGCATTGCTGTTCACATAGCAGAGAGAGAATAAAAAAAGGAAATGACACAATCACCTGATAGGTTTTAAAGCATCTACATAGAGTAGGTGTATATTAATTCTGCTTGGACCAAAGTAAGTCACATGGAAAAGACTGGTATCAATGGGGTACGGAAGTTAAATTCTCCCAAAGGGAGGGGATGCACATGTACAGAAACAAGAAGGCTGAGCGTGCACACACACCCACACATATGTACACAAACACATGCACACACATACAAATGCACAGAGAGAGGGATAAATATTTATAACTGTGTGTGTATTTATATATGTCTGTATGTCCATGCAAGTGTGTGTATCTTTATGTTTAGATGTGTGTGACCTTGTGTATTTGTGTGTGTGCACAATGTTATGTATGTGTGTGTGTGGGTGCTTCTGCATGTCCTTATGTTATAGAAAAGCATATCTGAGTGCATATTTACTTATGTTATTTCTATGAGTTTTGTCTAAGAAGATGAGAGAGAAACTTTCTTTCATTTTGTTGTTTAGGCTTTATAAACTAAAAAAAAGGAAAAATCAGAGAGAAAGGGATGACTTTTCTTCCATAATAAAATTAAAAATATAGAGAATAAATTATGGAAAACAAAAATATGAAAAAATATTTTAACATGAAGTATACAATAAATAACTTTAGATGACACGCTTTCCTGTTTTACTAGGCAGAAAATACTTCATTACTTTTTATAATAGCCTTATTGATGCACAACTTATGTACCATAAACTAACACATTTAAAGTGTGCAATTCGAACATCCCCCTCTTGTTCTCTGTTTTAGGAAGCAGTCAATCTTTCTCCATTTATATGAAGGTGATGTTAGCTGTGGGTTTTCCATACATGATCTTTATCAGGTAGAGGAAGTTCTATTACATCCCTGGCTTGACAAAAGTGTTTGTTGTTTTTATAACAAATACGGGTTAAATTTTGTGAAATTATTTTTTGGTATCTCAAGATGATTATTTTTAATATGTTCAAAAACATTGATTAATTTCAAATGATAGACCACCATGTACTCCAGTTTTAAAGTTTATTTTGCAAAATGTATAATCCTTATTATACATGTTTGGATTCTAGGTGCTAATATGTTGTGAAGAATTGTCACATCTATGTCCATGAGTGACATTTTTACTTTTTTTCCCTGTTGTCTGGTTTTGATATCACTGCAGTCCTTGCCTTGTAAATGAATTTATAAGCATTCCATCTACTACTATTTTCTGAAGTAATTTTAAAGATGACCTATGGCACAATTTCGCAAACTCACAGTGTAGAGCTAGAGATTATGCACATTGGGAGCCTAAGTAAATCATGCGAAGATGTGGGCTCACAGCAATATTTCTTGTTTAATAACAAACTTGACTGAAAAAGAAAAAATTATCAAATGCCTGTGTAGAGAGAATTCATCAAATTTTACTTTAAAAATTTCTACAATGACAGAAATGATTGTTATAGCTTCTACTATTTTAGTCCATTGTTCAATCTCTGAAAGAAATGTTTTAATACAAATATGTTAGCCTATTTACAATCTTGTGATAGCAAATACACATGTACATTTACATGATTGCTTTTTCATTGTTTGAATAAGAAAGTATGTTCCTTTAAATAAATTGGTTAAACTATTTAAATTTCTTTGGAGTTGTCTCAGAACTTTTCTCTAATGTGACAATTTATGCATTTTTACATTATTACAATTGCATTATCTTTTGAAAAAAATGATAATTTTTTGTTAATGTGATATCCAAAATATGATGCATTTTATTTACTTTGGAGAAAGAGTAAATTGACTTACTGATATTTCCTTTTCATTAATGAGAAAAATACTTTTTATTGTTCTATAAACAATTTTATTTAAACTCTTCAATTTTTTAGATAATCAACAATTCCTGCTTCTTTTACAATCTCTTCCTTTCATTTTTATGATGCAGCAATCTCCTGGTTTTCTCCCCCTCTTGGTTTCCAATATTACCCCAGCTTCTTCTCTTTGATGTCTTAATTCTTAGAGCGCTCTATATTGGGATCTCTGCTGATTCTAGAACTTTCATTAGACACTCTGATCTAGTCATGTGGCTTAGTAAAACATTTCTAAATGCTGATTCCCAAATTGATATCTTCAATTTTAGGGCTCTCCTCTGGGCACAGAATCCTATGTCCAACTGCCTTTTTGAAATTACAACTTTTTCCTGAGTCAGAACTCTGGGAATCATCCTTGAGTGAGCTCTCTTTCTTTCCTTATATGAATTCTTGCAGATTTTATCTTCCATATACATTTCTATTCAATTCACTTCCCTTCCTCTCCACTGTGACCATTCTGGTTTAGGGCACTGTTTATCTCTGATGCTTATTGTTACAGTTTCTAGTTTCACTCTGCTTCCACGAATATTTCTCACAAATCATTCTTCACACATATACAAATTTAATGTCTGCAATAAAAGGACATTATGTCACCTTCTTGCTTAAACTTATGCTTCCAATTCCCTTTATTCCAAGGGCAAAACCCAAATTTCTTTAATTATTCGGCTATTTATTCATTAATTTTCCTAGTAAGCTATATGCAAATAACTTTTCTCTCTCTCTGTATATATCCATATATATGTATACACAATAATCAATAAAAATGAATGAATAAGTGACTAAGCAAATTAAAGAACTAATATAGAGGTAAGCTATAATATTAGATGTATTAACCTAAGTAAGAGATTGTGATAACTAGTGATTGTGAGGAGGAAGGTAGAAAAGAGAGAAGGAAAGGAGAAAAACAGAGTTTACTACACTTGTCTGAGAGGAGACCCTTCTGGGCATATTTTAATCACCATAAAATTCATTGTTTAGAATGTAATTGTTGGAATACATTATTTGCAAAAGACCAAACATAATTCAAACATAAACACATGTATATTTATATTAAAAGTAGAGGGCCTAAAGAACTCAAGGGCAAGAACTGTGAAACCATCTGCATTATTTCTCTGGCTATAGTCTCTGACTCCTCGTGTGTGTGTGTGTGTGTGTGTGTGTGTGTGTGTGTCCATGTCATTTACACCCTCTCTGAGCATTAGATTTCTCTTCTTAGTAGTCATACTAAAGGCTGGATATATTTCATGAAATGAATTTATGATGACATGCTTCCACAATTGTTTTCATACTTTTCCTCAAATTCTGCTGCTTTAGGTTCAACACTGGGAAATTTGATTTCCATCTGCCCAAATGAATCAAAATGTTCCATGTTCCCTAACTCCTGCCCTCTAATTAAATCTCCTATTTCCTACACAAACTAATCTCAGATAATTTTAAAGGAGAAAGCTAATATGCTAAACAATAAGATCTTAATAGGAATATATTTTTTATCTGGTCAGAGAAGTTGACAGTTGATAGCTACTTAGATTGTATTTCAATTAAATACAGAATTTAATACTACAAAGTAGAGATTTTGATAATTTAGTTTCCACCATAAGTCTTTAATTCACTGTATGCTTTCAAAGTGGTTCAATATCCTCAGCTGTATCATTTGAAGTACGGATTCCCAAAACAATATTTTCTAGGGGATTATATTAATTTCTGATTCAAATGCTCTAACAGGAAATTACAAACTGCTGAACGTCTAGGTGCATGGACTTGATGATGACATGACTTGTAGCTTTGTGAACAGAATGATTGCAGAGACTAAAGATAGGCTTCACAGTGCTTCTTAGGACTCAGGGTGTCTGTAACAGACAGTTTTTCATATTTAAGGGGACAAATGCAGGAGCAATTTGAATTTTTGTGTTTCGTTTGAAAGGCAGAATGTTTGGGACATCAAACATTGGTCAAGGAACAATGGTAAAAAAGCTAATTATTGTATCATTTACTTCTATATATGGGTAGAAATACACATTTATTTAGCACTCATCAGAACCATTCCCATTTCTTCTTGCACTTTTTAGAGGAAACCTAATTGCTCCTGCTGTCTTGACATTTTTTGCTTCTCTGTGTGCCTTATAAGTTTAAAACATTTACTTTTGTGACTGCTGAACTCTTGAGCAAATTGGTTCACAAGATCAATATTCTAGCTCCAAATGGAAAATGTAACACACAGGTGTCTGGTGATGTGTATTCACAGAAAGCAGTTCATCTACTACTGTGTTGATAGTTGGCAAAGTAACACTCTGTTTTAGGTCTTTAATCATTTAAAGCATTTCCGAAGAAAACTATGACTTGAACTACAAAGAAAGAAAGCTCAATGTACTATCAAATAAAAATGGCCAATCAGTCAACACAGACATCCTCTCCTCAGCAATCAGTGACAGCTGTATCCCAATTAAGTCTATGATTTTGCAGGTGCTCACAGAACACTATGTCAAAACAAATCCACTTATTTAAAATGTTTTGAAGCTTTATAAAGTCTTTATAGATAAGTTCAGGAAAAAAACTGATAGGAACTTTCAGACAACTTCTTTATAAATGTCAAGATCCTTGGGGGAAAAGTAGAAAAGGAGATCAAAATAAGGAGAGGTCTTTGAATAAACATCCATTATAAAGAAGAGGAGGGAGGGTAAGTTTGAACAGCACCACATATAATTGGTGGAAACAAATGCCACCCTATTCATGTACTTCTCCACAGTTTATAGGAAAATATTCATTTGTAATTATTTATGGGTTTTTGCCCTCACATATAGTCTTAAGACCACCTCTCCTGAATGCTTTTAAATGGTTTTTCATAAAGAATTTTTATATGTAATCTTTAAAACAGTGTTATTTAATTTCATTTTACATAAAAATGCAGGGCAATACAAATTCAAATTCCCTCACACTACCTCTAGAGATTTTGATTTTGAAGGTGTGGAGTTTATTTGGCAAAGAAAGCTATATTTTTATCAAGCACATCCAGTAATTATGACGTAGATAGCTCTCTCAGACAGGATTTTGAAAACTTGCTCTAAATTTGTTCAAATAAAAATAGAGCCAGAGTTTTAAAATTTTATTCCGCTTTCTTGTATTAAGTGATGTCAGTTTCGTTTTTTTCCAACAGACCTCCTCATGAATGTCGCTTACCAACAGCTAAGAAATTAAGTCTAACTATTTAATGTTTGCATGTTGCTTAGAAGTCGAGATATTCTGTTTAAGACCTAAGTATTATTGTAGTTATTAGACATGTGTTTTATTCTAGTTGGAGTTGGCAACATTTGACAGCAGCATATGAAATTATTCCTCCCAGGAATTTTTTAATTGTCTGAGTTGAAGACATTGCACAGGATAGCAAGATATTATTGATTCTTTTAAGAGAACAGAAGGGTTTTAGTTGTCCTTACCACTTTTTGCTAAGGGTATCGAGAGAAATTTAAAATAAACTTGAGTGGAAATCAGAGCAGCAACAATTAAGTTGACAGCTGACATCTCAAAAGAAATGTTGGAAGACAGAATATAACATGATTTCATTATGTTATATTTCTGAGGAAAAAATAACTGTCAGTCTAGAATTTTTACCAAGACAAAAGATCCATCATAATGAAAGTAAAATTGATTTTGCAAAAAAAGGTGATTTTGCAGATGGAAATTTAAATTATTATAGGTATTTATTTATTTAATTTTAATCAAAGCATAACATGCATGTTTACTGAAGTGTAAAGTCCACCAATTGTAAAGCCTGATGACAACTGAAAATATAAATACACTTACGTCAGCAACACCCAGATCAAAGTGCACAGTATTCCCAATCATTACTCTCCTGAAAGATAACTGTGGTTATGACCCTGATGACTTAGATTTTGGGTTACTGTTTCTTGATATTGAAACTCATAAGAATGGAATCATACATTATGCCTTCTTTTGTGTCTGGCTCCTTTCATTCAATTTTTTTTTTCTGTGAGATTCACGCATGTTTTGCATGTGGTGTCAGATCGTTGTGTTTCATTGTTGCATACTCTTCCATTTTATCAATATTCTACAACTTATTAATATAACTTATTACTTTTGATGGGCATTTCAGTTGTTTGTAGATTGAGATGAATCTAAAATAATGAGTAGTGAGTTGTGATGCTATTTTATGTGCCATTCTGAGTAATAGCGTATGCATTTTTATGATATTTTTATTATTATTCTGTTTAAAATATTTTCCAATTTCATTTTGATTTCTCTTAACTCATAAATTATTTCAAAATGCATTGTTGCATATAAAAACATTTGAGGGGGCTCTAATTATCCTTCTTTTACTGATTTTCCCTGTTAGAGAACAATTCGGTTCTTTGAACTTTATTGAGACTCAGCATTTAGACCATAAAATATCTTTCAGTATCTGTAACATGTCTTTAAGAAGAATGGGTGTTGTTACAGTTGATGGGTTTTGTTTACATATATATTTCAAATTATTCTGAATAATTTTTGATTATTAAAATATGTGTTTTAGTTATTGTAAGAGTTGTATCAAAGTATTCCATTATGATATGTATTTGTCTATTTCATATTTCAGTTATGTCTTATTTTACTTTATATGGAAGTTATGTTATGTCTTCTGTTTAACTGAAGTTTTATCATTATGGAATTGCCTTCTTTAACTGTAGTACTAATTCTTGCATTCAGTTTTGTTTTATCTGATATTGGTAATATTATGCCAGCTTTCTTTTGGTGTTTGCATGGCATGATCTAATTTTTCCATCCTGTAATAATCAACATTTATGTGTTCATTTAAGATATATTTTATAAGTAGTGCAGTGTGTTGCATTTTTTAAATTAGTGTATCAATATTTGTACATTTAATGTAAACATCGATATATTTTAATATAAATTGACCCTTTCTGATTTGTTTTCTATTAGTGTCATTTGTTCTTCTTTCCTTGCTTTTCCATTATCCTGTTTATAATTAAATATTTGTTCATATTCAATTTTTCCCCATTTAAACACATTTGTAATACATGTATTTATTATTTGCCAAAGTATTTACCATGTTCATCCTTATAATTATATATTAATTGCAAGAATAATCTTTGAATTATTAATATCTCCCCTAGAACTCTGACACTCATTGAAATACAAGAAATCGTGAAGATACATTTACCCTCTTCTACCTTTGTGCAATTGTCATGAAATTTAGTTCCATGTATTTTACATCTGGTGTGACATTATTCATGTAGTTTAACTCCCACAAGAATGTTTTTGGAACAATCACTATTATTTAAATTTAAGGTCATACATATCCTATGCTCTTTATTCTTTCTAGAATTACTCTACTTCCATTTGTTATCATTTTCCTTATGTTTGAAAAAAAATCTTTTTGTGTATTTTTAAGCGTTCTCTTTAAAATGAAATTCCTCAATACTTGTCTTTTATCATTGCCTTGTTCCCTACTTTATCTTTGAAAGTCATCGTCTTTGCTTATGTAATTTAAAGTTGGCCTTATTTTCTTTCAATGCTTTAAATACCTTCATCCAAAGTTAGCTAGATTAGATATTTTTAGAAATCACCTGCATGATTTTTCCTACTCTGAAGGGAAGGTGTCTTTTTCCTCTAACTGGTTTTCAAATAGTCTTTTTGTCTTTAGTTTCCAGCAAATTTACTATAATTTGTTAGAAGGGTTTTTTCTCTTGTGCTTTTCCACCTTGTAGGGCAGAAAGCTCCTTGAATACATAGCTTAATGCCTTTTAAAAAAAATCTCCCTGCTTTAAATTGTTTATTTCATACTAACCTATATACTAATTCACAGATTTTCAATTCTGTCATTTCTAATCTGCTATCAAATGCATATATTGGATTCTTAATTTGAGTTCAGAATTTTTCAGTGCAAGAATTTCCTCTTAAATGGTTTCAGATTCCTTGTTAAATGTACCATCTTTTCATATAGTTTCTTTAAATATTTCTAACAGTTATTTTACTGACCTTGTCGGCTAATTCCAAAAACTGTGTCACCTACAATTTGTCCTATGTTCATTTTAGCTCTTTATTTCAGTCATTGGGATATGTTTACATTGTGCCTTGTAATTTTTTATTCCATGCCAGATACTGTATTTAAAAAAAAAATTGGGGAATCTCTGCAAAGCTATTATCTTCCTCCACAAAGGTTAAAATTTTCTTCTAGCAGGTAGAGAGAGTGTGGGCCCATCATCTTGATTCAACTGAGAATGATTTATTTCCTGTCTACTTTTCTAGGGGATACTTTTCAAGAGACTTAAGATAAGTCTAGAGTGTCTGTTTTGGTGTCTTTACCTTTGCAGATCTTAACTCCAATTTCTGTATCCATATCTTGTAAGTTTGCCAACATGTGTCTAGCATTTTAGCCTCAATTGTTTGCTACTTCGTTTCTGGGTTTCTCGCCTCACGCGTGTGGAGCTTAGGTGTTAGCCAAATACCTTGCGGAGTAATCGCAAACAGACTGACCCACTTCTTTGTATTTTTCTTTTCTTCTGTATCTCAGGACATGTCTTTTCTTTCAGTTTTTGAAAACTATTTGCTAGATTTCCGTCAATTCTGCTTCATCCTCATACTCTTTCTCCCACTTGGGACTACAATTATATGTATGTTAAATCATTGCACTGTTTTCTATATATGCTAACACTGTTTTAGATATCATGATTGTCCTGAACTCAGTTTACCTTTTTTTTTCCCAGGGCAATGAGAATGCTGCAAGCATAGAATTCTACTTTTTTTTCTGGCCTCCATGCCCCAACCAACCTTCAGCAAACAATCTTTTCCCTGAATGGGGAAACATTGCCACCAACGTAGTATTCAACTCAATGTACTTTTTTTTTTTATGATTCTGGACTCTAATCATGGTTGCTTTGGGATTCCAATGCCTTTAAACATATCTTTTTTATATTTTATCTGAATATCTTAGTTGTATCAGCATCAGGGTTAGTCAGATACTGTCATAACCAGAATTTTTGGCAACATCTATTAGCTTTAAAATAAATAAACACTGTGGACTTCAAAAGAATGAATTAAATCCTCACTAAATAAGTGAGTTCTTTGGGTTATAATAAGTGAAATTATGCCAATAAAATAATGGTATACTTCCCCATATATTTATAAGCATATAGGTGTATATGCAAATCATATGTAAACATGTAAGATTATATAAGCATAGAGAAAATTGTGGAAGAATTATTAAAGAAATTCAAATTAATTAAATAATATCTATGTTTAAAATAAAAATGACCAATTAAAATTTCAATAAGGATTCAAATGTTTCAAGTTTATAATTTATGAAAGTTTCTATTCAAATAGAAAGTAAGGCATTAATCCCTTTTAAAATTATGTTCTCCCTTTTATTATGTGTATTGATTTCAATTTATTAGTTAAATTATAAATTAATTTAATTAATAAATTAAATTTGTAGCACAATGGTGTGTGTGTATACGAAAACGTTATCCGTTATCTTTAAAATAATTCTAAAATGTACATTTTGAAAAGTATATTGACTGTGAACTTAAATTTGGATGTAATAGTTGCCATTTGCTATGTACATCTATACTGACCTAAAAGGACTCAAATCTCTATGAGGAATGCAACACTAATTCAGTTATATTGAAAATGCTAACTGAATGGAATTCCATGTATGATGGTAGTGTATATATATTGGCAGAAAATCAATTTATTTGCACTGTTGACTTTTCCTTCAGCAAACATATTTGCCTTATATTCCATTACATAGGGAATGTCAAAATGACAAAGATTATAATGACCTTGTTTATATATTGTTTAAGAGCCTGTTCATTATGACATATTGAAAGTGTAGATTGGCAGCTTGCCTTTTTCTAAATAATTCATAATTATTTCTATAATGCCTAGTCTTAGACTAAACTAACAGCTTAATATTTGAAACATTAGAAGTTGCATAACTGTTGGTTTGCAGGTTCTTCTATAACAAGACATTGGCTTATGTGAATGCATGTATCGATGTGTTTTTTGCCCTAGGGAAATTCCAGTCTATGTAACAAAAAAACTGCAAAATTTCAATGACTTAAGAAGATATGCATTTCTTTCTCAACCATTAACAATATAATGTGTTTTTCTGGTTAATGAGAAATCTCCCTTCAAATGACCATTCAAGAATACAAGCTTTTGAGTCATGTGGCTCAGACATCACAGAGCCTAGGAGGGCTCCACTTTTATGATGTTTGACTTAAAACTTGGCTTGGATGTGACAAATATCGCTTCCACTCACCTTTCTTTTGTAAGAACAATAGCTACATTTGATTGAAATTTGCTGGCCCTGCATTGCCATTTTACCCAAAGAAACTACCCCACATTGTGAAAGGGAAAGTACAGTTTTTTGTTTTCTTTTATTAAAAATTATTTTTGGACTGTTATCTGTCCCTAAAATGCTAATAGGAAGCTCAATCTGATTTGAATCAGGCAAATGACTGAAAAACACATTTATGTATGCAATTTATAGCATAATCTAGGCATGGATATGTATAAAAAGACAAAAAAAAAATCTATGCTGTTAAAATGGAATAACATGGTGGAGGTGATATTGGAAGGAGGTGCTTACTATGTAGATGGAATTTCCAGAAAACCCAAAGAAAAATTGGTACAAATTAAAAAATACAATAGCAGAAAAGTAATTATGATATAACCATATTGTATAAAACTGCTTATATATATGTATTTGTATATATATACATCTCATGTACATGATATTATTTTTGTTAAATTCCATATAAATAATATATATAATATATATATTATATATAATATATATAATATATATATGGAATTTTAAGGAAAATAAAGGTTTAGCATTGTTTTTACTAATTATTGTTTCTGCCCACATTAAAATGTTAAATTAAAAAGTGAACATTAGAACATATTTTTATTTCATTTTAAAAAGTGATTAAATAAAAGCACTATTATATATATAATAATATATATATTTATATATATACAAATAATATATATGGAATTTAAGGAAAATAAAGGTTTAGCATTGTTTTTACTAATTATTGTTTCTGCCCACATTAAAATGTTAAATTAAAAAGTGAACTTTAGAACATATTTTTATTTCATTTTAAAAAGTGATTAAATAAAAGCTCTATGAGATTTAAAGTAAGGTGATTTATGTGGATTCATTTTCCTTATGTTCAGGCCCACACAAATGTTACTTCTTTTCTTATCACTCTATTCTGGAACTTGTCTTCTTATAAGACAAGATACCTGAACATGTCTGTCCCGCCACAATTTTGTAATGCACTTTGTAAAGGGGTATGTCATTTAATGTTTATATTCCCAGAATACAGCATGTTGGTCAAATTGTAGATATTAAATTAAAATATTGAATTTTTGCGATTTTTCAACACTTGATAGAAATAATGATTATTTCTCTGTATATTTTATACAATTTTTATACAATTTAAAAAATAACATTATTTAAAATGGTAAGTGTCTTAGATTCCTAGGACTGCCATAACAAAGCACCACAAACTGGGAGGCTTAAAACAACAGAAATGTACTGTCTCACAGTTCTGGATGCTAGAAGTGTGATATCAAGGTGGCAGAAAGTCCATAATCCCTCTGAATTCTGTGGGGAAGAATCTGTTCCCTGACCTCTCCTGAGTTCTGGTGGTAGTCAGCAATCCTTCACCTCCTTTGGCTCACAGCTCTGTAATCTCTGCCTCATTTGTACATGGAGTTCTCACCTGCAAATCCCTATGTCTCCTCTCCCTTTCTTATAAGGCCACTAGTCTTATGGGATTAGAAAACCACTCAATTCCAGTGTGACCTCATTTTAACTTAACTAATTCTATCTTAAATGATCTTATCTAAGAAGGTCACACTCTGAGACACTAGGAGTAAGGACATCAACATACCCATTTTGGGTTGCAATTCAACAA
Source organism: Choloepus didactylus (assembly GCF_015220235.1). Classification (NCBI taxonomy): domain Eukaryota; kingdom Metazoa; phylum Chordata; class Mammalia; order Pilosa; family Megalonychidae; genus Choloepus; species Choloepus didactylus. Next base: position 176,530,633 of record NC_051310.1, read on the forward strand.
GTATGTATAATTTTACCCTTCAAGAAATAAGTGACATATAATTATTTTTGTTGTTGTTTATAAAGACAGTCAAGATTACAGAATTTTTTAATTATTTGCTTTTATAACCAATACATTTAGGTTACACCGAGATTTTTAGATTATAATCCGTACATATTTTTTGGAAATAATTGTGTCTTCAGTAGATTTCCTTCAGATATTGAAATATGCTAATAACATGATAAGTATTTGCTCTAGAAAACTTGAAATGGATGGCAATTCTGAGTAACAAAATCAGCTAAAAATTGCCCATAAAACTTCAAATTTGGCAGTAATCCAAAAATATAAATGACTTTCCAGCAAAACTTGATATTTGGGGGCTTTATAGTAAGCTTTCAATTCCTTCCAATAAATTTAAAAGATATACAGAAGCAAGTGACATGATACATTGTTTTAACAGTCCTGACTCTGAGGGATGAATGTTTGCTATTCCTTTGCTAATAATGTCTTTTGGAGAGATCAAACATAGATGTGTGTATTTTCATGGTAAAATCATTAGTATATTATTGATTTTAAGAAAAGTATATCAATAGCAGGAAATAATAGTCTTTTATTCAGAATAAACCTACCATTGGGTCCAGAGCATTTATGAATTTCAAGAGAAAAAAATGAAAGCTGAATCATAGAAGCAGATGGATTTTAAGAGGAAAGCAAATCAAATCTTTGCTTTATGAATTGTCGTGTTTTACCCATCCATAACAATTATTTGTCCTTATTTCTTCAGACACTGAGGTATTATAGATTTCCAGTTTTTTATCTTCATATTTCAGCCTCAGTGACCGGATTATACCTAAATCATTCTGTTATTTTTTTTAAAGACAATTTTTAAACTATTCCCAATTGCCTAAGTTGAGAACATTTTATCTTGCCTTCTCCATTATAAATGGATAAAAAGGAGCAGAGCAATTGAAATAACATTATGAATTTCATCAATATTACTGCAAAGGAAATCTTATTTTTCTATTCCAAATATTTTGGATTCCTCTAATACTTAATATTATAAAATTCTTTCCTTATTATAATGCAAATTGTGGGCTCTTTTAAAATTTCATAGAGTTTTTGTAGTGTATAGTAATGATTATCTTATTGATGATGACAATGAAGATAATAAATTACAAATATGAAGTTCTATAATGTAAAAAGTACTCTTGAGAATTCAGTTAAATAATTCATTAAAAGTTCCTAGCACAAACAGGGGATACGCCTCCCAGGGATGGGCCTGGACCTGGTACCATGGGATTGAGAAAATCTTCTCCACCTAAAGGGGGAAGAAAAAATGAAACAAAATAAAGTTTCAGTGGCTGAGAGATTTCAAATGGAGCTGAGAGGTCACTGTGAGGGTATTCTTATGCACTATATAGATATCCCTTTTTAGTCTTTAGTGTACTGGAATAGCTAGAAGGAAATATCCGAAACTGGCCAACTGCAACCCAGTAACCTTGATTCTTGTATTGCATAACTATGTAGCTTACATGGTGTGACTTTGTGGTTGTGAAAACCTTGTGACTCACACTCCCTTTATCCAGTGTATGGACAGAAGAGTAGAAAAATGGGGACAAAAATTAAATGAAAAATAGTGTGAGATGAGGGTATGGAATATTTTGGGTATTCTTTTATACTTTCATTTTTATTCTTATTTTTATCTTTTTTTGGAATAATGAAAATATTTAGAAATTGATTGTGATGAATGTACAACTATCTGATGGTATTGTGAACAACTGATTGTACACTCTGGTTGATTGTATAGTATGTGAATATATCACAATGAAGCTGGATTTAAAAAATAAACAAATAAATAAAAGTTCCTAGCACAAGTGCCTGAAAATATAAGCACTCAGTATATTGTATTATTTTTTGGACAACAGGCCAATTTTCTTAATACTATTATCTCTTATTTTTTGTTCAAAATACTTTGATAAAAAACAGGATACAATGTGTATTAGTTAGAGCTTTCCAGGGAAACAGAATCAACAAGAGATATCTGTAAATATAAGATTTTATAAAAGTGTCTTACATAACTGTGAGTATGCATGAGTCTAAATTCTGTAGGGCAGGCAGCAAACTGAGAACTCCAATGAAGATATTTGATGAACTCCTCAGGCAGCAAACTGGCGACTTTGATAAAGGTTTTCAATGAATTCCTCAGGAAAAGAACTGGCAACTTCTCTGAACTCCTCAGGAAATGCTTCGCTGGTTAGCTGAAGAAGTGAAGGTCCTCTATCTGTCTCACTTAAAAGTCTTCAACTGATTGGATTAAATCCAGCTGATTACATTCTCTTATTATGGAAGACGCACCCTTTGTCATAGTAATCAGTCACAGCTGCAGCCAATTTACTGATGATTTAATAAACCAGCCTTCAGGTTTATTAACCAGGCACAAATATCCTTGCAGTAATTGTTAGGCCAGTGCTTTCTTTATCAGACTCCCGGGTGCCATCACCTGGCCAAGTTAATATATGAACCTAACCATCACAGTCCACCCCTTGTCAACTTGGCAGTTATACACATCACCTTAAACTATAATTTATCTCTAAGTAGAGAACAATAACAGACATATATTTTACCTAACAGTACTCCACTGTCCTGCGTACAACTGGAAACTCACTAAATCTCTCCAGAAGACAGTGTAAGTCCTTGGGTGACATTAACTCTTGAAATCGATTTCCTTTAACTGAAATACTGCAAAAAGAACAATAGAGCTTATGTCATATGATAAGAGGATAAGATAGAGAAGAAAGCTAAGATATTTGCTTTTACAGATAAAAACTTCTCATAGCAAAACAAGGAGGAAATATTCCTGCCATCATAGTCCTTGTTTCTGTAACTAGTCTTGTGGTCATAGTTCATATTTATCAGTACCTTCTTCCACTATCCATTCCATGTTCCCTTTACCCTCAGCAAGCACTTCAGCTGGCTGTGGTTCTTTGCCTGGTGGGGTGACCCAACCTTCATTCCTGAAGTTTCTTGGCCATTGGTAGTCCTGCCTGGATTGTGTTGTTGTAGTTTTTCATTGACTTTAATCACAGGGCATGGTAGTACTGAGAGATGCCCTAGGGAATCTCCTGTGTGCCAGGAAAACTCTTCTTTACTCCCATTGTGTAGTTGCAGTGCTAATTCCCCTTGATAGTCAGGATCAAACACCCAGCCAGTACAGTAATCCCCTTCCTTGCCTGTTGATTCAGAGGCAAAAGAAGCCCACAGTGGCCAGGTGGCAGTCTTAACTTCCAGTTCAATGGAATTATTGTGCTTCCTGGTGAAAGCACTCCTCCTTTTTGAACTAAGAGTTGTAGACAAGCAGAGCTTAAGCTTACAAGGACAGAAAGCAAAAATTTTCATAGTGGGTCACTAGGAGCTCCTGTTTCCCACCCTTGATTTCTGGATCCATGAATTCTGACTGTGAGAGAAAGAGCACCATAGAGTGGATGCTGATTCAGAGCATACACAGCCTCCTGGAAAACACTGCCCAAACCCTCCAAAGTATTGCCACCTAGTTGGCACTGTAACTGTGTCTTCAATAGGCCATTCTGCTATTCTATCAACCCAGCTGACTCTGGATGATGGGGAACATGGTAAGACCACAGAATTCCATGAGCATGTGCTCATTCCCTCACTTCATTTGCTGTGAAGTGGGTTCCTTGGTCGGAAGTAATGCAGTGTGGAGTACCATGACAATGGATAAGGCATTCTGTAAGTCCACAGATGGTAGCTTTGGCAGAAGTATTTCATGCAGGGAAGGCAAACCCATAGCTGGAGTATGTGTCTATTCCAGTAAGAACAAATCACTGCCCCTTCCATAATGGAAGTGGTCCAGTGTAACCAACCTGCCACCAAGTAGCAGGCTGATCACCTTGGGGAATGGTGCCATATTGGGGACTCAGTGTGGGTCTCTGCTGCTGGCAGATTGGGCAATCCGCAGTGGCTGTGGCCAGGTCAGCCTTGGTGAGTGGAAGTCCATGTTGCTGAGCCTTGCATAACCTCCATCCCTACCACCATGACCCCTTTGTTCATGAGCCCACTGGGCAATGACAGGAGTGTCTGGGGAAAGAGGTTGATTGGTATACACCAAACAGGTCATCTTATCCACTTGGTTATTAAAATCTTCTTCTGCTGAAGTCACCCTCTGGTGAGTATTCACATGGGACACAAATATCTTCATGTTTTTTGCCCAATCAGAAAGGTCTATCCACATACGTCTTCCTCAGACTTCTCTGTCACCAATTTTCCTATCATGTTCCTTCCAAGTCCCTGACCATCCAGCCAAACCACTAGCAAGAGCCCATGAATCATTATGCAAACACATCTCTGGCCAGTTCTTCCAAGCAAGGTGAATGACCAGAAGCACTGCTCAGCAGTCTGCCCACTGAGAGGACTTCCCCTTACCACTGTCTTCAGGGACATCCCAGAAAGGGGCTGCAGTGCTGCAGCTGTCTACTTTCAGGTGGTTCTGGCATATCATGCAGAACCATCTATAAACCAAGCCTGAATTTTCTCTTCCTCATTGAAGTGATTGTAAGGAACTCCCTGAGACACCATTCCTGTGGGCTGGGAAGGAGTAGGTAAAGTGGCAGGAGTGGGGGCCATGGGCATTTGGGTCACTTCCTCGTGTAACTTACTTGTGCCTGCAGGACACACTCAAACTCTATCTCATGTATAGCATTTCTATTTTATGATGGAGTGCTGCTGTATATGCCAAACTTTATGGTTTGTTGAGTCAAACAACACCCACCTCATGATAGGTAAATCACATCTCATGGTAACTTGGTGGCCCATGGTTAAACATTCTTTCTCTATTAAGGCCCAACAGCAGGCCAAAGTCTGTTTCTCAAATGGAGAGTAGTTATCTGCAGAGGACAGTAAGGCTTTACCCAAAATCCTAAGGGCCTGCATTGTGACTCTCCTATAGAACCCTGCATTGTGATTCTCCTGTAGGAGCCTGCCAAAGGTTCCAAACAACATCTCTATTTGCCACTGACACTTCCAGCACCATTGGATCAGCTGGATCATATGGTCCAAGTGGCAGAGCAGCTTGCATAGCAGCCTGGACCTGTTTCAGAGCCTCATCTTGCTCTAGTCCCCACTCAAAACTAGAAGCTTTCCTGGTCACTCAGTAAATGGGCTGGAGTAGCTCACCCAAATGAGGAACATGTTGTCTCCAAAATCCAAAGAGGCCAACTATGTGTTGCGCCTCTTTTTTGGTCATAGGAGAAACAGCTTATCCTGCACATTACGAGTTATCTCAACATGCCCCACACTACTGGACACCTAGAAATTTTACTGAGGTTGAAGGCCCCTGTATTTTTGTTGGATTTATCTCCCATCCTCTGCCACACGAATATCTTACCAGAAAATTTACAGTAGTTGCTATTTCTTGCTCACTAGGTTCAATCAACATGATATCATCAATAAAATGGACCATTGTAATGTCTTGTGGGAGAGAGAAATGATCAAGATCCTTGCAGTCAATGTTATGACATAGGGCTGGGAGAGTTGATATACCCCTGAGGTAGCACAGTGAATGTAAACTGCTGGCCTTGCCAGCTGAATGCAAACTGTTTCTGGTGGTTCTTACTACAAGCTATTGAGAAAAAAGCATTTGCCAGATCAATAGCTGCATACCAGGTATCAGGGGATGAGTTGATTTGCTCAAGCAATGATGCCACATCTGGAACAGCAGCTGCAATTGGAGTCGCCACCTGATTAAGCTTACAATAATCCACTGTCATCCTCCAAAACCCATCTGCTTTCTGCACAGGCCAAATAGGAGGGTTGAATGGGGATGTGGTGGGAATCACCACCCCTACATCCTTCAAGTCCTTAAGAGTGGCATTAATCTCTGCAATCCCTTCAGGAATCCAGTATTGCTTCTGGTTTGCTATTTTGCTAAGCAGGGGCAGTTCTAGTGGCTTCCACTTGGCCTTTCCCACCATAATAGCCCTCACTCCATGAGTCAGGGAACCAATGTCAGGATTCTGCCAGTTGCTGAGTATGTCTATTCCAATTATGCATTCTGGAAATGGGGAAATAACCACAGAATGTGTCTGGGGACACACTGGACCCACTGTGAGATGGAGCTGAGGTAAAACTCCATCAATCACCTGACCTCCATAAGCCCCAACTCTGACTGGTGGACCAGAGTGACGTTTTGGGTCTCCTGGAATTAATGTCACTTTTGAACTGGTGTCTAATAATCCCCCAAATATTTGATCATTTCCTTTTCCCCAATGTACAGTACCCAGGTAAAAGGCCATAGATCCCCCTGGGGGAAGGCTGGGAGGAAAATTAACAGGATAAATTTTGGGCAGTGTAACAAGGTCCTTCCCGAAGGGTACCCAGTCTTACCCTCATTCAAGGGGCTCTGGATCTGTAAACTGTCTCAAGCCTGAAAATTGATTAAGGGGCTGTGACTCTCTGTTTTTGTAATTCAAGGCAGACTTTTGTTCACTTGACCTAGAATTTATCTGCTTATACAGCTCAAACAAGAATTTGGTAGACTGTCCATCAATTTTACTGCTAGGTACTCCATGGTCTACTAGCCAATGCTATAAGTTCTGTGAGTCAGATTATTTTGATTGCTGCCTTGAGCCTGTTTTCCATTATGGTAGCCATGCCCAACTTGTCTTTGATGATTAACTGCTCTCACATGGCTTCTGCCAACTCAAGATCTGATTTTCCCCATTGTGTTTAAGGATTCCAGCTCATTGACAGGAGTTCCCACAGTGATATCTGACCTACAGACAAGGGCAACTACAGAGCTCTTCAGGAATGACAGAGCTAGTCTCACAAATTTATTCCTCACAATCCTGGTAAAAGGTGTGTCCTCTGGACACTCCAGGGGTGTATGAGCAGGTCTTCCATGGTAAATCCACTCTAATGTTCCAATCTCTCTAAACCTATGAATCCTCTCCTCTACATTATACCAGGGCAGTTCTGGCATTTCAGCCTCTGGTAATGCCAGCCACCTTTTGATCCATGTTTCAGCCAACCACCCAAACAGACTGTTAACACCCTTTCTAACCCCTCAAGCTACAACATTGAATGCAGAATCTCTGTTTAGTGGGCCCATATCAGTAAATTCAGCCTGATCCAACTTTATATTCCTTCCACCATTATGCCACACCCTTAATATTCATTCCCACAAATATTTCCCTGATTTCTGTCTGTATAAGTTGGAAAACTCATACAATTCTTTTGGAGTACAGTGTACTTCCTCATGGGTCACACTTTGTACCTCACCCTTTGGAGCCTGTTGGAACTTTAATTTAGTTATAGGCCTTGAAGCAAACACTGGTGGTGGGGGTGGGTCATGAAAAGAATAGAAGTATCCCTTAAGCCATTTATCTCAGGACATTCTGTTGCAGTTTCATCTCCTGAAACAGTATTAATCTCTCCAGGCAGGGGTGAGGGCTGCTTCCTCAGGGGAGGTGATTACAGGTTTAGCTGGCACTGAAGTGTGGATCTCTTTGGGTGGAGGTTGGATGGTAGGCTCCTCAGGGCAGACTGAAGGTTGGGAAGCTGTTTCCTCAGGGCATACTGGAGGTGGGGGTGCTGTTTCCTCAGGACAACCATGAGAGATGTATCTAACAAAGACTCAGAAGAATCCAGAGTTCCAATGTCCTCACTGCCATTATTATCAATCCATTTGTCCACATCCCAATTTTCAAGATCCCATTCTTTTCCAATCAATGCCTTTAACAGTAGACACTGCAAGGTTGAGGTTTTAGTTTATGTTGTAAATCTGCTACTCATACAATGAGACTCTGCATATGGTTTTCAGAAATCTAAAATCTGTGGCCACAGGAAATAAGATTTTCTTTCAGGGCACACAGAAACCTTTACATCTGTCATACAGTGCTTAAGTTTCAAATTTGAAACCTTTAGCTCATCCCTTTCCAGTGCATCTAAGAGCAACCAGCCAACATCATTATACCACTTAACTCTGCAAAATTCTGTTAAGGTGTCAAAAACATTGTCACCCAGAGCCTTGCTTTGTACAAGAGTATGATTAGAAGAATCAAATGGTGATATTTTGCATAGATTCCTTGTCAACTTATGCCATGGGCTGTGAGTGCCATCTTGATTCCTGGAAATGGATGGAGTCATCATTGCCTTTGAATCTAATCAGAGTAGAAAACCACTGCAAAAACCCTTTTTAAGATTCTGTTTCTCAAGAACCACTCCTGTTACCAAGTTGCATTAGGGTTCTCTAGGGAAACAGAATCAACAAGAGATACCTGCAAATATAAGATTTTATAGAAGTGTCTTGCATAACTGTGGATATGCATGAGTCCAAATTCCATAGGTCAGGCAGTAAACTGGCAACTTCATTGAACATGTTCAATGAACTCCTCAGGAAATGAACTGGCAACTTCTATAAACACCTCAGGAAACACTTTGCTGGTCAGCTGAAGAATAAGTGAAGGTTCATTGTCTGTCTTGCTTACACATCTTCAACTGATTTGATTAAATCCAGCTGATTACATTCTTTCATTGTGGAAGACACACCCCTTGTCAATATAATCAGTCACAGCTGCAGCCAATTGACTGATGATTTAATAAACCAGCCACAAATGTCCTTGCAGTAATGGTTAGGCCAGTGCTTGCTTGACCAGACACCTGGGTACCATTGCCTGGCCAAGTTGACACATAAACCTAATCATCACACAATGTGAAGTGAGTTTTTATAATGTATTTAATTAAAATTAAGTCCTATATATCACTTACAATTTGGAAAATTCAGATGTCATTTTTATTCCCTATTACAAACACTATGGATGCCTGGGGCTAATTCTTTTCTCTCTATTTTTCTATTAAGACCAATCTTTGAATTTTCACTTCAGAATTCACTAGCAATGTTACCATAATAAAGTTGTTTTGTTTGCCTGTGTCTGTATCTGTGTCATTACCACTTTGCAATTTAAATCCTATGATGATTTTTTTTTCTCCAACAGGATTTTTATTTCCATAATTTTGGTTTATAGCCTAATAATAGATATTGGAACTTAGACATATTTTGTCAAAGCACATAAAGAACTTAAAAATGTTTTTTGTATATTCTTAAATTGCTTTCCAAAAGAATAATGTTGACATTCTGTTTCACCTGCAATGTACAAGAGTATTTATTTCATTGAATATCAATGGCATTTAGTATTTTTGTTACTTCTGATTTTTCTACATTAGAGATCAAAACAAAAAATTTTTTTTCAGAGTTTATTTAATCAGTAAGGTATTTAAAAATATTCCCATGAAGTTTTGGTATTCTTGTCTTTTAATTGTGTAGGAATAAAATATTCTTTTTAAAATGAATATTCCCCCTCCCAATGAGACATCTATGTTCATTCATTCAACAATTATTATTAACGTCTGTTGTATGTGCAAGGCACAAGAGCAGTAGACAAAAGAGTTGCCAAGTTGAGATTTCTGAGAAACCAATGCAGAGTCTCATCTCTCAAGTGGCTGATTGCACCATAAATTTAATTCCCAACCTCATGGGTTGTTTGTCGTTAAAGTTAGAACATTGATTGGGAAGGAATCAGATACTGAAAAATTGCAGTGGGGTCACATGGACATAGCCTGATGAAATTGGAGAAACTGATCCCCTAAATTTTGCTGAGCCATCTTTGCCAATGGAAGCAGCAGGCCTTCTACCATGGTTTGAAGAGGTTAATTCTGCTTTGCTTTGAGGAACCTGTAATGACCACCACTGAGGGAGTTGTTTTGGGACATGTTTCTTGTTTTCCTCAGGACACACTCCTACCACCACTATTTGCTTCTAGACCAATTATCAGCATTCTAGTTTCCTAGGCTGTTCAAAGCAAATAACATGAAATCATTTGGCTTAAACAACGGGAATTTATTTGCTGATGGTTAGAGTCCAGGAAAGTGTCCAAATCAAGGCATTCCCAAAGCAATATTTTCTTCCCAAAGACAGGCTTTCAGCAATCCTTGTCTCCTCTGCCACATGCAAGGCACATGGCATCATCTGCTGGTCTCTATCTTCTCTTCTTGGTGTTGTTGCTTTTAGCTTCTTACTTCAGTGACTTTCTCCCTCTCTTTCTCTCTCCTTCTCTGTATTCATTTTGTTTATAAGGGACTGCAATAATAGGATTAAGACCAACCCTGAATAAGATGGATCACACCATAACTGAAGTAGCCTCATCAGAATGACTTAGGTTTATACCCACAGCAAAGGATTATATTTAAGAGCATGTTTTTCTGGGATAGTTACAACTTCATACCACCACACTTCACCTTCAACCCCAAAAGACATGAAATTTTCTACATGCAAAATACATTCATTCCAACACAACATTTCAAAACCCTTAAGTCATTTCAAAATTGGCTATAGCTGTGTTTTTTCTGAGGAACAATTCCCTTATGTCTGTGGATCTGTGAAACCTAGAAAACAAGTTTTCTGCTTCCATTATACAGTGGAGGAACATGCATAGGATAACTTTTTCCATTCCCATAGGGAGAAATTGGAAAGAAAACAGGAATCATGGGCCCCAAACAATTCCAAAACCTTCCAGGGCATAGCCCAGTAGACTCCAAGGTCTGAAAGTCACCTATAGAATGATAATTTGTCCTCCTTGCCTGATGGAGTGAAAGCTCCACCCATTCCAAGTATTTGCATAACAGCTTTGCTGTCCCCAAAAACCAGGGTGAAGGCTCTTCCCTCTCCAAGCATCTGGAAGGTGGCCAGACTTTCTGCAATTCCTGGGGCACAGGCTCTAACCTCTAAGAACACTGGGGTGGTATCACTCTTCCTGAACAACAGGGTAGAAGGTTGGTCCTCTCCAGGTTCCAGGGCAGGCTCACCCTTTCCAAACTCATGGGTGGGCCCATTCTCTTGGCCTGAGAAGATGCCTTTGGTCCAGACCTCAGTGACCATGGTTCTGCCCTTGAAGGGATTTTCCCTTCAATCTGTCCCATTTCTATTCCTTTTACTCTAGGCTGGCAGTGGTTGCATTCATACAAATCTTACAAAAAAAACTTGTCTGTTTTGCATGTAGTACACAGGGGTCCAAACCATCAGACAGTAGGACTTTCCACAGAGCCTTCTGTATAACTGCATCTCCAGTCCTGACTCGCACTGAAATAGCTGACTGGTTCCGTGTGCAGTTAAACCCTCACATGGAGCATATTCTCTGGGATCTTGCCCTCTAAAAGCTCAGTGTTTTCCAACCCATCAACTTCTAGTATCTTTATGCCCAGGAATTCAGTTCTCAGTTTATCCCTTTCCTCTCACATTTTGCCATAAACGGTGTACTGGTTTGGATCTGTCATGTATCACAGAAAACACTATGTTCTTTTAATCCAATCTTGTGGGGGTAGGTCTATTGTGGGTGGAATCTTTTGATTAGATAGTTTCCATAGAAATGTGATCCCTCCAATTCAACAGGGGTCTTAATCCCCTTGCTGGCATCCTCTATGAGGGGATAAAAGGCTGAAAATTTTTAGAAAGAGCTGAGAGAATCTAAGAGAAAAATGCCCAGAGAGCCATTTTGAAACCAGAATCTAGGAGAAGGAACAGCAGACATACCATCTGCCTTCACACGCAACAAAAGTACCCTAGATGCCAGTGGCCATTCCTCCAAGAAGGTATCCTGTTGTTGATGACTTAATTTGGACATTTTCATGGCATTAGAATTGTAACTTGTAACTGAATAAATCCCCATTGTTAAAAGCCAATCCATTTCTTGTATATTGCAGTCTGGCAGCCTTAACAAACTGGAAGATATTTTAGTACCAGGATTGGGGTGCTGTGATTTGCAAATATGGGGTAATGGTGGAAAGAACATAAAGTTGGATCAGTTTAATTTATTGATATGTGTCCACTAAGCATAAATTCTGGATTCCTTCTTGTAGCTTGAGGGGTTAAACAGATCTATAACCTGTGTTGTTAGCTGAAACATGGACCAAATATGACCTACAATAAATGAAGTTGAAATGCCAGAACTGCATTAGTATACCATAGAAGGCATAGAAATGCTCAGGGAGTTTGGAGTTTTAGAGTAGATGTAAGACATGCCCATTCATCTGGGATATCCTAAGGGACACACATTTCACCACTGTTGGTAGAAATAAATTCATATTGGGTGACCCAGTTTCTTTGGAAATCTCTGTGGGTCTTCTTCTTTGTCGGACAGAAATTACAATGGGAGCTACTGCCCCTGAACTTGGATCTCAAAGTGCAATGGGACCAAAGGAACCCCAACATGACAGGGGCCAAGTGGCAGAACTTAATCATCAAAGACAAGGTAAGTGTGGTTATAATACACAGCAGAATCAAAGCAGTGATCAGAATAATCTTACTTGCAGAGACCTATGGCATTGGTTAGTTGATCATGGTGTCCCTAGAAGAGAAACAGATGGGTAGACTATTAAAATTTTACTCGATATGTGCAAGTAGAAGAGTTTTAGGTCAAGTGAACAGAAGTCTAACTTGAATTGCCAAAACAGCCTCTCCATCAAATCCTAGAGAAGAGTTAGTTTACAAACCCAGAACCCCTTGAGGAAGGACTCCACCATACCGCCAAAATTTTATACTGCTAATCTTTCTTCCAGCCTTCCCCAAAGGGATCTGTAGTCTTTTACCAAGGTTGTAGTGCACTGGAGAAGAGAGTATAATCAGAATGCTTTGTGATTACTAGACACTAGTTTTGAACCGACAGTAACTCCAGGGGACATAAAACATCATTGTACTCCACCAGTCAGCTTAAGTACTTATGGAGATCAGATGATCAGTGGGGTTTTAGATCAGTTCCATCTCACAGTGAGTGCATTGAGACCCCAAAACACATATTTTGCTTATCTCACCAGTTCTGGAATGAATAACTGGAATGTATAATAGTCATGTTGGTTCCTTAACCTGTGAAGCAAGGGTCATTATTGTAGGAAAGACTGTGAGGAAGTCACTGTAATTGCCTATATCAAGAAAAATAGTAAATCTAAAGCAATTATGCATTCTTGAAGGGATTGCAGAGATTAGTGCCACCATTAAGAACTTTAAAGATACAGTGGTGGTGATACCCCACATCCCCATTCAGCATACCTATTTGGCCTGTGCAGAAAACAGGTGGATCTTAGAAAATAAGAGCAGATTATGGCAGACTTAACCAGGTGGTGACTCCAATTACAACTGCTGTTCCAAATGTGGTTTCATTGCTTGAGCAAATTAAGACATCTCCTGGTAACTGGTATGCAGCTATTGATCTGGAAAATGCTTTTCCTTGATATCTAATAGTAAAGACAACAGAAGTTTGCTTTCAGTTAAAAAGGCCAGCAATACACCTTCATTGTCCTACCTTGGGAGTCTATCAACTCTCTTTCTTTATGTCATAATCTAGTCTCCATGGATCTTGATTTCCTTTCTCTTTCATATGACATCATACTGTCTATTACATTGATGACATTATGCTGATTGGACCTAGTGAGCAAGCATTAACTACTGTACTCTAGACTTATTGGAAATCCATTTATGTGTAAGAGGGTTACAAATAAATCTGACCTACATTCAGTAGTTTTCAACCTCAGTGAATTTTCTAGGGGTTCAGAGGTGTGGGTGTTGTCAAGATATCCCTTCTAAAGTGAAGGATAATTTGTTGCCCAAAATAAGCATGAGAAGAGGCATAATGCATAGTGGTCCACTTTAGATTTCAGAGGTAATACATACTTCATTTGGATTGCTAACCTGACCAATTTACTAAGTGACCCAAAAAGCCTCTAGTTTTGAGAGGGATCCAGAACAAAAGAAAGGTCTGCTATTTGGGTTATACGGTTATGTGTAAAATATCAGTGGAAGTTAGAGGGGCTGTTTGGAGCCATTGGCAGATTTACACATAAATCACAGAACAGATGTCTTGCATTTTGGAACAAAGCTTTGCCATCCTTTGCAGATAGCTCCTTTCCTTTATAGAGACAGCTTTTGGTTTGCCACTAAGGCTTAGGAGAGACTAAATATTGAACAATAGGTGGCCAAGTCATCATGCAACCTCAGCTACCCATGATGAACTAACTGGGTGTTATCTGACTCATCAAGCTATAAATTTAGGCCTGCACAGAAGAACTCCACCATCAAATGGAAGTAGTATATACTAGATGGGGCTCAAGCAGGTCATGAATCACCAAGTCAGTTACATGAGGAAGGGGCCATGCCCCCACTTCTGCTACATTACATTTCTTTCTCCTACCACTCACCTATGGCCCTATAAGCAGTTGAATGAGAAAAGAAAACTCCGACCTGATTTAAACATGGCTTTGTGTGACAGGCAGGTACAACATGGAAGTGTAAATCTGTAGTACTGCGCTCCTTTCTGGGACATCCATGAAGAACATTGGTGAGGGGAAATCCTCCTAGCAGACAGAAATTTAAGTATCACAACTGTTCATCTTGCTTAGAAGGATAAATACCAGATGTGTGATTACATACCAGTTCATAGGCTGTGGTCAATGGTTTTGCTGGATGGCCAAGACTTGGAAAGAATATGATTGGAACATTGGTGATAAGGAAATCCGGGAAAGAGGCATATTGCTAGACCTATATGAATGAGCAGAAACCATGAAGATATTTCCCATGTGAAATGATTATGAAAGGGTGACCTCAGCTCTGCTGGATATTAACAATAAGTGGATAGGATGACCTGTCATATGGATTTTTCTCAGTCTCTTTCTCAAGCCTCTTTAGTCATTTCCCAATGGGCTCATGCACAGAGTGGCAAGGATGGAGATTATACATGGGATCAGAAATATGGATGTCCATTCACTCAGAGCAACCTGGCTATAGTAAATGCTGAGTGCCCAATCTGCCAGCAGCAGAAACTAATACTCAGTCTCTGATATGACATCCAGTATATGTTGTTTATCCCAGAGCCAGGATTCTTGGGCCCTGGAACCAAGGGGTGGAAATGGGAGAGGCAATACCCACTTTACCCCTAGTGAACTGCTAGCAAATATTTTTTTTTTGCTTCCTGTACCCATGATCTGATGCTACACTGGTCTGGTGGTCTTGGTTTCAAATAAAAGAATGCTTCCACCAGGATACACAAAAATGATACCATTGAACTGAAAGTTAAGATTACCACCTAGTCACTTTGGGCTCTCCATGCCTCTGAATCAGCAAGCATGGAATGAAGTTGTACTGGATGGGGTAATTGACCCCAATAAACAAGGGGAAATTGATTTTCCACACAATAGAAGTAAGGAAGATTATGCCCCAAATATAGGAGATCCTTTAAGGCTTCTCTTTGTCCTAACATACCCTGTGATTAAAGTCAGTGGAAAACCACAACAACCCAATCCAGTCACCAAGCAAAGAAACACAGCCAGTTGAGGTTCTTGCTGAGGATAAAGGGAATATAGAATGGGTAATGGAATAAGGTAATTAGAAATGCCAGCTATGACCATGTGTCCAGTTGCAGAAAAGAGGACTGCAATTGTTATGCACATTCCTTCCTTATTTTGTTATGAATGTGTGTGTATGTATTAACCAAATATCTTTGTTTTCATTTTCTTCCTCTTGTCTTAGTTTGCCAGGTTGCTATGAAAAATACTACACAATGAATAGGCTTAAGTAAAGGTAATTTATTATCTCATGGTTTCAGACTCTAGAAGTCCCAAAGGAAAGCATTGTCAAGGTCATGCTTTATTCCCAAAGTCTGTAGCATTCTGATAGTGCCTTGCCATAATCCTTAGGGGTCCTTGGCCTGCATCTCAGACTCCTATTACATGACAATTTCTCTCTCTATCCTTGTGTATATTCTCCCAGCTTCTGCTGGATTCTTCCTGCTTGGCCTTCTCTGACTTTCTCTAATTTCTGCTTCTGGCTCCTCTGTGACCTTTTCATAAGGCTTCCAGCAATATGGATTAAGACCCACCCTCATTCACTTGGCCTCATTTTAACTTAAAAACAGTCTCAAAAGGTCCTATTTACAAATAAATCCACACCTCCAGGAACATGAATTAAGATTAAGATACATGTCTTTCTTTGGTGTACATAATCCAATATACAATGCCTCTCTTATCTCCTTGTCATATAACATAAGGTATATTAACTTTACATCATAGTATTTTATTGTTATTGTTTTTACATAATTGTATTTAAGTTACAGGTTTTCAAGGAGAAAATAAACATCACCCAAGGAATTCACATTCTCTTCTGGGAAAAGGGATAGTGCATTTTTGTTGTATGCAGGTTGGTTGTATTTTATATTAAGCATAGGTATTACTTTGTTATTCTCTTTATTTGGAGATTAAGTATGGTTTAAGAAGATGTGTATAAATGCCAGTTTAACAAGGGGTAGGTGTGATGGTTAATTTTATATGGTAACCTGACTAGAATATTATGCCCCGTTGTTTGGTCAAATGGTGGTCTAAATGTTGCAGTGAAGGTAACTTGAGATGTAATTAGCATCTATAATCAGATGACTTTAAGTGAAGGAGGTTACCCTCCATTGTGTAGGTGGGTGTGGTGGTTTGAAACTGTATGTACCCAGGAAAACACGTTCTTAAATTTAATCCATTCCTGTGGATGTGAACCCATTATAAGCAGGACATTTTAATGAAGCTTATTCAGTTAAGGTGTGATCCACCTGATTCAGGATGGGTCTTAATCATATTGCTGGTATTTTTTAAAAGAGAATGAATTCAGACATGAGTGAGAAAGCCACAGAAGCAAGAAGCTGAAACCAATGAAACCTAGAAGAGAAGAGAGAGAATTGCAGTTACTACTATGTGCCTTGTCATGTGACAGAGGAGCCAAGTATCGCTGCCAGCCAATCTTCAGAAAGAAAGCATCACCTTGATTTAGATATTTTCCTGGCCTCAAAACCATGAGTGAATACATTCCCATTGTTTAACCTGACCCATTTAATGGTATTTGCATTGAGCAGCCTAGGAAATAAAGCAGTGGGTTTCATCCAATCAGTTGAAGGCCTTCAGAGCAAAAGAGATGTTTCCCAGAGAAGAAGAAATTCTACCTCAAGACTGCATGATAAAATTCTGCCTGTGTTTCCAGCTTGTCAACCCGCCCTACAGATTTCAGGCAAGAGAGCCCCCATATTTGCTTGAGCCAATTCCTTAAAATAAATGTTTATGTTATACATATAAAATGTAGTAATGGATTATATGTATATACATATGTAGATAAATGTATGTGTATTTATATATCTTTCTATCTATCTATCTATCTATAGTCTCTGTGACAGCAACAGGAAGAATTCTCCAAAGAAAATGAACCAGTAGGATAT
The DNA here is from genome assembly GCF_015220235.1 of Choloepus didactylus. Classification (NCBI taxonomy): domain Eukaryota; kingdom Metazoa; phylum Chordata; class Mammalia; order Pilosa; family Megalonychidae; genus Choloepus; species Choloepus didactylus. The sequence goes on from NC_051310.1 coordinate 176,547,915, forward strand.
ATACATTTCATTTATAAATAAAATGTAGTAATGTAGTATATGTATGTATATAGTATATGTATGTATATGCAGTATATGCATGTATATAGGTTTTATTTTTCAGGAGGACCCTGATACAGTCACTAACTAAGAATGCAAGAAGAGGGGTTGGTAGATGGTTGAGAAGAGAAAGCAAGACAGGGTGTACTTCTTCATTTTTAATACTGTGCCCCAAAGAATCCCCAAGCACTGTAGTAAAATCATAGGGAGTAGGCAACTCTCTTCAACCTTTTGAGGGTATCACAGGGCTACTTGATATCTATTGGATACCATGCAAATTAGTTAGATTGATGTAGTTAATTTCAATATTAGGTAACAATGGACTTTCACAGTGTTGCCACAAGGGTATATTCAGAGCCCCACTCTTTGCCACAGCCTAGTGGCTAGAGATTTAACACAATGGACACCTCCTGATGCCATCACTGTGTTCCATTATATTGATGAAATAATGTTAACTAGTAATTCTCTTTCAGACCTGGAAGAGGCTGCTAAAACAGTGGTGATCCACCTTGAGAGTGGAGGATGGGTGATAAACTGAGAAAAAATGCAAGGACCTGGGTGTTCTATTAAATTCTTGGGTGTTGTCCAGTCAGGTAAGACAAGAACTATTCCTTCTGCTATTGTTGATAAGTGCAGGATTACCCCACCTCATGTACCCCCAAACAATTAATGGCTTATTTAGGGCTATTGGGTTATTGGAGGTCTTTTATACCTCACCTGGCACAAATTCTTAAACCTTTGATTTGTTAGTCCAAAAGGGAAAAATGTGGGACTGGGACATTCCCCAACAGGCTGTTTTTGAGACATCAAAGTGTGCTGTGGCACAGGCACAAGCCTTAAGGGGGGGGGGGTGGAACCTGATGTGCCTTGTGAATTGGATGTCATCAGTACTGACATTGGCTTTGGGTGGGGTTTGTGGCAAAGGCAACAGGCTAAACGTGTACCTATTGAATTTTGGTCACAACTATGGAAAGGTACAGAATTTTGATATAGTCCTTTAGAGAAGCAATTGTGTGCTGCTTATAATGCCCTATTACAAGTAGAAGGGCTAACTCAAAAATGTCCAGTGACTTTACGAATGGCCGTACCTATACAGGGGTGGATCTATGACACTGTAAGCAAGCCACATTCTGGGAGTGCTCAGTTGAGCACATTAACAAAGTGGAAAGCTTACCTCCTACAACACAGTGTTTTCAACAACAGCCCTTTAAGGGCAGAAATGCATGAAATCCTGGGACTAGTCTCCTATATAGAAGAACAGTTTATCTCACTACCTCCCAGCCTTCCTGAGGTAGTTCCTCCCCTAATGCCCACCACTGATGGACAGGGAAGTATACCTGACTCTGCTTGGTATACAGATGGGTCAGCACATGGACAGCCAACTAACTAGACAGCAGTGGCTGTCCAGCCGAGCACTGATACCATCTGGTGGGAAATGGGAACTCTGCAAAGCAGCCAATGGGCAGAGTTATGGGCGGTGTGGATGGTAATTGTCCATGAGCTGGGGGGATGCTTTAACTGTTTGTATAGATAATTGGACTGTTTACTGAGGCCTGACGGTATGGATGGCTACATGGAAGCAAGAACAATGGACAGTGGTTGGTCTCCCCTTTTGGGGGAAAGAAATGTGGGAAGACATCTGGACAGCCTGCCAAAGGTGTAAGATAACTGTTTTCCATGTATCAGCCCATAATGCTAACTCTTCCTGGCAACATTGAAGCAGATGCCCTGGCAAAAATCTGCAGTTTGGCACCAACAACACATGGGGCAGCTGAATGGCTACATTGGAAAACTGGGCACTAAGGGCACCTAACTCTATGGAAAGTGACACAGCAGTTCCAGTTGCCAGAATGCTTCCTCACCAACTTGGACATATTAGCTGGGACCAAATTCCTGTTACCTGGTGACAAGTAGACTACATTGGGCTGCTTCCTCTATCAGAAGGTGCAAGGTATGCTTTTACAGCTGTAGACATGGCTATGGGACTTTTATTAGCTTTCCCAGTAGGAAAAGCCAACCAAAAGGCTTTTGGTTGTAGTTTAGAAAAGCTAAGTGCCTTTTTTGGGGTCCCCACACATGTAGACAGTGATAGGGGGACCCCCTTCACCAGGCAGTTGACCCAGGCCTGGGCTACAGAACATGATGTTCTTTGGACATTTCAGTTGCTCTATAACCCCACAGCAGCAGGGTTAATTGAGAGAATGAATGGTCTTTTAAAGGAACACTTAAAGGATGATAAAAACTCCCTACAACAATGAACTCAAGGACTGCATCCAGCTCTGATTAACGTTAACTCCAGACCCAGAGCGGCTGCTCCTGCTCCTGGGGAAATGGTAACTGCAGGACCCATGCAGGCCTTATGAATTCAAATAAGGGGGCCAGCTGCTCTCAAACCACAGTGAGGCAATGATGATAACCTGCTCTGGCCTGTGCCACAAACACTAGAAATTGGGGAGAATAGGTCAGTTGGTCCTGGTCCTGGCCTAGGCAGCCTCGTTGGCTGGGCATCCTAAGCCCATGGGGGTTGGGGTTGCCCAAAACTTAAATATTTGACCACAATTTATTTAAAAAATGCCTAAAGTGGTTTATATTGTTCATTCTGGGCCCCCCATACCCCAGGGAATGATGTGTATTACTATGTGGACTCTCATTATGCCCAGGTTAACTTTAGATTAACCCCTGAAAGCCTTGTACAACCTCCAGGGGAAAAGATGTGGTACCTCAAACCCCCACACAATGTTCCTTTGCCTGGAACACTGTTATCTAGGGATGGAAATGTAGCTTGTGTATTGTTAGATTACCAAGATTTACTCCTTATTGTACCCTACAAACATCTTTCTTTTCACCCATAGCACTGCAGGAAATGCATTTCTATGGTGGGATTCTGCTGTAACCTCAGTCCACAATAGGTACCAGTGCTGGGTATGTGCTGAATTGCCATCATTGGGCATCACTGGCCTCCCGTGGACTATCACTCTGGCCATCCAAACCACCTGGGATGCCATGCTAGGGTGGCAGAATACCCACCAATGGCAGGCATGGGAGGAAAACTAGATGTAGAATACAGCAGAATGCCTGGATGTGTTATCCTTTAGATATTTTAGCCCAGGCAGTACTTGTGCTAAATGGTAGAACTCATTAACCTGGCCATAGCACCACTTGGTAACAGGTTTATCATCTCTCTGTACCAGTATATTATTACTATGTTGTTTATTGTATTGTTGTAAATTATGGATGTAAAGTCTGTCCTATGGTCAACACAAACTGTTGTGCAGGGGTGGATTGTGGCAAGCCATGGCCTGAGCAAAACAGGCCTGCAGATCTTTAGTGCACAGCAGTCTGCACGACCAAGGCAGCTAAATGTTTAACCTATTGTCTTTGTTAGTCAGTAAGGAGAAAAAGGGTAAATTGACCTTCAAATGTAACTTTATGGGAAGCAGGCAGGAAGCAGGAGACTCTTAGTCTCACAAAAAAAGAGCAAAATGTAATTGTTCAAGTGTTACTCTAGTCCTTCCTGCACCACCCCTCAGGTCAGAGTGACATGTTCCTGCATCTGTGCTCCCCCCACCCTTAGGAATGCCTTTGTCTAAAACCCTTATAAAAGGCCTTGCTGTTCTCAGAATCATGTGGCCGATTTTCCCTGAGAAAGCAGTACCTGCCCAGTGAGAGAAAAGTCATTTAAATTCTGCCTTCCTGTGAGTAAGCCCTAAATAAAGTTCATGTTTCAGCAAATGCTGGGTGTTTTCTTTGGTCTTTTGACTGGTAAAGCCCTCTCAGGCTGTGACATATTTAAATGCAATACAGAGCTTTTAAATGATCTCTATTAGGAAAGATGACCATTAATAAAATCAAATTCTGTAGTAGTTTCTTACAAAATTATTATCAGAAAACTAATATTAAAGAATATCCTATTGGTAATATTTTAAACTCTTGTGTACAAAGACAACATGCAAAAATTGTTTTGAAAAGCAATAAACAGAGCTTGTGAAATGATTACTTACATGTTAATCTGCTGTCTAGTACTTTGTTTACAGTATGTGAAATGGCAGGTTCCAAAGCTCCTTTTCAAAATGTACATAATGATCTGCAAGAACACAGATTTATCTATTGTAACAAGGTGTGTGGCTCTGTGTGATAGCTGAAGGCAAGAGTGATCTTGTCATAATCTACTATTCATTGAAAAACCAAAATATGTCCCTCAGAAAACATCCATTATTTCCTTGATTTCCTTCACCAGATGAAATCAAAGATCCTTGAAGCAAAAACTGTATCTGAAGAAGCTGTGTTTGATGGACTCAATTTAAAGCATGTGAGATAAATATGATTCTAGAAAGCAAACACTGGCATTTAGTGACAATACTTAGTTTTGTTAAACTTTCCTGAGGCATTTGAAATTACAAATACATGGGGCAGCATGTGTGTATATGCTGTCTAATTAAAAGTACCCATGAATATCTTAGATAATAACAGGGTTCATCTCAGAAAGATACTTTAAACAGGGCTGAGTAGAACTGATGCAAAAGACATTATATGGAAGAAAGAAGGAGCATGGGACTTAGTGGCAAAATAATAATAATAAATAATAAATTAAAAATAAAAAGCCAAAGAAATCAAAAACAAAGGAAAGGTAAATCAATAGTAGGGACATTGAATTCATTAAAACAGGAAAGGACACTGGTAAACTTAGGTGATAGAGATTAAGCAAAAACTTCAGTTATACAAAATAATGGAGCTGAATTAAATATGAGCTTCTTGCAGATCCTGGGAGTCCAGTCATTCCCACAATTCCACACTCTGATGACAGTCGTGCTTTTGCTTAAATGTGGTAGAGAACCAAGAAACTGCCATTATCTTATGGTCAGATTTAAAGGGATGGGTAAATGACTTTCATGACCGAAGTATGGAACGGAGTAGTACTCAGATCAGGAAAATAAAGGGAAAAAAATTAATAATTTGGTTTTAACTATTTGCATGTATGGGTGGAACAAAGAGAATAATAACCTAATTGTTCCACAGGCTGGTTTGAGGTTGCTGTTCCAGAAGTGAAATATGTATGTTCCACTCCCTGTACAGGGTGGTCACTGAAGAAGGTTTCTATCCCCAGCCAGAACAGCAATCAGCATCCAGTGAATAAAGCTGGTGTAAATTCTAGTCTTGAATTCCAAACAGATTTTTTCCTTAGGAAACAAGTAGAAATATGTACTAAAATGACAAATTTCAGAAATTATTTAACTCTTTAATATGGTATATTAATATATTAGAGAAATTATGAAATTGAATAATACTATATCCTAATTTTTATTTAGATATTCCTCTTGGTTTATTGTTCCTTATAAAATACAAGATACTGTATAATACATTTGATAAAAATAATACAAGTACAGTATAAATCACAATAAATGAGCTCCCTAAGGCTAAAAACTGTCTCAACACAGAAATATTCAGTGAGGAAATATTGCTTCTGAAGACACGAGGAAGCAAAAGCATGTTTTAAACTAAATTGAATAATACGGTTAGTAAATTTGTTATATGGTACACACAGAAGTTTCCCACTTTGCTCAATAATGTGGATATATTAAATAAAAGCTTCTAATTTTATTTCTTGTTTAAAGAGCATTTCTCATTTGCTATTAAGATGTGTCATAGTGAACCATTTTTCCTCCCAGATTTTTTCTCAGTAATGTAGCTTTGGATACATCTACTGGAAATTATTTGGCACATTTTATAGGAAACTTGTTTTTATTGAAGAAATTAATTCCACTTTTTTTTCTTTTCAGTTGCATCTTATGACTGTTATGACAGTTTATATTACAATTATAACATATGAAACTTTATGGTGATCAATTTTTACACACATATTTGTAGTCTCCTAATAGCTGAAGAGACTATATAAAGTTTCTATACTGTGTTTCAGCAGTGAATAGAAGTGCAGAAGAGGGGGAAGAGAGAATTACTGAGTCTGATGAGGGAGACAAGTAAGGGTTTCTGGATCAAATAAAGTGCCTAATGAATGTCATTATGGATAAAGGATAAGGCTCATGACTATCTTCAGTATCTTCTAGGAATTTTAGAGCTAACTGTCAATTATATTTGAGGTAAATTTAGTTTGTCTCCTGTATGACCAAATTCCATCCCAACTTCTCTTCTGAAGCATCCCCTCTAGGAAAAGTAATGCTCCCATGTAAAATAAAAAGAACAAAATAAAACATAAGAAAAAAAAAAACATTCTAACTATCCCCTGCTCCATATCATCCATTTCCTTCCATAATATTTTGCTACATCATAGGTCAAGTTTAAAAAATATGCTGTATGACATAACATTTCAAATGTTACTGCAGATGTTCATGAGTATAATAAATGAGTAAGAAGAGACCCCATCCAAACATTTCATGTATGTTCTGATTTAGCCAAGGATACATACACTTAACCAAGAAAGGAACAGAGGCAGCCTCCCGTAGCAAAGGTTTCTCTGACTTCTGGACTCTGTGATGGGCAAAAGTTAAGCTGTCCTTTGAGGGTAGTGCTATGCAATATCTGGAAAAGCTTATTTCTTGCAAGTTGACAACCCTTTTATACTCAAGGATTAACTGCCAGTAACATAGAACTTTCATGAACAAGCTCTGTGTTGTCTGATAAGGGTATAAGATTTCAGGTTTTGGCCAAATAAGCACCAAGAAGTACACATCCTCATTTAGGGAAGAAATGGTCATCTGAGCCCAGGTGTCCCTTAATATCTCTTCATCCTGATTTTAAGCAATCTCAAAGTCCATTTACCTTTAGTTCTTTATGGAACCTATTGTGTAGATTTCTTCATGGCCAAATAACCTTCTCAATAAATCTGGCTTCTCCACTGACTTCCCTTGTGGAGTTTTGATGAATTGTGTCATTAATTAGTAAAGTTTATTCCATCCAGGGGCAAGCACCTCACGGCCCTTTGTTGCACAGAGACCTCATTTTGTCTCTGGATTGAACCACCAAGATCTGTGCCAGGAATCTTGGCTTCAGGAAAGCTGAAATCAGAAATTTCCAGCGGGGTTTTATGCCCCTCTAATGACATAGTCAAGAAAGACTACATAACCAGTTATTTCACATGAAAACCATCAGTAAACAAAGTGACCCTGTGGATTGGCAGAGGAATTTTGTATTTTAAACAGTACATCATAAATCTGACTGCCCTTATCTTGGCCAAGAGTCAAAGCCCAACACCCAGGTTTCCCTGGAGACAAAGATACAGCTTTTCCAGTCCAGCTATAAATCAACATTCTCTTACACAAGTGTATGTTAGTTTATAAATTAAAATTCCACTTATGTACTATACATTCCTTGGGATATTTATCTTAGTATTCTATCCTACACTATCAATTTGAAGATATAATACTGTTATAAGTAATTACAAACAACACAACACACATTCTTACCCTGAGAACTCAGGACACGTATACAAATATATAGTAATATCTTACACATAAAATTTACTTTAGACTTTGAAGCATTTTAATCAGCCCTTCTTATCCTCTATATGTCATAAGAATTATTAACATAAAGATAAAAATGGTCATATTTACTCCAATTAGGTCTTGTGGGAATGGAACATGTGCCACATATCTAATAATTTTGATTTTAATAATTGACTTTACATATCTCATCAAATTTTCCTAATTTTTATAATGGAAAGATGACAAACTTGATTCGGCATGGTCAAAACTTCTAATTATGTTTCATTTCTCAGTTTCCCCTTACCATATTATTTTTCTTTTCTCTTTGAACAAACATCTACCATCAAACAATGTCAACCACAATTTCAAAAACAAATGAATTTAGACAGTTACCACATTTGCGAAGTGAAATTTGAACCACTTCTCTGGAGTAGAAGCTGCTGATTGAAGTGATTAAATCCTATTATTACTGATGAAGTGCTTCAAGACAAAATTGGACCTAATCTTATTGAATTGAAAAGCTTTGAAAGTGAGTTTCTTCAAAATCAAACTGCTGACATTGAAAACTTTGCAGTCTGTGGAGTTAATTGTTTGAAAATTATCTGAAAGATGAGTTGGCATGTTTATTGGAGTTATGCTGGGTCACCATCCAGGTTTGTTGTGACAGATAATTCTTTCGCAAGAAGTCCTGCGATTTGAATTGAAATGATTGAAAAATTGCAATATGTTCAGGTTAGAGTAATAAATAACAATGAAAAAAGTGGATTTTGAAATTGAACTTATGTTGAAAAATAATGTAGCTAAACTCCGTTAATTTGAAACCAGTATGCCATGCATTTCACATCTTCCTATTAAGAGAATAAAGAATTCTCATAAATTCAAAGAAAAAAAAAAAAAAACTTTAAATCTAATGCCATTTAATTGCTGAATGTCCAAAGAAGGCTTTGAAATAGGAATTTATTTAAATGATGCTTAATGTCAACCAATTTATTTGCTTTCTACTGAAAATAAAAGGGCCAAGTCTCAGAACAGTTTTGGGGCATTCAAATGGGTTTTATTCATTCACAGTTCTATTGTTCCTGTGTCAATGGAAATGTGTTTCAAGTTTACATAACAAACCACACTGAGTCAGATGGTAAGAGAGGATTGGGCTTGCTGTGCTTATATTTTAACCAAGAGAAAAGTGTCTCTAGATGAGATAGATGTGAAAAACCAAAGTAAGTGGTTTAATGATTTCCCCAGTGTTTTTTAATATTTAACACAACTATTAATCTTTTAATCAATTTTTCATGTGATGAAATTACAACACAAGGGATTAATTGATTTAATGCACATCAATGTGCAAAAATTACAGTTGCGTATTTTTTAAACAGCATCTTCTCATTTGCTTTCTTTGGAGTTTCACTATCTTTTAAGAAGAAAATATAAAAAAATAATATTTCAAAAAATGAACTAAAAATCAAAGAGAAGCAGATAAAGTCATCCTTTTATCCCAAGTATCTTCACACGCACAAAAATTAATTTAACTGCCTCTTACCATTATACCTATAGAAGGGGATATCAGAACTGTAGAGAGAATATCCAAATGCAGTTAGTGAAATAGAGTTGTAGTCAATAAGTAATAGTAATAACATTTGCACTGTGCTCAGAAAATTATCTCAGGTGTCACAACAACACTATTTGAAAACAGCAAAACAAAATGATTCAGAGCATCATTTTTTTAAAAGGTCAATGGATTGACATTTAGAGTTTAGAAACTTTGCCCAATACTGTATAGCCAATAAATGATGTTGTATTACTATTCATACACCTATTTTAGTGATTTTAAGTCTTATAGTGTCTATGTATACAGGAGAGGATTTGGGGCTGATAAGACTTTTGTTATACATATTTTCAATAAAATGGCTTAATTTTAAAATGAATTTTTAAATTAAAAAAATAGAAAATATTTCATTACTAAACTAAAATTCATCTCTCAAACCCAGAACTTTCCCTTGACCTTCAGGATTATTTGTTCCCCTTAAAAGTTTAGCACATCCACATACCTGTCTGAATATCATTGCCAGTGCAACAAAATGAAATAGAACTTTTTTTCTTCATCCACACCAGCTCTGTTCCCTAATCATCTTAACTCAGGAAATGGTGTCACCATTCATTTGAGGCTCAAGGCAAATGGCCAAAGTCTTCCCTTTTATCTTCTGATTCTCTCACATTCCACATGCAACCCATCAGCAAAGACTATTGGTTCCTTGCAAAATATATACAGAAAATCTAATCATTGGTAACAACTTTGGGCTGTTATCAACACTTTCTTGAACCAGCAGATATCCTCCAAACTCTTCTCTGTGCTTTCAGTTAGGCCAATCACCTCTCCAACTCCAATCTCTTCCTCATGTAGAAGCCTGAATGAGATTCAGTAAACCACAGATCAGGTCACATCACACCTTTGTTCAAAACCCCCGTAAGGCTTTCCAACACTTATAATTTAAAATCATGAGCACATGTGCATCATGTGGCCCCAACATTATTCCTTGACCTCCTTGCCAGTAAATTTATTCCCACTTTAGTCCACTCTAGCTACCCTGGCCTGCTTCTCCCTTGAACTCACCTAGTTTCTAAGGGCTTTGAACTTGCTGTTCTTTCTGCCTACCATGTTCTCTCCCACATTTAACATTGCTTGTAAACTTGCTTCTGTCAGATAATTGTTCAGTTGTCTTCTCTGAAAGACATTCCCTGACTACCTTGACTAAAGCAGCTTTGCATGTGTGTATATATAACATACACATAGACATACATATATGCACGTACATACATATATATATTCACACACAAATTAAACTGTACAAGGTACCATAACATGAACTATCAAAAGGCAATCCAGATGTTTCCTGCCCTCCTCTGATATTTCCAGGTCAGTCAGTTCTACAGCTTGATGTCTTACTGTTACTGCAACCCATACAAATCATCCTGGTTCTTTACAATTGACCTGCTCTTTTCTGTATAACTTCTGTCTATATTGTACAGTATTCCTTCCCCTTTGTTCTCTAAAGTAAATGCAAACTTGTCTATTAGTGTAAGTCTGTCTTGTTCAGTAATTATTACTAGCTCTTCAGAAATAATGGAGGAAATTACAAAGTAGGGAAAATAGAATAATGTAAATTCTGAATGCATTTGACTTTTACAGAGGTAAAGAGAAAAACGTAATTTTAAGAAACATAATTTTCCTCACTGCTTTACAATGCTAGAGAGCTACCAGCTCCTAAGCTGACCTTATTTTGAGTCTTCAAAACAAAGAATACTTATACTCATAAAGCTTATACTCTATTGGGGGACATGAAAAATAAAGAAAATAAATATGAAATATTATAATTATAAATATGCATAGAAAACAAAACTAGGTAATATGAAAATGGGTGACAAGACTCATTTGCTATCTTAGAAAGGATATTCAAGAATGACTTTTTTTTTTTTTTTTTTGACAGTGGCTGTATGCACTAATACTGATATTCATATCTGCCGAGCTCTAGCTCTGAGTCAATAATGACTTTTAAAAGATGAAATTTAAACCAAGTTGTGGAGCAAGTTCTAACAAATATCTAAAAAAAACATTCCAGAAAGATTGATTTGTTATGCTCCAAGGACTGGGGACAGGAACACGCTGGACATAGTTTAGGTAATGCAAGCAGCCAATGTGGCCAGATGTGGTAAACAAGGAGTACAACTATATGAGTGAGAGTCCAGGGCAAATGGGAACAAAGAATGTCATGGTAGGAAATTTGGACTATATTTTTAGTGTAATAAAAAGCCATTGTGGGGTATTATGCTGAGAAGAAAAATAATCAGACTTAAATTTTTAGAGGATTGTTCCAACTGATTGTGAAGAATAGCTTATAGAAGAGCAAGAGTGAAAATATGAAGGAGAATTTGGAGGCTCTTGCAGTGGTCTAACTCAGAGATAATGCTGACTTAGTCAAGGTCATCAGTAGTGAATGTGGTGATACAAGATCAGATTCAGGATATATTTTTGGAATAAAGCTAAAGGATAATTCTTGCTGATGGCTGAAATGTGTAATTTGATAAAAAGAAAAGATTTAAGGATGGATATAAAATTTTTAGGTTTTGCAAATTGTCTTAGTTCCTGAAATGGGAAAGCAGGCAAAGTTCTAGGTTAAAGTCAGTTTTAAAAATAAAGGCATTGATTTTGGAAATGTTGAGTTTGAAAGTCCATTAGACTCTCAAGTAGACATGTTAATTAAGAAGGTGAATATATGCTTCTAGAGTTCAAGAGATATCAATTTGGATTTCTGATTATTGATGGCATTGATGCCAGGGGAATGAATGACATCAAGGAAATTATTATAGATAGAGAAGAAAGGAGATTTTTGCCCTGGATTATTTCAACAATAGAGGAAAAGATTATAAGGTATATCCAACAAAGGAAAAATGAAAAGCAGAAGACCAGTGAGGAAGCAAGAAAATTAGAGTATTGTGTTGACTCTGAAGTCAAGAGAATAAAGAGCTTCAAAAAATAAGAAGTAATAAACTAAGTTAAATGATGCTGCTAAATCTGAAGAGATTACAATGTTGTGATTGATCCCTGGATTTAATGCACCAATTTTATCAGATTTGCTGCAAGAATTGCATAAAATGCTAAAGAGGGGGGGGGGAGAGGGAGAGAGAAAGAGAGAGAGAGGGAGAGAGAGAGAGGGAGGAAGAATGACAGAGAGAGAGATATTTAATTTTACTCTTGTCAATGAAGGGATGCACTCTTTTAAGGTATGTATGGGAGCCATCAAGTAAAATTTGATGTTTAAGAGAATATTTGAAATAGGCCTTGAGAGATAAATAAGATCTTAGTAGATAGAGTACTGCGGAGGCATAAACAACAGGGTAGGGAATAATGAAGAGTCTGTGTGGAATTGAGCCTAGGAAATGATAGTTATGATAGATTGTCTATAGAGACAGCAACCAACAATCCCATTCTTCCTTGTAACCACATGCTGCTACTTCCATCAAGAGATCGAGTCATTGCCTCTCCCTTGGGATTTGCTATGCTATTCTTGTGACTTACTTCAAGTAAAAGAAAATCTTCAATATCTTGGTATCCTGACCACATAGCTACAAAGAGAAGACACATGGACTTGCCCTGGAGAATGAGTGATTACAGAGAGGGGTCTAGCTATACCCCAGAATTTTCAGTCACCCATATCCATAACTAAACATGGGAGTGAATCCATCTTGGGTCTCCCAGTCCCAGTTAAGCTGCTCTCACTAATGTCACAGGGAAAAGAGACAAGCCATCCCTGCTGAGGTCTGCTTGATTCTTGACCCACAGAATCATGAGCAGTAAAATGGCTGTCGTAAGCTACAAACTTTTGGAATGGTTTGTTATGACAAGGAGAGAAGTGATCCAATGGTTGATTCTAAATTAGATTAAAATAATAGGTGGATCATAGTATGTGAATATATGAAGGAGGTCTAAACTCAAAGTTTACTTCTTACTAAGATAAGGTTTGTAGATACTGTTAATGAAAAATGACAGAACTAAGCAAGAGAATCACTGTATACTATATATCTCTGTTTATAAGCGATTGCAATATCCTGAAAATTTGGGAAGATGGAAAGAGAAATACAAAGAAATATAAAAGAACTGGGAATGCCTAATTTAAATTTGTTGTTTATTATAATTGTGCTTAATTAGGGCAATGTCACAAAAAAATCTGGATAATTGAGTTAAGGGTAATCTCTATATAGCTTGAGAAAGGGAAACAACTTGAAATTTATAGTTTCTGTAAAATATTTTAGATTTTCCAGAAAAAATCTCTCTTTATTATTGTCAATTACAGCTTCTGCTCTGTTTGTATATACTGAAAAGCTATTGAAGCTGATAGTCTATATAATAATACAAAAAAAGATACTTCCTCAAAAATATCAGCGTATCAAAAAGATTTTTTTTAAGTTAAGCAGATTTTATTGACATTTCTTGAATGTTATCCTACAAGTGAATTTCAGAGAAAATTTATCTTACTTTGACTTTTCTCTCTACAGAATGACTCTTCTCCAAAATGTAAAACAATATTAGTTTCCTACACAGCATGTCGAACTGATATTCAGTTCCTGCTTCCTGAGAGTATACTATTTCCCACAATTGTACATATTGTAAGCCTGCAATTTTTATGTTATTAAATCATGCATCTTATGGAAAAGAAGGATTAAACATAATCACAACTTTTGCTTTTGTTATATCTGTATAGAATGCCAGTATGCTCTTTCAAAAACCTTTTTAAAAAATAATGTGGAAGCTTATATTGAAGTCATCATCTAACCAGGGGGAAGAAATCAATGAGAAATGATGAACACATAATTTGTTTCATTTTTCCCTCATACTCAAAGTTCCAAATATGTTCTGACAAACAGATTTTTATTTTGAACAAATAACTTGAAGTCTTCTTACAGCAAAAACTCAACTAAAAAAAAAAATGAAAGTTAACATTAATACAATTTTCAGAATCAATCTGATCCTTCTGGCAAAGAAGGAACAACTGATTTGCTTTGGCCAGGTGCATTAACTAGGGCACTGTTTAACAAGTTTCCTTTTTTACTAAGAAAATGACAATATCATGCTACCAGGATCAATGGAAACATGGTATATGCAAGGAGAAAATAATTAGGAGGACAAGTTTTCTTTGACCACCTGTAAATGGACTTAGATCTGGGGATAAGAGAAAGAACTTTAATGCTGTGTTCCTCAAATCTCACCTTTCATTTTTCAGAACAAGGATATTTCACAAAGAATACCTTGTATAATTGATGAATATAGTTTACTTATGTACTTTCTGTATCGATTAATAACTGTTTTTGTTTTTATCCTGATACCTGCACTTTTCTAAAGTCAATGCCAAAGACAAACAATATCTAACAATAGGCAAATCTTTTTCATCATGAAAGACTTATTTCTCTTTTAGGAGAGAGAATGTCTGAATAGAAATACAGAGTTCCCATATCAATTGCCATTATATGAGCAACTAAATGGTCAATGAAGTCGTGACCTTTTCTTATCAACATAAGATATCAAATGCTATATATAAGAACATTGTGGGGTGTGTTTTCCAGTGTTGACAATACTGGTCATAACTTGAATCCCTAACAATCATTGCTCTCCTGAGTGAAGTGTGTTCTCTTTTTTTATATTCTAAAATGATACAATGTATTCATCATATATTTCAGAAGATAAAGTGATTATATAAAAATTATCAGCTTACATTAGCTCATTAAAGTGATTCATAACATCTATTGGATATTTCCCTTTTTTTAATAGCTCATCTACTGGCAGAAAGAGTGACGGAGAGACAGAGAGGGAAAGCAAGAAAAGGGAGGAGAGAATGAATGAATGAATGAATGAAGTAATTATGTAGCACTGTTATGTCCTAGACACTATGATAATAACTTAATATTGTTTTCCTTAATTCAAACAAAGATCTTTCAGAGCAGGAATAACTCCCCTACTCCTTTTCAGATGTAAAAACTGATGACAGTGAATGAAAGTTTAGCTGACTCAAAAATCCATGTCATTTCCCACACCCTCCAGTGCTAAATCTTTCACAGTATCTTTTTTCAGACCAACAGAACTTTTCTGCTTTCCTACAAAGGTCACAGTGACCCTGAAGTTTAACATATATTTCATGTCATTAGCATCATTTTGGTAGTCCTGGCCCTCATTCCTTCCATAAGCTATTTCTATTGATTCTCATAGAAGTAACTGTGTCCTACAGGATGCTTCATTTCAACTCCTTTGCAATATTATCTGTTGGGTAGTCTTCAGTCATCTTTCCCTTCAAATCATTGCTGTCTCCCCTTTCTCTGTCATATTGAACTCTATTCTTATAATTCATGATTTAAACTGTTACTATGTTTTTTTTCTGACAGTCATTGCCACAACACATTTTACTCCCTTGAAATTTTCATCTGATTTGCATTGTTCTGGTAATTATAATCATGAGATATTCACATGATATTTATGTTTGAAAAGTATTGTAATGGTTAGGTTCATGTGTGAATTTGGCCAGGTGATGGTACCCAGGTGTCTGGTCAAGCATGCACTGGCCTAACTGTTACTGCAAGGACAGTTGTGGCTGGTTAAGAAAACAGAAGGCTGTTTTATTAAATCATCAGTCAATTGGCTGCAGCTGTGACTGATTACATCAGTGAAGGACATGAATTCTGCAATGACATACTTCAATCAGCTGGATTTAATCCAATCAGTCGAAGACTTTTAAGCAAGAAAGAGAGAGGACCTTCACTGCTTCTTTGGCTAGTCAGCAAAGCATTTCTTGAGGAGTTCATTGAACACCTTCATTGGATTGCCAGTTTGCTGCCTGCCTTAGGGAATTTGGACTTGTGCATACCCACAGCTGCATGAGACACTTTTACATATTTTTTTTATTTATAGATGTCTCTTGTTGGTTCTGTTTCCCTAGAGAACCCTAACTAATACAAGTATCTTCTATTTGAGCTAATATTCTACATCACCTTTTCATGGTTCCAATATTCTAGAGCTGTGCTCTCCAATAAATTATGCCCTAGCCACATGAGGTAATTGAGCCTTTGAAATGTGACTAATCAAATTGCAATATACTATATGTATGAAATACACATTATATTTCAGAGACTGGGTAAAGAAAAATAGAATATAAAATAGCTCATTTATATTCTTATATTGTTTACATGTTGAAATGATACTATTTTGAGATATTGGGGTAAATTAAATATATTGTTAACTTAACCTACTTCTTGTTATCTTTTTAATGTGAACACTAGAATCTTTAATATTATATATGTGGCTCCTATTTTGCATGTCGCATTATATTTCTATAAAGTTTGATATTAAGATTTACCTTAAATCATAAAGGCACATGAAATATGTGTGGTAAGTGATTCACAGATAAGTGCATGGGGCTGGGGATGAAAAGGAGAGAGGAAAAGTCATTTTAGGCCTCTTACTTTTAGAGGCTGCTGGGGTTGGTAAGTGCAAGAAGAGTTAGCAATTACTTTTCATGTAGCAATTTATAGACTTATGAAACTGTTGATAATTGTAAACATTTATGTCTGCCTCCTCTAGACTGTGAGATAAGGAAAGGGCAATTTCTTATCAAGCTAGAACTGGTATATTCTAGTTTCTCAATAAATACACAGTTAGTTGAATTGAATTGAACTGAATTGAAGAAATATATAACTTGTATAAGTCTACCTAGGATAAGATTTGAGTAGTGATTGGTCAAATGTGGACAAAATGAAACTCTTATTCTTCCCCCAATTTTCCCCTTCTCAGTAATGGCACTATCGTTCTCCCACATGTTAAAGCTCCAAGTGAAATGATTCTTGGTTCTTCCTTGATTTGTCACCCACACCTAACCTATCATTAACTCTGTATACCATCACTCAGAAATATCTCCACTCCATCCACTTTCCATCTCCCCTGCTAATATTATCATCCAAACAACCGTTCTTTCCTGTGTGAACCACTGCCCCCATGGGTCTTCCTGTTTCCATTTTTTCCTCTTAAATTTAATCTTCACAGATCATCTAGAGTGATCTTTTTAAAATGACAGTCATAACTTTTGTCCCCTTAAACTTTTTATATTGAAATAATTCCAAATTCACAGAACTATTGAAAAAATAATACAAAATGCATGCAGAGAACCCCAACATGCCCCTTTTGTTCCGGTTTGCTGATGCTGCCATTATGCAAAACACCAGAAATGCACTGGCTTTTATAAAGGGAGTTTATTTGGTTACAAAATTACAGTCTTATGGCCATGCAAATTTCCAAACAAAGGCAACAACATTAGGGTATCTTCACTGAAGAACACTGATGGCATCTGGAAAAACTCTGTTAGCTGAGAAGGCATGTGGCTGGTGTCTGCTTGCTCCTAGGTTGTGTTTCAAAATGGAATTCTCCAAAATGTCTCTAAGCTGCAGCTGCTCTGAGGTCCTTCTGTTTGAGCTCTTATATAGGACTCCAATGATTAAATCAAGACCCATGCTGAATGTGTGGGGCCACACCTCCATGGAAATAATCTAATCAAAGGTATTAACCACAATTGGGTAGGTCAAATCTCCATGGAAACAACCTAATCCAAAGATTCCAACCTAATCAATACTAATACATCTGCCCCCACAACATTGCATTAAAGAATATGGCATTTTGGGGGACATAATATATTCAAACCAGTACACCCTTGATATCCAGATCCACCAATTTTAACATTTTGCCAAATTTGCTGAGTCATTCTGTCTATCTGTCCATCTCTCTCTCTCTATCTCTCTCTCTCATCTATGTTTTTCCATCATCATCACCTTTTTATTTTCTAAATATTTGAGAGTGGATTGTATGCATCATGCACCTTGAACACATAACACTTCCATGTACATTTACTAAGAACAAAGACATTCATGTATGTAGCAAGAACTTTAACATTGTTATAAAGCTTACAGTCTACATTTCACTTTTTTTCATCTGTTCCATTATTATCCTTTTGTGCCTTTTCTACTACATTATTTGGGCCACTGCAGATCATGTGTTGTACTTAATTGTCATTATCTCTTTAGTTGCTTTTTTTTAAAAATTGTGGAAACATATATACAACATAAACTTTCCCATCTCAACTACTCCCAAGCATCATCCATTATCAGAACTGTCCCATCACCCTAAACTCATCCCAAGCAGAAACCCTAAACCTATTACACATTAACTTCCCACCCCCATCCACCCCTATCACTGGTAATCTGCACTTTACTGTATTTTTCTGTGTTTAAATATTCTAACTATTTTATATATTACCTAAAATCCTCTTTTGACTTATCATTGCATTTATTTTAAAATTCAAACTCGATCTGCCAACTCTCAAGGCACTGCAAGTCGGGATGCTTACTTAATTCTCTAACCACAGGTTTTATCACTGTCTATCTTGCTCACTATGGTGCAACCACAGGAGCCTTTGTTTCTTAAGTACTCTACATATGTTCCTTTTAAGAGCTTTTGACTTTGCTAGCCTGTTTGCTCTACAGATCTTTTTGTGGAAGGTGTCTTAGTTCAAAGTTATTTCCTTTGAGAGGATTCCTTGACAGATTAATATGCCCCCTCCACATACAGTACAGTTTCATTTCATCTTTAAAAAAAAAATTCTTAGAACTTATTCCTTTTTGATATTACCTGCATCACTTTTTTGATTATGCATTTAGTATCTCTCTCCTTACCAGTAAATTGCCATTTGTGTTAGAGCACTGATCTTTTCTACCATTTTTCCTTGCATTCTCAGGAACTCTAATCTAACTGTTCAGATACATAGTTGGTGTTAAAAAAAAATGAGATGTGGATTATACAGAATGACAAAATACAATGATCATTAAAACATAAGAGGAGTTCAAAAAGTAATGTTAAAACACTGAAAGATACTAGAACCCCAATCTCCTACTATTTTAAATTTTTGATGAATCACTGTATGCTACTGGCTTTATTTTCTGAGTTGTAGGTGATACTATAGGAAATTATGTTTTCATTGTTAACAGAGAGTGGTACTGAGAGGTACAAATTAGCTTTTATTAAAATTTCATTATTATTATTTTTATTAAAGCATTGTAGGTTTACAGAAAAATCATAAAGTACAGTGTTCAGATATATGCCCCACACAGTTTTCCGTATTATTAACATTTTTTTCACTAGTGTGATACCTTTGTTACAATTGATGAAAAAATATTATTATAATTATATTATTAATTCAAGTTCATAGTTTACATTGGGTTCATTTTTTTGTGTTGTATAGTTCTATGTTTTTCATTTTTCTTTATTCTGGTAACATTTATACAACCTAAAATTGACCATTTTAACCATTTTCAAATATACAATTTAGTAGTGCTAATTACATTCACAATGTTGTGCTGCCATCACCACCATCCATCACCAAAAAGTTTGTTATGGATTAGTTTTATAAAATAGCATATAATAGGTCTGTTTATGATAGCAGCTCTGACTTAGAATCTAGAGCTAGTTCTATCAAAATAGTAGGCAATTTAACAACTCTATCTGCAAAGCCTATTGCCCCCAAGGATCTCTTAGACTAATCTCATGGGTAGTTGAATCATTATCTCATAATTATTCTGCATGGGTATTTATTCATGTGTTATAATTTTAAATGTACCTCAAAAGACTGCACTATCAAAATATTTTGTCCTACATGAACTGACAGAGGTCTGCTATTAGATAGTAACTCCTTACATTCAAAATATTTTTTCTTTGGTGGTCTAGCAGCCCCTGGCCTGAGCAAAACAGGCCTGTGGAACTTGTCACACAGTAGTCCGCATGACTTGGGCAGCTAATGTTTAACCTATCATCTTTGTAAACCAGTAGAGAGAAAACAGTAAATTAACTTTAAAATGTAACTTTAAAATGTAAAGTAGGCAGGAGGTGAGAAACTCTTGGTCTCACAAAGAAGCAAAATGTAAATGTAAAGTCAGACTTTCTGCTGTCAAATGTTAGTCTAGTTTACCTGCTTCCTAACTCCCTAAAATGTTATCACTCTTGTGGTTATCTACAAAGCCCCATCCTATGATCCTCCTCTCTTCCCTGAACCAACTCCCCTCCCCATATCTCAAGATCCTCTTCCTGCACATGTATGCTCTCCCACTCTTAGGACGGTCTTTGTCTTAAAACCTTATAACTGGCTTGCCATCCTCTTTAATTGCATGGTACCACCCTGCAAATGTGGTACCCACCTGGTGTGAGAGAGTCATCCTGGTCTCTACACTGACTTCCCACTCTGTAAGCAAGCCCTGAATAAAAGTTCATGTAACAGAAAATGCCCAGTGTCTTCTTTGGCCTCTGGACTGGCAAAACCTTCAAGGGCCATGACAAGTGGCAATATTTGAGGACCATAAATATTCTCTGATATAAAAACAAATTAAAATCATATCTAAAATTAACATTGAAGGATGTGATGAAGAGCCTAGGCTAACTAGCTGAGTGAAAAGTGCCAGGAAAGTGAGAATGTGGCAAGAGGAACTTAAGGTAATTTGAGAATAGTGCTCCTTAGCTTGCTGTTATAGGTGGTTCTGGAAATACAAGGTAGCACAAAGGTGCTTGAAAGGTGAGGAGGGATGAAAATAACAGGGATGGATAGAAATGGACAAAAACAAAAAATGTCCAAAATAAATGCTTGCAATAATTCTAAAAAGGACTAAATGGGATCATTTTAGGGCCAAGAGAGAGAACACTTCAAGATAGTCAGACACTAGAAGTGAACATATTGATAATGGCTATTTTTTCACACTAAAAGATATTTACAGAAATTCATAGTTCACAAAATATTCTTATGTGCATTGTAATTATCTAATTTGAGACTCAATATTCTCATCAAATACATGCATAAATAGAGTAAATAAAATCTTAAGTTCTTAGAGATTAAACAATTGGCCTGATGTAAAGTTTTTGACTCCAAATCCTCTGTTTCTCATACAGCTCATTTGATGTCTTCCAAAAGTGGCAAACATCAGAAGAACATATACTGGCATACAAGGCCACAGTGAAGACCCTCCCATGGGTAGCTAATCCACACAATGTGGGTTTACCCTAGAAGAAGGTATTCCCTTCCCCCATTCTAAAATGGTCATGGGGCTTCAATGTCTCCCTTGAGAAACACTATTCACCTAAGATATCTTGGTTGATGTTTCTATAATATTTAGAAATTGCAGGGAGGTTTGCTGGATTTCTCATAAAGAAGGTATTGCCCCTCTCATATATGAGTCACATAACTAATCCTTTCAAAACAGAACAATTTATTTGAATGTTTCAAAGTTTTGCCTACAGTTATATATATATTGCTTTTTTTACAAGTATTATTTTAAAATGTAAAAAATCGACACTCAAAATATTTTATGTTGATGTGCTCAGTTTTCATTTCTGTCATTTTGTTGAGATTTTTAATTTTCTATAAATTTCTTATTTCCATCTATGTATGTGTATATATGTATAAATTCCCACACATATGTTTGTGTGTGTGTGTGTGTGTGTGTGTGTGTGTGTGTATCTTAACTGTCAAATGAAAAGTGAGTTTAATTATCATAAAAGCCAGCAACCCCAGAATAACAACCAGGGAGCCCTGACCTATGGGAATCTCTGACAATGGCTAATGGATCATGTTTTTTCTAGAATCAAGTTTTTTCTAGAATCAAGTTTTATGGGTATCCAATGATGGTATTGCTTGACCTCTGAAGCTAAAAGAAATCAGGA
The DNA here is from genome assembly GCF_015220235.1 of Choloepus didactylus. Classification (NCBI taxonomy): domain Eukaryota; kingdom Metazoa; phylum Chordata; class Mammalia; order Pilosa; family Megalonychidae; genus Choloepus; species Choloepus didactylus. The sequence goes on from NC_051310.1 coordinate 176,569,674, forward strand.
GCAGATAAGCTGAGGGCATATGTCAGCTGCCACCATGGAAATTTGTAGTCCTTGGCCCAGTTCCCAGGCTTGAGATAGTTCTCAGATCCAGAACCCATTGATTAAATGGGAGGTACATGTCCCTTGAGAAATGAACTTGTGGTTTACAGCAATTCTCCAAAGCTTTTGATAGATATATACAGTAGTAATTCTCCCAAGAATTCTGTAAAGAGTCCTGTAGAGGCTTATCAAAGTAAATGTACACTGGGGTAAAGTGAATTCCTATTCTTTTGAAAGCTGTTGGCTATACAGACTGAGGTAGCAACGATATCAATGAACTCCAAATTATGATCCTGGCTCCCTGTTAAAGTGGCAGCATGTGGAGGCTGGGTGACCAATGGAGTCCTTACCTGCATCATTCTCTCAGGGCTTCCATGGGGTCTGTGACTAACTCACACTATTTCATTTCTTGACTGCATATTCAGAATGGATATATTTAGCAGCCTATAGAATCCTTACATTGATTTACCAACCTACAGAATCAGTGATAATGGTAGGATAGCCCAAGTATAAGCCACTAAAAATGCACACGCCCCCCCACCCTCCCCCTCAATCTGCTCATGATGGTAATCAGAAGCAATTCCTCATCCTGGGTGGAATGGCAGAGACTTAAAGGATTCAAAGGTGGATTCAGACAATGGAAACCATCCATTTGGGTCTAAGGTGAAGCAAGTATGGAAGATAAAAATAAGGTGGCACAAAAAAGGTGGTCCCCAAACCCTATATTCTCCATTTCTGTTGCACAAAGGTTGCTTCCTCAACTGCCACCTATGGCTTTATGAGGAATTCATAGTAATCCACTTATGGACAAAGAAAAAAATTCTGGGACTGATTCACAGATTGGTAGGCTTCATACAGTATTTCAAGCTGAAAATGGAGTCCTGATACATGGCAGGCTTACTCAGATGTAGCCCTAAAAGACAAAGGTAATGATAAAGGGAAATAATCCCAGTGGGCAGGCATAGTCTTGAACAACATAGGATCATGAGTTTGGTGTAGAAGGAGAAGTGGCTTGCAGTAAAAATATACAAAATTCCCAGTTAGTGGTGAATGGCTCGTTTGGTTTTTCAGAGGCTTAGAAGGACCTAATTTTAAGAAATGGAGAGATAAAGTGTTCTGGGAAAGAGCATGCAAATGGACCTACAAGAGTGGGCTCAGAATGTGTAGATCTCTATGTTTCATATCAATATCCACCCAAGAGCATCCACTATAGAGGAGGCACCGGAAAGCCAGAGATAAAGCAATGCATCCAGTCAAGGTCAAGGTCAGAAAGTCTCAGTTCTTAACCATTGTAACACTCACACCATGGACCCAGGAAAGGAGTATCCTTGCTGACAGGAATGGAAGTTCTTACATGAAAATTTATCTAGGCCATGCTGTTGCTGAGTATCTGAGTTGTTTGTATCAGAATCCAATGTTTGACACAGAATATGATACTCTCTTTCCAGGAAACCAACTGAACACTTCATGGGAAGTTGATTACATAGCTCATATTCCATAGAAGGAGTGATGATTGTGATTTATTATTACTGGTGTATGCTCTAAATACATGTTTCCTATTTCTGTCCACATTTTTCAGAGAACACTATCTGAAGGTTCACCAAAACATGGGATTTATCATCATAGGGTACCACATGACATTTCCTTGGATCAAGGGACCCACTTTAAAGTTAATGAGGTATGCCAATGAACACATGATATGGGTTTCATCATAGAATACTGACTTATTAGAATGTTGGGATAGCCTCTTAGCAGTGGTGCTAAGGCACTTCTTTATGCTAGGTTAAGGCCCTTCCTCTTAAAGTATGGCATATATTTCAAACCAAAGCCCAATATACAATACTCTATCACTGGATGGTAGGCTATACAGATCCTGGAACCAAAGGGTAGAAGTAGGATTGGCCTCTTGCTAAATATTTCCAGTGACCTACTGAAAATATTTGTTGATCCCTGCCCACATAGTTTTATGTTCTGCTGGAATAGGAGTTTTTTTTCCAAAGGAAAGGGGCAGACTACAAGAGGGATAAGTAAGGATCCTACCAAACCTAAAGCTAAACTTGGAACCTAACCATTTTAGGTTCTTCATGTCATTAGACCAGGAGCAAAGAAGAGTCTCTATACTCTCAGCGATAATTGATCCTGATTATCCTTGAGTAGATAGAATTGTTACTAATTAATAAGGGCACAAAAGATAAGTCTGGAACTCAGGGTTCATTTATGTGTCCATATCCAGTGATGATCATTAAAAGACAATGTACCAATCATGGTCTGAGAATGTAGCCAGAGGCCCAAATACCTCAGGTGTGAAGATCTGGGTTAGCCTTCAGGGCAAAAAATATATAGATTAGCATAAGCACTTGCCAAAAGAGAGAAAGATTTAGAATTCAGAATGTATGGTAGAAGAGAAAGATGATTAATATGTGTAGTGTCTTCAGGATCAACAGCCAAAGGAAACTCCATAGTATGGCCTATAACCCTCTGGTGATGCTCCTCTTTAAAAAAAAAACAAAAAAAATTGTAACTGGCTAACACTTTGAAAAAGCAATGCTGTGGTAGAGTAAGTTATGTGGAAGATAAGTAGATCCGAGTGATGCAAGGGGTGAATGTAGCAGGCACTATTGCTGTCCCACCCATACCCCTCTTGTCTTACCACACTAATGCACGTTGATCCACTTCCAACTGCCAGTTATCTGCATATTTGTATGAGAACTTTTTGTCTGAAGCTAAAAACAGCTGTACTATAGACTGGAAGTTTGAGGAATCAGAAACCCCAGAGCAGACTAACAGGAAGAGGAACATAAATATCCCAATCCTCTTGCCCATTGGTGGGATAGTTCTGAGACATGTAGTCTATAGTTTTCCCAGTACTTTTTCACCGATTATGCTCCTGCCATCAACAAGAGCAGCTAAGTCCATAATGAAACAATCTTTACTGGTTTCCTTTCACTTCCACACCACATTCCAGTACCAGTCACTGCACTTTGCAAAGAGATTACTGTCACTTTAATATTTGTTTCAGGGTCTGCTTCAGGGGGAATATAAACTAAGCCATGCTGTTTTTATATAGATACAAAATGAATTGAACATTGGCTCTGTGCTGATAAATCTAACATCAAAATGGAGATACAGTATTTACTGGTAACAATGAACCATATGTGGAGTGAGTTGCTATAAGGTGCATGGGAATATAGGCTCAGGTACAACAGAAAAATTCAACAAATGACCACTTTGTTACTTATACAGCACAAATTGTCCAAAAGGGAAAAGAAGAGATCCCATCATGACTGGTCTGCTGGTGAGGCCACCTGCTCAGGTCAGGGTCGGTGGATGGTGGCTCCTCATGCCTTGCTTCAAGTCAGAGAGGCGAGATAACTCTACTGCCTGAGGGCTGGGCATTCATACACCCCAGGGTGATGGGGCCCTGCCACTGAGCAAAAAGCATGCATGAAGCAAACTTTGTGCAGTTACCACCCTGAGAAGCAGTTGGGGCTGCTTTTTCCTGGTTCTGGGTTCAAGGAATGGCCAGGCTGTTCCACTAGACCTATTGTCTTTCCCAGGCTGTGAAATGAAACAGCTTGAAATACCTGAATGCAAAGAAAAGGAGGGGGGTAGGCAAGGGCTGGGAGAGGGCCAAGGAGAGTGTCCATGACTTCCCCAGCACCACAATTCATTAATGTTTGAGGCATTGTTGTCTTATTTAATTTAGGAACACAAATCTTTAGATAGTACTTCCACTGAATATATTAGGAGATGAATGATGAGGGATGTTAATAATTTCCCAAAATTATATGATAGGTATCAAGTTCACTATTCAATCCAGTGTTGACCCCACTTAACCAAAGGACTTTCTAGTTGCATCACAATAAGCACAGTATTTAGTGAATTAGAAGAAAAGGAAAACAAAGTAATTATCGCTTAAGAATATAAGGCTCAAAACAGAAATGACATTTCATCTAATTTAGAAGAATATGCAGGGATTTTTTTTTTTTTTTTTTAATCTTGGGGTGAAAATTTGAAAAGATTGTTCGAAATATGCATAGCATGAAAAAATTCTTGAAGATTTAGAATGGGTTAAATATTTGATGAAAGAAGTGAAGGTTAGGATAGCTGGAACTTAGTCTTTGAACATTTGGGCATGTGCTTAAAAGGTTTCTACTGGAAAAAAGGACTGAGATACTGAGATACTTCCTCATGCCATTGCAAAGGGTGTTTCAACAGTTCAGCTTTGTAGTGAACAAAGAACATGTGGAGAGAGGCCCTGAAATAGGGGATTCGAAAATCCTTGAGGACAAAGACCAATGTTTTTCTCAGTTTTATTCCCAGTGCCATCTAAGTGCCAGGTACATAATAGATGCTTAATCAATAAAAACTTACCCTTGCATAGTACCTTTCAGGTGTCAAGTAATTTTCTCAGTACATTACATACAACCAATCACTGAATTCCTAAAACTATCTGATGTAATATATACTTATTATTATTTTCATTTTACAAATGAGACAACTGAGTCACAGAAAGGTTTAGAACCCCTCAGTATTAACAAGGCCAAGAAGTCAACAAGCAAGATTTCACTTTCAGGCACTCTGCTCCAGATGCTTTGTTCTTAACTGCTATATTGTAAAGAAGTGAAGAAACAATCTACTAAAGAGTCAGGGACTTACTCTCTGAGCTATCAAAGCCATTGAATAATATTACATTGGCTAGTGACACAATTAAATAATTATTTTACAAGTAAAGTGATGAAAATAACCTGAAGAATGGTTAGGAAGGAGAGAGAAATGGAACCAGAACTGTCAAAATAGAACTACAATAGTCTAAGATAGATCTAGGTCACACACATGCATATACACAAACATATTTCATGAAGTCCTTTATCATTGTCAACTTGCATAAATGTAGGTGCCCATTTGGGATGAGAGCACTGTTTCCAAGGCACCTAACTCAGATCTCACCAAATATAAAGCTAACATCGGAAGGGTGATCTTGCTGACACCTTGATATTCAAATTGTAGCCTGAAACTGTGAAACAAGAAATTCCTGTTTCTTTTTTCAATCCAACTAGTCTGTGGTATTTGTTTTAGCAGCCCCCCTGAGAAGCCAAGACAGAAAATATAAAAATACAGATAATAAATCAATATATATGACATCAGTTTTTAAAAATGGAAACCTATGAAAGGAATCATCCTGCAAAAGGAGTTCATTCCTTGAGTAAGCAACCACCAACCCCACAGGAACACAGAGACAAATTTCACCTGAAAGGTTTCCTTTTTCTTGCACAAATATAAAGGCATCATATACTTTGGTGTTTTCTCATCTCGCAGTAGTGATAATGGTTCGACTAATATTTGCTTTTTAAAATTATGGTATGAAATTAATCTGTGGTCTATCTTAATTCATTATTTAAGAGTTACATTTCAATGATGTGAATATATTACATCCTGCTATGCTTGGTTATGGTAAACATTGTTTTGTTTAAGATCTGTTATTTTTGTGTGAAGAAAATATGTAAGGGTATGGAAAGATGAGAATATATTAGCTTGAAAACTGTAAATTACGATAACTAAAAACCTGTTCAACAACAACAAAAAACAAGTCAAGTGAATGAATAATAGACTATTAATTACATTTGGTCATTTATTTGGTTAGTGTTCCTAGGGAAAAGGGAAACATAAAAAGTACACTTCAAGTTTGTAAGATTAAGATACAACAAAGATACAGCCAGAATTTAAAAAATTAAACCATGGTATGGTAAGTCATCAATAGAAAGGATTGGTTTATAAACCTTAAGGTGTCATAAATGTTGAAAGGACTAACACCATACTTAAAGTTCACATATACAATAGCTCTTGAAAGAAATCATCATATGACAATGAATTTAAAGCCTATGGGATACATTTGTCAACTGCACATTTATGGTAATGTTCTATAACCATCCTGGGATCTATTTAATTACTGAGTTATTATGGTTTGCTCTTCAGCATTTTATGTGTTCATATTACTAATAAAGATCTGGCTGTATCATTAATTACAAAATAATTTGGCAAGTTAATATTTTCTAACAAGTATAATTAAAATTACATTAAATTAAAAACTGCAGACTTTTCTTTTCTCAGCTTTAAGCCAAAATTTATGATGAGGATGGTTGCCTAATTTTTAGTAGTATTACACAGTAGAAAATTATACACCATGGTGTAGAAAAAACCCATATTTAGTTGCAGTATAATAGTCTCAGTAAGAAATAACATATTATATAAGAATTGTTGTGTAGACTCTATTTTAATAAACAAATATCTACTTACTTTTAAAACTTTAAGATGACATGTGAAGATTATGTGTCAGCCCTGAATGTGCTACTAGATGAAAGAATTACAGATTTACTTTGAGGTAATTAAAGATGTTGATAATTTAATCAACAAAGAAATGCAGAATAACAACAAGAAATAAATAATTATATTTAGCAATAAAACTGCTAATTAATAAATTCCAATTAAGCAATTTGCATTTCTTTTTTGCTAGAAACTTTAGCAATAACATTATTATCATCACTGTTATTATTATCATTCAATTGAAAACTTTTGTCTTTACTTTGAAGAGTATATTAATATTAAACCACCTTTGAATACATAGATTTTTTTTTTCTCATTGCAACTGCTCCTCCAATATGATATCAACATGCCAGGATTTTGTAGAATAACTGAGCTTCAATTACTGGGTCAAATTTGTCAAGAACAATCTGCTATAAGATTGTAGATTTGTTTTCCAATTATTTCTCAGGCAGGAAAATATTCTTTAGTAAATAACTCAATATGATGGAGGAAAATGCCCATTGTTGACCTGTTAAGACTGAAGGATTTTTCTTTATTTTCTATATTTGCATTTTTTTTAATTAATTAATTAATTTATTTATTTATTTATTTATTTATTTTTTTAATCATCATTTTATTGAGATATATTCACATACCACGCAGTCATACAAAACAAATTGTACTTTCGATTGTTTACAGTACCATTACATAGTTGTACATTCATCACCTAAATCAATCCCTGACACCTTCATTAGCACACACACAAAAATAACAAGAATAATAATTAGAGTGAAAAAGAGCAATTGAAGTAAAAAAGAACACTGGGTACCTTTGTCTGTTTGTTTCCTTCCCCTACTTTTCTACACATCCATCCATAAACTAGACAAAGTGGAGTTTGGTCCTTATGGCTTTCCCAATCCCATTGTCACCCCTCATAAGCTACATTTTTATACAACTGTCTTCGAGATTCATGGGTTCTGGGTTGTAGTTTGATAGTTTCAGGTGTCCACCACCAGCTACCCCAATTCTTCAGAACCTAAAAAGGGTTGTCTAAAGTGTGCGTAAGAGTGCCCACCAGAGTGATCTCTCGGCTCGTTTTGGAATCTCTCTGCCACTGAAGCTTATTTCATTTCCTTTCACATCCCCCTTTTGGTCAAGAAGATGTTCTCCGTCCCACGATGCCGGGTCTACATTCCTCCCCGGGAGTCATATTCCATGTTGCCAGGGAGATTCACTCCCCTGGGTGTCTGATCCCACGTAGGGGGAAGGGCAGTGATTTCACCTTTCAAGTTGGCTTAGCCAGAAAGAGAGGGCCACATCTGAGCAACAAAGAGGCATTCAGGAGGAGACTCTTAGGCACAAATATAGGGAGGCCTAGCCTCTCCTTTGCAGCAACCGTCTTCCCAAGGGTAGAACTTATGGTAGAGGGCTCAACCCATCAAACCACCAGTCCCCTATGTCTGTGGTCATGTTAGCAACCATGGAGGTGGGGTAGGCGAATACCCCTGCATTTTCCACAGGCTCCTCAAGGGGGCACTACATCTTTTTTTTTTTCCTTCTTTTTCTTTTTTTTTTTTTTTTAACTTTCCCTTCTTTTTTAAATCAACTGTATGAAAATAAAAGTTAAAAAGAAAACAAATATACAATAAAAGAACATTTCAAAGAGACCATAACAAGGGGGTAAGAAAAAGACAACTAACCTAAGATAACTGCTTAACTTCCAACATGTTCCTACTTTACCCCAAGAAAGTTACATAATATAGCAACATTTCTGTGAACTTGTTCCTACTATATCTATCAGAAATTAACAGACCGTAGTCATTTCTGGGCATCCCCAGAACGTTAAATAGCTTATCTGTTCTTCTTGGATTATTGTTCCCCCTTCCTTAATTGCTCTCTACTGCTAGTTCCCCTACATTCTACATTATAAACCATTTGTTTTACATTTTTCAAAGTTCACATTAGTGGTAGCATATAATATTTCTCTTTTTGTGCCTGGCTTATTTTGCTCAGCATTATGTCTTCAAGGTTCATCCATGTTGTCATATGTTTCACCAGATCGTTCCTTCTTACTGCCGCGTAGTATTCCATCGTGTGTATATACCACATTTTATTTATCCACTCATCTGTTGAAGGACATTTGGGTTGTTTCCATCTCTTGGCAATTGTGAATAATGCTGCTATGAACATTGGCGTGCAGATATCTGTTCGTGTCACTGCTTTCCGATCTTCCGGGTATATACCGAGAAGTGCAATCGCTGGATCGAATGGTAGCTCTATATCTAGTTTTCTAAGGAACTGCCAGACTGACTTCCAGAGTGGCTGAACCATTATACAGTCCCACCAACAATGAATAAGAGTTCCAATTTCTCCACATCCCCTCCAGCATTTGTAGTTTCCTGTTTGTTTAATGGCAGCCATTCTAACCGGTGTTAGATGGTATTTCATTGTGGTCTTAATTTGCATCTCTCTAATAGCTAGTGAAGCTGAACATTTTTTCATGTGTTTCTTGGCCATTTGTATTTCCTCTTCAGAGAACTGTCTTTTCATATCTTTTGCCCATTTTATAATTGGGCTGTCTGTAGTATTGTCATTGAGTTGTAGGATTTCTTTGTATATGCAAGATATCAGTCTTTTGTCAGATACATGGTTTCCAAAAATTTTTTCCCATTGAGTTGGCTGCCTCTTTACCTTTTTGAGAAATTCCTTTGAGGTGCAGAAACTTCTAAGCTTGAGGAGTTCCCATTTATCTATTTTCTCTTTTGTTGCTTGTGCTTTGGGTGTAAAGCCTAGGAAGTGGCCGCCTAATACAAGGTCTTGAAGATGTTTTCCTACATTATCTTCTAGGAGTTTTATGGTACTTTCTTTTATATTGAGATCTTTGGTCCATTTTGAGTTAATTTTTGTGTAGGGGGTGAGGTAGGGGTCCTCTTTCATTCTTTTGGATATGGATATCCAACTCTCCCAGCCCCATTTGTTGAAAAGACCATTATGGCTCAGTTCAGTGACTTTGGGGGCCTTATCAAAGATCAGTCGGCCATAGATCTGAGGGTCTATCTCTGAATTCTCAATTCGATTCCATTGATCTATATGTCTATCTTTGTGCCAGTACCATGCTGTTTTGGCAACTGTGGCTTTATAATAAGCTTCAAAGTCAGGGAGTGTAAGTCCACACACTTCGTTTTTCTTTTTTAGAGTGTCTTTAGCAATTCGAGGCATCTTCCCTTTCCAAATAAATTTGATAACTAGCTTTTCCAAGTCTGCAAAGTAAGTTGTTGGAATTTTGATTGGGATTGCATTGAATCTGTAGATGAGTTTGGGTAGAATTGACATCTTAATGACATTTAGCCTTCCTATCCATGAACATGGAATATTTTTCCATCTTTTAAGGTCCCCTTCTATTTCTTTTAGTAGAGTTATGTAGTTTTCTTTGTATAGGTCTTTTACATCTTTGGTTAAGTTTATTCCTAGGTACTTGATTTTTTTAGTTGCTATTGAAAATGGTATCTTTTTCTTGAGTGTCTCTTCAGTTTGTTCATTTCTAGCATATAGAAACATGACTGACTTATGTGCATTAATCTTGTATCCTGCTACTTTGCTAAATTTGTTTATTAGCTCTAGTAGCTGTATCGTCGATTTCTCAGGGTTTTCTAGATATAAGATCATATCATCTGCAAACAATGACAGTTTTACTTCTTCTTTTCCAATTTGGATGCCTTTTATTTCTTTGTCTTGCCGGATTGCCCTGGCTAGCACTTCCAGCACAATGTTGAATAACAGTGGTGACAGCGGGCATCCTTGTCTTGTTCCTGATCTTACAGGGAAGGCTTTCAGGCTCTCACCATTGAGTACTATGCTGGCTGTGGGTTTTTCATATATGCTCTTTATCATATTGAGGAAGTTTCCTTCAATTCCTACCTTTTGAAGTGTTTTTATCAAAAAGGGATGTTGGATTTTGTCAAATGCTTTTTCAGCATCTATTGAGATGATCAATTGATTTTTCCCTTTTGACTTGTTAATGTGTTGTAATACATTGATTGTTTTTCTTATGTTGAACCATCCTTGCATGCCTGGAATGAACCCCACTTGGTCATGGTGTATGATTTTTTTAATGTGTCTTTGGATTCGATTTGCAAGTATTTTGTTGAGGATTTTTGCATCTATATTCATTAGGGAGATTGGCCGGTAGTTTTCCTTTTTTGTAGCATCTTTGCCTGGTTTTGGTATTAGATTGATGTTAGCTTCATAAAATGAGTTAGGTAGTGTTCCATTTTTTTCAATGTTTTGAAAGAGTTTGAGTAAGATTGGTGTCAGTTCTTTCTGGAAAGTTTGGTAGAATTCCCCTGTGAAGCCATCTGGCCCTGGGCATTTATTTGTGGGAAGATTTTTGATGACTGATTGGATCTCTTTGCTTGTGATGGGTTGGTTGAGGTCTTCTATTTCTTCTCTGGTCAGTCTAGGTTGTTCATATGTTTCCAGGAAATTGTCCATTTCTTCTACATTGTCCAGTTTGTTGCCATACAGTTGTTCATAATATCCTCTTATAAATTTTTTAATTTCTTCAGGATCTGCAGTTATGTCACCTTTTTCATTCATTATTTTATTTATATGGGTCTTCTCTCTTTTTGATTTTGTCAGTCTAGCTAGGGGCTTGTCAATCTTGTTGATCTTCTCAAAGAACCAACTTTTGGTGATATTTATCCTCTCTATTGTTTTTTTGTTCTCTATGTCATTTATTTCTGCTTTAATCCTTGTTATTTCTTTTCTTCTACTTGGTTTAGGATTGGTTTGCTGTTCATTTTCTAGCTTCTTCAGTTGATCCATTAGTTCTTTGATTTTGGCTCTTTCTTCCTTTTTAATATATGCGTTTAGTGCTATAAATTTCCCCCTTAGCACTGCTTTTGCTGCATCCCATAGGTTTTGGTATGTTGTGTTCTCATTTTCATTCGTCTCTATATATTTAGCAATTTCTCTTGCTATTTCTTCTTTAACCCACTGATTGTTTAGGAGTGTGTTGTTTAACCTCCAGGTATTTGTGAATTTTCTAAGTCTCTGATGGTTATTGACTTCTAATTGTATTCCATTGTGGTCAGAGAATGTGCTTTGAATAATTTCAATCTTTTTAAATTTATTGAGGCTTGTTTTATGTCCCAGCATATGATCTATTCTGGAGAAAGTTCCGTGAGCACTAGAAAAGTATGTGTATCCTGGTGATTTGGGATGTAATGTCCTGTATATGTCTGTTAAATCTAATTCATTTATCAGATTGTTTAGGTTTTCAATTTCCTTATTGGTCTTCTGTCTGGTTGATCTATCTATAGGAGAGAGTGATGTGTTGAAGTCTCCCACAATTATTGTGGAAACATCAATTGCTTCCTTTAGTTTTTCCAGTGTTTCTCTCATGTATTTTGTGGCACCTTGATTGGGTGCATAGATATTTATGATTGTTATTTCTTCTTGCTGAATTGCCCCTTTTATTAATATGTAGTGGCCTTCTTTGTCTCTCAAAACATTCCTGCATTTGAAGTCTATTTTATCTGAGATTAATATTGCTACACCTGCTTTCTTTTGGCTGTGGCTTGCATAAAATATTTTTTTTCCATCCTTTCACTTTCAGTTTCTTTGTGTCCCTGTGTCTAAGATGAGTCTCTTGTATGCAACATATTGATGGTTCATTTTTTTTGATCCATTCAGCGAATCTTTTAATTTGGGAGTTTAATCCATTTACATTCAACGTTAAAACCGTGAAGGCATTTCTTGAATCGGCCATCTTATCCTTTGGTTTATGTTTGCCATATTTTTCCCTCTTTCTATTAATATCCTTTATTGTACCCATACCGAATCTCTTTAGTCCTGAACCTTTCTCCAAGTCTCTCTGTCCTTTCTTTGTTTCTCTGTCTATAGGGCTCCCTTTAGTATCTCCAGTAGGGCAGGTCTCTTGTTAGCAAATTCTCTCAGCATTTGTTTGTCTGCGAAAAATTTAAGCTCTCCCTCAAATTTGAAGGAGAGCTTTGCTGGATAAAGTATTCTTGGCTGGAAATTTTTCTCACTCAGAATTTTAAATATATCGTGCCACTGCCTTCTTGCCTCCATGGTGGCTGCTGAGTAGTCACTATTTAGTCTTATGCTGTTTCCTTTGTATGTGGTGAATTGCTTTTCTCTTGCTGCTTTCAGAACTTGCTCCTTCTCTTCTGTGTTTGACAGTGTGATCAGTATATGTCTCGGAGTGGGTTTATTTGGATTTATTCTATTTGGAGTTCGCTGAGCATTTATGATTTGTGTATTTATGTTGTTTTGAAGATTTGGGAAGTTTTCCCCAACAATTTCTTTGAATACTCTTCCTAGACCTTTACTCTTTTCTTCCCCTTCTGGGACACCAATGAGTCTTATATTTGGACGTTTCATATCATCTATCATATCCCTGAGGTCCATTTCGATTTTTTCAATTTTTTTCCCCATTCTTTCTTTTATGCTTTCATTTTCCATTCTGTCATCTTCCAGGTCACTGATTCGTTGTTCAACTTCCTCTAGTCTTGTACTATGAGTGTCCAGAATCTTTTTAATTTGGTCAACAGTTTCTTTAATTTCCATAAGATCATCCATTTTTTTATTTAGTCTTGCAATGTCTTCTTTATGCTCTTCTAGAGTCTTCTTGATTTCCTTCATATCCCGTACTATGGTCTCATTGTTTATCCTTAGTTCTTTGAGTAGCTGCTCTAGGAGCTGTGTCTCTTCTGGTCTTTTGATTTGGGTGCTTGGGCTTGGGTTATCCATATCGTCTGGTTTTTTCATATGCTTTATAATTTTCTGTTGTTTTTGGCCTCGTGGCATTTGCTGAACTTGATAGGGTTCTTTTAGGGTTTGTAGACCTATTGAAGTCCTTATTTCTAATTTATCAGATCTACAGCTTCGTGGAGTACACTTTCTCTAACTAACCAGCAGGTGGCGTCCACGAGCCACCTGTTCTCCACAAGCCAGCTCTCCCCTGCTTAGCCTTTTTTTTGGTGAGTGGGGGAGTGAGTCTTGTGGGGCCCAATTGGTGTACCAAGCTTGCGTGTGTAGTTGGTGTTGCCTGCCCTGTATGTGGGGTGTGTTTCTGAGCAGTCGGTGAGGGGGGGTGGCCCTAACAATCAAATCTCCCTGATGATCCTAGAGTTTTAAAGCTGCTGCAATAGTCTAATCCTTCAGTTCAGTCCTGCCACAGTTTGTCTCTGCCACTGACCCACAAGTCTTTGGTATTGGCATATGGCTCCTGAGACTTGCAAGTGGGCCCCTCTTCCAGGCCGTGCACCCCGGGTCCTCTGTTGAGGGATGACTGTGCTATGTCACAGGTGAGTGCTGTCCCCCCAGGGCAGTTCTGGGCTGCTGGGCTGTGTAGGGAGGCTCCCAGTCTGCTCAAATGATGGCTGAATGGGGCTTTGTTAATTCACACTGCTCCACCTTCCCAGCTCTGGGACAATCAGCTGAGGTTGCAGGGAAGGCTAATGTCCACGCCCAGTTTTGTGGTGTGTGCCTGTTATTTGAAGCACTTCCGTCACACTGGATTGTCTGGGGCAGCTCTGGGCTATGGGGCTGGCGATGGGCAGGAGTGTTTCCTGTCCACCAGGATGGTGGCTGTGAGCGGACACCCCCCTTTTCTTGGGAAGTTGTGGTGTTTAGTGAATTTTCTCAGCCACTGGATTATTGCCTTTTGTCTCAGAGCTCTCTTAGTTCTGCTCTTGACTTGACGTGCCCAAATTGCAATTCTTTGAAGCTTTCTGTATTGGGCTTCTTAGAGTAATTGTTTTAGAAAAAGAAAAAAGGATTAAAAAAAAAAAAAAAGGGCCTTCCTCAGAGATCTAATGGGTTATTGAAATGCTAATAGACAAAGCAACCAGGGCCATTAAGGAAAGGTCCACAGGGCAGAGAGATCAGCTTTTCTTCAGGATTTGCATATGCGCCTCAAGGCCTGAGCTCCGCCCTTCCCCTTTCTGTGTTCACCAGAACTCCAAAAATCCTCTGCTTTTATTTTTGAGTTTTTCGTGTTATTTTTTTTTTTCTATGCCTGTCTCCTCTCTGCTGGGCTGGCAGCTCTCAGATTCTCTGGTGTCTGGTCTCAGTCTATCTATGGTTGGAGTTTGAATCAGTAGAATGGGTTTCCGAGAAGGGCTACCACTGCAGCTCTCCCTTCTCCTTCCAGGAGCTGGCAGCCCCTCCTCCCACGGGACTGAGCCTGGCAGGGAGGGGCGCGGGTCCCCTGGCCGCAAAAACTTACAGATTTCGCTGATCTCAGCAGTTCAACATTTTCATGAGTGTTGTATGAAGTATGCCCAAAGACAGATTGCTCTGTGGTGTCCAGTTCACGCTGTTCCTGGCTTTTTACATACTTTCCTGGAGGAGTAACTAAAACTTACAGCTCACCAGTCTGCCATCTTCTATATTTGCATTTGATTAAATGTTGAGGCTGCTAAACCTGACTCTATCTGATTTTAGTCCTTTTATTCAATCTCATTGTTCTGAGACACAACACTTGAGCTATAGAACTTTATAATCCATGCCTTTGAAACTACTCAGTTCTTAAAACACCCCCTTATATAATTTTCTTCATGAAGAAATCTGCTTTTATATTCTAAGTGATCATATAATTCTACCACACTCTTTCACTACTGAATGAAATCCTAAAATGCTTTATAAAATAATTAACTACATGTACTTCCTCTGAATTGACTATAGCTTCTGGTAATGCAAAATTCATTAATCATTTGTGCTTCTAATGATTTTTCATCAAAATACTACCATTGACATAATTGCAGAGAAGCTTACTTTCTAATTCAAATTATCTATCCATCGCACTCAAGTAAGGTACACACATTGGTGTGCTGGGCAGAAAGGGCATTGACTGTTGGTTTGCTGTCAGCTTGTTTCTCTCAGGACATATATTTGCCCATCCACAACTGCCTGCTTACTTGACTAAGGGAAAAAATAGCCCACAGTCCTCCAGTATCTGACAACAACCAGTTACACTCACATAGGTTCCCAGAAAATTAAATAGTGCTGTATATATTGTTATTAGCACTTTTGCCCCTTATGGATTATCTTAATCATAAATGCTAAACATGAACAGGTTCAGAAATATTCTAGGCACATAGGAGAAATAATAGGTCAAAATTCATGGACTGTATTAAACATCCTATACAGTTATAATTTGGCACACAAAGATTGAGTGAAAAAATATTTAATTAATAGACTCCCTGATATGTGGGACAATGGAGTAGCCATAAAAATGAAATAACTTTTAATTACAAATATTTAGAAAAACAAAGACAAGATGATCTATAGTGTGATTTCTGTGAGTTCAAAAACAAGAAAAATGAAATATTATTATGTACACATACATATATGGTTGAAATGTGAAGAGCAAGAATGTTTAATACAACTGAGCTCCTATTGCAGTTCTAATTAACAAGTTTGGACTACTTAATACAAGCTATGAGCACAGATAAGCCTGGAGCAAGCAGGAAAAAAACCCTGATTTCTCTCCTGGCAAAGAGGAGGAGGGGCTGATGAAAAAATAATAATAAAGAAATAACAGAGGCTTTTTGAGATGGCTGAGTTCAGAATACTGGGAAATGGCTGTGCCCCAAGAATAGGGGCCAAGAGAACAAGGTACCAACTCTGGCTCTTAACTAGAGAAACTGGGGGACTTGAGACTGGCTCTGAAAAGGAGATTTCTTTCTTTTTTCTTTTTTTTTTCTCTCTCTCTCATTCTAAGTAGCTCATTAGAGAAAGCCTCAAATATTTTCAATTGTCAGTGTTGACCCAGGCAAGGGTGGAGTTAAGATAATCAGAGAGACAAAAGAAGTCAAGTGAAAGAGATCCCTAAAGGGCATATCTTCCCTAAGAAAAGGAGGGGCAGGGCCCAACTCAAATGGCTGCCCTCCCTCAGAGAATTCAGACCCAGGGACCTGGAGTGGGAAGAAAAAAACAGAAACAGTTTAAACATGGCTTCTGACTACCCTCTTCCCAAGCAGGACACGGTCTGCTGAGAATTAAAGGCACTGCACCTCTTTATGCCAGTGGGTAGCTGAAAGCTGGGCAGGATAGGAAAAGCACAGAGCCTAGAGGCCTCACAGGAAAGTCTTACAATCTTCTGGGGTGCATCTTCAGGGAACCTTGATACTGATTACACCCTCCTCCTGACACATGGGCCCATCTGGCTGGGAAACACTGATTGGGGTAATCAAGGAAACCAGATGCCTAGACAACAAAAAACTATGAGTAACACTAGGAAAATGAAGATATGGCCCGCTCAAAGGAGCAAACTTACTCTTCAAATGAAATACAGGAGTTGAAACAACTAATTAAAGATGTTCAAACAAATACACTTAATCAAATCAACAAGGTGAAGGAAAATGTGGCAGAGGAGATGAAGGATATAAAGAAGAAACTGGGTGACCATAAAGAAGAATTTGTAAGCTTGAAAAAAAAAATGGCAGAACTGATGGGAATGAAAGGAATTTACACACAAAAGAAGAGATGAAAAACGTAATGGAAACATACAACAGCAGATTTGAAGAGGCAGAAGGAAGGATTCGTGAAACAGAGGATAGGACATGTGAAATCCTATACACAAAAGAACAGATAGGAAAAAGTATGGAAAAATATGAGCAGCATCTCAGGGAACTGAGTGATAATATGAAGTGCATAAATATTTGTGTCATGGGTATCCCAGAAGGAGAAGAGAAGTAAAAGGGGCAGAAACAATAATGCAGGAAATAATCACTGAAAATTTCCCATCTCTTGTGAAAGACATAAGACTGCAGATACAAAAGCACAGCATACCCCAAACAATAGATCTGAGTAGACCTTCTCCAACACACTTAATAATCAGATTATCAAATGTCAAAGACAAAGAGAGAATTCTGAAAGCAGCAAGAGAAAAGTGATCCACTACATACAAGGGAAGCTCAATAAGACTATGTGCAAATTTCTCAGTAGAAACCACGGAGGTGAGAAGGCAGTGGCATGACACATTTAAGATACTGAAAGAGAAAAACTGCCAACCAAGAATTCTATATCCAGCAAAACTGTCCTTCAAAAATGAGGGTGAGTTTAAAATATTTTCAGACAGACACCAAGACATTTTGTGAATAAGATACCTGCTCTATATGAAATACTAAATTGAGCACTACAGGTAGATAGGAAAAGACAGGAGAGAAAGATTTGGAAGGATATGGGTATATATGACACCAGAAGGAAAGATAGAAGATAAACACTGGGACTGTATAACTTAGTGAAACCTAGAGTGGTCAATGATGGTGATTAAATGTACTAATATAATAATGTTTTTACATGAGGGAGAACAAATGAATGTTAACATTGCAAGGTGTTGAAAATTGGATGGTATGGGGGAAAATACAATCCGTGCAAACTAAAGTCTGTAGTTAACAGTATCATTATAATATGCTTCCATAGTAACAAAGGCAATATACCAAAGCTAAATGTCTATAAGAGGGGGATATAAGGGAGAGGTATGGGATCCTTAATGGTGGTGGTGGTGTATGACCTTTTCGTTGAAATTTATTTTATTTTAATTTTTTTTCCTTTATCTTTTATTTATTCCTCATTTTTTCTCCTCTTCCTTTTCTTGTGGTAGAAATGGAAATGTCCACATATTGATTGTGGTGGTAAATGCATAACTATGTGATTATACCAGGAATCATTGGTCTGTTTACTTAGGATGGATTGTATGGTATGTGAATAAAACTTTTTAAACAGAAGGATACAAGTGCTGGAGAAAATGTGGACAGAGGGATGTACCTATTCACTGTTGTCAAGGAAGTAGAGTGGGGCAGCCCACATGGACGGTAATGTGGTAGTTCCACAGGTAGCTATGTGTGGGGTTGCCATATGGTCCTGCAACCTTGTTATTGGGTGTATACTTGGAGGAACTGAGAGCAGGGACATGAGTGGATCTTTGCACATTGGTGTTTGTGGTGGCAGTATTCACAATTTGCAATACATGGAGGTGGGCTGAGGTTACATCAACTGATAAACACAATGGTGAACTGTGGTGTATACAAACAAGGAAATATTGGATGGTAGCAAGAAGGAATGAAGTTGTGAGGGATGCAACTAGGTGAATGGGGCTTGATGACATTATGTTAAGTAAAATAAGCCATAAATGAAAAGACAAACATTAAAATGCCCCACTAATATGGACTAACAATAATGGGCAAACTGAGAATTGAACTGGGAGTATGGGTTATCAGGGGAAGGTTTATTGTAGAGGTTCCTATATTGTAAGCTCTTACAGCAGTCACATCAGTTCATGAGCTGTAATGACTATGTCTAAATTCTGAGATGCTGAGCTGTTTGTGTATGACCTGGTTGGACCCTGGAGCTTCAGGTGTCTGAATAGCACCTGGGACTTGAGCCAGAGTTCAGCAGCTTTGATTTCATTATTTACAATGAGCAACTGGTCAAAATGCTGAAAAGGAGATCAGACTGAGATTGGAGATATGAACAAATTGGACTTGGTTGAACTGAGGTAGATCAGATTTAAAGGGTAAAGGATGATATTGACTATGTTTTAAAACTTCAGCTTCTGTGTGGAATGAAAGGAAGAGATGTTTATTTGGTGCAAAATCTATATTTTCTGTAGCACACTATATAATTTAACTTATATGGTCAATTTACTCACATACCATAATTACATGGAACCTTGAATAGGGAGTGAGATTGGGATGGCTTGTGTAGGTTAGTGTGAAGCCCTGATATATCCCAAAGTAATTTGGACATAGAATAAAAAGTATTTGAAACCCCCTTGAGAGACTGGAGAAAATTGTGGAAATACTAAAATTTCCTATATGGGGAATTCTTGATATTCCTGCAAGCATTGGGAACTACCAGTTTAGTAGGCCAAGCCCTCAATCTTGGGGCTTGCCTTTATGAAGCTGATTATTGCAAAGGAAAGGCTAAGCCTAATTAAAATTGTGCCTAAGAGTCACCCTCAGAGAACCTCTTTGGTGATCAAAAGTGACTTGTCTCTCTCTAAGTCAACTCTGCAGGTAAACTCACTGCCTTCTCCCCTACATGGGACATGACTCCCAGGATTGTAACTCTCACTGGCAATGTGGGACATGACTCCTGCCAATGAGCCTGGCCCTGGCATTGTAGGATTCAGAAAACCTTCTGGGCCAAAAGGGCAAAGAGAAATGAAACAAAATAAAGTTTCACTGGCTAAGAGATTTCAAATGGAGTCAAGAGGTCATTCTGGAGATTACTCTTATGCACTACATATCCCTTTTTAGTTTTTAGTTTATTAGAATAGCTAGAAGGAAATATCTGAAACTGCTGAACTGCAGTCCAGTTTCTTGATTCTTGAGTATGAGTATATAACTATATAGTTTACATGGTGTCTATTAGTTAATGCTCTCTAGGGAAACAGAATCAACAAGAGATATCTAGAAATATAAGATTTTATAAAAGCATTCCACATCAATGTGGGTACACATGAGTCCAAATTCTGTAGGGCAGGCAGTGAACTGGCAAACCCAATGACGATATTTGATGAACTCAGGCAGCAAAACTGCAAATTTGATGAACTTGTTTGATGAACTCCTGAGGTAATGAACTGGCAACTTTGATGAACTCCTCAGGAAATGCTTCACTGGTTAGCCAAAGAAGTGAAGGTCCTCTGTCTTCCTTATGAGTCTTCAACTGATTGGATTAAATACAGCTGATTACATTCTCTCATTGTGGAAGACGTGCCCTTTGTTGATGTAATCAGTCACAGCTGCAGCCAACTGACTGATGATTTAATAAACCAGTTTTCTGGTTTATTAATCAGCCACAAATGTTCTAGCAGTAATGGTTAGGCCAGTGCTTGCTTGACCAGACACCTGGGTACCATCACCTAGCCAAGTTGA
The DNA here is from genome assembly GCF_015220235.1 of Choloepus didactylus. Classification (NCBI taxonomy): domain Eukaryota; kingdom Metazoa; phylum Chordata; class Mammalia; order Pilosa; family Megalonychidae; genus Choloepus; species Choloepus didactylus. The sequence continues at coordinate 176,589,926 of NC_051310.1, forward strand.
CACATGAACTTAACCATCACAGTCCACCCCTTGTCAACCTGACAGTTATACACATCACCTTAAGCCATACTTCGTCTCTATGTAGAGAACAATAACAGACATATATTTCACCTGACAATACTCTGCTGTCCTGTGTATAACCAGAAACACACTAAATCTTTTCAGAATAGGGCGCAAATCCTTGAGTGACATTAACTCTTAAGATTGATTTCCTTTAACTTAAGTACTGCAAAATGAACAACACAGCTTATGTCATATGACAAGGGGATAAGATAGAGAAGAAAGCAAAGATATATGCTTTCCAGACAAATACAAACATGCTCATAACAAAACAAGGAGGGAGTATTCATGCCATCATAGTCCATGTTTCTGTAACTGGTCATGCAGTCATTGTTCATATTTGTCACTACCTTCTTCCACTGTCCGTTCCATGTTCCCTTTACCTCAGCAAGCACTTCAGATGGCTGTGGATAAGGCATTCTGTAATTGCATGGATGGTAGTTTTGGCAGAAGCATTTCATGCAGGGAAGGCAAATCCATTTCTGGAGTATGTGTCTATCCCAGTAAGAACAAATCACTGCCTCTTCCGTAATGGAAGTTGTCCAATGTAATCAACCTTCCACCAAGTAGCAGGCTGATCACCTTGGGGAATGGTGCCATATCAGGGATGGAGTGTGGGTCTTTGCTGCTGGTAGATTGGGCAATCAGTAGTGGCTGTGGCCAGGTTGGCCTTGGTGAGTGGAAGTCCATGTTGCTGAGCCCATGCATAACCTCCATCCCTACCACCAGGACCACTTTGTTCATAAGCTCATTGGGCAATGACAGGGGGGGCTGGGGAAAGAGGCTGATTGATATCCACCAAAAGAGTCATCTTATCCACTTGATTATTAAAACATTCTTCTGCTGAGGTCCCCCTCTGGTGAGCATTCACATGGGACACAAATATCCTCATGTTTTTTGCCCACTCAGAAAGGTCTATCCACATACCTCTTCCCTAGATTTCTTTGTCACCAATTTTCCAATTATATTCCTTCCAAGTCTCTGACCATCCAGCCAAACCATTAGCAACAGCCAATGAATTAGTATAGAAATGCGTGTCTGGCCAGTTCTCCTTCCAAGCAAAGTGAACAACCAGGTGCACTGCTCAAAGTTCTGACTACTGGGAGGATTTCCCCTCACCACTGTCCTCAGGGATATTCCAGAAAGGGGCTAGAATGCTGCAGCTGTCCACTTTTGGGTGGTGCCTGCATGTCATGCAGAACCGTTTGTAAATCAGGCCCAAGTTTTCTCTTCCTTGGTCAGCTGATTATAAGGAACTCCCCAAGATGCCATAGCTGTGGGCTGAGAGAGAAGGTAATGTGGCAGTAGTGGGGGCAATGGGCATTTGGACCACTTCCTCATGTAAATTACTTGTGCCTTCAGGACCCACTTGAGCTCAATCTCATATATACCATTTCCATATTATGATTGAGTGCTGCTGTGCATGCCCAACTTCATGGCTTGGCAGGTTGGACAACACCCAGCTCATGATAGGTAATTCAGGTCTTGTGGTAACTTGGAGCCCATAGCTAAGCATTTTGTCTCTACTAAGCTCCAATAAGCAGGCCAAAAGCTATTTCTCAAATGGAGAGTAGTTATCTGCAGAGGATGGTAAGGCTTTACTCCAAAACCCTAAGGGCCTGCATTGTGATTCTCCTATAGGAGCCTGCCAAATGCTCCAAACAGCATCTCTATTTGCCACTGACACTTCCGCAGCATTGGATCAGTTGGGTTATATGGTCCAAGTGGCAGAGCAGCTTGCACAGCAGCGTGGACTTGTTGCAGAGCCTCATCTTGTTCTGGTCCCCATTCAAAACTAGAAACTTTTCTGGTCACTCAGTAAATGGGCCAGAGTAGCACACCCAAATGAGGAATATGTTGTCTCCAAAATCCGAAGACGCCAACTAAGCGTTTTGAATCTTTTTTGGTCATAAGAGGGGCCAGATGCAACAGCTTATCCTTCATGTTAGAAGGGATATCTTGACATGCTCCACACCACTGGACACAAAAATTTTACTGAGGTGGAAGGCCTCTATATTTGTGTTGGATTTATCTCCCATCCTCTGCCACACAAATACCTTACCAATGAATCTGGAGTAGTTGCTACTTCTTGCTCACTAGATCCAATCATCAATATAATGGACCAGTGTGATATCTTATGGGAGGGAGAAGTGATCAAGATCCCTGCAGACAATGTTATTACATAGGACTGGAGAGTTGCTATACCCCTGAGGTAGCACAGTGAATTTATACACTGCTGGCCTTGCCAGCTGAATGCAAACTTTATCTGATGGTTCTTACTAACATCTATTGAGAAAAACGCATTTGCCAGATCAATAGCTGCATACCAGTTACAAGGGGATGTGTTGATTCACTCAAGCAATGATGCCACATCTGGAACAGCAGCTGCAATTGGAGTCGCCACCTGATTAAGCTTACAATAATCCACTGTCATCCTCCATGACCCATCTGTTTTCTGCACAAGTCAAATGGGAAAGTTGAATGGGGATGTGGTGGGAATCACCACCCCTGCATCCTTCAAATTCTTTAGAGTGGCATTAATCTCTGCAATCATTCAAGCAATCTGGTATTGCTCTAGTTTACTATTTTGCTAGGCAGGGGCAAAACATTTTAAAGGCTTCCACTTGGCCTTTCCCACCATAATATCCCTCACTCCACAAGTCAGGGAACCAATGTGAGGATTCTGCCAATTGCTGAGTATGTCTATCCCAATTATGCATTCTGGAACTGGGGAAATAACCACAGAATGTGCCACGGGTGATTGGTGCATTATTTATGATGGTATTAAAAATAAACCTTAGTTCATATTTCCATCTTCTCATGATATTCTTCAGGCTTCTTTGTGTGCAGAACATCTCTCAGCTTACCTGAAACAACAAGCAGTTTATTTAAAGAACAACCCATGGAAATAAGGCAAAGCTAGTTCTTGGGCACTTGATTTCCTCACAAATTTCAAGGACCAAAACATGCACCAGTATTTTCTGAAGCCTATGGTCTATAGTACAGCTGCTCCTCACAAAAAAGAAACATTGAGATTATTCTAATTATAGTTCTCTAGTGACCAGGTTTGCTTGTTACTCAAAAGCAGCAAGGGATTTTTGATTTCCATCTAATACCCTGCCATTAATCTGATGTATCTTCTCTTTCTGTTTTTCGTTTTTGGACCTTCAACTTGTTTCTAGTAAACAAATAAGAGATTCATGGTACCATATCCAAACTCGCTAAGTCACGGTGTCAATTCGTTCAATTTTAGTGACTCTTGTCCTATTTGTACACAGCTTTCTCTGCCAGAGACAGTTGCCTTAATTATTTTTGGGCTGCCTTTAGGTCACATGGTGAACCTTAGAAAATGGCAACACAGCCACATGGTACCAGCATGATGCTTCTCAGATGAGGCTGTAGTCAGGATTCTTGAAAGTTTTTATGGAGCTGATCAAGGCCAATCTTACAGTCCAATAATTTTGAGCTCAGTATAGTGTGAGGTTCAAGGGTATAGGGTTGTCTGTGTGAGGCTATAGTTGTTTAAATTCTCTGGAATTGGTTTTATCATCATTAAAATTCAGATCCTCCTTCCTACTACATGGAATTTGGTTTCCTTTAAAGAATGTGTAGTCTTCTCTGCTACTCTATTCTGTAAAATATTTCTAGAGCAGACACTCTAAGGGGAGGCCTGGGATTTTCCAATACTGCCAAGTGACTAGATGGGTTAGTAAGTATTTAATAGATTAGTAAGTCTTTATAATTTTGTAAATAATTTCTAAAATCCCAGTGTTGCCAAAGTATTGACTAAGTAACTTTCTCCAATATCAATTAATCTCTCTGTTTAGAAATTGGCTACATAACAAAAGGAGTGTCAATTTTAGGCTCCTCAACATCCAATATCTCCTACTGGATTGTATCCTTTGAGAGACAGTTCCATTTTTAATTATCTTTGAATCTCAGTGACCTTTGAAGGGAAACAAAATTTCATAGAATATAACATATATTCAATATAGTTTTGAAGTTTATACATAATATTTTGGGTAGCTTCAAGCCTGCAACTGTCATTTTCATATGACCTAAATGCATTGTGATCTATCACTTTGTGCTTTGCTGTCAGAAAATAGCACCACCTAGATAAATTGAAGTAAATATCTGTTCTGTCCTCAGCTCATTCTTGGAGATAATGCTGAAGTTTCAATTTGTCTTAGAAGTTTCCCTAAGAAGTTGAGTCAACAAGTATTTATTAACCATTGTATATGTCTCATGCGCTATGCTAATGATGAGAATAAAAAAATCAATAAATATGGTGATATATTTCCAATGTAATGGATTAGAAAGGCCATTATAAAGTTATTTATGATCTAAACTATTATGTATTTGCAATATGCAGAAGTAGGGTAGAAGATAAAATGATAAAGCCTTAATAATTGAAGGATAACTGGCAGAGGCAGAGGAATATACAGAATAAGTAAAAAGCAATTGTTTGGTTTAAAACATTTATAGGAAACTACGGTGGTTAATTTCATGTGTCAACCTGGCTGGTTTTTGGTGTACAGTTGTTTTGTCAAAGAAGCCCTGAACTGATTGTTACTTTGAAGGTATTTCCTAGATTGGTTTGCATTTGTAATCAGTTGATTGCATCTACAACTGATTGCATCTACAACTGATTGCATCTACAATCAGCAAAAGAGATTGCCCTTAGCAATGTGGGGAGTCCTCTTGGTCAATCAGTTGGAGGTATTAAAAACCAGAATGGAGGATTTCAGAAATCAGAAAGAAGATTTTCTGCCTCAAGTTGTCAGCCAGATTCCCTTGGGGAATGTGGACTAGCTAGAATTCAAAATAACTTTTATCAGAGTTTCCAGCTTTCATCATACTGCCCCTCAATGTTCACACTTTCCAACTCCCACAGTCACATGAGCCAATTCTTCATTATACATCTCTATTTACCTAATACACCCATGCAATACTATGTAATTCTGTCACTTCAGTTTCTCTGGAGAATCCTGACTATTACAGAGACAGGAAAGAGAAGAAGGAGAAGGAGGAGAAGGAGAAGGAGAAGGAGGAGGAGGAGAAGGAGAAAGAGGAGGAGGAGAAGGAGAAGGAGGAGGAGGAGAAGGAGAAGGAGGAGGAGAAGAAGAAGGAGGAGAAGAAGAAGAAGGAGGAGAAGAAGAAGAAGAAGGAGAAGAAGAAGAAGAAGAGGGAGGAAGAGGAGGAGGAAAAGAAGAAGAAGGAGAAGAAGAAGAAAGAGAGAGAGAGAGAGATGTAGATATAAAAATGTATTTTCCAGGATAGATATAGAAGTAATTTGTTGATGGCAGAATATGAGATTAAATCTAATGAGATTTACTGAGATCTCACAATTTAAGGATCATTGGAAACAATATTATGAGCATTCCAATGATGATGAAAGCATGGAGTAAAAATACAGTGCACTGAGGAGTGAATGAGAGATAATGAGTGATGATCAAGAATTCTGATGAAGAGGTAAAGGAAGATTGTTTAGAGTAGATATTGGGAAAATATGTTTATAAACACAAGTTTGAGTATGCTTATTGACTGAGAGAAAATTAGAAAATAGAAATATGTGTGGTAAAAAATTTAATCAAGTCTACTGTGAGTTTTAACAAGTTCTTCTGCCACAACAGGGAAAGATTGCAGCATAGGATAGAGAAACTGTGCTTTGTGTGAGGAGAGGGAGTTCACAGGGGGATGCCTCTTCAGAAAGGTTCAGGGATATTTAGATGAGAAATACTTGGACCTTGTTTACAGAAGGTTGCACATAGCATGTGGGTACCACTTGAAGGGAGAAAGGTGCAGCATTACTGCCCCACTCAGGGATGTCCGTAAAGGGAAGTGGGGGAAGATAAATCATCTTAGTGGTCAGAAATTAAGCAATGCATGTGATTGTTCACTTTTCCTAAAAGGAGAAATGACTGGAGGTAGAGATCTAATAAATATTAGTGACAAAGAATTTACCTGTGACTATATTAAGTTCCACATGTATTAGAAATTAAGAAATGAAACTGTAACATTTAAAGATCTTCCATCTCTGATGGTTTGTCTGCAAATCTTTAGCAAAAATCTCTATCAGTGAATAACTGGAAACCTGTATTCCTCACTGTAGTAATCCATGCAGAATTAATCCTGACCACAGTACGTCCTGCATAGTAAATCAAGTACAGCAATAGATTCATGTCGAATGAAATCACTGGCTGTATCACACACACCATCACCTTCAACCTACTGGCCTGATATAATGGTGGTGCTACAATGGTGGAATAGCATATTGAAAGCTCAGTTCCATTATATCAGGCCATTCAAACAGTGTCAGTGTCTTTCTAACCTGAAATAATGCCCTTTTGCTTGCAATACTTGCTGTGACCAAAATATGTTGTTGTTGTTGTTTTTCCACAAAAGCCAGAGTACAATGATCTAAGGGCCAAAGATATGAAGTGAAACTGGCTTCTGTTATTTCCCCATTAATTTTTTTTTTTTTTTTTTTTGCTTCTCTTTCCCCACATCTTTGGATTTCCCAGTTTGAAATTCTTATCTCCCAAAAGGAGGAATGATTTTTTCAATGTACTCAATAAAGTGTCAGTTGGACTAGAAGTTAACACTGCCACTTAGCCACTTTGAGTTCCTCATTCCCCTCAATCAATAGGAAAAGGAAGTGATTACTTTACTAGCTAGACAATTGATTTTGACTCTCAAGAGACAATGATATGAGTACTACATAGTAAGACAGAGAGGAGGAGAATGTACAGACCCATCAGATTTCTCAGCTTTCTACTCACTTAGAAGTAAAAGGAAAACTATAACAATCCAAAAGTAGACAGACTGCTAATGGCATAGCCTCTTTAGTAGTGAAATTTAGTTCCTTCTGCCAGGTTAACTCCATGATCACTTGAAATACTGGCTAAGGGCAAAAGAAACATGGAATTAGTAGTGTAAAAGTGAAGGTATGAATACCAACTCGAGCCACATAACCAGTTGAAAATATGAGGACCATAGTAACTGTGCATATTTTCTTCCTTGTTTTATGTAAATCTACATTATTTTCCCTTTCCATTCTCCTCTATATTAATAATAGATGTAGACTATGTTTATTATGTTCAACTCTATTATTCAGTATTTAAGTGGCTTGTGACTGAGCCAGAGATAAAATTAACCCTTTTTAGGAAGAAAGTAACAATGTCGCCAGTCATGTAAAAAGCAATTATGTTATGTCAGACAGAGCCATGTTTGTTGTATTCTCTTCATTGTGAAACTACCTGTGTGTTAAAGAATTGCAGATAAATACTGGGTTGAAAATGGTGACTGCATTGGGTTGACTGCCATCATCTATACTCCCTTCTAAGATTTCCCCTGAATCACAGAAAATAATGAAGGGTTTAACTTTGCAACATTCCCTTGCTTGTATGGTTTTGGGTTATAGCTTGTCATTGCAAATTATTCATGAGTGATTTTGAAGACTGGAAGAGAAGTCTTTATACTCTAGAGACATTTGCATCACAGCAGCTTGCCTATAAGTTCTTGAAAATAATAGATGTACTTAAGAGTCTGAGGTAGGCATGAGAGCTTACAATGAAATTCTTGAAAATTGTAGCAACTTTCTTTTGGAGTCTTGAGAACCATACAATTCATGCTTTGAGGTCTCCATTGGAGGTGTCTAAGATCATCACTCCCCCACTCTGCCAAAGTCTGTATGAGCTCCTAATACTTATATTTAAGTCTTTATACCTGGAATACATATACTGACTGAATCATCACTGATACTGAAGAAAATCTGATCATACAGATGTGGAAAGGTGCTAAAAGCTGATTTAGTGCTGTCTGTATGAATTAAATCACATAAAATCTGTATCAGAGTTTAAGAAAATTAAAATTTATTTTGAGAGTTATTAAAAAAATATGGTGCCCATTTTTAACCTTGTTGTTTGTCTTTTTATTTTTGAGTTGTAGAGTTTTTTTTTAATATATTCTGGATATTAAATCCTTATCAGATATGTTGTTTTCAAATGCTTTCTCCCCTTGAGTAGGCTGCCTTTTTACTTTCTTGACAAAGTCCTTTGATAGACAAATGTTTTTAATTTTGTGGAGGTCCCATTTATCTATTTTTTCTTTCACTACTTGTGCTTTGGGTATAAAGTCTAAGAAACCATTACCTACCACAAGATCTTGAAGATGCTTCCCTACATTTTCTTTGAGGAGTTTCATGGTCCTGGCTTTCATATTCAGGTCTTTGATCCATTTTGGGTTAATTTCTCTATATGATGTGAGATCGGGGTCTTCTTTCATGTTTTTGCTTATGGATATCCTGTTCTCCCAGCACCATTTTTTGAAGAGAATATGTTTTCCCAGTTAAGTGGATTTGGCAGCCTTGTCAAATATCAATTGGCCATAGATATGAGGGTCTATTTCTGAAGTCTCAATCCAATTCCACTGATGTATGTGTGTGTGTGTGTGTGTGTGTGTGTGTGTGTGTGTGTGTGTCTGTATACACACACACACACACATTTATGCTAGTACCATGCTATTTTGACCACTGTGCTTTCAAATCAGGAAATGTGAGTGAGTCCTCCAACTTTGTTTTTCTTTCTTAAGGTATTTTTGTTTTTTCAGGACTACTTACCATTTGAAATAAATTTGATAATTGGCTTTTCCATTTCTGCAAAGTAGATTGCTGGAATTTTGGTTGGAATTGCTTTAAATTTGTAAATCAATACAGTAGAAGTATAAGAATGTTCTTTCATGGGTTATAATGTATGACAAGGTGGTAAAAATAGAATGGATATGGGAAAATTGCCTTAAATGTAAATAAGAATAGGCAGAACTAATTCAATAATATTTCATCAATTATAACAAAGATAACTACTGCTAAAAAATAAAACAATTATACAAGAAATTGTTATCATCAATAGTAACAAATGTTCCACACCAATGCAAGATGGTGGTGGTGGGGTGGTGTATGTGAATCCTGTATTTTATGCATGATTCCTTTGCAAACTCCTAATTTTTCTAATTAAAACAAATTGTATTGATCACTTGTCATTCATTTGTTCAAATATTGAATTATCCAATGATTGCAACAGATTTACTAGCAATCTGAGTATATTTGAGTTTCTTAAAAAAAGCAAATTTTGAGGAAAATCCATAAAAATAAGCAGTTAAGTGTACTATATATATGCATGTGAGACAAATATATTTAGGATATGGATTTCTTAAATTATAAAGATGATGACTACTGAGAAATGGATTCTTTCAGCCCTTTCCTGAATTGTTGCACTCACTTTCCCCCACTTCCTTAAAGGTAGCTTTCACAGTGGGGAAAAGCTGATAGTCAGTATGATTAGAAGATATGAAACTAATATAGCTAGGTTTTCCAAGTGGGTGAAATTACCGTGTCTTAAAGATTGGCATACCTTATTGGTGAGTCCTGACTGAAGAGTAGGTTGGGTCATTAAATCTCAGGGAAAGCTCAAGCAAATATCTCTTTCTCTTCCAACTCCTCTGCAGCTTCTACTAATTGAAAAGCAAATCAAGCATCTCCATTGGAGATCTGGCCTTAACTTATTCTCTTTCTTTCCATGCATGCTTGTACATTCTGTGCCATTTTTTGTTGTTCAATTTGGGGTGAGTAGCATAAAGATTCCTTCAGGTTGTTTACATTAGTGGTGGGCTTTCCCTCAATATTTACTTGAACATCTTGTACTGGTGTATGTCTGCTACTAGCTCAGCTATTGGTCAAGTAGAACATTTTTATAGAGTGAAAACTAAGCTGATAATTAAATGGAAAAAATAGAATGTATGGCAAGAGTAAATTTTTCATTATCTGTGCAATCAGAAGTAAATACTGAAAACAATGTTAACATTCATCAATAAAGATACAGTTAAACAGAGAAGATATGTGGTACAATACAAAATTTCATTAAGAGTCAAAATATGAGGAAATGGTTCACTTGAATTGATGTAGGAAGAACCTAACAGACTATTGTTAAGTTTAGAAAATATATTATGATAAATTTGGTAGACTATCATGCAATTTATGCAAAAAAAAGCCCACAACACAATGGTATATAATTATGTGTATATTGTGTATATATGCACAAATGCATAGGACAAGAATGGAAGATACAGGGCATAATGTTAATAGCTGTAATCTCTGAGGAGATGGAAAGAGCAATGTATTACAGGTATGTGTTGTATTACCAGTAATGTAGGATGTTTTTGTAATGGGAAAATGTGCATATGTAATATTTGGGCAAATAAGTGCATTTTTTAATTAAAAAGACATAATAGCATGAAAGTATCTGCTCTGGCCCATAGGGGCTGGTCTGACAGGGAGATAAAAGAAAACACCAGGAATGAAGCAAAACATAATCTTTATTATAGGAAGTTACTTCCAGGAGTGAAGCGAGGAGTCAGTCAAGCTGCTCTGATGGTCGCCGGTACAGAGCTCAGTGTGAAGGACTCTGCAATTAGGCAGGAATCAGCAAGGCCAGTTTTAGAGGCCTGAAAAACAAAAAGTTCCAGTGAGTATGAGATAAAGAGGTATTGTAACCTTTAGATTAGCTACGTGCTAGGAAGGGACTAATAACCTCACTTCAGTGAACTGGTGGACCTTAGAAAAGTTCAGTTAAAACAGGAGGGAGAAGTGACCATCTACACACTCCCTCCCTTTAATGGGGGGCCAGTTACATTTTAATTAACTACTCTGGGTCATGAATGCTACTGTGTGCTTAAATTTCACAGAATTCTAGGGAAAGGCCCAGACTCTAGGGTCCCCCCGTATCTAAACATAACTCTTCATAGCATTTTCTCTAGGTGATGAGATTATGATTAATGTCTTCTTTCTCCCTGTATATCTTTGGGGTTTTTTCTGGATATTTTCTTTTCATAATGTTTACTTTGTATCAAGAAAATAGCAAGGTTATTTTGATTTTAAATATGCACCCATACATACATACATTCATATGTATGTGCATCATATAAACATATATATATGCCTATTTATATCCTATTTTATTATTTATAAATGTACAATTCACATTAAATTGCAATTTGAAAAATTTTAATCACTAAATTCAATAGGACTAATTACACTTTCTATTAACTTACTGTGTGTCCTATTTGTTCAGAAAAGCAAAAATGTATTTCAAGTCTTGAATAGATCATTTATTCAGAAAATTTCTGAAATAAATTAATGTTCCTAAAAGGTACTTAATACTTCTTGTTTCAGTTAAGACATGTAAAGAACTTGGAAGATTTCACCCTGTCCTTACAACAAGAAAGAAAACTTAAACTGAAAACTAATTATTTTTCTTGGACATATCAGAAAATGGAGGTCATAGGGAAAACCTGTCACCCTGAAATCAGGAAAGAAAATCACAGAGATGATCAGGTGCTTCTGGAGCCATAATCTGGTAGAACACTTAAATGGTAACTTTGACAAATTGCTGGATGCTGAGTGTGGACCAGCATGAAAGTGACAAAATACTGGGGAAAGGTAGTCTGAGGGGGACCTACACATTTTCATGGGTTTTACCTGCAGAAACCCCAGCAGGTTCTCACAACAAAGAGCCAATCAAAAAGGGAGAGGAAAAAAGTAATGATTTGAAAATAGGTTCAGAGCATTCTCCATCACAAACATCTACTCAGCAGGGGAATAGATTTTACTGGCACCATATCCGACCTGGGAGAAGGAAAATTACTGAACTCCAGCAATTTTTAGCTTTCCTCTCTCATCTACAGGAGGGAGAGGGGTGAAAAGCCAAGAAACACTTGAGAAGTGATACACCTGAAGACAGAGGCCATATAAAAGACAGACACTTATCATAAGATTATAGAATGATAGAATGCTCCCATTCCAACACACCTTACCACCACATCAACAGGGTTCCAGTATAACAGTGAATTACAATTGAAAGACATGCAGGACACAAACCTTACTTAAGAAGGAGTTTAGGGAAACCCCAGGACTATAGGGGAGGAAAAAAAATGAGGACACCAGAGGAAATGTAAGCCTCTGTATCCTACAGCTACAACAAATATTTAAAACAGTCTAACTCCTAGACAAATTAACTTAAAACCTTGCACTAGTGACTAACTTTCCTTAGTTCCTATTATGCAGTTCATCATATCTAACTTTGAACAAAAAATTACAAGGCATACTAAATGGCAAGTAAAAACATTGTCTGAATAGACAAAGCAAGTTTCAGAGTTATGCTCAGGTATGGCACAGATGTTGGAATTATCAGACAGGGAGTCTTAAATTAACTATGATTTGTATGTCAAGGGCTATAATGAAACAAGTTGACAACATGCAGGAATAGTTGAGTAATACAAGAAGAGAGATGGAAATGCTAAGAACATATGAAAAGGGAATGCTAGAAATAAAAAATATAGTAACAGAAATGAAAGGTGGAATTGAAAATACTATGTCACAATTACCAGCACTACCTGTGAAGTGGTATAGTTTTATTTGAAAGTGGACTTAGATTAATTTCAAATATATATTTAAAATTCTAGGGCAACCATTAAAGAAATTTTAAAAAGAGGTATAATTGATATGTTGAGAGGAGAGAAAATGTCATCATATAAAATGCTCAATTAAAACCAAAGACAGCAGAATAAGAGGAGAAATTACAAAAGAGAACAAAGAATATGTTCAAAAAATAGGAAGCAGTTACAAATATGGTAGATATCAACCCAACCCGATTTTAAAAAAAATGATTGCTGGTTTGGATAAACAACAACAAAAAAAAGCAAACAAGACCTAACTACATATGTTGTCTACAAGAACCCTACTTCAATTATAAAGTTACAGCTAGGGTAAAAGTAAAAGGATAGCAAAAGAATACCATGCTAACACTTTAAACAGGCACTTAGGTAAAAAAAAAAAAAAAAAAGAAAAAAAAAATGGTTGTAGGGATAAATTTGAAACAGCCAGGCAGGATAAAATAAGTACATTCCAAGCTTTTCTCCAAATATAACTCTCTTAGAAGGACTTCATAGAATATAAAATAACATATAGGATCATTCCCTACATTTCGTTACCGCATAATTACTTGTCTTCAATGTATATTTAATTCATTACATTGTTTTTGCAAAAGTAACATATTTGAAAATCTTAATATAAATAAAAATTCAAATATTTAATCCCTTAAATGACAAAGTGCTTTCTTAGTCACTAGACATTTAAATTTCATCCAAATACACAATGAGATGGCAGCTTAACTGTGGTAAAATATTATCATCATAATAATACGTGACATAGATAGTAAAATAATTTATTTTACCAATGTAAATGAAAACTGGCAAAAATATCCCACTTATTATTGTTTTTCAAGCACATGGGATTTTGATTATGACCCTAAAGTCACAAAAAATAATTTTCCAGTTCATAACTTGTAAATCATTTGTTAAATGTTAATATAGTCCACTGAGTTTTGCCATTGTTGCTATGTTTATTCAAAAGAGTTATCAAATTATAATTAAATGAACAGAGATCTGCTTGGCCTATGTAAATATTATAATGGTTCATAAATATGCAATGCTTTTAATTAATGTGTAGTCCCTAGCAATTTTGAAATAAGTATTTCTGTCTCCAGTGATCATATTACATATAAAATATTTTCTCTCTCAAGAATATATTTTGGAAAGGAATCCAAAATTTAATCTAGGAGAATTTCTTTAAATGTAAAAACAGAAAAATAATAGAATCATGGGGTATAATGTGGAAGAAAATCAACAATGGCTTTGTTGGTCACTCTTAATAGCATTGCCTCATTTGTTTCCAAGGTTTGGTGAGAAGGTACTGCCAGAGCTTTCATTAGAAATGGCTACAATCTTTTCCCAAGAAAAATGTCCATGGAACATCAGAAGTTATTATCAACTCTCTATTAATCCCAAGTCTTTAAACCAATAAAACATACTTCTCTTCCAAAATAGAGTTGTTTGGTCCACCTTAAGAAACACTGAGGCCAAATTTTTTTTTTTAATCTTAGAAGGACCACACAAAATATGGCTTCATACACCTATGTCTTTTCATTTTCTCATTTGCTAAAATTTTACATTGTCTTCATTTATCTTTCACTTCCATTTTTTTCCAAATGTTATTTAATAAGAAATTAAATTTTAATTAGAAAAAATATTAAATAGTAGAATTATATATTTACTGTTGTAAATTCTCTCTGGGCAGGTAATAGGAGTTAATAAGAAGTATAAAGTCAGGTGTATACATCTTCTTTCTTAAAGGAAGCACTGAAGATTTCATCCTAAAAGTCAACTCATTCCCCATTTTACTTTCAGCAAACCTGTTCATTCATGGCTTTCATCTATTTTTACCTAACCTTTCCATTATCCCAAGCAAATAATAGTTCTATGGTTTGAAAATGAATTAATTGTGTCCTTCTTATATTTTTGCCTAAGATTGGAAGATGAAGTAGTGAACAAATAAAAATACTCAATAAACAGATCAGGTAACTCACTAGGGGATGGAGATTAATTTTCCGTGAAGAAATGTATCTTGACATTTCAGGATAAACAAATCTGTCAAATCTATCAAGGAAACTTCTTGCATTCATTAAGTTACCTTTAAATTATTCATTTATTTGAAGATTTCTTTCACATGAAAACTTGTTAGAACAGTTGATTTTACTTAAAAGTTAAGTAAGCTTCTGAGAGGAATATCTTAACAATTGGATATTAGCATTTTTGAGTGAGTCAGCATTTTAAGTAAAATGAGATTCTTGTTTTATTCTGAGTAATAAGACTTGCATAATTTAATCATTATGTTTAAACACAGTTTAGCATACCTCTAAGAACTTAATTTTCTTGGATAGTGTATTAAATAATGTGCATAGTAGCAGATTCACTTGTAAGGGATCAAAGAATGGGCCATTACCAAATATATAACCAATCTGTCATATTAGGGAATTAAAAAGCATGAAATACATCCTTAATTAAGTCACTGTTTTATTATCAAAATTATCTCATCCTTAGGAAGTCAGAATTCCATCTTTTTAACATATAGTTGAATACTATAAATTGTGAAAAAATACTTTAAATTGACTATAATAACTTTTTATGGAAAACTATATTTGGATTAGCATGCCAGAGAGGTGTATAAGATTTACTGTGTAAAATTATTTTGTCATTAAATTTAGATCTGTTGCCCCTGGAAATACATGTATTTCTTTTATTTCAACAATATTTTGTATGTAGCAACTGATTAATAAATAAAAGATATATAAAATAGTAAAATATTTATAAAAATATTATATTTACAAAGTATTTCCTTTGGTTTCTTAAAAAAATAGATGATGAGGCTGGTGGTTAAGTTAATATTCTAGAGTTTCGAGCCAATGGCATACCAAGTCTGCCTTCCTCATCCTCTACTACTAACTACAAATATCTGCTTCTCCTCAGTGAGTTTTTTTGACAGAGAGGACTTTTGTGGCAAATAACCATTCTTGATCCCTTTGGTATTACACATGGCATGAATTGTTGATTGAATATGCTACATCTTTCCTGTCCCTAAGTGTTGTAGAACACAGTGAGAAGAGAACAAAGAGGTTTGCTTCAAGAGAATGAAAATGAATGAAAAAAAAAAAAAAAATCAAGTCTCAACAAGAAATCAAAATACTAGCCAAAAATTAGAAAATATAAGGGAGAACAAAATGGAAATTATAGAAAATGAAAAACTAAAATAAAAACTCAGTAAATGAGCTCAGTAGAAGAATGGGCAGGATTGAAAAAAGAATCAGTGGACTTGAGGATGGGAGAATAAAAATTACCCAATCTGAGCAAAATATAGAGGAAAGATGGGTTGGAGGGTGGATAATGAACAGAGAAACATTCATGTCATTCGAGTCAAAAGGAGAGGGAAAGAGTGTAAGGTTAAAAAGGTATTTGAAAAAATACAGAATGAAAGTTTCCTAAACTTGGCAAAAGATATAAACTTAGATTTTCAAGATCTGAGTGAATCCTAAATATAATAAACTTCAAATAGTCTTGGTAAGGCACATATTCAATCTTTGGAAAACTGAAAAGGAAAAATTGAAAACACCTTACTTATGAGGGAAAAGAATACAAATGACAGTGAATTTCTCATCAGAAACCATGAAGGCCAGAAGAAATAGCATGATGTTTTTCATGTTCTAAAAGAAATGAACTGTGAACCCAGAATTCTATATAGAGTGAAAATATCCTTCAGTATGTTGGAGAAATCAATACATTCTCAGATTAATGGAAACTGAGATAATTTGTTGCCATAAAACCTACCCTAAAGGCAGGGCTAATGGAAGCCCTTGAAATAGATTAACGATTTTAAAAATGTATCTTGGATCATCAGGAAGGAAGAAAAAACAATGGAAAGAGTGAAAATATTGTTAAATACAATAGACTTCCTTGATCATCTTGAGTTTACTAACTTATGTCTGATGTTTGAAGCAAAAATTGTAACATCGTGTCATACACACACACACACACACAGAATAATCTTTATGCTTTCACTCAATTACCATGTTGTTATTTTTGATAGAGAGTAGGCATAGACAAACTTTTGCAAATTTATAATCATTTCTAAATATCATGTAATAGACTTTTTAACAGTTAAAAAATGTTAGATGGCTACCATATTGAAGAATATTTTTTAATCCAGGAAATGTCTTATAAGCAGTGAGAGATAAAATGTCAGTGATGCATTGGTCACTGTTCTAGTTTGCTAATGCTGCCAGAATGCAAAACACCAGAGATGGATTGGCTTTTATAAAAGGGGGTTTATTTGGTTACACAGTTACAGTCTTAAGGCCATAAAGTGTCCAAGTTAACACATCAGCAATTGGGTACCTTCACTGGAGGATGGCCAATGGTGTCCGGAAAACCTCTGTTAGCTGGGAAGGCACGTGGCTGGCGTCTGCTCCAAAGTTCTGGTTTCAAAATGGCTTTCTTCCAGGACATTCCTCTCTAGGCGGCAGTTCCTCAGAAATGTCACTCTTAGTTGCTCTTGGGGTTTTTGTCCTCTCTTAGCTTCTCCGGAGCAAGAATCTACTTTCAACGGCCGTCTTCAAACTGTCTCTCATCTGCAGCTACTCTCTCAGCTTCCGTGCATTTTTCAAAGTGTCGCTCTTGGTTGTAGCTCCTCTTCAAAACATCACTCTCAGCTGCACTGAGTACCTTCTGTTTGTCAGTTCATTTATATGGCTCCAGTGATTTAATTTAGACCTACCCTGAATGGGTGGGGTACCACCTCCATGGACATTATCCAATCAGAGTCATCACCCACAGCTGGGTTGGGCACATCTCCATGGAAACACTCAGAAAATTACAATCTAATTAACACTGATAGGTCTGCCCACACAAGATTACATCAAAGATAATGGCATTTGGGGGGACATAATGCATTCAAACTGGCACAGTCACCTATTAAAACATAAGACTTGCCTTGAAAAGTGGGATAAACATGGTTATATAACACATGAGAAAGGGTATGATTCAAGGGATGTGAAAAATGCAAACTTTCTCCATCCCTTATTCAGTTTATTATATCTCTTCACAAAATAGTCATTAAGAATATGTAATGAAAAGATAACCTGAAGGGAAAGTTGAACATGTGGCATATGATGAGACTTCGTTTTAACCAGGTGAAATCCAAAGGAATACCTACTATATTATTGGCTGCTGGGTCCCGCTAATTCATGGCTCTAGGAAACATTTTTGTAGTAGCTCTTCTAATTTTTTCTTCATTGCTTCAGGATGCATAAAAATATGCTGTTCTGATGTTCTTAATCTGCACTCTGATAATTCATGTTTGCCAGTTTAAGTTTTGATCATCCTGTTGCAATCAGCAGTTGAAGCATAGCAAGTGGATGGAAATATATTTTTAAAAAGTTGGATAAACCAAATGTTGTTCAGTGAAAAGTTTTATATACATGAGAACTAGACTTTAGAAGAGAAAATTAAAATATTATTTCTTGTAATTATGTAATTTGAAAATAAATATTAAAAACAAGGCACTCCCATTCTCTTTGACTTAGACATTCTTTCTTGAGAGTCTGGCAGAAGTAATAACTCCATGTGATATTACCTTTAGCAGAAAAGCATAGATGGAGACAAACTCTTTGAATAGATCAGGGATTTTTGCTTCTTCGCTAGTAATTATTTATTATATATGTTATCCATGATTCACAGCTCTATAGAAAATTGTATTGCTAAATAAGTAAAGCATTTTTGGTTTCTAAAATGTAATTTCTGGAAAATGCTCACAAGATTTGCCATCCTCACAGCTGACAAGAAAAGAAGAGAAAGAACATAACCATTATCTGTTTTCCCAAGTGTATTGCAATACAATTTAATTTAATTTCCTCCTCTGTAGGCTTGCTCATTTATCTTGCTGGTCAGTGCATTTGACACTTCTATGCTGGAATATCTTGTATTGTTTACTATGTTTCCAGGTTTCATTCCAATTGGTAGGAGGTCTATTTTGCTGAAGCAATAGGTTATAAATAAAGCAAATAGTTCCACAAGAACTTTAAAATGGTCTGAGTTCAGTGTCAGGTCGAAGTAAAATGACTACATTCTCAATGCCATACAATATAATTTTAGAACTTCTCAATGACAACTTAAGATAGATTTTATATATTTTACTGCAGAATTTTAAATAAATTTCTAGCTGTTAACATCATGGAGAGTATACAAAAAGAGACAAATTATTTTTGTACAGTGTGGATACATTTTCCATACATGTGGAACATACAGACAAACCTCAAACAACACCTATTCAAGAGAAGAACCAACAGCAGGTAGTGACCGTGTTATCCTTCAAACCTGAAACTGAATTTTGTTTAAAAAATGAAACATCAAGTAGTGTCAAAAGTGACATTATACATTGCATTTTATCATCTGAAGTAAAAAGAAAATATATTTCCGACCTAAGCAATTTACTGATGAGAGAGCAGTGCATGTCTGAAGGAATTCTTCGTTATAAATTTTTCATTATGTTGTTCGATAAGAGTTAGATACACAAATTGTAACAGAATATTCAGCATCAAAAGAGGGAAACAGAGAGCAGATATATAATATTTTATTTTTATCATGGAAAAAATTTGGTCACTTTTCTAGCATTAAAAAAAAAAAAAAAAACAAAAACCCGAATTTACTAAATGTCACTGAAGTGTACACTAAAAATGGTGAATTTTCTGGATGGAAGCCTGTTTTTACTATGTTCAATAAGAAACAACTTTCAAAATGGTATTCATGGGCTCTCTTAGGATCTAAAGCTGCACTGCCAAAGACATTTCTACCATTAGCCACACATGGCTAGTGAACACTTAAAATGTGGCTAGCACAAATATGGGATTAAACTGTTAAATTCAATTGTTAAGTAAATTTAAATTCAGAAACTGAAGCAGTATAAAATATCTTCCTATTAAACAAAATACTATTGTCCTGGTAAGGTAACATTTCACTTCAACTGTTATATTGCATAAGATATTATTTCTATTTTGTTGTGTGCCTAGCAGATGAATGCTTTGTTTCCAGTATTACACAGAAACTCTCTTGCTTATCTTTTTTCTGTCAACTTATTGATTTAGTTTCAGTGATTTTTTTATATGCACCAGTGTAAAATTGTAGTGCTATAATTTGAGTGCTTTATTCAGAAAGCATGAATTAAAATGTTATAATTTGAATGCTTTATTCAGAAAGCATGAATTAAAATGATGCTGATGAAATTATAATTGATAAATAAATTGAAATAATTATTTTAATTATGATATAACTAAATCATTTTTTCTGGTTAAAAATATGAATATAAACACATTCTTAAATTCAAAATGAAGGCATAATACTAACAGTTAACCAAGTAGAAATGCAGAAGTGACTATGAAGATCAGAATATTAAAAGTATGAAGAATGGGAAAAGGTATGTCACCAATTTCATAATTTGGCAATAGCAAATTTCTGTGAAATAACCCAACAAGAAACCGTTCGTTGTAAAAAATATTTTGAAAATAATAATGTGGACAATATTAAGGGTTTTTTTCAGCAAATACGTGGTGAATTTGATAAATGTTTTCTCAAAAATCCAAAAAGGATTCATGAAATTAGTGACCTAATAATCAGAATTAAGTGTTCAACAAAATTCTTTAAATTTGATAGGATGTGAGACTGTAAATTTGGTCAGCAATAAAAGAACTTGGATTCCTTCCAAGTTGATAGAATAAATTGTTTCTCCAATTATGGAAACTTTGTTGGAAATTTATGATTAAAATTAAAAGATATTTTATAAAATGTGAAAGATCTTTAATTAAGCATGAAATATTTGCTTGTAGAATACAAATCTTTCTACAAATATGAAATATCAGTTGAGTCAGAATTTGAAAAATTGCTATTTTATTTTTGATTAGTCATTCATTGTAAGACACTACCCAATTAATACATTGTTCTCTCTCATATAATTTTAATTCAGAATGTAAATAACCAAAACCTGTCATCAATATTTTTGAATAAATTATAGCAGTCAGTAAAGAATTTTAGTTAGATATGAAGAAGTTGACTTCTAATATGATGGTCAGTCCTCTGGTTATGTTAGGTGAAATATCAGGGCTATTTGCAATTTTAAAAAAGAGTGATATTTTCTTATTGATTTGTTTCACTGTATATATGGTATATAATAAAAATATTTATGACTGTGAAAAGTGCCATGCATGCAGTTTTAATAAAAGTCCAGTATTTATGTACAATTTATATGAAATGTCACCAATGCATGAAACTTTTGAAAGAAATAGAAGACAATGAAATTACCAATTTTGGTTCTTTTTCAAAACTCTTTGATTGAGTCTTGGAAGAGTTTTACAAGTATTTACTGTATTATTAAATCTATTCCAAAATTATCTTGAAATAAACACAATACATATGCCAAATATTCAATAGTCAAAAATTGGCAAGACCTTTTACTTCTCAGTGATATCTTACTGCAAATAAATGAGATAAATTTGAAGCTGCAAGGAAAGGGAAAACTTTCAGGTATGAAATGTGTATTGAAATGGAAAGTTTTCATAATAAGATTCAATAAAAATTATGCATGCAAACATATGGAATGAAATTTGTAGACTCTGGTATATTTGCACATGTGGATTATATTAGATTGTTTCAAAGAGGTTAATTCCAAAGAAGACTGCAGTTTCTTCTGGCAGGCAAACATATACTGTCAGTACATTGAATCTGTGGAGGGTTGAATTTAGACATTTGTAGGGCTGGAATCTGTAAATCAGTTCTGTCCTTGCTCCTAGGATTTAAAATTCATTCTGTCTTACTCTAAGCCAATGTCTTTCTAATTAAACTAAGAAGAGTCATTTTGCTTGGTAGTGTCTTCCTACTTATTGATTAATATTGTTCTTGCCTTTCTAAATACCACTTTAAAATGTTCTTTATTCACTATAGTTCCATGTATACAATATAATTCAAACATATTTTTATTTTCCTAAGTACTTTTCATTTTAATTACTACTTCTCATACCTACATTTTTGTATTCAAGTAAATATTCTAAACATTTTAATGATTTCCTTTTATATATTAGTTTATTTATTAGTTCTAGTGATGGGATTGATATGATCCTTTAATGATCTCACCCCAACCTTGTGCCCCACCAAAACTCATTGTTTATTGATATTAATTTTTACTGAAGAAAAATCTCTGGCATATTCTCTGTTTTATAACCATTCCTTCTAGAGGCTGAAAAGTGTCTAGTTCATGATTGTAAAAATCACAGCTTTCTGTAGCAAGAAAATGGCACAGAGTCTCTGAAACATTGTGGCAGCTCTATTATGGAAACTCTCCAGTGGTTTTAGGTACACATTGATCATTTCCTTTCATTCGACTTTGTTTCTAGTCAGCTTCTTCCTCCTCACCTTCACCCCCAGGCTAGGGTCCTTTGTATTTTTGTTTCTTCTGGCTAGAGTCCTGAAATTAGCAATAGATGATTACAGATACACTAAGCAGGGCAATAACTTTCATTTACTCTTTGTACCTTTCCATCTCTCACAACACAAATCAATTTTATTTGATAACATTCTGCTTAGTGAGCAGAAGCAGTAGCCACCAGGGAAGCATGACCAAGAATTCACAGTTGACAGTACACTGCTGTAATAATGTTTACTGGGCTTTGTTGAGTGTGGAATAACTTCCTGAAACCATGGAAAGCGTATTTCCCTCTTTTAGGGGAATTTGAGAAATGATTGTATAGTAATGGTATTTCTTATAAGCAGAGTTAGTAGTCATTTAAATGGCCCTGATTTTCAAAGTAGGCAAAGGAAAAGTTGAATCAAAATTGTCTCTTCCCCATATAGTGATAAAGAGACTGTGCAATCATGTTGATTTTCTGTTCAAAGCTTACTAAAAAACAAAAATAGGTCTCTGTGAATGCCTAGCTAACAAAATTGGGACAAATGAAATCTAAAGCCTCTTTCTCTCATTAGCACAAAGATGTTTTCCTCATTAAAACTTCAAAATAATAAGTTAAGGAATAGCATCTCACTGAGTTTGTTCATTTGTATTCCCTGTGGTGCACAAAATAAATTCACAAGCTAACAGTTCAGTAGCTCCAAACTGAAATTTTAGCATGAAATTGTCCATGAATATATTCCAAAGCATTCTCATTTTACTTCATCTTAAAAGAAAGAAGCTGTTAAAATTTAAGCACTGTTTCTGCTTCCAGAATGGCTTTGTAAGATGTTAACAGAATGACTCTCTCACAGATAACAAATACAAACTTTGGAGAAAACCAACCAACCAACAGACAAAAATTTGTAGGAGAGATTTGGAGACATAAATAGATAAAACTAAGTTGACCAATTTTGTAGGGGAGCTGAACCTCGGAGGAATGGGCTGGTCTGGGTTTAGCTGATGTAGCTTTACTCTGAGGAGGGGCTTCAGATGTGACACACAGTGGCTAATGATCTAAGGGAGAGAGTCCATCATCTTTTCTGGCCTGAAAGATGCCCTTCCACTGGCACCATCAAGTAAGACAAATTTTGCAGTTTGAATATAACCAACTTAATGCCCTGCTTGAGTAAAAACATCAAAACTTTTCACAGGAGTATATCAGAACACAGAATCTCCATGACATAACATTTATAAAGTCTGTTTTAAAATGGAAAATCAATGGGCGTACAAAAAAGAACAAAATTGCAACCCATTCTGTAGGGAAAATAGTATTGAAGACACCAACCTCAAGAAGATTCAACACTGAAATTATTAGACAAGAATATTAAAGCAGCTATTAATGAAGTAAAGGAAAAATGCACATGATGGAAGAAAAAATAAGAAATTTCACCAAGGAAAAAAATATAAAGAGGAATCAAATGCAAATTCTAGAACTGAAAATTCTAAATTTTAATATCTAAACTAAAAAATCACTGGTAGGGTATAATGGAGAAAACAGACAATAGAGTCAGTTAACTTAAATATGACTCAATACAAAATATCCTCTGGAGAAAAGAGAAAAAAACATTTTAGAACAAACATGAAAAAAAAATGTGGGAAGTAAGGGACAAAATCAAAATAGATAATATTCATATAATTAGAGACCTAGGAGGAAAAAAAGAGAAATGGATAGAAATATATTTGAAAAATTAATGGCTGAAAACTTTCCTAACTTGGTGAAATGTATTAGATTCATGGTATATGGAATAAATAAGAGAAAAAGAACATGTTGCAACATACTATATCCAAACAGCAAGAAGTAAAAAAATAAAGAGAAAAACTTGAAAGAAGCCACAATAGAACAAAATATTAAATACAGAGAGGCAAGTATTTGAATGACTATGAATTTCTGATAAAAAAAAGTATGGAATGTCAGGAAAGTGTATGGGACAGCCTCTTTAAAGTGCTAAGAATAAAAAGAATTAACACCAACAACAACAAAACTATTGCATAAAGTGAAAATGCTCTTTAACAATGAAGGTTAATCAACTATATTTTCAAATAAAGACAACCACAGTGTGTCCCTGGAGACCTGCATTGGAAGAAATGCTAAGTTCTTGAAGTTGAAGGGAAATGGTGCTAGACTAAAACTAGAAATTTAAGAGTTAAAGAGGAATTTCAGAAATGATGAATACATGGGCAAATATAAAATATTACTTTTTATCTTAACTCTTTACAATAAATATAACTTTAAAACAAAATACTAATAATTATTTATGGGGTTTATAACTCATGTATTTATAATACGTATGGCAACCAAACTGTAAAGAATGAAAGTGGGTTAAAAAGATATAAAATGATGTGAAATTTCTCACTTTTATGTACAATTTTAATACTGAACAACCACTAAAGCAAATATTAAAAAGAGAGGACGGACTGAATAATCACATATGAACCAAACGTACCCTTGTAAAAGAACAAATGAAAATCATTTATATTCTTCACCTGAATGTTAAGTTCAATTTCATGCTTACCCAAGTTCCTATTATTATTATCACATATGCTTAGCTTTTTGAACTATAGTGTACTTTTTGGCTGGTTGGCATCTCAAGGTACCATTTTAAATCCTTCCCCAAAAAACATAAGTAGAGATGAGTGATCCTCAGTAGAATCTGGGTCGACTCAGATCAGCAAGAGTTCCAAATGCTTTACGTTGACACAAATGCTGTATGAATTTCTTAAACCTGTTCAATTAAACTACACAGTCCTTGAGGAGCCCTTGCTGTAAGAGTTTGATATTCTAACATCTGGTCTGAGAAGCAACTACTCAATTGCAGGAAGTTGGGTGGGAGGTGATTGAATTTAATGAAGTACATATTTATAGTTACTGTTATTCTGATATTTTAGATTGATACATGTTATTTACATAAAGTGACATAAGTATACAAATTACTTTGCAAGGTTCTGCTACTTTATTTCTCCTTAATAAATTAATAATTATATCAGATTGAGTAAAAAAATTTCACTTTGTTTTATTTCCCACTAACTTTATTCATCTATCTGTATAAGCCTTATAAAAAACCTCTGGATTTGCTAAGGGTCTTGCTTGGAGAAAGAGATGAAAAAAAAAGAAAGAGAAGTAACTATGAGTTCCCAATATTATTTCTACTTTTCAACAAACCAGATGTCAAAGGGCAGGGAAAAACATTACTAAATTGTTTCAAAATTTATCTGCTACTGTCAATAAAGCAAAAGTCTATGGATCTTGGGTATCTTGGATATTTAAATGGAAAGAACAAACAGAAACAAGTACCCAAAAGGGGTGGATCACTCCTATCACCAAACAAATATTGAACTGTTCCCTGAAATGACTAGTTTTCACCTTTATATGAAATAAATTTTAATAAATTAATACATATCAAAGGAGTTCAGCAATCTCATTGGCTCCTATGTTTATAAGTTTGCCTGAATTGCTATCACAAATACCACACAATGAGTTGTCTAAAACAGTGAGAATTTATTGGCTCACAGTTTTGAGGTTCAAGTCCAAAATCAAGCTATTGCCAAGGCTTGCTTTCTTTCTGAAAACTGTAGTGATCCATGCTGGCTGCTAACTTTCCTTGGCATTCCTTGGCTTTCCCATTACATAGCAATGTCCACTCTTTTCTCACTTCTGTGATTTAGGGGTCTTCTTTATAAGGCCTCAGAGTATTCTGGATTAAGACACACCCTCATTCAGTTGGGCTACAACTTAAATAAAAATAACATCTTCAAGAGGTCCTATTTAGAATGGACTCACATCCAGGGAAATGTGGATTACAATTAACAACATAGCCCCCCAACCCCCACCCACCCCAGGATTAAAATATAATTCTACCACATTATCCAAACCTTAGCCAAGGATGAGGGGCAAAATTAAAAACAAAAGAAGACAATCTTATCAGGCATAGCTAATTCTTAAGAAGCCCAAATGGAGGATTATTACTAATATGCAATCATTTATTTATTAAAGAAATCTTAGCAAAGTCACTTGGAAGTTTCATTAAACAAGCCACAAATATTTCTTTAAGTAAAAGTAACCTCTTGATGGAATGGCATCAGCAAAACGGGAGAGAAGACAGCTCCAAACCCCTCCCACAGTAACACTGAAAAACTAGCAAAAATGGTCAGACCAATTTTGTCTGAACTCTGGAAAACAGTGAGAGGATTATTGCAACCAAGCAAATATTTAACCAAGAAGCAAGCAACTTAAAACAATAGGAATGATGTGTGGCATTTATACTTACTCTTACCCCATCCCCTCCCTGGCTTTAAAACAGTCTTAAAAAAGTGGCACATGTTCCCAGTTTTGGTTCCCGGCCCCCTGGCTCTAGAGAAGCAGAGTAGACCTTATTTGGAAATAATTACATTTGTCTGTTCTAACCTGTGGGGGATATCTGAAGGACTGATTGAAGGTGGTCATATATGTTTGCCTACCTTGGAACCCACTAGGGCAGAAAAGTGACAACTATGCTCTAAGACACTGTAAGGTAAATGAAAAAACTCAGAGGTGCCTGGACCAAAAGATTTTAGCTTTGCATACAAGAGATGCCTATGGCCTGGGAGGACTAGCCAGGGAGATAGATTCCTTGAAAATTTAGGGCAATCAGAAGTGCCTATGTATACTGGGGAATTTAGAAGGCCATGCACATGCACAGAGCAGGACTAATGCTCTGAAAAACCTGAGAAGACCCTAAGTTTTCATCTCTGGCTGAGCTCTGGGCTCAGAGCAATCAGTCAGTGAAAGTCAAGGTAGAGTTCTAAATGGTTTGGACAAGTGCAAAAGGAGGGCACTGGTACAGAGCTACTAGTAAAGACAAAGAATGGAAGAGAGATTTATTTTTATTGTTTTTAACCACTAAAACTCCTGGCATTAACACTGTCTTAACACAAGCTAAGCTTTCAATAATCAAGAATGGTAAACTCTGTGGAAAGGGGGAGAATCTGGCATCTAGAGTTACCACATTATAATATTCAATATACAGAATTCAGCAAAAAATCCAAGGTATGCAAAGAAAGAAGAAAATATGATCCTTCAAAGGAAAAAATTCATGGAAATCATCTAGAGGAAGCCTAGAAAGTGGAGTTACTAGACAAAGGCTTCAAATCAACAGTTTTTAATATGGTCAAAGAGCTAAAGAAAACCATGGACAAAGAACTAAAGGACAAAAGGAGACTGATACATGAATAACAGAAAAATTTAAGATATTTCCAGGTGAATAAAAACTAAGGGTATTTTTACTAATAGACCTGCCCTACCAGAAACACTAAAGGGAATCCTTCAGGGTGAAAAAAAAGGACACTAGAAAGTAACATAAATCCAAAGATGAAATAAAAAACCATGGGAAAGGTAAATACATAGTTAATATAGAAGTCAGTATTATTGTACTTTTGGTTTGCAACTCCTTTTTTTTTTTTTTTTTTTGCTATATTATTAAAAGGCCAATGCATAAGCAACCATTACAATTCTATATTAATAGGCACATAATGTATTAAGATGCCATATGTGAAATAAAATAAGCCATAGGGGAGGGACATGGTTGTTTAAGAACAAAGTGTTTTATGGAAACTAAGTTGGTATTATTCAAAGTAGGTGGTCATAATTTTGAGATCTTTATTGAAAAAAAGCAAGCAAACATCATTTTAAAAGTAAAAGGACAGAAAAAGACATTCTGTGCAAGTGAAATGGTAAAGAAAAGAGAGATGGAATGCCTATATTATTAGCATACAAAATAAATTTCAAATCCAAAAAGGTGGTGTGCCAGTTTGGATTTATTATGTCTCCCATATTCCTTAATGCAATCCTGCAATCTTGCGGGGGCAGACTTATTAGTCTAGATTAGTGTGGGACTTTTTGATTAGGTGGTTTCCATGGAGATGCAACCCACCCAGCTCTGGGTAAGACCTTTTGATTAGATTATTTCCATGGAGGTATGTCCCCGCCCATATAAGGTGGGTCTTAATTAGATCACTGGAGTCCTTTAAGAGGTTCAGGAAGAGAGACAGGAGCCAGAGCTGGCAGAGATGCTTAGAGATGCTTGGAAATGCAGACAGAAAGACTTTTGGAGATGCTAAGCTTAGAGATGAAACCCAGAGTTTGCTCCAGAGAAGCTAAGAGAGGACCCCCAGACACTTAGAAACGCCTTGGGAGAAATAAGCAAGGATGCATAGGAGCTGAGAGAGAGGAGCTAACACAGAAGCCCAGAGGCATTTTGGAGAAAGCCATTTTGAAACACAACCCTGGAGCAAAGGACAAGCAGACACCAGCCATATGCCTTCCCAGCTGACAGAGGTGATCTGGATGCCATCAGTCTTTTTTCAGTAAAGGTATCCCTTGTTGATGCCTTAGTTTTCATACTTTTATGGTCTTAGAACTGTAAATTTGTAACCTAATAAATCCCCTTCATGAAAGCCAATCCATTTCTGGTATTTTGCATAACAGCAGCATTAGCAAACTGGAGGACATGACAAGAGACAAAGAAGTACACTTTATAATGAATGAAAGAGTAAGTCAACAAGGAGATAAAATTCTAAACATATACACACCTAACAACAGAGTTCCAAAATGTATGAAGCAAAATATTATCATATTGGAAAGAAGAATTAGTTTTACAACAATAGCTGGTAACCTTAATAACCCACTCTCAGTAAGGGATAGAACAACCAAGCAGAAGATCAACAAGGAAATAGAGGACTTGAATAACATTATTACCTAATTAGACCTGTTAAACATATGGAGAACACTCCAACCAGCAACAACAGAATATACATTCTACTCAAGTACACATGGCACATTCTCCAGGACAGACCATATGTTAGGACACAAAATAAGTATGAATAAATTTTGAAAGTTTGAAATCATAAAAAGTATTTTTTCAGCCACAATGGAATCAAACTAGAAGTCAATACAGAATGCAAAACATTCACAAATATGTGGGAATTAATAACACTTAAATAACAAAAAGTTCAGAAAAGAAATCACAAGACAAACTTGAAAATACCTTCAAATCAATATTTATCAAAAACACAACTTCCCAAAACTTATGGGATGATGCAGAAGCAGTTTTTAGAGGGAAATATATAGTATTTACAACTATATTTAGAAGGAAGAAAGATTTTCAGATTAATAGCTTAACTGTGCATTGTAACAAACTAGAAAATGAACAAAAACTAAACCCAAAGGCTGCAGAAGAAAGGAAATAATAAAGATCAGAGTAGAGATAAATGAAATAGAGAAAACTGATGACACCAAAAGTTGGGTCTTCTTAAAATATCCACAAAATTGACAATGTTCTGCTAGATTAACAGAAAAAAAGAAAGAAGACTCAAATTACTCAAATTGTAAATAAAATGTTGGGCATTACTACCAAATTTGTAGAAATAAAAAATTACTGTAAGAGAGCATGAACAATGGTATACTAACTACTGGTTTGTATATATTATGTCCCCCAGAAAAAGCCATAGTCTTTAATGCAATCTTGTGGTGGCAGACATATTAGTGTGGCTTAGGTTGGAAACTCTTGGTTCAGTATTTCTATGGAGGTGTTGCCACGTCCATTCAGCATGGGCCTTGATTAGTTTACTAGAGCCTTATATAAGCTCAGAAGCAAGGAGCTCGCTGCTTTAGCTGAGACATACATTTTGAAGATGGCCATTGGAAGCTAATGCAGACATTTTGGAAAATGTCATCTTGAAATGCAACCTGGGAGCAAGCAGACACCAGCCACTTTCCTTCCCAGCTAACAGAGGTTTTCTGGATGCCGTTGACCATCCTCCAGTGAAGGTATCCAATTGTCGATGTGCTGCCTTGGACACTTCATGACCTTAAGACTGTAACTGTATAACCAAATAAGCCCTCTTTTATAAAAATCCAATCCATTTCTGGTGTTTTCATCCTGGCAGCAGTAGCAAACCGGAACGTATACCAACTGCCATAAATGACAGAAGACGAAATAGAAAATCTCAGCAGAACTATAAAAAGAAGATAGAATCAGTAATCAAAAACTTACCAAAAATAAAAGCCCAGGATCAGATGGCTTCATTAGTAAATTCTACCAAACACTGGAAGAATTAGCACTGATCTGCCTCTAACACCTTGAAAAAATTGAAGCAGAAGGATCACCTCCTAACTCATTCTATGAGTCAAGCATTACCCCGATATAATAGCAGAAAAGGACACTAAAAGAAAAGAAAACTACAAACCAATATTCCTTATTTTTATAGATGCAAAAATCTTCAACAAAATACTAGTGAATATAATTCAGTGGCATATTAAAAGAATTACACATCATGACCAAGTGGGATTTACCATGTGAAAGCAAGGATGGTTCAAAATATGAAAAACAATTAGTGAAATACATTACATTAACAAAATGAATACAAAAATCAAATTATCATTGCAATTAACTTAGAAATGTATTTGATAAAGATTCAACATCCTTTCATGATAAAAACACATAATAAACTAGGAATAGAAGAGAACTTCCTCAACATATTAAAGGTATATATGAAAAACCCACAGCTAACATTATACTTAATGGTGAAAATCTGCAAGTTTTCAGGAAAATATTTGCAAATCATATATCTTATAAGGGTTTAATATCCAGAATGCATAAGCAAACCTACTACTCAACAACAAAAAGACAAACAACCCAATTTTAAAAATGGGCAAAGGATGAAATATATATTTCTCTAAATGTCTTTTCTACCGATGGCCAGTATCAGATGGATATGCAAACCAAAATTGCCATGAGATACAAGTTCTCACCTACTATGATGGTTATAGTACAAAAACAAAGAGACGAAAATAATAAGTGTTGGCAAGAAGTATGTGGAGAAATTGGAACCCTTGTAAACAGCTGGTGGAAATTTAAAATGGTGCAGCCTCTGTGCTATGTGATCCAGCAATTCCACTCAGAGGTTTAAACTCCAAAGAACTTAAAGCAAGGACTCAAACAGATACTCATATGTCAGTGTTCACAGGAGCATTATTCACAACAGCCAAAAGGTTAAAGCAACCCAAGTGTCCATCAATATGATAAATGGATAAACAAAATTTGGAATATATATACAATAGAATAATACTCGGCCATAAAAGGGAATGAAGTTTTTATGCATGGTACAACCTGAATGAACCTTGGAAACTTTATGCTATGTGAAATAAGGAAGACATAGGAGAAATATCATATGATTGTACTTACATGAAATATCTAAATTAGGCAAATTCATGGAGACAGAAAGTAAATCAGAGCTTACCAGGGGGCTGTGGGAGAGGAGAATAGGGACTTTTTTATTGGTGTGGTACAAATTCGAAAAATAATGGTGATGGTTGCACAGTATTGTGAATAACTAATTCCTTTTGAATTGTACATGTAAAAAAGTATAAAAATGCTGTATTTTATGTTATATATATATTACTACAATACAGAAATAAAATAAGTTAGAAACTAGCCAGTTGATAAGTTATTTACACAAAAATCTTCATGTAATGAACATCAATTAAATATGTCCTCAGTGGGTGAGAACTGACCATCTCTGTGCCAGAAAACATCTCAAGTGTCTCACCTGAGGGCTGAAGAATTAGCTTTCAAGTTGGCTCACCCGGTGCTGATTGACGGTGCCTACTACAAGTTGGGTTCTCAGCCCATTGTTTCTGTTGTTCCTTTCTTGGGTCTCTCCACAAGCACCTTGTTCTCCTTAAAGCAAAGTGGCTTGGTTCCAAGAATGATTATCACAGAAAGGCCAAAGTTCATGACCCTTTTATGACCTTGCATCAGAAATCACATTGTGTCATTTCTACGCTATTGGTTGCAGCAGTCCAAAAATTCTGCCTTGTTTTAAGGGGAAGAGACGTAATCAACCTCTGTTGATGCAGGAAGGGTACAATTCTAGATGTGCTATGGTGGCCATATTTGAAAAATCCAAACTCAGTATCTCTTGATCCACATGCAATATTTTGAAAACAAAAAAAAATCAACCTTGACTACTGAGGGACAAAGAACTAAAATTTCATTACTACACTTACATCCTTTGAACCACTTCAGGGGCTTAAGTTCAATTTTTGGTAAAGTCAATTTTAATATTTCAGCAATTCTGCTGATTTTGCTTACAGATATTTATCTTTGCTATCTTGCATTAATATTGCGATTAACATTATTCAGATCATTATTTTTATGTACTTAGAATAAATCCAGAAACTATGTCCATGAAACTTTGCTAATATAAAATTAATGCTGAATAAATAATGCTTGTTAAATCATTTCTTAAAATCATAAAATCGATGAACTACAACATAATGAACAAAACTATTATTGCTGACTTTTTTTATTTCTCTTCCTTTTCACTTGACTGATTTTTAGTTCTATTCCTTTTGTTTTGAAATTGCCCTATTCTAAATCATATTGGAATTATAATGTCTTTATAAGTTCATTTGTTTAACTTCAAAATCTTCCAATATGTACAGATATATGCCTACCTCAATACAGTAATTGGCCATCTCTATGAATTGACAGCTAAATTATTGGTTTAAGGCTATCTTTATGCCAAGCACTAACCTATATGAAGCACCTGAATTCTCACCTACTGTATAAAAGATATTCTCTTTAAAGGAAAGATCTCATATCAGAAAAAAAAGAACATTATAATTTTTAAGAATTATATACATAAGAAATACAACCCCTATCATGTATTAAGTATATTTTTCTAACTGTAGCTTGTCATTTTTATTTTTACCACAACATTAGTGATGAAATACGTTATGAATATGAGAATAGTTAGAAAGTTTCAGATATTTGTCTTCAACTTGCTTCTCATCTCCCAACAAAATCCAGGAGGTAATGTATAAGGACAGTGACATCAATAATGATGAAGCAACGGTTTTTCCAAATAGGTGAAATTAAACTTACAGGGTGAAGATTTTTTTAAAAAAATAGTTAGCTTTAGTTTTGTCTTTTCTCTCAATTCAGTAATGAAACATTGGTGGGTGCTAGCCAAAACAAATTGATTTTGTATCAAAATTAATGTTCTGGAATTTCTAGGTTTATATTAGTTTCCATTGTACAGAGAAGTGATTATCAAACAATGGGAATTGTTTAGCCCATTTAAGTGAGTAATCTTTGCAATAGGAAATTAAAGAAGCCAATTAAGCTGACTATCATTTGCAGAGCAGTTTACTCTCCATAATTTTGTTTTTCACATATAATATACCCTTAATGAAGCCTCATTTGCTGAAAGTCATTTTGGAAATATCTCATCTCAAACTTTCTTCAAAGATATTAGTGGATGACAGATAATCATTTATTATGGATAGGAAACTATTCCAAAGAATTAGTTTCATTTGTTTCTAAAAGTTAAATATATCTTTAAATGATGGCAGATCTTGTCCTCAATATAACGGGGCTATTAAATAGTAATAATTGATTTATATTTTACTCTTTTATATAAATATTCTCAAAAATAATTTCAACACATATTTTTACCAGTTAATTTTACAACTTATTTTATGCTAAGTACTATTGAAAAAAGCATATTTGTCACTTTTAATTTCCTTAAATTTAACTTACCATTTAAAAAGTACTTTCTGTTTCTGAAAATAATTCTTATTTTCCTTCTCTACTTCAGCATTTTTGCATCATTTGATTTGCATATTCTGATAATATAGTATAAAACAATAGTCTGAAATATAAATATAGAATATAAGATGTCGTTAAATCCTGTGGAAAGCCGCCTCCCGAATCGGGCCTAGCGTATGCGCTGCAGCCTGCTCTAGAGTTACCCCCGCCCATCGAGTGAGCCAAGATGGCGCCTGCATCCTGTTTCCGCATAGTGACGCATGTATCCGCCACCCGCTCCTACCAATCGAAATCCTGTATACGCGATACTAGCCTAGAAGCTTATTGGTTGTTAATTGTGTATAAAAGGTCTTACCCGGACGGGGTAGGGTGAGACAGCCCACAAGGAGCCGTGCCTGACGGCCACATCGAGGCTGCTCTCCCACGAGGCGCCGTGCCCCGTGTGGGAACCAGTAACACAGAATGTTCATCTAGCTGTAGTAAAGGGCTTGCTTTCACAACTGCCGTGTGGTTCGAGTCGTGATTCATGACCAGGTTAGTTCGCGCAGTCTGCATCTCTCTCTCTCCTTCCCTGTTTCCCCTCGCCGGCCGGGAACCGGGGACCGAGCGGGGCAGCGCCGGACAAGTGGTGGCCCGTACGGGGAAGCTCCTCCTCCTGCCTCGCTCCCGACGGTCCCTCTGTGAGGAGAGCAGCGCTGCGCGTCGAGCTTACGGCGGACTTCCCGCGCCTGATCAACGCGAGAAGGTGAGTGCGTCTTATTACATGATAGTTAGGGCCCGTGGGTTTTCAGGTGACCCCGGGGGACTCGGAAGAGCTCTCCGAGTGACTGAAGTATAGTGCCGACTGCAATCATGGGGCAGTCCGGAAGTTCACCTCTCTTAGCTCCCTTAAAGAACCTTTTGAAACAACGGGGTATCTCGGTCAGGAAAAGCTCCCTTCAGCGTTTTCTTGATGATGTTGATACTTTTGCCCCTTGGTTTGCCTGCACCGGCAGCCTTAGCCTACCCTCTTGGATGAAGCTCGGTCGCGACATAGACCGAGCGCGCCAGACGGGCGTGTGTATGGACCCGATTCTAGTACCCATATGGGAGACCGTCCGTGCGGTCCTTGAACTAGAATCGGCTACCGGCCTAAGCCCGTCCTCTGTCTTGCAAGAAGCACGGTGCGCGCTCCAAGAAACCCAGTCAGTTTCGTCAGCGGACGGCTCCTGTAAGGGCAAACCGCCGGAGTCCAGTGACTCTGACTCAGAGTCAGATAGCGATACTGACGAGAAGGCGGAAGCATCCCCGCTAATTGAGTGGGAGGAGCCTCCCGCCACACCCGTGCGGCCTTCCGCCCCGCCAATGTCTACCGCTGCACCCCCAGGGACACCCCAGCTCCCAACTGACGCCTTGGGCGGTCCCACCAAAGGACCTTGCCGAGAGCTCCCTCTAGTGGCCATGCCCAGTAAATGTAATTATCCTTTGCTGCCAGACCCGGAAACCCCGATGGGTCGGTCAGGGGAGGGGCAACCTTTGCCATACCCCCCGCCCGAGTATACAGGCCCTCAGGACCCTTTGCCATTAGGTAGTGGTGGGAGACATTTCTGGAGATGGAACCCTTTCACAACATTTAGACCTTTTGGCATGCTGGGTGGCTACCAGCCACTTGAGCCGCAGCCAGTCTCAGAAATGTACCCGGTTATTATCAATCCCCAAGGTGGCAATCGGCACGAATCATATGATTACAAACTATTGAGGGAATTGAGGCAGGCCGTCCATCAGTATGGCCCCAATGCCCCTTATACCTTGAACATGATCGAGAACCTCTCTGCTCTAAATCATACACCCGCAGATATTTTTCAGCTAGCCCGTGCTTGCTTGCCGTCAGGCCGATTCATAGATTGGAAAGCATGGTTTGAGGAGTTAGCTGAAGAGCAGGCCGCAAGGAATGCGGCGGGGAGACGTGGCGGGTGGAATGCTGACATGCTGTTGGGGAGAGGCGCCCATGCCCAGAACCAAACGGGTTTCCCACAAGAGGTCTATGCCCAGATCTTCCGCTGTTTTGTGGGTGCCTGGAAAAAGCTAACAGGTGAGGGAGAGGCTCAGGCCTCACTCAGCAATATACACCAAGGCCCCACAGAACCATTTGCGGATTTTGTAGCCAGGATGCAAACCGCAGCTGAGAGAATCTTCTCAGATCCAGGAGTAGCAGAGACTGTGGTTAAGCAAATGATTTTTGAGCAGTGCAACAAGGAGTGCAAAGTTATCCTGGCACAAAACAGAGCAAAAAATTTGACAGAGTGGGTCAGGCTCTGTAGAGATGCTGGCAGCCCTTTAACTAATGCAGGTCTAGCTGCCATGCTAGCCAGCTCCCTACAGGTGGCTACAAAAAGCCCGAGAACCTTAGGGGCAAAGTCTAACGGGTGCTATGGCTGTGGCCAATCAGGGCACTTTAAGAGAGATTGTCCCAATAGACGTCAACCCCCTGCCACTCAACGGTTTGGCGAACCAGGTGCAGCAACCAGGCCGTGTGGCCGTTGCCACAAAGGCCCCCACCGCGCAGAAGACTGTAAATCGGTTTTCGATGCGCAGGGTAGACGCCTCTCTGGCCGCCCCGAGCAGATTCCAAAAAACGGGAAGAGGGGGTCCGCCCTTTCGACGGACCCCCTTGCATGCCATTCGACAACACAGGATCCGATCAAATTCGTGCGTCCCCCGGCTCAGCAGGACTGGACCTCTGTGCCACCTCCAGACTCGTACTAACCCCCTCCATGGGTGTCCAGTTAGTAGGGACTTCCTTCAAGGGGCCCTTACCGGCTGGTACTGTAGGGCTCATATTGGGAAGAGCATCCACGGCCCTGAAAGGATTAACAGTTATACCAGGACTTGTAGATTCAGATTTCACAGGCCGTGCCCAAGTTATGGTTCAATCTCAGCGGGGCACCTTAGTCATTGTAGAAGGTGATAAGCTGGCGCAGCTCCTGCTCTTACCCAGCTTACATGCAGTCTTTCCAAGCAGAATCAGACAGAGAGGGGAAAAAGGGTTCGGATCCAGTGGAGCGATTTTTGAGGGACTCCATATGTCCCTGGAGTCTCGACCTATGCTAACCATTAAGGTGCAAGGCAGATCTTTCTTGGGCCTGCTCGATACAGGGGCCGATCGGTCTATCATAAGACAACAAGAATGGCCCCCCACCTGGCCAACGAGCAGGGCGGAAGAGCCCATTAGAGGAATAGGCCAAATTTCAGCGCCCATGCTCAGTGCAGCTGCCCTTCATTGGGCCGATGAAGAAGGACACCAAGGCAGTTTCCAGCCTTATGTATTAGCCCTGCCTGTGTCTTTGTGGGGAAGAGACATTCTGACCCAAATGGACGTTACTTTAATTAGCGGCTACTCCCCAACCTCTAAGCGACTGCTAAAAGAAATGGGGTATACCCCCGGCAAGGGTTTAGGAGCTTCACTGCACGGACGTGCGGAGCCTATACAAGCTGCCCCCAAGTCTGACAGACGAGGCTTGGGTTTTTCATAGGGGCCACTGAGGAGAGATTCCCACCCACACCTATAAAACTAAAATGGAAAACCGAGGCTCCGGTGTGGGTGCCTCAGTGGCCCTTGCCACAGGAAAAACTTGCAGCGTTGCACGCCCTAGTATCAGAACAACTAGAAAAGGGCCATATCGCCCCTTCCACGTCACCGTGGAACACCCCTATATTCGTAATAAAAAAGAAATCTGGTAAATGGAGACTGCTACATGATCTAAGAGCTATTAACGATTGCATGGAGCCTTTAGGGCCCGTTCAGATGGGACTGCCCCTCCTCTCGGCATTACCGGAGCACTGGTCGATTTTCATCATAGATCTGAAAGATTGCTTCTTTTCTATTCCGCTCCACCCTGAAGACACCCCTAAGTTTGCCTTTACTGTGCCCTCTAGTAATCAAGAGGAGCCCTGTCAACGCTTTGAATGGACAGTCCTGCCCCAAGGCATGGCTAATAGTCCTACCATGTGCCAGCTGTATGTCGCTGAGAAGCTAGCTAGCACTCGGCAGCAGTTCCCTCAAGTGAAAATCATCCATTATATGGATGACATTCTCTTAGCCCATAGAGACACAGATCTTCTTAAAACAGTTTTGTCACATTTAGTCCTTAGTCTTAGAGAAGCTAACCTAGAGATTGCCCCTGAAAAAATCCAAATGACTGACATTACCACTTTCCTGGGGGCGAAAGTCGCACCCACTCATGTTTCCCCCCAAAAGGTGTCTCTCAGGCTAGACAATATACACACTCTCAATGATCTACAAAAACTCATGGGGGATATCAATTGGATCCGTCCATACCTAAAAATACCCAATGTCAAACTAACACCTTTGTTCGACCTGTTGAAGGGGGATTCTAATATAAACTCACCTCGAAGCTTCACTCCAGAGGCAAGGCGAGCACTATGCCAGGTGGAACAGGCGCTCAGTGGCGCTGCATTGAAGAGAATAGACCCTGATGAGCCTTTTGAAGCCTGCGTGCTGCCGACAGAATTACAGCCCACTGCGGTACTGTGGCAGCGGGGGCCGCTGCTCTGGGTCCACCCTGGAGTTTCCCCCAAAAAAGTCCTAGAGCACTATCCTACAGCGGTTGCAGACTTGGCCCTAGAATGCATTAAAAGGGCTGTGCAGCATTTCGGTCAGCAGCCCAAAAATCTCAGGGTGCCTTATTCTTCCCAGCAGCTTGAGATACTCACCGGATGCATAGATCAATGGGCCATTCTCCGGTGTACATTTCTTGGTCCCATTAACAATCAGTTCCCTAAGGCTCCTCTCTTGCAGTTTGTCACCCGGCACCCAGTGATTTTTCCCAAAGTAACCTCTCCTAGGCCACTAGCAGGCGCCCCCACCGTATACACGGACGGCTCCAGCTCTGGAACAGGGGCGTATTGTGTGGAGGGGGACACTCCTAAAACAGTGCTCTTCCAACCACAAAAGCCTCAATGGGTAGAACTGCAGGTTATCATTGCAGTCCTGGAAAGCCTTTCCGAGCCCTTAAATGTCGTCTCGGATTCTGCTTATGTTGTGAACTCTGTACAAATTTTAGAAACGGTGGGCATTGTTAAACATTCCTCTACAGTAAGGACGTTCTTTGCCAAACTACAGGAGGTTATATGGACCAGGCAACACCCTTTTTACATAACCCATATTAGAGCCCACACAGGTTTGCCTGGCCCTATGGCCCAGGGGAACCATAGCGCAGATGTAGCCACTCGACAGCTGCACATCTTTCCGACGCTGGTACCGTATCAACAAGCCCGAGAATTCCATGCCAAGTTTCACATCAATGCAGGTACCCTAGCTAAGCGGTTCAGCATACCACGTGCAGCTGCTCGAGATATTGTCCGAGCCTGCAACAATTGTGCAGAGCAGAGAGCAGTCCCCTCGGTTGGGGTCAACCCTAGGGGTCTCACCCCAGGGGATACTTGGCAGATGGATGTCACTCATCATTCAGAGTATGGTAAGATCAAGTACTTACATGTGTCGGTGGACACATGCTCCCAAGTTTTATTTGCCTCTGCTGAACCAGGAGAAAGAGTCTCCCACGTCATTGCACACTGCCTTGCTGCATGGGCAGCTTGGGGTAAGCCAAAGACGTTAAAGACGGATAACGGGCCTGCCTACACTAGTAAATCCTTCCAAAAATTTTGTGACAACATGGATGTCCAATTAAAACATGGCATCCCCTATAACCCTCAGGGGCAAGGAATCATTGAAAGAGCGCACAGATCTCTCAAAGACTTGCTTAAAAAACAGAAAGAGGGTATAGGCCACGGCCTGTCCCCAAAAGCTCGACTGTCTGTAGCCTTGCTCACATATAATTTTTTAAACGAAAATTCACAAGGAATGACACCTGCCCTGCAACACACCACCCCGAGTCCTCCGCATAGAGGTCTAGTCCGTTGGAAGGATGTCCTGTCGGGGCAGTGGAAAGGCCCTGACCCGGTGCTCAGCTGGGCCAGAGGCTCTGTTTGTGTTTTTCCCCAGGAACCAGGACGTCAACCAGTGTGGGTTCCGGAAAGACTGGTGAGAACCGTGACATCACCTGAAGAAGCCAAGGAACAGCTGTCAGAAACGCCAACGAATATACAACCTGAACCATTAGACCAAGCCTCCGACCCTGCTGATGATGGCGACGACCGACAAGACGATAATAGTAGGACTGACCACCCCGCGGTTGCCCAAAAAGAGGATCGGTAACTCTGTTCTTTGCTCTCCTATAGCAATCCTTCTAATCTGCCTTTTTCTTTTTAGTGGAACTATATTTCCTCCACAAGCTTCAACGAGTCCTTCCCCCTCACCAATGACACACTGATCCTCTCTTTTGCTAACCTCTCTGTCAAGGTTGTCAACACCACAGTTGCGGCGAATGCTACTTGTGAAACTGGTAATGGCGAGTTAAGTAAGGGAGTCTTGCTTGAATTTCTTAACGTTACAGGGAAGAGCCGCCAGTCTTGTGAAGGGATCTTGAGTAAAAAGGAGACTCAAAGGTGCCTTTTCCTTCCAGGGCTTGCTCCTACAGTCTGCAACCGTTCCAAAGACCCGGATGCCTCGCCGCCCCGCTATCCTAGTGTATCGCCCAAGTTATGTCTGGCTCCCCGTCAAGGCAACCGACTGGGTTGGCCCTGTTTCTCAAGTTGTTTCACTTAACAATATCCCCTTCTCTAAGTCTAGGCGTCCAAGAGGCATAAAAGAATGGCTATCGAATGCTGCCAGTGTAGCTTCCTCTTTGTTTGTCCCAACGATCGGGCAGGCTGTGCTACAAGCATGGACAGATCGGCAGCTCGCCATAACGATGGAAACGGTAAATGGCTTGGTCAACCTTACCCGAGACGTGCTACGCCGCCACAATCAGATGCTGAACTTAAATTTCCAGGCCATTCAGAAACTCCAAGCGGAGATAGATGAACTTGGACTGGAAACAGATGGACTCTGGAGAGTGCTTCAGCAAACATGTGACACCCGGTGGCTTACGGTTAAACTCTGTGTCACTCCTGTCAGGGCCAACGTGACCGGAAGCATTTCCAGAGTCTCTGATTGGCTGAAAAGGTCATATTTTCCTGAATTTGTTAATCTCTCCCAACAGGTGGAATCTAGTTTAGACACAATTGGGGGGATCAAGTTAAAACCCGTTAAAGTCGATCTCTCCGGGTTAGGCGAGGTTCTACAGAAACTATTGCACAGTGTTTCTTCCTGGTTCTCTTGGCCCAATTTAACTAATTGGATCCTCATTGCAGTGGGATTATTGGTGGGATTAGTCGTTGTTAAATGTTTGCTAGAACGCCTGTTTCAAGCGCAGCAGCAATTGCGTGTTACCACTATGATGGCTATGACTCCCACCTCTGTTACCCCCGATAGTGACCGATTTATTAACCATACCCCTTCCTGGTCGCCTCAGGTGGGGCGCTTTGGAGCAAAATTTGTAGCGAATCACATGGCTGTTTCTCG
This sequence comes from Choloepus didactylus, assembly GCF_015220235.1. Classification (NCBI taxonomy): domain Eukaryota; kingdom Metazoa; phylum Chordata; class Mammalia; order Pilosa; family Megalonychidae; genus Choloepus; species Choloepus didactylus. The sequence continues at coordinate 176,630,973 of NC_051310.1, forward strand.
GGTGTAAAAGGCGACACCAGTAGTCATAATTTTGTCTCAGGTGGGTCTCTAGGGCAGAGTCCTAGTTGTGGCCAGACTGGACCCTAGCCATTGCACAGAGACACCTAGTGACACCCCCGACTCTGGTTACTGCTGTTCCTGCCCCCGTCGTTGTTCCCCAGTTGCCAGGCAAAGCACTGCAGGGAGAGTCACGTTGCTTCCAGCTTACGGACTCTCCGGTCTCCATATGACGTGAGCATTCTGGTTGGTGCTAGAGGCTCCGCCGCTGGATGGCTGAGGCCTAGTCCAGACTCCCCAAAGCACCAAAGAGGTTGTGAACCATTTGGGTTCACGGGAGCACGCTCATCACTGGAGACACTGGGTCAAAAATAAATAAGAAAGGGGGAGATGTGGAAAGCCACCTCCCGAATCGGGCCTAGCGTATGCGCTGCAGCCTGCTCTAGAGTTACCCCCGCCCATCGAGTGAGCCAAGATGGCGCCTGCATCCTGTTTCCGCATAGTGACGCATGTATCCGCCACCCGCTCCTACCAATCGAAATCCTGTATACGCGATACTAGCCTAGAAGCTTATTGGTTGTTAATTGTGTATAAAAGGTCTTACCCGGACGGGGTAGGGTGAGACAGCCCACAAGGAGCCGTGCCTGACGGCCACATCGAGGCTGCTCTCCCACGAGGCGCCGTGCCCCGTGTGGGAACCAGTAACACAGAATGTTCATCTAGCTGTAGTAAAGGGCTTGCTTTCACAACTGCCGTGTGGTTCGAGTCGTGATTCATGACCAGGTTAGTTCGCGCAGTCTGCATCTCTCTCTCTCCTTCCCTGTTTCCCCTCGCCGGCCGGGAACCGGGGACCGAGCGGGGCAGCGCCGGACAAAATCCCTTCTAATAGAAGAAAAAAATCACTAAATGCGGTTTCCTTGTCTTAATTTTATATCTCATCTAATTATTCAGTTAAATAAAATAATGTGCAATGAAACCCTAATTGAATGACACTTTGTGTCACAATCTTGTCTTAAAATTTACTCCAGATTATTAAGGTATCCATTTTGCATTGTAAATATTTACAGTTGTACCAGATTCTTCTGCCAGATAACATGACCTGATGCCCTCAGAAAACAATTCAAGTTCTGGGTCTAGACTGCCTGGGTATATGATCTTGCTTTACCACTTCCTGTTACCTTAAAAACAATATTTAATCAGTCTACCTCAGTTACTATCTGCGAACGGTGATGGTGATAAAGGTACTTTCGGTGTTGGTCTTGTTACTGGATTGGGGTTTCTAGGTTCTTGACCATGCCATGAGAAAGAATTCAGTCACAGCACAGAATGAGCAGGCAGAAAATTTGTTAGGAACACACGTGAAAAGACATGCAGGCACTCTAGCAAGAATAGAGCAGTGAGAGGTGAGAGGCCCCGACTCTGTGGGGTGATCTGCTTTTATAGATTTTTGTTCCTTTTGTAACTACTATTAACTATTTTACCACTCCCCACTTTTCCCTCCTTTGTGGATGCTTGACCATAGGTGACTCAATCAAGTGGCATCAGTTGGCTCCATCCTTCTCCCTCCCTTGTGATGTTTAATCCTAGATGGTTCATTCAGTCCCTTTGCCCCCAGGTGCTGTTTACTCTGTTCTCAGAGATATCTTTCTCCTGGTGGCTTGACTGCTCTCTGGAATTTGCCCTTTGCTCAACAGCCAGCCACTGTCCTGATTTTAACCCAATCTGAGTCTGGGTATTAAATATTTCATTTAAGTGCTTAGCACATTATCTGACATTTAGGAAGTACATACCTTTTTGATGATATCTTTGCCTACGTTCTGGTGTTATGAATGTTTTTCAAGTTGTCTTCATCATAAATAATTGATAGAGAAAGTAAGTTTCTTTTTGCAACTAAATAAGTATCTTCAACAGCAAATAAAAATATTTGGAATCTCCTTTTCTTATTGTTTGTTAGATGGAAAGATGGAAAACATCAGTTTATTCATTGATTCTGCCTCATTAACACTGACTTTCAGAATACAGAAAAATATTTTGGCATTGATTACAGATTTTCCAGTGATTTATTTTCCCATGCAACATGCTTATTTCATAATAAATTCATAATTAAATATTGTTTGCAAATTTTATAGTAAAATTTCAGAAATAGCCTACATGAGACATCCCAATATTAGGAATGGCTTTTAAGGAGACACATTAAACTAGATTTGACATTTTTCCCTTGTATTAGTTCATTTACTTAACCACTAGAAGACAATAAAACACATAATCTCTGTTGATAGTGAATGTCTATGATCAGGTTGCTAGAGTTTATCAAAGCATTGACTTTTACATTTATTCTGGTAGCCATGTTTACCTTCTCACAGATTGAGAGTAAAAGCAAGAGGAAATATTCCTTCAATTACATAGCTTCCAGCATGTAACCTCTAATCTCAGCTACATTATTGTGAGCTAACAAAGCAAAAAAAGAAATCCATGACATATACTCACTTTCCAAGTGTCTTTTCTGGCAAATGAGGGAAACATCTTCTATAATGTGCCTTCAAACGGCTCTTAATTTTTTTTAAACTATAAAGGTTTTATATTTCTGCCAATTTATATAAAACAACCCAAAACAAAAATATGAGATAAATGCTAACAATATCTATTTATAAGTTTTTACTTCTTCTACAAATTTTATGGAGAATAATAATACTCATCAACTCTGCTAGCTAAAGGCTATGAAACCTGAGATATAACAATAATAATGAAATAATACTAACATAGTTTAGATAAATAAAGGGTCAAACTAGTAATAGATTTTTTTCTTCCTACTTTTCTCTTCCTTTAAAAGGAGAGATTGAAAGGGATTTATGTGAGTCAGTGCGTGCCAGATAAGTCAGACCTTACGAAATTGCTGTGCATTTCCCCAGCGAAATAAGATTGAAAAATGTCATGATAATGGAAATGACTAAATCTCCCTTTTACAGTTTGGTTGTATAAATTTAGAGTAGGGTAAAAGAAAACAAGTGGAAATGTTGGGCACTGGAATCATGCTTGGTACCAAGTAGGCTACTCTACCGTGATGATCTCTGATGAGCCCTAGATACAACATGTATAAGTACTTTGTACTTTGTAAACTTCCTCATGATTATACATTGAATTCCCCACCACAAAATTTCAAATAAAACTAACAAAGAAAAATTTTTAGCTTGACCTCTAAGGGATATTTGGTAAATTTTCAATTCCTTTTATAAACGTATGTTTAGTATTGATGGTTTGAATTACTGTCTTACTTTTCAAAAATTAATATCTTCCCTTCAATTGACCAAACCACTTGATATTTTTGTAACTTGTAACTTGTTCATTAGAGGTATTCAAGCATGTTAAAAGGTTACTGACATTTGTATATTTGTCCTTAATTGGTATGCATACATTTAGGTTAGATATGTATTAATTCAGCATGTTGCATCTCTCATCTAATCCACCAGCTCACAAAGTTCAGCTCAAAAATATGTACCCCAAATGCTTTATCATTTGTATTTGGAGATATATGTTGTTATTACTTTCTATGTTAGAAATGATATCTTTTTATGACAAATTCCACTGTGAAATTATTACAAATACAGCTTGAAACTTTCACCTAGTTACTGTTAATCCTTTTGCCATATTGTTATCTCCATGAATAATTATACTGTATTTAACATTGTGAGGATATAGTTTCCAAAATGAATATATTCATAACTGTGACTTCATAGTAAAATTAATATAATTATTTTCCACTATATTTTAATATTTTGATTTTAATTGTGACCTTCAAAATAGAAAAGAGCACAAAATAATATGATCTATATCTACCTGTTCAATATTGCAACTAAACATACGTATATTATTTCAGCTGATTTTCTTTCTCCTTTTAGAAATAAAACCTTGCAGAGGCATACTAAAGCCTCAAATAGTATTCCTTTTCTCTTTTTCATTCCCAGTAGCTAACCACATTCCTAAAAACTGGTATCATTTCCATATTTCCTACTTTTTTTTTATTGCATGTTTTACTTTGTAGTATACAAACCACATACACTGTTGCTAACATAGTTAAGATAAATAACGAGTCCTTTAAATTTTACATTATAGTCAATTCAAGATGCTAACGTCTTATTTAGGATTTTATCAATACTGAAGGAATGAAATTGAATATTGTTCCATCCATGTATTATCCTTGTTGGATTTAGAATAAAATAAAACTACACACACACAGATATACTGTAGGTTCAGATTCTGGTTAAGATGCAGAAGCACAAACTATTCACTACTCTAGGTGTCCCAATGAATACTGACTGGGGCATCTAAAAAGTAAATAGAAAGATAGATTGAAGGAGATCAGAATTCAAAATACCATCAAAGCTGTGGTGAATTTACCATTTATCTCAGGTATCTCTTCTTGAACTCCGCATGCCAGAAGAGGGCACAGAGAGTTTCAAGAGAAAACCTCTAGGTCTGACTCACAGAGTGTGAAAGAGAATTCCTAACAATAAGAAACAGTGTATACATTTCTCTTTTTTGTTTTCTTTTCTCCATTTTGCTTGCTCCAGTCCCCAAATGATTCCTTTCCAGCAGTGGCAGATGGCTGCAATGGAGACGGCAGGAGTCAAAATTCTAAGAAAAAAAAAAATGTTCCTCCCTTCTATAGAGCTTGGTTCCTTAAGAATGGGCAAAAATTCCATTAATTATTGTTTGTTTGTTTTGTACTCTCAGTCCCCCTCTTGCTTGGCTTTGGGTGCAGGAGCAGTTGCAAGGGGGCAGAGCAAGACAAGGTATTCAAAGTCCATCTTTCTGTCTGGATGACTAAAAGATGAAACCAAGAAAATCAGGAAGTACAAAGGAAGCTGTGGAGAGGGAGAAGCTCAGAAAAGAGGTATGCAAAGTTGCTTATGAATTCCTGGGTTGATCTTCAAACTCTGCATGTGAGGATTTGATCCTACTCGGCATACTGAACACTGAGAATTGAGCAGACGGACCAACATTCAAGTCTCAGACTGGATACTGGTTGGTGTACACATTTATAGGATTTAAACAAGACCCAAATCTCATAACATAAATATCCAAAATGTTTGGGGTCCAATAAAAATTATTTGGAAAATGAAGAATCAAGAGATTCTCAAATTATAGGGGAAAAGATGATCAAGAGAACCAGTGCTGAGATGACACACATTGGAATTATTTGCCAAAGACTTTAAAAGCACTATTACTACACAAAGATCAAAAAAAGAATTCAAACTTACTTGAAACCAATGGGGGGAAAAGGTTTTGGCTAAGATACAAAAGATTCACATTATTGATAATAATAACAATAAATCACTGCAGAGACTCTAGAAGAATGGGAATAGCACAGGAAAGAAAATTGAAAACACTTTTCTTCAGTGAAATTGAAGATAAATCAAAATAAATTATTCAATCTGAAAAACAGTTGAAAAAAGAATACAAAGCTGATGTTTATAATACAATAACAATTCACATTATAGTAGATCATAGTAAAAGAGAAGACAGAGAAAGCCTCAAAAACAGGAAAAAGAAAGCTTACATTAAAAAAATAACAATTAGACCATTAACTTTGTTTCTCAGCAGAAACAATGGAGTTCAAATAAGTGTAAACAAATAAATAACTGTCAATATTAAGCAAACGTATTAAGAATGAAGGTAAAATAGACAATTTCAGACTTACACAAACTAGGAGAATTGTCATCAGCAAACAGCCACCAAAAGAAATTCTAGAATGTCCTTCAGAAGGTAAAGGAAGTGTTTTAAAACAAGGAAAATTTCAAGTTCGTAGGTAAATCTAAATGAATTTAATTAAATATGTAACATGTCAATTTATTATATAATAATTATTTTTAATATACCCATATCCTGATTCATTTTAACATAATCATAAATTCAAGACTTAACATACACTAAGGACTTTACACTATCTAAGAAGTGACAGTAATATGAAGTAATATTGGATGGTGAGAAGTCAAGGTTACATGTAATCTCTACATTAATCACTAAAAAAAAATAGTAAACTAATGTTTAACAACTAAGTTAACAGAGAGAAAGAAAATGAACTACAAAAAAGTTCAATTAAAAGAAAGGAGGAAAACAAAGAGTAGGGAAAATATAAATTAATTTTAAAATGATGGATTTAAACATATATTTGAATTTTCCTCAAATATACACAAACGAAATCTACCATTTAATAGAAAAAGATGGCCAGGTCAGATTTAAGGATCAAAACACTTCTATGTTGTTAATATATGCTAAACATATTTAGAAAGAAAAAGATGGAAAGAGATGTCATGCAAACCCTGATCGAATTAAAGGGGATGCAGCTATATTACAGTCAGATAAGATAGGCTTTAAGGCCCATGGCATTACTACTAGTATATTACTAGTATATTGATCACTTTATGAGGATGAAAGGGTCAGTTTCCAAAGATGATAAAATAATTTTAAATGTGACTTTACCTAACAACATTCTGGAAATATTTAACCCACAAAATGCACATTTATAAGAAGAAATAGACAAGTACACAAATATGTGGGGAAATTTTTGGAAACTTGTAGAAAATTATATAAACTGCTGGAAAGCATATTTAAATAAATAGAAGAATTGAAAAAAAAAATGATAAACATTTACTAAATTGACATTTATGGAAACTGTACCCCAAACTGCAGAATACCTGCAGGGCCATAAAGGGAATCTCAAAAAATTTCAAAATAATGAAGACTTAAAAATTTTGTTTTCTGACTACAGTGAAATTAATATATACATTAATAACAAAAAGATAACTAGCAAATGCCGCAGCTTGGATTTAATGTATAGAACTCATACTTTGAAAAAGAAATCACAATGGAAATTAAGAATTATTTTACTTAAAGATATTAACTACTCATAGAAAAACTAGTTGGATCTAGCTAGATTATGTACAAAGGGTAATGTATATCCACATATATATATGATATGCAATATATAATATATATTATGGAAGCACTAATAAAAATTAATGTGTTAAGCTTTCATCCTCATAAAGTAGAAAAAGAACAACAATTTAAAAAAATATGTAATAGGATTATCAAAGGCAACATTTGTTCTTTGGGGGGGGAAGCCCCCTGCTACTTAGAGAAAACCCTGGTGAGACTTGTATGAGTTCAGGTTGGAAAATTTTGGAGCTGAATAGGAAAAATATTTGACCACTAGATGGCAGTAACACACAAGCTTTATTTGGGCGTTGCTTAGGTTGTGGGGGGGGGGAGGTGAGAGGTGGGGTGGGGGACGATCCTTTGGATGCAGGGGGCCATCGAAGAGAAATTCTTGGGGAAAGGGAGAACGGGAGGAGTCTTACTTGCTAGGAGATGCCTGAGAGTCAGCAAGGGTGGGGAGTCTCCAGATCAGAAAGTTCCGAGAGGCAGAAGTGGCTTGGGTCTTATCTTTAAGGTGTTTTATTCGGAGGTAGAGGGTGGGGGTGGGATGGAAAGGTGAGGGGGAGGGGAAGGGCTAACAGATGAGCATAGGTTCATGTGCTGTGCAAAGTAGATCAGCTCTAAATGGCTAAAAATCTGGGCTATTTTTAAAGCAATTGAATGTACAAGAGCTTGAATTTGGCTTTGATGGACTTTTTGGGCAAATGGGAACCAGACGGCCATCATGAAGGAAATAACACTCAAGGTCATGCACAAGGGCCATCTTTGGCTCATTTATATAACAGAACTGATCAATCAAAAGCAAAAAGACACAATTGCAATAGATATTTAATTCATTGCTATTAGGTATTAAAAGTGACATCACCTTAGATTATTCAGATATGAAAAATGTGAGTATATAATGAACAATGTTATTGCAGCATATTTGAAATTTTATATAAAATGGATAAATTCAGAGGGAAAGATAATAAAAACATTTATTTATACAAATTTTGGCCTATTAAGTTTGACATCATGGTTTTAATGAGGGTTTTGCTTGTGGTCATTTGTTCATTTCTGCAGTTGTGAAGTACAGTATTCCATTCTATGAATACACTGCAGTTTATTTATCCTATTTGCTGCTCATGGATATTTGGGTTGTTTCCAGTCTGTAAATTTTGAAGTTAGGATTTGATCAGGGAAGCAGAACTACTGAAGTATGTGGAGTAAGGAATTTATGTAGGGGCTCACGTTCACAGAGTAAGTTAGTAACTGAGGAGGCTGGTGAAAAAGTCTCTGGAGGGCTTTTACTTCCCCGGATGGTCTTGGAGCTGCTAAGAGTAAGCAGGACAGGCAATCAGGAAGAAAAGTGCAATCCAGAGGAGAGCAAGGAAAATCTGGCATCTGTGAGGACAAACTGGGATGGAACCGACATCTCTCTCTCACTGTATCTAAGCTTTAATGTGTGTGACCTGAAAAATAAGGTGGGTTCAATTTGGTAATTGGTATTAACGTTGTGACCCTTTGTTGATATGGCAGATAGAGGAGAGCAGCTAAGACGAGTGGGGTGGCCGCACTTCCCATGCGCAGGGGTCAACAGCACTCCATTATCGTGGCTGCAAGCTGTACAATGTGCACGCCCTAATTTTGGATTCCATTTGAGTTATGGAAGCCATGACCAGAAATCTGTTCATGGAAAGAAGCATTTCATATAAAATTGTACACATTACTTAAATGCCCAAGATGAAGGAGGATCAAAGACACTGAGAAAAGTTGTCTTGATAGAGGATTGGACTCTGCAAACTCTCAGGGCCCAGAGTAACTATGTTAGCTTCTTGCAACCTTTTATTATTTTTTTATGTAGTCTAGAATTTAAACTTGTCACCAGAAAACAAGACTACCACTCATCTATGCATAATATACCTTTAAAAAATTTAATATTCAGAGTACCTACATTGCTTATTTATTTTAAATTTATATTTATGGTGCTTGTTGTTGGCTGTTGGACAGCTTTAAGAATTGCAAAAGCAGTAAATATATATCTTGGAAGAGTGTCTGGCACATGGTTTGTTCTCTGTAAGGGTAAGAATATTGCAGATTATTTTTATTGACTATTATTGTTACTGGCAGAAGATCTCCTGAGAGCCATTATCAAAGTTAATCATTCTAATTAGGCCTTGTTTTGGTTTTCTAGGGCTGCCATAACAAAGTACCACAACTAGTGGCTTAAAACAACAAAAATTTATTCTCTCAAGATTCTGGAGGCTAGAAGTCCCAAATCAAGATGTCCAAGAGCCATGCTCTCTTTGTAGTAGAGAATCTTCTTGTTTTTTGCCCCTTCCTAGTTTCTGGTTGTTTGCATGCCTTCCTCGAAACTGCTTGGCTTGTAGCTACAGCGCTTCATTCATTACCTCATTTATCACATGGCTGTCTTCTCTCTTGTCTGTCTCTTCTCCTCTTCTTATAAGGATACTAATTATATTGGATTAGGGCCTGCCCTAATCAAGTTTGGCTTCATCTTAACTAAACACATCTTCAAAGATCTTGTTTCTAAATACAATTATCTTTTCCATATTGTGACTTTCCCCATCACGGTTTTGATATATGGGGGGGTTGGCATAAGAAATTAAATGGGAATTTGGGGGGAATTTTGTGGAAGCAGCAGGTGACACACAAAGGCTAGAAATGTAGATATCTTAAAAAGTTTAATAACTGATAAATGCATAAAATGTATGTATTGTTTTGTATAATATTACCTGTACAGTGAGTATTTTACTGTTCAATAACAAAAATGAACAGCTACTTTCTTTTTTTTCTTTAAATTAAATTTGTAGTAAAAGAACTGCAGTTCTATGCACTGGTTTGGAGATGCCAAGTGTGTTTTCAGCAATCTCTCATGTGATGTCTCATGGTGATCTCGCAGTGATCTTTGCATCTCAAGTTTCTTAGATCTTGTGTTGTTTAAAGGCCATAAACTCTATTAAAATCATGGTTCCCGAGCGTGGTGTTCATAGTGGTTCGGAAAGTGCTCCCAAGAAACAGAGGAAAGTGATGAACTTAAAGGAAAACGTAGATTTGTTAGATATGCTTGGTTCAGGCAAAATGCTGTTGCAGTTGGCTGTGAGGCATATCAAGAAAAAAGAGAAGGAAATCCTCAAAGCCCTCACTGCAGCTTCACCAGCTTTAAACTATTTGCATAAATCATGAGATCCACATCTCTCTCACACAGGAAGTGCAGTATTCTGTTGGGTGCAGGATTGTTATAATAAAAGGCATTTTGATAGACTCTGGCATCACACAAGAAAATGCTAAGTCCTCAATGATTTCCTAAAGGAAAATGAAGGCAAAGGATCTATACCTACAGATTTTCAGGCCAGCAGAGGCTGGTTTGAAAATTAAAAAAAAAGATTTGGCTGCACAGTATAAAAGTAACGGGAGAGGTAGCATCTGCTGAACCAGAGGCAGTAAGGGAGTTTCCTGAAACCCTGAAGAAAAAAATGAAACTAGGTATATTTTCCAGATGATGAGGGTGCCCCACTCCTAACCCCGTGATGTGGAGGTGATAACAGTACAGTAATTTTCATGGGAATTGGGATTAGGACTTGATTGTGTCTTTTTGGGTGACTCATTTCAGCCCATATCAGTCCCTATATAGCTGTAGAACCTTCCGAGGAATAATAGCATAATAGAAATTACTGACTTTTGTTAAGGCCTTCTTCTACTAAGGAAAGTGCACAGTGATTTACAAATATTATTCCATTTAAACCTCATTTAATCATCTGAGATTACTACACTATTTTCCTCTTTGCGGATCAGGTAATCTGATTTGGCCCAAGTCACACAGGCTGAATCTGAGCCCAGACCATCTAACTTTTAACCACTATGTGTATTGCTACCCAAATCCTGAAACCTGTCACATCCTGATGAACATACACACACTCACACACACACACAAACATGTCAGAATTATTTTTTAACTTGTTGTTTACATGTTAACAAAATATGAATTAAAAGCATAAATTGTAAAGTAGGATGGAAGCGATTGAGACTTGAGAACATATTAAAAGAGGAAAGAAGCTAGAAGTATTTATTTTTAGCCAATGCCATGCCCACAGCTGTGAGTTAGGAAAGAACAATTATGAAATTGCATGCAGATATTGATGATACTGATAACTGTTCTTTTCTAGTATATTCCCAGTATTTAAAGACACATCACATGCACCGTTTCTTAAGTTTTTACTAACCTCTCAGACTTTTGTCTTGCCTGATGTGGGGTGGCTGATTCCAAAAGGTAAAGTTAATTTATCAAAAATTAAATACTTATGAAGAAGGAGACCTATTCAGTCTGTCATACTGGCTTTCCTTAATAAATTTAGTAAGTAGATTTATTTAACTAGCCAGAAATTTGTCAAAGGAATGTAAAATGGCAGAGATCAAATGATGGGCAGAATAGAAATTCAACCCAATCACAAATGTGATTGATGTCTGGAGTGAATTTATCATTCTCTGATAAAAAGATTGAGAAACTTAACAAATATTTTAGCTTTTCCAGAATCTGCAAACCTTTCTATGGCAGTGGCTTAATAGGAGATGACAGAAAAGAGAAAGAGTGCAAGAAAAAGAGAAAGGAAAGAAGTGACATTGTATTGTCAAAAATGAGACAGTTATATAACCAGTAAAATCAAGTTTAAAGAACCAGGAGAAATAGAATGGGATTAAGTGGACAAATATTGTATTGAAGAAAATATTAGCCTATATGCCTGCTATGTATATTCTTTGCATTCCTTAATACTGCATTTACTAAAAAGGAGATTCAGGAGAAAATGATCTCCTCTCTCCCAAGCCAAACACAATGAAAAGGGTGGGAATTGAAGAAAAGTTGGCAATATGATGATTATAAGATTATGTACAGACTTTGATGATACCAATAATAACTTACTGTCTTTATTGAAAGCCTAATATATGTAAGGCACATTACATGCATCCTTAGATTACATACAAAAGCATTATATACATTATTTTTTCCCTCCCCAACCACTTTATATGGAAAATTGGTACCCATTTCTTTGTCATTCATATTTCATCTCTTGAGGAATGGCATAAAGATAAGTTTTTTTTTTAACTTTTAATGTTACATAATGCATTGTAGGCTTGCTAGTGAAGGGAGGGTTGCATGCTTAAAATTTTATTTCTTAACTTCATGTTTAATATCCTGCTCTATTTACAGATTTCTTTAATATATTCATTCCCTTTTCCCCAGCAATATCAACTTGACCTTGCTTGTCACCTTTGCTTTGTGAGTGAGGTTGCTTCCAGTGCTGGTCATCAAGGTCCTTTGTCCTTGTCACCTTCCCTTTCAATGTCTTAAGTATTGACAGTTTGTCCCTGATACCACCTCCCCGTGCTTGCTCACAATATAGGTGTCACCATGCTGAGTGACACCTCTGAAAATTGCTTATCCTGTCTCCAAAAAATGAGAGCTTTTATTCATGGAAAGTGGAGTGATTTTTACATTACTCCCTGCCTGAACCAACTAAATGTATTGCACTTTTATGAAATACTCAAGTCCCTGGTAGTTGTAATTGGTTTTAAGTAACCTAAACAGAATATGTATAATTAATTAAAATCTGGAAAAGAGCCACAGTTATTAACTGAATATAGCCAGCTTATCACAGTTGCTTACACTGAAGTTTATTATATTTTCTAAGCACTTTATTAACATTTCTCCATTTAATAATTAAAAATACCTTATGAGATAAGTGAAATTTTTACACCCGTTTGTTTCATAGGAAAGGAAACTGAGGCATAGAGAAGTTGACGAGCTTGTCTAAGCTCACACAATTAGTCAATTGTGGTACATGGGCTTTAAGGCAGGACTTTCTGACTCAGAAAACAGTGCTCTTAGCACCATGCTTTCTACTCCTCTTTGTAAAAAATGCAATCATTATCATTTATATTTCCACCAGCAGACGTCTCCTTGAGGAAAATGATAAATATTCTCTCTATATAAGAAGACAGCATAATTACTCTGTGTTTTCTAAGACTCTTGTTTTGACCTTTTAGTTTTCTCTTTAAAAGGAGAACAGGAGAAAATGCCACAAAGCATGCTGTCTATTATTTTCAAAGCCATTGTAAAACAAAGTCTAGAGAACAAAGGCTAAAGATATACTGAGAACAAGGCTGAGAAAGAGAACTGGGTGAAAATTAATTAGTTTCAAGGTCCCTTTGGTCTTTCTACAACATGGAAATCTAAGATATTACAGATCTTAGAGTTTTTATTTTATAATTCATAACTGACCCAAACATTGCCACAGTTTATTTTTTACTTTTATCTGACATATTTAAGGGATGAAGGAGTCTTGCTTCTCACTGTGTATGATAAGCTAATATTTTGAAACAATTAAAAATGTTTTGAAATAACTGATGGAACATAATCTTATTAAACCCTTAGAACAACATGTGCTAATAAAATAAATGTCAGAATTCTATTTATAAGCATAATCATGGTATCAAGAGCTTTGTATAAAATGTCCCCTTTATTTAAAAAAGATATCTCTATGAGGTAGGTACTATTTTGAGAACTTTACCAATTAATAACTGAGATATTAAGGTAACTTGTGTTGTCATTAAACTTGAGATTTGAATTCAGAGAAGCTGAAGGCAGAACATATGCCCTTAACTAATGTGTTGTATTTGCACATCTTTTACTGATTTGAGGACAATGTACTATAATCATTGACAACATTAGTATTTGAGAACAGAGTCTGTGAAATCTATCCATTATTACTTTTATCTCAACAACGGAAATTGCAGTACTAAATATTAAATAGTTGCTAAATAAATATGGTTACATTGTTGGATGAAAAATGATTAAATAAATGAATTAATAAACCTATTGAGATTGTTTTACTCAATCTCAGAATATCTGTTGGAAGTTGCCTGATTCTGGTGTATCTACATAATTGATAGGACGAGAATTTATTTATCTCATGTATCCTTACTAGCATTTGTCCTATTGGGTGACATATGACTTTGAAGTAATATTTGCTTTAGTCCTGGGAAGACATTAGTAATTATTTACTCTTTTCCTCTATTCAGTCAACTTGTTAATGTGGTTGGCTACTAATTACCAGTATAATGAACAAAAATACGAAAGATAAGCTTGCAGTACTATAATGCCAGGTGTCACATATATTATACTTTTGGGGAAAGATGAGGAAAAGAGGAGAGTCCAGGTTTTCTACTAACAATTTGCTAAAACTTCCCATTAAAACTTTGATAGCCAATGCTTATACATCATTTTCTGCTAATATCTATCAATAGATATCGCAGTGCCCATCAATTCTTTCTGTTGGACTTGAACAATTTTATATGGCTGTATATGAATTTCATATTGCTCTCCTTAGCATGAGAGCAAATTAGCTCGAGAGAGGTGCTAAGAGAAAAATGAATGCTCTGTGCTTTAAGTTTTCCTGAACATTAATTCAGATGTTTTCTCTCCTAATCCCCTTATAGGGGCTTTCCATAAAAACTTTAAGAATGACAAATTTTACAGTGTTTTATTAACTGCCAAAATAAATTTAAAATATGTTAGTAATAATTGATAATCTCAAAGTATTTTGAATGATTTTCTCATCAGTGCTGTCTCCATGTTTTTATAAATAAAATTTTCCTATGAAAGTGCATTCTTAGAACATAGAAATCAGTTACCAAAAAACAGCAATCTCTATAAATTATTCTGCAGCAAACAATAATTACTGATTGTAGTCTAAACTTGGAGACATGCAAATTTCTTTTTGCATTTCAAAAGAAATATATTACATTTTGAAGTTGAAATCCTCACCTTTTTATGCTTTAGCTTCATATTATGAGTGAGTTAATCCAAGCAAATTAATGAAAAATTTTGCATTTTGTTATAGTAGATCAAATAACGCTAACTGACAATTACAAAGAAAATACTGGGTAGAGTTGAAATACCAATTTATTACTGAAAGGAAGCCCTGGGTAGCAAGTCTCTAATTATTATTATTATTATTATTATCATCATTATCATTATCATTATCACTATCATTATCATTATCATACTGTAATTGCAAAATAGATTGTGTTATCTTAAAATAGAATTCTAAATGAAATAATCCCAAAATATTTATGTTCATGAGTAAATATTCCAGCTTAATCTATTTTGGTAGATTTGATGTAGTTGAAATAGAGAAAATTTTAATCTCATGTTACACTAGGGAGCTAAACTATTTGACATGCAAACATATATTTCAAAGCAAAATCATTTAAACGGTTTAAATTTCACTGAATTTTTTAATTTTAATGTTTTTTTTTAGATAAGTTGTAGGTTTACAGAAAAATCATGAATAAAATTTAGAGTTCCCCTATACCATCCAGTTATTAACACCTTGCATTTGTGTGGTACATTTGCTACAATTAATGTAAGAATATTTTCATAATTGTATTATTAACTATATACTCTAGGTTTTACTGTTTGTTTATTGTACAGTTTTATGGATATATTTTTAAAAATTTTTAATTCTCGTAATGTATATACAACCTAATTTTTCCCCCTTTAACCACATTCAAATACATGTTTCAGTTCTGTTGATTATGTTCAAAATGTTGTGCTGCCATGAAATATTCTCATGTCTTTCTTTTCTGATTTTCTGTCGATAACTCCCATTCCCTGAATCTACCACAAACCAGTTGGCAAGGAAGCCTGGGTGATAACACATGTATAAGTAAGCCCCTCAGGACATAGAGCAAGACAGAGATTGAATATTGGAGGGTGGAAAGAAACTGGGAAAAAGCAACATGTATCTAAACCGATATACTATCCCCAAACACCAATACTGCAAGCATTCCACCATCTCTGAACTACCTTTTCTTTATTATAGAAGTTGTGGGTTTACAGAATAATCATGCGTAAAATATAGGTTTCCCATACACCACCCCACCAGCAACAACTTGCAGTAGTATGGAACATTTGTTATAATTGATGATAGCACATGTTTATAATTGTACTATTATCTAAAGTCCATGATTTAATGTAAGGATCACTGTTTTTCCAGTGAAATTTTTAAAATGTTTATTTTGTTACTATATATACAATCTCACATTTACCCTTTTAATCATATTCATATATATATCAGTGCTGTTAATTACATTCGCAATGTTGTGCTACTATCACCACGATCCATTACCAAAGGATTTCCATCAAATTTTTCACTGCTGTTATTATTGTCTATCTCCCCCTAGAAGCAGATATCTATTTAAGAAGAGTAAATATTTGGTAAATAAGCAAAGAAAATAATGACACTTTTCCATTTCAATTGCTCCCACTTTGTAAACCATTCCACCAAGTTATATGTAAAATTCATTTCAAGAAAGATTGATATCACCCCTTTGTATAAGGAACCACTTGGAATGGATCTAATTTTATAATAGAATCTAAATTTAATTGAATTCAAGATTCTTTGCAAATCTATGCTACGTTCTCAACATAGTTTTAGCTACTTACCAAAGTATTTTATGTATCCTCTCAATAGCTTTGTGATGCATGCATTATTATTCCCACATATTTAGAGAATAATGTACCTAAAACTTATAAAGATTGAATAATTAGTCCAAACTACACAGCTGATGTGAGAGACTAGATTTACATTGTTTTTACTCTTTTTTTATTCTTCATAACCCAACTTATATATCACCTCCTCATAGTATCCATTTCTGACCAATCTTCAATTACAGTAATCAACTGCTTGGTGCTACCTCTCAATTTTTCACATATATCCTTTACTATTTAATGTGCCCAGGCAGAAATAAATATTATTTAGGCAATAGTCTCTGAGGGGCATGGATTTAGTAACTTTGGAAAAACTGGGCTCCAGAACCATGACTATCATTTTGGGATAGGATATAATGATTCTATATAATCTACCTTCAATGGTGCCTGTTAGGAATATATACAGATAACAATCATTTTAATTGTGAATGAGTGAATCAGCCATATGTTAGTAAGTGAATGGCTTGCTAAAATCGAGCATAAATGCATGTGAAAAACTGTAAATCATATAATGTGCAGATTTGATATGTATTTTTACTCTCTTCATCACATATTTGATGAAAATTCTTGGGCAGAAAATTCAGGGTTCCTCTTGAGAGTGTGTGTGTGTGTGTGTGTGTGTTATACATGCATACATGCTTCACTGATTTTTTTTTCTCTTTGCTAATAGGATTCTGTTTTCACTTTGGCCTTTTCTAATAAAACATGTTATTTCATGAAGACCTTTATTACTCTTATTAGAAAATCTACTCATGCAATTAGATAATATTCACTATAGATATTATCAACAGTGTTATTAGATAGTTTGCTCAATCCATATGACCCTATGTGGTATAAGTCAAGCATCATTTACATTTTATTGTATATTGAAACAGTGCAATGTGAATGGTGCCCAGCAGAGTTCAGCAAGGTAGAGTTGGTGATCCCAATGTATTGTAAGGTCTGTGCCAGAATTGATTTATTTTATGGGACCACTATATGGTTCTGCTTACTTTTAAGTCCCTATTCTATTTCAATTGAACTCTTTTTGTATGCACTTACAGTAGCTTTTTTTTTTTTTTTTATTCATTGTGGGACTAGTCATAGGACAGATATAGGGAATAGAGTTGGATAGAGGCAGAGGGGATAATGTATTTTATCACTTTGACTAGGGCCCAAATTGAGCTTTAATCTGGAAAAGCAGAGCAGAAATATAAAAGTAGTAGTAGTAGTAGTAGTAGTAGTAGTAATAGACTTCTACTCATCCTTAAAATAATCTTACAAGATAGGTATTATTTTCCCAATTTGTGGGTGTGAAACTAAGGCTCTACGAGGGAAATAACTTGCCCAAGATCATACAGATAGTATGTGATGGAGTTTTAACACTTCAGTTTTGCACAATTTCATATTATGGGATGAACACTCAAGTATTTTATGCCTGTTGTTCTGCCCATAACTTATTTACTCATACGGTTTGAGATTAGGGATATGCTCCATTCATGTCAGTATCTTCAGCATCAGGCAGGGTGTCTAACACCCAGATAAATGCATTCATTCATACATTCTACAAAAATTTAGTTTCTAGGCACAAAGTTTCGTGTCCTCATGGGGCTTATGTTTGAAGGAATAAGTAGCCAATAAAATACAAAACAACTGGTATGTGAAATACTGACAAGAATTACAAAGAAAAACATGATAAAGAATAAACAGTGTTTGGTGATTTCTAGACAGAATTGGCAGGAATAACTTCTCTTGACATTTGGGCCAAAATGAAGTGTATGAGAAAACCAGACAAATATCCAGGCAAAGGAAGAATATTAAAGACAGAAAGAAGAGCAAGTCAAGGCTCCTGAGGTTTTCTTAGGCTCCTGGTTCAGGCTCCTTTGATTGAAGTAAAGCATACTTGTTTCTGTGGTAGGAGGAAGATGAAAGTGATAGGAGTAAAGGTCTCAGAGAGAGAGAGAGTGAGGTCACTTGGTATGTTTCCTTGGAAGCCATGTCAAGGAGTTGTGGATTTTATTCTTTAATTTTTATTTAAACCATTGAAACATTTTGAGTAGGCAAATGTTACGATTTGACTTGTATTTTTAACAAGACTTCTATGACTACTAAGTGGAAAATTAACTGTAGAAGATAAGAGTAAAATCACACTTCATTGCTGATTGAATTACAAATATCATTAAAGCTAGCATTTAGCATCCAGTGAAAGCTTTCCCAGAATGGACAAATGTTAAAAAAGAGGGGGTGGAGAAAGAAAGAGAGACAGAGAGAGACACACTGAAAGGGAGAAAGATCCATCTTTTGGATATTTTTCAGACTCACAAGAAAAATAACTCTGACATTAAAACATGCTATTAACAGTAATTGGTAAAACTAAAGATATTGACCAAGAGGTAACAATAGAGTACAAATACTCCTGAAATAATCAGTTATATTCAGTAGATTCATTGAGATTTCAGTAATTTTAATGTAAGATACATATTTCACATTTTGGGGAATGAATTCTCTCATTATTATTTTTAATTTAATGCAATATGCCATGTTTCTGATAATGATGCTACATACCTCAGAAACAAAATGACATAAACTTTAGGGTATCTACCAGTGTCACTTTGACATTGTTTATGGAAACATGAAAATTTTCAAACATGACATTTGTATTTCATCACTTTCAGCAATGTTTTAATACTGATTGTAAATAGAAAAGAGAAGAATAATTTTTCAATATAGCCTTATATTCATATGTCTCAAAAATGAGTGTAACATTTTTCTTTCCTCAGGCAAAAAGTTGATACTCCTCATGGCACTATTCCCTAGGGTTATAAATGTTCCTGTGAATAAGCAGAAATTAATTATTTTCCTACAGTGACTTTGCAAACTTTAATTACATTATAGGTGTACAAATACATTTATGAATTTCATTTCCTGGCTGGTTTCTTTGGCATCTGATACATATATATATATATAATATATAATATAGATATAGATATAGATATATATGTATATAATGGGATTGAAACACATTGACTTTGCTTTATATAATTTATTACCATGTTTTATATGATATATAAGCAACCTTAAATTCTTTATAGTCACCAGAAATGTAAGAATACAACCTATTTTTAATGATACATTTCTGAGAAATAATTAGCTACAAATGAATCCTATTTAGGTAAAGTCCACAAGTAATTAAATGAATTCTGTAATTTCTTGGATGTCTAAGATTTAAGGCTAATAAAATTTATCATACAAATTCTCCTTGAGAGTGCAGTGCATTGTGTAGCGGATGGGTATGCATTTTGGAATCAGACAAGGTTGACGTAATTGTGCTTATTTGTTTAATAATTGCATGGACTTGGGCATGTAATTTAATTTCCTATTTTCATCCTTTTTTTTAAAAAAAAAAAAGAAAGAGAAAGGGAGAAGAAAGAGAATGGATGGGGTGGGACAACACAGTAACAACAAAAACAATAGTAATTTTAAAAAAGCATTTAGAGGTTTGTAGGAGGAATTAGATATAATTGAAAGGCCTTGCACAGTGGCATATAAAGGATAATAAATGGCATGTTAATATTAATCATAACTGGCTGTTAAATAACAATCTACTTACCATATGCCATGTACCAGGCATTGGAGTCAGCATTGTATCTACTTTTTAGAATTGTTTTGATTGAAATTGGGTATAATAATCTCAATTCTCTACTTAAATGACAGGTGTCCAAGGCCAAAGTCATCCTACTTAACACTCTGGAATTTTTTATTTCTGAGCGTCTTCAATAGAGCAGCTGTGAGTCTTGGGATATTATGCTTCAATTTTCACATGGTTGAGTTGGGTCCCAGCACCTGAAATTATAACAGGTCCAGTGATTGTATCATGATGTGAACATGATCCATAGTGTCTGAAAAACAAAAGCAGGTGAGTATGAACCAATAGGCAGAGTATGGAAATACTTCCAATCATCAGAGATGTGAAATTTGAGAATTTATCTCTTTTCTACTCCTGAAAGAAATATCCTCAATAATACAGCTTATAATACAAAATAAATTTTTGATGAAGACCATGCAAAAACAGAATTTATCACAATGGTTGTATATCATGTGACACAGACCTGCAGCAATTTTACAGATAAGCACGTGGGTTTGTAAAGTCAAATGGATTTTGCTTCTCAAATTATCAGACCATGTGCTAGCATATATGAGATATATTTATTGATGAAGCCTGAAAATCATAGAAAAATCACTGTCGTTGTTTTTCATGCATTCTATTCCTCAAGGTAATCATCACCTAATTATTGTAAACTTCTGACATATAAGAAAAGTTACTTATATAATGCTTTCCCAATAGGGGATACCAATCTTTCAATTCTGATTTTTTCAATACTGAAATAAATTAACTTGAGATATTCAGTCTCTTCGTCTACAAGAATGTTCCTTCTAAGAACTGGAAGCTAGAGATTGGCTCCCAAAAGAATTGCACTAGCTCTGCTCAACTATTGATATAGCAGAGGATGAATTTGGAAACAATGGTTCTAGAGTAAGCTGACATCATAATGATATACAGACAACAGAGAGATCCAGGAAGTCTACACATACTTTAGATAGAAACATATGACTTTTTGAAAAGATTGTCCTGCTGACTGACCCATGGCCAACAAAGCCAAGTTTATTAATTGGGACTGGGTGAAATCCTGAGGAAAATTTGATTTCTGCTTATTCTTCTGAGAGTATTATTGTCATTATTTCCAATGTTCTGTTTATGATTGATAACATTCTCCTCTTTTTTCCTTATTTACTTCAGGTTTGACCCTCTGCTTCCCACATTGTATGTATGCAACATAGAGTGAAATGCTTTCTTACAATCCATGGCTAAAACGCCAATGACTTAAAACACTTTGACTATTAACTGCTCTAAAATCCTTTTGTGATTACTTCAGTGTTGTAGTGTATACCTCAGCATCCTTTTAAAGAATAATATCTGGGTCTCAGATGATCCACTTTTAGGAAGTCAGGGAATAAATTTCTCAGAATAATTCCCACATTGGTGAAATTCATCACAATCAAGGAAATACATAGATTTTCCTTGGTGGGACCATAACAAAGGAAATTATCCTGTAATAAGCTTTAAAGTGAAAAATGACTAACACAAGTAAGTGTCATTCAGGAGAACTGAAGCATGATGCTGTAATGATTGGAATTCAGAAGAGAGTTTTACAATACATCAAGTTTAGAAAAATCACTGATGAAAAGACATTATGTTAAATTTTATTATTATTTCTAACTACACATTTGAAAACGTATTTCTAGATTGCACCATTGACAGTGTCAAAATTATAGTTAAAAATGCAGCTTTGTTACAAAAATAGTGCAAGTATTATTTGAAGTTCCTTTACTGGTTCATTATACTCTTAACAGAAATTTGTTTTGTTCATAGTTTCAATAAGAGTGAATCCTCCTTCCTGCCCAGATTATAATCACATTTGTGTGGAAAGTCACATTTAAGTATGTTTCATTTTATTAGATATGAGAACCATGCACCTTTCTTTTGTGGGCATATATGTGCCTAAAAATCCCTACTAAGATATCTCCCTACTAAGATTTGCTATATATCTAGTTAGACCCTGGTAGTAAAAAGTGATGTGAACGCACATTAATAAACACCCAGGGAAAACCTGGAGAATAATCACTGGATTCTTAATCCCTTTAAATGCATGAGGTAATAAAAGCAGTAAAAATATGTGAATACATTATATATAAATATATGTATAATTATAATTTCTTGAAAAATAGAAATGATAAAAAAATACAGCTTTGGATTCTTTTCTTAGGAATTTTCCTGATCAAAATTATATCTCTTGCATTACTTGGTATGCATAACTTACATTAGAACCAAATGAGAAGGTTTATGCATGTTAAATAATGCTTCTACAGTACTCACATATACATACATGCACACCCACACACACAGATAAAGGGGATAAAACCCAAGGCAAATAAATCAAGCATACAAAATATCAAATACTGAAACAAAGAATAAATGAAATATCTACCACTGTAACTGAATCACCATGGGATTTTGTTTGGAAAGTCTTCTCTGAGGTAGGAAATTTTTTTAAAGGAATTATATCAATGTGTGTACAAATGTTACTGGTAATTATGATTGCACATTTATTATATAAATTAGCCTAAGGCTAATTTTCAACATTTATATGAGATTTAAAAAGCAATTGAATTAGCAATATATTCAATTAATAATTTTCTCATAAAAACACAATTAGGCAGAACTTTTCTTATGGGGACTTAGATTATTGTCCCAAATCTTGTCAGCTCAGAACATTTTTGCATGATGTAATTCAGTCCTTTGTGGACACAATTGGAATTCTAAATTAAAGACTTGAACAACATTCTGAAAGACTGTAATAAGACAAAAACTCCTAGGAAGTTAAGGTTCATTGACTTAACTACTGATAGCTTCATAATCTTTAAGGAGATTTTCCTGTACTGTACTACTTCCCTTTTTCTTCAGGGATTTTTTGTTCTCTTATTGTAAATTTGAAATATAATTCTGGCACATGGTAGTAATCATTTTTTGAGAAATTTATTTAACATCACATTCATCCCAGTGAATGTGAAAGCATATGATCCATCAATGAAACTGGTTATATGAGTTAAGCATTTCATCCAACATGGATGTTGTAGCTGAAATCTATGTATCTCATGCTATATGATGGCACTTATTCTAACCTCCTGTGTGTTTCATTATCTCATTCATCTTCCAAACAGTCACACATTAAAGTTCTCCTCTTCTCATTTTACAAGTGAGGAATCTGAAGTACAATGAGAAATGTGATCTGGTTCTCAGAAATGTGAGAAGTACCTGATATGTTTTGTATTATATAATTGCTTCATTTCAAGCAAGCTCAAAAAATAATAAATTTCTGGTGAGGATAATCATATCCATCAGGATATACAATTTTAAAAATGACAAGTTTTCTAATTATCAAAGATAAAATCGCCTGGTTTCTTAACTATTATGTAATCTCCCTGATAAAAGACTTAAATGTGATAAAATATGCATACGCATTTTGAAGAAAATAATGTCTTCAGTGGATGATAGTAAAACAATGTATGCATTTCTTCAGAATATTGTACATCAGTTAAAATGTTTCAGGAATCTGGCATTATTGATATGTGTTTCTGTATTATAATTTTAATTATTGATATATATCAATGATAAAAACAAAAAATATGCATCTTGGTGTCAAATAATGCCTATATTAATATTTTTCATCTTCTCCAAAAGTAGTATGAAATACAAAATGGTTAGAAACCACCAAAAAAGGTTATTCATGCATGCATGTATTTAAATATTGGATGTATATGTAATATAAAAGACAATAAATATTATTGGTAACAATTTCAGTCTATTTCTCAGGAAATCTCTCCAAAAATCTTAAGTAGTCTTGCCCTGGTTCAGAGAATCCTTCAGCAGTCATTAAAATAAAATATTATTGAACTCCTAACCTTGTACTTGTAAACCCTGGTTGTAGAGCAAAGGACAAAATAAAACATCCTTGCCTTCAAGAATCTTCTATTCTAGTGGTAGAGGACAGAAAACAAACAAATAAACTATTCATTAGGTTAGATCAAGGTTTATTGACCTTGGCTCAGCTAACATATGTGTTCACTAATTCTTTATTATTTGCTGTAGGTGCTGTCTGGATTATTATAGGATATTCAGAAACACTTCTGGCTTCTACCCACTAGATGCCAGGTCCCTGCACACCACAGTCATAAGAATAAAAAAAGTCATATTTCCAAATGTCCCTATGGATGGATGGCAAATTGCTCCTGGTTGAGAACCACTGGGTTGTTATGGAGAAAAACAAAGGGCAGGAATAGAATTGAGATGTGTGCTGGATGGGGCAATTGCAGTTTTAAATAATCTCTCCCAACTCTTGCTAGTTGCCTTCTTCATGGCAAGTACAAGAACTGAAACAAATCTTTAGATGTGTCAAACTGATCCGGCACTACCTATCCCCTATTGTAGAGGTGAGGAAAGGTGTTTCCATGCCAGTTTAGAGGTCCAGTTCACAGTTGCAACAACCATAGAAAATACTTTAATGGCTGGAATCCTTTCAAGAGCGTTGGTCAGGTATGAGGCTTTCTGTGCCCCAGTCACTAATCTTTATGCTGTCTTCTTAGGATGCAGGAGGAATCACTCTCTGCTCCATGAATATACTTAACCACATAAGCATTCAATCCCATGTTATCTAAAAATTAGGCTTGATTTTAAGGGCTTTGCATAGATTGTGTCATTTACACTCCCAATAATCTTATGCTCAGTATACTATTTTTCCTCCCTGCATTAGTTTTTGAGGGCTGTTGTAAAAATTACCACACACTTGGTATAAAACTAGAAGTATCTATTCTCTCACAGTTCTGCAGGCCATAAATCAGAAATCAGAATGTAGACGGGGCTGCATTCCCTCCAAAGGCTCTAGAGGATAATCCACTCCTAGCTTCTTCTGGTTATCTATATCCTGGTGTTCCATGGCAATCCTTGGCTTGTGGCCACATCACTTCAATTTTGCCTCTATTTTCACATTGCTTCTCTGTAGGGCTCATTTCCCTTTGCAGCTATTTTGCAAGAACACTTGTGATGGCATTTAGGCAACACATGGATAATTCCAGATGATCTTCTCATTTCA
The DNA here is from genome assembly GCF_015220235.1 of Choloepus didactylus. NCBI lineage: Eukaryota > Metazoa > Chordata > Mammalia > Pilosa > Megalonychidae > Choloepus > Choloepus didactylus. The sequence goes on from NC_051310.1 coordinate 176,656,143, forward strand.
AGATCCTTAATTTAATTGCATTTGTTACCATAAAAGATAATATTTTCTCTTTTGCCAAATAAGATAACATTTGCAAGTTCCTATAATTAGTACTTGATAACCTTCATAACCTACAACACATCCCAACTTCTAACTCTTACCAAGTCCACTTATGAGTCTTCGAATGTGTTTACCACATCAATTTCCCTGAACCAGAAAGTTTGCCAGCTTTATCAAGTTTTATTAACAACCATCTCCAAGAAAAGAACTAAACATGACAAACACATTGCAGAAAAATATACGGACAGATATATTTCATGAACTTAAATAGAATAATCCTTAACCAAACATTGTGGAAATAAATTGATGATACCCTGAAGAAGATGATAAATCATCACTAAGTATAGTTTATCACAAGAGGGTGAGATTGTTCTCACATTCTAATATCAACCAATGTAATTCATCAGTTAAAATATCATATCAATAGATGCAGAAAATACCTTTGAAGATATTCAACACAAATTTTTGATAAAAACTCTGCAAATGAAGAACGGAGAGGTAGACCTTGATCTAATACAAGGTATGAAAAACCTGTAACTAACATTATACCTAATGGTAAATATTGAATATCTTCTGCCTGAGACAAGAAAATAGCAGAATGTATTCTGCCTCAATTTATATTCAACATTGTACTGGAGCTCCAAGTCAGGTACAAACAGCAGAAAATGAAACAAAACTGAATTTTTGAAGGGAGGTAGAAAATTTCTTTATGTAAAATGATTGTTTCTATTGAAAGTACTAAGTCATTTATAATCAAAATGCAATGCCTAGAAGGGAATTACCATGGTAAACTGATACCTCTCCATTTAAAAAATCAATTTTATCTCTAGCCATCTCCCACAAATGTCTTACAATGGTTATTAACATGTATGTATATATCTCTATACATCAACATTAAAATACATAGATATATATATTTATATATATAGATATATGTGCAAAATATACCCAACATTTCTCTTCTAATAACTACAAAACATTATTGAGAGAAACTAAAGAAGATGTAAATAATTGAAGAGTTATCCTATGTTCATTGATGAGATATACAAAATATTTAGAAATGGATTTCCCCAAATTGACCTTTAGATTCAATGCAATCCCAATCAAATTAGCAATAGATTTTTTCACAAGCTCTTCTAAAATGTATATGACAGTACAAAGAAAATATATATAAAACAATTAGAGGAAGAAAATCTTGGAGGATTTATATTACCTTATTTCAAAGCTTGCTATAATATTACAGTATTCAAGAGATGTTTGTATAGATATAAGGATAAACACATGTGCATAAGAGATTCATTGAATACACTCATCTGTATTGTCAACTGATTTTAAACAAAGATGTGAAGATAATTAAATGTTGAAATAAATACTTTCAACAAATGGTGTTTGAAAAAGTATCTGTATGGTAAAAAGAATGCATTTCTAAACTGATCTCACTCTACATGCAAAATTATTTCAAGATTCATCAGAGTCCTAATTTTTTTACAAGGTAAATATATAAAGCTTCTGAATGAAATAAGGATATTTGAAGAACCTTTGATTAGCAAGATTTTCTAGAAAAAAATAAATACCATTAGCAATACAATAAAATAAATGATACATCTGTGATCATCAAAATGGAAACATAAGCCAATAAAATTGAAATTCTGTAGGGGAATGACTTCATCATGGCACCTTGATGACTTTGCACATCTCCACATGGATCTCATAGGCAAGGCTCAGCTACAGCTGATCTGAGTCCTGTCAAAATGTCCTGTGATCCTCCCAGAGTAAGGAAAGAATGGGAGGACTGTTTTGCGATTCTATAAGGCCATTTCCTATGGCCTCTCAATCTTACTGAGAGACTGCCATGAGATAGTTTCTCATCACCTCTGGATTCTCATAAGGTATGAATTTTTCTCCCTTGCCTCTCTTAGAGGACAGCTACAGATTTCAAAACTGCTTGGGTGCACCTAGACTCAGCTCCTCAGCAGCAGGTTATCCCACCATTCATGTTACTGTTATCCAGATCCTTTGGTCTTGGTGCTGTCCTGTGGGAAAAGGGACATAGGGAGGAGGTGACTTTGGCTTCCTTGATTATGTTCAGTAACCTACTGTTTGAATTTAACAAGGGCTCATTGTTCCCTTACCAGCTGAACCTATCAGTCTTGCCTTTGCTTGACCAGAAAATGAAAGGTAAGGCCATGATTGGGAGAAAACATTTGTATTAAATCTACTCAACAAATTTCCCATATCAAGAATATATAAAGAACTACCACATATCAATCATAGCGTAGAGAAGAAAGCAATTTTTACAACATGGGAAAATGACATTACACAAAGATATATAATGGCCACTTACTAATAGGAAGTTGATCAACACCATCAGTCATCATGGAAATACAAAATACAATGAAAGAACATTTTGGAACCATTTCTTAAAAGGGTCAATTTACAAGTAACCTATAACACAATAATTTCACTCCTACATAACTATGAATTTAACACAAATAAGTGAAACTAATTACAAAAGAATCTTTCACAAAAAGATTTATAGACAAATAGCAGCTTCATTATTGATAGCCATAAATGGAAGCAATGTAAATATACATTGTGAAGAAATCACATCAAACTGTGGGAAGTTCCAACAAATGAATATCATTTAGCAATGAAAAAACAATGAACTAATATTACAAACTAATATTGCAAACAACAAACTAATATTACAACAAAACAGATAAATCTCAAAAGCATTTTACTGAGTAAAAGACACTATGTCCAAAAGTAAAAGATGCTGAGTATCTGAGTAAAAGATACTATGTCCAAACAACAAACTAATATTACAAACAACAAAACAGAGAAATCTCAAAAGCATTTTACTGAGTAAAAAATACTATGTCCAAAAGTATACAAACTGACAATTCCATTTGTATGAGGTTTAAGAACAGAAAAAAATTAATGTATAATGATGCAAGTCAAAAGGGGATGTATATCAGACATGGGAATTTTATAAGGTGGTTGAAATAGTTTATATCCTGATGGGTATTTTGGTGACAAATACCCATCATGATATAAACACTTTTCAAAACTCATTGAATACTGCATTTAAAATCTATAAGCATTTTATGACAGGATTTTTCTTTTAAAATAATAACAATGATCCCTGTTAAGAGAAACCAGGTTTTACAGCTTTTTCCTTTGAAGTAACATAATAACATAGTTAAATTCACAATTAAAATTTTTTATTGTGAAATATAGCCTATACTCAGAAATGTGATAACTTTCAAAGTATAATTAAACAAGTAGCTATAGAGCAAATTTCTAAGCATCTTATATGTTACAGTTAGTGCACATTTTTAAAAGAACATATTGCTTAGTTTGATTCTTGGCTCAACCCATTTCACTATGGAATATTGGGAAAGTTACTGAACCATCTTAAGATTTATTTCCCTCTGTAGAGTACCAAGAAGGGAACAGTTCTGAGCCTTAAATGAAAAATAAAAGGTTAAAGTTCATGGAAGACTGCAATAATAGTTTTATTGTTTTATTTTGTGTAGTCATGTATACACACATTCTTTCCCTCCAAAATTGGTGATGCTCTGAAATATGTCTCATTGATTTCTTCTATCACCCCTTCTGTTTTAGTTTCCTGGCTACTAAGTTAAATACCATGAAAAAGGTTGACTTACACATGGGAATTTATTGGCTCACAGTTTTGAGGCTAAGGGAAGTCCAAAATCAAGACATTATCAAGGTGATGCTTTCTCCCTGAAGACTGTGGCATTCTGGGGCTGACTGCCAGCAATCCCTGATCCTTGGCTTTTCTGTCACATGGCAATGCACATGCCAGCCTCTCAGCTTCTCCCTTCTCTTCTGGGTTCCAGTGAGGATGTTCAGTTTCTGGCTTTCTCTGTCTGTGGCCTTCCCTATAAGGCCTTCACTAATACGATCAAGAACCATCTTGGTTCAGCTGGGCCATACCTTAACTGAAGTAACCTTATCAAAAGGTCCTATTTATGAGAGTTCACAAGAGTTTGCACCCACAGGAATGGATTATGTTTAAGAATGTGTTTTTTCCTGGGACACATTGTTTCAAGCCACCACACCTTCCAAATTCAGTGACCTGAAGACAGAAAAGGTAGAAATTCTGTACTGGCCACTTAATTCAAGTTTTACTTCCTTATCTTGAGAAGAGGGAAAGGATATTTAGGATGGTAAGAAAGAGAATAAAATAATAATTCCTAAGCTTAGTAGCCACACCATGTCAGCTTTGTTATGATCAGCTCTTCTTTCTCTAAACCATGCACACATATACATTCACATATATGCAAGCTGCAGGAAAAGTTAACTTTTGCCCTGCAATGTGTAAACAGACAGTTTAAGTGAGCATATTCTCAAGTGCTATGAGATCGATGCTCTTTATTCTCAGCATAAGCCATACCCTGTCTTATTTTCATATCTTTGCTCAAGTTTCTCTCTCCCCACCACAAAAATTACAAAGAAAATGCTTTCTTGACTCTCTTTTGTCCTTTCAGATCTATTATGTTTTCTACGGTCATAACCAAACCCCATCTGCTCCTAATGTTTGTCTCTGGTATTATAGATGACATCAATATTTCCTTTTATGATTTTTTTATATTGTTACTTAATGTATCCATTTAAAAAAATGTATATTGGGTCACATTTTTCTCCTTTCAAATTATATACACTATGAGAAAGGAGTCACAAAAAAGCAACACAATCTCTGGAAATGAGTACAAAGTCATACTTTTAGGATATGAAATAGGCCTCAAATATCTGGTCTAGTTATTTGGTTTTATAGATGCAAAAAGTGAAGCATAGAAAAACCTAAGGGGCCTGAACAAGATTCTCAGAGAAACATTGTATTGTCTCTTGAATGAGGAAAACTTGTCATCATGATTGCAAGTCTTATCTGCCATTGTTTTAGTATGCCATCTTGATCAAGGTTTTCAAATTGTTTCCTCATCTGTAAATGAAAAACTTTGTGTCCTTTACACTAAACAAATTTAAATTAATCTTATAAAATGAATATTTTGGATCGATACTTCTTAAGAGAACATTTGTCCTTATAATACTCGACATTTTATTCATTTATTAAAGAAAAGATATAATGATGAATACCACTGCCTGAGCCAGAAATCTGTGTGTGTATATACCTGTATATATGTGTATATGTGTTTGTGTTTGTTTATGATATACATGGTTTCAAAAAAGCAAATTGAGGGCTGGGAATTGTTTTTCAAATCTTTAAGTCATAAAATCTATGTTCCTATTAGTAAATTCCAGACCAATTCTGTCAGTAGAGAAAGAGATTGAATAGATGATGCATTAGGTGTCAGAATTGCTACAGAGTTTGGGGAAGACAATAGATGCAACTGTGAATTTGCCATGGAGTACAATTTTTATAAGGCTAATTACTTTGATATTTGCCTTTTAAGATAAAGTCCTTATTTCTCATCCACACAAAAGCATTTCAAAAGATTAATTGGTCCTCCATTAATAAATAATTAAGCAGTTTATCTCTACATTGCTGAAAGCAGTTGTAAATTACATTTTGCCAGTGCTGGTAATTTGATGTCCGGCAACAGACTTGCCTGTGGAAATTCTGTAAATAACATTTATGATATATTGGCTGTAGTTTGCTTGTCTTCCATTTCCTCCTGGTTGTTGATAATGCAAGTTGAGCCACATAAGTGATAACCTGTCAGAAGATGCAGCTTTGGAAAGCCATACTCACATTAATACAAACTGTTCAGAGTTGTTATATGGTAGATTTCTCTCTATAATTAAGAAGACAAACATGGCAAAGAATATGCTGCTTCATCAAGTTTTGCATGTGAATCATTCCTCAAGTGAACTTTTAAAAAGAACTCCAAGTATTCTGTCAGGAAAGAATGAAAGATAAAATGTCATGGTCTTTTGCCATAGCTAAGTCAGCAAATAACTGATAAGAAGAAAAATACATTTATATTTAGTTATGCATACTATAAAGTTCACATATAAAACTCCACTCAGAATTACGAAAGTACACAAGATTTTTTTTATCATAACTATATGTAAGCCCAATATATGGATCTATAAGATAGAATTTGGATGCATAGGGATCAGGAAGACCAGTTTATGAGGTAATCAGAGCTGTCTTCAACTCATTGAGAGTACATTTTATTCTTCATTGAATTACTAGCACCTAGATTAGCATCTAATTTTTAGTAAAAATGCATTTATTTAGGTAAAATTAGCATAGGAAATTAGATCTAAGTGACTTTTATTTAAAGACTTCATCATTAGTTGCCAGTCACTCATATTGGTTCAGAAAAAGTAGCTATGTCTGCAAAGGTCACTTAAGTAGAGAAAAAGGAACATGAAGGAAGGTCCTCATAAGCATGGCTCTGCCTCCAAAAGAGCTGATAGCAGAAAAGAAGGAGAGGAGAAAGTGTAGTTTAATCCATTAAAGCCTGCTGACTTTAGAGTAGACAACAGAGGAGTATTTTATCTGCCATTCTTTGATAGAAACCACATGGCATTCAAAACTAAACGTTAGGGAAATCACAGGCACCTTCTAAGCAGCCATCACTCAGACCTCACCTACACCTACCTAGTTCTCTGGGGAAGTAAGGAGCACCACCAAGCAGTCATCTTCCTGCCTTCCTCAGTCCTCACCTCATTTTCTATTGTGTTCCATTCCACAAACTGGAGGAGAAGTTAAATCTAATGAAATGACCCTACCAGACCTTAACCCCAGAAATGGTAACAAGCAACCCCAAGTGCTAATCAGAACAGGAATTCTCAATGGCATGGTGCCTCCCCGAGAGCTGAAAAAAAACCACGTTCAAACAGTATAAATTTCTCTCCCTTCTCCAGCACAAATTAGGTGTGTGGCGATACCATCTACTGACCCCTACGCTAAGCAGTTTTGGGCCATCCTGGGAGACTGGCCATGATGCGACTTCTTCTCCTACTCTTTTGTAGTGACAAAGAGACTGTTTGCCCTTTCTGGACTCGTAATCCTGTGCAAGTAATAAAGGGATCATTTGCTGAAAGTTTCTGTTGTGCGGTGAACCTGTGATCCCATATTGCACCATTGTAACAACTCACTCCACACTAAGTCCAGATCTACCTTGGATCCTTTGGAATTTAGAAAATGATTGTTTTACTCAGCACTGTCCCTAACCACTTCCTAAGTGTATCGTACAACAAGCACTCAATTCAATTTTGTTTGACTAACTTGAACAGTGGAAGTAAGAGCTTATGAAAAGTAAGACTCACCTTTACACCTATGGAAAATTTTCTATGTAGAAACATATGTAATTTTCCAGAAAGATTACATATTTATAGAGGACATAGTCTGTAATAAAACCTTATGATTCAAAACAGGAATTATACTTAAACTTTTACTTTTGTCATATATTAAAATAATTGATGTTTTATCTTGTTCTAGACCTATTTCACACCTGTCTTTCGTCAGGCATGTTCACAAAAGTAAATCAAGAAACTAGAAACTGATCGATATCTTGTTCTTTTCCTTATGGCCTTTTATTTTACAGTGAGGAGTTCCATTGATTTAAGTGCTTTATAATGTGAAGTGATTTGAATGACATGCAAATAAAAGACTATTAAAAACAAATGACATGTTTTCGGCAAAGCTTTTGATTGTTTATGTGATCTTTATGTAACTGAAATTATTCAACATTTGTGCATTGAAGGAGTTTGCATTTAACAATGGCCACAAAATTGAAGTTTAAATTCTAATTTCTTAACAACAGGAACAGAAGCTATGTTCTGTAGAAACTATGCTCAAAAGGCAAAGCTTACCCCTTACACTACAAGAATGGATAGGTATGTTGAGTATACATAGCTGCTTATACTAAGTAGGGATGTCAGAGATAGAAATTGAATATCAATCTCAGGAGAATTATAATGTAAAGTGACATGATGATTGTCACATAATGAAATCTCCCCACAGCTGCTCTTGTGCTCACAACACACAAGGTAACGTGAGACAGAAGAAAAAGACTGACAAACTGATTGGTCCCACCATTTCCTTCATATTATGTGTCATGTCACTTTCTGAGGTGCTTAGGAAAGTCTCGATTGTTCCTTAGACCTCCTGGATTATCTTTCCAATAAATTTGTTACCAGATTTCTTGTCATAAATCCAAGAGATCTTGTCTTGGCACTTTGACAAAAAGGATCAGACTGTTTAACCAGAACTAATGAATATCTTCTATTTCCTTAAGAAAAATGGAATATATGTTTTTGCTGTTTCCTAGATTTTATATATAACTGACAGCTAGAAACCACCCTTGGACTAGAAAAATAAAACCTCCTTTGTTCACTGCAATGCATTACAACATAAGTGTGTAGACATACAATCTGAATTACTTCCATATGCAGAAATAGGTTGAGAAAGTATCTATGAATGCTGTGCTATTTTAATTTTATAATGCAGAAAATTATTTATTCAATTTTCAGTTTTAATCACAATGACCAAATGATTCAGTCTTTATATCAGACTGTGCTTCTCGTATGGTACACAGCATGATGATAAAGAAAATTGTGTTGTTATTCACTGACAAAAATGATTATTTATATTCTCAGTTCATCAATGGCACATCTCAAAGCATGAGGGTGTTGGTGCATTATTCTGGCTTGTTGTTTTTTGTTTTCCTAGTTATATGACTTGTTGTCACGTTCATGGTTTGTTCCTGTGCATTAAATATTTACACCCCAAACCAGTACTTGCAAACATTCAAGTAGTAATGCTAATAGCCAGATTGAAATATCAGTCCTTTGACCACTAATATTTTTCATACATATATTTATTACTTGAGGTACCAATGTATGATAAAATTCATATATCTCAATATATTATCTTGACACCCATATTGAAATACTGAAATCTATTAATATTTAAATGAACTGGTCTGAAAATTTCAGCACTATTTTCCATTGTGTGGAACTATTATCTTTTTACTTGAATATAAGTCTCCAACAAATGTCAATAATGAAATAATTTTATAAAAGTTTCCTCTTTCTAATGCAAGAATGTTGGCATATTTTTATTAAATTTCCCCCATTTCCTGATTTGCAGTAAGATTAAATTTCCCACATTTCCTGATTTGCAGTAAGGGTTTTGATGTTGAATATTATTATTCAATTCATATATTTTATATAATACGTCTTCTGTACATAATGGTTTCAATGATTCCAATCAATTACTTTTTATGACCCTGTCCCCTTCACAAGTTCTAAACTTTGATTCCTTTTTGAGTCAGTGAGATGGATGATATATTTTTGACCTTGTGAATTTTTTAAAAAATATTGATATAATTTTTTTTTCTTGTTCTTAAGTAAATATAAGATTCTTTGGGTCCATGCGTCGGGAGAGGGAACACAGACAGCCCAACACAGCAGTTGGGCTCTGAAGCCTGACTTCCCAGCTATGATTCCTGCTTCATTCACTTCAGAGGGTCTATCCTTAGACAAGATTTTAGTCCCCTGTGCCTCAGTTTCCTCACTTCCTGAAGAGAGATAATAATAGTTCTTACCTGATGGGGCATCTGTTGTGGATCACCTGTGCTAGGCACATAGTAAGCCCCCAGTGAGCAGACGTTATCATCACTAACCCCAGTAATCGAAACCGCATTGACTACTGTTGTTTATCGTAGAGAAAACAGAGCAGTCCAAGGAAAATATTAATTTGATTAAAGAATAGGTAAAATTTCCCAACAACTTGAGACGGAAAATTTTTAATTAATCTTATAATTAAAACAGACAATTATATTACACATTTTGTTCCATTGATTTTACCCAGAATATGTTTCTTTGAAACTACATTCTCAGCTTATTTTTCACCTCGGGAAATAGCTTAAACTAGTGTTCTGTAATAGGCTGAGAGGTAGATAACACTTGTTCTCCTTCTGTCTCAACTTGGTTATTAATCAAAACCCGTCTCAGATCTCTAGTCACAGCAAAAAGTCAAGTATATGTGGAACATTCTAGCCAATTCCCTGTGATTAATTCTGTTCTGCTGTACTGAGATAACATTATTCCTGGCACAAATTTCTGGTCCTGTGACACAGAACAAATAGAGAGCATAAACTTCTTGATTCTGTCATCATCTGCTGTTACTAAAGTGGTGTTTGATTCCATCACCATCAACAAAGATGCAATTGACTTTGTCCACTCCAAACCCACCAACTTTCTTTTTTTCACTAAGGGTAAATCCTCACAGATTCTTGCAAGTGTTCAGTCCTAGAATTTAGCAGTGACGGAATATTAATTCCTTTCTAAAGGTATTTAGATAGATGTTTGTAAGAAATTTCACCATTTAGCCATAATCAGTTGAATTTAAGTAATTTTTGCTTAAATATTCTAATTGAGAAGTCTAGATACTTAAGTAAACTTGGGAAATACATGGCAAATTATGTGTTTTTCCAACTGATGTTCTAATGAAAAATGCTCTAGCAGGTATTCATAAATTTGTTTGGAATTACAAAAACAGGTCCATGATAATACAAGAATAACAATTAGAATTAGTTGACTATGCATTATGGTGCAATCACTGTGATTACTGGTTTTACATGAATAATCTCATTTGTAGCTCATAATAGCAATATTAGATAGTCTATTATATCTTCATTTTATAGATTAACTAGCAATTACAACAATAAAAACAGTTGTAAAATATAAAGTAGACTTTTAAGACTATACAGTCCCACAGACTTATGTAAGTATGTGCATTTTTAAGTAAATTCCTAAAAAATAGCCTAATGTACAGCATACCACTTGGGATTTCTTCTCTGAATTCTGAGAATTATATTTAAGTTAATATGACTTTATATAAAACCTTAATGCCTTGATTTTCATACCATGAGCATTCATCATCTCCTCTCAAAATAAGGCTAAAATCAGGCAAGAATTTGTTTAGAAGTTCTTTTTAAAGAACTCTCTGGAATATTGTTTAAGTTATAATGCTAATTAGTTTTATATCTTGAGGATGATATTTGGCTTCTATTACATGAGCTTGAGTATGTACATGTGTGTGAGTGTGAGAGTGTGTGTATGTGTATCAAGGATCCCTGTTGTGTTTGTTTCTCTTTTCTGACAGTTAACATTATTACATTGTTGGACTTAGACAATTGTTTCTCTGTTACCATCTGTCACTCAGGGCATGTGTCTGTCAATTAGTACTTCTACAGTGCTATCTGTCGACCCACAAAAGTTACCAGGAAAATTACTTGAAAGCTACTGTCAGGAGGAAATTGAACTAGATATCGAGTTCTTTGGAAGCACATTTATTTTACAGCATCTGCCTGTCAAGTGGTGATGAATGCCCTTTTTAACTAGGTGAGAAAGTGAAATTTGTTTCCTTAAAGTAACTTTTAGGTTGTAGGCTGTGCTCTTTCAGCAATACCAGTTGATCTATAAAAAGCTGTTCAAAATGATTCATTTATTCACGTGCAATTTTAAAATACCTTCAGGAAAACCCTTATCATGATAAATACACAAACAGCTAGATTTAGATAATGACTAGTATCTATATTTAAAATACTGCTAATAGAAAAATGCCTGATATTCTACTTATCCTACTATAATCTAAACCATAGTATTTTGATGTTAAGCTGTAGAGGATGAACATGCTATTCAAAAATACCTCTTGTACTATGCCCAGATGTTGTGTCTAAAGGCCATTTTAGAAGAAAATTTTCCATGGACTCTTTTTTTAATAGTTAAACCTGAACACTCTGGAATACAGTTGCAAAGGTTTAAGTGCAGAAGTGTTCTCAGTTGCCCTTTGTTCTGCTTGTTCTAACTACATGCTCTCTGTATTTTAAAGCTTGCAAATAAATTTCTTTTTTATTCAGCCATCTGATGAACAAGTTTTTTAATTTAGCTTTCCAACACTAAACAGAATGAGTGAATTATCTAAAATTGAATATGCATGCATATATACATACATAATGTATACATATATTATATATACTTACCTACATATATGTGCATGAATGTGTGTGTATATATATTTACTAACTTACAGTATAATAGATTACAAAATAGAAACTTATAAAACAGGTTCAATGACTTTAGCATGAGAAGTGTCTGTACACTAGATAATTAGTAAAGGTTTTGGAATCAAACAGCAGCTCAGGTCTACCACATATTAGCAGTGTAACATCAAACTATTTTTATATCTTTCAGCTTTAGGTTCCTAATCCATAAAATAAGAATGGAGATATTCTAATGAGTATTCAGTATGGTAATAAATATAGTGTGCTTTGTTAGAAAATGGTACGTGGTAAGTATTCAATAAATGTTAGCTAAAGATTGCTCAAATTGTTTTAAACATTTTTAAAGCCTCTGAAGTCATAACTATATACTAGCACATTAAAATAATTCCATAAGAATAACATTGTCATCTGAGTCCTACAGTTCTTTACATTTTATAACAAGAAAAGACCTTAAATATTATTTTTCCCCATCTTGCATAGATAATGAAAACTGAACCTCCAAATCATTGATGAAGAAACATTAATCAATTTTGATTTCCTATGTTTACTAAGTTACAGGGAAGGTATAATAAATTCCTGAAAACTTCTTATATCATATTGAATGTGTTTGCTTTGTATTATGTTCAGGATTATTTGAATTATTGACATCAGTCATTAAAATGCCAATGATGGTATATTTTGGTATACCTTGTAGATAACAAATTGTGCATGCTTACAAATTGTGCATCATTTTTCACTTGCAAAAGCAGTGTTTGCAATCTCAAAATGTGATACTTATGCTGGTGTTCAGGTAATGTTTTGGGGGAGTTTGAGAGGTGTGATAAGCCTCCACGTGGGGTCCTCCAAAACTTAACAGAACTTAACAGAGAGAACACTATTTCCACAAACTCAGGTATTTTTCCCATAAGGATCTGCCTGCTATACTTGATATCCTTTGTTGAGAATGCTTCTTTTGCATTTTTGAAAGTAAACTATAATTTCTATGAGGTTCATATTTTATAGTGTTCATTTTATCAAACATCCAACACTGTCCTTTATGGGAATCCTTTAACTGTCCACTCTACTTTTTGTTATCAGGGACAATATTTAAACTTGTCAATGCAGTCATTTGAGGAAATATGTCAGTAGGACATAAAAGAGGAATTATTGCCTTCCATAACAGCTTGAGATTTTCCCAAATATTATAAAAGTTAGCTCTCAATACAGAATTTTCCTTTGTGGTCTGAAGTTCTTCCAATAGACATTTTCTACACCCAGTTTTCTCTTTCTAACGAGTAAAGCAATTTTATAATATTTACTGGTTTTCACTGTTGCTTCCATAGCCCTAGGGGTGGTAATGGCTATCAACTGTTCTTAATGTAGGGGTAAGATTACTATTCTCCTATTGCCCCTCCAGTACTTTCAACACCTTTATGAAGAAATCCCGTATTAAATATCCTCTGTATGATGTTTCCAGAAAACTTTCTGATTTTCAGATTGGACACTTTCTCTCTCTCTCTTTCTCTCTCTCTCTCTCTCTCTCTATATATATATATATATATAAATATATCTGGTATTGCTTGCAATATTTTATTTGCCACTAAAACTCATTAGGAAACATTCCCTTTTCATATTATCTAGAACAACTTTCAAAGTAAAGAGATATTTAGATTTTTTTCATTCCATTTTGACAGAAATTGCTTTTTAAATGGTTTAACTGCCCTCAGTATCTAGAGATAATAATATCTCCAAATATTAACCAAGTCAACTATGATTGCATTTGTAAATATAGCTATTCAAATGTATTATGTTGATTTTTAAAACATCTATTATATCTGTAGTGGTTTCCCCTTTTCCTTCATTTGTTTTCCCTTTTCCTTCATTTGTTTATTTTCATTAGCTTTAATACTTTTAATATTTTTAATTAATTTTGTCATACATATAACCATGTTACTGTTCTCCATTCATAATATGGGCATTAGTTCACAATTATATGGGATTTTAAAACATTCTTTATAATGTATTTCTAATTTTGTGGTGGGATCAGAAAATATTGTTTCCATGATGGTTTCTATGGATTGTGGCCAAGTTAATAGTTCATTTGTTATGAATGATCTATCTATGCTGTATCAGTCAGGGTTCAACCAGAGGAGAGCTAGTAGGAATAGATATTAAGGGATTTTGTGCAAGGAATTGATTTATGCAATTGCGGCATTTGGCTAGATGAGTTCGAAATCCATAGGGGAGACTACCTGGAAGGACAGACTGGATGTCTCAGGGAAAAGCTGAAGCTACTGTCCATAGGCAGAATCTCTTCTTCAGAGAAGCCTCAGCTCTGGTTTTTAAGATCTTTCAACTGATTATATCAGGCCCACCCAGACTATTTCTCAAAAGACTTTCCCGTTCTGTTGTAATGATTTTGCTTAAAAGGTGAATTAGAGGAGAAAAGGCAACATGATGCCAGAAAGCCTGTCTGCACTGGCTATTTTCTGCTGTGCATGCCTGCCAAGCTGACTCATGGTAGTCATGGTATTACACACTGCCCTTAGCTGCCCCTAGCTGACATCTGCTGCTTTCCTGAAATGTTAGGAAAGTGGCAAATGCTGATCCACACAGGTAGTGTGGGAAAGAAAAAGGGCACAACTAGAAGTTGTTTTTTATTCTACATCACAGCTGTGACAGCTGACCCTCTCCCTCTCAAGGCTTCTTTAAGTTTCTAAAGGATCAAAACATCTTACAGAATCATACACTCATATTTTATTTCCTTATATTATATTCTAATTGTATTGGTTAGAAAATTGAAATTTTCGCATGCTATTTTCCAGATTTATGATTTTAGGCCTCTGAGCTACTCTGCTACTGTAATATTTCACTGATAGTTATAGACATATCAAAATATTACACATTACAATGTCAAGATAGATTTTAAAGTGATTTTTATCAATATATTTCTACTTTGCATCACTGGAACATTGCATACTTTTAAAAGTTTGAAGAAAATTAACCAAAAGGAAGCATTAACATTCCAAGTTTTCTTCAAAGGGAAATTCATCTCTTTTATTAGAAAAATACATTACATTTTTATTGTGTATATACTGATTTATTGTTCATGGCTTTAGGCTAAGAGAATGACTGCACCAGAATACCTATTAAGTTGATCATCATCTTGTGATTTCACCCCACATTCCTTTATTGTCCTCTCTTCTCTTCTCCCACAAAACATTTCTTCCTCACTGTTATGGACTGAATTGCATCCCCAATGAGGACTTATTCAAGTAGTAACCCCTGGCCCTGTGTGTTGGTTATAAACTCACTTAAAGATAGGATATTAGATGATTTTATTAGTTAAGATGAGGCCAAAGAAGGGCCCTAACCCAATATTTCTGGTGTCCTTACAAGGAGAGGAAATCTGGACAGAGAGATGCAGACAGAGGCAGAGAGAAGGAGACAGCCATGTGATGGAGGCAGGTATTGAGTTACGGACTGCAGGAAAGCCACCATCAGAATGCTACAGAATTTGGAGAAATTGTGTTCTGCTGACACTTTGATTTTGGACTTTTAGTCTCCAGAACTGTGAGACAATAAATTCATATTGTTTAAATCAACCAGTCTGTAGTATTTGTTATAGCTTTCCTGGCAAACTAAGACATTCACTTCTGCTTTGTATCCTTACTATGATTTACCTTCCACTCTCAAAATTCTTAACTCTAGTGTTCATCTCTTCAGGCCCTTGCTATGGCTTAGGACACATTTAAACAATCCTTTCCTATTTTATTAATGGCTGTTAATATTGGTAGGATAATCTGTATAATGGCTAAAACAAAATAATTTATACAACTGTGAGAATTTCTGGAATCAAAAGTGTGGGAGGGTTGATGTGGCTTTTTCTTGGAGATGTGCTTAATTGCAGTGATATGGCAGCGTGTTCCTCTTCATAGTCATAACTTGTGAATGGTATAAAGTGGAAAATAGTTCATTATAATGCAAGCAAAAGGCCTAGAATAAGAGTAAGCCATATTATGCATGCAACATCACTGCTAAAGATAAATATAAAATATGAATTAGAGATTACACTCAATTTGAGATAAGTAGCTTCTTCATAAATAGCTACAAGTAATCATGATTGTATAACTGTTTTATGGTGATAATAATAATATTTTTGAACTTTTACCTGTGGAATACAAGCTTGATGAAAATGGTTCCCTTGTTAAATCTATTATTATTATAGGAAATATTCCCTAATCCTTAATATGAGTCTGTGAATATAGAACAGACATGATATTTACTTTACAGTGTCCAATGAAATTGTCCATAAATTTTAATGAGTATCAAATATTAATAACTAGTCAGTTTTATTAAATTTTAATTATGTAAGTAACAGATGGATATGTTTTCCTTTATAACATATGAATATTATTAATAAAGCTAAAATCACTCTCTAATCATCACCCGAGATCCTACTCACCTCCTTCTCTCACCAGAGATGACCACTAATTTTGGCATCATTCTCAACTTAGTTTTGAACTTTTGCATGTATTAAAAACATTATGAAAATAAACTGAATATTTTCTATGTTCTTTCAGATAAATTGTATCTTACTTTAATACTGTTCAGGAGCTTCCATTTTTTTCCTTTTAATTTTATTAAGATATATCCACACCCCATACAATTCATCCAAAGTGTACAATCAACGGCTCATAGTATCATCATACAGTTGTGCATTCATCACCACAATAAATTTTAGAACATTTTCATTACTCCAACAAGGAAAATAAAGAGAAAATGGAAACATCCTATACCCCTTATCTCCCCCATCACTGATCTCTAGCATTTGTGTGGTATCTTTGTTACCATGAATGAAAGAATATTAAGATATTACTGTTAACTGTAGTCCATAATTTGCACTAGATGCATTTTTCCCATATACCACTCTATTATTAACTCCTTGTAACAATTTCATACATTTTTTTCTAGTTCATGGAAGAACTGTTTTTATATATGTACTGTTAATCACAGTCATCTTCCACAAGATTTACAGAATTATACATTCCCATGTTTTAATCTCTGGCTTTCCATCTGGTGACGTACATGACTCTAAACTTCTCCTATCAACTACATTCACACACAATTCAGCACTGTTAATTATACTCACAATAATGTGCTCCCATCACCTCTATTCATTTTCACTCATTTAAATTCAACCTAGTTAAAAATTCTGCATATCTTAAGCAACTGCTCTCCATTCTCTAGCCTCATTCTATTTCCTGTAATGTATATTCTAGATTCTATATCTGTGAGTTTACATAATATAATTAGTTTATATTAGTGAGAGCACACAATATTTACCCTTTTTTGTCTGACTTATTTCACTCAACATAAGCTCCTCAAAGTTCATCCATGTTGCTGCATGCTTCTGGACTTCACTCCTTTTTTACTTTTCATTCAATCGTATTGAGATATATTCACAAACCTCACAATCATCCACAGTGTACAATCAATTGTTCACAGTACCTTTATGTGGTTGTTCATTCATCACCACAATTATTTTTGAACATTTTCATTACCACACAGAAAAAAGGATAAGAATACAAATTAAAGTAAAAAAGAACACCCAAAACAGCATGTCTCTCCATCTCTCCCTATTGTTCATTTGCTTTTTATCCTCATTTTTGTACTCATTTGTCCATACATTGGATAAAGGGAGTGGGAGCCACAAGGTTTTCACAATCACATGGTCACACAGTGTAAGCTATGTAGTTATACAATCATCTTAAAGAATGAAGGCTACTGGGTTGCAGTTCAACAGTTTCAGGTATTTCTTTTTAGCAATTTGAATACACTAAAAACTAAAAAGGGATATTGATATAATGCATAAGAATAACCTCCAGAATGACCTCTTGACTCTATTTGAAATCTCTCAGTCACTGAAACTTTATTTTTTTTATTTCTTTCCCCTGTTTTGGTCCAAGAAGTTTTTATTAATCCCATGATGCCAGGGCTAAGATAATCCTCATGAGTCATGTCCAGGGAGATTTACACCCTGGGAGTCATGTTCCATGTAGAGTGGAGGGCAGTAAGTTTACCTGCAGAGATGGCTTAGAGAGAAAGTCCGCATATGAGCAACAAAAATGGTTCTCTGGGGGTGACTATTAGACACTATTTTAAGTAGGCTTAGCCTCTTCTTTGCAGTTACAAACTTCATAAGGGCAAGCACCAAGATTGAGGGCTCAGCCTACTAAACTGGTAGTCCCCAACGCTTGTGAGAATATCAGTAATTCCCCAGGTAAAGTTTAATATTTCCACATTTTCCCCCAGTCCCTCAAGGGGGCTTTGCAAATACATTTTTATTCTCTGCCCAAATTACTCTGGGGTGTATTGGGGCTTCGCACTAACATGTACAAATCAACCAGATCTCACTCCCTATTCAAAGTTCCATGTAATTAGTGTTTGAATAAACTGAGCATACAAGTCAAATTATATAGTGTTTTACAAAAAATATAGATTTTGCACCTAATAAATATCTCTTCCTTTGATCTCACACAGAAGTTGAAGTTTCAAAACACCATCAATATCATCCTTTACCCTTTAGTCTGATTTGCATTTGTCCTAACCAATCCATTTCATTCATATCTCTACTTGAAGTCTTCTCTCTTTTTCCAAACTTCTTAACATTTGCTGTATGGGGTAATGCTAACATTCATAGCTGCCAGACTCTGGCTCTGAGTCTCAGGTGTCACACAGATACCCAAAGCTTCAGGGACCAACCAGGTTATACACAAAGAGCTCAGCATCTCAGAATTTAGAAATAGGCATTAAACTGAGGAATAAATGTAACTGCTGTAAGAGCTGACAATCTAGGGACCTTAACAATAAGCCTTCCCCTGATAACCTATGCTATCAGATTCAGTTCTCAGAGTTCACACATTTTAGTTATTGCATAGTTAGACATTGTAATGTTTTTCTTTTCACCTCTTGTTTCAGTATGTTTCACTCAACGTACTGTCCCCAACGTCCATTCACCACACAACTTCATTCCTTCTTGTAGCAGCTCAATATTAAATTGTATGTATACACCAGTTTGCTATTATGTTCATCAGTCAATGTATTCTTAGTCCACCTCCATCCACTGCAAATCATGAATACTGCCGCCATAAATCCCACTGTGCAAATGTCCATTCATGTCCCTCTTTTCAGTTCTTCCAGGTATACACCCAATAACAGGGTTGCAGGACTTTATGGCAACCCCATGCTTAGCTTCCTGTGGAACCACCACACTGCCCTCCAGATGGGCTGCACCATTCTACTTCCCCACCAATGGTGATTAGGTATATCACTTTCTCCACATTTTTTCCAGCACTTGTATCCTTCTGTTATTTTTAGAAGGTTTTATTCCCACACTATACATGCCGTCCTAGGTAAACAACCATGGTTCCCTGCATAATCACACAGTTATGCATTCACTACCACTATCTATATGAGAACATTTCCATTTCTTCCACAAAGAAAGAGGAAGAAGTGAAAAAAGAAAAGGAAAGAAAAAAAGAAAAAGAAAGAAAAAAAAACAACTAAAAGGTGACAAAAAATAAAATTAAAATAAAACACAATAAAAAGTTCAGACAACACCACCAATGCCAAGAATTCAATAGTCTTCCCTTATATCCCCTTCTTATAGACATTTAGCCTTGGTATGTATTTCCTTTGTTACAATAATGGAAGCATGTTGAATGTTACTGTTAACTATAGACTCTAGTTTGCATTGATTGTATTTTTTCCCCAATACCACCCCATTTTTAACACCTTGCGAAGTTGATAATCATTTGTTCATTCTTTTCCAAACCTCTCTCTCCTGCCTTTTCCTATCTGTCTGTAGCACTCCCTTTGTATTTCTTGTAGAGGAGGTCTGCTGTTCACAAACTTTCTCTGTGACTGTTTATCTGTAAATACTTTAAACTCTCCCTAATTTTTGAAGGACAGTTTTTCTGGATATAGGATTCTTGGTTGGCAGTTTTTTCTCTTTCAGTATCTTGAATATATCATACCATTGCCTTCTCACTTCCATGGTTTCTACTGAGAAATCCACACTCATTCTTATTGGGCTTCCCTTGTATGTGCTGGATTGCTTTTCTCTTGAGCTTTCAGAATTCTCTCTTTGTCTTTGACATTTGACCATCTGACATAATACGGGTCTTGCAGTAGGTCTATTTGGATCAATTTTGTTTAGGGTACACTGTGCTACTTGGGCCTGTAATTTTACTTCTTCCATAAGAGTTGGGAAATTTTCATTGATTATTTCCTCTATTATTCTTTCTGCCCCCCGTCCCTTCTCCTCTCCTTCTTGGACACACATAACATGTGCTTCATGTTGTCATTCAGTTCCCTGAGCCCCTGCTTATGTTTTTCCATTCTTTTCCCTATCTGTTCTTTTGTGTGTAGGATTTCAGATGTTCTCTTCTCTAGTTCAGTTATCCTTTGTTCTGTCTCTCCAAGTCTGCTGTTGTACGTCTCCATTGCATTTATCGTGTCTTCTATTGTGACTTTCACTCCCATAAGTTCTGCCATTTGTTTGTTCAAGCTTATGAATTCTTCCTATGGTCACCCAGTGTTTTCTTTATATTCTACATCTCTTTTGTCACATTTTCTTTCAACTCATGATTTGATTTAGAAGATTCGTTTGAACAGTTTTAATTAGTTGTTTCAACTCTTGAATCTCAGTTGAGGTGCTAGATTGTTCCTTTAACTGGGCCATATCTTCATGTTTCCTGGTGTGACTTGTGATTTTTTTGCTGTCCAGGCATCTGATTTTATTGATTAGTTTATTCTGGAGGTGGTTTACTCTATTTTGCCTTGGGTTTTCTTGTTGGTTTTCTTTGATCTCTATATTTCTTTGTTTCTCTTGCTGGCCAGTTGTCAGATTGACTCTGCCTTGCAGTCTGCCTCCAAAATCAGGCACCCACCATGGCCTGCCACAGGGATGAGAGGTAGGCATGGGCACCCCAGCAAGTTCACTTTGTGTGGCAATATAGATCTGCTGGCTTCCAATGGGTTTCCATTGGTCATCAAGACCTGGGCTTGTTTTAGAACCCTGCTTTGACAGTTGGGTTGTCCATATTTCTCAGCCAAAACTGGGCTGGGTTTCTGTGCAGAACATGCATTACCACCTGTGGTCCTAATACAGGATCTGAAGCCTCTTTTTAAGAGGGTTTCTATTCCCTTGCACTTTCTGGACTATCCAGCAGATGGCACTATTCAGTAACTTAATCCTCCTCAGAGGCTGCTTTGCCTCCAAGCACAGGCTGTGTCTACACAGGTGAGTTAAAACTGTGCGATTCCTATGCCCTCACTTTGCCAGCCAAAATCTGGCTCAATGTGGGGCTCCACCTGTGGCAGAGTACTTCCTCATCTGACCCAGTATTCCAGCTGCCCCCAAGGCAAGGAAATGGCCACTGGCTGCTGCTTCCCTCAAGGGTGGGGGAAGGGTTTTCAGACCCAGGACTCAGTCCACATTTTCTCAGTCTCTTTGTCCCTCCCTGACATGGACCTTGAAGTGTCCTCCCCTGTCCCAGGGATCTTCAAACAGTAGGGGTATGTCTCACTGCTGTGATAGATTTTAAAATCTGTGTCCCTGGTGAGGGGGTTCCCATCTGCTGATTCTGTGCCTTTCCCACAGTGAGCCTGAGTGAGGGGAGGGGAGAGGACTAGCTGGTCTGTGACAGAAGATTCCTACCTGATACTTCTTCTCTTTCTTCAATTCGGCATCTGCAGTGTCCTTCTCCAGTCTATATCCTCCTCCAGAGTTTCAAACAATTCAAAATTGTCCTTTATTTCATTGAATCTTTGGAGAGGAGTTTTCAGAAGCTATTTATGTCACCATGTTGATGATATCACCCTCATTCCTTTTTAAGGACAAATATTTTCTATGTTCTTTCAGAAAAATGGTATTTTACTGTAATACTACTCAGGAGCTTACATTGTTTAGTCAACTTTTTTTTTGTGGGGGGGGCAAATCTTCCATATTAAAACATGTACCTCTAATATTCCTTTCAAATATTCTTGGAATTAAATCAATTGAATGTATCATATGTTGATTAAACATTTAAATTGTGGTCATTCTTTTTTTCTTTCATATTAATGATGCAATTAATATCCAGGACATCCTGTATAGTTGAAAGTGTTTCTGAAAGTTAGGTACCAGGAGGTAGAAGCTCTGGGCTATAGGTAGAGACAATCTTAATTTTAAGAGATGGTGCTAAGCTACCTACCATACTGTGGTATAAAATCATACTCTCAAAAGTCATGCATTAAAATAACATTTTTCCTTAAAATGTTGTCAAATTATGACATTATATTTTGTCTTACATTATAGATATATGAGAGGTGAAATGGACTCTGTTTTTTTTTAACATTATGTATAATTTAATATAAACAGGATTCTCTATAATTTGTTCTGGTGAAGAGAGATAATTTACATAATAACTATCAAATCTCTTATAAAAAAAGCTTGGTCATTGCATGGATTTATCCTTCTCTTTTTAACAACTCTGAAAAGTGACCTGTCTGTTTGGATTCAAGGGAAACACTTATTAGGTGGAAAAGCTACCGAGCTATGGAAATGACAGTGTCCTGTTTCCATACATGAATCAAGATAGAAATTGTCTCTGGTAGAGAGGTGAACAGTGACATGTGGAAAGGAATGGCATTCAGAATTAAAACCCATAAAAACAGATTCTAAGCATAATTGACTAGAGTGTGACCATGATCAAGTCATTTCAATTTCATGGATCTCAGTTTCTAATATCAAAATGTGATTGAAATTACCACTATACTTTATCTAAATTTCTTTTGATTGTTAGTGTCAAAAGGAGTATGACTTTAATTTTACTTTATAAAATATAGAGAACCTGCCTCTATCAGAGAGCTAAAATATAATCCCACTAGAACTACTTTATTCAAGAGAAAACATTACTGTATTTATTTGGCAGAGAGGGGCTTTGCTGTGAACCTTTTTTCCAATGTTGCATTTTAATGGAATGCCATTGAAAAATGTTTTGATTTAACTACATGATGGTACATTTGGGATCCTTTAGAAGTGGACTCCTTTGTTTATATTGGACATAAAGGCATTTTAATCCAAGGCCTGCATTAGGGATTTGCACATATTCTCTCTTACTGTGTCTAATAAAGCATTTTGCTTTATTCTTTCATTTTAATTATGTGTTTTCTCCTCTTGATCTCCTCCAGGAATTCCACTACTCTATAATGTTGGCTCCAACTGACATTTTACATGGTGTTTCACAGACAATGAGGAAAAAGTAAGGAGTTAATTTGTAATTTGGAAAAATAATGAGCAAGTTATCATCATCTACCAGCAAAGGAGAGCTTGCCCCCAGGCACAGATGCACACAATTAGCCGTCAGACTCACTACTGTTCTCTCAATTGGTCATACTCCCTTTTCAGAATTCCCAAGTGATCAATACAAGAATATGTTGAGAAACAGGTTCACAGAATGTCTATTTAGGAATGGCAAATGCCTTCAGTACCAGGGCTTCTATTAAAAAATTAATATAATTCCAAATGTATAAAGTGGCCTCCCAGAGTAAGTTTTTAGAGTTCTTTACTTGATTCTAAACAAACAAAAGCTGAATAGAAGACAATTGTGTGTTAAAGCCACCCTAATAAAAAGCAAAATCCCTGAGGATTATTTTTTCTCTCAATTTGAGATGAGCTAGTCAATTAATAAGACCCATGTGCTAAATAAATGTGTATTCTATAAATTCTAAGGAAAAAGCATAGTTTAACATCCATACTAACACTTAACAAAAAAAAATGAAGTGCTTTGGTAAAACAAGGTTGTTTCAAAGAATATTAACTACTATAACTTTGCAGTTGGTGCTTCAAAATATCAAAATATCAAACTTGGCAACTACTGGATATGAAGAATTTGCCATATCAAAATGTAGGGAAATATCAAGGACTGTGGTTATGAGAAGATAATAGATGTAAAGAAACAAAGCATTCACATAGTTCAACAGTTTATCAATAATGAACTAGAAATAAAGAAATGTAAAGAGTTAAAAATTTTTAAAAGTGAACAAATACCAGTCAGAGAGATGATCCATGAAGTTTCCAAAGTCAGATTAAAAGGAAAAGGAGATCTGCCTCCAATTAAGCCGACATCCTCCTTCCCCATGGAGTCATGTTGTGCTGCTGACAGCAGCCTCCCTGGCAGTGCACACAAACCTATTGCCTATATGAGTTGCCTCAAGGGACCTTAGAGACAGCCCTTTCCCAGTGATGTTCATGCCTGAACTCATGCCCATCCCCAGTCTAAGCTCCAGACAGGTATGCGAGGGGCCTTTGGAAAGCCCAGGGTACAGTAGCCAGGGTCCACATCTGCTAAGCTTTAAAACAAGCACATGATTGAGGCTCTACGGCAGGGCCAGGTTCAAGTTCCTTGGCTGCCAGAAGATCTGTATCTTTAAGATGGGGGGCTTGGCCAAGTTTAATACTGACAAATTTGAAGATGTGTGGTTGAGAAGTGCCTCATCCCAGATTGTTGTGGGGTCAAACACATGTTCAATCTTAGCCCCTTGGATGAGACATAAGCCCTGCACTGGTGAGGGCTTTGCCACCACTGCCCAGTGCCCTCACCTGACTTGTGCCTACCAATAAACTAATTCCAGCATGTCTAAAAAAACAAAAATAGAGAGAGAAAAGAATTTCAACACCATTAGTCATAGAAATGCAAATAATTAAAATCATAATGAGATACCATTGCACACTCATTAGATTGATTATAAATTAAAAGCCCAACACTAACAAGTGTAGGGGAGAATGTGGAGAAATGGAAAATATCATACATTTTTGATGGGGATGTAAAATGGTGCAGCCATTTTGGGAAACAGTTTCTCAGATTTTTATAAAGTTAAACATAAATTTACTCTCTGACCCAGAAATTCCACTTCTTTTCATTTATTCAGGAGAAATAAAAACATTTGTCCACATAAAGACTTGTATGTGAATGTTCACAACAGCATTACGGACAATACCTAAAAAGTGGAACCAGTCCATCAACTGGTTTATGGATAAAGAAAATGTAGCATATCCATACGATGGATTACTATTTATCAATAAGAAAGGAAATACTGATACATGCTACCCTATACTTGAACCTCAAAAACAGGTTAAGTGAAAGAAATCAGATGCAAAAGGCTACATATATTGTATGAATCCATTTATTAGAAATATCTAGAAGGAATAAATCTATAAAGTCAAACATCAAATTAGTGGTTGCCTGGGGCTGGAGGTGGAAGAGGGGATTGACTACCAATAGTCAGGAATGATGTGTAGGATACTGGAAATATTCCAAAGCTGAACTGTGGTGATGTTTGCACAAGTGGGTAAATACACTGACAATCATTGAATTGTACATTTAAATTGGGCTATTGTATATAGATTATCCCTCAATAAAGCTGTTATAAATAAATAAATTTAAAAAGAAAAAATTCAAGGAATACTTCAGCATAGCCAAATAAGAAAGACAGAAAAACTAAAGGTAGAAATTAATAAACCATCAGAATCCAAATAATGTGACAATAATATACTCTCTTTTCTCCAATTTGAGGGCACTAGAATGGAGCTTGCTGTTTTGTATAATTATAAAATCAGGGTTTGCTAGTAGAGAAGTATGTACTCTAGATTGGGTAACAATGAAAGAAATGCAAATATATTGATCTACCCTTTGAAACATCATATAAGTGGACTGATAGGTGTCTCTGTGCCATTGGATGGGATTGCCAATTGGAAAGACACTTTTCAAGAAGGTCTGAAGATATGTGAGGCTGGTTTCTTTGTCTTCTGGTATGTTAGAAGCTGATAAAATTTGAAGAACAGAGAAAAAGGGGAAATTCTTAAACCCTTAACTTGGATTTTCATATTGTGAGTGGCAGTCATTGATATTTCCTTACTCAATATTTCTTCTTCCCTACATATTTGCTAAAATAATTTAAATTTTGGTCAGTTTAGCAATATACTTGACTTATAAAACAAAACAAAAGAATCCAAAAAAAAAACCCAAAAAACTCCACAGAGCCCCTTGCAGTAAAAGAAATCTCTTTGAACAAGTTCTGACCAATGAGAAATAAACAGAATTACACAGAGTAAGAATTCTGGAAAATCTGTTGTTTTCTTAATTAATTAATGTAAAGCAGCTTTCTGAACTGGCGCTTGTCTTCTGCTGCCTCAAAGAAGGATCCAAATCCCAAAAGAGGTGCAGTCATCCTGTAAGCATAAGGAGGAAAGTGCCAGATTCTACGGGTACCTGAGGAGTGAATCAAGAGATAACATAAACATAGTGATATTGAGTCAAAGCCTTAAGTCAAAATGTGGAGTGATAAAAAAGTTTCCTGGGTAATCGCTGCTCAAATAGATGTAACTCCCTGGTGATCAAGGGACTATTTTACTTCCAGTAGATTGTGCTGAGTGGAAGAGAAGGCTTGATCACACTCCAGATTGTCAATTAACTACAATTTTGTCAGAAATGTAAATAGGCAAACTCCCAATCTGTTCAGCTTTAGAAAACAAAATGTACAAGCATAGCATTTTGGAAAGGAGAATATTTCTACTTCTTCCTTAGATATTAAATGAAATAATCTTTGTGAGGCTGCTGAAGTGTTGAAAATTCAAACTATTTTGGACAGGTGATATGATGATACTAAAGATTCTCCTAACTCTGTGCCTCTGACTCAAATTATGACTAAGGATTGATGCCTCATCTTCTTCTGCTTCTTATGGGACACACTGAGTTCAGAATAACAAGAGGGAGGCTGCCATGTACCAGCTCCCCTGAATAAAGCTGAATGACGAGAAATGATGAGGATAATTCAGAAGGATTGAAACAATAAAAATAAAAAGGATGAGAAAATTGATATAATTAAATGAAGTGGAGGAATCTGATTCTGATGTTTAAATTTTTTAAAGATGTGAAATATAAGGAGACCAAGCAGCTACTAAAATTTAAATGGTTCATCATAAGAGATTTGGTGGTCTAGATGCTCTACCAACTCCTCAAATTGTATAAAGATTATAAAATATTCTCTCAATTTACCCTCGTTTTGAAGAATTTAGACACCCTAGTGAACATGCAAAAGCAGATTCTACAGTATGTTACCAGTACCATTAAAGCAACGTGAGGTGAAGAAGAGGATTACGATTTTGATTAATGGGAAGGCCAGGAACTCTTTGTACCAGCACCAGTAGTTGGGACCAAAAGCCTTTGTGTTGATATGTATATATGGTTTGAGGGTGATGAAAAAAATTTATTCAAATTGTTGGACATACTTTTTAATTTACAGTTTTAGATAAACTTGTAAATGAAAGTCTTAGGGGAAATATGATTACATTAGGAGGACAGAATGATGATTTCTGGAAATTTTAAAAAACAAATTGTGCCAATATTAAAGAGCATACCAAGCACCCGTATCTTGGTTTTTAAATACCGTTTTACTGTAAAAGGAATCAGGGATCCTTAGAGAAATAGCTGATTTTAGAGCTGAGACAAGGAAAATATTAGATGAGCTTGGAACCTCTTGTATTAACAAAAAGTAAGGAAGTGCTCAAAAACAAAGGGAATTGGGGACACATCAGAGAGAGGCAGGAGGCAATTGGAAAGAGCTGCCAATGAAAACAGCTGGAGCAATTTGAGCAATAAGATAAGTAATACAGTACTTAATTATGATACAAAGTAAAAAAAAATACATGAGCCTATACTGATATAAATAAAGGATTGAATAAATAAATAAATAATAAATGACAGATATTTCTTGCAGAAAATTTCCAAATAATTTATGTAGTTGTACCTCCTTCCAAGAAGTGAATTTCAGTCTCTGCCCCCAACCTCTGAGCCTAGGCTAGACTCAGTGACTAGTTTCCAAAGAACAAGTAAGAGAAACCTGGAAAACATTAATTAATCAAGTAATACAGGTTAACAACATTAGTCATGCCATGTAAACATTGTATACCTCCTGATACAATGTGATGAGAAAAGTATGTCTCCTCTGTGGTCTTTAGGGAAAACAAACAACAACAGAAAGAAACAAAACACATGCCAGTTAATCATGACATAAACATAAAATAAACCAGATTTGGAGGCACACTACAGATTAATTGGTGCTCCTCAAGAATGTGAAGGTTATGGTAAATAAGGAAAGATTGAGAAACTATCACAGACCAGCTGAGACTGGGAAAGCATGACTACTAAATTCAATGTGCTAAACTGTATTGGATCTTGGAACAGCAAGATGACTTTAATGGGAAAACTGATGAAATTCAAAATGTCTGCAGTGTAACAACAGCAGTGCAACAAAGCTTTTCTGTTTTTTCTTTTCTTCTTTTAAAAATATTTATTTATAATTTTTCTTTCTTTCTTTAATTAGAGAAGTTGTAGCTTTACAGAAAAATTGTGCAAAAGAACAGAGTTTACATATAACCTCCCTATGCAATTTTCCTTAATATGAACACTGTCGTTAGTGTGGCCTTTTGTCACAATTGGTAAAATGATATTATTATAATTATACTGTTAACTATAGTTTGTAGTTTACATTAGGGTTCAGTTCACTATTTGTGTTGTATAGTATTATGCTTTTTTAAAAATTTTATTCTAATATATACATACAACCTAAAAATTCCTACTTTAACCACTTTCAAGTATAAAATTCAGTGGTGTTAATTACATTCCCAATGTTGTGCTACCATCATCACCATGCATTATCAGAAATTTTCCATTACCCCAAACAGAAACTCTTTATCAGTTAAACTTAACTCCCCATTCCCTACTCCCACCATGGCCCCTGGTATTCTGTATTCTAGTTTCTGGCTGTTTGGCTTTGTATAATTTAGATATTTCATATAAATGAGATCATAAGACATTTGTCCTTTTGGGTCAGGTATCTCTTCCTCAACATGAGGTCTTCAAGGTTAATCCATGTCATGTCATGTATTAGAATTTCATTCCTTTTTATGGCTTCACTTAGTGACTTCCATTATTAATATCTTCCATTATGATATATTTATCAAAATGAAAACAGCTGTTATTCAACATCTATAATTATTCATTTGTAGATGTATTTGCAGATGCATCCTTGTATTTGTGTATGGAAAGCAATGGCCAAGCTATGAAATGTTTAGCAAGTCATAATGTGTCTAAGGGTAACCTGGTAGGCTCACATAGTCATAACTGAAACCCCTGACATTCAGAGAATGTGGCAATGGGAATCACTTGGCATATTCAAACTAAAGTATATTTAGCAGTGATACATACTCACACAATCTTCTTCCATGAGGAATTTCAATGTTTGTTTCATACAAAAATATGCATCTAGATTAAACGCAGACAATTAGTACACAGTGTCAGCAGAGTGTATGGTCAATAAACCAACATTGGCCAAAATACTTTAAGTGAGTTTTAGGCAAAATTGGTGCTGGCCTAGAACACATAGACAAGCCAAAATTGCAAATACGGCATATAGTGGGGAAAAGATACTGAAGAAGAAGACATTAGCCTGACTACCCTCCTAGAAGGGATGCTATCCCAGGAGGAAGATAAACTATGGCAATCAACCTGAACTGAAAATTTAGAATTAGAAAAATTACAACAAACTCAACAAATAGACAGTACTCTTGAAGATACAGATGGAAATGAAATTGTACCCTAACTCAAGAGAGATATTAAATATGCTCAGTCCAATGGAATTAAAAGTAACCAAAAAAGGATGGCCCAGGATTTTGGCAGCAGGACCACAAGACATAATTCATGGGAAATCTATGGTTCATCTAACTTGTAGCACCTCATAGACAATGAAGCAATTTTCATAGGCACTCTCTTGCAGCCAAAGCCCCTCATTTAAAAAAAAAATGAAATATATCCAACTGCACAGTTGGTGGGTACAAGAAATTTATTAAATTTGACTAGGGTACTTCAGAAGAAGAAGATGGGAATTGCAGAGAGAAAATCATTGGGAACCTCTATCAGTATAACATTATATGAAAAAAGTGCCCTGGCAATGCCTACAAAAAACATTGAATTCGGAACTTACTGAAACATGATCTTTGATATATGCTCCACTCTGCAATAACATTTAATAGATGGGTGAACATTGATTTTGCTGAGAAGAAACAATAATACTGCTGTAATTTAACTGATTCTTTTGCAATAACATTAATGTGATCCATAAAACAACTGCTGCTAAATGTAATACTGGTAGTAACACTAATTTGATTGCTTAAAATAAGCAAGATACTACTGACAACAATGCAAAACAGACCAATTACCATATGACTCAGCAATGCCCCCCTAGGTATATGCCCAAGAGAATTGAAAACATATGTCTAAAAAACCAGTACATATATTTTATGGCAGAACTATTCATAATATCTATAGAAGCAGAAACAGCCCAAATGTCCAGCAATTGTTAAATGGATAAATAAAATATGGTATATCCATAATATTCAAAATATTGTAGTTTTAGGAGTGATTTACACTCACATGACCTTCTGTTAAGAATCTCAACACTTTTTTAGTATATAATGGCAGCAACATGTTTGGTCCATAAACTAGCACTGGCCAAAAACTTTAAGCAAGTCCCAGGTGGTATTATTCTGCAATAGATATAAATTACTTGGCTGTAAAACGAATGAAGTTCTGGTACCTTCTACAACATGGGTGAACTTTGAAAACATTATGCTATGTGAAATAAGCTAGCCACAGAGGGCCACATATTGTAAGGTTACATTTGTATATGAAATGTCCAGAATTTGCAAATCCAGAAACAAAAAGATTTGCAGTTGATAGATGACGGGATATGGGGCTAATTAGTAGTGACTGCTAACAACTGGGTTTCTTTTTGGGATGATGAAAATATTCTAAAATCAAATAGCTGGGATGTTTACACAATTGTGTGACTATACTATAAAACAATAAATTGTACACTTTGCAATGATGAGTTTTATGGCATATGAATTATATCATAATAAAGCTGTTATAAAACAAAAAGTTTACAGTGTCAAACACAAGACCACTCTTCCCATTTGCCAAATATAGTTATTATTCTTAAAAATGTACATTATTTTTGTCATTCAATGGTTTCATTATTTTATTTTAAAATGATTCTTAAGTAAAATTAAAAAATTTTTTCTGTTCTAATTTTAAGTACAGTAAATATCAGTAGCTATAACCCACGCAAAAAAAAAAAAAAATCCTTATCACACCTTAAGCAATTTTTGAAAGTGCAAAGAATATTCCTGAGGCCATAAATTTTGAGAACCCTGCTCTCTCTTTCCTAGAATATCTGCTATCAGCTTATTTACAAAAAATCGGAACAGAGAGCCAACCTTTTTGAAGCATTCTCTTGTCTTCCCCAATTGGGAAGAAATGGATTACAGGTAAGATACTTAATTTTTTATTTCTAAATTATTTAAAATGCTTGATTTAGTCATCAGATAGATAAGACTTTTACTGATTTTTTTTTTTTTGTATTACATTCTTTAGCACTTAGCCATATCAAAATTCTCTCACAAACCATATGGTTCTATGCTCACCACACTTCTATGATGCAGTGAAACTAAACTATGTTCTCAGAGCACTATCTTAACTACTGTGGAAGGTAATAATAAGTATATAATGGAGCATCTATCCTCTAAGAACTGAAAATCCTCCACCCAAGAAGTTTTATATGTTGCATATTTAATAAGGATATGATTAATTAAAATAATGAGTGATTGTAATTGAATTTCAAATGCATGTTATTTTGCATGTCTGAAGAGTACTCCATTCAAAGTAGGAATTGAGATAATAAAAATATCATGGAATATGCACTGAGGTAGGGAATAGCAACTTCTGTTTTGACTATGTTAAGGTAGGTATGTCTTATTACATCTGAGTAGAGATATTTGACATACTGTTCCAAAGCTCAGGAAGTAAATTTGGGATTGGAATGTTGAAAATGAACAGATTTTGTGCAGCAGTTAAATTTATAGGAGTGGATGAAGGTATTCATGAAGATTAGAAGGAAAAGAACATGTATAAAATCTTGCCAATCACCAGAAGTTTAGGAATGAGACCACAAAGATATGCCTGGGGAACATGCAAATGAGTGGATAGAGAGGTGTGTGCAGGACAATAGAGCTGGGTGTGAGAATTGCTGTGGAACCCAATGGAAGGGAGATTTATTTTGTTTGTTTGTTTGTCTGTTTATTTTTAAGTTGTCAACAGTGGCACACACTGCAGCAAGCCAAGTAAGATAAGAAATGAAAATGTATCAAAATATTTGTAAATTAAGAACCAGTTGTTGACCTAAGGTAGAGCACATCCAGTGAGAGTAGAAGAAAAAAGATCCTACTCAGCATTGAGTAGTTAGCTTGAGGGAAAAAATTGCAACCTGTGAAAATATACTAGCCATTTCAGTAAACCCAAGAGATAAACTAGTGATAACACAAGAGATAAACTAGTGATTTTGAGATTTAAAAAAAGAAGAAATTATTTTACCATGAGGAAGACTTGAAGGTAATGAGCCAATCTACTGGGAAAAATTAAAGATTTAACAAAGGGCAGAAAAGAGAAAAAAATCAAGAGAGAACCCTGAGAAAGCATGAGGAGTTAAGTATGGATTATTCATAGACTTAACCTAGAGCAGGAGGAGGGTGATATTCCTCAGTTAAATGAAAGGTATGTAAACAGGTATATTGTGAATGAAGCAGTACTGTTTTAGAGAGACAGAAGCAGAGAATAGAGGGAATTCCCTAATGGAACATGTCAATAAATTGCATGTTAATCTAAGTGCCCAGAAAAAATATTTTGGTAGTTACCAAAAAGGTAACTGTAAAAAATTAATAGCCTCCTAAAACAATTACACTTTGAGAGAAATGTAAATAGTCTTATTTAACTCATTTGATGTTGATTAGCCTACTAATCTCTTCAAGTACAATCGCAAGCAGACATTCACACAAATATATTAGAATTATATATTGAACAAAATTGATTTAAATGTATAACTCATGCATTCTTAAATTTATACCTCATGTATTCTCCTGTATTTATAATACATCATATATTACATCTCAGTTTATTTGTTGAAGTCCATCTTTTCAATGTAAATTGTCTTTATATTATAACGGATGTTTAATGAGCACATGGTAATATTTCAGCAAATAGTAATTTTCCAGTAAATAAAAGTTTGTACTGCTAAAAATATAGATCTATGTGCTGGTTTGAATCTATTATGTACCCCAGAAAGGTCATTTTTTTTAAAATCCATCTTGTGAGTACAGTCTTATTGTGGGTGGGATCTTTTGATTAGTTTGTTTCCATGGAGATGTGACCCCGCCCATTCAAGATGGGTCTTAATTAGTTTACTGGTGTCCTCTAGGAGAGGATAAAAGGCAGACACATTTTGGAGGGAACTCAGAGATTTAGAGAGAAAATGCCCAGAGACATTTTGGAAACAGCTTTTGAAACCAGAATCAGGAAAGAAGCTAAGAGATGAAATCCAGTTTGCCCCAGAGAAGCTAAGAAAGAATCCTCAGACGCTTAGAGAGAAACTCCCTGGGAAAAACAAGCAAGGATACACAGGAACTGAGAGAGAGAGGCTCAGACAGAAGCCCAGAGACATTTAGAGAAAACAACAGAAACCACAAGCTAACTGGGGCCTGACCCAGCAGATTCTGTCCATGTGCCTTCCCATGTGACAGAGGAACCCCAGGTGCCATCGACCTTCCTTTAGTGGAGGAATTCTCTTGCTGATGCCTTAGTTTTGACACTTTTATGGTCTTAGAACTGTAAATTTGTAACCTAATAAATCCCCTTTATAAAAACCAATCCATTTTTGGTATTTTGCATTTCGGCAGCTTTAGCAAACTGGAACAATGTATAGTATGCAACATTAGACAGTATTTTTTTTTTTCTTTTATGCTATACACTATGCTTGCATGTGTTTATTCAAGAGCTGAATCTATAATTCCTAAAAGAATAATTTTTAATATCTGAAATAAATGAGATTCATGCTCAGTTAGGATATGTTTATTTTATAACATTGGCATGGAAATGCATTCAATTCCTCTAGGTCGTCAATGATCAGGTAAGGTAAATTACTGACATTTATTTTTTATTAGTATGCTATGATTGATTTGTACATTAAATCACTAGGAATAGAAGACAAGCTTAGAGAAAAATGTATAAGAAATAAAATTTAAAAGGGAAAGTGAACAAACACCATGGCAATTTCAAAATGCCCCCAAATAGAAATGGCATGAAAATATCTTATAAACACAAGCTAGGTTGAATATTTTGATCTGCTGATCAACGCTGTCAAATTATGTGGCCTAGGTTAATTCTTTGGCTTGAAGCATGTGAAGGGAGAGTGGGATTCTTTATTAAATTTAAGATATTCTACTTTCAAACTGCCACAATGTCTTTTATATCCTAAGAATTTTAGTACCTTAGAGTAATAACACTCCTTTTACAAGAAGTTAGGGAAAACAAACACACCAACAAACAAATAAGCCCAGATCAGAGGAATAATTAGCTTTTTTACAATAGGATATCTGTTTGCATTTGAGTCTTAAGAGAGCACATGATAGATCAAAATCTCTTGTATTTTTTCCACATTTTCCACAAACACTTACAAATGTTTGGCATATAGCAAAAAGCCTCTGCTATATGCCAGACAAAATGTGTAATGCTAAAGACACAGTAAAAATAACTGAGATCGATTTCCAAATGTTGTGAATACATATTACATTCTTTCAAACAGGATTAAGAATATTTTGAGTATAATGTAAACAGAAAAGATGGAAACAATTTACACTTCTTTTTAACTCCAGTAGAGGGAGGTGGGGACAGATCAAAGACATGGCTGGAAAAATAGATTGAAAGCTACATTTTATTATCCTGAATGCTATATTCTGAATGTAAAATCAGGCCACTGAACATAAGAAGAATATGGAAAACTGATCAAATAAATGGCATGTAAAATAATTTGATTGCCAGTGTATATGATAAATAGGAAAAGAAAAGGGAGAATAAAAAAATATAGAAAGAATTGTAATGTTTGGAGGTGATTTCCAAAGGTTAGTTCAGTGTTTTCTGGACTAAGATGCTGTTCTGAGAGATGCTATTTTGTGTTCTGCAAAATTTAACAAACTGTATTTGAGAAACACTGCATCCTTCTCTCAAAGATTCTCAAGGCATGTTAGTAAGGTTAAAAACACTAAGAAATCTTGAAGTAGAGAGAATCATGTAACTGGGTCCAGAATAATATTTTTTTATGGCACATTTATTGATGAGCTTGAGATCACTGATTTTTAAAATATTTTTAAAGTTGAAGACAGTGAAATAAATTAGGACATCAGTAGTGAGAAGAGAGAGAGAAGACGTATTCAAGCATAGCATGAAAGCAAAATAAACAGGATTTAGCTTTTGACTCAAGGTGAAAGATAAAGCAGGAATGAAAGGCGATTCCATGCCCCTAGCAACAACCTTCCTAGAATCATCAACTTCAGAATTAACTGAGTCGTGTCAGTTTTCCTAGTTGGTTCCATAGACCCGGAAACTTGTGTAAGCTTTTTAGAAGTAGAAGCAAGAGATATTGTGTGTTGTCTTCCTGACGTTTAACACAGAAGAGTCCTTTCCTTACAGTATTTTTAAAGTGTGGTTAGATCCCTATGATAACTCTTAAATATATTAAGGCCAGTTATGTTTGATTGCAAGAGGAACTACTATATATTGAATTAATATAATTATTTTTCATGATAACCACTATTTGTGGTATTATGTATATGAGAAAGAATTTCCAAATTCATTTAAAAGTTGGTAGTTATTGTACATTTCCTATTATATCATTTTTGTTGAGTTTGTATAACCCTTAAGGACAAAATATAGACCATGAATTGTGAACTGCCACTAATGTACTTGATAAATAAACATTGCTTAGAATGTGACTATTTCATATTCCCTGTTTCACCTTACTGGAAATAGTTTTATTTCATAACTATATTTAAATATGACTTAATTTATAGGTCCTCACATATTTTAATTTTAGATTTTGTCTAAAAATACTGTCCCTTATTAAATAGCTAGGTTTTCCAGTCTACTAATAATAGATTAAAACAGAATCATTTCTTTGAAAAAAGATTTGCATAATCTTTTATAGTAATATCTGTTATCAAAATGTTTGTTGTGTTAAGGGAGAATAATGAGAGTAATTTTTGGGGGGTGGGGTGGAATGCAATTGCTGGGAAAGTCATGCACCCCTAGTGGCCATCTTCCAGCCCTCACCTCCTCCACCTCTTTTTCTATTATGTTCAGATGTTTCAATATGTTTCCATACTACAGCCCTGGGCAGAGTTTTGTTCTAATGGAATAGCCTGACCCAACTTGAATCCCAAACCTGGGACAAGCAGCCACAGCTGCTTAGGAAGGTGGAAACTCTCAGAGGCAAGGTCCGCTGCCCTAGGGTATATAAATACTCAGTCCTGGAGCAGCAGTGGCCATGCTCTTCACAGATGTTAAACGGCCCTATGAAACCGCAATCCTTGGACCCAGACTTGAGCAGTCAGCACCCCCAGGGCACCAGCCACGGTGGAATCTCCTCCCTTGCTCTTTGGGCGTTGTGCTATGTAAGTAATAGAGCGGTCATCTGTTGAGAATCTCTATTCCCATGATGCGATGTGTAGTACCTCTCTCCACAGCAATATGTTGTGTGATCCTCTATTTAAGATTAACTTTATCAACAATTTTTATCCATAATTGATAAATAGTCCCAATGATTTACATGTTAAGTTTACCTTTTTCATACAGACACCTTTCTTACCTCTATTTTCTCATACCTAAGAATAAAAAAAGTTTGATGGAAAACATCAAAATAGTCCATAGAATAAACTGGGGTGTCTGGTAAAACCTATAAGGGTTATTGTTCATAGAAATCATCTTCATGCTTTTTTTCATCATCAACAGCATTAATTAAAAAAAAAAAATGAGTGTAAGAATGCTACAGATTGAAAGAACTCCAAGTAATAATTTGTATTTTAAAATAACTTTGCATATACATTGAAAACATGTTAGAATAATTTGCATGATTTTCATGGGTGAGTAAGTGAAATGATCCGAATATTCTTTTTTCAATGTTTGAGGATGGTATAAAAATAACAAGAGATAGAAGTGTATTTTTCATTCAAAATTCATTTATCGAGTGTCTACAATGTGTCACTTTATAAACACTAGAATTAGTAATGAATAATGGCCTCTGCCTTGAATGAGCTCAGTCTAGGGACAAGTAATCACAGAGTTACTATTCAGTCTGACATCTGTTATAAGGATTTGCTACAGATACTAGCAAAGAAAAATCTGTTGGTAGGATTATCAATAAAATTCTGGAAGGATGTGACTTATTACATTCTTTATAAAATTAAAAACAATAACTTGTATTAATCCAACTTTTCTCTTACCTTAACTCCTCCTTACATTTTTTTAAAAAAAATTAAAAGCAGCATACTGTTTTGTTAACGTTCAACACCCATCAGTGTGTAATATACTTTACAGGTTCTCCTTGGATGATTGAACAAATTGTAATCTGAGTTTTACCCCCTAACTTTCAAATAGGGCAAGAATATGTGTCATTACTAGTAAACAGCAATGAAAACCAAACTGGTCTTTCTTATTTTTTATAAGTGAAATGAATTTTGTTTTTTTAAGCAAAAATTACTTTTACTCAGTTTTTTTGATGAAACCAATTATTCCACCATTTATCAAAATCCTTACGATGATCATTATCTTCTTGGTAACAAGTCTACAGCTCTTTGTACCAATTTTGAAAAATTAATTTCTTGGAGAGTGCTTTCATATTCCAGAAATTCGTTTCCCCAGACTAAATGCTGTTAATTTCTTTTAATGATCTCTCAAGGAACAGGGTCTAAAACTCTAGACCACTTTTAATCAATCACCTGGGGGAAGTCCTTCAAGAATATTCCCCTTTTGTTTGATGCCCTGAAACAAAAATAACACTATGATGATATCTCCACATCTTAAAGAAATTTGAAACTCTACTCGGAGTAGATTATCTCAGACACCATTAATTATGGATAATTCAACTATTAATTAATCTATCCCATGAGTAACTCTAGGGGTCATATACATTATATCAATGTTTAGTACATGATAGGTACTCAATATATAATTATAGAATGAATTAATGCATTTTTGAATATATCATTTGCAATGTTGAACGTTTTCAGATTTACCTCTGTTGAAAATTTTGCAGTTATATTTGTGAATATACATCCAAGTCTTTATCTGCATTGCTATTAATTTAAATCTTAATAAATTTATCCCTTTATCCAGGTCTGAGTTTCATCATAATTTTGCCATCAATTCTCACCATTAACAACTTTCAAAAGCATATCTAGTGTATCTTTATTCGGGTCACTAATTTAAAATTATGGAGTAGGTCATAGCAGAATAGAGGACCTGTACATATAATTAATACTATTCATAAAGAGATTATTCATTCTTCAGTCAACTTCCTCTAGGTGAGGTCATTCTTTACTAATTCACCTAACTGAGCTGGCTTCAAACACATATTTCTTCATCTTAGCTATACGAATACAGAGAGACTTAATATTACATTTTTCTCTGGATTTTCCACTGATTTAATGTAAACATGATTAAAGGTTATATTTGAAGAAAATAGAAATACTGTGAAATTATTATATAATGTTAACCTTTTTGCAAATAAGATTAAATTTGTGTTTTTATAGTAGACGCTTAGAAATATTTGAAATTAACCATAATTATGTAATGATATCCTTTTAGTCACTGTCTCTATACATACTTAATTTGGAGTATAGAAGCCAAAAGCTACATTCCTTTTAATGAACATTTTATGACCAATTTAAACATAGAGGTATATTTTACATTTAATTATTGTAGTTGCATATAGTTACTTATTTTCTTTATTGTATTATAATTTGTAATTATGTTTGTGCTTTACTGCATTTAGAGACCTTGGTGAGTTTGAAATCTGACCAATCATAGTCAGAAAATAGAAACTATTTTGTAGGTTTTGCTTTAAGGCTGATTTACCAGAATGGTTACTACTAAAACTGATGAATAATATTGCTTTAAAAATTGATATTCTGTTGTCCTTTTATATACTTTTATGTGATTAAGAGTTTTGATAAAAGGTGATTCCCAATATATAGACCAGCAAAATGTGTTATCACTTGCATGGCTTGACAGAGGCCTTCAGCTGTAAGGATCAGATTCTATGATCTCATTCATTTAACACTGATAAAACAAAGGCAATATTACTGTGCTAGATGCTGGCCACACCATAAGAAAAAGACAGTATCTGTTCTCCAAGAGCTCTACATTTTAGTGAAGTGTTGAAAGTGTATATCTATATATTTAAATATATAATCATATACATGCAATATTTATGTATACACAATTATGTATATATATATATGTTTAACCAATTAATATGCATGGAAGATAGCAGAGTACAGCAGCATTGGAAAGTTTCAAGTCTGATAATGTTTTCCAGTTGGAGGACTTTCAGGCTGCTTCTAGTCAACGTTCTTCCATCTTATCACATTTGAATTATCTTCAGTAGAAATTTCTCTGATTCTGTTATGCAACTTATGGTTTTTAGTTATGATGAAGTAGTTTTGTTCCATCATTTCTGAAACTTCTTGGAAGTGACTACCTATGCTTATATCAATAGTCATTTAACTTACATCATCCAAACCCTTTAATAAATATATTTATACATTTTTAAAAGAAGATAGCTCATTCATATTTGTCTCAAATGTAATCCTTTCAGCGTTTTGTTAAAGTTATAATATTATTTCATTGTTGAAAAGTATCAGTTTATCATCCATAGTTTTTCTCTTTTTTAATTTTTGTAAAGTCTTTATTATTTTTAAATGAAAGTCAAAACTAGGAATTATGCATCTACTGCTACTACTTCTCCTAACTCTACCCAAACTGTCTTCAATTTACAATTTTTTTAAATTTAAAATATGGTTTAAAATTTTAAATTATTTCATTAAATAGTATAATAACCCCATAAGAGATCTTAAATGTATTTTAATTGAACAATTGAGACTGATATTCATGTTGGTAAAAAAAAAATCCATTAACACCAGAGCTAGGCAATATTTACTTTTCTGTATTTGAGGGGTTTCATAAACTTATTATATCGAGTATTAGTGTTATTTAATTATACGTTTTTATAGCTCAGTTTCTTTTGTAAATCATCAATTAAACTATTGTGAAAGTTTGAGTGTCTTATGTATAAAAGTTTACTAAATTATGAATTAAAGTTCCATTATATAATATTTAGATTATTCCTGAGTAAGAAATTCAATCTATCACTAGTAAATCAACATAAAAGGGATATTTTTCAGCTTTTACTAATGAGATGTGTTTTCAAAATTCATTCTTATTGCATTTAGTTACTGTGAGCTGTATCTC
Source organism: Choloepus didactylus (assembly GCF_015220235.1). Classification (NCBI taxonomy): domain Eukaryota; kingdom Metazoa; phylum Chordata; class Mammalia; order Pilosa; family Megalonychidae; genus Choloepus; species Choloepus didactylus. The sequence goes on from NC_051310.1 coordinate 176,696,695, forward strand.
TAGAATCTTCATAATTACTTTCCCTTCTACTCTCCCTAGACTCCTGGCATCTTATACTCTGATTCCATCTTATCATTCTCAGTTCATCATTCTGGTTGGTTTGTGCCCATTTTCTCCCCAAAATTTTAAGTTTTCATGTCTTCATTATTGATCTTCAATGAATATTCAATCTATATGTAGTAATTAACAATGTTCAGGTAAGCAAAATATTGCCTCTCTCAAGCAGTTTAACATTTAATCTTCAATGAAACCATTCTGAACCTAATGTCTTAAGTTAAATAACCAAAAATGTTGACAAAATTTTGATTGGCTTATTTTTGTGGGATGTGATTAAGAGTGTTGATTTATTTTTTATAAATTCAGTCATACAGACTTCTCAATGACAGGCAGGTTCTATTGTGTAAAAATTGTCTTTGTGAATTTATATAATTACTTACTAATAATGATTCATTAGAGTGGCATACTAAGATGTTCAATGCCCATTATTTTGGATATTTAACGAAACAAAACAAAACTTAAATGCCTGTGAACATTGGAACAGTTAAGTGCATTTTGGCAAATTCATGCAAGTGAATATTATGTACCCAGTTTTAAACATTACACACACACACACACACACATTTTCACTCAGTGATTCCACTTTTAGGAACTTCTATTGTTGAAAGCACTGCTATCTATTTATTGCATGAAGTATTCATTACAGCATTAGCTAAAAAATCAAGTATTTGTAAACAGCTTCAATTAGAAAATGTAATTAATTGTGGAGCCTTCATAAAGTAAGATGACATAGAGCAGAGGCAGCTTTATGTGCACCATGACAGATAATTTTGGTGCCCCACTCTACATCCTTTTGGTTCACTCTGATTTCGGCTACAGTAATGGAGGAGGTTTTTGTGAACACCAGTGGTTTTCATCTAAAACACCCACCATGTCTCTCTGCTCTCATGTCTCAGGGCTATCACCGAAGTCACCCAATCCATTCATTTTTTAAAAGTATCATCTGACAATCTGTACATGTTTTTATCCCTTACTATTATTTTTTTTCCAAGAAAAACTAGTGACAGACTGGTATGTGTTGATAAGTGCCCCAGCCTCCTTCCTTCCAAGAGAAAATACTGAGGCTTATTCTATAAATTTCCTCAGAGGTTTCCATGTGAGACTGAGTTGCAGTTGCCTACTGTATACTTTTCTACCTTAAGAATTTTGTGTTATTGATATATTTTACATATTCATATAGATAGATGCATTTTATATATTCACAAATAATACTTCACAGATGGAACATTGAATATCATCCATGGGCAATATGAAGCTGTAAATTTTATTTGCAATCATCTGGACATCAAAGCAATCAGCTTTGTGGGCACCAATCGGGCAGGAAAGTACATCTTCGTAAGAGGGTTAAGACATGGCAAGAGAGTTCAAGCCAACATGGGAGCCAAGAACCATGGAGTGGTCATGCCAGATGCCAATAAGGAAAATACCCTGAGCCTGCTTGTTGGGGCAGCATTTGGAGTAGCTGGTCAGCACTGCATGGTTCTTTTGTCAGCAATTCTTGTGAGAGATGCCAATAAATGGCTGCCAGAGCTGGTAGAGGGCGCCAAAAACCTGAAATTCAATGCAGGAGACCAGACTGGAGCTGATCTTGGCCCTCTGATAACTCTCCCACCCAGCTAAAGAGCGAGTCTGCAATCTGATTGATGGTGGAACCAAGGAGGGAGCATCCATCTTCCTTTATGGATGAAAAATTACAGTCAAAGGCTATGAAAATGGCAACTTTGTTGGACGAATCATCATCTCAAATGTCAAGCTAAATATGACCCATTACAAAGAAGAGATTTTTGGTTCAGCTCTTGTGGTTCTGGGGAGAGAAACATTGGATGAAGCCATCGAGATCGTAAATAACAAGCCATATGGAAGTAGAACTGCCATCTTCACCACCAACAGAACCATGGCTCCAAAATATTCCTCCCTGGTGGATGTGGGACAGGTGGATGTGAATGTCCTCATTCCGGTGCTTTGTCAATGTGCTTATCACTGGCTCTCAATCTTCCTTCAGGGGAGATGCCAATTTCTGTGGCAAACAGGGCATCCAATTCTACACTCACTTAAAGATTATCACTTCTTAGTGGGAAGTAGAGGATGCTACTCTTTTCCCACCTGCTGAGTTTCGCGTGCAATGGACCATTAGAAACAAGTTTATTCCAAACTCATTCCATCATGAGTATCTCCCTTTATTGCTGACAACTCCACTTGCTCTTTTTCAGAAACATCCATCCCTGCATAGTTGCTATGAGGAGACTCCTAGTATAACTTTGAAACCAGATTTCACTAGCTCTTCACACTTCTGTTTTTGAGGTAGCTAATGTAACTGTAAAATGCTTATCTGGAATGAGAGCTTAGACCTGTTTTTTTGTTTGTTTGTTTGTTTGTTTTAAGAATTCTCCCCTTTTTGAATACTGAAAAGAGGGGAAGGTTAGTGTATATAAGGAAGATCTTCAATAATTGGAAAAGTTCTTGGATGGGGAAATAGGATAGAAATTATTCACCCTTTGGTTGGTCAGAAACACAGTTCTACATAAATGCTGATGAAGGAGAGCGGCCAAGTTTTTCTGAGCCTCTATTTTTTTTCCACACTACACAAAAATAATCCATTTCTCCTTATCCCAAAGTTGTAACAACTGTGTTTTTCTTTTCTGCTGATTGCCCCTTTGTTGTCCTAAAGATTCATAACCATTACCATTATTTAATTTTATCATTGTCAGTGTTCCAGCTTTTTAAAGTCACTTCTCAAGGATTCCTCAGTGTGCATTGGGTAAATCAACTTTTTTTATTAGGTGTGCCAAGTGTTAAGTTTCAGGGTTTGCATCAGCAATCATTAATTGATGCTTCACCAATCATTAATTAATCCTTCAGCAGTTAATTAAGACTTTGAAGATGCAAATTTTAGCCCAGAAATCAGGGGGTATTCCAATCGTGTAAGTGGGCAAGGCTCTTGCCTTAAGCAAGTCTAACCTGATACTACTTGCCTTACTAGAACTTTATATTTTCTTTCCTCTTGCCTGCATTTCTTACTAGTGATAATGTTTAATGAAAAAATCTTTAATTTAGAGTAATTGATAGGGGTCTAAGATATTGCAAAGTTTTTTGTGACACAAAGTAATTTAAAAAATGCCTTGACAGATTCAACTGCTACCATTAATTTGAGTGTTTTTATGCTTTGTGTTTCTTTGACACATCTAAAGTTGGGTCAGAATGGAAATTGATGTGCTAGATGGCATGGGTTCTGTCTTTCTGATTTGGTTTACACCCAGTGTGTTAGGAGAAGGCTGATGACTCTGATAGAGTAATCTCTGTTCCTAATCCAAGTGGCATAGGTCACTTCTATTTCTGCTTTCTGATTACTCACTTAGGTAGTGCTAATCTACTACACAGGGATTATTCAGTGAATTAAGAATGGTGAAAAGCTTCAAAAATATTTGTACATACACGGGACTTCAGGCTTAATACTGTCACCTGAATAGTATGTCAGAATCTTCAATCCCTTAAAGTGACTGGAACTTTAATAATGGACTTAAAACCCTAATGGGGCTCCTCTTTTTTTGGATTTGCTTTCCTTTAGGTGAGGTAATTGAGATTTAATTTTGAGAATAGAATGCCCCTTGTTTTATTTCTGTCATAGCTGGCAACTGGCAGTGATATTTAATCCAATCCAACGATTATAGGCTGGGTTGAATAAAAGGTCATATTGTCTAGATTCCAAATGGAATTAAACATAAACACAGAGACACCTAAAATTTCCTTACTCCTAAGGGAAATAACTTTTTAAAAAATATAAACTACTCAGAACAGTGTTGCTCTAATTGGAATCAGCTCACTTCCTCATTTGGCCAGCTCCTTGCTGCTCTGAAGAATTTTTTGTTTCTTAGAAGGAGAAAAATATCTGTACAGTTATGATCATACTAAAAGCAGCAAAAACGTTCACTATTTTATTTTCATTTTTCTCTAAGGATAGACATAGACAAAAAATTCTATAGATGAAAAGACAGATACATATACAGGCAGAAGTGTAGGAAAACAGATTATACACACACACACACACACACATAATAATTAAGATAAAGGTATAGAGATGAGATATAGATGGTATACAGAAAGGCAAGTAGAAAGACAAATATAGGGGCAAACTGAGAGTCAGACATAGTGACATACAGATAACAATAGAAAAAAAACACATGGAGAGATAAATAGACAGATACAAAGCAGTCAAATAGAATGACACAGTTATTCAAATAGTTCAATAAACAGGAGACAGAAGATAATAGAAATGTTGATTATATAGCTCATAGATAAATAGATAAAAAGATAGATATGATAGATAAATGATAGGTGGAGATAAAGGGTTAATATGTATTTTTCTGACATCTGGAAAAAGAATCCTTCTTAGGGAGGTGCTCATTTTTTAGGGGAAAATTTACTATTATTTGGAGTGGAAAATGAAAAATCTCAAAATATGGTGACTACGGAAGTGTGACAGAGTAACACTTCAATTTAGCAAAGAGACAGCTAAATTGCTCACAGTGACAAAATGAGAAAATTTTTAATTTTCACCTGAAAAATTAAGAGTGAGACTGAAGCTGCTGGCATGATGAGACTGAACATCTGTTGACTAATACCATTGATGAAAGGGATCTCCTGATGAAGTGTTTTTTTTTTTTTTTTTTTTTTAAGTGAGGTCTAGTGCTCATTTTGATGGTATTTTGCATTTTGGTGATTAATACCCCTTCTCCACCAATCAAGTCTGCAGTAAAGTGAAACATCCTGCTATTGTTATTTTTAGTTCATTTTGCTAATTATTGTTATACATGTCTTAGTTTTTTTTCTTTAATATATTGAAGCAGGAACCTCTTTTCAAATCTGGACAAATATAAAACAAATAGAAATAGTATCCTTTTAGAGATGTGATGACACACAAACTAAATTTTTTTCTGAAAAAACATATTTCTTAACTAGAAGTAACTGTTAGTAACTGAAAATTCAAATAAATCTTGGGGAAGATTTTGGAGTTTAACTGGGAAAAGATGCTCAGGTAATCTTTGCTAAAAATATAATATCTGATTGTTATCAGCAGTTCTGCAGTTGATTTCTATTGATTGCTGATGCAATGAATTCATATTTATTGAGGACCAAATATCACCAGCCACTGATGTAGATGCTGGCATACATTAAAAAATAAAAGTCCTTAACCCAATTGGACACATACTCTATTGAAATCTCATGAATTATAAACAAATAAGCACATTTCTGTATATCATATGGTAAGTGATAAGTGCTAGGAGGAAAAATAAAACAGGAAAAGTTGGATAAGAAGTGTTCATGAGGGAAACAATAGTGTTTAGATTGATCCAGAAGACATACTTAAGCAGAGGACAGAAGGAATTGAGGGAGTGAGCTTGTGGATATGAGGAAAAAGAGTTCCTGGCAGAAGTATGCACAGAAAGGCCATGGGTTAGGTAGTTTCTGCATGTTCCACAAAGAGCAAGGAGGCTAATATCGCAAGAGAACAGTTGTCAAAGGCAGGAGGAGAAAGACTAGGAGAAATCCAGAGATAGCAGAAGGCCAGATCATAAATGGCTTTTACCCTGTTGCAAGGATTTTAGGAAATAACTTAGTAAAGCCTGTTGTTTTAGTTTCCTAGGTTGCTTAAAGCAAACACAATGAAATGGTTAGGCTTGAATAATGGGAATTTATTACCTCACAGTTTGAGGCTGGGAGAAAGTCCAAATTAAGGCATCATCAAGGCAATGCTTTCTTCCTGAAGACCAGGAATGGCGTGCTTGGGGCTGGCTGCCAGTGATCCTGGCTTCCTGTCACATGGCAGGGCACATGGTGGTGTCTGCTGTTTTCTCCCTTCTCTTCCAGGTTTGATTTCTTTCAGCTTCTTGCTTCAGTGGCTTTCCTCTCTTTGTCTAAATTTCATTCTCTTCTAAAGGACCCCAGTAATTGCATTAATACCCATCCAGAATGAGGTGGGTCACACCTTAACTGAAGTAGCCCCATCAAAAGATACTGCTTAAAATGGGTTCACACCATCAAATTTAATAACACATTTTTCTGGGGGTATCAACAACTTCAGACCACCATAGTAGGCCACCTTTCTTTTAGCTAGTTGAGACAGGCTCTTGGAGCTTTTCTGTGTGTGCCTACTGACAGTTCCAGGTAGGAGATTTCTGCAGTGCCCTGTTTGGGATATATCAGAGACAATTAGGTAACACAGGGAATGCATTGCTATGTTTATCTTAAAGTCCTAAGTTCCCAAGCCAGTCTGCTTTTTCCTTTCCACCATTCACACTTCCTATGTTTGTTGTGTTAGACTCAAGGTACTTTATTTGCAAGGGAGGAGGGAACTAAGAGAAATGGGAGAATCTATCTTGGCAGGTCATAGAACTCCAAATTTTATTTTAATCATTGTCTCCAGAATTCTTTTAGAGGAGTTACTAAGTTTTAACTGAAAATTTAAAGATAGTTAAGAAATTCTATGTAGGGAAAGGTGGAAAAATACGCTTTGGAGGAGTCAGATGAGAGAAACCCTCAAAATATTTGGGAGAAAATGGGATACAGGTGCCCTGGTAAAATTTCCCAGAGAATGAATTCTCTGAGGAATTTATCTAACAGAGATTACCAATCTTAAATTTGAACTCAATGTTACTGATGTGATTGTAAAAAAGAAAGTTTAATACTGGGTGCTTTAGAGAGTGTTTTTATCTGTTTTTTTTTTTGTTGTTGTTGTTGTTCTGTTTTGTTTTTTTAGCTTTTTATCTTGAATAACACCAAACTCATGGGAAAGTAACAAAAATAATTCAAAAACAATATATAGAACTCCAATATATACCCCTCACCCAAATACCCAGATTTGTCAACTTTTGGCATTTTATGACATTTCTACCTCTATCTATTTATCTATCTATCTAGCTACATGTCTTTCCATTTATCTACCAATCATCTATCTTTTATCTAAACATTTGAAAGTAGGTTGCACGCATCATAAGTGGTGATAAGTGCATCAACAATGTTATGCTACCATTACTGTCATTCATTACCAAAACTTTCTATCACCCTGTCTATTTATTTGTTTTCTATAGTCATTGCCAAAATTCATTTCTGGATTGATGTGGCAGAAAATATAAATAAAATGTATGGATGGCATAAGGATTCATAAACTAAAGTAAATCATTAGAAGCAAGATCTCTGAGACAGACCTGACCATAGGATTCTAACTTCTTGCCTCCCTGCCATCATCAAATCAATATTTAATTAAATCTTGGGAAGGTTATAAACTTTTTGAAGCACATAGAAATCTAGGTGTTCATGTCAAACTCAACAGGATAACAGGGAAATAATCGATATATATATGCATCCAGTTCACAGAAATCAGTTTTGTACATTTCATCAAAGAAGACATATAAATTGTTTGATAAGCATTTGAAGATGTTCTCAACATCATTAATCAATAGTAAAATGCAAATTAAAACCAAAATGATATATCATTACAAATCAAAAAGAGTTACAATAGTAAAAAAGACAGACAAATTCAAGGGTTATGAGGATTTCAGGAAACTGTAACCCTCCTCAGTTTCTTGTGGGAATGAATGGTGCAACTTCTTTGGAAAACAATCTTCCAGTTTCTTAAAACGTGAAACATAAGCTTATCATATGGCCCAGCAATTTCACCACTAAGACTCTACCAAGAGAAATAAAATAAATAAAATGAATGAAAACATATATCCACCCAGAAATGCTAATAACATCATTGTTCCTAATTGCCCAATGGTAGAAAACTCCATTTGGTAAATGGTAAACAAAACATGGTATAGTCATGTGTTAGAATACTCTATAGCAAAAACAAAGCAAAACAAACAAAAACACAACACAGTAATGAACTACTTACATATAACATGGATAAACTTCAAATACATTATGCTTGGTGAAAGAGGCCAGTCACAATAGACCATATATTGTAAGAGTTCATATATATGTAATTTCCAGAGTAGACATTTTTAAAGAGACAGAAATAAGATCTGTGGTCTCTCTGGGATGGGGATAAGAGTGGCCATTGCCTTCAAACAGGCTCAATGGAATTGTTGGGGATGATGGAAACACTATAAAAGTGGACTGTGGTGGTTGTTGCATAGCTGTATAAATTTACTAAATTTTATTGAATTGTAAAAATATTATGTGTGATTTTATGGCATATAAATGACATCTAAAGAAAGCTGTTATCAGTAGTGTAATTAGTTAGGGTTCTCCAGGGAAACAGAACCAACAGGAGATACCTGTAAATGTGAGATTTTATAAGTTTCTCACTCAACTTGGGGACGCACGAGTCCAAATTCCATTGGGCAGGCAGCAAACTGGCAACTTCAAATGAAGGTGTTTGATGAACTCCCCGGGAGATGCTGGCTAACTGAAAAAGGGAAGGTTCTCTCTCCTTTCCCTTAAAAGTCTTCGACTGATTGGATTAAATCCAGCTGATTACATTCTGTCATTGTGGAAGACACAGCCTTTGTTGATGTAATCAGCCACAGCTGCAGTCAACTGACTGATGATTTAATAAACCAGCCTTCTGTTTATTAGCCAGCCACAAATGTCCTTGCAGTAATGCTTAGGCCAGTGCTTGCTTGACCAGATACCTGGGCACCATCATCTGGCCAAGTTGACACATGAAACTAACCATCACAATCAGAAACTAAAAGTTGAGGAAAATAAGTTAATTCAGATATATATTTTTTAACTATTTGCAAGTAGCATGGAATTACAATATGGAACACTTTCTGTGTTTCTGGGCAAATGATATCACCTGATAGAATTACTGTATAGGGAAAGAATTGTTGGAGCACTTAGATTTATATGGCAGATAATATTCATTTCTGTGAACACTGGTGCTATAAAAATGCAGCAATGAATTTTTTTCAATCATTTTATTTTGACAATGGCATACTTAAAAGAAAAACATATTTTTTGAAATGATTACTTTATGGAGCGATCACTTGCCAGAACTCAAAAACGTATAAAATGGATGATGACTGCCAGCAGATTTTCTATTAGCTTATTTTCACAATTGTAATATATAATTTTATTTCCAGGAACCAGGCTTCGGAGCTTTCTGTTACTGATTAATACTACTAACTCTCAGTTGTGATTATGAACAGTTTACTGTTAACATAACTAGGGATTCCTCATATGCATTAATGTATTCATTATCATTTCATGTTGATTCAGGTTTTGCTTTATTACATAGGTATCCTCACATGTTTCATCAATATTAGATGATATAAATGACTTCAAAAATCAAATGGGATTTGACATACTATTTTAATATTTATAACAGAAGTAATGAGATGAACCCATGGTATTTATATCATTTTCCTCCTGAGGACAAAGAAAGGACACATTTCTCGGTTTGCCTGTGTCTAGTTTTTCTAAATGTAATGTGAGGAAAGGTGATACGAACCACCTGCAGGCCCGGCTTATAAATATATCCCATGCAGAATCTTGCCCTACACTTTTCCCTTCTGGTATAGTTTTGGAAGGGAATATACAGAATGATGATACCCTGAGATTGACAGAAACTATATACCATAATGATGTCATGAAAGAGACCCGTCCTAAAGTCACTTACAATGCCATTGCACTGTGAGGTGTACAGGAATAAAATGAATTATTTTGGGCCACTGATATTAAAAAGGCAGATTTTCTATTAGCTTTTTTGTAAAATTCTAGTTTATGTTATTATCTCTAAACTTAAATAAGCTATTACATTGGAAACATCTACCTATAAGTATACTTGCTGGTTAATATGTTTGACATTCTTTAGAATTTTAAAAGACACATGCAGATATCCATGACATTCATAATAAATTTATTTTGGGGTGGTGAAAATTTTTGTGTACTAGATACTCTCCTAAACCTTTCATAAGCATTAATTTATTTAATCCCATCAGCAGCCCAATGGGGTTAGTACTATTTTATCATCATTTTAAAAATGAGGAAACTTAAGCAGTGTGAACTTCTACACAATCCATATACATGTAGTAATACATGTCCAGGAAGTGAAACAGCTGGATCTTGAGCACAGAGAGGCTGACTCAAAAGTACAAGCTCCTAACTACTAGGAAAAACCAGGAAATGTAGAAATGTATACATTGAGACTAGTTTTAAATATTTTATTCTCTTACAATTTTTTTTATATATCTAGTCACCTTACAGTCTCTTATATAGATACTGCTAATTACTTAATTCTTCAGACATAAATAAAGTAGCAATGGCAATGAAAACCGTTCATCATGATAGCAATAATAGCTGCAAATACTTAAAGACGACATATGAGGGGATTTTTTAGTGTTCTCAGGGTTAATATTCATATAGTAGCATCTATGATGTTTGGCATTAAAAGTAATTCCAGGAGAGGAGCTAAGATGGTGGCATAGAGAGGAGTGGAAGACTGTTAGTCCCACCGGAACAATTCATAAATGACGAAAAAACTATTAAATAACCTGGAATAACTGTGGGGAGACAAACGTGACTGTCCACTCATCATCCACCAACCTGAATTGGGAGGAATGCCCAAGATCGCAGCATAAAATCTGTAAGTAAAAACTGTGGACCCGCGCTGAGAGCCGAGAGCCCCTCCCTTATGGAAGCCTCAAAGAGCTAGAGAGCAGCACTCTCTCAGCCCAGCTCCAACTGGGATTTTAATGTTAACTGCTTAACACTGACAACAAATCCCCCAAAAGCAGACAGAGTCTTTTGGTGACAACTGACGTTGGGGACATATCTGTCTCAGGACAGGCAACACAGAGGATCAGGTGCTATATATGACCGACGGGTGAAACTGGGAGCTTTCTGTCCCTTTCTCTCTCTGTGGAGAAAGCCTCAGCCATTTTCAGCCCACAGTGCCTTGCAGTAAAGAAAGCCTCAGCCATTTTAAAATCACAGCACTTTGACCAGCAGAGTCAGAGAAACAAAGAACTTACTGATATGCAGTTGACCTCTCTGGAGGGAGAATAGCTTCCCAAGAGGAAAGGTACAGGCCCAGCTCCACTGCCTGCCTTACTGGAACCAGACCCCAAAGCCGGGGAAGAGAGCCACGGGCCACACCCCCTTACACCAGCCAGTGACAGGCTGACAGGTGCACCTGCCAGGCAGAAAAGCACAGGGTGTGTCAAGCCTCTAAGAAAAACCATCAGGGAAACCGGATACTGAATATATCCTCCTTCTGTGACCTGAGCCTGTTCTCATCTGGGAAAACCTGATTGGGGTGGACTAGGAGGTCAGATGCCTAGACAACAGAAAACTACAACCTACACTAAGAAAAACAAAATTATGGCCCAGTCAAAGGAACAAATGTACACTTCAACTGAGATAAAGGAATTTAAACAACTAATGCTAAATCAATTCAAAAAGGTTAGAGAAGATTTGTCAAAAGAGATAAAGGCTATAAAGAAAACACTGGGCATATATAAGGCAGAAATCAAAAGTTCAAAAAAAAACAAGTAGCAGAATCTATGGAAATGAAAGGCACAACATAAGAGATGAAAGACACAATGGAAACATACAACAGCAGATCTCAAGATGCAGAAGAAAACACTCAGGAACTGGAGAACAAAACACCTGAAAGCCTACACGCAAAGGAGCAGATGGAGAAAAGAATGAAAAAATATGAGCAACGTCTCCAGGAACTTAAGGACAAAACAAAGTACAAGAATATATGTATCATTGGTGTCCCAGAAGGAGAAGGGAAAAAGGGAAGAAGCAATAATAGAAGGAATAATCAATGAAAATTTCCCATCTCTTAAGAAAGACATAAAATTACAGATCCAAGAAGCGCAGTGTACTCCAAACAGAATAGATCTAAATAGGACTATGCCAAGACACTTAATAGTCAGATTATCAAATGTCAAAGACAAAGGGAATCCTGAAAGCAGCAAGAGAAAAATGATCCATTACATACAAAGGAAGCTTAATAAGGCTATGTGCGGATCTCTCAGCAGAAACCATGGAGGCAAGAAGGAAGTAGGGTGATGTATTTAAGATACTGAAAGAGAAAAACCACCAACCAAGAACCCTATATCCAGCAAAGCTGTCCTTCAAATATGAGGGAGAGATCAAAATATTTTCTGACAAACAGTCAACAAGAGACTTTATGAACAAGGCACCTGCCCTACAGGAAATGATAAAGAGAGCACTACAGAGTAATAGGAGAAGACAGGAGTGAGTGGTTTGGAACACAATTTTGGGAGATGGTAACACAGCAATGTAAGTACACTGAACAAAAATAACTATGAATACGGTTAAGAGAGGAAGGTTGGGAGCATGTGAGCCATGAGGAGAAAGGAGGAAAGATAAAGACTGGGACTGTGTAACCTCAGTGAAATCTAGAGTGTTCAACAATTGTGATAAAATGTACAAATATGTTTTTCATGAGGGAGAACAAGCAAATGTCAACCTTGTAAGGTGTTAAAAATGGGGAATCATTGGGAGAGGGATGCAATCAGCATAATCTAGAGACTGTAACTAACAGAATCATTGTATTATGATTCCTTAAATGTAACAAAGCTGATATACCAAGGTAAATGCAGATGGGGGGGGGATAGGGGAGGTATGTTAGACATTTGACATTGGTGGTGTTGTCTAACTCTTTACTCTACTTTGATTTAAGGTTATCTTTCCTTTTGCTGCTTCCTAGCTGTCATCTTTTTTTCCTCTTTCTTCTTTTTCTTTTGCCTCTCTACCTTCTTTAACTCTCTCTCCTGCCTTGTAGAAGAAATGTAGATGTCCTTATATAGATAGTGGTGAAGGTGGTGAACACATAAATGTATGACCATACAGAGAACCATCGACTGTTTACTTAGGATGGAATGTATGGCATGTGAACAAAACCATCTTAAAAAAAAAATGGGTTAATGATGAAACTTTGAGGCAATATACTGAGTGAAATAAGACAGACACATAAGGACAAATATTGCAGGGTCTCACTCATACGAACTAATTGTAATATGTAAACTCATAGACATGAAATATAAGGTGCCGAGATTTAGGACGATGCTAAAGAATGGGGAGCGGTTGCTTAGAATGAGCAAAATGTTCAGCTAGGATGAACTTAAATGTTTGGAAATGAACAGAGGTTTTGGTAGCAAGATGTGAGAATAACTAACAGTGCTGAATGGTGCATGATTGAGGTGGAAAGGGGAAGCTCAGAGTTATATATGTCACCAGAAGGCAAGTTGGAGGTCAAAAGATGGGAATGTATAAAACTGAATACTACTGTGGGCATTGTCCATGATTAACTGTACAAATATCAGAAATCTCTTCCATGAACCAGAACAAATGTATAACACTACAACTAGAAGTTAATAATAGAGGGACATATAGGGAAAAAATATTTATCTATTGCAAACTATGTACTACAGTTAGTAGCATTTCAACATTCTTTCACAAACAGTAACAAATGTACTATACCAACAGTACGAGTCAACAATTGAGGGGGGTTGGTTAGGGATATGGGAGGATTCGAGTTTCCTTTTCTTTCTTTTTTTGTCTTTTGCTTTACTTCTTGTATGGAGTAATGAAAAGGTTCTAAAAATGGAACAAAATTTAATTGTGGTGATGGATGCACAGCTGTATGAGGGTACCGGGGACAACTGATTGTACACTTTGGATCTTTGGATAATTATATGGTATGCGAAAAATCTCAATAAAAATTAAAGAAAAAAAAAAATTCCTGAATTGCAAGAATAAGTGCCATGACCAGTGAGTCCAAGAAGACCTCAGACCTTAGATTCCTTATTTGTATTTTTTCAGGCAAATTATTGAAAATTTATATCTGTACCTATATTTAAAGAGGAAACACCTCTATTAAAAAAGAAAAAGTAATTCCAAATCTATAGGTCAGGAAATGGAGGCAGAATGAAGCTTGTTAACTCGTTATTAAGTGTGGAATCAGGATTATAGCCTGAGGTTATAGCCCCCATAGATTTGCTCTTTATCATACCATACTCTCTGTTCCCAGGTGTGTTAGTCAGCGTTCTCTATGGAAACAGAGCTGGCATATGTGTGTGTATGTGTGTGTGTGTGTGTGTGTGTGTGTGTGTGTGTAAATATAATGTAAATATTATGAGATTTTTGTAAGAACTGTCTCTGCAAATTTGGGGATGGGTAAGTCCAAATTCCTTAGGGTAGGCTGCAAGCTGAGAACTCTGATAAAGGTTTTTGATGAATTCACCAGGAGAAGCTGGCTGGCTATAGTAGAGATGGAAAATCTCTCTTTTATCTACTGAAATCTTCAACTTCTCCTTTTAAAGCCTTCAATTGATTGGATGAGACTTCTCTCATTGTTGAAGGCAATCTCCTCAGTTGATTGTAGATGTAATCAGCCATACATATAATCAATTTACTGATGATTCAAGTCCAGGAAATATCCTCACAATAACAATCAGGCCAGTACTTGCTTGACCAAACAACCGGACACCATAACTTGACCACATTGACCCATGAGCTTAACTATCAAGCCAACTTAATTCAATATTTTCCATCATCAAGAAACGTAGACATAGCCAAAATGACAATTCACAGAAAAAACTTCCTTTGTACAAGACTTCTATTTTCTGCAGTAGTTGCAAACAATTCTATGCATATATTTTATATTTATGTTATTTAACTTAGACCAAAGCTAGCAGTAACAAGCTTCTCAAAATGGCATTCATTAAAAGTGAGAACAGTGTCTGAAGCCCTAAACAAGGAAGCAAAATAACACCCTAATGTTTTATGTTTTATATGTCACTCATCTTTACAAACACTTGTTTTAAATTAGAAACTAAAGTTGTAGATTTTGCTGGCAAACTTGCTGACTAGATAGGAATTTCCCAATGCATAGATCAGACAACTTGCTACACGGTGCCATTTGGGGATTGTCAGGACTTTTCAGCCCCTAAATACTTTCTTACTGACTTGATTCGATGACTAAATGCCAGCCCTAAAGCCTTAAAGATGAGAGTTAAGATTTAAATATGCTTTCTGGAAATGATAGCACTGCAACCCATTATCTGCCACAGAGTGATTAAATTATTAATAAATATATTATTTATAAATGAAAGAATACCTTAAAAATGTAACATATGGAACTTGCTCTTCCTTTCATCAGACTCTCTCTTATGTTATCTTACACAGTGTCTACCAGAATTGATACACTGAAAATAGCAATAAATATTTGCTCATATAGAGCAATCCAACTATTAGTAGAGACAAGTAATATCTGAAGCCTGGGGGCCATTTTTAAGAAAGGCAGTCTCAGGATAAATATCACAAATAGGTGAAGAGAGAGAAGGATGATACTGATTGCTACCATGGGGATCAGAGAGTGGGGAAAATATCAAACATGCTGTATTTGGCAATAAAATTTTTTGAAATCATTACTTTATAAGCAATCACTTGCCAGAGCTCTCAAAAACATAAAATGGATGATGACTGCCAGCAGATTTTCTATTAGCTCATTTACACAATTATAACATATAGAAGTGGATATGAAAACAACCAGATCTATAGTAAAATTTCATGTAGAAATGACTTTCATGGGGTCATTCTAATGAATTTTAAAAGAATAAATAAAATGAGGATCATCAAAAAAAGAAAAACAGGTCCAGGAATTTTTATCTGGCCTTTTAATAAATACTTAAAGAACAGATATATCCAAACCAGCACAACTTGTTTGTTTGTTTTTTTGTTTTTTTCTCATGAGAATGAGAAATAGGAACACCACTACTCATTTGATAGCAAAACTCCATAGGCTAGGTAAAAGAAACAAATATTGTAGGCCAATCCCAAGATTGAACATAGATAGTAAAATTTGATAAAAGTACTCACAGACAAATTAGCTAACTAGAAATTAAATGCAAATTTCTTAACTTCAAAAAGATAACTATTAAAAAGCCTATAGCAGATTTTAACTCAATGCATAAAATGATTTAAAAAGTATTCCTTTTAATCTTTAACAAGAAGTTTATGTCTGATAACATTTATTCTATTCTACATTGCATTTTTAGGCATTAGCTACATACATGAAGTTTTAGGATGAGAAAACAAACTAAAAATCAAGGCACAATTTATACATACAAAAAATGTAAAGTATCTGAAATAAACATAATAAAATTTGTGCAAGATCATGTTCAGAAAAATTCAAAAGTCTTTTGAAAGATATTTGAAAAGACCTAAATAGTATGATATATTATATTTATAGAGAAAGTTGCAGCATCATAAAAATGTTAATATACCCCAAATTCATCTGTAGATTCAATGCAATTCCAATTGAACACAAAAATAAGATATTTAGGAAACTTGACATGCTGATTCTATAATTTATATATAATATCAAAAGATAAAAAATAACCAAGAACTATTGTGTGTGAGGGGGTGGGGCAAGTAAGGGGGTTTGTGATATTCTTTCACTTCCAGCTATGTAATAAATAGGTAAAACTTTTTAGGAAATTGGTGTTTTCTTTTAAATATATTAGAAAATGTAATATCCAATGACCTAGTATTTCCATTCACAGTATATACTGTGGAAAAACTTTCATAAGTAATCAAAGAGATTTTCAAGATCATCCCTAATAACATTCTGTGTAATAAAATAAAACCTGGAAACAACCAATTCTACATTGATAAAATGGGTAAGTAAACTGGTATTTATAAATCCAAGAGAATCTCACATAGTAGTGGAAATTAGGGAATTAAATGAATATCCAAATAATACAGAGTTACAAACAAGACACAAAATTGTTTTTATTATTCCATTTATATAAACCTCAAAGCCCACGAAAAACAAAAGGATATATTACTTATACATAAACACATATTGGGAGATAACAGCTAGGAATGTGCTACTATTGCCTAATATAGATCTCGCTGTAGCATTTCAAGTAGTTTAGTTTTTTATTTTTCACCTCAAAGACTGGAGGTGGCCAATTCAGGGATTGCATGGAGATTCCACCAAAAATTCTTCCTTTCTTTTTTATGTGGCTCCATCCTTAGCATTGACCTCTAGTGTCAAGTTCAGGGCATATTTGTTGAAGCACAGACTTCAAGACCACATTCCAGGAAGTAATAAGGGGATGGGAAAGAATAAGGGCAAATAGAAAACAGCTCCTTTGGGAGCCCCAACCAGTGACTTTTGTTTAGATCATTCATCTCAGTGGTAGCCTTTATCTTCAAAAAAAGGTAGGAAATGCATTAATTAATGAAGAAGTTATTAATATAATAATTATATTATTACCACCTGTAATAAAACCTAGGCTCTTGACCAAGGAAAAAGGGACATTAGATATGGAAGAGATAACTAACAGTCTTTACTTCCCTCAATAAAATAGCAAAGAAAAGTAACAGGGAGACACACAAAGAAATAGAGGCTATCTTTGGAGACTGGGAAAAGGTATGCTTTGCACTTGGAGTACATATGGTTTTACAAATACATTATATCTGTCTATATCTGTCTATCTATCTATCTATCTATCTATCTATCTATCTATCTATAGATATCTTAAACTTGTTGGTGAGTGCATGGATAGTCATTGTTTATTTTGTGTTTTTTCAATTACACATTACCTACATTCTTCTCTACTCTTATAGAGGATTAACTATAAAGTAAAATAAATGAAAAAAACATTTCTCAATTGAGCTTTCAATTTCAATGTGAGGGAAGCAAAATCATGAGGTTCTTCATTTTAATGGCTGCTGAAAATAGTGTTATATTTCAAATCTATTTTTAGGAACAGGACCTAAGTATGTATTCAAGACTATGACATACCTAGAAGCAAGAGTGACACTGCCATTCTTAACGCATAAGTTAATTTCCTTATTCTAAAAGCAATTCGTTTATCTTTTATTATGGATAAAAATATGTTGTATATCCATAGATAACCTGTTTCTATTTTTAGAATAATGCAAGGCAGCTTGTTCAGTCTCAACAGAAAATTATTTTGTGAATTTTATGCAAAAGAAACTAACTTCAAATTTTTCTCCCATTGCCCTGTGCAGTTATTCAAAGGGTAGAGAAGGAGATGATAATGAGAAAGCAATCAGCATTTTTGAAGCACTGCTGTGTGCCAGGCACTGTGTTAGGTACTTAGCATTCAAAAAGATCCCTTTCTAGGCTACCACATCTCGAACAACAAGGTTCTACAATAAAGGAATGTTTAGAGTGGCATCAAAAGAAGAGAACTTTCAGGTTCTCATTCCCACTATTGTCCCCAGAGAGAGGTGCCCTGAAGCCAGAGCACTTTGTCTGATATTTGGTGTGTTTATGTATTCCCTGGGGGAACACTCTCTCTCTACCTAATTTTCTGTCTTCCCACAGGGAACTCTTGAAAAAGCATACACATCAGAAAAGAGGAAGATAGACTTCTGGGACACAGGAAATCCGGATTTCAGTACTATAGATTTAGAGTTCTGTGGGAAAACCTTCTGCCCAAGGGAAGTTAAGATTAGACACAAACTCTCCTAACAGGAAAGGAAGTCACTAATCCAGTGGAAAACTAAGGTTAAAAGTAGCTTCTGTCTATATTGCTCACAATGAACTTCCAGAGTCATTTTCAGACAATCGTTTTCCTCACACAACAGTAATTTACATACCTAATTGTATTTAATTTGTATAGCAACTATATTATTACATTAAAAACTTTGCCTTATACCTGAGTAAACTGAACTCAAAGGTATTAATTAATATGCCCAATGTCACACATGTAGTGGGTTTCAGAATTTCAAGGGTCTAATGCTTAGTTCTTTTCTACCATGTTATGTTTTCTCCTAATCTGAATATGGAAGAAACTACAGAGTCCCACCAAATTCTATTTACCCAAATGTATTTTCATGTGTTTCTAAACCTCAAGTATTGCATTTGTTTCCAGATCTCCAGTGCTTCACTCATGTATATTTGTGCACACACACATATATCCATATATAAATAATTATGGATCTAAAATTATATATACATGTATAATTTCTGGGTATTAACCATCATAATGTGAGATGTGATTTTTTAAAATCTAAATACTACAATTAAGTCAATAAAAGCTACAGTACAATTTATTTCCATTTTCTTAATTTCTGTTTATTGTCCTTCAAAATAAACCAATAACATAAGAGTTGAGAAATTCAAAGCTTAGTTATGCAAACGTCAAGTGTGAGGAACAAACTCAGAAAATTGCAGTCAAGACGTTTGCATTGATGGAAGAAGTAGAATCAATAGAGGTGATTTTGAAAATAAAGTGATTTGATAAGTTTATAAATAGTTTAGGAAAAAAAGAAGCCTGCAACTATTTGGCCAAGTTGATTAATACTTGGTTAATAAGGTTGGGGCCAAAGTTTAATTCCCTCTTGAGAAAGTTAGCTTCACTCTTTCACTATAATAAATTGTGCTGGTAAACCACATTAGTCACAGTGGAGATGTATGACTTTGATTAGAAAGAAACTGTGATGCTAGAATGTATATGAATCATAGTCAAATTTTTGCTGCAATGAATAAATTAAATAATATATCCTGTGTATAATCTGCCTGTTGGTGTTATCTTTATATATAAAAAGAGCATTCATAACAGCAGAAATAGATGTAAATGAGTAAGAAAAATATTTTAATTCTCTTACAGTCAAAGTCACAAAAATATAAAAGAAAATATCAAGTAGAGATCAACTAATTTTTATTACATCTACTTGGAGAAAATTTAGATTCCAGACAGAGAACATAGTTCATCTTCCACCGATTAAATCTAATTTTGATTTGATATTCAATTTTGAATTTGATATTCAATGACAGATGACAGGGAAGGTTGAAATATTTGGACAATATTCAACTATTATATAGCTATTAATTTTAAGTTCCATGTTAAGACTTCTGTTATGATTTTTAAATAAAGCAATATTAATTTATGAATATGAAGTTTATTTTAAGTGAACTTCAATGGAAATGCTAACTCTTTTTAAATATATTTTAATTTATGCAATAGATAAATGTATGTAAAATTTAAAAAAAAACATATTTTTGTAATCATTGCTTCATGTATTTTTGGGTTAACTGCTAAAGGACTTAAATTTCTTCAAGGATATGAGTCTTCAGTAATTCAACAAAAGATGGCCTACAGAAGGACCAAAGGAAGCAAGCAAACTTTTGTTTGCTATCTTATGTCCTTACTGCACAAGCTCATGTGAAATAAGTGTAATAACACAATTTAAGACCTGTAGACTGAATCTTCTGCTAAAAAATAATTGACTTATGAATGAGATAGCACAAGAATGCAATGCTTACTCCATCAATATTTTGTAGGTTACTGTAAATTTGTTTCCCACCTTTCTATATCCATGCTGCCAAAGAGAATATACCTTTAGTTTAGGTTAATTGAGTTATTCCTGTCAAATCTCTCCTCATGTCTTAGAAGAAGCCTTTTGTTTCTATGGCATGATTTTTTTTTTATCTGTTAAGAGCCCCAGGCTTACAATATTCTAAGTGATCCTTTGAGAGGACTAATTTATATCATAAGTTGGTGAGTAAATCTGAACTGACCAAGTATAAAATTGGGGTAGTCTTTTGTCAACAGGTTCTTGGTTGGCCAAGGCTGAATTGAATGCCCCAGGTCAAACCACAATCTGAAAGGGAGCATCCTGGCTTTTACAGTCCAATGATGCAATGATTATAACAGCTAACAGGAGACATCAGTATGTGCTTTTTATTCATTGTTAATGAGATAAGGCTCATTTTTGATGGATAATGCATATTTATTGAATATATTAATGTGTTTTATAATATACATTTATCCTCCTCTGGGTGACTGTTGTATACTTATAAAATCATTAGCGAAAGTTCAAGGTAATCAATGTGTACCAAAAATGACTGCATGTTTAAAATATTTACTCTCTTTTGATTTTCTTTCCATTTGAAATCTGTTTTATTTGGAATAATGGTGATCAGACTTAGCATATTCTAAAATCTGCATAACAGATGCTATGTTGTTTGTAATTAATTAGTCAAATTTGTCTAAGGCCCTAGGCAGTGCCCTCACAACTAAACACCTGTTGTAGTTCCTTTTTTTCTGTAAGTTTGTATCTATTTTGGAAACTCAGTTTTTCTTTTGTCAATGACATCAACATATTTTCAGGCAACTCTTTGGAAGTCACAAAGAACATCAGGTATTTAGAGATTTGTTTTCCCTGTGCCTTCAGTTTACATGTGAGGGTCTTAATGTCCAGAGTGGCCACATGACATAGGTGGCAGCATTTGGAATAAAATTCAGGTGTCCTGGCTTCTAATCCCTTGTCTTTCCTTTACAACTTGCTAACAGCTGAATGGTTTTCAATATTTTCATGCTAGTCTAAGAAAGCGTTTATAAATTTAGCTATAAATTTAGCATTAGAGATTTGCAGGGAGGTTATAATGAAACACTTTACAATGACATTGGCTATAAACTTTTTCCTGTTTGATGTCCTGCTTTTCATGATGCTAGAGTCTCAGCTTAGCAGTTCAAAGACCTAAAGCAATGAAATGGTACTTCCCCCAAAGAGAAAACAAAAACAGTAAAAATGCCTGGAAAATCACAATTTTATAAACGTGTTTACATCAGAATTTCTGATGACAAAGTCAAATTTTGGAAAACGTCAATCCTGATAACGTGTGTGCTGTTCGACACGCTATAATGCAAAAGTGCAAGTATAGAATCGTTCTTGTTAAAAACACCCATACATGGTTCCTTAAACCCTTGCTATCTACTTAGTACATCTGTCTTTGAAAATATATTTCATTTCATTTCAAAAAGAGAATGATTTTCCCTTCTGAAACAGTTTATTGGTGGGTTGATCCTAATAGTTGGAATATTTCTCGTTATAAAATGAAAATTCATTTCTCAGTGAGCAAAAATAAAACAGAACAATAGATCACCAAGTATTGAACTCTTTTGTTTACTTGGTGTGTTGACATATGATGCAACATTTTGTTGCTCTTTAGCAGTATTCTGTTCTTGACTTTTTATTCTGTAAGATAGGATTAAAAATAGAAGAAAACATCAAAAAGCTAAATTTTTGCCATTTTAGAGAAAAATAAAAGTATATATCAGTATATAATATGTTTTGTTTTTAATTCATAGTTTCATTGAGTTAACTGCTCTGCAGCAGCGTATCTATCAAGTGGTCTTGAGGAAGTAAGAGAATTACTTTATAACTTCCAAAGTAAGTGCTTTGTAAAGAAGAACTTGCATTTATAGTCAGAATTTAGTGTTTACCATTTAATATTTCATATCAAACATAATATTTCATAATGTAGCAATACTTTAAAAATAAACTTTTACTTTTAGAACACTTTTAAATACACAGAAAAATTGTGAAGATAGTCCAGAATATTCTTATTTAGCTCACGGCCAATTTCCCCCATTATTAACATCTTGCATTACTATGGCATATTTGTTACAATTAATAAGCCAGTGGTTTTACATTATTCACTGAAGCTCATAGTTTATTCAGATTTCCTTAGTTTTTATGTTGTCCTCTTTCTGTTCCTGGATCTCACTCAGCATACCATATTACATTTATTTGTCGTGTCTCCATAGTCTCCCCTTGACTATGACTATTTCTCAGACTTTCCTTGTTTTAGTGATTTTGAGAATTTTGGAATATACTGGTCAGGCATTTGGTAGAATATCCCTAAATTAGCATTTGTATAATTTTTTTTTTCATAATTAGATTGGGGTTATGTGTTGTTAGGAGGAAGACCACAGAGGTAAAGAATAGCACTGTTTTTTTAACATGTACATATAATTGGCTTGTTTATGTTATTATAATCTCTGTTATAATTCCCTCATCATATGTTCAGCTTCATAATATTTTCCTGAGCTTTTGGATCTGAATCCAGATAGCCTTAAGATTCAAATGTGTGAGAATATCTTGATATTCTTTAAGTATAAATGTCTACAAAAAAGTTTGATTCATCTTCTTGTTTTTGTTTATATGAGAATTAATCAATCAAGAGAGTGTGAGTTAAAAACCAAACTTTCTTCCAAATTTTGGAAACTGCAGCTGTGGAAATTTTATTCATGATTATTGCTGTAATATAGACCACATCTCCGTCTGCACTATAAATCTCTATAGATTTCATTGTCCTCAACCAGAGTAATTTTCCTAAACTGAATACATTTATGAATGGTATATATTCACATTTTATGACTCCATCTAAAATAATTTTTCTCTTCACTGGTAAAGTTTAATTTTGATTAAATTCAGAATATATTTACCATATTGTCTATTAATTTTTATAACTATTTCCTGTCAGTGGAATTTCAGAAGGCATGTATATCAAATATAATATGTGTATATAAGTCAACTGCTGCAGAAGTGTTACTAGATATATGAAATATAGAGTCATAAAAGTTACTTGAAATCCACTTAACATTATATTTTGTCTGCACATGAATTAATAATTTGTAAGGAAGGAAATCAAGTTTTATTGATTTCTTTTTGGTTGAAGTTATTTTATCATCAGAGTATTATTGTTTAGGCCAAGATAACCTGTAAAATGTTCTATCAAGGCCTTCTATATGTACAGTTGATGTGACTATAATAATAATAGTGTGTCTTCATTTGGGAAAGAGAGGTTTTAAAAGTGAGTGCCATCTCTTACATGGGTCACCTTTGTCAGAGCTACTGAGTTGAAACACTTGACCTTGGTTCAAGTGTTGCTAAATAGTGGTTCTAAAACTTTAGCCTGCATCAAATTTTCACCTGGAGAAGTTGCTGGAAATTCTGATTTCAGGCCTGGGGCCTGAAAATTTGCATTTCTAACAAATCCTAAGTGATGTTAGGCCTGAGAATTTGCATTTCTAACAAATCTCAGTGATGTTAGTGCTGTTGCTCTAGAGTGTGAACTTTGAGAAACACAGGGCTAATGCCTGAGATGTTGTACACTTTTAGAAGAGCCGATCTCTTCTATTTCTTCTGGGGAAGGAGTTAGAAAATTTAATTAAAGAACTAATTCCAAGGGGAAAAGTGGAGTTAGTTCCTCCGAAATGCTACTGATCTGTAATAGAAAAATTAGGTGGTCTGTCCTCACATTTATACAACGTATTCTAAAATAGCATGTGTCCCAAAAGGCATAATGGCTTTATGTTATAGTCATTCTGGAGGAATTTTGCAAGCAGTTTTCGAGACCATTTTGTTTCCTGAAGCTCAATCTGCATGGTACTTTTATAGGTAAGTTTCCTGAACATACAATAGGTGAAATTAGTTGACATAGAAAGAAAAATTAGAATAAAATAAATATAAAAATATATAAAAAACTAATAATGGAGGGTTTTTTAATAAAAATCCTGTTTTCCTACTTGTTTGGTGTTACTGATGTGGCATGAGTTTATTTTACAGCCACTGCTTGGAAAGAAGATTTCAATTATTTTCAGTGAGGCTGATGATTCCTGAAGTGGTTTTTGCATAATTTAAACATTCAAAACACACTATTCAAAAAGAATAAAATAACACATAGTTGCATATGTAACATTTCAAAAAGAATATATTGTAAGCCATTTCAGTTCAAGCCAGTGTGTATGTCATTTCAGTTCAAGGTGTCATGTAAAAGAATAAAAAGGAATAATTGATACTGTTTTGTAATAGAGATACCAATATGATGTTTATATTTCATGTACATTGAAATCACCTTCTGAATATTTAAATCACACTGTCAGTCAAATAATGCATGCTATTATCAGAGCGTCCTTTCAAATAATAAAAACCCAATTCTAAATCATCATTAGTTTGGCAATAATTTAATTAATACCCAAACTTTATACCTATATGAAATCCCGAGTCACCCTGCAGTCAGTTCTCAGATCTGTCCACTAAACACTTATGGTTTCCATAATGATACTTAGCATATTTATAGTGGATTTATAGTGGATTTTCTCTCTTACATTTTTGTAATTTTCTCCCACAACATGTTTCATCAAAAAGGAGAAAGTTTACAGGAATAAATCAAATGGCTTTAAAATTTGATTTTCATACTGCAGTTTCCACAAAAAACCCAGCAACAACATACCTTTGGGTCATTAGCAATGCCCTGATATTTTCACCTTTATTTCAGTTAAGACATAATTACAAATTAAATCACGTTGTGGTTGGACAACAACCAAAATAAATGCTAAAATGCAATTTCCTTGGCTTAACTCAATTTTCATTAGAGCTACACAATACTACAGAGATGAAATTATATGTAGGAAATGTTCAGTGATACATTAATGAAATCTCTATACTAGAATAAGTTATGAATTACATTAATATAACTGTAAATCAGCCTTCACTAAGACATAAACAAAATTTTTCATAAGTGAGTTATATATAGTGGAATAGTTGGCCCTCATCCAAACTAGGTTTTTCTTCCTTACCACTCAACAAATTGTTTAAAAAATAATTATAAAATTAAGTACAATTTGGCAAAAGAATAGTGAAATGCTTGATTTAAAATATTTTTTAGCTTATATCCCAAATACTGTATTTCTAGCATTAAAAATTTCAATACTATTTAAAATGCTTTCTTGGGGCCATTTCTGAGACAATGTAAAATCTCCAGAGCCATTTAGACAAATAACTTAACAAATTTATTGCATGCATTGTTACATGATTTTTACATAAATTATGAAATTTATGAAGAAGGAACACACTGATCATTCATAAAACGGAAGAAGAAAGAACAAATGTAAGTGAGAATGGCATGTAGTTCTAATATAGATATCAAAAGTGGGCAAAATATATAAAACAGTTTTTATAACTTATTTTCTTTAGTTGGAGAGGAGTGGAGGGGGGGTGGGGAGATGAATAAAAGGGAAAGTGATGTCAGAGCAGGAATGCAGGGAGCCAGTTAGCAGTGGAGAAATAGGTGGCTCTAAATAAGCTTTGCCAAAATTGTCCTGGAACCATTATGCACCAAACATCCCATTCCAACACTAAACCAAAAGAGGTGGTAGCCCTTTTAGTCATCTCCTGATTTCTATCTTGCAATTCAAATGCACTTCCAGACATTTCTATTACTCTTGATTCTGCTCTTAAGATGATATTTAAACTGATTTATTCTGTATAATGATTTTGATGGAAAGTG
Source organism: Choloepus didactylus (assembly GCF_015220235.1). NCBI lineage: Eukaryota > Metazoa > Chordata > Mammalia > Pilosa > Megalonychidae > Choloepus > Choloepus didactylus. Next base: position 176,722,856 of record NC_051310.1, read on the forward strand.
GTACAAAGGAAGAGGCTGCATTCACCTAAAAATTGGACCTATGCATGAGCAATTTAATAAAATATTATGTTTGTCATTTTTCAAGTGAAAAGTTCTTCCTAGATTTATTATTAAATCGTTTCAATAACTGAAACGTTGGTGCATTTGAATCTCCTGATTATAGAGAACAACAAAAAAAATAGTACTGCATATTTATTTCTTGAATAGAAGTTAAGTGATTTACTCATGGATTTCCTGTTTTGGAATGTTTACAGTTATATCAGTGAAGTAATTGTGTTAGTGAGAGTAACCACTTCAAAATCATATCTGCTCCATGAAATTATTACAGATGACTATATAGATAAATTGGGGGAAACTGAACCCTCACAATATTGCAACAAAACCCATTTGTCCATAAGACATTATGCTTAGTGTGTATTACTGAATTCAATTCACTAATAATAATTGAGAATTTTTGTAATTTATAAGATATGTGGATTGTAATAAGTTTTTTTTTCTTTTAAAGCTGTAGTCAGTATCTTTGTTTTCTTGGCCTCATCAAAATGGAAAATGAGTAGGGGAATTCTCTTTCCTCTATTTTATGAATGAAAAGTGGAATTAATTTTTCCTTAAGTGTTTGATAGAATTCACCACTGAAGCAATCTTAATGGCTCTGTGTGTGTGTGTGTGTGTGTGTGTGTGTGTGTGTGTTAATCTCAAGTTGAAATAATTATACGGCCATTTGTATTTTCTATTTCTTCTTGAGTCAATTTTGGTAAGTTGTGCCTTTTTCCCAAGGAATCTGTTCATTTCATCTAAAGCATCAAATGGGTCACCATAAAATGATTGACTGATAGTGTTCCCTTAATTTTCTCAAACATCTCTGGATAAAAAAGGAATGGGTAGGAGTTTTAAATTATTTCCTTGGAGAGAGCTATGCAGTGATCTTCTCTATCCTTTTGGGTAGGTTATGTGTGCTACCTTCTGAACTGAAGCCAAATGAAGATATGCTTTTTAGGAAGTCTATCAAAGAGATTATCAGGAATCTCCTGTAGTTTGGGAAACACGTAGTCTTGTATTTGAGCCACAACTCAGATTGTGAGAGACTGCCCAAAATGCGCTACAGCAGAAAAGTAGAAGTTTTGGGTTTGAAAAGGGGCATGCTGGAGTCTGTCCAAGAAAACAATACATTTCCCATGGACCAGACAGTTTACATGTGAGAGAAAGCCATCAAGGGTTTTTGGTAAAAATGGAATTTCAGAAGAAGGTATGTAAAGATAGATTCTCAGATGCCTAAGGACTACAAAAGTCATCACAAATGAGCAGCCATAATAAAGATATATTTGCCTATGTCAATAACAACAATAGGTATAAAAATCTCTGCAGATAAGAGTCTTAAAAGACTGAGGAAACAACTCAGAAGAACTGATGAAAATGCCCAGGAGAAAAAGATCTGGATTTAACATCTGCTGAATCACAAAAGAGCAAAGCCAAATTGCAAGAATATCACTAATATCTGTTAAGTAAGAACTTCTGGCTTCCCCTACCTCTTTGCTCTAACCTGTATCCTCTTTGTTCCGTACCTGGCTTGGGGAGTGGGGATGTGGAGGGGTGCAAGTGAAGAGAAAGGAAAGATGTCTTTCTGCTTGCTGCATACACAAGCAAGTGGGAGGGGCTAATTTTAATTGTTTGGATTGCTGTTGAGTTTTGGGGACAGAGAATTTTAATTACTGAATAGCAAATTTAATATTAACTAAAAATTAATTAGTAGAGGTGCTTGCCAAGTTGTCATTCAGTGGCAGGAAATGAAGTGATATAACATGAATTTAATGGACTATAATCTAAATAAAATTATCATTTACTATTATGCTTAAGCAGATATATTCTAAATTATCTTTGAGTTTCACATCAATTTTTTTTTCAGTATTTGCTAGACTTGTTTCTTCTTCTTTCTTTTACTCAAATTGTAGCTGGCCTATAGTACTGCAAATTATACTAAGTATTGTATATATCTTGTGTCCTAAGTGATTCTTCTTGGTCTCTTAAATGTACAAATGTGTTTAATTGTATTGGGTTTTTTTTTTTTCTTTTCTTTGAGCCATACCTATTCTCTTTTCTCTCTGTAATCAATAACGACATGATTGCTTTACAATTATAGCTAATTTCACATAGTGTTTACCATGTACAATGGATTCTTGTCAGTTCTTTAAAATATTACTTTCTTTAATTCTTGCAACAATTCTGTGAGGAAAGATCTATGACCATATGCATATATGAGTATTTGAGGCACAGAAATATTTGTCGTTTGCCCGCAACATGCCTCATAAGAAGTAGACCTAGGATTTTGGTTCAAGTGCTCTCACTCCAGAACTGTATTTTCAGTTAATATGTTGTTTCTCTCTAACGCACAGGAACAGTAGAAAGTAGGTCCCTGGACAATCTGTATCATAATCACCTGTGGCCTTTGGTAAAGTGCATATTCCTGGACTCTTCTGCTTCCATATCCATTCAATAATCATTTAAATAAGAACTTCAGGTGATTCTAGGGCACCCCAACTTTTCAAAATCAATGAAATAATAGCTATTCTTATTGCATATTGTGGTGAGTTGATTATGTAGCCCAACTTAGACATGTTCTTGGTCTCAATTTGCCCTCTTGTGCTTATAAACCCATAATAAATATGATCGCTTGAAGATGTTGTTTTAGTGAAGATGTGGCCCAACTGAATTAGGTTGAGCTTTCATCCAGTTTTCTGGAATCCTTTATAAACAGAAGAAATTCAGACATAGAGATAAAAGGCCACAGGGAGAGCCAAAAGCTGGAAATCAACAGAGTCGTAAGAGAAAGGACACTGCCATGTATGGGAAAGCCAACGAAATCAAGGACTGCCTGCCAGCCAGAACTCTTCCAACCCAGCCAAGAAGCAAGTCTTCTAGATTCTGAAACCATAAGCCAATAAATTCCTGTTGCTTAAGCCAAAACCAATTTAAGATATTTATGACAGCAGTCTGGAAACTAAGACATGTCTAACATCTTTGACCATAAATTAAGAAGTGAGATGATGATACCCTTGATTTTCAACCTACTTGATAACATTCCCTCTAATTTTATTTGGTTGGTGATATTTTTAGGCTAATTGAGATGATTTCTGTTTGGGCTACAAATTGTACAAATAATTAAATAACATATTACCTAAGGGGACTGCATCAGTTAGAAATGCCTTTGACTACAATAAAAGAAAACCTAACAATGGCTGAAATTGACAAAGAATAATTTGTCTCAAACCAAATTTATTCCTCTCTGCCATCCTTAACATGTAAACTTTTATTTCACTTCATATTTTTAAGATGGAAGCTGGATGTTCATACAGGATAAAGGGATATAGGGAAAGAAAGAAAAAAAAACCTTTCTCTTAGAAAAGATTTCCCTTTTAAATTTAAAAATGGAGACTTTTCTGAAGGACTCTCAACTGCTTTATGTTGTTCTGTACTGTGTTACATGGACAACCTTTGCTGGAAGCCAGCTGGTAGGGAGTTGTTTAGTCAATCTGCCAACAATGCACTCCAAAGTTCACCGAATATTGCTCCATTTTATTACATCCCCTGTACACAAAACATATCACCTCCTTCCCCAGGTAAAACTGACCCAAAGTCTATGCAATTACAGCATTTAGCTTGAAATTGGCTTGAAATTCCTCAAATTTGGGTGTTGTTTCTTAAGGTCTGGTAATCTATAACCTAAAATACAATTTATCTTCAGCTAATTCACACAATCTGTAGTGGTAGAAAAGATGAGGAAAACCAGAACAAGGTTCGAATTTAAAAGAGGTCAAGGAACAACCCCAAAGCAGTCACTCATTTGTCACACACATCAATTTCAGTAGATAGGAAGGTAAGGAAAACCTGATATTTTTGCCAATTTTAGCAATTTTAGCATTGGTTCTGCCTTTGGAAGAATTGTCCTTCATTACAACTGCATTTCTGAATGGGTCATTGCAAGGATACTCTTCTGGAAGGCTTTAGGAGACCACTTCAGTTTGGTGGAAATTGAGGTCTTTTAAGTTGCTTTAGGAATTGAACAATTATCAGCTGTTGCAGGCCAGACCTGAGGTTAAATATTGGCAAAAGAATTTCCCCAAAACTTTAAGAGGATATAATCTATTACCATCTAATCATTTGCATGCATCTCTACAAGCAGCCAAAATCTTATATCAGCATTTCCCGTAAGTCTGAAGATTCTAGTATTTCATTTGCTGGCCTCTGTGCTCTGCCTGTTAGTCCACAGGTTAAACCACTGCCTTGGCAGCACCATTCCACTTTTCCACTTTTCCACTAAAGAACAACAACAAAACAGACAAACAAACAAACAAAAAAAGAGTTTTGTGATATCTGTCCACCATTTGTCTTGCAGAATACCCTAAATGGATGTCACCTAAAAAAATGATTGGAGTCCTAGTTGTATATGCTGTTAAATCTGCTGCTTTTCAACCTCTATTTCTACCAGAACCAGAATGTACAGGAGTCTTCAGCTTGTACAGTCTGGCAAGGCTCTGAGCTATTGAACTCTCAAACAAATTACATTTCAGGCTGCAAGCAGAGGATACTTCTCTTACCAAAATTGATCTTACTGCATATCATCTCTGCTGGCAGTCAGGTTAATTCTAGTTTCAGTTCATTCATTTCTTCTAGTATATTGCTGACAAACTACAAGAAGTTAGCAAAGGCACAATACCATGCTAAATATTTTTGCAAGTTTTTTTTGTTATTTTATTTTGTTTTATACCATTTCATCTAAACCATTGTGTCATTGAGTACATGTCTGCACCTTAATGCATACAGAAAATTTTTCCATCATGTAACATGATATTTTTCAAGTATTTTCTCACCATATAACATGAGGCTGAGGAACTTGCCAACCTACAATGGATAGGTACTCATCTCCCCACTGCTCAACAGAGTAAAACAGTATCTTTTGCCTTGCTGTCCAGTATTTTTTTAACATCTTTCTGTATTTGGGAAATTTTCCACCTTATCTCCTCAAGGGAGAAGCTTCAACACTTGCTTCCACAGGCTTCTTCACAGCCTGGGCACTAGAAGGTGATGCATTGCCATTGAGCAATGTAAAGAACAGGAACAGTGCCGAAGGTGGGTGGAAACAGAAGCACCTGGATTCTGGAGACGTCAGTGGTTGCAAGATTGCCTGATACAGAAGCAGCTTTGGTGTTTGTTGACACTACAGGGGCTCTGTGGCCACAGCAGTTATGGTGGCAGTGCCAAAGGCATTGCTGACCTCATGCTAATCCTGCAAAGGACTGATTCCTGACCTATCCTTAAGCATTTTCCTCCAGCCTACCAAAATTTTCTGTAAGATAAATCCCTTTCCCTTGAATGCACTCCTTTTCTACTTTTTTCTTCTTCCTCCGACAGCCTCAGGGTTACTTGAAATTGAGGACACTGACAGATGGAGGAACATTACATTCTGATGAGCAACATGCTTTGTGAGCACAAAACAAAAATAAAGAAGAATATAAATGCTTGCAAGAATTTATTGTATGTTTGGGAAAAGTGGAATTGTGTTTGTTTGTATAAATGTGCAGGTGTGTTGAGTGTACATTCATCGTATGGTGTAATTCCACTGAATTTCTGTTTCACAGTATCTGCACAAAGATACACATACACGCACACAAACATACACACACGAACATATAACATAAAGAAGTAATTATAAACTTGAAACTAAATTATCCTAGGCACATTGCATGATTTTAGTGTAGAAGTGCTTTTTGTTGTTTGTGTTTTAATTGTTTTTGTTCTTGTTGTTCAGTAAGATAGAGCATCTCATTAAAAATAAAAGTAAGCATTGGTTTTAGGCAAAAATGACATTTTTCTGTTTTCACTACTTTTTTACACTAGAAAATATTTTAGAAGTTATAATATTTCCCTTTTATATCTATGTCAGGGAAAAATTTAATTAATGAAGATTATTAACTAGAGAAGTTTTACAAGAATCAATACTTATGAAAATTCTCATTAAAATAGAAATGAAAATTTTATTTTAAAATGCTCACCACCTATTTATAGGACCCCCATTTTTTCAAAAGGAGAACAAAGTGTGAGTGTATGCATATGTATAGTCATCTGTATATATGTGTGAATATAACCCAACAAGCTGCTTCTTATGTATAAGAAATAATAATTTGTGTGTATGTGTGTGTGTGTGTGAGTGTGTATATACATATATAATCAAAAAGAAGGTGGGACCATACAGCTTACCTTAATTTTGGGCACCCTAGGCATCATTATCCTAATTGTATTTTACATTTATTATTAGTAAGAATTGTTCCAATTAACCATTTACCCAACTAATATGAGATGTATTAAAAGATATATGTATAGAGATTTCACAAGAATATGTAAAAATTCTAAGCCTATTTCTTTTCTTAAAATGAATTAAACAAATATTAAAAACAAATTTTATTTTTAGCATAAAAGCCACATAATATCTATTACAATTTCCCCCTAATTAACTTCCTTTGTGTCTACAAATTTTCGTCATATAAAAGTTGATGTTTATCTACAAATATGTAATCATAAATATAATCATTTAATGTAATTAAATTTTGTCTCTCTCACAGGCATTGTATCTCTCTACTTGCATTTCCCTTGAGCATCTCACTGTCAACATGTTCATAGATGCCTTCAGTATCTTTTCCATTCTGTCTTCTAATTTTTCATGTTTTGGTTAGTAAGTTTATCATTTTTCTAGTCATCCAAAATTAGAAGTCTGGAAATTATTCTCTGTTTCTTCTTTTTTCTCACATTCTGTCTTTGCTTCTTGGTGAAGATTTTAAAAGATTGAATCCAAGTACCTTTATTATGCAGTCATTTTATAATTTTCTGTAAATTCTGAACTCTTTGAGGACAGGGACTTTGTCTCATTCCTCCTTGTACCCAATACTAGGACATATAAAACTAAACAATAAATATTAATAGTTCTTTTTTTTTTCCCCACAAAAAGAAAACTTATTAATATGCAATGTGTGGTGAATATTTGCTTATATAAATTATTTCATTTAATGGAATATAAATGCCTTAATTTGGGATTCTAATCTTATTCACATACATTTTTTTTCAATAAATATGGGCATACTGTTCCCTCTTCATTAACTGAATAACTAAAAAGTGGACTCCTTCAAATTGGTGATTTGGAAAATTGTTATGAAGTCTTACATTTTGTCTTTCAGTACTGGAATTTTCCAGGAAGATTCTGGGGGAAAGCTGAACAGCAGTTTGTTATTTCTGATTCCATTTTTGGAAAAAATAGTAGATATTCACAATCTCTTAAACTTCTGGCTAATTATCAGTTGATCATTTTTATACTTTCTATTGCCATATGTCCTAAATTCAACCAATGTAATTCTCTAGGTTGTTTTTATTTGTTTTATTATTTCAACCTGAAAATTGGAATGTATTGCATAGAATACTAGAGTCTTCAAGTTACGAACATTTAGGCCTGAAAGAGATAATGATAGAGGAGAAGTACCTAATTATCTAAAAGATATAAATGGCAGCTATTAAAATCTTTCTACTTTCTGAAAAATAGTAACTATATTGACATTTCACTGCAAATATTCAATGGATTTAAAAAAAATCTACTTGACGGAACAAATTATAACCAGGGAGATTCCTTATAGTATTAAGATGACAGTATAATTATCACCTTTAATTTATTGTTGTAAGGCTAAAAAGAAAAAGAAAAAAGCAATGTCATGTATTAATTGCCAAGTATGTGCATACTTATAATCAGTGTAGAATTACCTATAAGATGTTTGGAATTTTTGTAAAGACACCTATTATTTACAGAAAAATCTTACTAGGTCTGGGAATGTACAGGGTAGAATTTTACTTTCCTTGATGCAGGTTTACTCTCATAGACTGAGAACTCATAGTAAGACTGTTTTTATGTATACATGGAAATATCTTTGTGGACACTCCCTCCTTCAAGAGTCCTATTAACAGGTAGCAAAGAAATTTGAAATTATCAGTATATATGTAAAAGATACTCATAAAAATAAGTAAAAGCTCACCATAGCTTAACAGACAGAGTTTTCCTCCATTTTATAAAATATAAAAACTGCACTGACCCTTTAATTTGCTTGTCATATTAATGCATTAACTACTCTGAAGTCCATTGTAAAATCAGATTTTATTTATTCCCTCAAAATGCTTTTGTTGAAGATTATTATGGGCCTTGGGCTGCTATTAAATATAATTTGGTTATGTTACCTAGAAATGCCAAATCGTACCATGCTAATCACCTCCTCCCAGCAAAATTCTAAAGGAAGGTAAAACTGCCCACCCGTATAAAACACATACACATGGAGAATTACAAATGACACATCAATGTCATATTAACTTTTCTAATGACTTGTACCAAAACATAAGACTCCCAGGAAAAGCAGTTAAATCCATCCAGCTCCAACAGTGACAAAAAATCCAGAAGTTGACTACTTCATAGAATCTGACTAGTTTACTTTTATTATTATTTTTTTGTTTCCACACACTAAACTGTGCAATTATCATACTCATTCTACCCATTGACTCCTAGGCGTAGGGTATAAAAGTCGATGTTAAGCATCATTCAGTAGTATGATGACTTGGACCATAGAAGTTGTGAGTAAATTTTCTAATATATTCAGTTATCTTACATATAATATTAAAATTACCCCTAACTGTTAACATTCAATTGTGCTTCTATAATTTCTGTTTTTTGTTTTTTGAACTGGTGGGAAAAGAGAAGTTTAGAGACCCCCACGTCCCAATATATAAACCATTTTTGCCAAAATATGCTAAGAAGCCAATGGATATATAGGAAGAAGACATGTTCTGAGTTCCTGGGAAGAAGCTTGTAAGAATTGAATTGGTCCCATGAGTAATTTGGAAGAACATTTTTTTACTTTATTGCTATGTTTTTGTTGTTGTAGTTAATGGAGTGTGTGTATCTCTGTGTGTGTATGCATGCATGTTAAAGATTAGGGATAGAAAAGACAAGGGGAGGCCAGAAAACATGGCAGAGTGACTGAATTTTAGTAACAGCGTATTACATTCAATATTAAATGTTTTGCCTTTGCAGCAAAATAATTGCTCTTTCCTACCGCAAGTTTGATAAAGTCAGCCATATATATGTTTATGAAAGTCAGCCATAAACAAAGAGATTTAAAAATAGTTTTTCATACCATTTGAATCATGCTTTACATCTTAATTATGTAATTAATATGCCCCTTTACTTGACTGTAAGCCCTTAAATCAATCACTGTATTTTACTTGTCCTTTATTTCCTCCAGTGCCTGGTGCACTATCTTGTGCATTGTAGTAGTTTAATAATTACTGGGCAAAATGGAGGTATATATTCAACTATCTATTAAAAAAACTTGAACTTTAAATGTTGAAATTTATGAGTATTTAAATTAGTTTTCCTAGCAGTTAATTACATATATATAAATGAATCAGGTGTGTGCCGGTTTGGATATACTATGTCCCCAAGAAAAGCCAAGATCTTTAATGCAATATTGTGAGCCAGACTTATTGTCTTGATTAGGGTGTGAATTTGAGTGTTTCCACGGAGCTGTGACTCACCCAACTGTGGGTGAGACTTTTTGGTTAGATTATTTCTATGGAGGTGTGCATCCCACCCATTCAGAGTGGGTTTTGATTGTTTCACTGGAGTACTTAAGAGAAATCAGGAGCTGACACAGTCGCGATGCTTGGAGATGCTTGGAGATGCAGACAGAAGGATGTTTCAAGATGCTAAGGTGAGAGAGGAGGCCCAGAGTTTACCTCAGAGAAGCTAAGCAAGGACCCCCAGAAGCTTGGAGAGAAACACCCTGAGAGAACAAGCAAAGATGCGGAGGAGCTGACAGAGAGAAGCTAACAGAGACAGAAGCCCAAGCAAGGATGGACAGAAGTTGAGAGAGAGAAGCTGAGAGACACATTTTGGAGAAAGCCATTTTGAAACACAACCTGGGAGCAGAAGACCAGCCTTTGCTGGTCCGTGTTTGTGCCTTCCCAGCTAACAAAGGTGTTCTGGATGCATTGGCCATTCTTCTGTGAAGCTATCCTCTTGTTGATGCCTTAGTGTGGACACTTTTATGGCCTTAGAACTGTAAGTTTGTATCTGAATAAATCCCCTTTACAAAAGCCAATCCATTTCTGGTATTTTGCATAATGACCATTTTAGCAAATGGTAACAAGGTGTAACAAAAATCCTTTGCCAAAAAAGTTTAATATTTAAGTTTCCATAGTAACAGTTTCTCTTTTATTCATCAAAAGAATATATGAATAAATATATATGCACATGAATTACACACGTGTATGGTAAGTAGGCATAAATATAACGCTAAACATATGTGTGGTTGTGGTGGGAATCTGTTTTTATCCTTCCTCTCTTTTGATATCTGTCCGAAGTGATCTGTGGTTCTGGTGAGGCTGCCAATCCTATTCCGCTGACATCCTGGCCCCACAGGTAACACCATAATCTAAACTATGCTTATTGATTTCTCTCTCCAGGGAATTTGAACTTTGAGTAAACATATAGAAGCTCAGAGGGAAAGCCAAGTCATCTAGAAGGCAGAGAAAAACAGAAAATTCTAATAGAATTCCCAATTCCTGTCCTATCAAGAGTCTGGAATGCCAAATTCATTTATCTCCCCCAAATTCTTGTAATATAACTATTTTTTTTTCTGATTTTGCTTGGGGCAAATCCATTTCTATTGCTTGCAGCTTAAGAAATGAACTGATGCTGTATGTTTGACATATTATGAAAATAACTACTATGATTTGCTAAGAGTAGAGAATTTTGGAGACTGGAAAGAAGATTGATCTTTTTTTTATCCAAACAATGTGTGTGTTGTAGTTTTGCAATGAGCGGGTATTCCAATTTGATCTTATTTTTTAATTTAATAATACAGATTTCTATATATAATACATAGGGATATCTGTTATTGTCCAACATTTCACCCTTCTGCAGAAATAAAATAGGACAATAAAAAAATAGGCATATTGAATTTTATACTTTTTTAAGATGGTTACATTACAATTAGTATTCAGAAACAGGTAATAGTTAAATATATGTTAAAATTATTTTTCAAGTAAAAGAAGGAAATCCAGCACAAGACACCACAAAAATGCAACAGCTTTTCTTGGAAAGAGTTTATTTTTTATTTTTTTCAAATAAGCAGGTTTTGTAAAATTTGAATTATATGCTAGTTAAAACTAGTTCAGTAGTTGCAAATGCATGTTGGAAGTCAGAAAGTTTGGATTTCCATTCCAGTTCTAGCAGTCACTAGGCATTTGATTCTGAAAACTCAGTTCCTATAAGTCTAAAATTTCCTCACTTGTGAAATGTCAACTTATTACAGTTCAGTGTTTCAAAAAAATAGGCACTCTCTATATATAGTTGTTAAAACATAAATAATTATTAACCATATATGTAGGAGAAACAAACCATACAATTCCAATCAAATTACCACTCAGAAGCCCCTGCAATAGCAAAGAAAAGTAAAGATAAAATAAAATAAGTTCAGTAAAATGTTGGTCATTATTTATTGAGCACTAATTTTATCCTGGCTCCATTCAATCCGTAGAACCAGTGAGCACTGTAAAGAGACAAAGCTGAACAGGGGTTGGAAGATGAGCAATGTTGTAACCCTACAGGGAGTACCTTGAGAGTAAATTCTGAGATTGCAAATCCACACTATTAAGAAGTGAACAGCAATTTTGTTGAAATCAGGACAATAGAGGGAGTTTTTTTTTTTTTTTTTTTTTAGACTGCTTATTTTCTCAGGAGGTTTTTTTGAAAGTGTGGCTTGGACTCATCAGATATGTCTTAATCTATTAAAACTGTGTATCTTCATGTTTCTGGACACAAAAATATCAGCAAACAATTTATAATTTGGTTTGTGTGTATGTAAGCATAATTCTACTTAAAGTAACTATTTATAGATAAATATTCTTATTACACTTAGAAAATAACAAGTTAAAATATATTTTAGATATTTTATAAAAAATATAAAAACCCAACTTCACATTCAGAATCACTGTCCTGTTGTTCCAGTCAGATAGTCATAATAACAATATAATACTGATTTGTGGATTATTAAAGCAGTTTATTTCTATATCCTATTTTAAAATTTCATCATTCCATGCAAAATTCTCCAACACTGACACAAGCATTGGCACAGAGAAGCAACCATAAGAAAGTAGTCAAGCAGAATTGCAGAAGCAGGTAAGAAAGTTCAGAGGGAGAAACAGAGACAAAACAATTAAAGCAGAGCATTTAGATCTTTTAGAATGGAACCAAGACTGTGGCTATTTCTATATGTGTAAACCAGGTAGCAAAAGGAATTCAGTATAACTTACTCCTCTATTTCCTGTTTTTCTACTGTTTATAATAGGGAAGAATTGAGACAACACCAGCAGATAAGATTATATGAATTCTTACTCCACAAAATAAATGGTGAACTGTGGAAAAAATAAGAAACTGATTATTTTCAGGGTGTAAAGACCATTTCTCTATTGCTAAGTTTTAAATGACCAATAAGGTAGAGGCAGTTCCTATTTATCTGTGAAAAGAAAGAAATGTTATGAGTTAGTCCACGTAATGCAAGATTTATGAACCAACAGCCTTTTAAATTTTTATGACGTTTTGTTAGAAATAAACAAAATTTCAGAAGGGGTTTAGCAGTAAAATGAAACATAAACATCAGTTAATACGTGTTTATTCACAAGATCTTTAGTAAGAAGCATCATAAGAGGCAGGGAAGAAAATAATTCAAAGCACTTGGTAACATTTTCTTTTCAGTTCACAGTCAACTTTCAGCAGAAAGTTGAAAATGAGGTACAGCTCAGCTAGGAAACCACATATTTAGATTTCTGAAATAATATTATGGGATATAATCTTTAGCATATTCAACATGAAGAAACTATTTTAAGTAACTGGGAATATTTTTATAGTGGTGGCAATATAAATAGTTGTATGAATGCTATAATAGATTATAAATGTTTAAATTTTCTCAGAATAATAAAACTTTAACATACTCTATTTCTCCCATCCTCTTCTTTGGCAAATTCTGTAGCATATCCTTGGAATTGTATTAGGAAAAAAACATTTTCCCTCCATTGCTTTACTTATCTATTGCTCATTTAGACCATCAAAGTAAGTCAGTCTTGGTGGTTACCGCACTTCCCTTTCTCCTTATTACGACACTGGATTTTCTTTTTCTTTAACTTTATACTAAAATTATACAGTCAGAAAAAAACCTGTACATGTATGTATGGCTCACTGAATTTTCACAAAGGAATCACACTTCAGTCACCAGAGCAAAAAAAAATCACACTAACAGCATTCCAGAAACTCCATTAATGGGTATTTAAATATAAATGTCATCATATAAACTCCGTGCTTTAAATCTTTCAGTGACTTCTTAATGCATCGACAAACATACCTATGGCAGTTTCACACTATCTTGATTATTCTAACTTTGTAGCAAGTTATCACATTGAGATTTGTGAGTCCTCCAACTTTATTCTTTTTCAATATTATTTTGGCTATCTTGAGTCCCTTGAATTCCAGTACGATTTATAAGATCAGCTTGTTAATTTCTGCACAAAATCCAGCTAGGTTTTTGATAGGTATTGCATTGAATATATAAACAAATTACGGGTGCTTAATAATATTTGATTGCATGTATAAATCTCATATTGTTTATCCATTTATTGGTTGATGGACACTTGATTTGCTTCCATCTTTTGGCAATTGTGAATAATGCCTCTAGGAATATTGGTGAGAAAATACCTGTTCAAGTCCCAACAGTCAGTTATTTTGGATATATACATAGAAGTGAGTTTGCTGTAATTTCTGAGTAACCCCTACAGTTTTGCATTCCCTCCAGCAATGAATGAGTATGCCTATTTCTCCACATCATTTCCAATGTTTGTAATTTTCCATGTTTTTAATATCAGCCATTCTGGTACGTGTGAAGTGGTATCTCATTGTGATTTCGATTTTCATTTCCCTAATGGCTAATGATGTTTGTCATTTTTCCATGTGTTTTTGGCCATTTGTATATCATCTCTGGAGAAATGTCTATTCAAGTCTTTTGTTAATTTTAAAAATTGAGTTGTTTATTTTTGGGTTTTTCAGTTGTGCTTTTTTATACATTTTGGATATTAAAGTGTTATCAAATAGTGGTTTCCAAACACAATTTCCATTCTGTAGATTGTTTTTTTTTTTTTTTTTAAATTCAGTTTTATTGAAATATATTCACAAACCATGCAGTCATCCATGGTATACAATCAACTGTTCACAGTATGATCATACAGTTATGTGTTCATCACCAAAATCTATTTCTGAACATTTTCCTTACATCAGAAAGAATCAGAATAAGAATAAAAAATAAAAGTGAAAAGAGAATACCCAAACCATCCCCCCATCCCACCCTATTTGTCATTTAGTTTTTACTCCCATTTTTATACTGATTTTTTTTCAATTTTTTAACTTTGTTTATCAAAAAATTAAAAACAAACAGGCAAACAACAACCAAAAAAAACCCCACAACATTTCAAACAAAGCAATGGATTAAGGAAAACAAATAACCTAAAATAAGTACTTTGCTTCCAATATGTTCCTACCATACCCCAAGAAAATTAATAAACCATGTCCAAACAGAGGAGTAAGAAAAACAAATAATCTAAAATAACTACATTGCTTCCAACATGTTCCTACCATACCCCAAGAAAATTAACAACCCCTAAGAAAACAAAGGAATAAGAGAAAAAAAACCTAAAATAACTCTATTGCTTCCAACATGATCTTACTATATCCAAGAAAGTTTACAAACCATAATGATTCCTGAGCATTCCCATAACATTGAGATTACCCTCCATAGTTTATCTGTTCTTATTAGATTAACATTCCCCCTCCACTAATTGGTATCTCTAGGTCCCCTACATTCTACAGTATAAAACATTGTACATTTTTCACAGAATTCACATTAGTGGTAACATACAATATCTCTCTTTTTGTGCCTGGCTTATTTTGCTCAGCATTATGTAATTTTTTTTTTTTTAATCTTCATTTTATTGAGATATATTCATATACCACGCAGTCATACAAAACAAATCGTACTTTCGATTGTTCACAGTACCATTACATAGTTGTACATTCATCACCCAAATCAATCCCTGACACCTTCATTAGCGCACACACAAGAATAACAAGAATAATAATTAGAGTGAAAAAGAGCAATTGAAGTAAAAAAGAACACTGGGTACCTTTGTCTGTTTGTTTCCTTCCCCTATTTTTCTACTGATCCATCCATAAACTAGACAAAGTGGAGTGTGGTCCTTATGGCTTTCCCAATCCCCTTGTCACCCCTCATAGGCTACATTTTTATACAACTGTCTTCGAGATTCATGGGTTCTGGGTTGTAGTTTGATAGTTTCAGGTATTCACCACCAGCTACCCCAATTCTCTAGAACCTAAAAAGGGTTGTCTAAAGAGTGCGTAAGAGTGCCCACCAGAGTGACCTCTCGGCTCCTTTTGGATTCTCTCTGCCACTGAAGCTTATTTCATTTCCTTTCACATCCCCCTTTTGGTCAAGAAGATGTTCTCCGTCCCACGATGCCAGGTCTACATTCCTCCCCGGGAGTCATATTCCACGTTGCCAGGGAGATTCACTCCCCTGGGTGTCTGATGCCACGTAGGGGGGAGGGCAGTGATTTCACCTTTCAAGTTAGCTTAGCTAGAGAGACAGGGCCACATCTGAGCAACAAAGAGGCATTCGGGAGGAGGCTCTTAGGCACAACCTTAGGGAGGCCTAGCCTCTCCTTTGCAGCAATCGTCTTCCCAAGGGCAAAACCCGTGGTAGAGGGCTCAACCCATCAAACCACCAGTCCCCTATGTCTGTGGTCATGTTAGCAACCATGGAGGTGGGGTAGGCGAATACCCCTGCATTCTCCACAGGCTCCTCAAGGGGGCACTGCATCTTTTTTTTTCCCTTGTTTTTTTTTTTTTTTTTTTTTTAACTTTCCCTTCTTTTTTAAATCAACTGTATGAAAAAAAAGTTAAAAAGAAAACAAACATACAATAAAAGAACATTTTAAAGAGACCATAACAAGGGAGTAAGAAAAAGACAACTAACCTAAGATAACTGCTTAACTTCCAACATGTTCCTACTTTACCCCAAGAAAGTTACCTAATATAGCAACATTTCTGTGAACTTGTTCCTACTATATCCATCAGAAATTAACAGACCATAGACATTCCTGGGCATCCCCAGAACGTTAAATAGCTTATCTGTTCTTCTTGGATTATTGTTCCCCCTTCCTTAATTGCTCTCTATTGCTAATTCCCCTACATTCTACATTATAAGCCATTTGTTTTATATTTTTCAAAGTTCACATTAGTGGTAGCATATAATATTTCTCTTTTTGTGCCTGGCTTATTTCACTAAGCATTATGTCTTCAAGGTTCATCCATGTTGTCATATGTTTCACGAGATCATTCCTTCTTACTGCCGCGTAGTATTCCATCATGTGTATATAACACATTTTATTTATCCACTCATCTGTTGAAGGACATTTGGGTTGTTTCCATCTCTTGGCAATTGTGAATAATGCTGCTATGAACATTGGCGTGCAGATATCTGTTCGTGTCACTGCTTTCCGATCTTCCGGGTATATACCGAGAAGTGCAATCGCTGGGTCGAATGGTAACTCTATATCTAGTTTTCTAAGGAACTGCCAGACTGACTTCCAGAGTGGCTGAACCATTATATAGTCCCACCAACAATGAATAAGAGTTCCAATTTCTCCACATCCCCTCCAGCATTTGTAGTTTCCTGTTTGTTTAATGGCAGCCATTCTAACCGGTGTTAGATGGTATCTCATTGTGGTCTTAATTTGCATCTCTCTAATAGCTAGTGAAGCTGAACATTTTTTCATGTGTTTCTTGGCCATTTGTATTTCCTCTTCAGAGAACGGTCTTTTCATATCTTTTGCCCATTATATAATTGGGCCGACTGTACTATTGTCATTGAGTTGTAGGATTTCTTTATATATGCAAGATATCAGTCTTTTGTCCGATACATGGTTTCCAAAAATTTTTTCCCATTGAGTTGGCTGCCTCTTTACCTTTTTGAGAAATTCCTTTGAGGTGCAGAAACTTCGAAGCTTGAGGAGTTCCCATTTATCTATTTTCTCTTTTGTTGCTTGTGCTTTGGGTGTAAAGTCTAGGAAGTGGCCGCCTAATACAAGGTCTTGAAGATGTTTTCCTACATTATCTTCTAGGAGATTTATGGTACTTTCTTTTATATTGAGATCTTTGGTCCATTTTGAGTTAATTTTTGTGTAGGGGGTGAGGTAGGGGTCCTCTTTCATTCTTTTGGATATGGATATCCAACTCTCCCAGCCCCATTTGTTGAAAAGACCATTATGACTCAGTTCAGTGACTTTGGGGGCCTTATCAAAGATCAGTCAGCCATAGATCTGAGGGTCTATCTCCGAATTCTCAATTCGATTCCATTGATCTATATGTCTATCTTTGTGCCAGTACCATGCTGTTTTGGCAACTGTGGCTTTATAATAAGCTTCAAAGTCAGGGAGTGTAAGTCCTCCCACTTGGTTTTTCTTTTTTAGAGTGTCTTTAGCAATTTGAGGCATCTTCCCTTTCCAAATAAATTTGATAACTAGCTTTTCCAAGTCTGCAAAGTAAGTTGTTGGAATTTTGATTGGGATTGCATTGAATCTGTAGATGAGTTTGGGTAGAATTGACATCTTAATGACATTTAGTCTTCCTATCCATGACCATGGAATATTTTTCCATCTTTTAAGGTCCCCTTCTATTTCTTTTAGTAGAGTTATGTAGTTTTCTTTGTATAGGTCTTTTACATCTTTGGTTAAGTTTATTCCTAGGTACTTGATTTTTTTAGTTGCTATTGAAAATGGTATCTTTTTCTTGAGTGTCTCTTCAGTTTGTTCATTTCTAGCATATAGAAACATTACTGACTTATGTGCATTAACCTTGTATCCCGCTACTTTGCTAAATTTGTTTATTAGCTCTAGTAGCTGTATCGTCAATTTCTCAGGGTTTTCTAGATATAAGATCATATCATCTGCAAACAATGACAGTTTTACTTCTTCTTTTCCAATTTGGATGCCTTTTATTTCTTTGTCTTGCCGGATTGCCCTGGCTAGCACTTCCAGCACAATGTTGAATAACAGTGGTGGTAGCGGGCATCCTTGTCTTGTTCCTAATCTTAGAGGGAAGGCTTTCAGTCTCTCTCCATTGAGTACTATGCTGGCTGTGGGTTTTTCATATATGCTCTTTATCATGTTGAGGAAGTTTCCTTCAATTCCTACCTTTTGAAGTGTTTTTATCAAAAAGGGATGTTGGATTTTGTCAAATGCTTTTTCAGCATCTATTGAGATGATCAATTGATTTTTCCCTTTTGACTTGTTAATGTGTTGTAATACATTGATTGATTTTCTTATGTTGAACCATCCTTGCATGCCTGCAATGAACCCCACTTGGTCATGGTGTATGATTTTTTTAATGTGTCTTTGGATTCGATTTGCAAGTATTTTATCTATATTCATTAGGGAGATTGGCCGGTAGTTTTCCTTTTTTGTAACATCTTTGCCTGGTTTTGGTATTAGATTGATGTTAGCTTCATAAAATGAGTTAGGTAGTGTTCTATTTTCTTCAATGTTTTGAAAGAGTTTGAGTAAGGTTGGTGTCAGTTCTTTCTGGAAAGTTTGGTAGAATTCCCCTGTGAAGCCATCTGGCCCTGGGCATTTATTTGTGGGAAGATTTTTGATGACTGATTGGATCTCTTTGCTTGTGATGGGTTGGTTGAGGTCTTCTATTTCTTCTCTGGTCAGTCTAGGTTGTTCATATGTTTCCAGGAAATTGTCCATTTCCTCTACATTATCCAGTTTGTTGCCATACAGTTGTTCATAGTATCCTCTTAGGATCTGCAGTTATGTCACCTTTTTCATTCATTATTTTGTTTATATGGGTCTTCTCTCTTTTTGATTTTGTCAGTCTAGCTAGGGGCTTGTCAATCTTGTTGATCTTCTCAAAGAACCAACTTTTGGTGATATTTATCCTCTCTATTGTTTTTTTGATCTCTATGTCATTTATTTCTGCTTTAATCCTTGTTATTTCTTTTCTTGTACTTGGTTTAGGATTGGTTTGCTGTTCATTTTCTAGCTTCTTCAGTTGATCCATTAGTTCTTTGATTTTGGCTCTTTCTTCCTTTTTAATATATGCGTTTAGTGCTATAAATTTCCCCCTTAGCACTGCTTTTGCTGCATCCCATAGGTTTTGGTATGTTGTGTTCTCATTTTCATTCGTCTCTATATATTTAGCAATTTCTCTTGCTATTTCTTCTTTAACCCACTGATTGTTTAGGAGTGTGTTGTTTAACCTCCAGGTATTTGTGAATTTTCTAAGTCTCTGATGGTTATTGACTTCTAATTGTATTCCATTGTGGTCAGAGAATGTGCTTTGAATAATTTCAATCTTTTTAAATTTATTGAGGCTTGTTTTATGTCCCAGCATATGATCTATTCTGGAGAAAGTTCCGTGAGCACTAGAAAAGTATGTGTATCCTGGTGATTTGGGATGTAATGTCCTGTATATGTCTGTTAAATCTAATTCATTTATCAGATTGTTTAGGTTTTCAATTTCCTTATTGGTCTTCTGTCTGGTTGATCTATCTATAGGAGAGAGTGATGTGTTGAAGTCTCCCACAATTATTGTGGAAACATCAATTGCTTCCTTTAGTTTTGCCAGTGTTTCTCTCATGTATTTTGTGGCACCTTGGTTGGGTGCATAGACATTTACGATTGTTATTTCTTCTTGCTGAATTGCCCCTTTTATTAGTACGTAGTGGCCTTCTTTGTCTCTCAAAACATCCCTGCATTTGAAGTCTATTTTATCTGAGATTAATATTGCTACACCTGCTTTCTTTTGGCTGTAGCTTGCATGAAATATTTTTTTCCATCCTTTCACTTTCAGTTTCTTTGTGTCCCTGTGTCTAAGATGAGTCTCTTGTGTGCAACATATTGATGGTTCATTTTTTTTGATCCATTCTGCGAATCTATATCTTTTAATTGGGGAGTTTAATCCATTTACATTCAACGTTATAACCATGAAGGCATTTCTTGAATCGGCCATCTTATCCTTTGGTTTATGTTTGTCATATTTTTCCCCTCTGTCTATTAATATCCTTTATTGTACCCATACCGAATCTCTTTAGTACTGAACCTTTCTCCAAGTCTCTCTGTCCTTTCTTTGTTTCTCTGTCTGTAGGGCTCCCTTGAGTATCTCCAGTAGGGCAGGTCTCTTGTTAGCAAATTCTCTCAGCATTTGTTTGTCTGTGAAAAATTTAAGCTCTCCCTCAAATTTGAAGGAGAGCTTTGCTGGATAAAGTATTCTTGGCTGGAAATTTTTCTCACTCAGAATTTTAAATATATTGTGCCACTGCCTTCTTGCCTCCATGGTGGCTGCTGAGTAGTCACTACTTAGTCTTATGCTGTTTCCTTTGTATGTGGTGAATTGCTTTTCTCTTGCTGCTTTCAGAACTTGCTCCTTCTCTTCTGTGTTTGATAGTGTGATCAGTATATGTCTCGCAGTGGGTTTATTTGGATTTATTCTATTTGGAGTTCGCTGAGCATTTATGATTTGTGTATTTATGTTGTTTAGAAGATTTGGGAAGTTTTCCCCAACAATTTCTTTGAATACTCTTCCTAGACCTTTACCCTTTTCTTCCCCTTCTGGGACACCAATGAGTCTTATATTTGGACGTTTCATATCATCTATCATATCCCTGAGGTCCATTTTGATTTTTTCAATTTTTTCCCCATTCTTTCTTTTATGCTTTCATTTTCCATTCTGTCATCTTCGAGGTCACTGATTTGTTGTTCAACTTCCTCTAGTCTTGTACTATGAGTGTCCAGAATCTTTTTAATTTAGTCAACAGTTTCTTTAATTTCCATAAGATCATCCATTTTTTTATTTAGTCTTGCAATGTCTTCTTTATGCTCTTCTAGGGTCTTCTTGATTTCCTTTATCTCCCGTACTATGGTCTCATTGTTCATCTTTAGTTCTTTGAGTAGCTGCTCTAGGTGCTGTGTCTCTTCTGATCTTTTGATTTGGTTGCTTGGGCTTGGGTTATCCATATCGTCTGGTTTTTTCATATGCTTTATAATTTTCTGTTGTTTTTGGCCTCGTGGCATTTGCTGAACTTGATAGGGTTCTTTTAGGATTTGTAGACCAATTGAAGTCCTTATCTGTAATTTATCAGATCTACAGCTTCGTGGAGTACACTTTCTCTAACTAACCAGCAGGTGGCGTCCACGAGCCACCTGTTCTCCACAAGCCAGTTCTCCCCTGCTTAGCCTTTTTGGTGAGTGGGGGAGTGAGTCTTGTGGGGTCCAATTGGTGTACCAAGCTTGCGTGTGTAGTTGGTGTTGCCTGCCCTGTATATGGGGCGTGTTTCTGGGCAGTCAGGGAGGGGGGGGTGGCTCTAACAATCAAATCTCCCTGGTGATCCTAGAGTTTTAAAGCTGCTGCAATAGTCTAATCCTTCACTTCAGTCCTGTCACAGTTTGTCTCTGCCACTGACCCACAAGTCCTTGGTATTGGCGTATGGCTCCTGAGACTTGCAAGTGGGCCCCTCTTCCAGGCTGTGCACCCTGGGTCCTCTGTTGAGGGATGACTGTGCTATGTCACAGGTGAGTGCCGTCCCCCCAGGGCAGTTCTGGGCTGCTGGTCTGTGTAGGGAGGCTCCCAGTCTGCTGAAATGATGGCTGAATGGGGCTTTGTTAATTCACACTGCTCTACCTTCCCAACTCTGGGACAGTCAGCTGAGGTTGCAGGGAAGGCTAATGTCCAAGCCCAGTTTTGTGGTGTGTGCCTGTTATTTGAAGCACTTCCATCACACTGGGTTGTCTGGGGCAGTTCTGGGCTATGGGGCTGGCAATGGGCAGGAGTGTTTCCTGTCCACCAGGATGGTGGCTGTGAGCGGACACCCCCCTTTTCTTGGGAAGTTGTGGTGTTTAGTGAATTTTCTCAGCCACTGGATTATTGCTTTTTGTCTCAGAGCTCTACTAGTTCTGCTCTTGACTTGACCTGCCCAAATAGCAAGTCTTTGAAGCTTTCTGTATTGGGCTTCTTAGAGTAATTGTTTTAGAAAAGGAAAAAAGGATTAAAAAAAACAAAACAAAACAACAACAACAAAAAAAAAAATGGGCCCTCCTCAGAGATCTAATGGGTTATTGAAATGCTAAGAGACAAAGCAACCAGGGCCATTAAGGAAAGGTCCACAGGGCAGAGAGATCAGCTTTTCTTCGGGATTTGCATATGCGCCTCAGGGCCCTTCCCCTTTCTATGTTCACCAGAACTCCAAAAATCCTCCGCTTTTATTTTGGAGTTTTTCATGTTGTTTTTTTTCTATGCCTGTCTCCTCTCTGCTGGGCTGGCTGCTCTCAGATTCTCTGGTGTCTGGTCTCAGTCTATCTATGGTTGGAGTTTGAATCAGTAGAATGAGTTTCCGATAAGGGCTGCCACTGCAGTTCTCCCTTCTCCTTCCTGGAGCTGACAGCCCCTCCTCCCCCGGGACTGAGCCTGGCAGGGAGGGGCGCGGGTCCCCTGGCCGCAAAAACTTACAGATTTCGCTGATCTCAGCAGTTCCACGTTTTCATGAGTGTTGTATGAAGTATGCCCAAAGTCAGATTGCTCTGTGGTGTCCAGTCCACGCAGTTCCTGGCTTTCTACCTACTTTCCTGGAGGAGTAACTAAAACATACAGCTCACTAGTCTGCCATCTTGCCCCGCCTCTGTAGATTGTTTTTTATTTTCTATTTTTACTTTCATGATAAAGCACTTAGATACATAAAAGCTTTTAGTTTTCATAAGGTACCATTTATCTATTTTTTTCTTTTGTTGTTCATGTAAAGTCTAAGAAACCATTGCCTAATACGAGATCTTGAAGATACTTCCCAATGTTTTCTTCTAGGACTTTTATAGCTCCGATTATTATACTTAGGTTTATTTAATCTATTTTGAGATTTTGAGTTGATTTTTGTATATGGTCTGAGGTGATGTTCTACCTCATTCTTTTCTTTTTTTTTTTAATTCAAATTTATTGAGACATATTCACATACCATGCAGTCACACAAAGTGTACTTTTATATAGTTGTGCATTCATCACAATTAATTTTTGAACATTTTCATTACCACACATACAAATATAATAAGAATAAAAATTAAAGTGAAAAAGAACAATTAAAATAAAGAACACTGGGTGCCTTTTTTGTTTTTTTGTGTTTTTTTTTTGCCCCCATTTTTCTATTCATCCATCCATACACTGGACAAATGGGAGTGTGGTCCATATGGCTTTCCCAATCACATTGTCACCCTTCATAAGCTACATTTTTATACAATCGTCTTCAAGATTCAAGGGTTCAGAGTTGTACTTTGATAGTTTCAGGTATTTACTTCTAGCTATTCCAATTCATTAGAACCTAGAAAGGTTTGTCTATATTGTGCGTAACAGTGCCCACCAGAGTGACCTTTCGGCTCCTTTTGGAATCTCTTTGCCACTGAAGCTTATTTTATTTCCTTTCACATCCCCCTTTTGGTCAAGAAAATGTACTCCATCCCATGATGCTGGGTCTAGATTCCTCCCCAGGAGTCATATTCCACTTTGCCAGGGAGACTTACTCCCCTGAGTGTCAGATCCCACATAACAGGGAGGGCAATGATTTCACCTGCCAAATTGGCTTAGCTAGAGAGAGAGGGCCACATCTGAGCAACAAAGAGGCATTCAGAAGAAGACCCTTAGGCACAATTATAGGCAGGCCTAGCCTCTTCTTTGCAGCAACAGTCTTCCCAAGTGCAAGTCCCGTGGTAGAGGGCTCAACCCATCAAACCACCAGTGCCTTATGTCTGTGAGCACATCAGCAACCATCGGGGTGGGATAGCCCAACACCCCTGCATTCTCCACCAGCTCCTCAGGGGGCTCTGCATATTTTTTTCATTTTTTTTTAATTAACTCTTTTTTAAAAAAATTAGCTATTAACTATATCAAAAAACAATTAAAAAATACAATAAAAGAACATTTCAAGCAAACCATAACAAGGGAGTAAGAAAAAGACAACTAACCTAAAATAACTACTTTACTTCCAACATGTTCCTACTCTATCCCAAGAAAATAACCTAACATAGCAACATTTCTGTGAACTTGTTCCTACCATACCTACCAGACATTAACAAACCGTACTCATTCCTGGGCATTCCTAGAACGTTAAATTTACCACAATAGTTTATCTGTTCTTATTGGGTTATCGTCCCCCCTTCATTAATTGCTATTGCTAGTTCCCCTACATTCTACATTATAAACCATTTATTTTACATTTCTCAATGTTCACATTAATGGTAGCATATAATATTTCTTTTTTTGTGCCTGGCTTCTTTCGCTCAGCATTATGTCTTCAAGGTTCATCCATGTTGTCATATGTTTCACGGCACTGTTCCTTTTTACTGCCGCAAAGTATGCCACCTGTGTATATACCACATTTTATTTATCCACTCATCTGTTGAAGGACATTTGGGTTGTTTCCATCTCTTGGCAATTGTGAATAATGCTGCTATGAACATTGGCATGCAGATATATGTTCATGTCACTGCTTTCAGATCTTCTGGGTATATAACAAGAAGTGCAATTGCTAGATTGAACTGTAATTCTTTATCTGGTTTTCTAAGGAACTGCCAGACTGACTTGCAGAGTGGCTGAACCATTATACAGTCCCACCAAAAATGAATAAGAGTTCCAATTTCTCCACATTCTCTCCAGCATTTGTAGTTTCCTGTTTGTTTAATGGCAGCCATTCTAATTGGTGTGAGATGGTGTCTCATTGTGGTCTTAATTTGCATCTCTACTAGCTAGTGAAGCTGAATATTTTTTCTTGTGTTTCTTGGCCATTTGTATTTCCTCTTCAGAGAACTGTCTTTTCATATCTTTTGCACGTTTTATAATTGGGCTGTTTGTACTATTGTCATTGAGTTGTGGGATTTCTTTATATATGTAAGAAATCAGTCTTTTGTCAGATACATGGTTTCCAAAAATTTTTTCTCATTGAGTTGGCTGCCTCTTCACCTTTTTAAAAAATTCCTTTGAGATACAGAAACTCCTAAGCTTGAGAAATTCCCATTTATCTATTTTTTCTTTTGTTGCTTATGCTTTGGGTATAAGGTCTAGGAAGTGGCCACCTAATACAACATCTTGAAGATGTTTCCCTACATTATCTTTTAGGAGTTTTATGGTACTGTCTTTTATATTGAGGTCTTTGGTCCACTTTGAGTTAATTTTTGTATAGGGTGTGAGGTAGGGGTCCTCTTTCATTCTTTTGGTTATGGATATCCAACTTTCCCTTCCCCATTTGTTGAAAAGACTATTATGTCCCAGTTCAGTGGCTTTGGGGGCCTTATCAAAGATCACTTGGCTATAGACCTGGGGGTCTGTCTCTGAATTCTCAATTTGATTCCATTGATCAATATGTCTATCTGTTTGACAGTACCATACTGTTTTCACTACTGTGGCTTTATAATAATCTTCAAAGCCAGGGAGTGTAAGTCCTCCCACTTCATTTTTCTTTTTTAGAGTGTTTTTAGCAATTTGAGGCATCTTCCCTTTCCAAATAAATTTGACAATTAGCTTTACCAAGTCTGCAAAGTTTGTTGTTGGAATTTTGATTGGGATTGCACTGAATCTGTAGATGAGTTTGGGTAGAATTGACATCTTAATGAAATTTAGCCTTCCTTTCCATGAACATGGAATATTTTTTCCATATTTTAAGGTCCCTTTCTATTTCTTTTAGTAGAGTTATGTAGTTTTCTTTGTATAGGACTTTTACTTCTTTGGTTAAGTTTATTCCTAGGTACTTGATTTTTTTTTAGTTGCTATTGAAAATGGTATCTTTTTCTTGAATGTCTCTTCACTTTGTTCATTTCTAGCATATAGAAACATTACTGACTTATGTGCATTAATCTTGTATCCCACTACTTTGCTGCCTGCCCTGAATGTGGGGTGTGTGTCTGAGCAGTTAGGGAGGGAGGGTGGCTTTAATAATCAAATCTCCCAGATGTTCCTGGAAATTTAAAGCTGTTGCAATAGTCTAATCCTTCAGTAGAGTCTTGCCACAGTCTGTCTCTGCCTCTGACCCACAATGTGTATGGTCCCTGTCACTTGAGAGTGGGTCCCTCTTCCAAGCCATGCCCTCCTAGGGCCTCTGCTGAGGGAAGACTGTGCTACATCACAGGTGAGCACCGTCCCCCAAGGGAAGTTCTGGGCCACAGGACCATGTAGGGTTGTTTCTAGCCTGCTGAAAGGATGGCTGAATAGGATGTGTTAATTTCCCCCTTTCCATACAGCTCTGCCTTCCCAGCTCTGGGACAATTAGCTGAGAGTGGCAAAGGCTACTGTCCATGCCAGATATTGTGGCATGTGTGCATGTTGCTGGAAATGCTTCCCATCACACTGGGTTGTTTGGGGCAGCTCTGGGCTGTGGTGCTGGCAGCAAGCAAGAGCATTCCCAGCCCATTGGGAAAATGGCTGTAAGGGGACGCCCCCCTTTTCTTGGGAAGTTATGTTGTTTAGCAAATTTTCTCAGTGACTAGACTTATTGCTTTGTCCCTCAGAGCTATTTTAGCTCTGCTCTTGCCTGGGTCCAAATTGCAAGTCTTTGAGCCATTCTGTAATGGGCTTCTTAGAGTAACTGTTTTAGAAAAAGATAAAAAGATAAAAGGAAAAAAAGGGCCCTCCTTGCAGATCTAATGGGCTATTGAAATGCTAAGAGACAAGAAGTTTAGGGCCATTAAGAAACAATCAAGAAAGCAGAGAAATGGTCTCTTCAGACAAGGGTCCTTGCCCTCTGGATTAGCATATGCACCTGATTCTGTTTGAGCCCTGCCCTTCTCCATTTTAGTTTCACTGGAACTCCAAAAAGTTTCTGTTTTTTTGGTTTGTTTGTTTGTTTGTTTTTTTTTTTTTGCTGTTTTTGCTAGCCCTATCTCCTCTCCACTGGGCTGACTGCTCCCAGATTCTCTGGTGTCTGGTCTCATTCTATCTATGTTTGGAACTTTTGATCAGCAGTCTGAGTTTTCAATCAGAGCTGCAACTGTAGTTCTCCCTCCTGGTTCCCAGCACCAATGGCCTCTCCTCCCACAGGATTGTGCCTGGCAGGGAGGGGCACAAGTCCCCTGGCCATGAGAACTTAGAGATTTTGCTGATCTCAGCTGTTCCAAGTGTTCGTGAGTGTTGTATGAAGTATGCCCATAGTCAAATTGCTCTGCAGTGTCTGGTCCACCCAGTTCCTGGCTTTCTACCCACTGCCCTGGAGAAGTAACTAAAACCTACACCTCACCACTCCACCATCTTGTCCCCTACCTTCATTCTTTTATATATGGTCATTAGTTTTCCCAACCCCTTTGTTTAAGAGACTATTCATTCCCAGTTGAGTGGATTTGGCTCTTCTGTGAAAAATCAGCTGTCCACAGATGTCAGAGTTTTCTGTACTCTCAATTCCATTCAATTGGCCTGTTTTTACCATGCTGTTTGTATTACTGTGGCTTTGTAATAAGCTTTAAGATTGGGAAAGTTGAGTCTTCCCTCTCCATTCTTTTTTCAATATGGCTTTGGCTATTTGGGGCCCCTTCCCATTCCATATTAATTTGATTATTGGCTTTCCCATTTCTGCAAAGAAGGCTGTTGGAATTTTAGTTGGGATTGCTTTGAATATGTAAATTGCTTTGGGTAAAAATGGCATCATAACAATAATTAGTTTTTCAATCTGTGAACACAGAATATCCTTCCATTTATTTTGGTCTTCAATTTCTTTTAGCAATGTTTTGCAGTTTTCTGTGTACAAGTCCTTTACATCCTTAGATAGTTTTAATTCAAGATATTTTATTCTTTTAGTTGTTATTATAAATGGATTTTTGATTTCCCCTGGATTGTTCATAACTAATGTGTAGAAACACCACTGATTTTTGCATTTTGACCTTGTACCCTGTCACTTTGCTCAACTTCTTTATTAGTAGTCTTAGCATTTTTTGAAATTTTCAGAATTTTCTGTATATTGCATTATGTCATCTTCAAGTTGGGAAATGTTTACCTCTTCATTTCTAAGTTGGATGCTCCTATTTCTTTTTCTTCCCTAACTGTTCTGGCTATCACATCCAGTACAACAGTACACTGTTGAATGACAGTGATGACAGTGGGTATCCTTCTCTTGTTCCTGATCTTGGAGGGAAATCTTTCAGTCTTTTAGCATTGAGTATGAAGTTAGTGGTGGGTTTTTCATATATGCCCTTTATCATGTTGAGGAAGTTTCCTTTATTCCTCATTCTCTAAGTGCTTTTGCCAAAAAGGAATGTTGGATATTTGTCCAATGACTTTTCTGTATAATTGAGAATATCACATAGATTTTTCCTTTGTTCTGCTAACGTGGTGGGGTACATTAATTGAGTTTCTTATGTAGAATTACCTTTGCATACTAGGGATAAATCCCACTTGATCATGGTTTATATTTTTTGATGTTCTGTTGGATTCAATTTGCTTGTATTTTATTGAGGATTTTTGCATGTATATCTATTAGGGATGTTCCAGTTTGCTAATGCTGCCATTTGCAAAATACCAGAAATGGATTGGCTTTTATAAAGGGGTTTTATTTGGTTACAAATTACAGTCTTAAGGCCATGAATTGTCCAAGGTAAGGCATCAACAATGGTGTACCTTCACCAAAGGAAGGCCAATGGCATCCAGAAAACCTCTGTCAGTTGGGAAGGCACAGGGGTGTGGCTGGTGTCTGCTCTGGAGTTCTGGTTTCAAAATGGCTTTCTACCAGGATGTTTTTCTCTTGGCACCTGGGGGTATTCCCTTATAGAGTTCCCCAGGCATACTCTGGAGTAGTAAAGGTCTATTTTCAGTGGCCTTCTTCAAAATGTCTCCCTTGGCTGAAGTTTCTCTTCAGAATGTCACTCTCAGTTGCTCTCTCTTGGCTGAAGCTAATCTCCTTCTCTCTGAGCACTTATATTGGGCTCTAGTAAACTAATCAAGGCCCATGCTGAATGGGCAGGGCCATACCTCTGTGGAAATTATCTAATCACAGTTATCATCTACAGTTGTGTGGGTCACTTCTCCTTGGAAACAATGTAATCCTAAAGCTTCAACTTAACACTAATATGTCTGTCCCCACAAGATTGCATCAAATCATATGGCTTTTTCTGGGGGACAAAATATATACAAACTGGCACATTCTACTCCCTGGACCCCAGAAAAACATATTCTTTCCAAACACAAAATACATTCATCCCATCACAATATCACAAAAACTTAAATCATTTCAGTAACAATAGGTAAGTACAAGATACCATAAAAATTAGTTACAGGTGTGGTCTGTTTCTAAAGCAAAATTCCCCACTGGCTGTGGATCTATGAAACTTAGAACAAGTTGTCTTCTTCCAATATACGAAGGAGGGACAGTCATAGGATAAACATTTCCATTGCCTTAAAGAGAAACAGAAAGGAAAACTGGGTTTAAGGGACCAAAACAATTCTTAAAACTCACAGGGCAAACTCCATTAGATTTCAGAGTCTGAGAGTCATTTACAGAATGATGTTAAACCCTTGGGGCTTGGGAGATTGACAGTCCCACTCTTTCCAAAGGCTTATGCAGCAGCCCTTTTTTCTCCAAATGCTGGGATGAGTGCTCCCACAAATTCACACACTGGGGAGACCACCTTCTCAGCCCCACCCTCTTCAAACATCAGAGCAGCATCTGGATTCTCTTTCATCTCCAGGCAATGCACTTAAACCCTTCAGAGTAGTGGGGTGGAAGCTAGGCTCTTCCCAATCCCTAGGGAATGTGCCCCATGTTCTCTGGGTCCTGGCATGATGGCACGCTTCCTGAGCATTGCAGCGGAAGGCCTGTGCTCTGCCTCCAGGGCAAACTCACCCTTTCCATGTGCATGGGCTGCTCTTCTCTGCTTTCCCAAGATTTCTTGACTCCAGACTTCAACTTCCATGGCTCCGTCTTTGAAGAAATTTTTCCTTCAACTTGTTCCTTCTTCATTTCCTCCAATCCAGACCAGCAATGGTTCCATTTATACAGATTTTGCCAAAATTCTGTAGGCTTGGCTTGCAGCTTACAGGGGTCAAAACCATCAGACAATAGGACTTTCCACAAATGCTTTCTGGGTAACTCCATCTCCAATCCTGGCTTGTACTGAAATGGCTAAATCATCATGTGGGGCTGTAGCCTCTGGGGTCTCACTTTCTGGAAGCCCAGAATTTTCCAAACTACCAATTTCTGGTTTCTTTGTATCCAAGAGTTCATTTCTCAGCTTATGTCTGTCCTTTTGCATTTTACTATAAGCTGCAAGGAGAATCCAGGCCACATTTTTGATATTTAGTGTCAAAGTATCTTTAGCTAAGTATCCCAGCTCATCAATTTCAAATTCTGCTTCCATGCAACACCAGGACACAGTTTTGCCAAATTCTCTGCCACTTTAAAACAAGGATCACCTTTCTTCCAGTTGACAATAACACATTTATCATTTCTGTTCAAGGTCTCAACAAAAGTATCTTTAGAGTCCATATTTCTACCAACAGTCTCTTCAAAGCAATTTTGGCATTTTCTATCAAGCTCTTCACAATTCCTGCAGAATCTTTCCCTTATCCATTTAAAAAACTGTTCCAACATGCTTGTTGTTTGCAAACTCAGCAGCACTAGCACCCCACTTCTCCGGTACCAAAATCTGTTCTAGTTTGCTAATGCTGCCAGAATGCAAAATAACAGAAATGGATTGGATTTTATAAAGGGGGCTTATTTGGTTACAAAGTTACAGACTTAAGGCCATAAATTGTCCAAAGTAAGGCATCAACCATAGGGTACCTTCACCAAAGGACAGCTAATGGCATCCAGAAAACCTCTGTCAGTTGGGAAGGCACTGGCATGTGGCTGGCATTTGCTCCAGGGTTCTGGTTTCAAAATGGCTTTCTCAGGACATTTCTTTCCAGGCACCTGGGGGTACTCCCTTAGGTTCCTTAGACATACTCTGGAGTAGCAAAAGTCTACTCTCCATGGCCTTCAAAATGTCTCCCTTGGTTGCTCTCTCTTAGCTGAAGCTCAGAGCTCCTTCTCTCTGAGCACTTATATAGGGCTCTAGTAAACTAATCAAGGCCCGTGCTGAATGGGTGGGGCCTCACCTCCATGGAAATGATCTAATCAGAGTTATACCTAGAGTTGTGTGGGTCACATCTTCATGGAAACAATGTAATCCAAAGGCTCCAACTTAATCAACAATAATATGTCCGCCCCCAAAAGATTGCATCAAACACTATGGCTTTTTCTGTGGGACATAATATATACAA
The DNA here is from genome assembly GCF_015220235.1 of Choloepus didactylus. Lineage (NCBI taxonomy): Eukaryota > Metazoa > Chordata > Mammalia > Pilosa > Megalonychidae > Choloepus > Choloepus didactylus. The sequence continues at coordinate 176,754,333 of NC_051310.1, forward strand.
ACTGGCACAAGGGACATTGGCCTGAAATTTTCTTTCCTTGTGCAATTTTATACGGCTTTAGTATTAGGGTGAATGAGTTAGGGACTGCTCTCTCCTCTTCAATTATTTGGAAGACTTTGAGCAGGATTTGTGTCCATTCTTCTTGGACTGTTTGGTGAATTTCACCTATGAACCCATCTGGTTCTAGGCATTTCATTGTTGGGAAGCTTTTGGTGACTGACTCAATCTCTTTACTAGTTATTTGTCTATTGAGATCTATTTCATCTTGAGTCAGCATAGGCAGCATGTATATTTCTAGGAATTTGTCCATTTCATCTAGTTTATTTAATTTGTGGGCATAACATGTTCATAGTATTCTCTTATATTCCTTTTTTCCCCCTATGGGATCAGTAATAATACACTCAAACTTTCATTTCTAATTTTAATTATTTTTGCTTCTCTCCTTTTTGCTTTGTCCATCTAGCTAAAGGTTTGTTGATCGTATTGATATTTTCAAAGAACCAACTTTAGTATTGTTGATTATTGTATTTTTATTCCATATTTCATTTATCTTCACTCTAATCTTTGTCAGTTCCTTCCTTCTGCTTCCTTTGGATTTAGTTCACTCTCTTTTACTAAATCATCAATTTGTGAGTTTGGGCCTCTGTTTGGAAGTCTTTTTCCTTTTTTAATGTAAGCATTTAGAGCTACACATTTCACTTTCAGAACTACCTTTGCTGAATCCCATAGTTTTGGTATGTTGTGTTTGCATTTCCTTTCACTTCAAGATAGTTCCTAATTTTTCTCTAGTGATACTTCAGTTTGGATCATTTCTGCTGAACTGTCTTTGAGATCACTAGTTCTTTACCTGGCTATGTAGAGAATACTGGTGAGTCCATTAGAAGCTTTCTTTATTCCTGTAACTGTTTTTCATTATTTGTATTTCTAATTCATTAATTTTTGTCATTTCCATTCTATGCTGAAATCACGTTTTATCTGTTAAAAGCATATGTATTTTAAATCCCCCCCTAGTTATTATTAATGCCTTCATCACATTTGATTCTTATTATTGCATTTTCTTTTGGAGTTATGTTGTTTTCTTCTTGTGATTTTGTATGCTTTTTAATTTTTTTAAGGTCAGACATTTAGTTTAGGACAACAGAGACGGAGGTAAATAGATTTTTTTTTAACTTGAGGTATAGCATACTTTTCCTTCTACTAGATTTTAAGGCAAAGTCTTTAGTTAAAATAGTTAGGATGTATTGTGAGTTTAAGGTTTATTGTATCTGGTTACCCTCAGAGCACCATACAGTTCAAATTCCTTTAATGATACCTTATGTTTTGGATGTGGACTGATTTGTGTGTTTGTGATTGTGTGTGTGTGTGTGTGTGTGTGTGCATTTGTGTATGAATTTGCTTTCCTCCCTTGGATTTTGCACTGCACAAAGTGCATAGGATAGAGTGGATATTTAAATATTTTGTTAAAAATTATAGGGAAAATGATTCTTGTCTGCATTGGCTCTGAATCAATTTGTTAATTTCCAAACTAGAGAAGCTTAGTAAATTATTGTTCCTTTTCCTCCAATCTTCTTTTTTGTTTTTCCCTTTGAATGTAAAACTGGAGAGATGTCCCAGATTATAAATTGCAGATTCTTTCCCTATTTGCATCTCTAAATTTATGTTTCCATGGTTTTCAACTGAATTTTGTTTTTTAACTTTAATATTAAAGATTTTCAAATTCTGAAAATTTGCAAAATTAGTACAATTATCACATGTGCTGTCTGAGTATTTCACCACATTCATTTTATCATTTTCATTCTATATACATACAAATATATCAGTGTATGTGAGTGAGTGAGCAGAGTTATACACACACAAAATATTTTCCTTTAACTACTTATGTAGCAAGTATGATGTTAAATTACTGCTTATTATTCCAGTGTGTGTTCCCTACAAACAAGGGTGTATTACAACATCACAACAGTGCAACCATCAAAATGAGGACATTTTCCTTGGTAAACTTTTATTCCCTATTCCAGAGGTATAGTTAAATATTTCCTCCTGATCCTAATATTTCCTTCTGAGAGGCCAATCTTGATTCATATGTTGCATTTAGTTGCCATGTCTGTTTAGTCTCCCTCAATCTGGAACAGTTCCTCAGCTTTCCCTTGTATTTCATGTCCTTGGCTTTTTCACTAGAACAGGCACATACATTGTAGTATGCCCTCAATTTCGGTTTGTTTTATCATTTTTCTTGATTTGAATAATTATTTGTATTTGTTTCATGATTTCCTCAGATGTGATGCTAAGTACTTAGCACATCATTCTAAAAGGCACACAGTGTAGTTTCTGAAATATACTGTATATGACCCAGACAGGGTCACTGCATGATCATTTTTCCATTTAAACCAGTCTATTATATTTTGTGGTAATAATCATTCCATATATATTTGTATTCTCTACAAAACTGTGATATGTATATATATATATATATATATATATATATGTATGTATGTATGTATATACATATATAAATATATCAAACAAAGGAAATAGTTAAAATAGATATATACAAGACAATAACATTCATTTCATGTACTAACTACAAAGTGGGTATTATTTATGGACTGTTTTCTAAATCTCTTGAGATCAGACAGCTATTCCTAGCAGGAATGACTTTGCTTGTTCACTGCATATTATTGAGAGATAAAGCCTTTTTCTTCTTCCAAATTTCCATATGTATCAGGAGAACTGGGCATGTTATTTCCTGGAAATGAGAGAATAAAATACCAAGTCCCACTGTGTAATATTTTGGAGAAAGTTTCATCCCTGTCTGGATTATGTCTATCACAGACTTACACTTTTCTTAATTACCCTAGATGAAAGCTGGTTATTTATATTTGATGTTCATTCAAAAGATGTTCTTCAACAAAACTGCTCATCTTTTATGCAAGGGTTTTAACAGTTTGTCATTTGCTCTGTTGGGAAATTTGAGATCTTTAGGTTTCTTATAATCACCATGCCAATTACTTTACTGTAATTAAAGATAATGGAAGTCTGATAATGACTTTGCCACCTATGATACTCAAGATAATAGGCTAGTGGAAATATATCACTAGTTACATGCCAGTATTTTGAATGATAATCTATTTAGCAGTGGCATGCTGATGTGAGCTCAGCAGCTGTCAACTGTTTCAAGTGTTGTATGAACCCTAACCCTTGTCAGCTGTGCTGAGTAGAGATGCTGAACATTACTCCAACTCAAATAAATTATTTCAAAAATAGCTTGAAGAACTATGGGAAGATAGCAGAGTAGGGAACTCCAGACTCAGTCCTTCTACAAGAACAACTATTATACAGGCAGAAACTGTCTGAAACAGCCATTTTGAAACTCAAGAGGCTAGAAGAACACTGTACAGCATCCCGGAAAGAGTTAGCAGAAGAGGCTGATAAATTAAGGAAAAGAACATGAAATCAATCTCTCCATGCAGTGGCTACTGGTGCCCATCCCCTCTCAGAGCTGGATGCTGAGGGATCCAGCCCTGTTTAGCTCACTGGTGACAGAGAGGGACATAAAAATCCTATTCCCCAAGAGCAGGGGTGGGCACAGCTGATCATGACTTGAGATTAGTGAACTCAGATTGCCGGTGGCAAGGCTCTGAGGTCAGCTATTTTTTCAATCGATGGCTGCAATCACAAAGGTGGTGGCAGCCATTGCTTTAACCAGCCTTGACAAGTGCAGCAGCAGCCACTGGATGGGAGCAGCAGTGGTGGGGAAGGTGACTTAAAGATGCCGTGCTTCCTCTGAGCTTTGGGGGAAAGTTAGTTGAAGGGCAGCATTTGCTGGGCATGCCAAGAAACTCAGCTTTAGGGAGCTGACAGACAAATTCTTGGCACCCTTCCTGACCCTCTCCCAGGGGAACCTTGGAAATGGTCTTCAGTCCCTTCACAGTTCCCTGACCCTCTTTTGGCTTGGAAAAATTAACTTGGAAAAGTCCTTTCTAGTATGCCCATCCTATGAATTTGCCCTCCAGGCAAAAGTAGTTTATGACTACTAAAGAAGTGTAAAAATCCATACAGGCAGACTATCTGGGACAAAGGACTACCAGCTTGAAACACACTGGAGAGGGAGATCTGTCTCCTGGGGAACCAAGGAAACAAACTCTTACAAACAGATGAACTCCAAAATAACTAACAACCAAGCATAAGCTCAAGACAAGACAGCAAAAGACAAGGAAAACTTTTCACATTGTATTTGTCTTGGGCAGACCTTCCTGATAGAAGGGCTGAGGCACAAGAAAGTCTCTTTCTTATCAACAACTGCTTACAAAATCAAGAAACAGACATCTCAGGGAATAAGTTCCAGAGTTAACATTTTAAAATATTAAAATGTACAGTGTGCAGCAAAAGAGCAGCAGACAAAAAAGAAATAGGAAATGATGACTAATCCAAGGGAATAGGATAAAAATACAGAAAATGCCAATGAAGAAGATGAGAATGTGGGCACACCAAACAAAGCTTTTTGTTTTTAATAAAAGATCTTAAAAACACTCAAAGCAATGAAGGATAATACAGAGAAAGAAATAGAGGATATCAGGAAATCAATGAATGAGCAATATGAGAGTCTTAGTAAAAAGTTAGAAATTTTAAAAAGGAAACAAATAGAACTACTGGAGTTGAAGATCACAATAACTGAAAGGAAAAAATGCCTAGAGTGTTTCAAGAGCACATTGGACCTGGAAGAAGAAAGATTAAGTGAACTTGAAGACAAGACACTGAAATGAGTCACACTGAGGAGCAGAAGGAAAAAGTATTATTAAAAGTGAAAATAGCCTAAGACACCTCTGTGATGCCATCAAGCATACCAAGATATGCACTGTGGGATTCTGAGAAGGAGAAGAAAGAGAGAAAGGGGCAGAAGGAATGTCCAAAGAAATAAAGACAGAATTTCCCAAACTTAGCAAAAGGCAGGAATATGCACATCTGAGAAGCCCAGAGAACACCAAACAGTATAAACATGAAGAATACTAAACCCCATCATATATTGATCACAAAGTCAAATGTAAAGTATAAGGAGAGATTCTGAAAGCTGCAAGAGAAAAGCAACACCTTACATACTAGAGAGTCCCAATTAGATTGAATGCTGATTTCTCATCACAAACTATGGAGGCAAGAAGGCAGTAGGTTGGAATACTGAAATGCTAAAAGAAAACAACTGCCAGCCAAAAATTTTATGTGTGATGATAACTTTTTTCAAAAATGAGGGATAAATTAAAACATTCTCAGATAAACAAAAACTGAGGGAGTTCATCACCCTAATGCCCTACAAGCAATGCTAAAGGAGGTTCTTTAGACTGAAAGGAAATGACACTAGACGGTGATTGAAAGTCACTTAAGGAAATACAGATAGGCAGTAAAGGTAACTTTTGGGAAATTATAAATGCCTGTATTATTGTCGTGTATTGTTTGGTATGTAACTGCACTTATTACTTCCTACAGGTGCTAAAATGTGAATATATGAAAAGTAATGATAAATGTATGTTTTTGAACATATACTGTACAAAGATATAAATTGTAAAAAATACAAAAAAGAAGATGGGGTATAGAGGTATATAGGAAAAGTATATGTGCATGCTACTGAAGTTAAGTTGGTATCAAACCAATTATTTTTATATATTTAGGATATTAAATTTTCACCTCATGGTACCCATGTGGAAAATACATGAAAAATACATTCAGATGGAAATGAGAAGGCAGTCAATATGGCCAACACAAAATAATCAAATAAATATAAAATTAGGCATAAATGGAAGAGAGGGATGCAAATGGCAGAAGAAAGCCCTGTATTTTCAGTAGTGACTTTAAGTGTAAATGGATTAAACTTTCCAATCAAAAGGCAGAGATTGGCAGGATGGATACAAAAGCATGATGATAGTATATGCTTTTGGCAAGAAGCTCACTTTAAATTCAAAGATGTAAGTAGGTTGTAAGTGAAAGGATGGGAAAAATATACCATGCAAGTGCATTAATAGTAGCAGGCTTTAATTAACACTCACAATAATGGATAGAATATCTTGTCAGAAATTCAATAAGGAAGTAAAAGACTTGAATGATACTCTAAACCAACTAAACCTAACAGACATCTACAGAATATTTCACACTCCCTCCAAAAGAATCAAAATATACATCCTTCACTGATACACAGGGCTCATTCTCCAAGACAGACCATAAGATAGTTCACAAAACAAGACTCAATAATTTCAAAAATATTGAAATCATACAATGTGTCTTCTCCAGCCACAACAGAATGATGCTAAAAATCAGTAACAGAAGGAGAAATGGAAAATTCAAAAATACGTGGAAATTAAACAACATATCAGTAAACAACCAATTGGTTAAAGAGAAAATCAGAAGCTAAATTAGGAAATACCTTGAGGTGAATGAAATTGACAATACAATATACCAAAACTTATGGGATACAGTGAAGGCATTTTTGGGAGGGAAATCTGTAGCCCTAGATGCTTACATTAAAAAACTTAAAAAAATTAGAGGCCTAATTCCCCAAAGAAATAGTGAGCAGAAGGAAGAAAATAACAAAGATAGAATAGATATAAATGAAGTAGAAAACAAACAAAAGTCTAAAAGTGGTTCTTTGAAGACATGAATACAATCAAAAAACCTTTAGCTAGAATGAGACAGCAAAAAAGAGACAGCACTATGCTGATTTGGATATATTATGTCCCCCACAAAAGTCATGCTCTTTTAACCCAATCTTTTTGGGTGGAACCTCTTGACTCAGTGTTTCCATGGAGATGTGACTCACCCAACTGTGGGTAATACCTTTGATTAAATTATTTCCATGGAGGTGTGGACCCTGCCAACTCAGGGTGGGTCTTGGTTGGTTCACTGGATTACTTAAGAGAACTCAAGAACTAATACAATGCTTGGTTATGTTTGGAGATGCTTGGAGATGTGAACAGAAGGATGTTTGGAGATGCTAAGCTAAGATATGAAGCTCAGAGTTTTGCCTGGAGAAGCTAAGAGAGGACCCCCAGATGATTAGAGAGAAATTCCCTAGGAGAAAGAATCAAGAACACACAGGAGCTGAGAGAGAGGAGTCCAGAGACATTTTGGAGAAAGCCATTTTGCAACACAACATGGAAGCATAGGACCAGCAGACACCAGTCACGTGCCTTCCCAGCTGACAGAGGTGTTCTGATGCCATCAGCTGTTCTTCAGTGAGGGTACCTTCTTGTTGATGCCTTAATACGGACACTTTTATAGCCTTAGAACTGTTAAGTTTGTAATCTAATAAACTCCTTTTATAAAAGCCAATCCATTTCTGGTATTTTTCATAATAGCAGCTCTAGCAAAGCAGAACAAAAACAAAAAACACTAAAATTAGAAATGAAAAGTTGAGGATATTACTATTGATCCCACAGGAAAGAAAAGGAATATAAGAGGATACTATGAACAACTCTTTGCCCCAAATTAGAAAACCTAGATGAAATGGACAAATTCCTAGAAACACATAAAGTACCTACACTGATTTAAGAAGAAATAGAAGATCTCAACAGACCTATAAGTAGTAAATAGACTAAGTCACCTAAAGCCTCCCCCAAAAGAAGAGCCTAGAACCTGAAGCCTTCATAGGTGAATTTTACCAAACATTCCAAGAAGAATTAACAGCAATCCTGTCCAAACTATTCTGAAAAACTGAAGGGGAGGGAATTCTCCTTAACCCTTTCTATGAGGCGAACATCACCCTCATACCAAAGCTGGATGAAGATATGACAAGTAAAGAAAACAACATAGATATAATTCAAATGAATATAGATACAAAAATCATAAACACAATATTAGCAAACCAAATCCCCTTATATTCCTTTTTTTCCTGTGGGATCAATAATAATATCCTCAACCTTTCATTTCTAATTTTAGTGTTTTTTTGTCCTTGTTCTGCTTTGCTAGAGCTGCCATTAGGAAAAATACCAGAAATGGACTGGCTTTTATAAAGGGGATTTATTAGAGTACAAACTTACAGTTATAAGGCTATTAAAAGAATCACACACCATGATCAAATGGGATTTATCCCTGGTATGCAAGGGTATTTCAACATAAGAAAATCAATTAATAGATTACACCACATAAACAGAATGAGGGGGGAAAAACAACAACAACAACAACAACATGATCATCTCAATGATGCACTGCAAAATAACATAGGGAAAATCATTACTCCAAAATAAAAAAATAAAAAAGAACACTCAAAACATCCCGTGTCTCTTATACACCCCTATTATTTATATATTTTTGTCTTTATTTTATTACTTATCTTCCCATACACTGGATAAGGGGAGTGTCAGTTTCAAGGTTTCCACAATCACATGGTCACATGGTCACATGATAAAAGCTATATAGTTAAACAATCATCATCAAGAATCAAATCTACTGGATTACAGTTCAACAGATTCAGGTGTTTCCTTCTAGCTATTATAATACACTAGAAACAAAAAAGGAATATCTATATAAACAAAAAGGAGTATCTATGTAATGCATAAGAATAAACTCCAAAATGACCTCTTGACTCTATTTGAAATCCCTTAGCCACTGAAATTTTTCAGCCACATCTGAGCTACTAAAGAGGCTCTCAGGTGACACTCAGACAAAATTATAAGGAGGTTTAGCTTCTCCTTTTCAGGAATAAGTTTCATAAGGCAAGCCCCAAGATCAGGGGCTTGACTTATTAAATTGGTAGTCCCTAATGCCTGTGAGAATATCAGGAATTCCTCAGGTGGGGAAGTTTAATATTTCCACATTTTTCCTAGTCCCAAAATGGGGCTTTGCATATATAGTCTGGCCAAAAATACTCTGGGATGTATCACAGTAGTACATTAATCTGTACAGAATAACAAGATCTCATTCCCTACTCTAGGTTCCATGTAATTATGTTTAAATAAACTGACCATATAGACTAAATTAGATAGTGTGCTATAGAGAATATAATTTTGAACCAAAGAAATATCTCTTGAATAACAGTTAAAACTCAGGAATAGATGTGACTACTGTAACAGTTTATAATCCAGGAACCTTGACAATAAGCCTTATTGAAAATTCTGTACTCCTGAATCATCAATTGCCCAATCTCTGCCAACCTTCTGTCCCCTAATAACCTACACTCTCAAATTCAATTTTCAGCATTTGTTCATTATAGTTAGTTTATATTAGTGATGACTTACAATATTTGTCCCATCATTTCTGGCTTATTTCACTCAATATAATGTCCTCAAGGTTCATTCACTTAGTTGCATGACTCACAACTTCATTCCTTCTCCAGCACCCCTTCTTGATAAAAATACATAGAACATTAGGAATAGAAGGAAACTTTCTCAACACGATAAAGTGCATGTATGAAAAACTCACAGATAACATCATACTTAATAGTGAAATATTGAAATCTTTCCCTCTAAGATCAAGAAGAAAACATGTATGCCACTGTCACCATTGTTATTGAACATCATACAGGGAAGTTCTTACCAGAGCCATTAGGCAAGAAAAGGAAATAGAAACATCCAAATTGGAAAGGAAGAAGTAACACTCTCCCTGTTTGAAGATGATATGATCCTATATGTAGAAAATCCTGAAAAATCCTCAATAAAGCTCCTATGGCTAATAAATGGATTCAGCAACATGGTGGCATACAAGATCAACATCCCCAAATCAGTAGTGTTTCTATACACAAGCAATGAACAAGCAGAAGGATAAATCAAGAAAAATATTACATTCAAAATAGCAACTAAAAGAATCAACTATCTAGGAGCAGACCTAAACAAGAGTGTAAAGGAATAGTAAACAGAAGACTATAAAACATTAAAAAAAAAAAAAAAAATCAAAGAATACCTAAATAAATGGGAGGACATTCCATGTTCATGGATTGGAAGACTGAATATTGTTAACATGTCATTCCCACACAAAACAATTTATAGGATCAAGGCAATCCCAATCAGAATTCCATCAACCTTTTTTGCAGAAATGGAAAAGCCAATCATCAAATTTATATGGATGGGTAAGAAGCCTAAATAGCTAAAGTCATACTGAAAATAAAGAAAGTTTGGAGGCTTCACACTTCCCAATCATAAAACTCATTACAAAGCCACAGTAATCAAAACAGCATTGATTGAAATAAATCAGGCACAAAAGGACAAACATTATATGATCTCACTGATTTGAAACAATTAGAATAAGCAAACTCATAGAGTCAGAAGCTAGAATGTAGGTTACCAGGGGACAGGGTGGGGATAGGGAATGGGAAGTTAAGGCTTAAAATGGACAGGGTTCATATTTGGAATGTTGGAAATGTTTTACTAATGGATGGTGTGGTGGTAGCATAACATTGTGAACACAATTAGCAGCACGGAAATATATATCTAAATATGATTAAAAAGGGAAATGTTAGACTGCATAGAGGGTAACAGAATAAAATATTTTTAAAATCCATGGAACTACGTTACACAAACAAAGAACCCTGACTTAAGCCATGGACAGTTAGTACAATTAATACTGCAATTATAAAATCATGCTATTGTCAAAATTAACAAATATTCCACACCAATGCAAGATGGGAATCCTGTATTTTCTGCACTATTGTTCTGTGAACCTACAACTTCTCTAATAAAAAATAAATATTAAAAAAAAAACAGAAACAGTTTGAGTCATATGCAACCTAAGGGTTCAAATTGAAAGAGGACTTGATTAAGACATGATAAATCAACTAAATGTATTTTTTTCTTGGTTTGCAAGTACACTCCAGTCTAGTATATTAAAAAGGAGGGTAGATATTATTCCTATAATAGTAATCACTTTGGGTTGTATTTGGTTTTTGTTTTCCATCATCATGGATAAATGGAATTTTCAAAAAGTGTGTCTGTATTCTTAAGAATCAACTACTTGTTCGGAGATGCTGTTGCCTTTTAATTTTTACAAAATGAGATAATATCAATTATATATCTACTTGAAACCTGAAAAATCTACAAGGAATGGGGATAAGGTAAGTTCTAAGAAAAGCATCAGTATTTGGCAAGATGCAATATAAAATCAGAAATCAGTAATTTTGGAGATGATTTATTTCCTTCTATGTTTCAACTTGCATGTTACTTCTTGTGAACCAATGCCTTTGAAATATGTAATGTTTATGCTCTTATGTCCTTCACAAACACACATTCTTGGCAAGGAAATACATTGTTATAGGATCAGATCCTTCCTATTCTTCCATCAAAAAAGTACTCCCTTTCTAATCCTGTCAATAAAATCCTTAACAATTACCTCTAGATTATATTTCCTGTTTCTTTGTCCCTTGCCTTCGTGGAATACTTACATTTTTCTGGAGTGCATCTTTAAGTACCTTTTAAAATCCTTTCTTCCAATTTTCTTATTAAAATATTGAAAGACTAATAATCTATTTATATTCTGCCATTTGTAGTACAGTCTCCATTTTGTAGATTTCCCCTATAGTTACTTTATTTGTGTTCTTCTTCATTCCTTACCATTCCAGCTTCTCTCATTTTTTATGATAGCATGGTTGAAAAAATTAACACTGTTCTATGAAACTGAATAAACACATTAATCTTTGTCTAAATGTTGATTCTAAAAGCTGAGAAGGGATATACAATTTACTACCATGGTTGTGAAGATACTGTTCACTGTTGTATCAGGGAGCTACTGCATTTGACAAGCAACCACAGAATCTCAGTGGAATATAACAATAAGCATTTATTTCTTGCTCATTCTTCTACATGTTAGTTGAAGTTCAGTGGAACAAGGATGGGGTCAGACAGACTTATCTCCATGTCACAAGTTCAGCCTGAGTTTGTTCCACATAGCTCTCCTTCTGGTCCAGGCTGATCAAGGAAGGTTTTTCTCATGGAAGTGAAATCTCCAGAAGGGCAAGAGAACAAGCTGAAACATTAAAGTAGATTTCAAGGCTTAGCCTTTTTTACATTTGCTTTTTTGTATTTGCCTTTTTATATTGGCCAAAGCAAATCACTTTACCAAGTCAAAAATCATGGGGTGGTGAAATACACTCTGATCTCCCTAAAACCATGACAAGTGTATGAACACAAACTGTAAAAGTGGAATAAGAATTTAGACTGATAATTCATGCTGAAGAAACTGCATATTCAACTAAAATGTTACAACTCTGTTTCCTTCCTTGTACAACAGTTATTTAGGTTTTTTATTTTTATTTTTGCCATTCCATCCTTTATCATGTCCCTAAATTCTTGCAGCATATAAAACAGAATGTCTATTCTGAGGAATTCCCCTCTTTTCTCAATAATTCTAACCTGAGGTTCCTCCCCTCTCATCTTTCTCCCTTTAAAAAAAAATGATTTTTCTCTAGGTATGCAGTAAGGCTGCAGTCCCAGAAATTCTCTTTATTGGATTCTGACAGTAGATGTATGATTTACTGGTCCCATGTTTTCCTCTTTATTAGATTACTGCCTTGCCTTTCTGAAGCTCATTCTCACATAACTAACTTCTGACAGTGCACTAGAGATAAAGCAAATTTCTGATATCTGCTAATCTGAAAATTTCTTTTATCTACCTTCATATTTCATTGAAAGTTGAGTGGACATAATTGTAGATTGAATAAATTGAAATCTTTTCATAATTCTGCTGATGAGAACTCTGATGCCTTAATTATTTTTTTCTATATTCTTGACCTATATTTGCCTTAAGAAATATTTAAGGCTCTTCATTTTATCCTTGAATTTCTGAGAGTTTTAAATAATAATGTTTCTAAACATAAGAATAAGCATGCTGGAGGTGAGGGAAGTATTTTAATATATCTTACTTTTATTTTAAATTCTAGTTTATCTTATAACTTGGAATGGCAACACTGCTGTAAATGCCCAAATTTTTATATTGGAGGGTCATAATATGTTCTTTCTACAATTGTTAACTTGGACTTCATGGTCACCTGTGTCCATTCTCTACCTGGCCCAAAAGGAAGCTAAGGGTTATTTCCCATAAGGAAATTAGGTACTTGATTAATGGAGGCATGACTTTTCTAAAATTCTAGGTGTTAGCTCTGAGATTCTCCTTCATTTGTTTGCACAATATCTGTTATCAACCTGCTTCCTGCTCAGAAAATGGACATTTCAAGCCCCAAAAATGTCAAAATTCAAAGATACGTGCAGAAATATTTCATTGGTTAAATGTAACTAGTATGCCTACATTCTGGCTGCCAGAGAGGTGACAGGGGAAATACCCCCCTCCCCCCTTTAGATCCCATAGAGTTATATTGACCCATGTGTCCCAAACAATTTGAGATACCCACAAGTTAAACATGGCATTCAGATGCTGGGGATACCTACTTAAAAATGAACAAGTATGGCTGACTTATTGGCACTGCTGCCTGGCCCAACTGGAGAGTTTACTATTATTCTAGAATTCATTTAAAGTTAGATATTTCTATGGATGACTTGGTACCGGTGAACATCAATGGAGAAGTATGCAATTGCAATTGTTACTGGATATAGAGTCCGCCACAGTTTTCCTCTAAAGGACAGAACATATGTGGAAATTCAGCTACAGTTAGAATCACCTCCCAATTAAGCTTAATGCTTTAAAGAATCATAAAATCTCTATATACATGAAATTAGAGAATTTAAAATGGGTTGTAGTAAGTGGCACCACTTATGTATCATTCATATCTTTGAAAGTAGCACATTTGCAATTTGACTTTCTTTGTATTTCATTTTGTCTTTTCAGGTGCAGAATCATTCTGTCTCCAAGAAATCAGTGTTAGCTTAGAATCAATGATCAGTTGTTTACCTCACACACCTAATTGGATATTTACTTTTGCTTAATGCACAATTATCAGGGTAAATGTTTAGAGTTCCCTTTGAGAAAGTAAAGAAGGAAACTTGACCTAAACTGTATTCAAAGACTCTGAATTGTGATCTGACCCAGGATTGTGTATTGGGTGAGATGCCATTATTCTCTATTATGAAAACTCTTGCTCCTTATACTTGGATTAATTTTTTGATGCAAAAATTAACTAAGGCAACTTGACCCATTGACTTATTCTACTATGAATTCCAAGGATGAATAATCAGAGAGGAAAAAATGCACAGAGTCAGATCATTTTGATTACTACCCATACCTCCCTGCTTTTATAGAAACCATATACACTTCACTTAACAACTAGGTACTTCTACTTGATCTCTTCTAATCGTGTTATCATCTGACCATATTTGAGATCATGTGTCTTATTCCAACCTTTGACATTGCTGATGTAAGCAGAGAAGACATAAAACATTTCCGAAAATAAATTCTTCTTCCCTCACAATGGGAATTTCAAAGCCTCTTCTGGAATTACATTTGAGCTACAATTTGGAGTGGATGACTGTGAAGCAAAAATAGCTCTATGCTAGCTTCCCTAATTCTCAAAGTGTTAGAATTCCCTGCTCTGTGTGGTGCTGAATAATTTCTGGTATCTCAGCATGCTTCAGAATCAGTCTGTGACTGTCCAACTCATGCAGCTGAGCAAACTGAAACACATTTCGTTACATGAGCAAGTCCACTGAGAATTTCTGGAAGAGGTACCCACATCCACAAATTCAGTTCTAAAAATGAAGATATGCTCTAGAGGGCAGAACTAAATGAAGACATTGAAAATCCATTCTAAGAAACTTCTTCAGAAATTTGCAGATAATAACTGGTAAACTACTAAAATTCTTTATCATGCAGGTCTTCTTTTCACACAATGCTTTTTAAATAGGTCTAATTCTATATGCTTACCTATGATTTCTGATGATAATTATTAACTTCTTCACACAAGGAAATGTTCTTAGGAGAGAGTTTAATGTCATCAATCAACATCATTAAATGGACTAAGTGGTTTCCTTGTGCAAGGGAAACTTAAGTAATAAGAGTATTTTGGAGGAATTGGAGATATGGGGGAAATTTAGGGCCCTCTAAATTATTCCAATTATTCTATTCCATTCATTGGATTTCTCTGATTTCCCAGAAAATGTGCCAACTTTCACATATTCCTGATGAGATTGTGAAATAAACTGAATTTTTATTTCAGCCTCGTATAGAAGACTCTGAATTTGACTTTTACTTCTTTTATCCTTTCAACTGCAAAAGCTACAAGATTTATGGAGCATGGCTCTATAGAGGTCCAGTGTTTCAATCCCTGAATTGATTCTTCCTTTAAAATATGTGCCATTAGAAATAGCCATCCCCACCTGAAGTCCTTTTGCATTTTTGAAACCTTAATAATATACTATGTTATTCTGTTTGGGAAGTCCTTAACCTGTAATTTCAGAATACTAATTTATTCTTCTACTATATACATCTTAAAATTTACCTCATTATTTGTCTTTTTATTCCACTTATTATATGATAATATAACTAGGATTTTTGTTTGTTTTTAATGATACGTTTTTCTTACTAAATTTTTTAAAAATCTTTCCTATCTTCTTAAGTATTTACTAGGCCTATTTAAAAGATTTCTCCATACATTCCTTTAATTCTGCTTCAAATGGCAAATATTGTTGGTTTGCTTTCTGTCTGTTTTACAGGTTATTTGTGTCACATTGTTTTGAACTGTCAATTTATGTTACTGTGTATCAAAAAGGGCTGAAAGCCATGCCCTAATGAGCACCTCTCCAGATGTATTTAATGAGGAAAAGGGGGTGAGCCACAATAAGGAGAGCCTTCAGCACCAGAGAACTACAAATCAAAGCTCAACATTTCTGTGAGCTTTCATTCTACCATACAACTATTATACCCAGTGTTTTACTGTTATCCACTTAAGGGGAGAAAGAAGCATTTCGATGGTGCAGACTTAAGTTTTTGCAATCCACCAGCTAAAAAGGTTTGAAGGATCAGAATGTAGAGGGAAAACACAGGTTACTAGCTAGTCTGTGCTTAGCAATTTTCATCTACTCTTCATTCCAGCAAAGCTTTTAAACTGCATTGATACTACCTTGCTAACACCAAGTCATAGATCAATTTGGGTCGACTGATATTTTCAACAATATTGAGACTATCAATACATGAGCACAATATATCCCTCCATTTATTTTGGTTTTCTATGGTTTCTCTCATTAATGCTTTGTTGTTTTTCAGGATCTGTATATTGGACTTTTATTTTATTTATACACAAGCATTTCATTGTTGGTGCTATTGCAAATGGTATATATTTTTATTTTGATTTCCATTTTTCATTTCAAGTATGTGAAAATACAGTTTATATATTAATTTTATATACTGTGACCTTCCTAGTTATATATTAGTTTTAGGAGCTCATTTTTACATTCTGTAAGATTTCCTATGGAGATCATCTGTCTTCTGTGAAGATAGTTTTATTTTTCCTTTCCAGTCAGTATGCCTTTTACTTCTTTCCCTTGCCTTATTGTTTTGACTAGGGTTTCTAGTAAAATGTTGAATGAAGGTGATGAGAATAGATACCCTTGCCTTGTCCCAATATTAAATGATGATGAATAAATTAGTGAGAGTTTGCATCCTTGCTTAACTCCTGATCTAGGGGGAAAATCTTCAGTATTTTACCATTAGTATGATGCTAGCTGTATGGCTTTGTAGATGTCCCTTACCATTTTAAAGAAGTTTCCTTTTATTTCTAGTTTGCTAAAAGTTTTATGACTGGTTGACAGGAAGACAAATATACCTGTTGCTGAAAACATGGACATCAATATACATTTCATTCAGCCTTATTAACTTTTCTATAAGGAAGCATTTGAGGTATTTGATTTTCTTAACAATTTCTCCTACTATTGAGTAGGCTGCACATTCAAATTTGTACTTTTTGCCTCTCATATATATACATATATAATCTTAGTAAAGTGAGTTTACTTGAAAAATAATAGTAACATATATATGCACTTTACAACATGCATTTTTTCATACTTGAATGCCTCCAACCCTGTTACCTCCAATTATTCTTTGTACTACAGTTTGAGTTATCTTTTGAGGAGCAGTCTTGATAATGCCACTGCATGCCCTTGATCCTTTAATATGGCTCTCTACTGCCCTTAAAAATAAATTGGAATTCACTTTCAAGTCTTATGGTTCCTTCCATAACCTGGCCCATGCCAAACAATCCAGCTCATCTCAACTCAATCTCTTAACAGAAATCTGATGTCTCTCTAATCTGAACATCACCACACACTCTGACCATCCAGCTTTGTCTAACATCCAAGTAATTCCATCTTTTCTTCCTTCTTTTTGGAACAAATTCTATCATGATGCTACTTTAAATGCCAGCAGCCAGCCTTCCCTGCCTCCAACACTACCCCAGGTTAATCCCTGCCTACTCATGATAAAGTGCTCTCTTTGGGCTTTTGTATCTAAAGCACCTCTTCTCTGACTATTACACTAGGCTGCTTCTGCCTCTTTGATGTTCCAATCATGAATTTACCTTTATATGAAACTAATAGAAATGTAGACTCTGTGAATTTTAATTTTCAAAATTAAAATTTTTGACCACTTTACCACCCTGTTGATGCTATGGTTCTTGAATTCATTCATTGGCAAGTGTTAGTATCTATTTGGTACCCATCTAGAAGACAGTTTTGAAAACTAGAAAAAAAAGTATCTAAATTGTATTTGGATGTACCATCTTTAGAAGAGTTTATTAACATTCCTCCTTTAATTTCTTTTTTTCTCATTATGCCCATTAGGAACCATTCTATGTTAATCATTGTTTGAATGCCATTCTGAGAATATGGCCATCCAAGACATGCATTTTAGAATTATTACTAATGAGAGAAAAATGGAGTTTGTAACTGAAATCTTGAGTCGCCTTTTGTCAAACTTAGTTTTGTGAAAATAATTTTCATTTTTATGTGATCAATTGTATTTTAACAAATATCAAAAAACAATTGTATGCACTAATACCATAATAATTCTAAAGTCACTAACCCCCTAGGTTATCTCCCACAACTATTAGGATCTTACTTTAAACTAAAGACTAAATCCAATAGAAACTATTACATATACCATTGTATTGTTTATATTAAAAACTATTATTTAAATGTTTTAATGCCCACTCATTGGACATATGTATAGACACATTTAAGAGTCAATATTGGCAGTTTCCTTGATTTAGAAAATTTCAGTTAGGAAAGAAGCAGTTACTGTGTATAAATTCCAACAAATAAAAGGTCACAAATAGCAAACTTGCTTTCTAGTTCATTACTCATTTGCTGTCATCTAAGAAAGACTGGTGCTTCATTTCTTGTAGTCTTGAAATTTTCACTTAACGATGTCTGTTAATAGTTGACAGATAAAAAACATTTGTTCATATGTAGAAATAACTTCAAATTTACCATTTGCAATGTTAAAATGTGATTTCCAATTATGTGACAAATATAAATAAGGTTTGCCTATAAACCTTCCCTCTCAAAGAGAGATTATCTCACAAAACATATGGAAATGTACATAAGTATCTTTATATAGATGAGAGAAAAGTTTAGCATTTTATAATTAATTATTAGGGATAGTTGGAAAAGATTCTACTTTGGTTAGAAAAGAATAATTACACAATGACATGACTCTGGTAAGAAAAAAATTAGCTCTGAGAATTTTGCAAAATTATGCTTTAAAATATTCAGAATTAATTTAAAACAGATTCTTTGAAGATGCAAATTCTGCACAATGACAACCCATGATGCAAATGGGGCATCAAGTTGATTTCTAAATTGGTTTGATAGAAAAAAAAGCCTGGTAACTACTAATATTTGGGTGTATAAAAACAGTAAACCTAAGTCTGGAATGCATCAGGAAATCAAAGTTCTCTATTCAAACATGAGGTTTATAAGGTAAGTAATGCACACATATTATCTGTTTAGTTCCCTTTTTAATAAAGCAGAATCCAACAAGAGAAAACAGACAAAGGAAAAACAAAGTACAATGTGTTTCATTCTTTTGAGAGGAATCTACTTATTTTATTAAATAGGCAATTGAGGAAGGGAGAATGAGATTTACAATTATCCACCAAAAGAATAATCAGGCATTGCTTACATTTAGATGTGTATCTATTTTGTTTTATTACAGCAAACAGCTTGATTTTCAGCTTTATCCATGGGTGGGAATTAGTTGGAGAAGGGTAGAGGCAGATATAGTTGAATGATTCAAAGGTAAAAGAGAATAATCTTTAAAATTATATCGCATGAGAGAGGGATAATAAATTCACTTTGAACTTAAAAGGGAATTAGAAGACCTCAAAACCATTCAAAACAGACAAACCAATTAATAGCAATGTATTATCTTCAGTGTTTGGTATATCCATAGTAAGTATCAAGGAAATTTAAAGTAGCAAAATAGTTAAGATGAATCTGGGTCAGGAAATCCTTCACAGAGAACAGGATATGAGAGTCTATTTAATAAAACCTCTGCCCTTTTACGATATCTCTATTTTAACTCTTCATAAAAATTAAATCATGAATAAATATTTTTTAGTTTTGATTAAACAAATTAGTTATCCTGTGTACTCACAGACACACATGTACAGTCATTGATTCTTCATAAAATGATAAACATTAATTTGAAGTTAATTCCTTAATTTGAACTAAAGTTGAAATAAATTCAAATTAAGATTTATTTTTTCTGTTTTAATATTTTAAAAAGTTAATCTTAAGAAATTTTTGATTTGGGTAAACTATTTAGCCCACAAGCATTTATACTGTTTCTCAGAAAACTAATTAAAATACTAACATTTTATTTAAAACCTTCTTAAAATGTGAAGTTGTAAAATCTAAGAGAAAAAATGAACTGATATGAAATTGAACCCACAGAAATATGGGTAAGTCTTTTCTAAGCATATATCCAGAGGCAGATATCACAGAGTAAATTATAAATCAGGTTATATAAGGAAGGTTTGAACATGGGATTGTCAAACAAAATAAACACCATTAAATGTGAACAACAAAACAGAGTTCTGTATAGTCTCACAATATCTGTCTCAAGATATTTGTTAACTACAAATATAAAACTAAAAAGACAACAACTTTATAGAATGCTGGCAGAAACCATCTTAATCAATCTTAACCAATTGGTGGAAGTAAATATCACAAGTAGTAAGACATATCAACATCATGAAACCTATCCTAGAATGCAGTATCATTTCTCCGGCACTGTTGCAAAAAAAAAAAAAAAAAAAAAAAAAAAAGCATAATAGCAGTCCAATAATGTGAAGACACCAGGCAAATCAAAATTGAGGGACATTCAGCAAAATACCTAATCAGTGAACTTCAAATTGTTAAAATTATAAAAGACAAAGATATGCTTAAGGAATGCTATATACTGAAAAAGACTAAGAAAAAGAAGCAGACAAATGCAATGTGGGATCCTGAATGGGATCTTGCCAAACTAAATAAATAAATAAATAAAAGACAGTAGAAGAAAAATAGGTGAAATTTCAACAGTGTGCTTAGTTTATATACTGATATTGTATCCAAGTTTAGATACTGGTTCTGATAATTGTACAAATTTATGTGAGATGCTAACACTGCTAGAAGCTAGGTGAAATTTATATGGAAATTCTTTATACTCTTTCTAAAACTTTTCTTAAAGTCTAAATATAGTTGAAAATGAAAAGGCTTTAAAATGAGGTTGCCTCCAAATTGAGGGATGGTGAACAGATTACGTTTTTCTAGGGGTTGGTACAGAAGATGGGTTTGATTACTAAAGGATAAAGGAAGATAATTATTTTTGGTGATGGAGTTATTCTGTATCTTTTGTTGTTGGTGGTAGTGGTTACATGATTATGCATTTTGACGAAAGCATAGAAATGTAAACCAAAAATACTGAATTTTTGACTTCAGTAAAATAAAAAATAAATACCTTATATAAATAAATGTAAAAAGAAAAACAGTCAATGAACTGGGAAAATATTTGCCACAAATAAAGCAATATATTGATAATACAAAGTAAAAAGAATTTCAATATAAAATCAGCATTGCACATAAATAGCAATTAATAAAAGAATTGTAAAGAACAGCTATAAAAATAAATGGGACAGACAGAGGTGGGACAAGATGACAGGCAGAGTGGTGAGGTGCAGAATTTAGTCTCTCACCTAGAGCAGCTGGCAATTACCCAAGAACTCTATGAAACAGTGTTTTGGGGGTCTCCAGTAACCAGTCACACATCGGATACAAGTTTGGAATTGGAGGAGAAGCTGAGATCGCAGCAAACATTTTAAGTTCCCTGGACCAGGGGTCTGATGCCCCTCTCCACCCAGACCTCACAGACTGTCTTGCTGCTGGCTCCCTGAAAGGGGGAAGGGGGACAAAAAACAGCAATCTGCTGAGGGCAAGAAAGAGGGCTCAACCCAGCCTCAACTGCAGAATTAATTAACAAATTAATTTTGGGAGCTGGGGGTGCTAAAGAAGGGCTGGGCTCTGAGTGGGGGGGGGGCACATAAAAGTGGGCACTCATTCCCAGGCTCTAAAAAAGCCATTTTCTTTTCCCCCTACATTTTGTCCCTTCTGTATTCTCACTGATTCCTTATCTTTTTGCATTTCAATAGCCCCTGGCAGTGGTGGAATTGAAGCTGTTGGAGAGTAATTATCAGACAATAGCCCAAAGTACATCTTTAAATGCTCTATTCTGACACTGACAAAACTTCCAGGCTGGGGAAAGACTTTTAAAAGGGACTCCTTTTCTTTTTCTTTTTTCTTTTTCTTGTTTTTCTTTTTTTTTTTTTTTTTAATCTAAAAGTAACATATGTGGTTATTTTCTATCAGAAAGCCCAGGTTGAGGGACTACGCTGGGCTTGGGGGGAGACAGAGTACTCACAGGGTCTTTGAGCTCCAGATTCACTTCTGAAGAAGGTCTGCACCCCTGCCTTTATTTGGCAACTCAAGTTGACCAAGGAATCTAGCTGGAGATGCCCTAAAGAGGAGAGGGGAGATGGAAATAGTGCCCCTGAGAGACAATTGGGGTTCCTAGGATTGGGAGAGTGGAAAGAGGTCCAGCTCAACTGGCAGTCCTCCTTCTGGGAACTGAGACCCCAGGGGCTGGAATTCAGATTCCAGCTTCAGTCAGCCACATCACTGACAGGATCAGAGTTATCAGAAGAACTAAAGTCTCCATACCTCCTTGCACTGTTGGGGAGCTGCAGGCTGGCAGGCACCACCTGCTGGACAGGAGAGGAAAATTACTGATTCTAAAGGCCTCATGGGAGGGTCTCATTCTCAGGAAAACTCCATACCCTCCCAATGAGACCTGGGCCTCTCTAGACTGGGAAAATATGACTGGGGTCAACCATATCTGAGGAGATGCTCCCATAAAAGGCTACATATAGGCAGGGCAAGAAACAGAAAAAGCAAGAGGTGAAAAATTGTGATCAACTAAATAGAACCTAAGTTAGAGGTCTAGAATAAGTTGAACTGAATACCAGAGGCCAGAGAACAAAGCCAACCAACAAGAAAACCCCTAGGTAAAAGATAGAAAACAAGCTCCAGAATAAACTAATCAAGAAAATCAGATGCTTAGACAACTTAAGATAACAAGCCATACCAGGAAACATGAAAATATGGACCAGCCAAAGGAATACACTAATAGTTCAACTGAGATACAGGAGTTGAGGCAACTAATGCTAAATAAATTCAATGAACTGAAGGAAGATATAGTGAAAGAGATGAAGGATATAAAGAAGACACTGGATGACCATAGAGAAGAATTTGTAAACTTGAAAAACAAGTGGCAGAACTCAGTACAACAGTAGATTTGAACAGGCAGAAGAAAGGGTCAGTGAACTGGAAGACAAGAAATTTGAGTTCATACGCACAAAACAGATGGTGACAAAAAAAAAAGGGAAAATATGAGCAGGGTCTTAGGGAGCTGAGTGACAACATGAAACACACAAATATACATGTTATGGGTATCTCACAAGGAGAAGAGAGGGGAAAAGGGGCAGAAAGTAACAGAATAAATATTCACTGAAAATTTCCCAACTCTTATAACCGACAGAAAATTAGAGATTCAAGAAGTACAGCATACCCCAAATAGATCCCAACAGACCTACTCCAAGACATTTGCTGATCAGATTGTCCAATGTCAAAGACAAAGAGGATTCTGAAAGCAGCAAGAGAAAAGCAATCTATCACATACAAAGGAAGGTCAATAAGAGTATATGTACCGATTTCTCTGCAGAAACTATGGAGGCAAGAAGACAGTGGCATGATGTATTTAAGATACTGAAAGAGAAAAACTGCCAACCAAGAATTCTATATCCAGCAAAACTTTCCTTCAAAAGTGAGGGAGAGATTAAAACATTTTCAGACAAACAGACACTGAGAGAGTTTGCAAATAAGAGTTCAGCACTACAAGAAGTACTAAAGGGAGTGCTACAGGCTGTTAGGAAAAGACAGGAGAGAGAGAGTAGGAGAAGAGGGCAGAAATGAAGATTATCAGGAAAGGTAAAAGGAGAGAGAGGAAAAAATTAGATATATAAATTCCAAAAGACAAAATGGTAGTAGAAAGTACTGCCCTTACAGTAATAATACTAAATGTAAATGCATTAAACTCCCCAATAAGAAGACACAGACTGGCAGAATGGATTAAAAAGCAGGACCCATCTATATGCTGTCTACAAGAAACTCACTTTAGACACAAGGGCAAAAATAGACTGAAAGTGAAAGGTTGGAAAAAGATATTTCATGCAAACAACAACCAGTAAAAAGCAGGACTAGCTATACTAATATCAGACAAATTAGACTTCAAAAGTAAAGCAATTAAAAGAGACAAAGAAGGACACTATATATTAATAAAAGGGTCAATACATCAAGAAAACATAACAATCATAAATATTTATGCATGAAGCCAGAATGCCCCAAAATTCATGAGGCTAACACTGAGATCACTGAAAGGAGAGGTAGACACCTCTGCAATAATAGTTGGAGACTTCAATACACTGCTGTCATCAATGGATAGAACATCTAGACAGAGGATCACTAAAGAAATGGAGATGTTGAATTGTATGATAAATGAACTAGACTTGACAGAAATTTATAGAACACTACATCCAACAACAGCAGGATACACTTTTTTCTCAAGTGCTCATGAAACATTCTCTAGGATAGACCACATGTTGGGTTACAAAGCAAGTCGCAACAAATTTAAAAATATTGATATTATACAAAATACTTTCTCAGACTATAATGGAAAGAAGTTGGAAACAAATAAAAGGCAGAAAGTCATAAAATTCACAAACATATGGAGGCTAGACAACACCCTTACAAAACCAGTGGGTAAAGGAAGAAATTACAAGAGAAATTAGTAAGTACCTCAAGGCAAATGACAATGAAAGCACAACTTATCAAAACTTATGGGATGCAGCAAAGGCAGTGCTGAGAAGGAAATTTATTGCCCTAAATGCCTATATTAAAAGAGAAGAGAGAGCAAAAATTGAAGAGTTAACTGTTCACCTGGAGGAATTAGAGAAAGAACAGCAAACTAACCCCAAAGCAAACAGAAGGGAAGAAATAACAAAGATTAGAGCAGAAATAAATGCAATTGAGAACAGGAAAACAATAGAGAGAATCAACAAAACCAGAAGTTGGTTCTTTCAGAAAATCAATAAAATTGATGGACTGCTGGCTAGGCTAACAAAACAAAACAAAACAAAACAAAAAAAAAGAGAGAGAGAGAGAAACCAGAGAGAGAGAGAGTGGATGCAAATAAATGCAATCAGAAATTGGAAAGGAAATATAAGTACTGGCCCTGCAGAAATTAAGGAGATAATGAGAAGATACTATGTCCAACTGTATGCTAATAAACTAGAAAACTTAGATGAAATGGACAACTTCCTAGAAAAGCATAAACAACCAACATTGGCTCAAGAAGAAATAGATGACCTCAACAAATCAATAACAAGTAAAGAGACTGAGTCAGTCATCAAAAAGCTGCCAAAAAGGAAAAGCCCAGGACCAGATGGTTTCACATGTGAATTCTACCAAGCATTCAAAAAAGAATTAGTACCAATCCTGCTCAAGCTCTTCAAATAAATTGAAGAGAGGGAAAGCTACCTAACTCATTCTATGAAGCCAACATCACCCTAATACCAAAATCAGACAAAGATACAACAAAAAAAATTATAGACCAATTTCTTTAATGAATATAGACACAAAAATCCTCAAAAAAATACTCACAAATTGAATCCAGCAACCCGTTAAAAGAATTATACACCATGACCAGATGGGATTTATTCCAGGTATGCAAGGCTGGTTCAACACAAGAAAATCAATTAATGTAATACACCACATCAACAAATCAAAGCAGAAGAACCACATAATCATCTCAATCAATGCAGAAAAGGCATTTGATAAAATTCAACATCCTTTCCTGATGAAAACACTTCAAAAGATAGGAATAGAAGAGAACGTTTTCAATATGATAAACATGATATATGAAAAACCCACAGCTAACATACTCAATGGGGAGAGACTGAAAGCTTTTCCTCTAAGATCAGGAACAAGACAGGGATGCCCACTATCACCATTGTTATTCAATATTGTGCTGGAAGATCCAGCTAGAGCAATTAAGCAAGAAAAAGAAATAAAAGGCATTCAAATTGGAGAGGAAGAGTAAAACTTTCACTATTTGCAGATGACATGATTCTATATGTAGGAAATCCAGAAAAATCTACAGCAAAGCTACTAGAACTAGTCAATGAATACAGCAAAGTGGCAGGCTACACGATCAACATGCAAAAATCTATAGTGTTCCTATACACAAGTAATGTGCAACAAGAGGAGAAAATCAAGAAAAAAAAATCCCATTTACAATAGCAACCAAAAGAATCAAGTATTTAGGAATAAACTTAACCAAGGATGCAAAAGACCTTTACACAGAAAACTATAAGAAACTGCTAAAAGAAATTGAACAAGACCCCCAAAAAATGGAAGAACATACCATGTTCATGGATTGGAAGACTAAATATAGTTAAGATGGCAATTTTACCTAAACTGATTTATAGATACAATGCAATACCAATTCAAATCCCAACTTACTTTACAGAAATAGAGAAATCCATAACCAAATTTATTTGGAAGGGCAAGGTGCCCTGAATAGACAAAAATATCTTGAGAAAGAGGAATGAAGTGGGAGGTCTCACACTACCCAACTTTGAAGCATATTACAAAGCTACACTGCTCAAAACAGCATGGTACTGGCATAAGGACAGATATACTGACCAATGGAATCAAATTGAGTGTTCAGAAATAGACCCTTGCATCTACGGACAACTGATCTTTGATAAGGTAGTCAAGCCAAAGCAACTGGGAAAGAGCAGCCTCTTCAATCAATGTTTTTTGGAAAACTGGATATCCATTTCCAAAAGAATGAAAGAGGATGCCTATCTCACACCTTATGAAAAATTAACTTGAAATGGATCGAAGACCTAAACATTAGCACCAAGACCATAAAACTCTTAGAAGAAAACGTAGGACAATATCTTAAAGATCTTATTATAGGAGGTGGTATCTTAGACCCCACACACAAGGCGCGAGCAACAAAAGAACAAATAGACAAATGGGATCTCCTCAAAATTAAACACTTTTGTACATCAAAGGATGTGTTGTTTTGAATGTATTATGCCCCACCAAAAAAGTCATATTCTTTGATGCAATCTTGTGGGGCAGACATATTAGTGGGGATTAAGTTGGAATGTTTGTATTAGGTTGTTTGCATGGAAATGCACCCCACCCAACTGTAGGTGATAACTATGATGACATACTTCCATGGAGGGGTGGCCCCACCCATTCAGGGTGGGCCTTGATCAGTGGAGCCATATAAATGAGCTGACAAGCAGAAGGAAAAGAGTGCAGCTGTGAGTGACATTTTGAAGAAGAGCTACAGCCAAGAGGGGTACTTTGAAGAAAGCACAGGAGCTGCAGATAAGAGACAGTTTGAAGATGGCTGCTGAAAGCAGACTCCTGCTCCAGAGAAGATGAGAGAGGACAAATACCCCAAATGCAACTAAGAGTGACATTTTTGAGGAACTGCAGTCTAGAGAGGAATGTCCTGGGAGAAAGCCATTTTGAAAGCAGAACTTTGGAGCAGGCACCAGCTATGTGACTTTCCATCTAACAGAGGTTTTTTGGACACCATTGGCCATTCTCCAGTGAAGTTACCCAATTGCTGATGTGTCACCTTGGACACTTATGGCCTTAAGTCAGTAACTGGGTAACCAAATAAACCCCTTTTATAAAAGTGAATC
The DNA here is from genome assembly GCF_015220235.1 of Choloepus didactylus. Taxonomy (NCBI): domain Eukaryota; kingdom Metazoa; phylum Chordata; class Mammalia; order Pilosa; family Megalonychidae; genus Choloepus; species Choloepus didactylus. The sequence goes on from NC_051310.1 coordinate 176,781,568, forward strand.
CATTTCTGGTGTTTTGCATTTGGGCTGCATTAGCAAACTAGAACAGATTTTGATACCAGAAGTGGGGTGCTTTTGCTGCTGTGTTTGCAAATACCAAATATGTTGGAAAGGCTTTTTAAATGGATAAGGGGAAGATTCTGGAAGAATTGTAAGGTGCTTGATAGCAAAGGCCTAGTCTGCTTTGAAGAGACTGTGGAAATATGGACTCTAAAGGTACGTCTGATGAGGCCTTGAGCAGAAATGATGAATATGTCATTGTCAACTGGAAGAAAGGTGATCTTTGTTTTAAAGTGGCAGAGAATTTGGAAAAAATGAGTCCTGGTGTCAGATGGAAGGCAGAATTTGAAAATGACAAGCTGGGATACTTGGCTGATGTAATTTCAGAACTAAAAGTTGTGGATATAGCATGGTTTCTCCTTTCAGCTTACAGCAAAATGTGAGCAGAGAGAGATAAACTTGAAACTGAACTCTTGGGTTCAAAGAAACCAGAAGCTGAAAATTACAGGCTTCTGTGGGGTGAAACACCAGAAGCTACAGCCCAACATGAGGATGCCACCAAATATGGAACCCAGCCATCATTTCAGAACAAGCCAAGATTGGAGAAGGAGTTAAGCAAAAAGGATTTGTGGAAAGTTCTATTGTCTGATGGCTTTGACTCCTGTGGTCTTCATGTGAAGCCAACAGAAATTTTGCAAGATCTTTATAGACAGAGCCCTTGCCAGTCTGGACTGGAGGAGACAGACAAGGAACAAATTGAAAGAAAACTTTCTTCAAAGACAGAGCCATGGAAGTTGAGGTCTGGAGTCAAGAGGTCCCAGGCTAGGAGAGCAGAGCAGCCCACACACATGGAAAGGGTGAGTTTGCCCTGGAAGTTGAGGGTGGGCCTTGCACCTCCATGCTCAGGAAGTGTTCTGCCACCCCAAGCTCCAAAGAGGGTGAGCACATTCCCAGGGAATTGGGGAGAGCCCGGCTTCCACCACACTGTTCTGAAGGGGTTGAGCATGTGCCCCGGAGATGGAAGGGAATCTGGGTGCTGCCCTGATGTTTGAGAAGGGTGGGGCCGAGTAGGTGGTCTCCCCAATATGTGGATATGTTGGAGCACTCACCCAAGCATTTGGAGAGGAAAGGGCTGCCACAAAGGCCCTTAGAAAGGGTTAGACTCCCATTCTGTCAAGCCCTGAGGATGCGTCATTCTGTAAATAACTCTCTGACTTTGAAATCTAAGGGAGTTTGCCCTACAGGTTTTAGGAACTGTTTTGGTCCTGTTACCCTTGTTTTCCTTTCAGTTTCTCCTTATGGCAATGGAAATGTTTATCCTATGAATGTCCCTCCTTTGTATATTGGAAGCACATTACTTGTTGTAAGTTCATAGATCCACACCTAGAGGGGAATTATGCCCTAGGACTGACCATGCCTATAATTGATTTTGATGAGATCTTGCACTTAACTATTGTTATTGAATTGATTTCAGTTTTTGTGATATTGTGATGAGATGAATGTATTTTATATTTGGAAAGAATATGTTTTTCTGGGTTCCAGGAGGTAGAATGTGCTGGTTTGAATGTATTATGTCCCCCAGAAAAAGCCATATTCTTTGATGCAATCTTGTGGGGCAACATATTAGTGGGGATTAAGTTGGAATGTTTGGATTAGGTTGTTTGCATGGAAATGCACCCCACCCAACTGTAGGTGATAACTATGATGACATACTTTCATGGAGGGGTGGCCCCACCCATTCAGGGTGGGTCTTGATCAGTGGAGCCATATAAATGAGCTGACAAGCAGAAGGAAAAGAGTGCAGCTGTGAGTGACATTTTGAAGAGGAGCTACAGCCAAGAGGGACACTTGGAAGAAAGCACAGGAGCTGCAGATGACAGAGAGTTTGAAGATGGCTGCTGAAAGCAGACTCTTGCTCCAGAGAAGATGAGAGAGGACAAATACCCCAAATGCAACTAAGAGTGACATTTTTGAGGAAATGCAGTCTAGAGAGGAATGTCCTGGGAGAAAGCCATTTTGAAGCCAGAACTTTGGAGCAGACACCAGCCATGTGCCTTTCCATCTAACAGAGGTTTTCTGGCCACCATTGGCCATCCACCAGTGAAGGTATCCGATTGCTGATGTGTTACCTTGGACACTTTATGGCCTTAAGACAGCAACTATGTAACCAAATAAACTCCTTTTTATAAAAGCCAATCCATTTCTGGTGTTTTGCATTCTGGCAGCATTAGCAAACTAGATCAAAGGACTTTGTCAGAAAATTAAAAAGGCAACCTACACAATGGGAGATGATATTTGGGAACCACATGTCAGATAAAGGTTTAATATCCTGAATATATAAAGGGATCCTACAACTCAATAACAGAAAGACAAACAATCCAATTAAAAAATGGGCAAAAGTATGGACAGACATTTTTCTGAAGAGGAAATACAAATGGCTCAAAAACATGAAAAAATGCTCAACTTCACTGGCTATTAAGGAAATGCAAATCAAAACCACAATGAGATATTATCTCACACCTACCATGTTGCTGACAGGCTGGCACGGGAATGAGACACAGACACAAAGTTAAGAATTAAGGGAGCAGGGGGCCCACTGCTTCTCATGCTAAGTGGATGATAATGCACCTTTGCTCCAGTTATTTATTTCAGAAGATAAGAGAGTATATGCCAAATGTCCTAAGGCACGGGAGAGCCTACCAGATACCTATGTTTACATCCTGTTGCATATCAGAAGGAACAATCTAGGTTTAGGACAATGGTAAACATTGTCGTCATAGTCACAAGACACATATCTTTACAGGGTGTGCCTGCATGGCGTTCCATGCAGGCCTGCAGCTTAGCATTCCAAGCCACCACCCTAGATACGGCTCAGGCAACATGGAGGACTCAGTTTCCCACATGTCCCCCTTTTTGTTTCTTCAATGCAGACAGGATGGACCAAGCAGATTCTTTTTGCTGTAGGTCTGAGAGGGTTTTTCTCATGTATCTGAGGACTAAACAAAGACAAAGCAAAATTATTAAGATAGCCCATATAAGGGGATTTAATTGTTCAAGGCCTTTAGCAATGCCTTGCGTAGTTTCAGTTTCAGTAAGAGAACCTAAGTTAGCACTTTGTATATCATTTACTGTTTCCTGCAGTTTTAGAATATCCAATGTAAGATTATTATAGTGTCCAAGTAAATGTTTTTTAACTTTACTCCAATTAAAAATGTGTGATTATATTCATGAGGGGTCACACAAAACGTGGACATATTCCAGTCACATTTTAACTTAAATTGATACCATAGATTCTCAACTTCTTCTCCTAGAAGGAGAACAGCATTTTCTGGGTCTATAAGGTGAGCATTAATTTCCATGTCAATTTGTAATTGCTTGTCTCAAGACTTGCTTGCATTCTTGTGCCAATTTTGGACAAATTTGGTGGTCTCAATATATTGATGTAAAGCTATTCCTGCAACAGCAGCAGTTGTAGCAATGGCTATTATACCTATAAAAAAAGCTATTAATAATCCATGCTATGAAACAGGGAGCCATAGACCCTTTCTTTGTCTAAGAACTACATCAGTGATGTTGCTAGAATTTATGGTGATATTTAAACAAATATATAATGAGCAACTCCAATTGGCCAGACAAGTAATTTCTTTAGTAGTAGTGTTAATTGTTAAGTTTCCTACCCAGAACACATAGGGGTCTCTGACACAGGCTTATATTCCAAAAGTATCTATTTTTGTGAAATTTAAAGTATACTTAGTCTTGTCTGTATAATTCCATTCCATCGGGAAATATTATGTAAACTAATAGGAAGCCTCCAAAGTGTATCTTGAACACAAGAATGATTTAAAGTAGGTCTAGCCAACACTGTGCCAAATAATAGGATATTTAGCCTGAGCATAGAGAGAATTAAGCCCAATGAGTATAATTTCCTGAATGAGCACATGCTGGAGATATACTCACAGCAACAGCGATAAGAGCCAACATTGCTGCAGTTGGGTTAGGACCTGTTACTGGCAGCATGGCTTGCTGGACTTGTTTTTCTGCATCCCGACACAGCTTTTTTATCTGACCCCAAGTTGGATGCTGGGCTTCCCTAGTTTTGGGTGTTGGCCTGATCACTGTCGTCTTCAGCATCAGACCCTGGAACTGCATCACTGGCAGCTCGACATCCCACAGGAATTTTCTTTTCTGTGCTGGGTTCATGGTATGGCTTCAGTCATCAGGCTGGTATCCAAAGTGGTGCTTGTTTGTCACCTGGGGAAACACAAGCATAACCTCTTCCCCATGTTAATAAAGTACCCATTGTCCATTCATTAGTTGGCATGTCTTTCCACCATATAGGAGGTGCTTTATGGAAATAATGTTTCAGTATTGTCTTTTCAGCTGGAAAATGTTGTTCTGCAGCAGTGCCACCCAGTTTTTCATAAAAATTTAGAAAATTTAAAGTAAAGAAACCTTTTGATAAATGTTCATGGGGAGTTCCATCATCTCCCCCTTTTTGTTTTGTTAACATGGTTTTTAAAGTATGATGGGCACGCTCAACAATAGCTTATCCTCAGGGATTATAAGGAATACCAGTGGTATGATGAATGTCCCACATTGGGTGCCACTTGTTGCTGACAGGGCGGTGCAGAAATGAAGCACAGACACAAAGTTAAGAATTAAGGGAACAAGGGGTCCACTGCATCTCGTGCTAGGTGGATGATATTAACAGAATGGCCATTATCCAAAAAACAGAAATGATAAGTGCTGGAGAGGATGTGGAGAAAGAGGCACACTTATTCATTATTGGTGGGAATGTAGAATGGTGCAACCACTTGGGAAGACAGTGTGGAGTTTCCTCAGGAAGCTAAGTATAGATTTGCCAAATGACCCAGTTATTCCATTGCTAGGCATATACTCAGAGGAACTGAAACTTAAGACAAACAGACATTTGTAAACTGATGTTTCAGCATTATTCACAGTTGCCAAGAGATGGAAACAGTCCAAATGTCCATCAACGGACGAGAGGATAAACAACTGTGGTATATACACATGATGGAATATTATGCAGCTGTAAGACAGAACAAAAACATGGATCGTATAATAACGTGGATGAACCTTGAGGACATTATGTTGAGTGAAGTTAGCCAGAAACAAAAGAACAGATTCTGTATGGTCTCACTAATATGAACAGACATTAATGAACAAACTTTGGGTGTTAAAAGCTGACAACACAGGTGACCAGGAGATAGAAAGAGGGTAGAGATCAGGTATTTGATGCTGAAGGACTGCAAAATGTTTAGCAGGATTGATTGTATAGATCCAGAAATAGATAGCATAATAGTGTGTGATGGTAGCACAGTACTGTAAGTACACTGAACAAAGATGTCTGTGAGTAAATCTGAAAAAGGTGGGATAGGAGAATGTATGACACCAGAGGTAAAGATAAGTGATAAAGACTGGGACTGTGTAACTTGGCAAAAACTTAAGTGGCCAATGAGTGTTACTAAATATACAAATATAAAAATGTTTTTGCATGTGGGAAAGCAAATGAATGTCAACCATGTAGAGTGTTGAAAAAGGGTAGTATTTGGGAAAAAACATAATCAAAGCAAACTGGAGTCTGTGGTCAACAGTAACATTGTAATATACCTCCATTAAATGTAACAAAGGCTATATGCCAATGCTAAGTGTATATGAGAGGGGAGTATGGGGAGGAATATGGGATTCTTGGTAGTGGTGTTATTTTCTGTCCTTACTATTATATTGTATTGTATGACATGTTTTTATTTTTATCATCTTTTTTATTATTGCTAAAAAAGAAACAATTTTTCTTGTAGCAATCAATATGTTCAAGTGCTGATTGTTGTGATAAATGTACAAATTTATGATGATATCATGAACAACTGATTGTGCACTGTGGATGAATGTATGGTATGTGAATATAACTGTATAAAATTGTAGGAAAAAATATAAATAGGAGTAAAAGTGTTGGAGAAAACATGGTGAGAGAGATGTACCTGTCTACTGTTGATAAGCAGGTAGAATGGTGTAACCTTTCTGAATTTCAGTGTGGTGGTTCCACAAAAAGTTAAGTATGTGGGGACCATAACGTCCTGCAATCTCATTATGGGGTATGTCATTTGAAGATCTGAGAGCAGAGATATGAATGGACATTTGCAAACTGGTGTTCATGGAGGCAGCAATCATGATTTGCAATGGGTGGAGGTGACCTAAGGGTACATAGACTGAGGAACAGAATGGTGAACTGTGGTGTATGCATACAATGGAATATTGAGCGACTGTGAGGAGTGAAGCTGTGAGACATACAATGAGGTGAATGGCTCCTGTACACAGTATTTGAGTGAAGCATGCTAGAAATAAAAGCAGGCACTCTAATGCCTTGCTAATATGGACTAACTACAATGTATAAACTCAGAATTGAATCTTAGAACATAGTCTAATGTGGACTTGATTATTGTAATGGTCCCTAGATTGTAAGCTCTTACAGCAGTCAACTCTATTCCTGAATTGTAATGCCTATCTCTAAATTTTGAGATGCTGATCCCTTAGTGTATGACCTGATTGGTCTCTGGAAAAATGCATATCTCTGAGACACCTGAAACTCAGAGCTAGAGCTTGGCAGATATGAATGTCAGTATTAGTGCATACAGCAACTGTTAAAAAGAAAAAAAGCTGAAAAAGACCCCAGACATCAATTAGTGGTATGAATGAAGCAGATCTGGTTAAGACTAGGGCAAACTGGGCCAAAGAGTAAAGGTCAAAACTGACTGTGTTTTAAAATTTCAACTTCCATGTGAGGCCAAGGGAAGAGATGTCTATTTGGTGCAGGATCTATATTTTCTAAACAGTATAACTCTACAGTCAGTTTGTTCAAGCACCACGATTGCATGGAGCTTTGAATAGGAAGTGAGATACAGTGGGTTGGTATAGGTTAGAGTGAAATAGTGACACATCCCAAAGTAATTGGGGCAAAGAATAAAACATATTCACAGCCCACCCCACCCCCACCAAGGAGCTGGGGGAAGGTGCAGAAGTGTTGGAGTTCCTTACCTGGACTGGTATTGATGTTGTCACAAACACTGGGACTGGTGGTTTGATGTGCTGAGCCCTCTATCATGGGACTTGCCCTTGTGGGGCTCATTACTGCAAAGGAGAGGCTAAACTTGCATATAATTGTGCCTAAGAGTCTTCCCCTGAGTGCCTCTTTGTTGCTCAGATGTGGCCCTCTCTGTCTCTAACTGAGCCACCTCAGCAGGTGAACACACTGTCCTCCCTCCTACATGGGACCTGACTCCCAGGGGTGTAAATCTCCCTGGCAATGCAGGATATAACTCCTGGGGATGAATCTGGACCTGGCATCATGGAATTGAGAATATCTTCTTGACCAAAAGGGGGATGCAAAATGAGATGAAATACTTTCAGTGGCTGAGAGATTTCATGTGGAGTCGAGAGGTCACTCTGGTGGATATTCTTATGCACTATATAGATAACACCTGTTAGGTTTTAATGTACTGGAATAGCTAGAAGTAAATACCTGAAACTACCAAACTCCAACCCAAGAGTCTGGACTCCTGAAGATGATTGTATAATAATGTAGATTACAAGGGGTGACAGTGTGATTGTGAAGGCCTTGTGGATCACACTCCCTTTGTCTAGTGTATGGATGGATGGGTAGAAAAGTGGGAACAAAAATAAATGAAAAATAGAGTGGGGGGATGGTATGGGTGTTCTTTTTTTTACTTTTGTTTTTTTATTCTTATTCTGATTCTTTCTGACGTAAGGAAAATGTTCAGAAATAGATTGTGGTGATGAATGCATAACTATTTGATCATACTGTGAACAGTTGATTGTATACTATGGATGATTATATGGTATGTGAATATATTTCAATAAAACTGAATTTAAAACAAAGAAAATAATTGGGACAAAAATTCAACATAATAGTAATTAAGTACACATAATTTAATAGAGTGAAATATGACAAAACTTAAAATTATAAACAGTATTCAATTTTTTAAAAAGATTTGGTGAGTAAGTCCTTGATGGTAATTCAATATATTCCAAAACTTTTACAAAAATCTCCTATACCATGAGGTTTTAAAAGTAATATATGTCAATAAATTAATTTGGTTTTGGAAATGGAAGTTTAGGCTGATGTGATGGTTTGAAGTTGTATGTGACTAAGTAAATTGTGATCTAGTTTGTAATGAAGGATAGAACAAGAGAGAAACAAATTTGGTAGTTGGAAGGAAAGCAAAATATGTTCATCTTTGCTTAGACTGAATTTTAGGTATAAGTATTAGGTCAGAGAGGACAGTGTGTTGGACAGGTAGATCTGCAACTCAAAGTCTGGATTACAGTTACAGACCTGTGAAATTTCGGCATATAGCTATTAATTAAGGCAGTATTCATGGTAGAGATAACAAAAATGCACAGTATTAAAAATGAGCACAACTCTGTAACAGTGGGGAAAGCACTTCCTTTCAAATGAGAGAGAGAGAAAGATAGGTAGTGAGGGAGGCAAATTTGCTTCAATGGTTTATAGATATTTGCTGAACTGTTTTCCAACTTGTTTGACACTATTTCAAAATTAAAAGTTCAGGGAAAATAAAGGGGAGTGTGATTTTCATGACATATATATATATATATATATATTTATTTATTTATTTTATAGAATAGGATTCTGAGGAGCACTGATAATTAAATTATGTATAGAGGAAAGAAAGTTGTCAGTGGAGATTGAATAAAGACAGCCTAAAAGGAAGAAGGAGCTCTGAAAGTAGAGAACACAAGGACACAGTAGATAAAAATAGAGAGAGATCTAGTAACTTAAGGACTAATAAGTGACTGTCAGTAACTGTAATGGGGCAGCTTTGTAGATGGGTTGGTGTGATGGTTTGAAGTTGTATGTACCCCAGAAAAACATGTTCTTAATTCTAAGCCATTCTTGTGGTTTAACCCCTTGTAATTAGAACATTTTGATGAAGGTATTTCAGGTAAGGTGAGACTACCTCATTCAGGATAGGACTTGGTCTTATTACTGTAGTAAATTGGATGAATACACACAGAGAGAAAGCCACAGAAGCAAGAAGCTGAAACCAATGAAACCTGGAAGAGAAGGAGGAGACCAGCAGATGCCACCATGTGCCTTGCCGTGTGGAAGAAGGGCCAAGTATTGCCAGTAATCAGTCTTCAGGAAGAAAACATCACCTTAATGATGCCTTGATTTGGACATTTTCCCAGTCTCAAAACCATAAGCAAATTCCTATTGTTGAAACCCAGCCCATTTCATAGTATTCACTTTAAGCAGAGTAGGAAATTAAAATAGATTTTGGTAGCAGGAGAGTGGGGTGCCACTCCTGGAAATACCAAAAATGTGGAAACAGCATTGGAATTGGGTAATGGATAGAGGCTGGAAGAATTGTGAGGGACTTGATAGAAAATACCTAGGTTGCTTTTAAGAGACTGTTGGTAGAAATATGGATGCTAAATGTACTTCCAATGAGGCTTTAAACAGAAATGATTAACTTGTCACTGGAAACTGGAAGAAAGGCAATCCTTGTTTTAAAATGACAGAGAAGTTGCTAAAATTGAGTTCTCATGTTGGATGGAAGTTGTAATTTGAGAGCAATGAGCTTGGATAGCTAGCTGAGGAGATTTCCAAGTTAAGTGTGGAAACTTCAGCCTGGTTTCTTTTGCAGCTTATAATAAAATGCAAGAGTAAAGAGATAAGTTGAGAACTGAACTCCTGGGCACAAAGATACTAGAAATTGATGGTTTGGAAAACTCCAAGCTTCCAGAAAGTGAGTCCCCAGAAAATAGTACACTATTTGAGGGTTTAATAGAACATGTATCCAGTCAACCATTTCAGTATGTCACAGCCCAAGAGGACTTTTGTAGCCAAAGGACTAAAGAAAGCACTGGGCATGTTCTGAGACATGAGCTTTTATTATGGGGCTTACCTACAGGTGGAAAGTCGAATCACATTGCCCTGAATTCAGGAGCTGCTCTAAATGGATTCAGGAGCTGCTCTGAATGGCAGTGGGTTCAGAGCTCAATGTGAAGATACTATGCACTTTGGGGGGGGGCTGAATAAGCTGGTCATAAGGACTCAACGTTCCAGTGGGTATTAAAGCATAAGGCAGGAGCAGGAGTCTCACAATCTAGGGAGGGATTGATTGCAATCAACAGGGAGGAGGGGGGATTATATCTATATATCTTGTAGATAACTATATCTCAGGGAGTCTCAGGGAGGAGGTAGTTTCAGGTATAGATTAAATTTAGCACCTGATTTTACAAGGAGAATAGGTCAAACCTTAACTGCCCTAGGTCACACAAGCTTCTGTGTGCAGTCTTTGAGGCCCTTGGGGAATGCCCTGGGCCTGGGGTTCCCACACAATGTAAGTCAGGATTGGAGGAACACATATCAAGGAAGGCTCTGTTGAAAGTCCTACTGTCTGATGGATTGGACCTTGTGTTTGACATGCAAAACTCACAAGCTTTTTGGAAGATCTCTATGAATGGAACCACTGTTAGCCTGGACTACAAGGAACAGAAAAGGGACAGGTTGAAGAAAAAAAATCACTTTGAGAACAGGCCCAAGGAAGCTGTGATCTGGACCAAAGACATCTTCTCTGGCAAAGAGAGTGGACCCACTGAGGTCCATGGAAAGGTTGAGTATGCCCCAGTACTTGGAGAGCATGGGCCTTCTGCCCCATTGTTCAGGAAGAGGACTACCACCCCAATTTTCTCACATGCATGGGGAATTGTGGAGAGTCTGGCTGCCATCCTGATGCGTGAAGAGGGTGGAAACTTAACTCCAGTGTTTGGAGAGAGCATGGGGAGAGCATGGCCATTGTGCCAGCACTTACAAGAAATGGGTCTACTGTTTCATCATGCCTGGAGGAAAAAACATCATTCCATAAATGACCCTCAGACCTTGAAATCTATTGTATACCCTGCAGGATTTCAGAATTGTTCGGGACCTGTGACCCTTGTTTTCCTTCAAATTTCTCCCTATAGGAATGCGAGTGTTTATCTTTTGTCTGACCCTCTATTATATATTGGAAGCAACTAACTTGTTCTCTAGGTTTTACAGATCCACAGATGGAGGGGAATTTTGCTCCAGGACAGACCACAACTGTAAGAGTTTTTGATGAGTCTTTGCACTTAGCATTGTTACTGAAATAACTTAAGGAATTTAGAATATTGTAAGGGAATGAATGTATTTTACATATGGAAAGAACATATCTATCTCTGGTCCAGAGTGTGGAGTGTCATAGTTTGAAGCTGTATGAACCCCAGAAAACATGTTCTTAAATCCAATCATTCCTGTGGGTGCAAACCTATTGTTAGTAGGATCTTTTAATGAAGCTGCTTCAATTAGTGTGACCCACCTCATTCAGGATGGGATTAAATCCTATTACTGGAGTCCTTTATAAATGTAATGAATACAGAGAGAAAGAAAGTCACAGAAGCAAGACGCTGAAAACAATGAAACCCATAAGAGAATAGAGAGACCAGAAGACACTTTCACTTGTCTTGCCATATGGCAGAGAAGCCAAGAATCACAGATCTTCAGGAAGAAAGCATTGCCTTCATGATGCCTTAATTTGGACATTTTCCTAGCCCCAAAACCAAGCATTCCTATTATTTAACCCAACCAATTTCATGGTATTTGTTTTACGCAGCCTAGGAAACTAAAACAGCTTCTGTCAAATTAGTTAACAATAACTGGATCTGAATGTTAGCCACTGTGACTGGTAACTAGAATTATAATGCATGCAAAGAGATAGGAAACCTAGCCTTGGATATTGTGGCAAGACCTAAGGCTGAGATTCCTGATTAAATGTGTGACTCTAAAGATATGATCTTTCTATGTAAAGGAAATCACAAATATTTCACACAAATGGCCTGGAAAATCAGTGTGGAATATTAGTGACACTTGAAAATCTAGATGGGTAAAAAATTACCCTGTGAGAAACCCAAAACCTGAGTGTGCAAGACATGTTTTGTTTGGTCCTTACAACACACTATCCCATAGTCTCCTTGCTCTCTGCCTGAATGACATCTGTGTTGCCTACAGCAATGGGTTCCTTCTCATTCAGCTTCTGATTTTGGGTCCAAAGGAAGAGTCAAGTGACTGAGGAAAGTGAATTCAGGGTATTTAATGCCATAGGTCATCTTTCAGGGTAGGATTGCCAAATTTAGAAAAAAAAAGTGCCTAGTTCACTTTAAATTTTAGATAAATGGTGAATAATTTTCTTGGTGTAAATATGCCACATGAAATCGGGACATATTTATACTAAAAAAGTTCTGTTTATATGAAATTCAGTGTTGACTGAGTATGTTATATTTTATCTGTCAACTTTACTTCAGGCTTGTTGGACTTGAAGAATCCCTAAAAGATCATAACTATTCTCAAGGAGGCCCCTTCAAACAGTACTCTTATCTACAGTGCTGGTGGTTTTGAACTTTCTCTGATCCCTTGAAAGGATATTAACCTACTTTTCTACTGAAAAGAGTACTTGATTTACTGGGAGTGTCTTTAAGAAGTAGTGTAAGAATTCCATTTTACTAAAAAAAATTCCATTATCTATGTCATCCTCAAGTTCAGGTATAGTACAAAGGAAAATGGAATTCTTAATTTTATATCAATAAAAGTTTCTAATAAACCATTGACTTCCTTAATCCAATGAATTGTCTTTGGCTCTAATGCCAATAAGTAACCTTTTTTTGGATCCCATTGATCTCCATATGAAATGATTACTGAGTGTGCTGTTTGAAACTGTCATGTATTCCAGAAAAGCCATGATCTTTTAATCCAGTCTTGTGGGTGCAGACTTATTGTGGGTAGGGTCTTTTGATTAGATAATTTCCATGGAGATATGACCCACCCAACTGTGAGTGGGACCTTTTTGATTAGGTTATTTCCTTGGAGATGTGACCCTATCCATTCAAGGTGGGCCTTAATTGGTTTACTGGAGTCCTTATGAGAACTGAGGGAGAGAAAGAGAGCCAGACCCAACACAGACCCAGCCACTTAGAGATGCTTATACAGAAAACAACCAGAGACATTTTGGGGAAAGCCATTTTGAAACCAGAGCCCAGGAGAGAAGGATCAGCAGATGTCACCATGTGCCTTCCCCTGTGACAGAGGAACCCAGATGCCTTCAGCCTTTCTTCAGTGAAGGTATCCTCTTGTTGATGCCTTAGTGTGGAAACTATTATGGCCTTAGAACTGTAAATTTTTAATCTAATAAACCCACTTCATAAAGCCAATCCATTTCTAGTATTTTGTATTTCAGCAGCTTCAGTAAACCAGAACACTGGCATCTTATGAATCTGGAAATATTACCCCCAAACCTAGATTCTTCTGATTACAAGCTGGTAAGGCTATGAGAACTTAAACTGAGGAGTCTTAACAATTCCTTGGAACCAGACAATCTCAGGTTAAATGTACTGAACCAAGACCTTTGAATCAAGAAAATGTTCACACAAAATAGAAAGCTATCACTTAAAATGACAGAAAAAAAGTGTTGCTTTGAGATCATTGCTATTCTTTTTTTCTCATTACCTTTTTGTAATTTTTACTTGTTAATTTATTTAAATGAGCCTTAGAAAAAACCAAAAAGAGTTTTTCAAAATTATGTTGTACATTTGTACCATGACCACCCTCCCCTCAGCCTTTCTTTTGAATCCAGATGATGGCTTTATCATTTCCTACCCAAATCCCTGTAAAAATCTAATTTATGTGTCATTAAATAATCCAGAGAGCTGGGCCTTTCAACTGGTCCCTTTTTGTACTGGAGTTATTCTCACATCTTAATTCCACTTTTCAATCTTCTAAAATTGGGCATGCATCACAAATTACCAGAAAGCTTCTGTAGAAACTGCACCACTCTGTGAGTATAACTGAGCTCAGCAGGGGGGAAATTGATATGGTGGCTATTCTCTCCACTGTAGTCAGTCTGTTCTTTTCAGAGATTCTACAGCTTGTTTTTCAAAATTTTTCATTTACACTCAGAATCTGCTAATCTCAAAGGATGGTTGATTGCCTTATTCCTGTTGTGGTAAATTATACAATCTATTCCTCAGTAGGGTTTTGCTTCTTAGGTGAAAAACAGACTTTGAATTTACTACTACCTGTAAGCCTGTATTGTTTGATCATGCAGTTGTTATAGATTCCCATAAATTAAAATTTCTTACTTCTCCAGAGAACAAGGTATTCCTAGGAATAACTAAAAACCTCCAAAATAAGAGAAGTGCAGACTACTCAGGATTGCTTCTTTGAGAAATAATTGACTTCATCTCCATGTGCCCCTTTTGGGTTGCTATTCCAACAGCAAACATACATGAAAATTTGATCCATAATTTATCATTGAACTTGGCAGAAGTAAAATCATTATACTGATTTTGCCCTAGGGGCTAATCTTACATTTATTACACAGGGATCAAGCATACCCTTTTATTTATTTTTATTGTGAAAGAGAGAGTTAATACAAAATATTTCATGTTACACCAATATAAAATACCACTAGTCTGATAAAACAATTCACATCTAAATTTAGGGGAAAAGATTAAACACAACTGAATATTGAGACATGTTTTCATGGACCATGCTTGATAATTCAGACATGTGTGCTCATATTATTTTAGAAGGACTACTAATCAGTTTGCTTCTGATTACTTCCATTATCTAATGAGTTGTTACATCCTTTTCAGGGTCATAAAATCTAGTTCTTAGATATTTCACATCCAATGAATCAAGAGCTCATCCAATAATATTACACAAACACAACTAAAAAATATTAAGAACTTATTTTAGTCAGAGGAAAGAAAATGATATGTATATAACTTTATGACCATCAGAGCATGATTTTTTTATTGATACATTATTTATGTATCAAAATATTAACATTTATAGTATGCAAATGAGTGTGTTCTAGCATATTCACAAGGATAAGCAACAGACAACTTAACTCTAGACCATTTTCTATTTGAATATAATTTTCGTATCTTCCCTGAAGAATATCTGTTCAGATCTTTTGCCTATTTTTAAGTGGGTTGCCTTTTAATTGTGCAATTATAAGTGTTTTTTATATATTTGGGTTACTAGAATCCTATCAGAAATATGATTTCAAATATTTTCTCTCATTCTACAAGTTGCCTTTAAGTTTTCATCAGTGTATACCTTGAAGTTAAGTTTTAATTTTTATGAATTACAACTTTTATGTTTTCTTTTCACTTTTATTTTTGATGCCAAATCTAAGAAGGCTTTGTCTGCCCCAAAGTCACAAGGATTTTGCCTATATTTTGTTTAAGGAATTTTACAGTTTTAGCTCTTAAATTTAGAGCTACATTTTGAACTATTTTGTATATAGTGGGCGTAGGGTACCAAATACATATTTTGGCATGTAGTTTTCCATTTGTCTCAGCACTGTTTTTTGAAAAGTCTAATTGTCCCTATTGATTCATCTTGGCACTCATTGAAATCAATTGGTTCTATTTTATTTTTATTTAAATTATGGTTTTATTTAGGAATTCAATTGTATTCCATTGGTCTATATGTTTATTCTTATGGCCAGTACCACTTTAAATTTTGTATTGGCAAACCCTCAGAATTAGGCAGAGGTTACAATTAGGGTCTCTTCAAGTCTTTCATACCTGTTATCAATTTGTTGGCATCAAATGTTTAAAGTATTTCCTTATATACCATTTTAATTTCTATAAAGATCTTTCATGGCTGATTTTAGTAAATTTAATCTCTTCTTTTCTTGGTCTTTCTTGCTAAAACTTGTCAATATTGTTGATATTTTCAAAGAACAATTTTCTGGTATTGATGATTTTTTCTACTTCTATTCTCTGTTTCTCTATTTCATGAATTTCCATTCTCATCTTTACTATTCCTTTTCTTTCTGATGCTTTGGATTTATTTTTTTTTCTCATTTTTCTAGTTTATTAAGGTGAAAGTTTAGATGACTGATTTGAGATTTCCTTTTTAGATATGTGTTTATAGCTATAAGTTTCCCTATAAACACTGTTTTTGCTGCATCCCATAATTTCAGTGTATTGTGTTTTCATTTCCTTTCCTCTCAAAGTGTTAACTAATTTCCCTTGTGATTCTTTGCTTGACCCAGATTATTTAGAACTGTTTTGTGTAATTTTCACATATTAGCAAGTTTTCCAGTTTTCCTTTTTATTGATTTCTAGATTCATTTCATTGTGATTGTAAATGATGTTTTGTATGGTTTAAATATTTTAAAAATTATTGAAACTTGTTTTATGACCTAATATATGGTCTATACTGAAGAGTACTCTAGTTCACTTGGGAATAATGTGTATTCTGTTATTTTTGGGGTGTAGTGTTCTGTATTTGGCTGCTAGGTCTAATTGGTTTATAATGTTATTCAAGTCCTCTGTTTCCCTGTTGATCTTTCTTGTTTTTCGTATCCATTACTGAAAGTTGAATAATTGAGCCTCCAACTCTTATTTTTAAATGTTTATTTCTCCCTTCAATATTTTTGTTTCCTGTATTTTAGGGCTCTGATAGAGGCATGTGGAGCAACTTTCTATGTGATATGTCATGGGAGCACAATGTCAGGTACACGAAGACCTCCCAGCAAATGACTGCTTTATTACTTACACAACACAAAGTGTCCAACAGAGCAGGGGAAAAATCCCACCATGGCCAGTCTCCCAGGGAGGCCACCTGCCAAGGCCATGGTTAATGGATTACAGATCAGCACGCCCTGTGGGATCTCAGAAATGCTACCTACATGTAGCACCTGAGTGTTGGGCTTTATGCACTCCAGGGGGTGGGGGCCCTGTTAATTTGCAACTGTTGTGTCCTGGCAAGCAGCTGGGTCTGCCTAAGATTTAACATCTCCCCTGGCTGCCTGTGGTCTCTTGCAAAATGACCCATCAAACATCTGCATGCAAACAAGAGTGCAAGCATAACAAACACACACAAACCAGAGGGAAAAAGGAGGGGGATAGGTGAACACTGGAAGCTAGGCCTCTGAGTGAGTTCTAGAATCCCCCAGAAAGGTAGTACAGCTCTATTTTGGCTTTTGTTTGCAGGGTTTATCTTTTTCCATCCTTTTAATTTCAAATTATTATTGTTTAAATCTAAAATGAGTCTCTTGTACACAGCATATTGTTGGATCATGGTTTTTATTTGTTTGTTTTTATCCATTTTGCCAATCTCTGCCTTTTCATTGGAATGTTTATTTCATTCACATTTACATGTTACTTAAAATACAAGATTTAGATTACCAATTTCATTTTGTTTTTTTTTATGTCTGGTATCTTTTTTTATTCCTCTAGTCTTCCATATAACCTTATTTTAAATTAAATTGATATTTTCTAGTGTGTGTTGGTAAATTAATTGTAATTTCATTTGCCATAATATTTTTTACCTTGTTTAATTGTTGTCCTGGTGATTAAAATTAACATCTAACTTAAACAATCTAGTTCTGATTAATAATAACTTAATTTCAATAGTTATGAAAGTGTTTTCAACTATGTACTCCATTCTTTTCATCTCCTTTGTCCTATCACTGTCATACAAATTATATCTTTACAAATTTTATGGCTATCAACAGATTTATAATTATTTCTTTATTAAGTTATATTTAAATCAGAATAAAAACTTTCAAATACAATTATATTGTCTTTTATATTTATGTATGTAGTTAATTTTACTGACAATTTCTATTTATTTATTTATGTGGATTCATTCGCTGTCAAATGTACTTTCATTTCAGCCTTTAGTATTTCTTGTAGGGCAGGTTTGTTA
Source organism: Choloepus didactylus (assembly GCF_015220235.1). Taxonomy (NCBI): domain Eukaryota; kingdom Metazoa; phylum Chordata; class Mammalia; order Pilosa; family Megalonychidae; genus Choloepus; species Choloepus didactylus. The sequence continues at coordinate 176,799,368 of NC_051310.1, forward strand.
CCAACACATTCTCTCAGTTTTTGTTTATCTGAGACTGTCTAAATTTCTCCTTCATTTTTGAAGGGCAATTTTGCTGGAAATAGAATTCTTGGTTGGCAGGCTTTTCCCATCAGCCCTTGAATACATCATCCAGTTGCCTTCTGGCATCCATGACTTATGATAAGAAATCATCAGTTGGTCTTATTGATAATCCCTTATACATGATAAGCCACTTGTCTCGTAATGTTTTTAAGATTCTCTCTTTCTCTTTAACTTTCTGCCATTTGATTTTAACCTGTCTAGGTGTAGATCTCTTTGAGTTTATGGTTCTTGGAGTTCACTGAGATTACTGGATGTTTAAATTCTTGATGTGCATAAATGTGCCTGGTGTTAGACAACAGTTTCCTATTGTTTTGTTTATTTTTTCATTTTTTTTCCTCTTCTTCAGACTAGATAATCTCAATCAACCTATTTTCAATTGGCTGATTCTTCTGCCTGCTCAAGTCCGGCTTTAAACCCTCTTCATGAATTTTTCTTTATTAGTTATTATACTTTTTAGCTCCAGAATTCCTATTTGTTTCATTTTTTAATTGCTATCTCTTTATTAATATTCTCTATTGGTGATGCATCATTCACATACTTTCCTTTGATTCTTTAGATATGATCTCCCTTTGCTCTTTGAACATATTTTAATTAACTGATTTAAAGCCTTTGACTAGTAAGTCCAATATTCAGCTACCTCCAGGACAGTTTGTATTGACTTTTCTCCCCTGTGTATAGGCCACACTTTCTTGTATCTTTGCATGTCTCATAAATTTTTGTTCAAACATGAGCACTTAATATAATGTGGCAATCTAGAAAGAAATAAGATTCTCCACCCATCCCATAAGATGTTGTTTTTGTTATATTTTGTTCTTGTTACTGTTACTTTAGGTTTTTCTTTGCTGGTTTGTTTGCTTGTTGGTGTCTTTTCTGAGCTACTTCTTTCATGTCATTCATGGTCACTAAAGATTCCTTAGGTTAGCTTAATCCTCAGCTAATGAATGAACAGAGATTTCCTTAGATATCTGGAATAAATTTGCCTCCCAACCTTTGCCAAAGGACTGTGTGTTTCTGTTGGGGCATGCATTCAATACTCAAACAGGTGTTTTGTAACTTTTCCTTAACCTTCACTTCTTGTTTGTGTAGACCCTCAAGGATAGCCAGAGGTGAGAGTTTAGGGCTGTATAAGGTCTCTCTTCTGCATGTGCACAAAGATCTATGGATTCATATGGACTTCCAGATTACCAGAAATATGTTGGACCTTTTTAAAGCCCATCTTGACAACTTATTTCCCAGACTTTTCCTTTAAGAATTTTGGTGAGCCTAATTGTTCACCTTTATACTGTTATCCACAGCCTCAGGCAGCCATGGTATTCAACAATTACCTCTGATTATTTTTGACAAATGCACCCAGGAAAAATCTTTTCATACTGGGCAAACTCTGAATAAAGTCAAAGACAGCCTTTCAAGTTAAGTTTTTCAAGAAACAACCAGAAAGTTAAAAAATGACAATTTTCTGTGAGTAAGGATTTGAAAGGGTTTCAGTCCTATTTTACCCCTTCCTGTCACATCTAGGGTGCTAGCATTCACCATAATTTCAGGTTATTTCCTAGGTTTTCCAGGTTAATGTGGAAATGGAGAGGTGGAGAACTAATAGAGCAAGTTAAAATGTCACAGAGCTTACTTTTATTACCATTAATCATAAATTTTTCTTGAGTCAATGTCCCCTGGATTGCTGCAAGATTTGGTTAATTTCCAGAGTTCTGAAAAACTTGACTTTGGGCTTTTTTTTCTGGTTTTCTTGTTTCTTTTATGCAGAAGAAATCTTCAGAGGTCATATTCTACTCTTTTCACTTATGTCCCTCACCATGATGTTTATAAAAGAATGGAAATAAGGTTTCTAATTGGAATCAGGAAATACCAAATCACACTTGGGAAAATATGAAACTTCTTATACTTTTGAATGACTGTTGCTTTCTTGCCAATTATTACCGAAACACCAAAACAAAAATCATTCTGCTATCCAATCACCAAACTGCCACCATTTCTTAGTAGCATCCAATGCATAACAAAGCCTTACTTCCTTTTCCCTTGTTAAAACTCAGTCCAAATCAAATACTTTAAAGATGATTTTCTTATGTTCCCATTTTGAGCATTCTTCTGATTCTCCTGAAGTACATTCCCTCTTGTTTCACAAAGTTAGTGTGTTCTGGCAGTCTTTGATAAGTGGGCTTCAACAGGACAGAGCTGCTTCTCTAAATGAATAGGACAACAAAATGGGGAAAAAAATAAAAAGAAAGGAAATCATCCCTACTAAATGGATATTACAACAAAAATGTAAGATCAACAAATTCTGTAGCAAGAGTAAGCACTGTACAATGTTTGGTAAAAATGACGCCTACATGCCTAGAAATATTAGACCAATATGAAAAAGATTATGATCATTAAAATAAATGAAAAAAATGTGGGATTTAATAGGATAGCATGATAAAAGAAAAGACTGAATTTATAAAAAGAATCAAATAGAATTTCTATAAATCAAATATATATATATATATATATATGTCTATGTAATTGAAATTAAACTTTAAGAGGTAATAAGCACTAATAAAAATAGGTGATAATATGAATAATTATTGATAAAACATATTGGATGAAACCATATAGAACAAACAAGAGAAATGAGGTTTACAAAGGGGAATAAGGAAATTTGGGGGGATGATAAATACATTTATTGTTTTCATGATGGTGATAGATTTCATGGATGTATGCATTTTTTAAACTTGTCAAATTTTACACTTAAAACTGTGCTACATATTGTATGGCAATTATACCACAATTGAGCTATTTAAGATTTATTTTAAATAGAGGTGAAGGAATTGGAAGAAAGATTGTGTAAGGCCAGCTATATCTAATTAAATTTCAACATAATAAAGGAAGGAAAAATAAAAGGAATAAATAAAGAGAGAATAAAGAATAAATGGAGGAGAAAATAAACTTGAAGAGAAAGAGATTGAAAATTTCTGAGGTTATATAACAATTACACAAAACTGTTTTCATAAACTCAAAATAAACAAAAACTTGCTGTTTAAAAACTAAATAGAAAACTTATCAACATCACTTTCCCTGCCCACCTAACAGCATACAAAAACAACCCACAAAACAAAAAGTCAGGAAGGGAGGCAGGGCGGGAGGGAGGGAAGTAAGAAGACAGGGAGGATGAACAAACAAAAGGAAAAATAAAAGCAAGTAAACATATATAATCTCCACGTTATGTTTAAGATTCTCTAAAATCAGCAAAAATTGAGCAGGATATGCGCAAGGAAGTGGGAATATGAAAATGTGGCACTAAGGGGCCCAAGCAAGTATTTTCATAAAATTCTAGAGAAAATACTTATTCAAGGTAAGAGGTACACATTAGAGGCATTAAAAAAGTTGTTTCATTTTTTTTTGATTCTTTGTTTATGGGCATTTTATATTCTTGTCTAAAAGATACATGATTATTTGTGTAATAAAAATGTTTATAAGATGACAAAAGAAGCATAGGTTAATATTCCAGGGCCTGATACAAGATATCTTGGATTTGAATCCTAATTCTTTTGCTTGCCATCTGTTTCCTTAGAAAAGTTTCCTAAACTCTTTTACTGTATGAATATAATATAAAACCTAGTCATTTTATTATTCAGAGATGTTAACTGGACAATCCATGTGAAATGCTTTGCAAAGTGCCTAAGGCATACATAATAAATAGGCCATAAATATTAGCTATTATGAACACTAGAAGATGGTTTCCTTAAGGAGAAGAAAAGATAAATCATCTATATATATCACTCTTTTGTTGAATATTGCTTTGTAATTTCTATCTAATGTAATAAGACATATCAAAAAGAATAATATAAAAACATCACATAAAATTTAGAAATTCTAAGAAAAAGCTCCAGAGATAAAAACAAAACAAAATAAAGCAACACATTAGAACTAAGTTAAGAGCTTAGAAAGGAATCTGACAAAGTAAAATGCAAAAGGAAATCCATTTACCAGCTATACTTTGGATATATGAAGTATAAAATCATCTCATTCACACTGAGATAAAAAAAAAGGAAAGCCTAAATATATAATTGATTATCATGTGAAGGACCAAATGACAAACTATGAATCAACACTTTATTTCAAATACTAAAAATATGAATTTTTGTTACTGTGTTGAGTAATATTCTCACTCACCTAAGAAGATTAGGTGATCCGTTATCATTGATCCACTTGTCAGTTCATTTGCTGGGATTAGCAATGAAAGTAAAACATGAAAGAAAAAGTAATTGATGTAAAACTTTAAAAAAAGGCACGTAACAGAATCTTATTAGATTCAGATTTCATTCATTTTGGGGATATATTCCTGGCAAGAATATGGATCTGTATATGCAAGGTATAATTGTTTTATCAACCTTAATTTTAAAACATTTTATTCTGCAATTTTCCTAATGAGATGATTGCTTACATATATACACTGTACTTTTCCATCATTATCTTTTATGTGTTATTTCTGTATGCTGTAGTGGGTCTTGAGATGTCTATGCAAGTCCTTTGTGCCCTTCCCGAATTGGGTAGCAAATGGTTTAAATGGGCATGGATACTCCTTCAGCTTCATGATTTACCTCTTGACACCAATGATTAGTTCATGTAACTCAAATGGAGAACAAGTGGTATGAATGTCATTGGCCTGGACACAGGAAATGGTTCAGGTCTGGTTTATTGTACTTCAATTTCAGCACATTTGCTGAGAACACCGAAACACACATTTCTTTATTGATGATGTGATGAGCAGCAGACACACAAACCCCACATGATCAATATTTTTAATTTGCAAAAACACATGCTTATTTAAGAACACATTATACAACAAAGGTCTACATAAAATCTTTGCCTTGACTGATCAACTCTGGCTAGGTTAAGGACAGGGGTTGAATGTCACATTTGCAATTAAATTTCACATATCTTTAATTACTGCTGAAGATCAAGTTTCCACCATTAAAAAATGTACCTATTGGTATTTATTATTTGCATAACTCAGTCATAAATACTGTAGAAAATCAAAGTTGTACTAGACTTATCAAGGTTCAAGGACTTTTAATCTATTTGAAGAAATATCTCATTGCTTTTGCTTGAGTGAATATCTTTCATAACATAACTGTGATCTGAGCCCCAATTCACAAATATTTTAATGGTTTTCCTTCATATATTAGTGTGTATTTACACTCATATATAGATGTTTTTAAATCCATTTCAATATGGATAATAATTTCTCTTTTGAAATCATAACATTAGTACACGTTGTAGTTTACTATTTTAAAACTATATGTATTATCACTTTTCCAATAGTTTTTGTGTTCTTTTAAATTTAATGTTAAAAGCCATGTAATTACTGTCTCTTTACTGTCATTAAAATGGAACATTCTTCGTTTATTATGCTGTCAGTAAAGCTTCTCTAAATCAATTTCTCAAGCTGTAGTTACAGGAAAAAATGAAATATTTAGTGAGATTCAATAGCTAAACAAGTCTACAGAGCAATTGAGTTTAAGTGCTGTTTGACTAAAATGATTTGAAGATGCTGGTAGGATTATGGGTGATTGGCTATGTTTGGATAATTTATATTGTATGATTTATTTTTTTTTCCTGGGCTACACAATTGTTCAATTCCATTTATTTATTCTTTTTTTGAGTTTTTATGTTTACCAAATTTATAGGAACCCTTAACATATTTTTTTTAATCTTTTTCCCATCATATATGTAAACAGAATGAAGTTAATTTTAACTGATGACTTCCCCCCAACAATGATTACAAGAAAAGTAATGCATTTTTGTGTTTGCTAGTAACAAACTGGACTTATTTTGAAGTTATTCTAAGTCTTTGTGGAAAAAGTTGGAAAAAAGTATGAAGGATATGGAAAGAAATAGTGTTCTAGCTAATAGGAGTGTTTAATTTTGGAGGAGCCACCAAGGAATCTGTCATGATTGACAAGCATTCTAGTGGAGTCTTTCTTTTTTTTCTTTCTCTCTCTCTTTCTTTTCTTTGTATAGCAGTCAAAGAATATATACAAAGCTAAGTGAATGCTATTATTCATTTTTACAAAATAGCTTTTCATGTTTACTCTGTTCTGATGCCTGACATAAGTTCCTGAAGTTATAGGGTGAAATAGGATGGAGTCCTTGCCTTCAAAAGACATAGATTCTCTCCTCGACAAACTTTCACAAGTGGATGATCATAATTCACGCTCATTTTGTAAATGTTAATTTTTCCTTCTATCTTCTGGCCCTTTAGCCTGTAGTCAAATTGACTACCATCCCTCTCTGTTTACATCCCTACTACACTGTAACAGTTATTTACACATCAGTGGTAGGCAAAAAGTATCACTCTTTTTAAAGTCATGCACATTTAAATATTGTAATTGCACATAATGTAGTTTTAGTTACATGATATGAAAGATTTTACCTTTCAGTAATTTTGGAGGTTTTGCTGAATTTTTGATAATGGCATTAATTAATATATTAATTAATATAATGACTGTTAATTGAACAGCAACTATATGATAAGCACAGTTCTAACTGCAGGCAAGTTAATTGATAGCTGATGAATTCCTTTAAACATCTTATCAAACAGGAAAATTCATATTTTAGGAAATTAAATAGTGCAGAGATAATGAGTTGCCCTAGGGAGGAGTCAGTTTGCATTGTAAAATGTTTCACACAGGGCTAGATAGTCTTACCTTGGAAAAACCAAACACCTTGTGCATTTTTCCTCTGGCTTTAATGTATTCTTTTTTAATGTATTTTATGAATTGATTTAGAAGTTCTATGAAATTATGCATTTTAGGAAAGTTACATTTTTTCCATTTATAGTTGTTCCTTGTTTTGTTTTTTAATCACTTTTTGCAAATACTCTTTGAATATCCATTAAGGAAGTAGTGTTCATTTTTCCACTTTTTATAAAAAATAGAATCAGCATATAATGCTCAACATGTGATTCGAAGTATATTGCCTGAGTTTTGTGTGAATATTTCCATTATACTGGAAACATTTCTACCCACCAGTCCTAGCTATAAATTATAATTATGATCTAGCCTATGGAAAACAACTTGTACTTCCAAGTGATGTTCAATTTTTAATCCACAAATACATTCAAGATTTGTAATGTTACTGTTTACATCTCATTTATCTATGGGAAATACATTCACCACATAATTTTATAAAATTCAGATATGTGTAATACCACCATCCTGACACTGCTGGTTAAAAGTTCCATGTCCTCTCTCTTTCTTTTGTAATAAAATAGAATATTTTCTGCATAGTGCTAAATATTTTTTTTTGATTTTTCACTTATTATATTTTGAAACTATAAGATAATATGTAATACAAATTGCTAAATATTTTTTGATTTTTCATTTATTATATTTTGAAAATTTAAATAAATTGCTAAATATTTTTTGATTTTTCATTTATTATATTTTGAAAATTTAAATAATTTTTCTGTCTTCCAAATAATGATTTTCATTGCTGCAAAACATTACTTTACATATAAACATTATTTTATTGATATTATTCCATATTGTTGGACAATTATGTTGTTTCTAATTTCTTCTTCAAAATGAACAGCAATGTTGTGATCAATCTGTATGTAAATCCTCGGAGAAGAGTAGTATTTTGCCTTCATTTTAAATTATTAAAAGTGGACATACTTTTTAAGGAGCCTGAAATAAATTACCAAATTACCTTCCATAAAGTTGCACTAACTTATACACAGCACTATATAAAAACAATAGTTAAAATAGGCTAAAACAAATTGAACCCAAAATTTATAATGGTGTGATAAAATAGACATTTATCTTTGGTTGTTTATATCAGTGGGCCACTGTCATCCAATCAGTCCTTTAGGGACTCATTGTCCTCTTTGTTATCTGCATCCAGATGGTATAACGGGAAATGGAACTCAAGGAAATAATTATCAAGTTACAAGTCTTAAATTTATTAAAAACGTTTTCACTCATTATATTAGCAAGAACCAAACACATCACTGCAAGGGAATCTGGGGCATTTGATTTAGAGCTGCTCCCAACTGTATAAAATGGAAGAAGACAATAGATGCGTGGGGATAGTTAATCTGTCTCTGTGAGTACTATTTTACACACAAAGAACACACTTAACTGTTCTCCACCCCAACCCCAAAGGAGAAGACACAAATTCACATCTTCTTACTGTATCCAGCACAAAATCCAGGTTCTCTGGCGGATGTACTGTTTCTTCATCATTTCTACTTGTGGTTCCTTTTGGTCTGGTGGTTGTTCAGTTTTGAGGATGCCTTTTCTTCATTCAGTTTTTCCACATTGGCCTTCAAATACTTGTACCTAATCTGCCTCAAAAAGACTGGTTCCTTAACAGTAACTATTCTATTTGTTAATGTGTATTAATTTATTTAATTATCAAAAATAAATCTTATGTATTTCAATTTTTTAAGTGCTTGCATTACGTATACCGGTGATTTGTAATTCTCATTTACATCACTATTTTTTCCTTTAAGTTCTATTAATCATGGTTTCCAACATTGAAATTTTTATTGATTCTAAAATAACAACTTTCAAATCCATTTAATAGTTTATCTTAGACTTCTATCCATTGTTTCATGTTTTCAAAACATACTTTTAATTTTTTCATTGTTCTTTGTAAATATTAATCCAGCAGCAACAATTGAACAGCTTTATGTCATGACATCAGTGTCCCTACTTTCACTGCCAATCCCTTTTGTAGTATGCACCACCCAAAATGGACATCAAACACTTTTTTTCTTACTTCCCACACAGTCTATTAATTTCATTTTTTCTGTTATATTTTAACATCAATTTGGGGAATACCATACACAATATAAACCTGCAGTTTGCAAGTGATATTGAAAGCCACATATTTCATCTTCAAATACAAATTAATTTATATCATGTGTGACATTTTAAGTTTGAATAAAATGAGAAAGAATCCTGGAAGCATTGCTTTTATGGGACTTACTTTCTGGGTATGCACACATACACCTCTTCACACAGACATATTCACACACTCAATCTGATGCACAAAAATAGGGAAACTGCCAGGTAGGACAGAAAAAGCTTGCCCTCCTCAAAATCCTTCAATAGCTTGCCATGTATCAGGTATGATCTCTGCCTGATACCACACAGGCACTCATACACACACTAACCGCATTGATTTTTCTGTAGTTTCTCAAATATATCAAGCTCTTTATTTAAGTTGGTTCAGCACACACACTTTCCTCTGCCTAGAATATTCCTTACCCTACTATTGTTCAAAGAGGCTTTTTTGAATCCTCAAACCACAGTTTGGTCTCCCAAGTACATTCTGTCATAGCACTTTTTTTCATAGTATTTAAAAAGTGTGCAATTATATATTACAGATGTTATAACTTCTAACAGTTGATTTCTTGAGGAGGAGTCTCTCTTTTCCATGTAACATACCTAGCACAAGGCCTGGCACACAATAAATATTCAATATACATTGATGAATAAAGGAATGTGAGAATCATAACCTGAGGTGAGGCATTATTTTCACTTCTGACCTTGGATAATGTCTTTAGAATTGCCTTCTTAAGGCCAGTGCTTATACTTAATGCCTGAATTCCATCCCCTCTCCTCTTCTCAAGGATTATTTTCCTGTAATTATTCTCTTTTTTTTCTTGCATAATCCATTTCTTCCACTCTGCTAGCTTATTCCTTTTGGAATACAATTAGATCTTAAAATTTGCTATTATTTAAAAATAAGATTACCTTCAATCAATTGCCTTATGATACGTTAAAGGCCATATATTTGGTTGTAGCTCATTAAATACAATATTGAAAAATTCTCTGTACTCATAGGCATCTTCCTTTCATAGATAATGTAAAGCACTTGGATGTTCCTTTGCAAATGTGGAATTTTCATCACTATTTCAGTGATGACTATTTGCTTCAATAAGATCTAATTTATGCCCCAATACTTTGATGCTATACTGCATACCCCAACTTCATGAGTTGAATTATGTCCTCACCCCCAAAAAATATGTTGAAGTTCTAACCCCAGTATCTCAGAATGTGACCTTATTTGGAAATAGGGTCTTACAGGTGCAATTAGACAACTGAAAATGAGGCCATGCTGGAGGAGGGTTGGCCTTTAATCTAATATGAGTGGCATCCATATAAGAGGAAATTTGAACACAGAGGGTTAGAACACAAACTGATGACTGAGGCAGAGACTGATGCCCAAGAATTGCCAGCAAACCCCTAGAAGCTATGAAAAGACAAGGAAATACTCTTCAAAATACAGATTTTGGACTTCCAGCCTCCAGAACTGTGATATGATAAATTTCCATTTTTTAAGCCATCTAGTTTGTGGGAATTTGCTATTGCAGCCCTAGGAAACAAAGACACAATGAATTTCTGCTGCAATGCTGAATCTAACATGATCAGTTTGTAGTTTATGTGACAATTAGATTCAACTTGTATAGTATCATGAAAGCACATAAGTTGATTGAAATATCAAAATTATGACAAGCATAATTAATTTTGCACACACACAGAAGCAATGGAGACTGTATCACTACAGTCACCTGAGTAGTAATTGTAATATGGCATCCACTTTAAAAGTGGAAAATGTACCTCTCAGAATTGATGAAATGTATTCATACACACACACACACACACACAGCATCAGGTTTCTAGAAACAATAATAGAATAGAGAACTACATTCAAACTTCATTATTTGAAATTTTGTTTTGCTTTAATAAAGAAAAGTACTTTAAAGTCTTACAGCTAGTTATTTGGCAGCAGTGAAATTTTGAATTCAGAGTGATAAAGAGGAGACTAAAATGTGTGGAAAATGCATATAGTCAGAAGCACATTGCAATTAAGGCAAAATAAATAAACAGAAGGCTCATAAGTTACAAAGTGAAAGCTTAATGGTTGAAAATGAAAATAATATAAAATGAAAGAAAAATGGGGAAAAGTTCATTGAAAAAGAAATAATATGCAGTGGGTTAAATTCTAGCAGCTTTCAAGTTGTAAATGTCAAGATTTCATGGCAACTGAGCACATGTGTGTCTGCCATTATGACCTAAAAATTAGGGATGTAATTCATTTTTGGTCAGCAGGAATTCATAAAAGGAGGATTATAGTATATATGATCAATTTCTTTTTAGGAGCAGCAATACAAAATTTACAGTGGGTGTCTCTTGATATAATTCCCTGACCTTTTAAAAGGCTTTTGTTACTCTGTCTTACAAAGAACCGTAGTATAATGGAAGAAAGTAAGGCATTGAAGACAAGCCACTTGAATGTATGAAAAGATGCTTTTATTCTCAAAGAAAAGTGGTGCTAATTGAAATGGTCTGGAAAGAATAGAGTATTTGGGAATGTAAAATAATCAAGATTTTAATTATTTTCCTTTATATGATTGAAAAACAATTTAAATGAAATATCATACAAGAGAGGTAAGACGTTTATATTTTGATAAGCTTACACATTAAATTTTCCTAGATTCTCCTTTCTTTTACCCCAAGAAAACAAGTGGAAAAAAAAAAGTCTTCTATAGCAGCTTCTTCATTAAAAGATCATACTGAGATTCAAGGATTTAATTTGGATTTTGTGGTTCCTTACTCTTGTTTAATTTAGAACAGTCCTTTCATATTTAAACCTCCCACCAAGTGACTTTTTTTGAGAATAGTCCAGTAGAGTTTTAGAGCAGAAAAATCTCACAATCTGGATTTGTCTGAATTTATCTGTATCTGTTTTTTAAGTTGTTCTATTAATTCCTATTTCCTTTTAATTTATAGTGGTTAAGGCTTGATTAGAAACAGGTTGAGTATTTTGGGAAGAGTCATTTTTAGATAATAATGCCTGTGTATTTTAAAATGCATATTATCATGGGCCTATGATGTCAGTTTTCCTGATATTAGTGAGGCTAAGTTTGATACTTTGGTGAAATCATGCCTGCTCAACCTAATTAATAATGAGGGAAATATTAATTAATACCCATAACAGCATATCAGTACAAATCTGTGAGAGTGAATAAGGTGAAAAATACTGGAACAATCAAGCATTGCAGAAATGTGGAGAAAGAAGTATACATATACATTAGTATAAGTATTTAGGAAACATTTTTTTTGTATACTTCCATAAAATTAAACACATTTCCAGTTGCTATGATTCAGCAATCCCCTTCCCCAAAGAGATGTGTACACATGAGTACTAAAACCGTACTACTCCGAAGAGTTGTCTGCAGACCACTGTCAGTTTGCAAACTCTTTATTCCTGATAATTTGAGTAACAAGCAAAAAAATATTTACAAATATGTTCGTATAGTATCCATTACCCAATTAGGATACAACTCAAATGTACATCAATATTAGAATTTGAGAAATAATATGTGGTATATTTATATCATGGGATGCTATGTAGTAATGAACATTCTCCTACATACCACATATATTATGTCAACTTTTGTGCGTGAAGCAATATTGATACATTTTACAAATATAATGTTGAACAAATAAGTCAGTCACAAAACAATGTATAGGCTACAGTTCTATTCATTAACATTTAAAATTTAAATTCCATTTAATTTATGGAATTCGAAGACAGATCAGGTTTGGGGAAGAAAGTGGAGGAGTAGGTGGTAACACAATAATGCTACTAGTTTGCTAGTAATGTTATAATTCTTGACTTGATTGGTTATAGGTGTTTTTACTTTGAGAGGGTGCATTATGTTGAAATCTATGATAATAAAACATTAAAAATTCTTTTTAAAACTCTAAACCAATAAATTTGAAAACAGATAGAATATTCAATTTCATAGAAAAAAATATTACCCAAACCTACTCAAGAAAAAAATAAGAAGAAAATCTTGATTAACCATTAAAGTAACTGATACAGCTACTGATAATATATTATAGTGTCAACACCAGGTCCCAAACATCCTTCAAACTTCTTCCTATCACTCAAAAATGAAATAATCCTAATTATATTTAAACTACTTCTAAGGAAATGGAGATGGGGAGGAGAGGTTCATAGGTGATTTCAACTATATTTCATTTTTATTTCATTTAAAAAAAAACAAAGATAAAAATGCCAATATGTTAAGATTTGATGAAGAACATTTTGGGGTATTTTTTAAATATTCCAAAGTAGCAATTACAAACAATGAATTATAATATATTTTAAGTGATAAGTATATTTTGTGGATTTAAAGTGGTTTTATATTTTGTTATCTAGATTGTACTCTTCATATTATATATTAATATTACAAACTTTGTAATACAGCTATTTTAGAATTACTTAAATTAGTAAAGAAAGTATTTCCATTTTCACAAAATTGTGCTGGAAAAAGCTGGACAATGTACATTTTCGAATTGGCACTAATTACTTTGTTAATAATGCAAGCACATCATGTATGGCTTAGAAGAAACTACTTTGGTCCAGATAAAAGACACCAAGAAAAATTTGAAGTTTATAGACCTTCAGTGACTATTTGGTATATTAGGGCTACATGTGTCCTAAGAGTTTTCTAGCAATAATTCTTTCTGAATCTGTTATTTGCTGAACTAGCTATTATATCTTTTGTTTTGTTTTGTTTTTTATTACTTGAATATATGTGACTATTGGGAAAAAGCTAGACATGTAGATTTCTTCGTCCTCATCAAATTGTTAGACAAGAGCATAGAATAAGAATGCAATTTGAAAACAAACTCTATAGCTTCATTATTTACCAGCTACCTTGAAAGTATATTAATTGTCTTTGCCTCAATTTTCATATCTGTAGAGTTGGGATTATAATGCCACCTATTTCATATAATTGTTTGGAGGATTAAATGACATTTAAAAAGTACATGTGCATGTGCTTAGGTGGGTATTAGCACAGTAATAACTGCTGAATAAATGAAATGCAAATAGTCATTATGTCTAGATGTTGGGATTACTGAGGATATATATATTTATATATGCAATCTTAGCACATGTATTCTATAAAAGAGTGGTTGTACTGGGGAGTTCAATCCCAGAGAAACAAGAATGAGGATAAAGCACAATGAAACAGGGAAGGAGGTATAACAAGTACCCAGAAGCACATTACTAAGCTTTCAAATGCTTCAAAGAATCAGACCCAATTGCTTTATCTCATATAACATTTTCCGAGGGCCTGTTTTAAATCTAAAGTTTCTTAGAACAGTATGAAGGGGCAGGGATCCAGACAAAGGGAATAATGTACCCATAAGCTCTATGCTGTCCACCATCCTCCCATGATTAAAGTTCACATGTATGGGGTATAAATTCCTCCAGGCATGTGGCTGGGTTACCTGGACTGTCTAGGGAGTCCAGGTATCTGCAGTCTAGTCCAGGTAGTATAGCTATTTGTGCTCTATGATCATAGGAATCAAGTGATCCACCTTTGCAACAGCTCTAGCTAGAAAGCAAGGCAAGTGCAGGAGACTCTAGGGTTTAGAGGGAAAGGGTGTTGACCAGGATAAATGAATATGGATCAATATATTAACTAAAACTCTTACACAATCATAGTCTACACATTGTTTTGAAACTGTTTTCCACTCAATTATACCCGGACAATATTTTATTTTTTTAACACTGAAGAAAATTCCATTTCAACAATATAGCCTATGTTTTTCCAATCATTGGGTTATTGGTGGACACATATTTTATCATGTTCTTGCTATTATAAACATTCAGAAGTAAATATTCTTGCCTCCAAATATTTGCAGTCAGTTTCTTAGCTGTGTCAAGGATAGCCACATTTTAAGTGCTGTGTATGCTGTTAATTTGCATTCCCTCCAGAAAGGTTGTGCCAGTTTTTATTTTCTAAGTCATTTTCAGGTTTGCCTACTGTTCTGGTTTGCTAATACTGCCAGAATGCAAAACACCAGAAAAGGATTGGCTTTTATAAAAAGGAGTTTATTTGGTTACACAGACTTAAGGCCATGAAGGGTCCATCAAAAAAGGGTAACTTCACTGGAGAAAGGCCATTGGAATCTGGAAAACCTCTCTTAGCTGAGAAGGCATGTGGCTGGCATCTGCTTGCTTCCAGGTTGCATTTCAAAATGGCATTCTCCAAAATGTCTGCATCAGCTTCCAATGGCCATCTTCAAAAATGTCCGTCTCGGCTCCAGCTCCCTCTGAGCTCCTTCTGTCTGAGCTTATATAGTGCTCCAGTAAACTAAACAAGGCCCAGGCTGAATGGGTGGGGCAACACCACCATGGAAATTATCCAATCAGAGTTATCACCTACAGTTGGGTGGGTCACATCTCCATGGACACTGAGTCAATAGGTTCCAACCCAATCCATACTAATACAACTGCTCTCACAAGAATGCATTAAAGAATATGGCTTTTTCTGGGAGACATAATATGCAAACTGGCACACCTACCTACCCACACACCCATCCCTTAGACATTTTAAATATTTGTTTTTAACTCGGACAATTTAATTGGGAGAAAATTTAGACTGTGTTGTCTGTTATACTATTTTTAATTTTGAAATGATTTTCAATAATTTTTCCAATTTTTATTGTCCACATAAGTTTTTTAATTACCTGTTAATTTTCCTCTTGTATTTGTTTTATTACTGTCTAAAATATTTTTATATTTAAGAATATGAACTATTTATAGCATATTTTTCCCCAATAGTTACTTGCCTTTTCATTTTATTAGTGTTATTATGCCATATAGATCCATTGTTGTTTTTGCTGTTATAGTTAAATAGAAGTATATCTAACCTTTATTTTGCTTTCTGGTTGCTATCTAACATGTCATGTTTTAAAAGATTTTCATGTCATTTTAGTTGTATGCATTTTTACTTCATTATTATTATTATTATTACAAATTAAATTTTACTCTAAAACTTTAAATAATCTCATAATTTGTGCTGATGGATGTAGCATGGATATAAAATATGTATATATTTACATTGCTAGTGGGTAATATTATTCACTAAATAACTTTGCTTTACCTGCAGATATTGTTTTAGTTCCCTAGGTTGCTCAAAGCAAATGCCATGAAATAGTTCAGGTTAAACAATGAGAAATTATTCACTCACAATTTTGAAGCTGGAAAAATATCCACACCAAGGCATCATCAAAGCAGTGCTTTCTTCCTGAAGATGGATACCAGTGATCCTCTCCTCTTCTGTCACATGGCAAGGCACACGGTGGTGTCTGCTGGTCTCTCCCTTTTCTTCCCAGTTCCACTGATTTCAGCTTCCTGTTTCAGTTGCTTTGTAATTTTTATAATTAGAAAATTTGTGGATTTATAAAACAATCACACATGAAGCACAGGATTCCCATATACCTCCCCATTATTAACATAATGCATTAGTGTTGAACATTTGTTATAATTTTTCTAATTGTATTAACTGTAATCCATGGTTTAATTTAGGGTTCACTGCCCATATAATTTAGCTCCATGGATTTTTTTAAAGTTTTGTTCTGTTATCATGTATGGAATCAAACATTTCCCCCTTGTGCTGGTTTAAATGCATTATGTCCCTCAGAAAAAGCCATATTCTTTGATGCAATCTTGTGGGGCAGACATATTAGTGGGGATTAAGTTGGAATGTTTGGATTAGGTTGTTTGCATGGAAATGCACCCCACCCAAATGTAGGTGATAACTCTGATGAGATATTTCCATGGAGGCATGGCCCCACCCATTCAGGGTGGGCCTTGATCAGTGGAGCCATGTAAATGAGCTGATGGTCAGAGGGAACTCATTGCAGCTGTGAGTGACATTTGAAGAGGAGCTACAGCCAAGAGGGACACTTTGAAGAAAGCACAGGAGCTGCAGATAAGAGACAGTTCGAAGATGGCCATTGAAAGCAGACTCTTGCTCCAGAGAAGCTAGGAGAGGGCAAATACCCTAGGGGCAACTAAGAGTGACATTTTTGAGGAACTGCATCCTAGAGAGGAACGTTCTGGGAGAAAGCCATTTTGAAACCAGAACTCTGGAGCAGATGCCAGCCATATGCCTTCCCAGCTAACAGAGGTTTTCCATACACCATTGGCCATCCTCCAGTGAAAGTACCTGATTGCTGTGTTACCTTGGACACTTTATGGCCTTAAGACTGTAACTGTGTAACCAAATAAACTCCCTTTTATAAAAGCCAATCCATCTCTGATGTTTTGCATTCTGACAGTATTAGCAAACTACAACACCCCTTTAATCACATTCAGATTTATATTTCATTGCTGTTTACAATGTACTACCATCACCACCATCCATTACTAAAACATTTCCATCATTCCAAATAAGGACACAATAAAAGGATAAAGACCCATCCTGACTGAGGTGGGTCATACTTTAACTGAAGCAGCCTTGTCAAAAGGTCCTACTTACTTTGGATCCACATCCACAGGAATGGAGGATTAAATTTGAGAACATGTTCTTCTGGGGTACTTACAAATAATAATGCCTGACACTGATCAGTCAGCAGCCATCAGTATTGAGGCAAGACCCTCCACCAGCAGAAAGATTATGACTCAATGAAGCAACAGATGATTGTTAACAATTTTTAGTAAGAAAGTATTTTAAATTAAGGTATGTACATTGTTTATTTAGACATAATGCTATTGCACACATAATAGACTACAGTATAGTATAAACATAAATTTTATGTGTACTGGGAAACCAAAAATTTCATGTGACTGATTTTATTGAGATATTTACTTTATTATGGTGGTCTGGAACTAGTGTGCAATATCTCCAAGGTATGCCTGTAATTTCATTTATATTCCAATAGTACTTTATTTAAATTGTTCCACCTCAGGCATTTTATTTGGCTTCTGTGTCTCTTTGACACACATTCTCATTTTGATTTTCTTTGTGCACATCCTTACTTTCTGGCACTAGGAGATGCTCCAGGCTCATCAGGTATATGTCCTCCCCTGGGTCTACCCTCAGCCATTATTCCAAGGAATGCTGCTTCTTTTTAATTGAAGTATGGTGTTAGAAATCAAGATCTGAATCTTTCCTGTGCAGGTTGGTACTTGGGTGTTATTGTTTCTAGGCCCTAACAGCTGAAAGAGGAAGGGAATATATCTGTGTGTACTAATCCATGTGTATAGCCATATCCATAATTAAGTCTATGTGCCACCATCAATATCTATATTAAGGTAAGCATGAGTTCATACTGATTTCTCCAACGTTAATCAATTACCACCTGAGTCATTCTACCCTTCTCCACTTTCTTATCTGTAAGCTTCCATTTCAACAGTGAGAAACCTTTCTGACCATACACCATTCATTTACTTATTGTTCAATTCCAGTATACATGAATAGTGGTGTTCCAGTTTGCTAATGCTGCTGTTCTGCAAAACATGAGAAATGGATTGGCTTTTATGAAGGGGGTTTATTTGGTTATAAAGTTACAGTCTAAAGGCCATAAAGTGTCCAAGGTAAGGCATCCACAATAGGGACCTTCACTGGAGAAAGGCCATTGGCATACAGAAAACCTCTGTTAGCTGGGAAGGCACAGGCTGGCATCTGCTTGCTGTTAGGTTGCGTTTCAAAATGGCATTCTCCAAAATGTTGCTCTTGAGGTGTTTGTCCTTTCTTAGCTTTTCTGGAGCAAAAGTCTGCTTTCAACAGCCATCTCCAAAATGTCTGTCTCAGCTGCAGCTCTTCCAAAATGTCACTCTCAGTTGCTCTGTTCTCCTTCTGTCTATAAACTCTTTATAAGGCTCCAGTGATTTAATTCAGACCCACCCTCAATGTGGTGGGTTAACACATCTGTTCTAGTTTGCTAATGCTGCCAGAATGCAAAACACCAGAGATGGATTGGCTTTTTTAAAAAGGGGTTATTTTGTTACACAGTTAGAATCTTAAGGCCATAAAATGTCCAAGGTAACACGTCAGCAATCAATTACTTTCACTGGAGGATGGCCAGTGGAATCCAGAAAACCTCTGTTAGTTGGGAAGGCATGTGGCTAGCATCTGCTATAAAATTCTGGTTTCAAAATGGCTTTCTCCCAGGAAGTTCCTCTCTAGGCTGCAGTTCCTCAAAAATGTCACTCTTAGTCGCACTTGGGGTATTTGTCCTCTCTTAGCTTCTCCAGAGCAAGACTCTACTTTCAATGGCCATCTTCAAAATGTCTCTCATCTGCAGCTCCTGTGCTTTCTTCAAAGTGTCCCTCTTGTCTGTAGCAGCTTGCTCCTTCTGTCTGATCTTATATAGGGCCAATACCTCCATGGAAATTATCCAATCAGGGTCATCACCCACAGTTGGGTGGAGTGCATCTCCATGGAAACACTCAAAGAATTACAATCTAATTAAAACTGATAGAATTACAATCTAATTAACTTCTGCCCACACAAGGTTACATCCAAGATAATGGTGTTTGGGGGACATAGTACATTCAACTGGCACAACATCCATGGAAATTATCCAATCAGAGGTCTTGCCCACAGTTGATTGAGTCACATCTCCATGGACACTGAGTCAATAGGTTCCAACCTAATCAACACTAATATGTCTGCCCCCAGAAGACTGCATTAAAGAATATGGCTTTTTCTAAGGGACATGATATATATACACCAGCACAAGTGGTATCAGAACTTTTAACCAATATCCACATGGGAAACAATTTTGACAACAGCAGTATAGTACTATGTACATCTGTTTTTGCTTTTGGTCTTATAGATTGCACTCATTTCCAAAATTACTAAGTGTTTCAGTTTACTAAAGCTGCCATTATGCAAAATACCAGAAATGGGTTGTTTTTTATAAAGGGGGTTTATTTGGTTACAAGTTTTTAGTCCTAAGGCCATAAAATTGTCCTGACTAAGGCATCAACAAGAGGATACCATCACTGAAGAATGGCTGATGGTGTCCAGAACACCTCTGTCAGCTGGGTAGGCATGTGGTTGTGTCTGCTGGTCCTTTCCACCCAGGTTGTGTTTCAAAATGGCATTCTCCAAAATGTCTCTGGGTTTTTGTCTTGCATCCTCTCTCTTATGCATCTTTGCTTCTTTCTTCCAGGGTGTTTCTCTCTAAGCATCTGGGGGTCCTCTCAGCTTTTCTGGGGCAAACTCTGGGCTACAACTCTTAGCTTAGCATTTCCAAATGTCCTTCTGTCTGCATCTCCTAGCATCTCCAAGCATCAGCACCAGCACCTGTGTTGGCTCCTGGCTCTCTTAAATACTCCAATGGACTAATCAAGAACCACTTTGAATGGGTGGGGCCAAACTTCCATGGAAATAATATAAGAGTTCTCACCCTTAGTTGATTGGGTCACATCTCCATGGAAACAATCAATCAAAAGTTCAAACCTAATCATGTAGTCTTCCCCCACATGATTGCATTAAAGAACATGGCTTTTTGGGTGACATAATATACAAACCAGCACATTAAATTAAGCAACTTTTCCCTCTAAACAATTCATTGAGACTTTAATATATTTGAAATAGGAGTTATATTATTTATTATGATGACAATCCATCCTAGTATCCCATTACCTCCTAAGTGATTTCTTAATTGTATAGATTAAAGATTGTTCTCTGTGCTGTAATATTCTGAGTTTTAACATATGCATAATACCATGTATCCACAATTACAGGATCATAATGAAAATTTTCAGTGTGCTAAAATATCCCCTGTACCTCACCCATTCAACCCTCTTCTTTTCCTTCTCCCTCTTGTCTGATGACAGCCATCAATCTTTTTTACAATCTCTATAATTCTACCCTTTCAGAATGCCATTAAAATTGGAATTAAACATTGTGCAGTCATTTTAGATTGGTTTCTTTCACTGAGAAAAATGCACTTAAGTGTCATCCATGTTGTTTCCTGACTTGATAGTTCTTTTATTTTATCAGTGAATAGTAATCTAATGTGTGAGTATATCAGAGTTTGTTTACCCATTTATCTATTTTAGGATCCACATTGCTTCTACTTTTGGGAAATAATAGATAAAGCTGTTTTAAGCATTCACATGCAAGTTTTTGTGTGGACATGTTTTCAAATTAATTGGATTAATACTTAGAGTCATGATTACTGGATTGTATGGTAAGAGTATGTTTTATTTTGTAAGAAACCTCCAAACTGTCTTCCACAGTACCATTTTTCATTCTCACAAGCAATGAGTGGGTGTTCATTTTGCTTTATTTCCTTATCAGCAATTGGTAATATCAGCTTTTTTATTTAATAGGTGTGTAGTGGTATTTCATTGCTGTTTCATTTGCTTTTCCCTAATAACAGATAGTGTTGATCATTTTTCTTATGATATTCACAATGTGTATATCTTCTTTTATGAAGTATCTGCTTGGGATGCTTTATTCTTTTTTTAAAAAAAATGATTGATTTCCTGTTGTTGCTTTTGTTGTTGTTGAGCTTAATAGTTATTTTTAAATATTTTAGAAACAAGTTGTTTATCAGATAAATGTTTTCCAAATGTGCTCTATCAGTTTGTGTCTTGTTTTTCATTCTTTTAACAGGGTTTTTCACAGAGAAGTAGTTTGAATTTGTAATGAAGTCCAAATTATAATGTGTGTGATTTTTTTTTTTTTTTCTGAATAGTCATTTTTGTGTTCTACCTATTTTACATTTAGGTCTATGATCTACTTACTTTGATTAAGTTTTTATGATAGGTTAATATCTGCCTGAGTCTAGGTTCATTTTCTTCTGACTTCTTTCAAGATTTTCTCCATGTTTTTGAGTTTCAGCCATTTGAATATTATATAACTAGGTGCAGAATTTGTTTTAGGTATTTGTCCTGTTTGGTTGGTATTCTCTTAGCTTCTTAGATACATGATTTTGAATCTGCCATTAATTTTAGAGAAGTCTAGGCCATTATGACTAAGTATATTTATTCTGCTCTGTTTTATCTTTCCTTCTTCTTCTGGTATTCCAATAGCATGTGTTACTACTTTTTAGATTGCCCCATATATATTGTATCTGTCATTTTTTTCTTTCTCTACATTTCAGTTTCTGTTGGCCTGTGTCCATCAGAGTTATTCTTCTTCAGATATGTTCATTTACTGATGAGCCCATCAAGGCATTCTTTATGTCTGTAATAGTATTTTTTTTTTAATTTTATTTTGAAATAAATTCAAACTTACAGGAACAGTTGCAGAAACAATACAAACCCCATACACAGAACTCCAGCATACTCCAACCCCCCCTCCCACAATACCCCAATCCATCAACTTTAACATCCGGTCACACCACAATTTCTTTCTTTCTCTCACTCCCTCCACCCTCCCTATCATCCACCATCTATTGCTCTGTCTTCTGAACATATGAGAGCAGGCTGCACACCTCCTTGGACAAACAATATAATTCACATATACATTCCCCAGAACAAGAACTTTCTTTTATGCAATCCCATTAAGTGCAGCTAAAAAGTTCAAGAAATTCAACATTGATATAAAGCTTACATGCTATATTTCCTTTTTTTTCTTATGTTCCATCTGTGTCCCTTTGAGCCTCCTCTCCTCCATCCTCAAATTCCATCCAGGATCATGGCATTTAATTGTCATCTATTTAGACTGCCATTTTTTTTTTCAATTCTGGAAACATACGTTCAGCCTAAATCTTCCCATTCCAACCCCTCCCTAGCATTCTATTAGTGGGATTAATCACATTTAGAATGTTGCAATGCTATCACCTTCTCACCTTCCATTACTAGAAATTTCCCTTCACCTCAAACAGAAACCCTATACTCACTTCTCAACTCCCCATTTCTCCTTCCCCCATTTCTCATAATCCATTCTCTACTTTTCATCTCTATGGTCCTATTCTCTGATACTTTCTTTGTGTCTACTGTGGGGCTTAAATTTAACCTCTTAAATCTACAACAATCTTGTTTTACTTTGATACCAACTTAACTTCAATAGGACACAAAAAATATGTTCCTATATTCCTCCATTCCCCCACCTTTATGTAGTTTTGTCAAAACTTACATATTTTACATTGAGTCCAAAACCACTGATTTATCATTACAGTTTATGTATTTTAGATCCTGTAGGAAGTGAATAGTGGAGTGGAATCAAAGATACAGTAGTATTGGTATTTATATATACCATGTGATCTTTACTGGAAATCTTTATTTCTTCATGTAGTTTCAGACAACTGTTTAGTGTCCTTCCCTTTCAGCCTGCTCAACTCCCTTTAGCATTTCTCAAAGGACTGTTCTACTGGTGATGAATTCCCTCAGCTTTTGATTATCCAGGAACATTTTTGTCTCCCCCTCATTTTTACCCTCCAGGTGTTTGTGAATTCTCCAAGTCTCTGATAGTTATTGACTTCTATTTGTATTCTACTGTGGTTAGAGAATGTGCTTTGAGCAAATTCTTTTTTTTGTTTGTTTTTAATTTATTGAGGCTTGTTTTATGTCCCAGCATATTGTCCATTCTGGAGAAAGAACCATGATCACTAGAGAAGAATGTGTGTCCTGGTGACCTGGGATGTAATGTTCTATATATGTCTGTTAAAATTCTCTATAGCTCTCTCTCCTTTCTTTGTTTCTCTGTTGGTAGGACTCCCTTTAGTATCTGAAGTAGGGCAAGTCTTTTATTATCAAAATCTCTCAGCATTTGTCTGTGAAAAATTTAAGCTCTCCCTAAAATTTGAAGGAGAGTTTTGCTGGATAAAGTATTCTTGGTTGGCAATTTTTCTCCCTTAGAATTTTAAATATGTCATGCCTCTGCCTTCTCACCTCCATGGTGGCCACTGAGTAGTCACTACTTAGTCTTGTGTTGTTTCCTTTGTATGTGGAGAATTGCTTTTCTCTTGCTGCTTTCAGAACTTGCTCCTTCTCTTCAGTATTTGACAGTCTGATCAGAATATGTCTTGGAGTGGATTTATTTGGATTTATTCTATTTGGAGTTCACTGGGCATTTATGCTTTGTGTACTTATATTGTGTAGAAGGTTTGGGAAGTTTTCCCCAACAATTTCTTTGGATACTCTTTCTAGACCTTTACCCTTCTCTTCCCCTTCTGGGACACCAATGAGTCTTAAATTTGGATGTTTTATTTTATCTATCATATCCCTGAGATCCATTTTGATTTTTTCAATTTTTTTCCCCATTCTTTCTTTTGTTCTTTCATTTTCCATTCTGTGGTCCTCAAGGACACTGAGTCATTGTTCAGCTTCCTCTAATCTTGTATTATGAGTATCCAGAGTCTTTTTAATTTGGCCAAGAGTTTCTTTTACTTCCATAAGGTCTTCTATTTTTTTATTCACTCTTGCAGTTTCTTCTTTATGCTCTATTAGGGTCTTCTTTATGTCCTTTATATCCTGTGCCATGCTCTTCTTCATGTCCTTTATATCCTGTGCCATGATCTCATTGTTTGTCTTTAGTTCTTTGATTAATTGTGCCAACTACTGTGTCTCTTCTGATCTTTTGATTTGGGTGTTTGGGTTTGGGTTCTCCATATCATCTGGTTTTATCATATGCTTTAAGATTTTCTGTTGTTTTTGGCCTCTTAGCATTTGCTTTACTTGATAGGGTTCTTTCAGCTTATAAAAAGTACCAATCTCTAATTTGTCAGATCTACAGCTTGGTGGTGTGCACTTTCTCTAAGTAACCAGCAGATGCTGTCCACGAGTCACCTATTCCCCTCAAATCAGTTCTCCCCAACTTTGTCTTTGTGGTGTGTGGGGATCTGATTCTTGTGGGGTTCAATTCATGCACTGTTTTGTTGTGTTGTTGGTGCTGTCTGCCCTGAATGTGGGGGGTGTGTCTGGATGGTTAGGGAGGCAGGGCAGCTTTAATAATCAAACCTCCCAGGTTTTCCTGGGGATTTAAGGCTGTTGCAAGAGTCTAAGCTTTCATTTCAGTCTTCTCACAGATTGTCTCTGCTGCTGACCCCCAAGAGCTTGGTATTGGTGTAGGGTCCCTGGGATTTCCAAGTGGGTCCCCTTTCTCAGCCATGCTCTTCCAGGACCTCTGCTGAGGGAAGATTGTGCCACATCACAAGTGCATGCTGGCCCTCCAGGAAGCCCCAGGCTGCTGGGCTATGCAGGGGTTTTCCCGGCCTGATGTAAAGATGGTTGAGTAGGGCATGTTAATTTCCCCCTTTTTGCACAGCTCCACCTTCCAAGCTCTGGGACAATTAGCTGTGGGTGCACTAAAGGCCACTTTCCACAGCAGATATTGTGGCATGTGCACAGTGCTGTGGGAAACACTTCCCATCACAGTGGGTTTCTTGGCATGGCTCAGGGCTGTGGATCGGGCCCCGGGCAGGAGCATCCCCAGCCCACTGGGAGATGGCTGCAAAGGGCATGGTTTCTTTCTCCTTTTGTCTTCCTTCTGCCCCCCTGGCCCTGAGACAATCAGAAGCAGGTGTGGGAAGGGCTATCCTCCATGCCAGATACCAAGAGGTTGGTACAGCCTGCTCCTGCTGTCCTTCACTGTGCAGTTTTCCCCATTGTATCCTCAGCTGCTCCCAGGTTTTTGGGTTTTTTTGAGGAACTAGTCCATCTCCAAATGCCAACCCATGGTTACCCCACACTGTAGCAAGGCCGCCAGACTTTCAGCTGGCTCACTCACTCATTTCAGAATGCAGACTCCTGATTTCACCAAATGCAAAGTCCCTGTGCATTTAGCAGACATTGTCCAGCTGTTGCATTGCTGGAACTGGTGTTCTGAGTCACTTTCTGGTTTTTATCTAGTATTTTTCATGGAGGTGTTCTTTTTTCCCTGTCTCACCTAGCTGCCATCTTAGGTTCCCTCTGTAATAGTATTTTTATTTCTATCCTTTCCTTGTGAATCTTTCTCAGAGTTTTTATCTCTTTGCTTATATTACCAATCTGTTCTTGCATGTTATCTGCCTTTTTCATTTTTCATTAGAGCCCTTAACATATTTATTATAGTTATTTTAAAAACCCTGTCTGATAATTCCAAAATTTGTACCATATCTGAGTCTGGTACTGTTGGTGGCTTTGTCTTTTTAGGCTCCCCCCACTCCTATTCATCATGCCTTTAACTTTTTCTGTTGAAAGCCAGACATAGTGTACCAGGCCTTTAGTATGAGATTTTATGTTAATAGGGCCAGGAACGGGCTCTGTTTAATGTTTGCTCTAGTTGTAGGTGCCAGAAATTTCATATGGTTGCTTTGTTTTTGTCTTCACTGTTGTCTCTGGACTTCCCTAATATCCTTGTCAGAATCTGTCTCTTGTAGCTCTTTCAGCTATATCTACTGTTATTATCCTAGAGCCCTGTTGATATGGTGGTAAAATGTGAGGGATTAAATGTTACTCTATTTGTAGGCCTGTGTCCCAGTTTTGTTGTGATCTTCACAAGTGTTTCTTAGTTTACCACCATGCTCTCACATACTTTTACATTCACCTTCCTTAGGGAAGACAGAGAGTTTTGAGAGGGTTTGAGTTGAAGAAATGCCCTTCCCTCAGGTAGGATAATTGGTACAGCCTTTACTCCTGGGTAGTAGGCCTCTGTTAGACATATTTCAAAATACTTACTCATCCTCTATCACTGTCAGAGCCATGAAAGGATATTTCCTGGCTCTTCCTCATGAGAAACTGTTGGAAGTTTTGAAGGTATGCCTTCTAAGACTACGGTCCCCAAGAGTTTCTCATTCTCAAGCTAGCTTACATTCAATCTCCAACAATTTGTCAGAATGTCAATTTAAGCATTT
This sequence comes from Choloepus didactylus, assembly GCF_015220235.1. NCBI lineage: Eukaryota > Metazoa > Chordata > Mammalia > Pilosa > Megalonychidae > Choloepus > Choloepus didactylus. The sequence goes on from NC_051310.1 coordinate 176,826,064, forward strand.
CTAACATATTATGGCTCTAGCAGTTACTCCTTCAGGTAAGCAAATCTCAACTGTGACCTATCTCCATAATTCAAGTTTTGAAGAGTCAGTTTGTCCTCTACTTTCTGTGATGGCTCTAAAAAAAAGTCATTGATTTTCAGTTTCTTCTGCTTTTTTTTCAATTGTAGGAAGGGAGTATTGACTTATTGGCTTCCAAGCTCTTTACATGTTGGGGCTGAAAGCAGAATACATTTTTTTTTTTTTTTTGAATTTGGGTGTAAGCTTACTAGATTTAAAAATTTGTAAAATAAACTCTACTTTTATCATCACTTTGTTGTCATATTTTTGTTGGTTTCTTTTTTTTTTTTTTTTTTGTCTATTCATATGTATTATTTTTCCAGAAGACATGCAAAGGTATTTTCAAGTTACAAAGATAAATTTTTGGAATTTAGTTTACATGTATATAAATTCCAGTGTTCTGAATGAGAAGTGAGATGCTTTTTTTTTTCTCTTTCTAAGTTTTTTGTTCTGAAGCATATGGCATTTTCTCTCTAGCCTTCATTTTCCAGGGTTTTACCAGAATATGTTTCAGTGTTTGTCTTTTTTTCATGAATCCTGCCTGAAAATCAGAGGGTCCCTGTTCTAGTTTGCTAATGCTGCCAGAATGCAAAACACCAGAGATGGATTGGCTTTTACAAAAGGGGGTTTATTTGGTTACGCATTTACAGTCTAAAGGCCATAAAGTGTCCAAGGTAACACATCAGCAATTGGGTACCTTCACTGGAGGATGGCCAATGGTGTCCGGAAAACCTCTGTTAGCTGGGAAGGCATATGGCTGGCATCTGCTCCAAAGTTCTGGTTTCAAAATGGCTTTCTCCCAGGATGTTCCTCTCTAGGCTTCAGTTCCTCAAAAATGCCACTCTTAGTTGCACTTGGGGTATTTGCCCTCTCCTAGCTTCTCTGGAGCAAGAGTCTGCTTTCAATGGCCATCTTCGAACTGTCTCTTATCTGCAGCTCCTGTGCTTTCTTCAAAGTGTCCCTCTTGGCTGTAGCTCCTCTTCAAAATGTCACTCACACATGCACTGAGTTCCTTCTGTTTGTCAGCCCATTTATATGGCTCCACTGATCAAGGCCTACCCTGAATGGGTGGGGCCACACCTCCATGGAAATATCTAATCAGAGTCGTCACCCACAGTTGGGTGGGGCATATTCCACGGAAACACTCAAAGAATTACAATCTAATTAACACTGATAACATCTGCCCACACAAGATTACATCAAAGATAATGGCGTTTGGGGGACACAATATATTCAAATTGGCACAGTCCCTTAATTCTGAAGTTTCAGATCTTTAGCTCAGGATAACATTTTCTATCATTTTTAATCAGTTTTATCCTCAAGTTATGGAGGTACAGTTATTTAAGGTTACATAGCATAAGCAACAATCAAACCCACATCTTATCCACCCATACATTTCCATGTGCTTGCACTTTATTTTTCTTTATTAACCATTTGGTTTATTCTAAAAAAGGTAATATAAAGTAAAAGTAGATGCAAGAGAAAATGGGGGCTGAAGTTGTTGGATTTGATTTTACCACATATCCAAGGTTATAAATTAGCCTGCTAGGGTCTTGTAGATGCTGGCACAGTATATGTGATACTTGGTTCAAAGACAAAGGATTGTACTACTGATGGTACACCTAATGGGGGCATCAGCATATTCACACTGATTCTCCATGCCCACTATTTCCTCAGGATTGATGCAGTTGGACTCGTGGATATTATTGTGGAGGCCAAGTGCAACCTGCCACCTTCCTGTGACCCACAAATAAACCTTGTGCTTGTGACAAAATATATTGATCTATATCCTAAGACAGGATTATAAATAAGCTCTGCTCAGGAGCATATTGAAGATAATGGTCCTTTCCCTTTTGCCCTGAACACATAAAAACATTCCCAGTGTGTAAGATTTATGGCACCTGGCCCACCCTTTGCTGCTATATCTGTTCCCAGCAAGAGGAGCCTGCATCCCTCCACTGTATCACTAGCACAGGAGTGGTGGCATAACCACCTAACTCCCTGTGTTGGCCAAGCATAAAGACTCATGGATCATGGGTGACCTACTCCCAGTAGGGAAGCTGACCTTGCCTTGTTTCTTTAGGTGAATAAGCATTGTTTCTTCCAATGTCTGTGTGAGCTGTGCTTTTCTTAGCAACACCAATAAAAAGTAGAATGGGTTGGGACCCAATGGCTGCTGTAGCAGGCATTGCTGTGTTCTTTGCTTCCTTCCATAGAGTGAGACCCCTTCCTTGGAGGTGGTAACAGTGTCTTTTCTTTCCAGAACTTTGGGACAGTGAACAAGGTGCCAAGAATTACAATCCCAGTGTGTTTTCATGGCAGCTGAGGAGCACTGAGTAGGGAAGTCCACCACTTTTATAGCAAGTGGTAAGCAAGCAAGCTTTTTGTCTGGGGGAAGATGTTACCTCATTTATCAAGGTTACAAGCTACACAAACAACTGTGAGAAATTGTTTGGATCAAAAAGAAGTGAGGCACATCCATCAAAACATATATGGGCATAGCAGCCCATGGAGGACTGTGTCGCCAACAAAATTAATTATGTATTTGGGAGTTGGGGTGGAAGAAACAAAACCAGTTGCTATTCACCATACCTGAAAGTAACTTGATCTGCTCTAAATGAAAAATTATTCCAATGGTTGGCTTCAAAGATAGCAGTATTCCAGTTCCTTTCAAATAATGTCATCTACACCCACACTCCTGAAATTATTCTTTTCACCTTCCTTTCAGAATCTAACCTATTCAATCATCTGTCTCTTTTCTTAAATATTCAAATGTGGACAATGAATGCCACTTCCTATATGAGATCTTTGGCTCCAGCCTCTCTTACAAATCCTTCTAGATAATGTAACCACAAGAGAAATAGTGTTACCCCTACAGGTGGTAAAAAAAAAAAACACCTTGGTGATGATTGGAAACTGTATATACCCTATAAAAGATCATGTTCTTTTAATCCATTCCTGTGGATGTAGACCTATTGTAGGTGGGACCTCTTGATTAGGTTATTTTAATCGAGGAGTGCCCCAAAGTGGGTCTTAATCCTCTTACTGGAGTCTTTTATAAGAGAATAAAACACAGAAAAAAGTTACACAGATGCTAAGAGAGAAAAAAGCTAAAAGAGAAAAACATACAGAAGCTCAGAGAGGAAGCCACTGAAACCAGAAGTTGGAAGCCATGAAACCTAGGAGAGAAGGACCAGCAGATGTTGCCATGTGACTTGCTATCTCACAGAGAAGCTCAGACTCACTGGTCTTCAGAGAAGGTATTGTCCTATTGATGCCTTAATTTGGATGTTTTCATGGCCTTAGAGCTATAAACTTGTAAGCAAACAAATTCCCATTGTAAAAGCCAACCCATTTCTGGTATATTGCACTTTGTCAGCTTTAGCAAACTAAAACATTTGGCATGATTCCTAGATAATGTTTAATTCCTTCAAATAGATTTTAAGGTAATTCATTAACTGGCCACTTCCAGTTTTCTTAGCTTCATTGTTCTAAGATTTGGTATGTTCAGCTAATTTTGAAACATTCTCAGCCATCATTTCTTCAAGTTTTTTCAGCTTCATTCTCTGTTTCTTCTCATGCTAGGATTTCAATCACCATTATTTTAGAACATTTGATATTGTTCCACAGACCTTGAATGTTTTGTCATGTTTTTCTTTTGTTCTTCATTTTAAGTAATCTCTTTTGACATTTCAAGTTTATTCATTCATTCCTCAGCTGCTTTGATTGGTGAGCCTGACAATGACATTCTTCATTTCTTTTATTGTGCTTTTCTATTTCTGTCATTTCCATTTGCTTTTTCTCTTACAGTTTCCAAATTTCTGCTGAAATTCATCATCTCTTCATGCATGCTACTTATTTTTTCTACTAGTGACTACAACATACTAATCATAGCTGTTTTAAATTCCTTATGCAATAATTCAAATATATTTGGCATCTTGTATCTGATTTTGTTGATTCCCTTTTCTTTAGACAGTATTTTTGCTTCCTCTTATTTCTGTCTAAATGTTTGCAGACAAATGTCCTTCGGTATCATGTTTCTGCATATCTTACAAGCAGAGGCACTGATGGACTTCGTTGTTAATTATTGTTTAAAGGATGTTTATAGCTATTGTCTAGTATAATACAGATGATGTTTCTTTCTGGGGCAGAGGTCAGGTAGGTTTACTGGCAGCCCTTCATAAACACTTTGAGTTCCCTAAACTCAGAGTCCTCAGTTGTTTTTGCATCTCTACCTAGTTTACCTACCCCTAAAGAATGACAAACATTTTTATTTTAATTTAACTTTAAATAAACAGCTTAAATATCCTGCAGTTTGTCAAGCTTAAAAAGAGGAGTAGATCACTTGTTCTTGTCACTTTGTTGTCATTGTTGTGTTTGTTAACATATTCTGGTAATGTCCATACCTTTGTCTCTAGCAGTCACCCAGTTTAGAAGCTATCTCTAATCATGTTTTAATCTTCATTTTTTAATGTTTTTAATGCCACTGGTCTTTTGATCATCACTGTTATGGATGCATGCCCTGTCTCACTTATATTTGCTTCTAGTAATGTAGCCCTGACAGTGTTGTAAAAATATTCCCTAACCCATGCCTATTTGATCTGGTTTATAACCATGACATTATCATACTGTTCTATTACTTCAAATTTGTTCATTATTCCTAAGGATCTTTTTCTTCCTCTGTCATGTCTAATCCCTACTCTTTCTGGAACAGCTTTGCCTGATTTTCAACTATACACTGCTCTTCTCAGGAATGTTTCCATTTCCATACACACCTAGCATAATACATGTCACACACATTATCAGTCTATGTTAGAGCAATTTGTACATACAGAACCAAATGGGGTTGAAATGATGTAAATGAACAATGAAGAAGTGAGATAAATTAGTTTATTTATTGAACCTTCTCAACTAAGGAACATGCACTAGTATTCTGAATTTTGCCAATATATTAAAAGTACATCAATATATCTTCTCTTGGGAGATTATTTCACAAAGTCCAGATAAAGCCTAGAGATTCCTAGTTTCCAGGGATAATCCTGGCAGATGGCAAATTGCATTCTAATATCAAGATATGCTTGACATAGCTGGAAAAGCTACCATCTGCCTTTGTGAGTCAGCCCCAGGTTCAACCATTGGGAAAAATCCTGTGTAGTGTTCAAAATTGAGTAAGTCAATGTAATCACAATGTAGTTCTCAATCCATATGTAATAAGATATTTTAACAAAATAAACACAATGTTTAAATAAAATTCTTTAATTAAATGGAGTTAAGAAATTAAGTATTTATTATATTTACTTCATTAGATATTGAACCATATTTAAACTTAGGCACCATTTTATTTTGCTTTTCACTACAGGAATATTTTACACACACATTGAAAAATGAAAACAAGAATTGTAGGAAAATCTCTAAAAATTCTTGATAGCTGTTCAGGGAGATGGTTTGGTTAATATTAATCTATGAAAAACTAAATTATCTACACTTAATAAACATCTGAGGCAAATCTTTAAAACCTATAGGAAATTACTTATTTGTAAACTGTTAATACATTTTGGTTACATACAATATTAGGGTGGTACATGTAAATGTGGTGGTAAATATCATGCAGCTGATTTTAGACTTAATTATTGTAGTTCCCCACCACCACCACCAGTATTATACTGTATTGGCTTCCTTTCCCTTTTTCTCCTCAAATGGGAGTAATTTATCTTTTTACCAGTTATGTATGATGTCAGGTTTAGTGAGTCTGAAATGTATTTAGTAATTTTCAGTTAATTCTAAAAGCATTATAAAACATATTGCACCCACAACATTTATCATTTTGCATGTAGTTTATAGAATCATGTTTGTGCACATGTAACAATTTAATATTATTTCCTTGGGCCACATCTACATCAATATAATTCTATGAACCATGACCAAGCCTTTAAATATACCAGCTTTTGTATACTAAGTGTCTTCTTATCTTCTAAGGTACTTATATCACTCCACTTAAAGTTGTCATCAGGTACATTGTGAGAAAACATATGTGAGAATGATTGTTGAACAACAAGAAAGGAAACTATGAAAACCATAGATGTTATTTGTCAGTAAAGTACCTTTTTTGCTTCTTAATTGATGGCTTCTTGCTTAATAGGTCATTACATCTAAGCTTAGTAAACATTGTTTTAAGAGATGTTTTAAAAGAGAGGTATATTATTTTTAGAAATATTTACTTGAAATGAATGAAAAGTTTCAAAAATAAAAAAGTAAAATTTTAAAAAGTCTGCACAACACTACTATATCTTGCTTTTCTCACATGGAACTGGGGTATGTTCTCCTGAACATACTGCCACCACCCTCCAAACACCTCCAGTAGTATGTGTGTTGGAGGACATGGGTTCCACATGGAAGATGGAAATCCAGACTTGGGAAATGAATTCCATGTTGGCATACATGTGAATGTTACTTCCTTTTTATTTGAGGATTTCAACTTTGAAAGAGAAAAGATCATATGAGGAGGTAATAGTAGTCCACAGATATTGTGATAAACAGTATTTCATTTTCTGCACTACAGCTTTATCGTCTAAGGCATAATGACTTTTTTGACACATGATTTATCATCAACTACAGGAATAATGTGTTTAGCTATGGAATTTCAATTTCATTTGAGACCTTAAATGGAATATGAGGTAAATCATGAGAAATAACCAGATGGAAATATAAAGAACAACCTAGTATAGATGACATGCAGGGTGGTAACAACAGGTCTGATAGAGATTTAAAAAGTGGGAAGTATAACAATTATCCCTAATAAAATATAAAAAAAAATCTTGATAAAATTGGAGCATGGAATATTGGCATAAAATTAAGCTTGAAATCTTAACAAGCTAAAACATGTTTGTGCTGATGCCAACATTATTGTGAGGGCTCATAAGCAAACTGGCAATGGAAATGTGATTAAGAAGAATGGAATCATAGGTCAAGAATAGTATACATCAATATAGTTTTTTTTTAAATGGTCAGAACAACATTGAAGCATATATATAGGAAGATAAAGAATGTGCTAGTATATCTCACTTAGGAAGAGTGCATTAGAGAAGCTACTAAAATTAGGACTAAAGGAAAATATTGGAGGCAAAGGACATTGACATTGATATATATTTATACAAAATCATATACTCTAACAAATTTTCTCCTGGTGGCCCACACATTATTGCAAGTTTAAGAAGCCAAAGTGGTTGTTTAGTTTTCATTATCACTTAGCAGGGAAAAATAAACCCAAGTGAAAAGGGTGGAAATCTTGAAATGAACTAATCAGAAAAAAATATGTGTTCATAATCTCAAGGAAAATAAATATTAGATAATAATGATAACTATGTTTGTCTAGTAGTCTTTTGTGGCAGTTATTTACAAGAACATTACTGTATCATGCACATCCAACTGTTCTGTGTATGATGATATTGTTTTTGTGTATTTTCATTCCGAAAATGAAGAAGGAGAGGCTCAGGGAAACTTTATATAGAATAATTGGCTCAAAAACACATTCAAATAAAATATCACACTGGTGATATAAGGCTGATTTTAGAGGAAGTCTTACTATCTTAAAGTACAATTTATGTAGTTGGTCCATGAATTCAAAGTTTATTCTTAATCAACAAAGACTGTAAAAGGTGTTGCCATCTCATTATTTTTTGTGGTAAAATACAACATGAGCAATATTCAATAGGACAATAATTGTGCCTGAGTCTGGCTTGATCTTAATAAGATATTAGCTTAAGAAACTTAATCATGAATTTTGTCAAGAAACTAGGATTGCTTGCAAATTGACTACCCAGACAGTATATTAGATGAAAAAGCTGCCTTACAAAATAGTTTAAATCACATATTAATGACAGAGAATACTATTTGTTAAGAGTTAATAATTTAACCTGATTAGAATAAATCAATCAGGAGACTAATGAAATATTTTCACTAGTGAATGTTTTTCTCTAGTGAATATTTTTCTTCCACAGAATTTTTCTATATATATATATATATATATTAAATGGCCTTATTACACTGGAAAAGAATTTGGCTTATAGAGGATGTGGGATAATTTTTGTTCCGTTTATGATGGTTCAGCAGTAATAAGTGAAAACAAACAAAAAGGAAATGTATATGTCAAATAGGAAATCAATAGTAGGATGGTTAAAAATTGGCTAAGTCATTGACTCAAAGTATCCATGAAGGCTCAAATTTGTCTCCTACATCCACTCTGCTATTTTCATCATGTTGGCAGTGCTATTCAGATTTCACATGGTGGTAGGGATAGATAGGGATTACATCTACACAGATGAGTGACAAGAGGGAGCAAAACCATAATCATAACATGCTGTGCCTGATTTTTTAAACATTTTACTTTGATATAATCTTACCCTCACAAAAAATTCAAAGAAAAGCAAAAATAAATACACAGAAACACACACATTTATCCAATTTTTGTTTTTTTTTTCCCTGAACTTCAAACACTTTGTTAATATGGTTCCCACCAGGTTAATATTTATATCTCTTTATTATTTAACAATTAATTATTGGGAAGGTGGTTTGAGATGATATAAATATTTCCACACAAAATTAGTTCATGATTTTTTTTTCTAAATTAATCACCCTTTCTCCATTTATCAATGGATATTCTATTCTAAATGAGTTGTACTTTGTTATCCATTTTATTTATTCATTTATTTAAATCAGTAATAATTCAATGATTCAATATAATACAATATAATATAATATAATACAATATAATATGATATAATAAATATATTACTGAATGTATTAACTTTGATGGTCACAGCATACCTGAATTTGCCAGTGCAAAATCCTCTAATATGTCCTCTTTTGACATACTGCAATCATGTTTTGAGCTCTTCCTTAATTTCTGACATAACAAGATTTCCCTGCTCTACCCAAGATCTGAAATTCACCATGCCTCTAAAAAGTTGTGGTTCCTTTTTTTTTTTTTGTGAAGAATGATATTTAGAAATCAAAATCTGAGAGCTAAGTCAACAGATTGATCTTGGGAAACTATTTCCAGTGGACTTTGTAAGTATTTTCAAACAACACACACACATACACATGCACACACATGCATACCTTGGAGAGTGTACAATTTCAGTTCCAGACCACTGAAATAAAGGGAATATCACAATAAAGCAAGTCACATAATTTTAAATTTCCCAGTGCATATAAAAGTTGTTTATACTTACTCTAGACTATTAAGTGTGCAATGGCATTATGTCTAAAGAAACAATGTACACACCACAATTCAAATAATACTTTCTTGCTAAAAAATGCTAACCATCATCTGAGTCTTCAGTCAATCACAATCTTTTTGCTAGTGGAGGATCTTACCTCAATATTGATGACTGCTGACTGAACAGGTTGGTGGTTGCTGAAAGTTGTGGTGGCCGTGGCAATTTCTTAAAATAAGACAACAATGAAGTTTGCTCAATTGACTGACTTCCTTTCACAAAAGATTTGTCTGGAACACACAAAGTTGTTTGATGGCATTTTACCCACAGTAGAACTTTCATAATTGTAGTCAACAATTATGCTCTCAAAACCTGCCCTGCTTTAACAACTAAATTGATGGAATATTCTAAATCCTTGATTGTTATTCCAACAATGTTCACAGCCTCTTCACCAGGAGTAGATTCCATCTCAAGAAATCAATTTCTTTGCTCATACATAAGAAGCAGCTCCTCATCCTTTCAAGTTTTATCATGAGATTGCAGCAATTCAGTCCAATCTTCAGGCACTACTTCTAGTTCAAGTTCTCTTGCTCTTTCCACCACATCTGTAGTTACTTCCTCCACTGAAGTCTTTGACCCCTCAAAGTCTTCCATGAGGTTTGGAATCAATTTCTTCCAAGCTCCTCTGAATGTTGTTATTTTGACCTCCTTCTATAAACCATGAATGTTCTTAATGTCATCTAGAATGGATGGTTTTCTGAAGGTTTTCAATTTACTTTGCCAGATGCATCAGAGGAATCACTATCTCTATCCATGACAACTATAGCCTTACAAAATGTATTTCTTAAAAATTGAATTGAAGGTTGCAATTACTCCTTGATCCATGGGCTTCAGAATGGATGATGTTTTAGCAGGCTTGAAAACACAATTCACCATTCATCTCATCATATATCTCAATTAACCTCTTCATGACCAGATATATTGTCAGTGAGCAGTAATATTTTGAAAGTAATTTTTTTTTTTAACTGAAGGGTAGGTCTCAACAGTGGGCTTCAAATATTTTATAAACCAGGTTGTAAACAATGCACTGTCATCCAGATTTTGTTGTTTAATTTTTAGAGCACAGGCAGAGTAAATGTAGCATAACTCTTAAGGGCCCCAGGATTTTCAGAATGGTAAATGAGCATTGGCTTCAACTATAAGTAACCAGCTGCATTAGCTCCTAACAAGGTTGCCAGCCTGCCCTTTGAAGCTTTAAAGTCAGGCATTGACTCTCTTCTTTAGCTATGAAAGTCCTAGATGGCCTCTCCTTCCAATAGAAGCCTGTTATGCCTACATTGAAAATCTGTTGTTTAGTGTAGCCACCTTCATGGGTTAGCTTAGCTAGATCTTCTGGATAACTTGCCAGCCTCTCATCAGCACTTCCTGCTTCACCTTACATTTTTATGTTATGAAGATTGCTTCTTCCCTTAAACCTCATGAATCACCCTCTGCTAGCTTCAAACTTTTCTTCACAGCTTCCTCACCAATCTCAGCCTTCATATAAATGAACGATATGAATTTTTCATAAAATGAGCAATCTCAGCCTTCATATAAATGAACTTAAGCTAAAGCTTAATCCATGCTCTGGATTAGTCTTTGGCTTAAGGCAATGTTGTGACTGGTTTAATTTCCTATCCATACCACTTGCGGGACTGATTTTGGACTCCTGACCTACAGAACTATAAGATAATAAATTTATGTTGTCTTAAACTACTAAATTTGTGCTAAGTTGTTACAACAGCAATAGTGAATGAATACACCTACTAACAAGAGTTTAATATTTTGCATGTTCTTTTTTACATAGGTAAAATTTACAGAAAAATACACTGGTTTTAAGTGTTCAATTGGAAGAGTTTTGATAAATGCATATATCCATGTGTCTATTATAATAATCAAGAAATAGATCAATTTCATCAACTCAGTAATTATTTTAATGCTTTTTTGAAGCACATCCCTAATACCACAGTGAATCATTGAAATGACATCTTTCACCATTGACCATTTGGGCTGTTTAAACATCCACATAAAGAAGTCAAACAACATAAAATCTTTTCTGCCAAGCTTATTTGCAAAATATATTGTCAGTGAGTTTCTTCTATGTTGGTGTCTATATCAACACTTCATTTTTATTTTTGAGCAGTATTCTATTGAATCAATATTTGAATGTTTTTTTAATCCACTCACTGGTTGATGGACATTTGTATCATTTCTAGTTTTGGACAAATTAGCTGCAAGGTATGATCATGCTGGGGGAATATGTTTTAATTTCTCTTCAGTGAGTACTTCAAAGTGAAAAGATTTAGCTATAGGACATGCATTTATTGAACTTCATAAGAAATTGCCTGTGCTGGTTTGAATATATTATATCCCCCACAAAAGCCATGTTCTTTTAATCCATCTTGTGGATACAGACTTATTATGGGTTGGAAGTTTTGATTAGATTTTTTCATGGAGATGTGACCCACTCAAACATGGGTGAAACCTTTTGATTACATTATTTCCATGGAGGTGTGACTTTGCTCATTCATAGTGGATCCTGATTAGTTTACTTGAGGACTTAAGAGAACTCAGGGGCCAACATAGACCCAGACTCTTGGAGATGCAGACAGAATTATCTTTGGAGATGCTAAGCTGAGAGATGAAGCCCAGAGTTTGCCCCAGAGAAGCTAAGAGAGGACCCCCAATGCTTAGAGAGAAACACCCTGGGAGAATAAGCAAGGATGCACAGGAGCTGAGAGAGAGAAGCTAACAGAGACAAGCCCAGAGACAGTTAAGAGGAAGCCATTTTGAAACCAGAACCTGGGAGTAAAGGACCAACAGACACCAGCCACATGCCTTTCCAGCTGATGGAAGTGTTCTGAATGCCATCGGCCTTTCCTCAGTGAAGGTACCCTCTCATTGTTGCCTTAGTTTGGACACCTTTATGGCCTTAGAACTGTAAATTTATAATGTAATAGATCCCCTGTATAAAAACCAATCCATTTCTGGTATTTTGCATAATAGCAACTTTAAAAAACTGAAACACTGACAAATGTTTTCAATTTTGTACCATTCGATGCTGTTACCAAAAATGTGTGAGAATTCTAATTGTTCCCTGTCCTAGCCAGCATTTGCTATTTTCAAACTTGCTAATTCTAGGCATTCCAGTTTCTGTGAGTGGTTTTCACTGTGGGTTTGATTTGCATTTCCATGATGAGTAATTGATGTTGAGCATCTTTTCATGTTCTTGATGATCATATATCTTTTGTAAAGTGACTGTTTAAGTATTTTCCCATTCCCTTTTTTTCCTTCATTTTTTGGTTTTCATTTTGTTTTGCCTTACCAAAGGTCAGATATATTTTTCTAATGTTTGCTTTTAAAAAATATATTTTTATTATACTTTATATTTAGATATAAAATCCACCTTGAATTACTTTTTTTGAGTATATGAGATAGTGGACAAGATTCATTTTTTTCCCATTCTAATATAATGTGCAGTGAATCCAACACAATATGTTGAGAAGATTATTATTTCCACACTGAATTATCTTAGCACCTTGGTTAAAAAATATTGACCTAATACACATTGGTCTTTTTCTGGACCATTGGTTTCTATTATAATTTTATTGTGCCAATACCATACTGTCTTCATTTTGTAGGTTGATAATAAATCTTGAAATCAGGTAATGGAAGTCTTCCAAGTTTGTTCTTCTTTTTAAACATTGTTCTTCTTATTCTATGTCTTTTGCATATCCATATAAAGTTTAGAATTGGTGTTAAGGCATACACAAATCTTCTGTGATTATGACTGAACATTAATTAGTCTATAGATCAATTTAGTGAGAATTTTTATCGTAAAAATATGGAGTCTTCTAATCCAGAATATTGTGTATCTCTCCAGTTGTTTAAGTCCTCTTCAATTTATCTCAGCAATATTTTATTTTTAAGGTAGAGTTTGATAATCTCTGCCATTAATTGTAGTTTTTATTCCATTTCCATGCATGTTCTTATTGATGACATCAAATTTAGATCTATAAAGTTTTGTATATTTCTATTTGTCCCATCTCTTTTTGTACTTCTAATCCTCCTCATCTTGCCTTATTTTATGTGGTTGGAATATTGTTTTAGGATTTCCTTTTATTTCCATTATTGGCATTTTAGATATATCTCTATTATTTTTATCAGTTGTTCTAGAGATTATAATATATATCTTAAACTTAGCACATTCACAGTTACTGTAGCACAAAATCCCCTAAAATATAAGAATTTTGCAACTGTGTATTTTCATTAAGTTTTCATCCAAATATTTTATATGTTTAATACTACGGCAAGTATAGTTATATTCTAACTTCATTTTTCAATTGTTCCTATTAGTCCTTAAAAATAAAACTGATTTTTGTAATTAGCTTCATATGCTGCAAATTTCAAAAATTTACTTACTAGTTCCAGTAGCTACCTTTTTAGGTTCCTCATGATTTTCCATGTAAATAATCATGTTATTGGAAAATAAGAAATTTTACTTTTTCCCAATCTTTTTGTGTTTTATTTCTGTATATTTCTTTTCTTATTTGCAGTATCTAAAACTTTTAATTAATCTTCAACACTAGTAGCCAGAGTGTTCATCATTTTATTTTCCTCATCTTAGGGGAAATATCACCATTAGTATGATAATGTTTTAAAGTTCTTAGTAAACATCTTCTGTTAAGTTGAAGAAGTTTCTTTCCATTTCTTTTACTAGGAGTTCTTATCTTAAGTGCATTTTAAATATGTGCCAACTGTGTTTTTTTCTGCATATGCTGAGATGATTAACTGAATTTCTTCTCTATTTTGATATATTTGATTCTCAAATATAAAGACAAAGTGCATTCCTGGTATAAAACCAAATTGTTCATAATGTGATTTTTTATATCTTGTTGGGTTTGATTTGCCAATAATTTGATGTTTTAAGAATTTTTGTGAAATATTCATGAGTGACATTTATGTATAGTTTCCTGTTCTTTTAATGTTGTTTTCAAGACGCACTATCAGGTTAATGCTGTAGTTATAAAAAGGAGTTGCAATTAAACATTGTATTACTTTTTCCTCATGTATTTGATAAAATTCACCAGAGAAACAATCTGTCTTTTGAGCTTCCTTTTGTGTAAAATTTTGTATTTCTTATTTAGTTACATTAATGTCTGGCCCTTTAGGTTTTCTATTTCTCCTTCTGTTTGGTAAATTGGGTTTTTCAAGAAATTTGTCTACTTTATCTATATTGCCAAATTTATTGATGAAAGTTATACATACTCTCTCCTTATTGTCATGTAAGCAAATGTAGAAGTGTAATAATTCCCCATCCTTCACTTTTGTCAGTAATAAATTATTTTTTCTTTATTTTCCCTGAATAGTGTTGTTGGTACTGTAAACAATGTATTATTTATTTCAATACACAAAATGCTATTAATTTCCTGTCTTGTTTACTTGTTTTCTATTTTACTGATATCTCCTCATACTGCTTATATTTCTTCCTCTATGGTTTTAATTTCTTATCTTTTTACAACTTCTAGAGGTAGAAAATTAAATAATTATATTAAAATAATTCTTTGTCTAATATTTTTATTTAGTGCTACAAATTTGTTTCTAAGAACTCTTTACCTGCATTCCACAAATTTTAGTATGTTGTCTTTTTACAAACATATCATTATGTCTCTTATGATTTTTTTCTGAATTATGGGTTATTCAGTAGCTAATGTGCTGATAATTTCCAAACACACAGGGGTTTACAAAATATCTTATTTTTATTACTATTTGATTAAATTTTATAAAGATAAGAGGACATACTCTGTAGTGTTCAATACTTCTTTTATTGAAGCATTGTTTTTGTTTAATTGCTCTGCATATAGATGAATCTCATAACAGTTCATGTACATAACTCTGAACCTCTATTCTGAGTCCTTAGTTGTAGTGTTGTAAAATACTGACATGGTCAATTTGATTCATAGACTTGTTCAGATTTTTTATATTCTTATGTAAATTTTGTCTACATGTCCAATTAATTACTAAGATGGGTGTTAAAACCTACAATTTTCTCCATTTAATTTTTGTCAGTTTTGCTCCACATATTTGCTTCAGATATTTTTTAATGGTTTTATTCACACACCATCCAATCCATTCAAAATGTACAATCAATGGTTCTCATTTCACCACCATCAATTTGAGAGAACCATTATTAGAGACCTTTGGTATCTGCTTATTTGGTGAAATTAAATTCAGCAAGTTTTGATAGTGTAAAGGGTTTGTATTGTAGAGGACCAAGTTTTAAGTGTAAATATTATTTGTTTTTGTTTACCTGGTTCAAAATTCAAAATGTGCAGAAAGGTATGCACTGCCATGAAGTCTCTCTCCTCCTCCCACCCCCACCCAAGCCACCCAGTTGCCAGCAGCCAACCAGTATAATCATCTTCTTACCAATGAATGTAAGTCCCACCTCACCTTTTGTATTATGAAAAATATCAAACCCATGAAAAAGTTAAAAGAGTACAGAAAATCTATTAACCCAATTGTTTGTTTTGCCACATTTGCTTTATCTATGTGTGTCTATGTGCCTGTCTGTGCACATACACACAGACACATATGCATACATGTATACTTTTTCTTTCTGAACCATATGAAAGTAATAAGTTGCAGACAAGATGACCTCTTACCCCTAAATACTCCAGCGTGTATCTCCTAAGAACACCAGCATTCTTTTCTACAACCAGAATATCATCAAACCCAAGAAATTTAACATCAGTACAATAAAGTTATATCAGATTTTACCATTATCCCAATAATGTCCTTTACACCAGTTTTTAATTTGGGAATCCAATCAAAGAGTGCTGATTTCATTTAGTTGTCACATGTTTTTGGTATACAACAGTCCTGATCAATTGTCTTGTCGAGTTCACCTCATTTGGGATATGTCTGGTTCCTCATGACTAGATTCAAGCTAAACATTCATGGCATGGCACTTAACATTGCTTTTTCCCATTTTTGTTATGCTGAGTGTGTTTACTTGGTTAAAGTGGGATCCCCAGTTTTCTCAATTTTAAAGGTACCTCGTTCCCTTTGTAAAGAAGAAATGATCTCTGCAGTGATGCTTTCAGTCCTTGTGACTCTCCTGCTCCTCAGCCTCTAATCCATTGATTTAAGACTCTGTTGGTGACCATCACCTGAATATTACATTGGTGGTTGCAAAATGGTGATTTTCTAATTATATATCCTTTCTACGTTATTTTAAAAAGAGTTTTTACTTCCTTCCCCTCCCACTTTTTTTCAGTAACACTGAACTCATGGATTTTCTGAAAGAGGATTCTTGAGTCCATTTTTTTTAAAACTTCTTGTTATGAGAAAATTTAAATATAAACCAAATAGACAAAATAGAAAAACAGGCCCCCATGTACATATCACCAGCTTCAGTGCGTATCTAATCTTAGCTGCTCTTGTTTCCTCTATGTCCTGCCTGCTTTCCCTCTGTCCAGCATTATTTTAAATCTAATCTAGACATAGCAGTTCACATGTAATATTTTATCTTCTATCTCTAAAAGATCAGAAATATTTTTGTATTTAATATGTTATTATCAATTGCTTACATTATTCTTTCTGATGCTTAAACTGCCCTAAATTTGGTCAGTGGAGGCCTACTCAAGCAGCCTTATATTGTATACATCACTACCTTCTTGGAAAACTTCCTTGCTTTGTGGCACTAGATATTCTAGGCTTGCCTTGTGATTAACTTGCTTCACATCTAGAGTCCACCATTTCTCCTTTGAACTTAAGTCTCTTAATGAAGAAGGTAATTTATGGGATTTGAGTTTTCTTGTAATATTCAAATATTCAAAAGACAATGATTATAGGAGGTAGTTTACAAGTTTAGCCTATCAAACAAATCCCCTTAGTTTTTTTTAATACAGTTTTATTGAGATATATTCACACTGCCCACAGTACCATCATATAGTTGTGCATTCATCACCAGAGTCAATTTTTGAACATTTTCCTTACTCAAAAAAAATAATAATAATAAAATAAAAATAAAAGTAAAAGAGAGCACCTAAAACATTCCATTTTCGCCATCCTACTCTATTTTTCATTTAATTTTTGTCCCCATTTTTCTACTCATCTGTCCATACACTGGATAAAAGGAGTGGGAACCACAAGTTTTCACAGTCACACAGTCACACTATGCAATCTTCATAGTTATACAATCATCTTCAAGAATCAAGGCTACTGGGTTGCAGTTCAACAGCTTCAGGTGTTTCCCTGTAGCCATTCCAACACACTAAAAACTAAAAAGGGATATCTATGTAGAGCATAAGAATACACTCCAGAGTGACCTCTCGACTCCATTTGAAATCTCTCAGCCACTAAAACCTTATTATGTTTCATCTCTCTTCCCTATTTTGGTCAAGAAGATTTTCTTAATCTCACAACTCTGGATCCAGGCTCATTCCTAGGAGTCATGTCCCACATTGCCAGGGGGATTTACACCCCTGGGAGTCATGCCCTAAGTAGGGGGGAAGGCTTGCTTCACATATTTTGACGCTCTGTCATCAGATGCATACCCGTTTATGATTATAGGTGTTGATGAAGTTTTTATAATGAAATTTTCTATTTTATCTGGGTTATACTCCCCATTTAAAGTCTATTTTGGCTGATATACATACAGTCTCATGATCTTTCATATTTCTTTTTCATGGTATTTTTTTTTCATCCTTTTACTTTTAAAACATCTATGTAGTTTTATTTAAAGTGAACCACTTGCAAATATCTTGTAGTGTTTTTTTTTCTGTTTTTTTTTTTTTTTTTCCTTTACAGGCTGGCAATTTCCACTTTTAATTGGAGTGTTGGTTCCATTTTCATTTAAAGTAATTTTGGATCTGATTGGATTTAATTTTACCATTTTTGTCTATTTTCCATTTACCCAATTTATTTTTTATTCTTTTGTCTCTCTTTTTCCCACCTTGTGTGTGGATGCAATATTTTCAGGATTTCATTTTATATACTATATTGTCATATAGCTACACCACTTTGCAACATTACTAGTGATTGTTCTGGAGATTGGAATATGCATCTTATATCTGTAACAATCTAGTTACATTTATGACTTTACCACATCATATAAAATATAAGTATTTTGCAGCATTAAGTTCCCTTTCATACCCTCCCAAATTATCATACTATTGTTATCATATACATCATATCTACTGTTTTAAGCTCTAATTAGTCATTTGTGTTTCAATAAGTTAACTAGATAAAAATACAGTCTTTTTCAATACTGTGTTTTAAAACTTCAAATTCCATGTAAGACCAAGAGAAGAGATGTTTACTTGGTGCAGGATCTATATTTCCTAATAACCTGTACAGTTTGTTCAAATACCATAATTGCATGAAATTTTGAAGAGGAAGTGAGATATAGTAGGTTTGTATAGGTTAGTGTGAAATAGCAACACATCCCAAAGTAATTGGGGCAGAGAATAAAAATATATATGCAGGCCCCCCTGAGGAGCTGCGGGAAAATGCAGAGGTGTTGGGCTTCCCCACCTGGATTGTTGCTGATATTTTCGTAAACATTGAGGACTTGCCATTATGAAACTTGTCACTGCAAAGGAGAGGCTAAACCTGCTTATAATTGTGCCTAAGAGTCTCCCCGAGTGCCTCTTTGTTCCTCAGATGTGGCCCTCTCTCTCCAGCGCCAACTCAGCAGGTGAACTCACTGCCCCCATACCCCCTCCATGGAATCTGACTCCCAGGGGTGTAAATCTCCCTGGCAATGCAGGATATGATTCCCGGGGATGAATCTGGACCCAACATTGTAGGATTGAGAGCATCGTATTGACCAAAAGGTGGATGTGAAATGAAACAAAATAAAATTTCAGTGGCTGAGAGATTTCATATGGAATCAAGAAGTCACAGGTGGGCACTCTTACACATTATATAAATAATCACTTTTAGGTTTTAATGCAGTGGAATAGCTAGAAATAAATACCTGAAATTATCAAACTGCAACCCAGTAGCCTTGACTCTTGAAGACGATTGTATAGCAATGTAGCTTACAATGGATGACAGTGTCATTGTGAAAGCCTGGTGGATCACACTCCTTTTATCCAGTGTATGGATGGATGAGTAGAAAAATGGGGACAAAAACTAAGTGAAAACGAGGGTGGGAGTGGCAGGGATGATTTGGGTGTTCATTTTTACTTTTATTTTTAATTCTTATTTTTACTTTTCTGATACAAGGAAAATATTCAAAACATAGATTGGGTTGATGAATGCACAACTATATAATAACACTGTGAACAGTTGATTGTATACCATGAATGAGTGTATGATATGTGAATATATCCCAATAAAACTGAATTTTAAAAATATATTGTCTTTTATATTTACTCACATGTTTAGATTTATTTTTCTTCATTTATTCCTCTGAATCCAAAAGTCATCTCTTATGTTGACCTTTAGCCTAAAGAATTTCCCTTATTATTTCTTGGCTAATATTCTGTTAACTTTTTCTTATCTGAAAATATATACATTTCATCTCTTAAATGCCATCCTATTGAATTCTGGATACTACTACTTCTAACGAATGGTCAGCTATAATTTACATTACTTAGTTCCTGTAAGCTGTGTGCTGATTTTTAACTTTGACTGTTTTAAAGGCTTTCATTCTGCTGTTGTTATTCTCCTCTCATATCTTTGTTTACATTGTTCATAGGTGTGGTTTCGTTTTTTAATACTTTGCTTTGGGTTTGCTGAACTTATTTGAACTGGAAGTTGGGTGTTTTAAACAATGATGAGGAATTTTCCATTGTTTTTGCCTCATGCCTTTTCTTCCTTCATCCTCAAACTACAATTGAACTCTTAGTATACCGATTGTATTTTCCTACAGGTCACTAAAGGCCAAGTCTTGTACTGTGATCTGTTTCTCTTTGTCAAATCAGATCATTTCTTGTCATTTATCTTCAAGGTTTACAGCTCATTTTTTCTTTTTCCAATAGGTAGAGAAGGTCATGCAGTATTTTTTTTTTTTTTTTATTTTAGAGATTATAGTTTTCACTTCTAGAATTCTGTTTTTCTCTTCTATTCTTTTTTTTTTTTTTGTGGTTTTCATTTTTCTGTGGCATTTCCCTGTTATGATTTTGTGCTTTTTTTAAGTTCTTGAGCATATTTGTGATATTCTTAACAGGCATTTTCTGCTAATACTAACATCTTGGCCCTCTTCTGTTTAGTTTTTCCTGACCTAATTTTCTTAGTCTATGGGTCCACATTTTCCTGTTTCTTCATATATTATTTTTATTTGCATACTATAAATTGTGGATGATACATTATAAAGTTCCTGATTCTGTTATCTTTTTATGCAGAACATTGATTATCATTTTAGGAGGCTATCACTTTGGCTAGACTTAAATTACAAACTCTGTCTTACATTGGGGAAGGGCAGAGGCAGCAGCTGACATTTCTGTTCAATTTTTTCCTTCCTCGAGCTGTTATTTTCTGCTAGGACCCTTGGAATATCTTCTGAATATGTTCAAGAATCATCAAAATATTAAGCACATTTTTATGCAGATTTTAAAAAAATTTCTTTGCTTCTCTTTTATCTGGGGATCTCCTTCTGAATGCCCACAACTATGGTAACACCAAAGATAAGCTTCTAATTCCTGAATCCAATAATTTTTGTGTTTGAAATTTAGCCACACCAAAGTTTTTGTTTGAGTTATAGCTATGATATGCTTCATGGATTGGATATAATTACCTCACATAAAAAGCCATATTAATGTGAGCATAGGGTCATTTCCTTTTTTCATGGGATATACACTCTCCAGTCCCTCATTTTTTTTTTAATCCCAAGGTTATGTGATTTGCTTTGTTATTGGAGCTAGGACTTCTGTTGGTCTTGTTTTAACAAGGAGTGCAGACTTCCTCAGGTTTCATTTGCAGAAAGGTATTGAATTCTCATCTATAAACCAATCAATCATCATGAAGAATGACTACTGGTATTGGCTCTAACATGTCAAATTTTAGCTTTTCATTCTGCATTGGATGCTCATAGGAGGCTGAAACAAAACCAGAGTCTATAGGCCATTAAAAGGGCACTATAAAAGACATTTAGAAAAAATGGTAGCCTAGTTTGCCACAAATCTAACAGTAAGAAATGAGTTTAGAAGACTGGTATTTATATAGGTTTTTCCTTCTTAAACTGTATTTGAAGTCATCCCAGAAAATATGTATAGTTAAATTAGGATTCAAATGCCACTGTATATGCTCTGGAAGCTCAGTTATACTTGTTATTAAACACTGTAAAGACATTACTTTGATATTAATTTTTGGAAAACGAGTAAATTTAATTAGACTACATATGTAGTCAAATTAATTTTGTGAAATAATTATTATAACACTTACGCTGAACAACATTCAGCCTTGCCAGATATTCAAATGAGCCAAAATATGATTAATTATTTAATAAGTAATTCATCTATAGTTATGAATCTCCTTTATTTTTTGAAAACTAGAGTAAATTGATTGATTTTAACATAAAACAAATACATTTTCTTGGTATACTGATTACCAGTGAAAGTTTTAAAATATATTATCATGCATTAAAATGTTTTTCTTTACATTTTTATTTTTCCTCTGTTCATATGTACTACCTACCTTGATTCAAAGACATTATTCTTTATAAATTTTGTTTCACCTTCCCTTTCTTCCTGTCTGCTCCTAGTGTTCTTTAATGATTCACATTAGTAATACTGACAGGAACTTAGACAAATATAAATCTGATGCTCGTTTGGAAGACAAATTTGTAAAGTCAAATTATCATTATTTCATAATTTGTTAACTGGGTAAAATGCCGCCACATGGCATCTGGCTGGTTCTTTGTAACACAATTTTAATAATCAGAAATTAGTTACATAATTGACTTTTTTGAATATCATTGAGCTGTGCTATTGATGTATAAAATTTTTAAAGAAGTAATTGTTTTAAAGTAGGAAATATGTAGGCTGAAGAGAGGTAAGGCAATTAATGATAACTTTTGCTGATTCATCTTCTCCTTTGATCAAAGATCTAAGAGTTGTGATTTATTGCAGGAGTGTACCAGAGGGAAAAATACTTCCATTTTTTTCTTTTGACAAAAACCAATTGTTGATAGGCCATTTGAAGTCACATTTATCAATATCTGCTCTGTTGTGGGCTAATTCTACTGAATTAAAAGGTATCACAAACTAACTAAAACTACTAAAATTACAGATACAGGGTTTAAGTAAAAGAAAGTGTGCATATGTCAGTCTTTCCTTGTTTTCTTTTCTGTGCTTCCAACTCCCCACAGCTTGGATTATTTTATGCCAACAATAACTACCTCATTTCACCTTCATGTATGAATCACCACTTTATAGTACTGTGCACATTCATTAGTAATCTCCCTTTACTTCTTACAATAGGGCTTTTACATTGCTCTTGAGATTGCACCACCATTTTTCTATTTTACTTTCTAGACCTCAACCCAAGCCCCAATCCATTTTACCAGTTTTACTAAAAGGAATTTAATTGTATGCCCTGATCTTGAGTTCTGTCTTATTCATGCTTTTGGAGGTTATATGTCCTTATTTATGGGTACCCATTTAATTAACTCTGACATATTCAGATCTTTTAGCTAGAATACATTCATGGTTTTATATATATATGTTTTATATATATATTTATATAATATTTTTTATATATTTATACAGTTTATATATTTATATATTTTGAACAGTTTGTCTTTGCTTTCTTGATATATATGTCATACATATAATAAAATAACTATTAAACATAAATAGCTAAACACTAAACATAAGAAAACATACTTATGTAAAATGTCACATGGTTAAACTCAACTATTATCAATCGCTTTTTCTATATCTATCTATATATGTTTTCTTAATGTTTAGTGTGTAAAAGAGCACTAAAATGCAGTATCAACTCACTTATCTAGTATTTTTAGACTTAAATATCCTGTTGAGATATGATTTATGTAATTAAAGGTTATCCATTTAAGTACCAAAGTGGACATTTGTAAAACACATATTAGTATAAGTAATTATAAAACATATTATTTACTTTCTTGAATTAAGGTAAATATCTTAAAACAATATACCAAAGATTAATCTGATAATTGCTAGATTGATAAATGCATAGTGGATAAATAAGAAGCTTTGGAATCAAACAGACATCTCTTGAAATTTGGCTTTGAAAATTTTTAAATGTAAAAATTAGGTCAATTATTTAATCAACCCGTCTCAATTTTCTCATCTGAAAAAAAGAATTTAAAACAAATACCTTTCTCTTAGTGTTTGGAGCAGAAATTCTTGGGATAGCTTGCATTGTTGTTTTGTAACTATTAACATCTGTCTCCTCCTTTGGGTGCTTTATACTTTCCTGCCCCATTAGTGTTGGATTTGCTATATGACATGATTTGACTGATGAAAGATTAGTAGTAATGTTTTAAGCAAAACTTAAATGTGATTGCAGTTTGGCTTGGCTCTTTTGATTCTTCCATTTGTTATGAGAACAACATATCTCAGGTAGTCAATTGTCCAAGGATACTGACATTCACAGGAGGTGACCTTATTCTAATTCCATTGCCTTGAGTCAAGTCTGTCATGAACTAGAGCTGCTGAGACAAACAGCATAAATCAATCAAACACCAGTCAACCTTCAGACCTGCGTGAAAACCAATTATGGTTTTGTAAACCACTGAGCCTTGGAACTACTGCAGCATTAGGTGCATTATTGCAGCAATAGCTGGCAGATTCAGTTGTTCATTACTTTTTCCTTGTACCATTCTGACAGTCTCATGAGGCATATGGACATATTATTTTCAGAATAATGTCTGAAAATTCTTAAAACAAAATTAATATAATTACAAAACAAAAGTATATTTTAATACATTTAAAAGGAATTTGGAGAGAATATCATAAATTCTTCTTTATTAACATATTAAATAATGAGATCTGTCAGTGAATGCATTTACTGCCATAATTTTGAGTATATGAATAGAAGAAACAATATGTTTAAATATCTACCTCTATAATGTGATCTGAAAATATCTGTGATTTCTATTGATGAGAAAAATACTAAATGTTAATAATACTGTGTTGTATATGGTGGATAGTTTACATTTACAATTGAAGAGTAAAGTTGAAGTAAAGAGTTTAATGAAAATAAAGATATTTTCCCATTGTATTAGTCAGTGTTCTCCAGAGAAACAGAATTTAAATAAAAGAAAGTGAACATATGTCTGTCTTTCCTTGTTTTCTTTTCCATGGTTCCATCTACCATGTATATATTATAAGGAATTGGCTCATGTGACCATAGAGGCTGATAAGTCTGAACTCTATAGGGCAAACCACAAGATGGAAACTCTGATAAAGCTGATGTTGACATCCTAACTTGAAATTCCCCCGGGGCAGCTGGCTGGTAGGAAATGCCTGCAAGAGCCAATACTGAAATGGAGGCAGAAATTCTTCTCATCTCTGAAATCCTCCATTCCTGCTTCCAAGACCTTTATCTGAATGGATGAGGAGACTCCCCACATTGCTAATGGTAATCTCCTTTGTTGATTGTAGATGCAATCAATTGATTGTAGATGTGAATTCTATCTATAAAATTCCCTCCAAGTAATAAGCAGGCAGTGCTTGACCAAACAACTGGATACCACAATCTAGTCAAACTGATACATGAAATTAACCATCACCCTGTCCAGGGTTGCAGACCCAATGAAGTAGAGGATTATATGCAGAAAAACAGGTGAAGATGCCATGTAATGATAGGAATTATATTAAAAGTGGTCAATGTGTTTTAATGTTATATTCATTGAACTACATCTTTCATGAGATATTAGAACTTGTACTGTTTTTGTCACTATACTGAATGTTTTTATATTTCCCGTATATTTAATCTTTTGTTTTTCTCCTTTTTTAAAAAAAGTAGTTTTAGTGATGTATACTCACACACCATACAATCCATCTAAAGTGTAAAATCCATGGCTCACAGTATATTCACAGGGTTGTGTATTCATCACCATAACATTTTCTTTACTCCAGTATGAAAATCCCCATACCCCTTATACATCCTCATAATTGACACTTAACAATTGGCAAGTTACCTTTGTTACAACCAATGAAAAAAATATTAAAATATTAATAATGCAGTCCATTAGGTTTGCATTAGGTGCATTTCTTCCCATATACAACCCTATTGCTAACCCCTTGTAATAGTGATGTACATTTGTTCCAGTTTTTGAAAGAACTTTCTTATATTTTCACCATGGTCATTATCCACACCATGTTATACAGCTCCATGTGTTATCCTCTTTATTTCTAGTTACATATATGACCCTAAATTTCCCCTTTCAACCACAATAATTGTGAACAATCCTGCTCTGAACATCAGTGTGCAAGTGTTTGTTAACATCCTGGCTTTCATATCTTCTGGGTATATACAAATTAATAGGATTGCTGGATGATATAGCAATTCTATACTTATCTTCCTGAGGAACTGTCTAACAGTCTTCCACAGCAGCTGCACCATTTTATATTCCCACCAGTAGCAAATGAATGTTCCTATTTCTACACATCCCCTCCAGTACTTGTGGTGTTCTGTATTTTTTATAGCGGTCATGCAAGTAGGTGTGAAATGGTACCTCACTGTCATTTTGATTTACATTTCCCTAATAACTATGGATGTTGAGCATCTTTTCAAAGGCTTGTCAGCCCTTCATAATTTCTATTTGGAAAAATGTCTATTCAAGTCTTTTGCCCACTTATTAATTTGGTTGTGTGTCTTTCAATTGTTGAGTTGCAGGGTTTCTTTATATATTCTGGATATTAAACCCATATCAGATATATGGTTTCCAAATACTCACTTTCTTAACAAAGCCATTTGGAGCACAATAGTATTTCATTTTGAGGAGAACCCATTGATTTCTTTTTCTTTCATTTTTTGTGCTTTGGGTGTAAAGTCTAAGAAACCGTTGACTACTACAAGATGTTGAAGATGATTCCCCACCTTTTCTTCTAGGAGTTTTATGGGTCTGGTTCTTATATTTAGGTCTTTGATCCATTTTGAGTTAATTTTTGTATACGGTGAGAGATAGAAGACCTCTTTCATTCCCTTGGTGAATATCCAATTCTCTAAGCACCATTTGCTGAAGATATCCCAGTTAAGTGGCTTTGGCAACCTTGTCAAAAATCAATGATGATAGATGTGAGGATCTATTTCTGAGATCTCAATTCAATTCCCTTTGTCAATGTATCTATTATTATGTCAGTATCATACTGGTTTGATCAATGTAGCTTTGTAATAAGCTTTAAAGTCAGGAAGTGTGAGTCCTCCAACTTTATTTTTTTTCAAGATGTTTTTGACTGTTTGGGGCCCCTTATCCTTCCAAATAAATTTGATAATTGGCTTTTCCATTTTAGAAAATAGGCTGTTGGAATTTTGATTTGGATTGCATTGAATCTGTAAATCATTTTATGTAGAACTGACATCTTAATGATATTTGACTTCCAGTCTATGAACACAGAGTGTCCTACCATTTATTTAGGCCTTTTTAAATTTCTTTTTAGCAATGTTTTGTAATTGTCTGCGTAACAGGTCCTTTACATCCTTGGTTAAATTTATTCCTCATTATTTGATTGTTTTAGTTGCTATTATAAATGGAATTTTTTTCCTGATTTCCTCCTCAGATTTCTCGTTACTAGTGCACAGAAACACTACTGATTTTTGCGCATTGATCTTCTATCCTGCCACTTTGCTGAACTTATTCATTAGCTCCTGTAGCTTTGTTATAGTTCCTCAGTACTTTTTATATATAGGATCATGCCATCTGCAAATAGTGAAAGTTTTACTTCTTTCTTTCCAAATCAGATGCCTTTTATTTCTTTTTCTTGCCTAACTGCTCTAGTTAGAACTTACGACACAATGTTGAATAACAGTGATGACAGTGGGCATTCTTATCTTGTTCTAGATCTTAGAGGGAAGGCTTTCAGTCTTTCACCTTTGAGTACGATGTTTGCTGTGGGTTTTTCATATATGCCCTTTATGAGGTTTTGGAGTATTTTTAACAAGAAATGATGCCAGATTTTGTCAAATGCCTTTCTTGCATGAATCAAGATGATCATTTCAATTTGTTAATGTGGTGTATTACATTAATTGATATTCTTGTGTTGAACCACCCTTGCATACTTGGAATAAAACCCAGTTTGGTCATGGTTTATAATTCTTTTAATTTGCTGTTGCATTCGATTCAAGTGTTTAATTGAGGATTTTTTCATGATATTCATTAGAGAAATTAGTCTGTAATTTTCTTTTCTTGTAATATCTTTATCTGGCTTTGGTATTAGGGTGATGTCAGCATCATAGAATGAGTTAGGTAATGTTCCCTCCTCTTCAATTTTTTGGAAGAGTTTAAGCAGTATGGTATAATTCTTCCTTGAATGATTGACAGAATTCACCTGTGAAGCCATCTGGTCCTGGGCTGTTCTATTTGGGAGGTTTTTGGTGACTGATCAATCTCTTTACTTGTAATTAGTTTGTTGAGGTCTTCTGTTTCTTCTAGAGTCAGTGTAGGTTGCTTGTGTGTTTCTAGGAATTTGCCCATTTCATCTAAGTTGTGGAATTTGTTGGCATACAGTTGTTCATAGTATCCTTTTATGATTTTATTTCTGTGGGGTCAGTATTATGTATTATGCCCTCCCTCTAATTTCTGATTTTATTTGTTTGCATCTCCTTTCTTTTTTCTTTGTCAGTCTAGCTAAGGTTTTGTCAATTTTATTGATCCTTTCAAATAACCAACTTTTGTTTCATTAATCCTTCTACTTTTTTATTCTCAATTTCATTAATTTCTGCTCTAATCTTTATTATTTCTTTCCTTCTGTTTGCTTTGGGATTAATTTGTGTTTCTTTATCTAGTTTCTCCATGTGTACAGTTAGGTCTTTGATTTTAGCTCCATCTTCTTTCTAAATGTAGGAGTTTAGAGTTGCAAATTTCTCTCTCGGCACTGCCTTTGCTGCATGCTGTAAGTTTTGATATGTTGCATTCTCATTTTCATTTGCCTCCAGATATTTACTGATATCTCTTGCAATTTCTCTGACTTACTGATTGCTTAAGAATGTGTTGTTTAACCTCCATATACTTGTGAATTCTCTGGTTTTCTGCCTGTTATTGCTTTCCAGCTTAATCCTATTATGTTCAGAGAGAGTGTTTTAAATAATTTTAGTCTTTTTAAATTTATTGAGATTTGTTTTGTGACCCAACATGTGGTTTATCCTGGTGAAAGTTCCCTTAATACTTGAGAAGAATATATATTCTGCCTTTTGGGGGCACAATGTTCTGTATATGTCTGTTAGGTCTAGTTCATTAATCACATTATTCAAATTCTCTGTTTCCTTGTTGATCCTCTATCTAGATGTTCTATCTATAGATGTGGGTGGTGTTTTGATGTCTCCAGCTACTATTGTAGAGGTGTCTATTTCTCCCTTTAGTTTTGCAAGTGTTTGCCTTATGTATTTTGGAGCACCCTGCTTAGGTACATAAATACGTACAATTTTTATTTCTTCTTGGTGGGCCTTCTTTGTCTTTTATAGGAGTTTTGCATTTAAAGTATATTTTGTACAATGTTAGCATAGCCACCCCAGTTCTTTTTTGGTTACTGTTTCCATGGAATACCTTTTCCAACCTTTTACAGTCAATCTATTTGTGTCCTTGGATTTAAGATGAGTCTCTTATAGAGAGCATATAATGGATCACACTTATTTATCCATTCTGCCAATCTGTGTCTTTTGATTCAGAAGTTTAATTCATTAATATTCAAATACATTACTGTATAGGCAGTACTTACTTCAACCATTTTATCCTTTTGTTTTTATGTCGAATCTTATTTTCGTCTCTCTTTTAACCCTTTTAGTTACCCTTACTTATAATCTTCATTTCTACATTCTCTTCCAGACCTGTCCCTCCTGTCTTTTCCTTTCAGCTTTCAGAACTGCCTTTAGCATTTCTTGTTGGGCAGACTTCTTGTTGATGAATTCTCTCCAATTCTGTTTACCTGTCAATATTTTAAACTCTCCTTCATTTTTGAAGGACAGTTTTGCCTGATCAAGAATTTTGGACTGGTGGTTTTTCCACTTCATTATCTTACATATTTCATACCTATGCTTTCCTGTCTCCATGGTTTCTGATGAGAAATCAGCACTTAGCCTTATTATATTTCCCTTGTATGTGATGGATCACTTTTCTCTTGCTGCTGTCAGGATTCCCTCTTTATCTTTGGTATTTGATATTTTGATTAGTATGTGTCTCAGAGTAGGTCTATTAGGATTTACTCTTTTTGGAGTACATTGTACTTCTTGAACATGTATATTTCTATCCTTCATTAGAGTTGGAAAATTTTCAGCCATTATTTCCTCAAATATAATTTCTGCCCCTTTTCTCTTCTCTTTTCCTTCTGGGACACTCATGACGTGCACTGTGTGCACTTTTTGCTGTCCTTCAAATCCCTGAGACCCTGCTCATTTTTTCCCATTCTTTTCTCTGTTCTTCTGCCTGTAAGATTCAACTTTCTTATCTTCTAGCTAGTAGATGTTTTTTATTTTGCCTGTTCAAATCTGCTGTTGTATGCATCTAATGTATTTTTAATCTCTTCTATTGTGTCTTTCATTCCCATAATTTCTGTTAGGTTTCTTTTTACATTTCATGTTTTCCTTTGTGACCACACCATGTGTTTTTAACACCTTTATCTCTTTAGATGTATTTTCCTTCATCTCCTAGAATTGATTTAGGAGATTTGTTTGGACATCTTTGATTAGTTCCAAATTCTGTGTCTTCTCTGAAGTTTAATTTATTCCTTTGACTGGGCCATATTTTCCTGTTTCTTAGTATGGCTTGTAATTTTTGGCTGGTCTGGGATCTGATTTTTATTGGAGGCTAGTTTCTCTCTCTTGCCTAGGGTTTTCTTGTTGATTGGCTTTGTGCTGAGGCACTTCTTTGACACTTGGTTCAACTTATTGTAGACCTTTAATAGCTCATTAACTGATCAAATTTTTTCAGTGCTTATTCATCTGATTCTTGCCCAGGATATATGGCATAATTTTTGAGATTGCACTATTTATGCAATTGTTTCACCCCCAGGAGAAAGATTTCTTTTACCTTTTCCTTCTTTGGGAATTTGATCTGTTCTATTTGTTTTTTATTTGCCTTTATATTTTTTAACATTCCTTTCATTGTCTCCAGCTCCTTTTGCCTGGAGAGCAAATTATGGGAGGAGAGTCATCCAGTAGAGCACATTACCAAGTCGTTATCTCCCATTCACAACAAAGCCAAGAACCAGGAATGGAGTGTAGATCCTTTCCAAAGTGCCTTTAGGAGAAGACCCAGAAAGATGCTACCTTCTCTTTGATGGCTTCCCAAATCTGTACTCTCCTAGCCTTCCCAGCACTTGTCAGAAAGCTGTTCACCTCTGTCCTAAAGAGGCACTGTGCCTTTAAGTCTCAATTGACTCTTCCCCTGAAGGGGGCAGGATTTAAACAGAAGCTGCCAGCCACTTTTGCCCTGGGCAGGTTGAAACCCTTGCACAGAGCTGGGACTAAAGGATTTGAACTCACTAATAAAAGGCCACAAACAGTGCTGGGCTGTGTCTCACTTCTTTTTTCTTGGGGAAGATCTGCTATTCAGCAAACTGTTACCTGCAGCCCTAAGAAGGCATTGTGACTTAAATTCCCCCCCACCTCCATTTCAACCCCTGTTGGGGGCAGGGTTGAAACAGAGACTGTTAACAACTTTTGTCCTTGGCAGGTTGAAACTATAAGTGCCTTCAGAGCTGGGATCCAGCATTCCAAATTTGCAACTCAAAAGCCATGATCACTGCTTGGCCATGCCCCCCCCATTCCACCTCCCATTCTTAGGGAAGAGCTGCCCTTCAGCAAACTGTTCCCTCAGTCCTAAGGTGGCACTATGTTTTAAATCACACCTCCTTCCAACGCTGTTGGGGGCAGGGTTGAAACAGAGACAACCAGCTGCTTTTTGTCCTAGGCTGATTGAAACTTGTCCTCAGAGCTTGGACCCAGCATTCCAAATTTGATCAATGCTCAGTCATGCCAACTGTCCCACTACAGCCCATTCTTGGGGAAGACGACTTTATTCCTAGTCAGGGACTGGATGTTGAGGCAGCCTGCTGTGAGAGTGGGGGATGGGCACCAACTTGTACAGTGTGAAGAGTTTTATTCACAGCTCTTCACTGCCATTTAATAATGTCTTCCCTCTGCTCTTTCCTGGATGGTGTACAGTGTTCTTCTGGTCACCAGTGCCCCCAAACAGTTGTTTCCGACAGTTTCTGGCTGTTTACTAGTTACCCTAGATGATGCACTGAATCTTGAAGCTTCCTCCTCCACCATCTTGCCTGGAAATTCTGTGTATATAATTTTTGTGTTTACTTTTAGTAGGCTTTTCATCTTGTTTAAGAACTCTTAGAGAAGGATGGTTTAGATGATTGTCAAAAATGGAACTGTGAGACATCATGGTTACTGTGCCAGTTTGAATGTATTATGTCCCCCCAAATGCCATTATCTTTGATGTAATC
This sequence comes from Choloepus didactylus, assembly GCF_015220235.1. Lineage (NCBI taxonomy): Eukaryota > Metazoa > Chordata > Mammalia > Pilosa > Megalonychidae > Choloepus > Choloepus didactylus. The sequence goes on from NC_051310.1 coordinate 176,857,985, forward strand.
ATGTGGGCAGCCATATCAGTATTGATTAGATTATAATTCTTTGAGTGTTTCCATGGAGATGTGCCCCACTCAACTGCGGGTGATGACTCTGATTGGATAATTTCCATGGAGGTGTTACCCCACCCATTCAGGGTGGGTCTAAATTAAATCGCTGGAGCCATATGCATGAGCTGACAAACAGAAGTAATTCAGTGCAGCTGAGGGTGACATTTTGAAGAGGGACAATTTAAAGAATGCACAGAAGCTCAGAGAGTAGCTGCAGATGAGAGACAGTTTGAAGATGGCTGTGAAAGCAGACTTTTGCTCTGGAGAAGCTGAGAGAGAACAAACACCCCAAGAGCAACTGAGAGTGACATTTTGGAGAGAAGCTGAAACCTACAGAGGAATGTCCTGGGAGAAAGCTATTTTGAAACCAGAACTCTAGAGCAGACACCAGCCACGTGCCTTCACAGCTAACAGAGGTTTTCTGGATGCTATTGGCCATCCTCTAGCCAAGGTACTTGATTGTTGATGCCTTACCTTGGGCACCTTACTTAAGACTGTAACTGTGTAACCAAATAAACCCCCTTTTATAAAAGCCAATCCATTTCTGGTGTTTTGCATTCCAGCAGCATTAGCAAACTAGAACAGTTACCAAATATGAGATTAAGAAGGTCTAATCTCAGTATATCAGGGAACAAAGTACCTCAAGTCCTCCAAGTTCCTGATGTCAGATACTCTTGAGTTGTTAATAACAGTATTCTTCCTAGCCAAAGCGAGGTCCTAAAAAGTAATGAAAAGCCTTTGGTGAGAGTGTATAAAGCTTATTAAATGTTCTACCACATCACCTTGAAATGCTATCTCTTATGTTGTAAAATCATGCAGGTTTCATAAGAGATAGTTTGTTAAGACAGCAACAATGCCATCATGCTATATTGTCCACAGTATAACAATTCTGGGAATCACATAGTACCAGTGTAAAGTGATGGCCAGTCTAAGGTAAGTGCACAATGAGTTGTCTACAACATGTGGTGGAATTTGTGCCCAGTAAACCAAGCCACAATCTACCACAGATATATCAGATCTTAGTAGGCCACCTTTTTGTTTCCGTATTTTTAAATTTGTGAAACAGTTTTGCCAATTCTAACATAATTCATATAGATAAAAGTATAAACAAACTTATTTAAATAGTTTGTAAAATAGTTTAAAATATCTTTAAGAAAAAGGCTGATTTGATCATTTGTGCAAGCAGTGCTTAGGATTTAGCCTTTGAATTGCATGCTATTTATTTTGGCTTATTGATTTCTTCTGTAGAATTAATATCATAGGATGTACTATATGAAAAAGATTTTAGAGACTAGATCTTTTTTTCACATAAATTGATTGGAGTCAAAGACATAAGGAGCCAAGAGAAGAATTCAATGTTTTTTTCACTTATTTATTAATGGCATGTATTGAGCATCTACAATATGTGCCAGTCATTATTCTAAATACTGAGAATTTTAGAATTCTTCTTGCTGGCCAGATGAAATCACTGACAGTGACTGTGCCCTTGACCACCAGATAATGCATTCTCAGCATTTTGTATGGTATTTTGAGTGAATACCATACACATATTTAAGAAGGTATTTTAAAATTTGAACCAGTTATATAACCAACATTAAATGTATTCTGAAATGAAATGCAGTATCAGAGGAAGAATTTTAACTAAATTTCTGAATTTATTGAATGCTCCTCAAAAAAATACAGTTTCAACAAAATATAAGTAGTAGAAGGTGTTACAGAAAATCTCATAATTATTTTCTTGCAATGATTTTAGAACCCAAAGCTCTGATCAATATTGCATGCATGAGCATATACTTTTTGTAATATTTTAATGTATATGTGCATGATAATGTTAATTGTGGATCTTCAAAAAATCCTAGCTTTTTTTTTTTTTTGTCTTGCTAGTTTATCTTTACATTCTAATTTAGAGGCATGTGTGTGTGTGTGTGTGTGTGTGTGTGTGTGTGTGTGTGTGTGTATGTGTGACATTTACCTATCATAATATGTAGGGATGAGAATGTGTTTTTATTATTCCTGATTCCTTTTTGACTCTTCATTGATTTAAATATTGAATCTTGGACTATAACTTGAATCTTGTAGTATAAAATATAACTGCATGAGAAAACTTTAATTCAGGTTCATGTCAGTCTAATATACATTTGCACTTATTGGTTGCAAAATATTCACACATTCCATAACTATTTTTGAGCACCACATTATCCCAAGTACTGCTTTATGTGTTGGACTACAGCATAAAAGAAATACACAAGGCAGAAAAGAGCCTTCTCTACATATCTCCATGTGCACATACAGAGACAATTAAGAGGAAATTAATATATGTAAGTATAATTATTTCAGGTGAATCAAGTGCTAAGGAATAAAAAATGTGTCTTTCTAAAGAAAGAAACCTGGCAGTGGATTTTTTTTTTTTTGAAGTGTTATTTTTGATAGTGTTCAAGGAAAGCCTCATTAAGGAGGGAACACTTGTAATGAATTGTAAGATTTGTGCTAGATAAAGGTAAAATAATGTGGTATATAAGCCACAGAGTATTAGTTTTGAATTGGATAGATAATGCTTTGATTCCTAGTTCAACTATTAATGATTATGCCATCTTGAATAAGTTCTTAACTTATGAGTTGATTTTTTTATTATTAAATAAGACATTGTAGGTGAAGTGCTTAGCATGATGCCTAGCATTAGAAGATATTTTGTAAATATTCATGTGTGTAAGTTAGCCATGGTCACTACCTCAAAAAAAATGTGTACACATATATTTTGAAAGTGACAGCAACTAGAGTGATGGAACTACAACCACAAGAGCAGGAAATGACAGCACCATGGAGTTAAGGCAGAACTTATTTCAAAATCAAGAAACAGCTTCAGCACATGTATGGAGTGAGGTGAGTGGAGGATATGCAGTAAAAAAGGTAAGGGGTTTTTGGCTACTTTGTAGAACTATCTGAGTATTGAGATGCTCAGACCAGAAAGGAAGTTAGTGCCTTATTGTCAATTTGTGGAAAACACTGATCCAGGACATTGTGATTTAGTCCTGTAAGTGATAAGGAGTCATGGTCCACATACACACACTAATGTTTATCTGGACAACAATTGTCGTTAGAGTTTGGATTCAAGTTTTAAGAGGATTAGGTATTTTCGGGAAAACTACTCACAATGCTGCAATAATAAAAAAGAGGAAATGACTTGAAAGGGGACAGTAAAAATGTCAAAGAAAATTATGGATGAAAGACATTTAAACTCAATTCTCAATTTATTATAATAGCAAAATATTATCCTATCTTTTCCATTATTCACACACAGATGGTGATTTTTGTTGCATCTGTATGAGAAACCACGTGTTTCTCTATGTAGATAGAAAGATAGATGATAGACAAAATTTTCCAAAATTTGCATCTCAAAGGTTCATTATGAACATTTTCTACTTTACATATTAAATTTGTATTATATTTCTCTTATTATGGGATATGGTATCTTGACAAGTATTCTTTTCAGTATGGCATAATTTATAAAAGAAACCAAAAAACACCACTTTGATTCAAATTCACAGTCACTCAGAGCAAATAGTATATCCAAGGTTATTCAAATATCAAATGGAATTTTAAGTGCATACTAAAATCCCAACTCAGCACAACTCCAGTTGCAATAAATTTTTCAGTTTGAACTTTAAGTGCTCATTCTCTCTTCCTAGTAGGATACCATAAACCTTTGCATTTTATCTGAGATGAAAGCAGGTTGGAAGGTTTGGAAGGCTAAAAATTAAACAAGTCACGGTATAATCTGGGAAAAAAGTATAGAACAATGAAATGGCTACTGGGTTAGGAACTCTGAAGACCAGGATTAAAAATATTTTTTCTGAACTATTGTGTGAAATCATTTTATCTCTAAAAGTCAAATGACTATTCTATTACTTACAGCATAGAATTGTTTTAAGAATTCAAAAATTAATGCTGGTTGCTCATTAAAAATCAATTTGTAGCTCCAAGTAGAATCTCAGGGGTTGAACTAGGGATCTGAGTCTTGTCAAACTCTCATGCACTGTTTCACCAAACCAAGCAAGCTATCTACCACAATTCTGCTGCATGCCTTCAACAGAGAGAAAGCTGTGCAGAAAGAGAAGAAGGGAACAAGTAGCAGGTCTGAGATTAATAAAAAAAAAAAAAAAAAAAACTATCACTGGCAAAAGAAACTCCACCTTATGCATTAAAATACTGAAAAGTCTGTTTATAGATTAGAGCACTGCAGAGTAGGGGAATAAATGTACACAGGAGACATGAGGAGGCAGCCTTGAATGATAATGCACCATGGATGGACAGAAATATATGCATGTGTAAGGTGCTCTAGGGAAAATGATCAGAGAAAAGGGAGAAAAAGATAAGTAAATTTAAGACAGTACGAGGCAAAAAAAAATTAAAAATTGAAAGAAACATAACAACCTCCTGCCAACCTTCCCTCAAAAGAAACATACAAGTAGTTACCCTATACAGAGACCATACTTTGCTACCCTAAGAGAAGGTAATGTTCTATTAGTAGATTTCTGGTAAGCTAAATGAAACTGATAGCTAAGTCCACAGAAATAAAAAACTACAAACTGTCTTCTATAGAATGTATTATTTTAAAAAACAGAAAAAGAGAATCCCAATAATTCAGCAGATGAGCCTCACTTGCATAATAGCACAGGAGAAGAAACATATGTGGCATCACTCTAAACTGATTTAAAAGTTCTTAAACTTGACTTTTTGGATATGAGCAAAGACACTGAATAAGAAAGTTGAAAACCAATAAATAAATTTCCCAAGAAACTGAAAGGAAATGAGAGTTATCACAGGAGATAATTTTACCAAATATGTTTCCAGAGCATTGTCTGGATTATTTTACCAGCCTCCACAATACACAGTCTGATATTTTTTTAGGAGTGAAAGTGTCCTCTGCCTGGTGACAGCTCACATCTGTGGCCTTTTTTGTATTTCACTGCAGTCTCTGCATCCAACTAGGAGATGAAGGAAGAGCACATGAATATAGAAATATAGCAAAGCTTTCAAAATTCATGCCTGACACTGGTATCACTTCCTCAGACATTCCATGGACCAGAACTAATCTATGACACCAACTACATTTGAGATGGCTGAAAAATGTTCTCCAGACATTCTAAGGAAGAAAATATGTCATGGTTATTTGTGAGAACTAGCAGTCTCTGTCACAACATATTTAAGTGGAGCAATGATTTGGCCAGCATGGCACAAAAAGGAGGGTGACGTGAGCCTAGGAAATGATGCAAAAAAAAAATAGACAGGTTTCAGTCCAAATACATTATTTGTATTATGTAACAATTTAGATTTTTTTTTCCTTGTTGCCAAGAGAATAAGATGCCATAGAGATATAAATCAGATGTACACCTAAGCAGACCAAGCCCTGGGATGCTCCAAAACATGGGGATGACAATGAAGAACAGAAGGCAATAAAGACAGTAAAAGAGAAATGTAGAGTTTGGAGAACAAGGCATAATCAAAAACCCTAAATCAATGATCCCAAGAGAGAATGCTTAATTATCTCAAGTGTTGTAAATATGTAAAATTAAGATGTGAACATAGAAGTAACAGTTGATTTTGGTAAGATGATTTCATCAGTGACCTTTTTAGAGGACTTATTGAGGGTAAAAGGTAACTAAAATGAATAAAAGAGAGTGGATGTCTAAGAAGAGAGAGTGGTCCTTTAGGCTTTCCTTTAGGAGCCATTACTGTGTAACCAGCACAACCATGCTGACCCAACTTGCATTACTTACTGTGTGCCAGGTGGTAAAGGAAGCACTAGAACAGATAAATAAAACATAATTTCAACTCCCAAAGAACTCACAATTTAGTGGGTAGCCAATCCAGTCAGGTAGAATAATAAATCTCATTTAATGTTTCAGAGTTTTTACTAGGTGGAGAGAGCATGGCTCACTAGGGACACAAAGAAGGAGATTATCAACTCAGTCTAATTAAGTATTCCATTGTCTCTGAAGACAAGTGGTGAATAAAGTATATCCTATCTGCTGTCAAACTTAAAATAGATTACTGGTCTGACTGCTCTTTGTAGCTCTGTTATTCATTCTTATATTTAAGTTTCCTTGAATATATTTTCACCTTTGGTCTCTTTAACTTTTGATATTAAGGGATTATTTGAGTATATTTGCTATATAAATATTCTTACCCTTTATTTACCTGAACTTCTATATTCTCTTCCCTTTCTACTATTTTGCTACTGAATTATATTTACCTATTTGACCAAATCTATTGTCACAAATCATGATAGAGCCCATGATCAATTTACATACTTTTAGATGTAGTTTTAACAATAAGAGTACATACATATTTTTCTGAAATATATGATCCTTAAATGAATTTATCAAAAGTGATTTCCATCATAAAATGACTGTGCTTGGTATTATCATTGCATTTAAGTAAAGTATTGTTTTTATTGTTTTCCTCTAATTTGAGGTAACTGAAGAGGAACATCTTAATAAAAGTCATTTTGTTACTTATTAAGCCATATGATAATTATATATTGAATTTTTGCCCAATTAATTAAGCTCCAAACAAATATAGTCAAAAAAGGGCATTTGAGATTTGTGTTCCTTTTTGCTATAATGTCAATAATAAGGATTTGAAGTGTATCCAAAAAAAAAGTTTCATTGTTTTTTACAAAGTACATTACAGTGCACTTACCTCATATGGATAACTCAGGAAACTCGTGAATAATTAAAACTCAATTATGCTTATCAAAATAAATTAACTAAAGTGCTCTCTCTCTTGCTCTCTCTCTCTCTCTATATATATATATATATATGTATATATTCTTGTGATTTTTTACCTAATGACTTTTCACTAAAATTAATAATTTTCTGTATTTCTTCTTGTCAATAATATACATATAAAGCATTATTCTTAAATTTTGTATATATGATTTTCATTGTTAATTATGTTAATGATATTTTCCAAAAATTATTTTTAGAGTGGTCAGAGATTCTTTTCAAAACATTTATAAGAAGCAAAACACAGTTATGAAGAACAAAATACATCATCATACATACATGATTCGTTTACACTGAAGAATGTCTATGCTGAGGAGATGTTTCTTCAACATTTTCTGAAAAATGAGACTTTAAAATTCAGAAATCAGTTTCTAGCAGAAAAGAAGAAGTCTATGACTTCCTACTGCCTGGTCTAATTTTAATGTTTTAATATTTTGATTTTGACAAGAGATCTTCCCCATCAATATATGTCAAATGCTTTTGGTGTTTAGAAACTTGCATTGTGTGTGGTGTGATGGAGAACTTATCCTAACCCACAGGTAACTCATGATAGTCAAGCCTAGATATTGCCTAGCCCAACCCCTTTTATTTGTGAACTCACCTTTCACGTAGCCCTGCACATTGCACAGAGCTCTGAGAAGAATCTCCTCATCTTGATACAGACTATGCATTTCATTTTCAGTTCAAGTATACATAATAAATTTGTTTTAGTTGTACATCCAAATAGAACTTAAAATTTATATCAGTAAAATTCCTTTAAGGTCCTCCCCTGCCACAGTGAAGGTCAACACCCTTTTTATGCCCTAGAAAGTTCCAGGGATATGGCCCTTGGTTTTTAATCTGTGCTCATCTGTGACTCCTTCCCCCTTCTGTCTCTCTTCTAGCCACACTGTCTTCTTTCATATTTCTTGAAAACATTATATGCTCTGGGTCTTTGTTCTTACTCTTTCTTCTTTCAGAATGTTCTTCCCTTAGAAGTCCACACAGCTATATCCCTCACTTCTTTCTGGGCTTTAATTGAAAATTACCTTCCCAGTAAGAACTTTTCTTTAAGATTCTCAATTTTGTATTCTTTTTTCTGTCCCTTTAAATAAACAGAATATTCTGGCAAGTATAATTGCCCTCTTTTTAATGTGGTAGCAAACTTCCTTGTTCTTTTAACATATATTATGAAACCACTAAATACGATACTGTTAGTTTTCATCGATGAGATGGCCACCATTGTTCAACAATATTTTCTGTTTTTATTTTAGGTAACTTTCCTCCGAGCTTTTGCAAAATATATGTTATCAACTTAGGCAATTATCTTTCCTGAACCTTTTTAGACACTGACACAACTGTAATTTTTCTGGCTGGCTGAAAATGTAAGGAAGAAAAAAACTGAAAAATGTGGAGTTATTTCTGACTTCCTATTTTGATCTCTGTACTTTCACCAACTCCTAAAATTTCAACAGTAACAAACAATATCAGATAAAATAACATCCCTTAAGAGTTCTGTAATCAAAAAGAGCACACAAATGATATTTTTAACATCCTTTAAAATAGTACCTAGTACTTTATGAACCTAGTTAATGGTCATGTTATTTCAGAATCCCTGACATTCAAGAAATTCCCTGTTACTAGGTACGAAATGATGTATTTAAGTCATTTTGCCTTCAATTTGTTGTAATTTTTGAGATGAATATTTTACTAAAAATGTCTTTGATTTGGAAGAGTTTAGGCTAGGTCTCATAGCAAATCAAATATTGTAGCTAGAAATCATATGTTCCAAGATGATAATTAGTGTAAATTTAATGAGCTTAAAGAAAAAATAATTCAGCAAAAACAATTCTGATACAATCATGGGAATTCATTGTAAATATGTTTTTTTTTTCCTTTTCTTAAAGGAGCTACACTTATTTTTAAATAAGACATATTCAAATGCATAAAAGTGGAAAATGTTGTATTGTTGAACTGAAAAGTATTCAGACTTCCTTTTAAAAAAAAAACAAAACAAAAAACACCAAATCGCTTATGTGTTGTAGGCTTTAAGAATTTTCCAAATCAGGGAAAGAATCACATTATCAATGTACATTAATAAGGCTGTTAGTAGGGTCTTCAGAAGAAATTGTCCTGCCATATAGCATGGCCATTTCTTTTAAGAAAAATATATGAAGAATATTGTAGAAAAATATAAATTGTTCTTAAATACATAATAGGGACTCAACCTTATTCAAATGGTAGCACTGCAAATCAGATTGTTAAAGATCCCAAAGTTTGGTAGTGAGCTATCTGGGTGGGTGTCAGGAAAAAATAAATCCTCACACATTGGGGTACTATATAAATTACTACAACCTCAGTGAAGAATAACATGGATAGTACTAAAAAAAAATTGAAGAGTTCATACACCATGCTGTAAATGCATTCATTTGTTTAGTATTAGTGAAATAACATGGAGAGATCCTTATGCATGGCAGTATTTTTTAATGTTTGTTTCTTAATTTTATATGCTTAATAACTGAGATTGTCAGGGAGCCTGAAGTCTTGGAATTCTTGTAATTGAAACATTAATTAAAAAAAGACTGACAGCTAAACAAGAAAGTCTCTTCATTATTTTTAATGGGAGAAAAATATATTTTCAATTACTAGAACATTTACATCCTTGATCCCTTCCAAAGGAGCTTATCCCAGAATCAAGGAAGATTTTATCCCAGAATTGAGGAAGCCCAGAAAGCAAGGAATTTTGTATGAGAAAGTTGTTAGATGACCTTAGAGACTTTAAACATAAAAGGATATCTTCTTAAATAATACTTTTTTTGGTTCAGGTAAAATGTGATTAACTTGTTCTAAGCACAATGAAGCAGACTGCCTAAGGGACGGTTAACAGAATTCCTTTAAGAGTGATGAGATAGTATTTCACATTCTCCCTCCTTGGGCTTTGGGAAGTCAATGTAAATTTTTCTTTTTGTGTTAGTTCATAATTTCATGATATAGGATAAGATTTTCATTAGATGCATTCATTCCTTCATTCATTCAAGAAATATTTAAAGAATGTCTTCTCTATCCTAGGCCCCATTAGGAGCATTGGAGGCCCTAAAGTAAGCCAAGGGAACAAATGTAGCTGATGAAGAAATTGTTACATGGTAATATGTGCCATGGGTGAAACTAAAAACAGGGAATATAGATAAAGAATGTTGTAAAGGTTGACAATTCCAATTCTAAATACAATAGTTTAGAAGGCCCCATTGAGAAGGTAACACGTGAGGAAAGAACTGATGAATTTGAAGAAAAAGCCAAGTTGATATATATGGAGTAACAAAGCATCAGAGCAAAGCCAAATCATAGGCATGGCTAGCATGTCTAAGAGGTCATTTAAGTCAGACAAAAGTAGTTCTAGAAAGATGGAGGGTATACTCTTAGGGAAGATAGTTATTTTTGAAGTAACCATAAAAAGAGAAAGAAGAGACATTCTTGAAAATTATTATATTTGTGACTTTTGCTGATTAATTCAACTGAAATCAAGCACTTTGAAAAACCCGAACAGTTTTGAGAACCCTGTATGAACAAAGGCACTGCCAAGCTGGTTAAAAGAAACTATGACTATATGATTATTAAAAGGCATCCACACCCCAACATTCCTCAAGTTTTTCAATGCTCAGTTCAAAAGAAGCTATGGAGGGTACGAGAAAAGAATTTATCACCTAAAGGGAAAAATCAAAAACTTCAGAAAACAATGTTCTGGGAACCACTTCTAGGGAGCAGAAATGGTGCTAAATCAAAGAACCATTCTTTTCCCCAGTTTAGGGGAAACTTGTGGCAATTTCCAAGATGGATTTCACTGTCCTACTGATTAGCATTTGCTCTTTCCCTCCCTTCCTTTTCCAAATTAAAGTTTTTATTATGATAATCTTGTCCAAGCTACACCGTTTTATCTTGGCTGGTATAGAAATGTTAGATTACTTTTCTTTTGAGTTCATAGGTCTTCAGATTAAGATGAGCCTAATTTACTTCATGAGATCCTGGACAAAAGTGTGGGAGTGAACACACATGACTTGATTCTTCAATATGCTTGTGAGCATGGTTTGATCTCTTTTGTACCAGTGATCTACCATGAGAATAATCTGCCAGAGGTAGACGTTGCTCTTTCAACTTGTGCCCCATAGTGAGAAATGCGGAATAGACCACATGAGGAAAGGAATAAGGAGTAGATTAGAACCCAACCTGGAGACTAATGCCCAGAGCCTAAGTCCAGCCTAGCCCAGATGAGTTTCAAATAACCTGCACGCATGTGAAAATGGGAATACATTATTGAAATTCTAAGTCCTGAGTTTGGGGGTGATTTGTTTTGCAGTGATATTGTGGCAATAGTTAACTGATTAAAAGGTACCCATCTAAAGGTACCTACCTACAGGGCAACAAAAATGTAACCCTTTATGATAAAAGAGAGCATCCATAAAAGAAATCAACTACATGCTTCTGACCAGCACCATATAGCAGTTAACATAAAAGCAAGGGCGGTAAATTTAGACTTGCCAGATTTATTTATTGTCTGTTAAGTGTGTATTGTGTGCCTGCCATTAGTCTAAGCACTGAAGATACAGCGTCAAAACAGACAAGGTAACTGTTCTCTTTATTATGTTGTTCCTGAGGAGTCACAAAATAAACAATCAAGTTAAACAATAAAAAATAACTGCAAATCATGACAAATTTGGTGAAGAATAAACAGAAAAATGTGTTAGAGAGTGAAACCTATTCCAAGTGCCACTATTCATTAGAAAATTACTTATCTCTCTTTTCAGTTTCTTGTAAAATGTGGATAATGTACTCAAATGGTTGGACAAATAAAGTGTTTATATTAGCGTCTCAAAAATAGTTAATGATATGAAGATGAAGGCGGTGGTGATGAAGAAAAGCAAGAAGAGTAGGAGGAGGAGGAGGAAGGGAGGGGGAAGGTGTAGGGGAGAAGGTATGGGTAAATTTGGACAATATTTAGAAGCAAAATTGACACAACTTAATATCTTATTGTGGAGGAAGTGGAAGGAATAAGGATAAATGATTAATAACAACTCTGAAGATCCTGTGTGAGTGAACCCACATGACAAAATTCTTCAATATGCCTGTGGGATAGCTGCTGGGATACTGGTAATATTCAATAAAGTAGAGAATAAACACACATGCACAAATGAGACTTTGGGGGAGAGTTAGTGTTTTGAGCATTCTGTTTGAGATTCCTATGCATATTTAGGCAAAGATGTCCAATAGGCATTTGAGGATTGATCTGGAAAGAAATCTTGCTTAGAAACAGTAATTCTGGTTTCAACTGCATGAAAAAAGGTAGTGGATGTCATAGGCATAATAAAAATTGTTCTGCAAAAAGCACATGATGTAAGAGAAAATAACTTGGGAAACACTTATGGCTGAGGGATGTGTGTAAGAAGAATCTATGTTAGTCTCCTAATAAGGAATTACTGCAGATGTAAAAGGAAAAAGACAAATGAGTGGATATGTGGCTGTCAACAATGGAAGAGGACTTCAATAAGGATGAGGTGGGAAACTTTGTAAAATGAAGCTGAAAAGCCAAGTAAGAGAAAGATTGTGACAATATTATATTTAGAGAATATTATAATTAAAAGACCACTGAAGCCTGAGAAAGAGTAATTTTATGTAATGGTATATCTGTATTGCAGGCTAAAGAGGGTTGAAATATGTTTCATAAATTTAGGTATAAATTTCTCTTTAGGGATACTTGGAAATTCTGAGGTGAAAGATAAGATAAACAAAACAGTAGCAGTAGAAATAAGGAACTTTCCAGTTTTGTTAAGAGAGGAATTTGAATATACTCTGATGAGGAAGGGCAGGAAGCAGCGCTTTGATTGAAGATCATGAGCAAATTAAGTGTAGTTCCTGGGGAGATTGGAGGAAATGAGTAGGCTCTGAACCAAACCACAAACCTCACAGAAAGTATTATGTGTAGAAGTTAAGCCACTGCCTTTAAATGTGGAATCTCTGAAATCTCTCTTCAATTTCCTGGGGTACATTTCCTCTTTTCCTCCAAAGAAACTGCCTGAGCGCCTCCCTTTCCTTTCTGGCTTTGCTGAGGTAGCAGAAAACAAGTAAGTCCTTTCACTTACCTTTTTCCATGGTAATTTATTTTTTATTCTACATTAGAGAGTCCCCACCATTCAAACAGTCCTACTGATTCTCATTTAGGAAAAATAATCCCACCAGTGTGTGGACTGAGACTCATTCTGTTTCCAGCCCTTTCTTCCTCCCTCTCTCTTCCTGATTTGCATTATTTTATCAAGATATGACCTAGAGTAGTATCCCTTCTTTGGATGCAAATCTATTCTATTCACACTTGCCTTCCTGAATAGCTGTACTACTATTTTCTTGCTAATCTTTGCCTAAGTGTCAATTTATTTTTATTAGAGATTTTTTTAATCAATTTTAAGCCCAGACTTTAATTGATGAATCACAACCAAGTTTTTCTTCTATTCTTTTAAGCTAATACCCCATTTGAACAGAACTCTCAAATGTCCCAGCAAAAGTAGCTTCTCAATCTTCCAATATATTATAGAAAAATGTATGTATGTTATTAATTTGCTCATTGCTCACACTGTCTTCTGATCTGCTCTGTTTGTTTGTTTGTTTGTTTGTTGCACTCTATATCTTTCTGGAATCTGTGAATTTGAGCAGGCTGTGTCATCTAAAGCACCTTTCTCATGTAGCTGTCCCTGACCTGTACTGCAGAGGATTAAGGGATTTAAAGGACTCAGTTTTGTGTCAGGAACGTTCACTTCCAGATCAGGTCTTAATTGAAAAAAAGTACTCCTATAATGGGCAGAAATTATTAACTTTATAATATAGACTATATATATATATATATATTCCTCCTGGAAATAACAGCCCTGCTTTTCTATTATTTAATCAATTTCAGTCCTCCATTTTAGTATATTTGTCTGTGGAAGTTTCAGGTAAGGTAATAAGGGTGTGTGACAAAAGAAAAACCAAGAAAACAAATGGCATGGGATGATATAAACATATATGTAAAAATGAGTTTAAATAATATAAAATTGTGTAATATACATGACAATCAGTTGGTCAAAATTAGAACAAGAAGTTACTGGGCTCCAATAGAAATGTTTTCACAAAGAAAAATAAAATTCATTCAATACAATAAAGAAAATAAGTATTGAACAAGAGGATAATCTTTATAGCAAACAAAGCATGTGTTTCTTCTCCCCATGAGGGCAAAAATAGAAAGTTAATTTAGAATACAAGAAAAGTCACAGTCAAAACATTTAGCAAATTGTAAATTTTAATATTTTATGATATTTGAACAATTCATGGATCCATCAAAAGAGAAATTTAAATTGACCTGGATGCTAACAATAATTATATGACTGGAACAGAGGTTATGGCATTTTTTTTTTTTTTTTTAGATATTTGAAATACAACTTTAATCTGATTCTAAACAAAAATGAATGGTTATGACAGTAGCAAACAAGACTTCACCGCTGAATATTGTGATGAGACTGTAGCAGTATTATATTTGAAACTCAAAAAGGAAACAACTCTGTTCAAAAACAGCTAAATATGCAGGTCCCAAAAATGAAGGTATTTTTTTAACTGCCACATTCACTCCGAAGCCCATTCATCTCCTTCAGCATTCCAAAGATTAAGCACATGTTCTGCTTAGCAAATAATAAAGTGGCAAACACACTGCACCACTGACGTCACAGGACAATTGCCTATAAAACTAGACTTCTGGCAGTGGGCTCCAGCTTCACTTTCTCACAGGTCGTTATTTTCCTCTGGCAGAGCAGTTGTCTAATCAACCTCTAAGTCACGTTCATACTGTGCTGCCAAAGCTGGGTCCACGACAACTTCTGCTGGGGCAAGAGCGGGCACGGCCACAAACTCCAAGTTAGGGTCTCCAATCAGTGTTCTAGCAGCCAAAGGAAGGGCTTTTCAAAGTTGTAGATGTTTCTGGCAGAAATGTCATAGTACTGAAGATTCTTCTTTCAATGGAAGATGATGCATTTTGCCTTAACTTTCCTGTCCTTAATATCCACTTTTTTGCCACACAACACGATGGGGATGTTCTCACACACTTGTATCAGATCTCTATGCCAGTTAGGCACATTCTTGTAAGTAACTTTTGATGTCACATCAAACATTATAATGGCACACTGGGCTTGGATATAATAGCTATCTCTCAAGCTACCGAATTTCTCCTGACCAGCTGTGTCCCACACATTGAATTTAATAGGTCCTCTGTTGTTATGGCACACAAGGGGATGGACCTCCATGCCCAAGGTGGCTACATACTTCTCAAATTCACCAGTCAAATAATGTTTCACAAATGTGGTTTTTCCAGTACCACAATCACCAACTAATACAAGTTTAAACTGAACTTGGGATTCTCCTCGGTCGGTCTACGTGATGGCTCTTCCAGAAGCACCTCCATCCCGTGTCTGACTCGAGGCTATGGCATTTTACCAAGAGAGAAGGAAAAATAATCTTTATAGGAGAATTTAATATGGCTACAGAATATAATATAAATATTTTAACTTTGCAAATGTTGCTTGAAATAAGAGGTAGGTAGATGAAAAGTGTGAGAAGATGAGAAAGATATCTGGGTGACTAATGTAATTTTTAACATAATGGGGACTTGAGAGACATAAAATTGGTGCAAGAAATTGAAATTTAATATTTCATTCAGAACAGTTTCTCAATATTGGCATTATGGACATTTTGGATTGGATAAAACTTTGTTTGGGGGTAGGGTCCTCTCCTGTGCATTCTTTCATGTTTAGCAGTTATCTTTATCCACTACTCACTAGTTACCAGTAGCACCCTACCCCAAATCCTAACAATCAAAAATGTCTCCAGATATTGCCAAATGTCCTCTTTTGAAGAAAATCACAATCAGTTGAGGCCACTGGTTTCAAGGCACATAGCTTGTCAAGACAACAACAGTTTTAAATAACTACCAAAATTAGGAGTGGGGGGGAAAGAGTGTAAATAGGCTAAGTTCTCTTATTTCAGACCACGATATCAATACATAATATCCTAAGTTAACAAGTTTACAAAAAAGATACAAGCAAAAACAAAACTAAAATTTAAAAATAAAACAAGTAAAATTGACTGATTTGGGAAAAAGGCATTAGAACCAGGGAGAGGATTGTGTAGGGGAATTTTAGCTCTAGTATGCTATTTTTATTTTTATTTTTTACTATGTGTATTGCTTTGGTAGCAGTGGAAAAATAAATACAAAACAAAATAGTCAATATAATAATGGCACCATATGTTCTCCTGTTTCTGTCCACTTCATATAAAAAAAGAGACATCGGTTTTTCTGTGCTTTGTATAAATAAATAATTATATTTCTTCATGTAAATACTGCTGAATATTAAATAGGTGCATGTTTTTGTGTTTTGTTTTGTTTTTTTCTTTTCATTTGCCTGAAACTATGGCTACTAATCTCTTCCAAGGAGATACCACTAATAGTCTGGTGACAGGAATAAGACCTAAAAGCAAAATGAGTAATTTTAAAGACCACACTGTGAGTTTTTATTACTTAACAATTTCACCTTAGAGGGAACATTGTGACCCATAATTATGAAAAGTTATGATTCTTTGTTGTGTTATAATAAAATATTATACAAAAAGTCTATTCCTAATTAGCTTTCCTTTCACTTAAAACATTATCACTGGTTCTCTTTCCATTTTTTTTTTTTTTTAATTAGAGAAGTTGTAGGTTTACAGAATGATCGTGCAGAAATTACAGTGTTCCCCTATACCTGCCCCCATTTTTAACATTTTGCATTAGTGTGGTACCTTTATTACAACTGATGAGAGAATATTTTTTTAATTGTACTATTAACTATGGTCCATAGTTTACATTAGGGTTCACTGCTTGTGTTGTACAGTCTTACTTGTTTTGTTTTTTAATTTTATAGCAGCATATATATTTTTTATCTAATCTAATTTGGTCTTGTTATGAGTACTCCACAGTCATTTTTATCCCTTATTAATTGGAAGGTTTTATCTGCTTTTCATTGTCATCCAATGTTTGATGTTCAGAAACTACTTAAAGAGAGATGAGGCAATTTTACCCATGGCCCTCCTAGTATGTAATTCTAAGTAGTGTTTTCTCTTTAAGCATTTTGTCATTACTTGTGACTTTAAATCATGGTAAACACTTAAAAACAACTCTCAGGAGAAGTCAATCTCATTTTTAGATATTACATAAAATGCTTGAAGTCTCTACCATATTCAACCTAAATTAAAGGATATTCAAAATGATTAGGACTGTACTGAAAATTAATTACTAGTTGACTTGAAAAGTCTCTTGAATGGCCATTAAAAATATTTGAGGTTTTTTTTTTCAGAAATGAGATCAATTTTCAGAGAGAATAATAATTCAAGGAATCACTCTCTTTTCTTTTTTATAAACTTTTGGAGAAATACTATTTTGAGTTAAATATTTTAATTTAATATTTTTATTAAGATACCTTTGCTATTCATAAAATAATATTCCAATTTGTGAACTTGGATATTTAGAGCCCTATAATGGAACTCAGTGGTGGTTGTACTTATAAAGCAACCAATGAACTGTAACAATTGGGCTGCATTTGTTTCTAATTCAAGGACTATGACACTGCATCAGTGGGAGCTGGAATGGCAAGTCATTTACATCCTCATGACTCAAGTTCTGGCCCTTGGATAAGCAGCATTTTCATTATCTAGGAGTTCAATAGAATTGAAGATACCTCAGGCCCCACCCCAAGTGATCAGCATGCATTTGAAAGTGAGAAATACTGCTCCACATGTCTTAATTCATGATATAAAGGCATATTGGAAATATATTGTTACAAAATTCCAGTTACATGTGATTGTAGTGCTATACACTACACTCTCATTCTTTCTCAAAGAAGATGCAAACCTGATTTTAAGGATCATTTTTGGAGTTGGAACAAATCAGAAGACAGTAAAAGTTCTCAAATATTTATTCATGGTAACAAAACTCTCAGTCTTTAATATATGTAAAGTTACAGGGTATGTTTTGACTACCAACCTTTCCAAACAAAATATATTATTTTAAATGGTAATCATATATTATTAGAAAATATGAGACTTATTTTATAAGAAATTCCATATTTGGAACTTCTCAAAGATGTATTAGTTTTAAAAATGCAAAAAATTGACAACACAAATTTATTATATTACAGTTCTGGAGGTCAGATGTTTTAAATTTGTCAGTGGTGCTCAGATCCTTCTGCAGACTCTAGGGAAGATTTTGTTCCATCGCCTTTTCTAGCTTCTAAAGGCTGCCCACATGCTTTGGCTCTTGGCCCCACGTTGCTCCAATCTTTGCTTCTATGGTCACATCTCCTTCTCTGACTCCGATCCTCCTGACTCCCTTTTATAAGGACCTTGCAGTTACATTTGATGCCACTCAGATAACCCAGAATAATATCCCCATCTCAAGATCCTTAATTTAATCACCGTTGCAAAGTCCCCTTTCTCAGGCAAGGTAACATACTCAGAGTTTCCACAGATTTGGGCATGGGCATCACTGGGGGCCATTGTTCTCCTGCCTATAAGAATAGAGTAGAGGTAAAGATCACACACTTTGCAAGAGGATGTAGAATCAAATCCTGGCTCTGCCAATTGCCTGTGTGAAACTTTGGGCAAGAATTATGATCCCTGGAAACTGAAGTTTTTCACATATAAGGAAATAAAACATAGGTAACTCAAAAGATGATTATTTATGTAGTGATGCTTATAGTGTGTTTGGAACAGTAGCCAACATATTTAGTGTGCAATAAATGCTGTCACTGTTTATTTGGTAAACTGAGGGTGTGTGTGAGAGACACAAGTATTTTAAGGAAAAAGTGTGTTAGAAATTTTATCAAGATAATTTCAATGTCTATAGCAGCATCCCCTTACTTAATGACCTAAAAAATTTTGTTTTGACTTTATGAATTTTTTTAAAGAAAAAAATGGATTTTATGTCAAATATTCCAATTATGGTCATAGAAAATTTCATTGAGTTGTTTAATGTCTTTAAACAGTATAATAAAAAATTTACATGATACGAAAATTCATGTTGACTGTGTGTTTAAAATTCCCCTTTCTTCATTCAACTATAATATTGAAAGACTTTTTTTTTTAATTTAATATAATGGATCATACTACAAAGCCATGTTAAATTAGGTTTACAATGGCAGATGCTCTTCGACAAAAACTAAAGGGAATAAAAATTGATTTATAATTGAGCAGCTCCCTTAATTCTGCAGACTTTTAAAAAAATAATTTTATTGGCTAGTGATACATTTTTTGGCCAGTATTTCTCCACATGCAAGAATGAAGTAAAAAATTTAGAAAAAAAGAGGGAACAGTAAAAACTAAAGACTCAAAATTTAAAATTAAAAAAAATTAAAAATTCCTAAACTATGTCATTAGCACATATTTTCATTCGGTGGAGGGGACAAAACATTGAATAATTATCACATGCCATTCTTGTTCATTTGGGTATTCATTTTATTTAAAATGAACATTTGGGGAGGTGAGATATAGTCTCAAAACACTTTTCAAAAATATTTTATTTTATAAATTATTAATATGATTATCCATTTCCAATGTACTCTCCCATATAACAAATACATATGCATTTATATAAAGCAATATTTTTATGTATTTTAGAAAATCTGATTTATATTTAAAAACCTACTTTAGAATTTATTTGTTTGTTTTTCTACCATACCCTTTTCCATAACATTTTCAATTATTAATTTAGGTTACAAATGGACAAAAAGGTTGGGAGCAAATACACTCATTACTATTTTTACATCATTTTTTTCTGTATGATCAGAAAGGTAAGAATAAGGATAAAAGTAGCAAAGGTAAGAGAAAAAACATACAGGTAAAATTTACTAGCTATCTTTCATTATATGTTTAATTTAATATAACAATTGACTGTTTTCAGCCCTAGTTTGAATACCATAAAAATTTACTTAACACTAACAAATCTGATTATATGTTTTATGAATAGCCTTTATTTCTTAAGAAAATACTAAATGAGATGTTTAGTAATGAATATTATAAACTTAATATTATTAAATGATGACATGAAGAAATTACACTAAAATTTTATTTGACTGAAATAAACATTCTTCTCTAATTAGATATTTTCTAAAGAACTGCATAATTATCCCTCATTTATTTCCACAAATTCCCTTTTCACCTTTTATTGCTTTTATTTAGACAACTAGACAATTTTCAAAAGATATTTATATTCTGGTATAAATATAAACAGAAAATTTGCTTGTAAGTTGAGCTGTGAAAATGTAATCTATATTCAAATATGATTTTTCTCAGTAGTTGGTTTAATACCTGGAGATAGAGGGCTTACATTTAACAGTGATCATAAATTAAATACATTTTATATTATATTTATATGTTGTAATCCCCTGTGAAAATATACCCATCATTTTTATTTTAATAACCCGAAAACTCAAAAGTTTTGAAAGGGATGTGGGCATCAGGATGCTATAATTATTTTTTAATGTTTTATGAGAAGTGTTTATCTATAATTTGAAATATATATAGTCACTTATTTTAATGTATGTCACTGAAGTTAAATGGAGAAATTGCCTTGAAGATGGAAACACAGAATTTGCAGTATCTAGAAAGCAATTCACTTTCATCATTTTCTTTTTAAACATAGTTTCAACAACACAACAATAATGAAAGTAAGTTTCCACTAAACTGATCAAATGGATAAAAAATACATGAAAAACTTGGAGAATAGAACACTGATTCAGAAAATAGGGAAAAATATTGAAACTTCTCAAATTTAACCTTCCATGTGTTAACAATTTGCATTGAACTGTAAGGCACCAGGAAACAATATGTAAATTCCTGTCTTGAAAGATTATTAATCTTTTGATTAATCTTTAGATGTGAGGAAAATACTATTTTGGAGAAAAATTGTGTCTATCCATCCAAGCATACACAGACATACACACACATATATTTGAATGACCATACTGAAATGAATATGCAAGAGTCACTGAGATATTTGGAAATCAAAATTCTGAACAAGGTTCTGAACTTGCCCTAAATAAACACAGCACATGAGACTCCAAGGAATATCCCCTAAAGGTGCAGGATATGTCTATGACCCTGCAGAGTTGATCTCTAGGAAAAGACAAATATAATAAGAGAGTTATAAGATCACTAATGCCTAGAAAATCAGGTGGAAAGCTAAGGGGATACCGTGTATGTTATTTGGCAGTAGGGATGGCAAACAGCCTATTTGGGTATAACTGCCATTTTTCAAAGAAATGTTAAACATAAAATGTCACAACCAATAACCAGAGACCTGTGCAACAATTCTTCCCTCTGCTCCCTCTCCTGAAAAATTAGGAACATTAACAAAAATGCTACATCAACAGCATAGGCTAGGTGTCGCACCCTACCCCAAAAGTCAAAGGAAAGCAATGACCAAAGAGAAAATCTGAGAGCAAATCTCAGTTGTGAGTCATGATTCCTAATATTATCCCACCCACATTCCTATAAAAAGGACCAAAAACTGGATGGCTTAACACAATATGAATTTATCATCTCACAGTTCTGGAGGTTAACATCTGAAATCAAGTTGTTCAGCAGGGCCATGCTTCCACATAAGCCTGTAGGGAAACCCTCCTTTTCCTCTTCTAGCTTCGGTAGTTTGCCAGTAATCCATGGCCTTATCTACCTCAGTTATCACACAGTGTTCTGCCTCATCTGTCTATCTGTGTTTCAATTTTGTTCTTCTTATTAGACCACCAGTTATATAGTATTAAGGACCAGCTAATCTAGTTTGGCCTTCTCTGACCTAATAACACTTTCAAAGATCCCACTTCCAAATAAGGTCATATTCACAGGACAAGATATGGGTTGGAATATTTCTTTGGGTGGGTGGGTGGGTGGGGGGCACAACTTGACCCATAACAGTCAGTTTAAACATGGTTGCAGTATTTAGAAAGCAATTCACTTTCATCATAATGATGTGACTAGCAATACTAACAATAACAGAAAAATCTCTCCCTACCCCAACATGAATACCTTAAGAAATGCCAAAGCTGTGAATATAAAAATAGTGACAGCCATAGGAAGACCAAAACCAACAGAAAATTCTGGAGCAGATCACCATAGTGTTCCAATTTCTAACATTATCCTTATTCTTCAGAAGTCATAATGTTGAGTTAAGATATTCTCAGAATTACTCTGAAGACAACCCCAAAATGAAAGTTTTAAAAATTATATTTCATTTCTGAATTAGTGCAAAAGGCTGCTGCTATGAAGAAATATGTGAATTCTGGAAGATTATCTAAATGCTGAATTTTCTCTGACAGCCATGAACTATCCAGATCTACATACTGAATTGAGGATGTGTCTTAAGCTACCAAATATCTCCATATAGAATTGAGATTCGTCTTTCAAATAGGTACATAAAGTCTGATACCCAGAAATTAGAGCTAAAGTTGTCACATAAACACTTTTAATGCCTTTCTCCCATACTTTCAAACTATAGTAAATGTGGATAATAGTTAACCCTGAAACTGTAAATCTTGGTAGGGGAAGGGTGTCTTATATTTCTTAAGAAAAGAAGTCAATAAGTCATTTTCACTGTTCAAAGCAAATAGAATATCTGAACTTTTTTTTTCTTATCTGATGACAAAGCCACTGTTTGCAGTGGGTTTTTTTAATTAAATTCAGTTTTATTGAGATATATTCACATACCATACAGTCATCTATGGTGTACAATAAACTGTTTACAGTACCATCATATAGTCATGCATTTATCACCCCAATCTATTTTTGAACATTTTCCTTACACCAGAAAGAATCAGAATCAGAATAAAAAATAATAGTAAAAAAGAACACCCAAATCACACACCCCCCATCCTACACTATTTTTCATTTAGTTTTTGCTCCCATTTTTCTACTCATCCATCCATACACTGGATAAAGGGAGTGTGATCCACAAGGTTTTCATAAACACACTGTCACCCATTGTAAGCTACATTGTTATACAATCATCTTCTGGGTTGGAGTTTGATAGTTGTGGGTATTTACTTCTACCTATTCTAATACATTAAAACCTAAAATGTGTTATCTATATAGTGCATAAGGATGTCCACCAGAGTGACCTCTCAACTCCATTTGAAATCTCTCAACCAGTGAAGCTCTATTTTGTTTCATTTTATATCCCCCTTTTGGTCAAGAAGATGTTCTCAATCCCACACTGCCTGGTCTAGATTCATCCTTGGGAGTCATATGCTGTGTCGCCAGGGAGATTAACACCCTTGGGAGTCAGGTCCCACATAGGGGAGAGGGCAGTGAGATCACCTGCTGAGTTGGCACTGGAGAGAGAAGGCCACTTCTGAGGAACAAAGAGGCACTCAGGGAGAGACTCCTAGGCACAATTATAAACAGGTTTAGCCTCTCCTTTGCAGCAACAAGCTTCATAAGGGCAAGCCCCAAGATACGGGGCTCGGCATACCAAGCCATCAGTTCTCAATTTTTGTTTGTGAGAACATCAGCAACAATCCCGGTGAGGAAGTCCAACACTTTCACATTTTCCCCCAGCCCCTCAGGGGGGACCTGCATATATATTTTTATTCTCCACCCAAATTACTTTGGGATGTGCTGCTATTTCACTCTAACCTATACAGACCTACCATATCTCACTTCCTATTCAAAGCTGAACAGTTTTTTAAGCATAGAAAATATTAAAATAATGACAATCATGTGGGCATATTAAAATAAGTTATATTAAAATAAGTTTATAATAGACATTCACAAACATATACATATATATATATACACACACACAAACTGCTCTTGAGGAGGGAATGAAATTAATTGAATGATTAAATTTAGTCATGTAAAAAAATAAAATTATGGAATTCATATAAACATTGAAGATTAAATGCTTGATGATGAGCATAGATTTACATAATGAACATGTAAATAAAAATATTTTTGTAAATTACAGTTATATAAAAATATAAAAAAGCTATAAACTATAACATTATAAATGATTTAACCAACAAAACTTGAGATGTGGGTGGATGAGAGATGAAAGGAAGTTTTAGGCATGCCAATGCCCTTAAGATATGTAGCAGACTACAACATGTATTTTAGAAATAGAAATATGCACTTAAAAGACACAAACTCTTACTGTTTTCCATTCTCTTTTTTTTTTAACACTATAGGGATATTTTCAGAATAATTTAGAAGTAATATTTTCTGCGATAAATAAAGACTTACATGAATGTAAGAATGCCTTCAGTTTTATTTCTTTAAAATAAGTCTTATCATTTAGTTACATGGCAAGGTGAAAGGAGATATTTCCTGAACTTTGGCCAAGAATCCACATAAAATTTTAGTATATTTAAGTATATTAAGTTGAGTAGAACTCAACTTCCCAGTCTGATAAATTAATGTGTGTATATATGCCATTATATGTTTGTGATGGTTGGGTTCATGTGTCAACTTGGCATTTGATGGTACCTAGCTGTCTGGTCAAGCAAGCACTGGCCTAACCATTGCTGTGAGAATGTTTATGGCTGGTTAATAAACCAACAGGCTGTTTTATTAAATCATCAGTCAATTGGCTGCAGCTGTGACTATGACATCAATGAAGGGCATGTCTTTCACAATGAGACAATGCAGTTGGCTGTATTTAATCCAATTAGTCAGTTGAAGACTTAAGTGAGACAGATAGAGGACTTTCATTTCTTCTTTGACTGACCAGTGAAGTGTTTCCTGAGGAGATCATTGAAGTTGCCAATTCTTCTCCTGAGGAGTTCATCGAACATCCTCATTGGAGTTGCCAGTTTGCTGCCTGCCCTATGGAATTTGGACTCATGCATACCCACAGCTGCGTAAGTCACTTTTATAAATCTTATATTCATAGATATCTCTCATTGATTATTTTTCCCTAGAGAACCCTAACTAGTAAAATATTTTCATGTATGTATCAACAAGCTTAATAGTGAAACTCATACTCTCGTTAAATTAAGGAACAAGAGATTATCACTGGAAATACAATGCTTAAAACCTTTTGTTTTTGGAAATTCTGGTTACTGCATGTAGATAAGAAAATCAAAATTAAGCACTAAAGATTTTTTTCTTTTATTAGAGAAGTTGTGCATTTACAGAACAATCATGCATAAAATACAGGAATCCCACACTATTACTAACACTTTGCATTGGTGTGGAACATTTATTACAATTGATAATAGAACATTTTTATCATTGCACTATTAACAATAGTCTATGGTTCAACTAGGGTTCACTGTTCATGTCTTATAGTTGCATGAATTTTTTAAAAAAAATTCTGTTACTGTACACATAACCTACCATTTCCCATTTTAATCATATTCAAATATATATTTCAGTGCCGTTAATTATGTTCACAATGTTGTGCTACCATTACAACCATCTATTTCCAAAACATTTCCATCTTTCCAGATAGGAGCCCTGTATAATTTAAGCCCTAACTTCCCATTCCCTATCCCCGCCCTGTCCCTTGGTAACGTATATTCTAGATTCTGACTCCATGAGTTTGCTTAATAGGAAACCAAAAAGATAACAGTATTTGTGAATGATTTTTCTATATGGAATATTTAAGAAATTTAAAAGGAGTGAATCCATAATATTGTATAGAGTGTTGTTAATGTGTATACCAAATCAATTCTTTTCTTATTTTTATTGTTTGTAGATGATTCTCCATGATTTTTTGCATTTCTGCATATCTTGCAAACAATGATCCTGACTTTTTTTCAGACTAACTTCTCAAGGATGTTGAAACAGCCTTGGAAGATTGAGGTTATGTCATCTTCTCGAGGAAAGGTTGTATTTATTTACTGTCCAGTACAGTAAAGAAAATGTCTTCCTCTTGCTATTATAAAAGATTCAGAGTTCCTTATGATTGAAGTTTCTCAGTTGTGATGCAAATACCTACTGCATGGACATCTGCATGGGCTGTTCTGCTTCATCCTTTTAGGATGTGGCACCAGGGGATCTGGCACACAGATGAAGTTCTGGCTGCTTGCAGTGCCATGAGTACTGGTATCTTCTGTCTCTGTCCCAGGAGTCTCAGAACTTCTATCAGCATCCATGAAATTGTGACAAATTAATTTGTTACCTAGTAAGTAGGTATAAATCTCAGGAATTTTCACAGTTCTTAACATAAAATAGTTACTTAAAATATATAGTAAATGTCACATATATTTAAATAAAAAGATAAACTCCTAATATATGATGTTATATTGTTGTATGATATTTATTATATATTACACTTATATTATATATTATAGTTAGAGATTATGAGAAAACCAACTTCTTCAATAAATGATCTTAAGACAACTGGCTGGAATGGTGGTGCTGAGTAGTAGGAAATAATTCCATTTCTTATTCCAAAATAAATTCCATAAACTATTCATGGTTAATGTGATTACATAAAACTACAAAACTTTTTATAACAAAACAAACACAAAGTAAAGCAATGAAAACAAAAAGCTGAAATAATATGTTTAGACTACAAAGAACAACCTGAGAGAGAACAAAAGAGGTCAATAAAGGCAACTGTTCAGGTTTAAAAGATCATAGGCCAAGACTACTGATTATATAAATAATCAATGAATGAGAAAAGAGAAGGCACACTTGGCTAGGTTTCAAAGAAAATTTAAGAAGGAGTATATTCAGAGGTGTGGTCATGTTTAAAGGAACTACCAAGAAATATGACGGAATGCAGAGACCAGCAGCAGTGGGAGACTGTCACCAAACCTGGAACTTGAAGGGTAAAGGATGAAATATGCTACCAGAGCCAGGTAGGGTCTCCAACCATGGGAGTGTGAAATGTGAGAGGATGAGAATTTCAGCAAGTCAGACAAAACCCATTCCAGAAGTTCCAGGGGCCAGCTCATTAGGGCAAGCTGTAGGACAGAGAAGGGCAATGAAAAGACTTGAGAGATGGCAAATAAAACTTGCCAGAATGTCACTATCCAAAGGCTTTCAAACAGAACAAGGCAAAATATCATTTGTCTTCCATTCCTAATCTTATATTCCCAAAGCTACATGGAAATAGACATATACATGTATGGGAACTAAATTTAATACAAGTTTTATAAAGGACAATTGGAATGCTTGCATAAAAATACATTGTATGTTTTTGTTATTTAGCTTTAACCAATACATACAATCATATGAGAATAAATTGAATACAATATATATTTACATCCAAAATAGTGATTTCTGGTGATATTTAACCATATATGTATATGTATCTTTCTCTCTACTGCTGTCCTCCCAATCTCACATATGGCATATATATAGAGCATTTGCAGTTTACTATATTTGAGATGATTACAAGTTAAACAAAAGGTTAAAATTTTGTTTATGGATTTTCTATTCCAGCACTTAATTTAATTTAATTTTTAATTCAAAAACAAAGTTTATTTTTCCCAGGAAAGAAATATGTCTGAATATATGTTGGGATACAGAGTAGATGCTGAAAAGGGTATTTTAGACAAAATTTTCTTTTTAAGCAAGAAGCACTATGGTTAATAGTACAATTATAAAAATGTGCTTTCGTCAATTGTAACAAATGTAATAATAAAGAAAAGCAAGATGTCTAACTCATTTTGAAATTGGCCAACTTTCTACTTTAGGATTTTTTCCTCTTCATTAATATTAATAAGTCAGAAGAACAAATTCTACTTAGAAATTCCAAGTGTGGTATGAAATGTAATATCTGCAGTGGAGAGTGAAGCAGGGCTCTAGGCAACTTGGCTTATCTTGAGCATGTCATATTTCATTGTATATGGAAGGCAAAAGAGTTTTGAAATACAAAATCTTCATTTCTAAAAAAATACTACTCATTATTTAATTTGTCTTATGTGCTTTGAATTTTATTTTTCTTTGAACTAGGTGTAGGTCATTTTCTTACATATTAGATTCCAAGTATATGAAATGTTATCATTTAGATTTAGTCCACTTTCTAGTACTACGTGCTGGTGTTGTTTTCTTTCCCACAATACCACCACCCCTCAGAATGTCAACCTTCCTGACCCTCAGTTGTATGACGTTAGGGTTAGCTTAAAGAATCCTGGTGGCATTTAGTTCTATGATGAAGGTCCTCAAAGCTTTGAGGTCCAGTGAAATTTCTTGTGCTTCTTGAACCCCAGCAAATGGGTGAAGAAGAAATTGCCCCTTCATCCAAGCATTGTGTTGCTGAAACTTCCCCATTGTCAGCTCAGCCCCACTGCCATCCTGGTCCTGGCCATGTTAGTTACTCATCAGCCCTCATTTCCTGCCTTTACTTTGTCTAGTCTTGGTGGTAGAAAGTATAGATGCCATGTATGCCCCAACTAATCTACCTTTGAATCACAAAGAACTGTTTCTTCCTCTGATCTCCTTTCAGGTCTATTGTGATATAAACTCTGTGCCCTGCTTTCCACAGGCCCTCTTTTGTACTCTCAATTCATTCTCTCCTTTTTTTTTTCTCTTTTGTAAAAAAAATGAATAAATGAATTAATCAATTAATGTACATTAACTCTTTCTTATTCACTTAATTTCAGTTGCCAATTGTACTGTCCTTCTGGCACCAGGGATTTCTGCCAGCTTGTAAACAAAAGGTTTTGTTGTTGTTTTGCTATTTCCAAAAAACAAGGATATCTGAAGCCATATTTAAGTTGTCAGTCGATGTTACTGGTTAAAAAAGAATGATCTGTTTAGATAATTTAGCAAATGACAATTGGTAGTTATGACATTGGCTTTTTGTTGTTTTTGTTTTTTTCCTCCTTCTTAACATTTGCCTTAATGTGTGACTACAATTTTTGCATTTAAAACTTTGATCCTTGAGTTTCACTCAGTGGACAAACCTAACTTCATTAAAGTATGGATTTTATAGAGCTGAAAACCCAGTAAATATTTTCTTCTGAAACTGAAATTGCTCTGATGCACATAGAATCTAGCTCTGCAGTGATCAGTCCTTAAAGATGAGTTCAGCTAGCTTTGTAGACAGATTTTCTGAATAAGTGTTTAACAGAGAGTCTAGGTCTAAAGGCTTCAAAAACTATTCTGATCCACTGCCTTCAGGGAGGAAGTGGCCTCTTTCACAATGGTGACAGACTATTTTAAATCATGTTTTATGTACAAATATTGGTCTTTCCTTATACTTCTGTGAATAATTTTTTTTCTGATAATTGTCCTGCTAGGTTTCCTCTTTACCTTCTTCAGTTACATTATTTTAGTCCTCTGACAGATCTAGTAACCATAAAATAGCAGAATAATAAGTGTGACATGAAAGAATTTAAAACTAGTGTTTAAGGTTTAGCAAATGCATAAAATAAAATTGAACAAATCTTTTTGTTCCCAAATGCATACATTTATTAAAGGAATAGTGAGCAATTATTATAGAGCAAAATTATATCTTAAGTTCTTATGAGACCTTATTCACTTATTGTCTTTTTAAATCGATCCCATAGTTACTAATTCTGAGCATTACTTAGTTATTTTACTGATGTCTTCTGTGAAGAGGTTCATGACTAATAAATAATTGAAAGCTGAATTAAAACATTTCTTCAGTGAACAGAATTACACTTAATTTATAAATTCAATTTCCATATAAGAGTGACCATTGATGAGTTACCTGAACTTTGCAATAATATGCACCACAACCCATGATCCCGTAACATTGTAGAAGTAATCAATCTACCATGAAAAATACTTAATAGAGTTTTCCAATTAGTTTCACTTCTTAAACTGATACTTCAGAGAAATGTACCATAGTTTTCCTGTGACTTTTCTTGCACTTTGACACATGGCTGCCCATCACCAGAGTTACTCTTATCTCTGCTTGAAAAAGTCAGTCGCCTGATGATGTAATATTTACTTTTTTTATTACATCTCCTTATACCAAAAAAAATATATGACAATTTAAGGAGGCTAAATAGAAATGCTGTGCTATATTTTCCCCAAGAAATTTATTTTGAAGTGCAAAGGAGAAGGTAAACTTTAGAGTTTAGCATCCCTTCCCATGATGGGTTAACTGCAGACAGGATGAACTACATGTATCAAATTAAAAACTAAGAAAACCTTACATTCACAACCAATTTTGAAAACCATGGCCCAATTAGCCATCTTTTTATTTCCGCAGGCCCTACTAAGGTCAGGTTAGCCTAGAAGAGGCAAATTTCAGTAGACGTAAAAAAGAGTTATACTTTTACAATTCCCCAAAGTTTCTGTGATAAATAGAAATTTATCCATTGGGAAAAAGTCTCTAGAGTTGCAGAGAGCATCCTTTATATACCTGGAGTTTAATTTCTGTTCAATATCTTGCTCCTTGCCATTTTCTCCTTTTTTACTAAATATTTTAATTTCCCAATTAAAAAACAGCCATTTTAGAAAAGACAAATTCTATATAAATACAAGAAATAATCTCATCCAATACTCCACAAGCTAAAAGATACTACTATATATATTTAAGCCTAAGTCACTAATATGTATTTGTTTTATATTTACTCAGGTAAATATATCAAATATTTATTCAACATCATACTGACCAAATTACATGTGGCAATCTCTGTTGTCACTTAAGATCTATCTGACAAATTGAGTGAGGAGAAGACCTCAGAGATAATTTCCTTGCTTTTACTCTGCCATTGAAACAGTTTTTCTTAGAATCTTTTCAATCAGCAGGAAGACCAACTCTAGGAGAGACAGGTCATTCTTCTAAGATACCTGTCTCTGGACGTAAGTAACAAAGGGGGAATAGAGCTCACAGTACACGTCTTTCTAAATTTTCTATGGTTTATCTTTTATTTCCTTCTTTTGCAGTCAGGGACTAGATGATTAATAGACTCTCAGATACCTACTTGGAAATTTCTCCATGGTTAGCTATGTTACCATTGTCTATTGTATTTAAAAGCCACAGATGAAATATCTAATTCAGCATTGATTTTGTTACAGAGTAAGTGGGTCAGTATTTTTTTCTTTCCTTTACAATTAAACTTTTTATTTTGAAATAGATTCACATGCAGTTGTAAGGAAAAACATGCAGAGAAATCCTTTGTATTCTCTATCCAGTTTCCCCCGGTGGTAGTATCTTGCAAAATTACAGTAAAATATCACAATTAAAAACTGATATTGATGTAGTAAAGACACAGAAGAGTAACATAACCGCAAGTTTCCTTCCTGTTGTCCTGTTACAGCTACTCCAAACTCTTTTCCTCTCTCTTCTGAGAATGTCTTTATTTCCCATTCATTTCTGAAGGATAGTTTGTGGATATAGAATTCACAATTGAGAGTTCTTTTCTTCAGTACTTGAAAAATGTTAGGACACTTACTTCTAGCCTCCATTATAAGATAATTATTATTATTGATATAATAATCACATGGGGAATCCACAGTCATTTAATCTGTATTCCCCTATAATTAATTTGTTATTTCTCTGTAGATGCTTTCAAGATTTTTTATTTGTTTCTACTATTCAGAATTTCAATATGATGACTATTTGCATGGATTACTTTGTGTTTATCTTATTTGGGGTTCACTCATTGTCTTGAATCCCCAAGTTTATGTCTATAAACAAATTTGGGGAGCTTTCTGTCATTGTTCCATTAGCTAATTTTTCTCTCTCTTTCTGTGACTCTGATAAGAACAACATTACCTTTTTTGTTGCTGTTGTTTCACAGATCTCTAAAGCTTTTTTTCTCAGACTATTTTCTATCTGTTTTTCAGGTAGGGTAAATTTTATTTATCTTCCCTCAAATTCACTAATTTCGTCTTCTGTCATCTCCACTCTGCTGTTGAACACATCCAGTGACTTTTCTGCTGTTGTATTTTTCACCTCTGCAATTTCAATTTTTTTATGCCCGCTATTCTTTTCCTGATATTTTCTATTTGTTTCATTTATTTTGAGAGAAATCATAATTGATTCTTGAATAAGTTTTATGATGACTGTTTTTAAATTATTGTTGGATAATTCCAAAATACGGTTCATCCAATGTCGATTGTCTTTTCTCATTCATGTTGTGATTGTTCTGGTTCTTAGTATGGCAAGTGGATTGTACCATCGATATGTAGCTTATTATGTTATGAGACTCTTGTTCCTAACGAACATTATTTTATTTTAGCAGGCAATCTCTCTCTTGCATTTTTAGTGTGAGGACAGAGTGAATGTGTGTATTCAGCTTCCCACTGAGCCCCAGAAAAAGTGGAATGAAAGCACACTGTGTCATAGCAGAGAGTCAGGGTGGAAGTTCAGATACCTCCTTTGCCCTGCTAACAAGTTTCCAGCCAAAGAGGGCACCAACTTTCACTACCTCGTTGTTTTCATGTGGATGATCTAAGATCAGCTCTCTTATGACCCGCTGCCACTAGGGAGGGGTAAAGTCAAGGGCTTACTCACGCGGCTCCATTGCTGCAGGGTTGGGACAGAAGCTGAGCTCCCTCCTGGGCCCAAATAACATCAAGAGAGGGGTTGGAAGGGAAGTACTACCCTGTTTCCCACCACCTTCTTAATGGGGGTGTGCAGAAGCTAAGCTCTCCACTGGGCTCAGGTGACACTAGGAGAGGGGAAGAAATAGAGCATCTACCACCTCAACTCACACCATTTCATTCTGCCTTGTTGATCCCAGATAGAGTTAGACGTTTAACTCCCCCACTGACCCCCATGATTACAGCCTAGAGGGTACCAGCCCCTCTTCACACCACTTTATTAAGTCTTGTTGCTGTTGGTTAGGGGTAAACTATCTGATAAAACTGGTACCACTCAGCTTAAGGCTTTAGGCATTCTCCACTGACACTGCCAAGCAAGGGGTGGAAATTTAACTTCCTGCACAAATGCACTAAACCAGCCTGCGGGGAAATGGGAGTTTTTTTTCCATTTCCAACAAGCAGGTGGTGGAATATCAACTCCTGGCTCAATTCTGATGAAGCCTGAGAGAAGGGTGAGATTTTTAACTTTGGTCTTTGGTTGGAATTGGGTGAGTTTTGCAAAGAAAGTTTTTTGTTGTTACTCTTTTCCCAGTCTTTGGTTAGAGGAAATAGGCTTTCCTTGGGGTTTTTGTTGTTGTTGTAGTTGCCTTGGCCTTTTGCTGATTACAATTTGAAAATTTCTTCTGCAGCCTGCTGTTTGGATGTAAAGGGTGCAATAAAGAAACCCAGGGAGCTCACTGCTATGTTGTTCCTTAGAACACTTTCTGTTCACTTTTCAGAATCTGCTCATGCTTGTTGGTGTGTTATTTATAGGTTTTTTTTTTAACTTTTTTAACTGTAGGATGGAGGATCTGGAATAGGGATAGTCCATCTTGACAGAATTGGAAGTTTTGGACAGTCAATTTTTAAAGATAAAATATTTCTTCCTTAATACATTAAAAGGTGTAGACCTTATTACATGAAGGTCTTACTACAGCCCTTGTTCTTGTTATAACTAACTGTATAGTAAAATATACGATCTAAAATAATAAAATAAAGCACTATGAAATATTGCAATATAAATCGCAAAATTTCACATTGCAAAAGGGATTTTGTGTCTAGGTGATCTGGGTCAAGAAGAAACTAGTGTAAATCATACCTCCACCTATATCCCAACCAATACCAGTATCTTTTTGCATTCTTTGATGAGAACACTTGCCTAGCAATGGAGGTAGGGGATGGAGCTTTGCTTGACAACTGGGCCTGGAAAAAGAGATGATATGGAATTGAAGAAATAGAATAGTGTATGCTCACACCTGAGTTTGACTGGCTTTGATTCAAGAGGACAGAAGGAATATTAAGATGCAGAACCTGTCAGAACACCTCAAGTTAATCTGAGATACTTCGAGCACAAAAGCTTAGTTTGAGTTCTCAGGTTGTCTATTATATAAACTAACGACATCCATTCCCCCTGCTCTCCACAGAATAAAAATTATATTCTAGTGTGAATCAAACATTACTGATATCCTGGGTTAGCAGCATTGGATATATAGCAGAGATATGGGAATGGAATAACTAATATACTTTCCTAGTATATTTGCAAGCAGTAGGAATTAGTTATATAGAAAAGAAGAGAAGATCAAGGCATAGTGTGTTGAATAAGCCAAAGATAGTGGGAAACTTCTTTGCAATCTTCCAAATATTATTGATTTAATTCTGACATTTAAGTGGAAGGGATCTTGTGCCAACTGGCATGTACTGGCAAAGTTCTAGCTCTTTCATGGGTCCCCGAGACTATTTTCAGGCTTGATGATTCACTAGAAGGACTCACAAGGCTTAGAAAAGTTTCAGTATTTATTATTACAGTTTATTGCAACAAAGGACACAAATCAATATCAGCAAAGAAGAAAGACTTATGAAGCCAAGTTCAGGAAAATCCAGACTCAAACTTGCAGATGCTCTCTCCCAGTTACTGCACAAATGCAGTTAATTCTCCCTGCATTGATATATCACAAATGGAGAAGGTTACCTGAGCCTTGGTGTCCAGAGATTTTAATGAAGGTCAGTCATGTAGGCAGCAGTGACTGAAGATATTTAGACAATAGCTACCTAGAGCAAAAATAGGTGTTCCCATAAATCACATTGTTAACATAAACTATCTGATAAAACTGATACCACTCAGCTTAAAGCTTTAGGCATACAAAACATTCTTACCAGAGTATTCCAAAGCACTCATCTTCTAGGACCTTGCCAAGGTCTGCTCCTGAAGACAGAACTTTCTTGGAAAGTGCAGTGTTTGAGCAGCCCAAGGGGGCTTTATCAAAAATACTGCAAACCAGCCTTGCTTGACAATAGCACAGGAAGGTAAAGACTCCTCTGTGCAATGCACATTTCTGTAATGTGAGTCTGCTTATGTATCATTGTTAAATAGGGGAATTATGGAAGCTGTTTCAGTTTATATATAACTTTTCTAAGTATGTTAATATTTGCCTAAAATAACTGCATTTAGAATACAGCACACTAACACAGGTGGATGCATAAATATGAGAGAAATGTACTGCACAGGATGCTTATTTCTTTCCACATAATACCTCCTGGCTCATTTTGGCCACATGCTTCCTGTGTATTTGTTTGTTCATTTTGGGTTGTGGTAGTTATAAAGTTCTATATTTTCTTCAGTATGTATTTATTAGTAATTTAATATGACTTTATCTATGATATTATTGGGAATATTATTGATTTTGTTCATGCTATGTTTACAAAATCATAAATATATTGAGTCATTTGCCCTAAGCATAATTTTTACACCAAATTATTTACAATGTATCATTTTGTAAAACTCAAAGGCTTTAGAAAACATATCACATGTAGCAAAAAAAAAAAAAATCTCGTATGAGTGAAATTTATGGAAGATATTGTGATTGGACTATGCAACTAGTCTTATATATCAACACTTCTTTCTCTAAGTCTGTTACATTTCCATGCTAAATGTACTTGATTTTATGTTGAAATTAGACACAATATTGTTGCATAAACTCTGTGCTAAGAAACACCAAGGGAAGACTTTAATATGTATTGACAATGAAGTAATTTAAGATTAAAATTCTCTTTAGAATCATGATGCTAGTGAATCTCACCATAACTCAAATCTTATTATTCTTTACTGATTTCTTCCTTTTATATGTGTATATTACAGTTTCTTGCTGAACTTTACAGTATGCCAGCTTTCAGTTCTCCTCTTATTCCCAAACTTGTCTTAGTTCCTCAAAAATCCTGAAACAAATTATACTAAAGAAGTTGGGAGGTGTGGGAATGGGGATGGTAGAGGAATAAAGGGAAACACTAATATGAAAATCTCAACAATATATGGCATTTTATGCCTAATGAAGGCCAATTGTCATTGTTTTCTAATGACTGGAAAAGAGAGGTTAGAGGCAAGTATTTTTTTATAATAAATTATAATTTTCAATTTTTTTATTTGTAGATGGATGAGACTATTATTTTTATTGACAGTTCAAAGATTTTTTCTACCAGGTGCCATTATAAAACAATGCAATTTTTAAAAAAAGTCATTTGCTATGCCAAAGTTCAGCAAGCATTGTGATACAATTTAGTGTTTAATAAATTGTTAATCTAAAACAAAAAAAAATGTATCTATTATCAAAGTGCCTTTAGACTTAAAGATGTAGGTTATATTTCCATTCTGAACATCCAATACCTTATGATTATTTTTTTAAATGTTCTTAGAATTCAAGCATCTGGATTAAGTATTGAACCAATTCACTTAAATCTCCAAAGTTGTAAAATATTAATTTATTATCTTAATAAAAATGGTCCAGATGAAAAAAATCCCTCTACTATTCTTAAACTAGTACATAATTAGCATGTTATTTTTTCTTTTCCTTGGTTTTTATTTTGACCTTCTCTGGTATTTTAATTGCATACATAGATGAAGAAGAACTTCGTGTTTATTTAATTTTATGAAGTTAATTTGACTCATTAAGCTATTCACTTTTGATAGTTTTGGGTGCTGTAGTAATATTACCACTCCTTTACTTCTTATAGAAATATTTACTTTAAGCCTTTTAGAAAATTAAATTGTTAGATAATTTAGTTTTCCCTTTTTATATGTAAAAGGAAAGGCTTATAGTGAAAAAAATATTTAAGTGTATTTTAACATACTGTAATAGAGATGAAAAGGGTCAAGTTCTTTTGGTTGACTTTTTAAATTCTATTTTGCATTTGTGTGTACATGAAAAATACTCTTCAAGAAATGTTCAAGAAAAGATGTGTCTCTATAGAAGGATAAATATATTTCCTGAAAAGTTATACAGAAATAGGAAATGGAGTACTATTATGTCACCATACATTTTGCAGATAATTAATTTTGTAGGGGAAATATGTATGCTTCAGTGGAAAACTGTATATGTCTAAGTTATATAATTCTGATTCTATGGGAGCTATTTTACAACTCTGTAAATTGTAGATATCTGATAGCAATACAAACAATTCTCTTGCCTATAGACAAATTCTTGTTTATGCAAATTCTATTATTTTCAGTACAGATTTAATTGACTTATTTCCCCCACTGTGGAAGAAGCTAATTCTGCCTCCATTTTTATATTTATTTAAATACTCCTGTTCTATAAGTGTCTTCTTTGCATTCACCTTTGAATCTATTAAAAATTTACCCGGATCCCTCATAATGTGTTAAAAACTTTAACATCTGTTCATTTGCATATCTGTATAAGAATCATAGTTTTATATTTTCATTACAATTATCTTTTAACATTTTGGAGGTCTTTTCCTGAGAGCCCCAATGGATTCACCTAGCAAAACCAGGTAAACATCAGCAGAGTAATGCACCTTATAAGCAGTTTACCCCAGGTGTGCCTTTCCTTGACTCCCAATGGAAAATCCAAGAGGCAACAGAATTCTTCTGCCTCTCAGGTTTCCTAATTTTATTCTTCCTTTCTACTAATTTTGCACTTTATGTTTTGTTTTTGTTTTTATATTTGGTCTTTTAACAGCCAACAATCATTGCCCTTAGCAGTAACTGGGAATTGAATTTTTTGTTTGATCATTTGGTGTTCTCTGAATACTGATTAATGACTTATGGATAGCTATTCTTTTTTGAGTAAGAGAAAAGAGAATCTGGTTTGTAAGCTTTTATCTTATTCATTTGTTTCTTTGTCCATTTTGAAAAAGTTTGTGTATTAAGAAGCTTGTGACAACAAGGAAAATGAGTTTTTCTATTTATGTGTTTATTTTTGATCCATGGCAAAAATTTGAGAATTGAAGCTGTAAGTGCTCTCTTTATGTGTTTATCTGTCTATATATGTGTGGCAGCCCAGGGCCCTGGCCGTGTCCTAAATAGCACATAGCAAGCCCGCTTTAGCCAAGGACAAAGGTCAAGAAAATAAACAATCTTCCTGGAGGGAGAAGAATGTGATCATGGATATAAAACAGCATTGATTGTATCTTAGTCTTAAACATTAATCTTAGTAAAACATCAGGTCTTAAGCCCCTTTAGTGTATCCTCACACTACATGGAATATCTTTGTTCTAGAGTAATATATTGCCCACCTGTACACCCCTCCCTTCGCTTCTGCACTGCCACCACCAGAAAATCTGTCCTGTCTGTAAGTCCTAATAAATCCATTATGATTTCTGTGCCTGGCATGTTTTCGATCTTCTGATAGCAACTCAGTCTGGGCCTGAATGTGTGTGTGTGTGTGTGCGCACGCGCGTGTGTGTGTGTGATATTTCAGCAAGAATTTTAATGTTTTCTTACCTCAGGATGGTATTAACAAACTATATAGTTTCTTGAATTAGATGAATAGTTACAGTGGAGAATGTACCATAGCAGGGCACACGCTTCCATTCTCTTTCTCTTCTATGCCTTCTTCATTTCTTTCTCCTTCTCCTCCTTCTTCTTCTTGCTCTTCTTGTCTCTTTTCTCTCCTCCACTCATCAGTATGTACATTGACCTCATCTTTTAAACTTCTTTCTCCACTCTCTTGGGTCCCTTGCTTATCTGTGCATTCTCTCAGTAAAATTCCCTGGTATAAATATTACCTAATGTCTGATATATAACATTGGAAGCTGATTGAAGAGCTTAACATGGAGAGAAGACTGATCAGAACCTTGGAGTCTGTTCACCTCTTCCCATTAAAGGCACACATAGACAGGAATAGTAAGTTTTAGTTTCACATATCAGCCCAGCTTCTCAGATCTGAGCTGTGTTTATTTACATAATCTCCTTTATTACTACTTACAAGTGTCACTCCTCTATCTTTGATGCATAAGCAGGAAGAAATTGAGTGGCTTATTAAAATTAGTCCTCATATTCCCTAAGAAAATTCAGTTTTGGAGCCTGAGGTTTCATTCCATGATTATTGGATGACATGAAGTTAGAGCACAGCTCATGTGAAGTTGCAAATTTAGGGTTTGAATCAGAGTTTATGTCCACTCACCCTTGGATTTTTTCTAGCTCAATGAGGTAATCCAGCACTGGAAAACTATTCTTTATGAGTTTATGTTACTGAGGATGGGGCCTGGTATTCTCTCCTATGAGAAGTGTCATCTCACTTTTTCATAGACTGTTTACACCTGAGGTCTTTAAACATAATGTCTTATCCACAGTCTCATGTCCTTACCTTAGACTTCTAGAAATTCTGTTTTTAAATTTCCTATACAAGAAGATCTATAGCTTAGTTAATTTAAGTCCCCAGACCAAGGACTTGTCTTTACGGGATCTCATCACTGTGGTTGGTGATGAACATTTGCTCTGAATTGATTAAAAAAAGTCTGACATGAACAAGATTTCAAGGACCCAAAAGGACTAAAATTTATTTTAAAAATTAATTTTGTGGATATTAAATGAAAACTATTTTCCAGTTTTACACATACTTAAAAGTTTTCAGATATTCTCAAAAATAGTAAAACCATGTAGAGTTAAATCATTTTTATTATCTAGCCAGTTCACACATTTCCTAATAGTGAATTGTGTTAAAACATACAATTCTGAATTACATGTTGTTTCTGTTATGTCTCTTTGGTTTTATGGTGATAATTCAAGAAATCTCAAGGTTACCATTGATTTACCCTTGTTACTATGTACTGTTGCCTCAAAGCATGACTGAAATCTTAAGAAAGAAAAAAAAAAAAGCTCCTATCTTTGGTGTAGAGTGTTGATGTAAATTCAGGATCCAGATGAGGATATATATCAGATACAAAAATTTAAGTATCTCATCCAGAGTATAACATATCTGAATCATAAGACCATGCATTTCAGACTAAGAGAAAAGTTGCACAGAAGAACATGTCAATGGCCAAAAAGATTATTTTAAAGGGTCTTATTTTATCTATTTTCATCAGTTGGAATTTATAACTGACATTCTATGTTATTCCCAGAGCAAATATCAGGGAATTCTAATAAGGATTTGTCATGTACTGGTGATATTGACATTCATGGATAAGAGGATCCTAACAGGTTTCCTCTTTGTAAAGTAAATTAATAAGCATTGAGATTTATCAACTGATGAGTACATAATAAGGGTTTGACAGGGGGCTACTTTGAGACAATATAAATAACAAGTTCCTCATCAAACATTCATCCAGTGTTTAATCAAAATATTTGGGTCCCCTTCCAAATTCTGCTCACAGAGGCAGCAAAACTCCAAAGGTACAATCTTAATCCTAGTGAATATTATGATTTGGTCAGCTAAGCTTTGTTGTCATTGACAGAGAAAGTGGTCAAACTGCTGTTATAAGAAATAAAATGACCTATAGCAGTAGGAATTTGGGAAATAAAAGGAAAGAAAAGTGGACAAGTCATAAGATTTTAAATGGACACAAAAACTCAAGAGGAATTTGGCTTCAGGAATCAGGAACTCAAGAGGTACTAGGGTCAATAGAAAGTCTGTGCACCAGTCTTTGAAACAGTACACACATTAGAGGAAGATTTCCACAGCTATGTTCTAAAGAATTATTTGTCTAGACAGTCATGACTCTTTAGATTGACATTTTTGCTCATTTGCTCTAGTGATTACTCTTCCTAACACACCATTTCTTGCTTATTTACAATCATAAAGCATAAAACAAGCCAGCACATCCCAAGAACATGGGGAGATGCATAAGGAGTCAAATGCTCCAAGGCATCTTGACATCTAACAGGGATGGAGCTCAGTGATGGGTAATTGGTTCACTCTGATATATATAGCGATATATAAAATTGTGACACATTAATACAACTTAAACCCACACTACTAATAGTGGCTTCTATAGCACCTGGTTTCACATTTTACACACTGTGAGGTTTAGAGATTACTAATGGGGTTCTATGAGTAGTCATAAACATGGTACTAACTTTTGACTTTCTTGACTCCTTCATTTGTGTTCCAATCAATCCTGCTTATTCTGAATATAAAAATTCAATGTTATTTTCTAATATTTTCTTAGTTCTCTTAAGCAAAGGTAGCTGTTTTTCAATTAGGTAAGCATTATCTAAATTTCTTCCTCTTATCAGTATTTCTTCCTTTACTCTAGAGTCTCTAATATAGTTTGCAAAGGAACTTGAATAGAATGCCATTATTCATTTTGCCACTTTTCATTTTTCTTTTTAGAATTCCACACTTCCTGGGTCATAGCAGTCTGCTCATTATACTCAAACATACCCAGTGCCTAAACCTAGGTGATACTCCTTAGATATTTCTCACCACACAGATAACTTTGTAACCTGGAATGATTCTCTAGAAGGTAAGAGATAGAGCATAGCTTCTTTTCTTTCTTATCCCTGTCCTCCACAAATCAAAATGTTAGATCTAAGAGACAGATGCTAAACTGGTACTGTTTGGTTACTTTTTGCTTATAATAGGTTAAGCCAGTTTCTAAAGCATATT
Organism: Choloepus didactylus; assembly: GCF_015220235.1. Classification (NCBI taxonomy): domain Eukaryota; kingdom Metazoa; phylum Chordata; class Mammalia; order Pilosa; family Megalonychidae; genus Choloepus; species Choloepus didactylus. The sequence continues at coordinate 176,899,188 of NC_051310.1, forward strand.
TGAATTCCAACAGCCAACACATAGAGTCACATTCATTTGTGAAATCATATAATGGATATCCAGAATATCTCAAATGTTGAACCCTCACCCTATTTAAAGAGCTAAATATAAACAAAGTACATGTATAATCAGAAAACTACTCCTACTCGTAAGTTTATATGCTTTTTAGATATTGTAATTCATAAAGATTTTATTCCAGATAATGTCCTATAAAATCAATATAATTATTTTACCTCACCCTATATTACTCAGTCTTCATTGTAACTTTGTCAGATTATCTAGTGTCACATAGAAAATCAGATTTAAATGTGCCTGAAACTTGAGGAAATGTTAATTTTAATAGGCTGTCATTGTGGCTAGTAATCTAATTTTTCAAGTCTGCATCATCTTTTGAGCTTTGCCAAGACTGAAATCCCTGATCACTGCTTGGAGTCCTGTCTTTTTAGATGTACTACCAGCTCCTTCCTGGAGTGTTGCCAAGGAGAGTGGGTACTAAATCCCCACTTTTTTTTTTTTTATTGTGGCATATTACATGGGTACATAGAAGTGATAACTTTCCAAGTGCAATTTAACAAATAGCAAATTTCAAAGAAAGTTACAATTCCACAGTTTCAGTTATTTCCTTTGTGAAATATAACATATATACAAAAAATTGATGACTTTCAAATTACAATTTAACAAGTAGCTATATAGCAAATTTCAAATAATGTTATGGATTACAGCTCCATTTCAATTCTTTCCTTCTATCTATTCTAATACCTTAGCAACTAAGAAAAAGAAAATTATATAGAGATTCAGTATTCATAATCCTTTGTTAAATTCTGTCTTGTCTGTTGCTACCTCTTCCTCTAGTTTAATCACTTTCTCTATCTTCAGGAATGTCTAGGTAGTGACCACCATAACTTGTTCAGGTTCAAAAGGGGGGGGGGGCACAACTGGTTGTCAAAAAAAGGGGGAAAAGAAAGGCAACCCATTGATGCCAGAGTCAGGCTCATTTCCAGAATCTATGTCTCATGTTGCCAGGGAGACTCACTCACCTTGGGGGGGGGGGGTCCTGTCCTATGTTGAGGTGGAGGGTGATGAATTTATTTGCACAATTGGGCTTAAAGAGGTAAAGTCCACATTGAAGCAACAAAAGAGATTCTCTGGAGGTGACTCCTAGGCATAATTATAGGTGGCTTAACCTCCCCTTTACAACCATAGGTTTCACAAGAGCAAGCCTCAAGATTGAGAGCTTGCCTTATAAAGCAGAGGGTTCCTGATTTCACACAGCATATGTTCTGTCCATGGTAATCAATTAATATCTCATGTTGTATCACTTATCATCATTTGTCCCTAGTATTTGTGTGGAAATAGTAAGGTATTCCTATTAATTATAGTCCCTAGTATGCAATAGGTAGATTTTTCCCTTATACAACTCTGTTGTCAACTCTCTGTACCACTGTCCTACCTTAGAAGTATATCATACAAGAACCTATTGATATTTGTAGTACTGATCTCCACTAATTTTGAGACCATCATTCTCCATCTCCATTCTATTAAAGAGAAAATATTCCCTTTCTCTGGGTCCTTTCATCCTTCTTCCCACTCCTCTCTCTTCAAAATTTACTTCAGAATTCAGGATTTTGCAAAAGAAAAAAAAAGCAAGGAAAAATATGCCTCCTGATATTTACAGTTTTTCTTTTTAATGAAAATATCCATGCATGAAATAAGGCAGAGCGAGGGCTCTGGACAGCTTTCTCAAACAGGGAAAATAAAATACCATTAGAACAATGTAGAAATGAATTTCTGAACAAATGGCCATGCAACAATTATGCCTAGTAAATCTTTGTGTTCAAAGTAAATTTACATCCAAATGCCCATTACAAGGTGTATTAATTGGGGTTCTCTAGGGAAACAGAATCAATGAGAGGTGTTATAGCTGACAGGGTGGTGCAGGAATGAAACACGGACACAAAATATAAAGTTCTGGGAGCAGGGGACTCAGAGCCTTGAAGACAAAGAGTACCTCCACTTGCTTCACATCATATTTATTGGCTTCATCTTATCACAGAAAATAGGGGAGTTAGTAACAGGCCAGAGAAGGCAGGATAAAGAAGTTAGTAAGATAGGGAAGTCAGGGACAGGCTACGCCTCTTGTAGCAACAATGCGGGTGCTGCCCTGGACAGTGTTCTGTCTGGGCAGGATTTGATGTTCCACACCCCGAGCACGTCAAGGACGCACTCCCAGCTCAGGCTATTTTCCCACATATCCTCCTTTTTTTTTTTTTTTTTTTTTTTTTTATTTTGGCTGTTGGCCAGATCTCTGTTTATTACTTGGGCTCCTATCTGAACCAGGAGTGGGAAACAAAGTAGCCACAGGGGCAGGAGACCTCCCTTAAAAGGGGTGATGGTTCAGACCCCTGCGAAGCTGGGGGTGTGAGGTTCTGTGCCCCACCTCTGTTGGCCCCCAAGTTTTCTCCTGATGGCCCCTCTGCGACTGTGCCTATCTTAGGGTGTTCCTCCCTGAGGAATCTTACCTGTCTCTGGCTAACCAGCCATCCTCTGGGGCCAAGCAGGGTGATGTAAGGGAGGGGCAATGCCCCCCAAGAGGGTCAGTTCTGTCTCCTTGACAGCCTATGCCCCCGTGGCCTCCACGCCTAGCAATGGTTTGGACCCAGGCAGCCAAAGCAAAAAGAAGGGAAAACTGAGCGAACTGTTTTCTTTTGCATTGCCAATGTTTATATCTTGTTGCATAATTGAAGGAACAATTTAGGTGCAGGACAGTAGTAGAACTTTGTCGTCATGGTCCCAAGACACATATCTTTACAAGGTGTACCTGCACAGCTTTCCATGCAGGCATGTGGCTTAGCTTTCCAAGCCACTACCTCAGATATGACCTAAGTAACATGGAAGACTCGGTTTCCCATATGTCCCCCTCTTTTGCTTCTTCAATGCTGACAAGATGGACCAAGCAGCTTCTTTCTGCTTTAGGTCTGAGAGGGTTTTTCTTGTGCATCTAAGGACTAAACAAAGACACAACAAGATTAATAAGATTATGAAAATGCTACCTAGGAACCCACCACCGAGGGATTTAACCCATACCATAGGATTTAATCGTTCAAGGCCATCAGCAATGCCTTGCATAGTTTCTGATTTTGAAAGGATATTGAAATTTGCATTTTGTATATCATCCACAGTTTCCTGCAATTTTAAAATGTCTAGTGTAAGATTATTATAATGTCCAAGTAGATGTTTTTTAACTTTATTCCAATTAAAAAGTGTGTGATTATATTCATGAGGAGTGACAAAAAATGTTGATGTATTCCAGTCACACTTTAACTTAAATTGATACCGCAAGTTTTCCACCTCCTCTCCTAAAAGGAGAACGGCATTTTCTAAGTCCACAAGGCAGGCATTAACCTCCTTATCAATTTGCAACTGCTCACCCCAAGCTTTGCTTGCATTCTTATGCCATTCTTGAACAAATTCTGTGGTTTGAATAGATTGATGTAATGCAGTCCCTGCGACAGTGGCTGTTGTTGTAATAGCTATTAAACCAATAAGAATAGCTATTAATGATCCAAGAAATCTTTTTGTTCTTTTGTATACTTTTTCTAAAATTTTCAGTAACATATGCATATCAGGTGATGATTCCCAAGGTCTGCGCTGTGAAACAGGGAGCCATAGACCTTTTCGTTGTCTGAGAATTAGGATAGTAATATTAGTAGAAGCTCTAATATTAGTTAAACACATATATAATGAACAACTTCTATTTTCTATACAACTAACTTCTTTAGTAGTAGTATTAATGGTTAGGTTTCCTATCCAAAACACATAAGGATCTCTAACATAGGCTTGTATTCCAAAAGTATCTATCTTTGTAAATTTTAGAGTATATTTAGTCTTATCCGTATAATTTTCATCCCATCGGGAGATGTTATGTAAACTAATGGGGAGCCTCCAAAGCGTATCTTGAATGCAGGAATTATTTAAAGTAGGTCTCGGTGGGGACCAGCCAACACCGTGCCAAATGATAGGATATTTAGCCTGGGTTTGAATACTAACAGAGTGGTTATAGTTACGGACCTTCCACCTCAACTTCTTGTGAGCAGAGCAATTTGCATTGGTACAATTCTGAACTGCATACCCCTTAGGGGACCAGTCAGTTACAGTTCCATAGGAACCATTCTGCACCAACACTCTACTAGTTGCTCTACAATCATCCCAATGTACCCTTTGCATTTCTGGCAACCAATATCGTGGTATGTGACAAATAGACCATTGGGGAACATGATCAGTAATAGTAATATTTTCATTATAGGCAAAACTATATCCAGATATTAAAAATAAGGATGACTTTAAAATATTATTTTGTTTGGGTATGATCGATAACCATGCCTGCCAGGTTAAGGTTAAACACCATTCACCCTGACCTACACACAAAGGTAAATGCGTGAAAGCCAATGATTGAGAATAATTTTTTCCTTCATCCTCAGGAAACTGGGGAAGTCTTTCATCAATTGGAGGAGGCAACCAAGTACAATTGCTAAAATATATGGTGAGGGAGGGATGATCCCACTCTACAGGTTGTAGCAACAGGGGATTAGAAATGTAAACCCAATAGGTATAATTTCTAGAATAAGCACATGCCGGAGATATACTCACAGCAAAGGCAATAAGAGCTAACATTGCTGCCATCAGGTTAGGACCTGTCATAGGCAACTGAGCTTGTTGGACTTGTTTTTTAGCATCCTGACACAAGTTCTTTATGTGCCCCATCATTGGTGGCTTGCCGTCCCACAGCCATTTCCTTTTCTTTTCTGGAGTCATGGTACAGCTTCAGTTGTCGGGCCGGGACCCAAATTGGTGCACTTCCGTTACCTGGGGAAACACAAGCATAACCTCGTCCCCATGTTAACAAGGTACCCATTGTCCACTCATTAGTTAATACATCCTTCCACCATATAGGAGGCGCTTTGTGAAAGTAATGTTTCAGTGCTGTCTTTTCTGCTGGGAAATAACGTTCTGCTGCAGTTCCACCCAGCTTTTCATAAAAATTAAGAAAATTAAGAGTAAAGAGGGCTTTGGACAAGCGCTCATGGGGAGTGTCTTCATCTCCCCCTTTTTGTTTCATTAACATGGATTTTAAAGTATGGTGAGCATGCTCAACAATAGTTTGACCCTGCAGGTTATACGGAATACCGGTGGTGTGACGAATCTGCCAAGCAGCCATGAAAGTTGCAAATTTAGTGGAGGAATAGGCAGGGCCGTTGTCAGTTTTGAGAGCTTGGGGAAGCCCCATGGAAGCAAAACAGGCAAATAAATGAGCACGAACATGACGAAAAATTTCACCAGTTGGAGCAGTAGCCCAAAGAAAACCAGAATAGGTGTCAATGCAAACATAGACGGAAATAGATTTTACAGAGGAATTTGGCAAAAACAACAATTCTACAAACTTATTGTTTTGCAAAAGTAACCTCCTAGGGGATCTTGGAGTGGAAAAAATAAGTAAAGACAATGGCTTCTGAGGATTAACACGAGACACTTGGGCTTGCTGAATTTTTGCTTCTACTAATTGTAACTCTTTTTCCACAGCAGGAGTTAAAGACCTTGGGCTAGTTAATTTAGAGTCTCCACAGAGTAAAGAAAACAAATTTGTCAATTTATAGTTTGGTATATCCACTTTAGGGTAAACCAATTAATATTTCCTAATAACTTTTGCAGATCATTTAAAGTGGTAACAGCATCTTTTTGAAGCTGTACCTTTTGGGGATGGATTGTTAACCGATTAATAGTGGAACCCAGATACTGCACTGGCAGGACACATCGTACCTTGTCAGGAGCAATATATAAACCTGTAATTTGTAAAGCATTTTAAACAACAGTGAACAAGGCTTCTACTTCAGCTTCTTGAGGTGCAGCACACAAGATATCATCCACATAATGAATGACATAAGTCTTGGAAAACTGCAAGTAGACCGGCTGTAGAGCTTGGTCTACGTAGTACTGACAGATTGTAGGGCTATTTAACATGCCCTGAGGTAAAACTTTCCACTGATACCATTTAGAAGGAGTTTTATTATTAATAGACAAAATAGTAAATGCAAATTTTTCTTTATCTTGATTTGCTAAAGGGATAGAGAAAAAACAGTCGTGAAGGTAGAATAAAGCTCATAGGTTTGAATTGACTTTTTGAGCTCTTTAATAACCTCAAAAGGAATGGATTCATGAGAAAAACTATAGATTTCATTAGGATGATTAACATCTTGGCCAGGAGGCACTTCCTCAGTAACCATGACTGGGAAAGCAACAGGATAACTTACAGCCTCTAAATTTCCATGTCGTTTTGCCTCTGCAAGACCCTGCTGAATGCCTGATAAACAGGTTGGCTTGGTCAGTGGAGCACTGCCAGGCACAGGACGAGGAGGGGGGGAGGCGGAGGCCATTCTTCCCAGCAAGGAGCTATGGGAGGAGGTAAGTCAGAATGGGAAAGTTTCTTGCACTTTTGAAAAGCAGTTTCATTTTCTGAAAGGGTATCAGACCTGAATCGTTCTCAAATTCCTTCCCCTCTTCCTCATCATCAGTTTTTAAAGGCTCAAGAACAGATTTAATTAAGGTCCGTGTGGACCAAATAGTAATAGGTAGGTTAACTCCTTGCAAATGTTTTTGTTTTGATTCCTTGCCTACCGATTTCCAGTCATGCAATTCAAGAGAGCCAAGAGTAGGGAACCAGGAACAATATTTTTCAATAACCTGCAATAATTCCAAAATCTGTGATTTCCCCACCTTAATGCTGCTGGCCTGCAGCAGCTGTTGCAGAAGGGAAATATATGGTACATATTTATTGTATCCTTCAACATTACCCATTACCCTGCTATTATGCTCGGGGTTGTTCTACAAGGAACGCATACAAACACGGCCATTACCCCCACCCGAGTTCCAGCGCCGCTATACCTCAGTCGTTCAAGCAATTCTTCTGTCAGGAACCAGGTCCAGTTCTTCAGGCCCCAGTTCTTCATGCCCCAATGTGGGGTGCCAGTTATTGCTGACAGGGCAGTGCAGGAATGAAACACGGACACAAAATATAAAGTTCTGTGAGCAGGGGACTCAGAGCCTTGAAGATAAAGAGTACCTCCGCTTGCTTCACATCATATTTATTAGCTTCATCTTATCACAGAAAATAGGGGAGTTAGTAACAGGCCGGAGAAGGCAGGATAAAGAAGTTAGTAAGATAGGGAAGTCAGGGACAGGCTACGCCTCTTGTAGCAACAATGCGGGTGCTGCCCTGGACAGTGTTCCATCCGGGCAGGATTTGATGTTTCACACCCCGAGCACATCAAGGACGCACTCCCAGCTCCAGCTATTTTCCAACAAGGTGTCTATGATTATAAAATTTATAAAAGTGACTCATGCAACTGTGGGTATGCATGAGTCCAAATTCTGTAGAGCAGTCAGCAAACTGTCAACTCCAAGGAAGATGTCCGATGAACTCCTCAGGAAACAAACGGCAACTTTGAGGAACCCCTCAGAAAATGAACTTGGATCTTCAACGAGCATTTTCAATGAACTCCTCAGGAAACAAACCAGCAACTTCCATGAACTCCTCAGGAAACGCTTCACTGGGCAGCCAAAGAAGTGAATGTCCCCTATCTGTCTCGCTTATAAGTCTTCAACTGATTAATTGGATTAAATCCACCCAATTGCCTTCTCTCATTGTGGAAGACATGCCCTTTGGTGAGTCATCAGTCACAGTTGCAGTCAACTGACTGATGATTTAATAAACCAGCCTGTTGGTTTACCAACCAGCCAAAACATCCTCACAGCAATTGTTAGGCCAGTGTTTGCTTCACCAGACAGCTGGGTACTATTACCTGGCCACGCTGACACATGAACCTAACCATCACACAAGGGAAAGCATATCTCAGGCATCTAAGTCTCTATTCTGAATGTACTCCCCCATGACATTTATTCCTTGACACAAAGCAGCACTTGGTTGTGCTTATGATGTTCTCTTGAGTCTCCACATAGGCAGAGAGTTTTCTTATAATGGCCACCTTACCTGTAAGTTTTAGTTTTCCCTGAAATAGATCTATCCCATCCCAGTAGCCAGACCATATAGAATTTTCTTTAAGGTTTCTCATCTTTCATAACCATGAGTCTTAGTTATGAAAGTATATCATATGAGGATTTGATTTTGACTTGAATTGTGGAGTGTTAAATATAGACCTCCAACCTTGATCTCTGCTGTCTCAATGTCCATAGCTCACCAACAGCATCTTGGCTCCATGGGTTGAGAGGTATCTTGGCTGCACATATGGAAGCAATCTTTAAATGGTAGCTATCTTGTGAGAGGCAAGTCCCTCATACTGCCTAGACTGATAAATATCAGAAAGGTGTTTATATGTCTTTTACGAATATTCCTCTAAGATTTTAGTCGAATGTTACAAAGAAAAATTGGTGCCCACTGAGATGAGACATGCACAGAATCAGAATGAATCATCTGCTAATCCCTCTGAATTTTATAAGACAGGCATGGATATGTTTGCTTCCTCATAGCTATGTACGTTTTACTTTCTTGGGCATAATCTACAATTTGATAGTTATCTTCCTAAAATACTTAATAGCTGTTAACACATATTTTTGCAGAGAAAAGGAGAATGTTGGGGATATGGTTCAATTTCTAATAGGATAGTGGAATAGAGAAAAAAAGTATGCAAAATAATACACTCAATAATATATGAGTAAATTGGCCTAGAAAATCACATATGAGTAGAAAAGAAAATGTATCTAAGGCCACATTGTGATCACAGATTTAAAAATAAGGTCTGATGTTCATAGTCTCAGGTAGAAAAATGTGAATATATTTAATTTTGCATGCTGTCACTGAAGTCAACAGGGAAAATAGCAACAAATGTGTCTGAATCCTAATGATAGAAAATGTAGGAAATTGGGTTGAAAAAGATTGTAATTTTTAATCATCTACACTATGTATCTGGACCAATGCATATATCATCTCATGATGTATCACACTGCAAAAACACACTGTAATTACTTCCACTTAGAGATGAGGAAACTGAGCTCTGAGAAGTGCTTTAATGGGGACAAAAGAATAAAGCCAAGTAAATATAATAAGTGGGATAAGACTAAGTTTCTATTCTTTACATACTCCATAGTTTCCACTACATACATTGTATGTATTTCTGTCTACTAGTACAAGGATATTAGCCATATGGAGGGATAGTACATGTTTCTATTCTCACTTGATATCTGTCTCCTATTGCTTTTAGAGCATATTTAGACTTGTACTTGTAAAACTGCAATGGAATGAGTTCAAATGGTTTTTATATAATGATACATCTGAGAGTAAAAAATCAAAATCAGAGAAACACAGTTACTTTTATCTATCTCCTTTTTCATTTGAAATAACTCTAAAATAAAAAAAAATAAATTTTCAGCAGCTACCATTAAGTATATTATGTATAAAAGATCGTTTAAGAAAAGAGAAAAATATCAATCTGAAGCAATATTACCATAAACACTTTTTGTAATTCACTATGCTTTTATGTAGTCTTTGATTTCTCCAAGTTTAATGTTCAGTTTTGTTTTAATTACGGTATTTTAATTGGTGAATAAACTTAAATTGATACTGAATAAAATATTTTGTGTACAAAATATGAAACTAACACAGTTAAGAGTTTGAGAGGAAAAAAAAAGGAGTGGCCCATTTTTCTTATCACTTTGCCTTAGGATAAACACTTGTGTACTAAGATACACACACTTTAAAATCTGGTGTTTTGGGTAACAAAATAGTAACACTGCATCATTGTCTAAAAAGAGGAGAGGAAAACAAAATGGATAACCTTTTCATGATCAATATGTTTGCAAAATGCTAATTTTCCTTCATATGTCATAAATCATGTAAACAAAACTCATTATACTGTTGCTTACACCATCCATCTACTTAATTTGGAGCCTTTTTTTCATGTGTGAATTATTATAGTTTATCCATGGTTTATCTCCACATATATTCAATAGGAAAAAAAAATAGTTTCTGTCTCCTAGAAAATCATAATTATTTCAATTTAGCAGCAAATATAATTCTGAGCATACTGGCAAACAGAACAAAAATGCAAAATCACTGAGTTACATAGTACTAGCAGCATTCCAAAAGAGAACTTGTTGGAAAGATATTATTTTTTACAGCCATTATAACTTGGGATAAATTTATAATGCTAAAACTTTTAGATAAAAATTACATACTTTTGCTCAGAGGGTTTCTTAATAGAAACTTTTCATAAAGATTATTTCATATTAAAACACTTCATAATTGTTGAAATATAACTTCAAGAATAACTTAATGAAGTTTAAGTGGATATACTTCATATGTTATAAATTGTAGAAATAATTTAGAGCACATGGAATGAAAAATTGTTCATCTAATAATGAAATAATTTCCTGGGAGATTTTTATATTTATTACAATTAACCTAAGCCAATATTAAAAAAAAAAAAAAAAAAATGACCAGATTCTAAATTATGAGTTCTCTCTCTGTTTTTGCTTTTATAGAGGAAGTTATACTTTTGAAACTAGATTTAGAAAGAGAACTATCCTACATATTCAGAGGTAGTAACTATCCTACATATTCAGACTCGCTCTTCCAGTTTGCTAATGCTGCCATTATGCAAAACATAAGAAACGGATTGGCTTTTATAAAGGGCATTTATTTGATTATACAATTACAGTCTTAAGGTCTTCAGGTATTCAAGGTAAGGCATCAACAATAGGGTACATTCAATGGGGGATGGCCAATGGCATCCAGAAAACCTCTATTAGCTGGGAAGGCACGTGACTGGCATCTGCTCTGGAGTTCTGATTTCAAAATGGCTTTCTCCCAGGACATTCCTCTCCAGGCTGCAGCAGTGTTTGGGCTTGTGTGGCTCTTTTTAAAGTACTCCAGTGAACCAAGAATGATCCACACTGAATGGGGGGAGTCACACCTCCATGGAAACATTCAATCAAGAGGTCACACCCTAATCAAAGGTGTCACTCACAGTTTGGTGGGTCACATCTCCATGGAAACACTCAATCACAAGGTCCCAACCTAATAAACACCAATGCATTGGCCCCACAAGACTGTATCAATGATAATGTCATTTTGGGGGACATAAAACATCCAAATTAGCACAGTTGCCATCCTAAAATATCAATATTTTTTCCTCAGGAGAGAACTTAAAATTGTCTCACAATACAACAAAGAGTACAGAACAAAGGAGGTAATGTTGATTTCAGTGACTTTAGGGGTGTATATGAAAATTTGCATTTGGAAATCAGTGTTGGTTAAAAACTGTGCATTTCTAAATAGGTGCTGTTATGTATTAATGAAAACTATGGGTTGAAATGTTCCTGATATGTGGATATATGCATGGGGCTAGATAGCCTAACCTTTGGACATTAGTCTCATGGCCTTTCAGGGATCTTTAATTTTTTTCTTTTAACCCCCAGGGAGGGGGATGGGACTTAGCCTAGTTTTTTGTTTTTTTTTTTGTTGTTTTTTTTTTGCACAGTTTTATTCATACACTATACAATCCATCCTAAGTGTACAATCAGTGGCTCTTGGTATAATCACATAGTTATGCGTGCAGCACTACAGTCAATATGAGAACATTCTTATTTCTTCCAAATAAAAAATCCTATACCCCTTATAATCCCTTCTTATTGACACTTAGCTTTGGTATATTGCCTTTGTTACAATTAATGATTGAATATCACAATGTTGCAGTTAAACTACAGACCTTAGTTTACATTAATAATATTTTTCCCACATAGCACTCTATTGTTAACCCCTTGTAATAGTTTAACCTAATTTTTTTAAAATTCATTTTATTGAGATATATTCACATACCATGCAGTCATACAAAACAAATTGTACATTCAATTGTTCACAGTACCATTACATAGTTGTGCATTCATCACCAAAATCAATCCCTGACACCTTCATTACCACACACACAAAAATAACAAGAACAATAATTAAAGTGAAAAAGAGCAATTAAAGTAAAAAAGAACACTGGGTGCCTTTGTTTATTTGTTTGTTTTTCCCTACCCCCATTTTTCTACTCATCCGTCCATAAATTAGACAAAGGGGAGTGTGGTCCATATGGCTTTCCCTATCCCATTGTCACCCCTCATAAGGTACATATTTATACAATCGTCTTCAAGATTCATGGGTTCTGGGTTGCAGTTTGATAGTTTCAGGTATCTACCACCAGCTACCCCAATTCGTTAAAACCTAAAAAAGGTTGTCTATATTGTGCATAAGAGTCCCCACCATAGTGACCTCTCAGCTCCTTTTGGAATCGCTCTGCCACTGAAGCTTATTTCATTTCCTTTCACTTTCCTCTTTTGATCAAGAATGTTCTCCATCCCACAATGCCAGGTCTACATTCCTCCCCAGGAGTCATATTCCACATTGCCAGGGAGATTCACTCCCCTGGGTGTCAGATCCCACATAGGGGAGAGAGCAGTGACTTCACCTGCCAAGTTAGCTTAGCTAGAGAGAGACGGCCACATCTGAGTGACAAAGGGGCATTCAGAAGGAGGCTCTTAGTCACAATTATAGAGAGGCCTAGCCTCTCTTTTGCAGCAACAGTCTTCCCGAGGGCAAATCCCGTGGTAGAGGGCTTAACCCATCAAACCACCAGTCCCCTATGTCTGTGAGCACATTAGCAACCATTGAGGTGGAGCAGCCCAATACCCCTGCATTCTCCACCAGCTCCTCAAGGGAGCTCTGCATATTTTTTTCCTTTTTATTTTAATTAAATTTTTTTAAATCAACTGTATAAAAAATAGAAAAATAAAAAAAAAATTAAGAAAACATACAATAAAAGAGCATTTCAAGCAGACCATAACAAGGGAGTAAGAAAAAGACAACTAACCTAAGGTAGCTACTTTACTTCCAACATGTTCCTACTCTACCCCAAGAAAGTAGCCTAATATAGCAACATTTCTGTGAACTTGTTCCTACTATACCCATCAGAAATTAACAGACCATAGTCATTCCTGAAAATTCCCAGAATGTTAAACTTACCCACAATAGCTTATCTGTTCTTATTGGATTATTGTTCCTCCTTCCTTAATTGCTCTCTATCACTAGTTCCCCTACATTCTACATTATAAACCATTTGTTTTACATTTTTCAATGTTCACATTAGTGGTAGCATGTAATATTTCTCCTTTTGTGCCTGGCTTATTTCACTCAGCATTATGTCTTCAAGGTTCATCCATGTTGTCATATGTTTCACAACATCATTCCTTCTTACTGCCGCGTAGTACTCCATCATGTGTATATACCACATTTTATTTATCCACTCATCTGTTGAAGGACATTTGGGTTGTTTCCATCTCTTGGTAATTCTGAATAATGCTGCTATGAACATTGGCAAGCAGATATCTGTTCGTATCATTGCTTTCAGATCTTCCGGGTATATACCGAGAAGCCTAATCACTGGATCGAAGGGTAACTCTATACCTAGTTTTCTAAGGAAGTGCCAGACTGACTACCAGAGTGGCTGAACCATTATTCAGTCCCACCAAAAATGAATAAGAGTTTCAATTTCTCCACATCCTCTCCAGCATTTGTAGTTTCCTGTTTGCTTAATGGCAGTCATTCTAATTGGTGTGAGATGGTATCTCATTTTGGTATTAATTTGCATCTCTCTAATACCTAGTGAAGCTGAACACTTTTTTCATGTGTTTCTTGGCCATTTGTATTTCCTCTTCAGAGAACTGTCTTTTCATAACTTTTGCCCATTTTATAATTGGGCTGTCTGTACTATTGTCATTGAGTTGTAGGATTTCTTTATATATGGAAGATATCAGTCTTTTGTCAGGTACATGGCTTTCAAAAACTTTTCCCATTGAGTTGGCTGCCTCTTTAACTTTTTGACAAATTCCTTTGAGGTACAGAAACTTCTAAGCTTGAGGAGTTCCCATTTATCTATTTTTTTCTTTTGTTGCTTGTGCTTTGGGTGTAAAGTCTAGGAAGTGGCCACCTAATACAAGGTCTTGAAGATGTTTTCCTACATTATCTTCTAGAAGTTTTATGGTACTTTCTTTTAAGAACCATAGATGAGATCTTTGATCCATTTTGAGGTAATTTTTGTGTAGGGTGTGAGGTAGGGGTCCTCCGTGATTCTTTTAGATATGGATATCCAACTCTCCCAGCCCCATTTGTTGAAAAGATTATGACTCGGTTCAGTGACTTTGAGGGCCTTATCAAAGATCAGTCGGTCATAGATCTAGGGGTCTGTCTCTGATTTCTCAATTCGATTCCATTGATCTATATGTCTGTCTTTGTGCCAGTACCATGATGTTTTGACAACTGTGGCTTTATCATAAGCTTCAAAGTCAGGGAGTGTAAGTTCTTCCACTTCGTTTTTCTTTTTTAGAGTATCTTTAGCAATTTGAGGCATCTTACCTTTCCAAATAAATTTGATTACTAGCGTTTCCAAGTCTGCAAAGTAGGTTGTTGGAATTTTTATTGGGATTGCATTGAATCTGTAGATGGGTTTGGGTAAATTGACATCTTAATGACATTTAGCCTTCCTATCCATGAACATGGAATATTTTTCCATCTTTTAAGGTCTCCTTCTATTTCTTTTAGTAGAGTTATGTAGTTTTCTTTGTATAGGTCTTTTACATCTTTGGTTAAGTTTATTCCTAGGTACTTGATTTTTTTAGTAGCTATTGAAAGTGGTATCTTTTTCTTGAGTGTCTCTTCAGTTTGTTCATTTCTAGCATATGGAAACATTACTGACTTATGTGCATTAATCTTGTATCCTGCTACTTTGCTAAATTTGTTTATTAGCTCTAGTAGCTGTATTGTCAATTTCTCAGGATTTTCCAGATATAGGATCATATCATCTGCAAACAATGATAGTTTTACTTCTTCCTTTCCCATTTGGATGCCTTTTATTTCTTTGTCTTGCCAGATTGCCCTGGCTTGCACTTCCAGCACAATGTTGAATAACAGTGGTGATAGCAGGCATCCTTGTCTTGTTCCTGATGTTAGAGGGAAGGCTTTCAGTCTCTCACCATTGAGTACTATACTGGTTGTGGGTTTTTCATATATGGTCTTTATCATATTGAGGAAGTTTCCTTCAATTCCTATCTTTTGAAGTGTTTTTATCAAAAAGGGATGTCGGACTTTGTAGAATGCTTTTTCAACATCTATTAAGATGATCATTTGATTTTTCTCTTTTGATTTGTTAATGTGCTGTAATACATTGATTGATTTTCTTATGTTGAACCATACTTGCATGCCTGGAATGAACCCCACTTGGTCATGGTGTATGATTTTTTAATGTGTGTTTGGATTCAATTTGCAATTATTTTGTTGAGAATTTTTGCATCTATATTCATTAAAGAGATTGGCTGGTAGTTTTCCTTTTTTGTAACATCTTTGCCTGGTTTTGATATTAGATTGATGTTAGCTTCATAAAATGTGTTAAGTACTGTTCCACCTTCTTCAATGTTTTGAAAGAGTTTAAGTAAGATTGGTGTCAGTTCTTTCTGGAAAGTTTGGTAGAATTCCCCTGTGAAGCCATCTGGCCCTGGGCATTTATTTGTGGGAAGCTTTTTGATGACTGATTGGATCGCTTTGCTTGTGATTGGTTGGTTGAGGTCTTCTGTTTCTTCTCTGGTCAGTCTAGGTTGTTCATATGTTTCCAGGAAATTGTCCATTTCCTCTACATTATCCAGTTTGTTGCCATACAGTTATTCATAGTATCCTCTTATAAATTTTTTAATTTCTTCAGGATCTGCAGTAATGCCAACTTTCTCATTCATTATTTTGTTTATGTGGGTCTTTTCTCTTTTTGATTTTGTCAGTCTAGCTAGGGGCTTGTCAATCTTGTTGATCTTCTCAAAGAACCAACTTTTGGTGATATTTATCATCTCTATTTTTTTTTTTTTTTGGTTCTCTATGTCATTTATTTCAGCTTTAATCCTTGTTATTTCTTTTCTTCTACTTGGTTTAGGATTGCTTTGCTGTTCATTTTCTAGCTTCTTCAGTTGATCCATTAGTTCTTTGATTTTGGCTCTTTCTTCCTTTTTAATACATTCATTTAGTGCTATAAATTTCCCCCTCAGTACTGCTTTTGCTGCATCCCATAGGTTTTGGTATGTTGTGTTCTCATTTTCATTCATCTCCATATATTTAGCAATTTCTCTTGCCATTTCTTCTTTAACCCACTGATTGTTTAGTAGTGTGTTGTTTAATCTCCAGGTATTTGTGAATTTTCTAAGTCTCTGATGGTTATTGATTTCTAATTGTATTCCATTGTGGTCAGAGAATGTGCTTTGAATAATTTCAATTTTTTTTTTTTATTTATTGAGGCTTGTTTTATGTCCCAGCATATGAGCTATTCTGGAGAAAGTTCCATGAGCACTAGAGAAGAATGTATATCCTGGTGATTTGGGATGTAGTGTTCTATATATGTCTGTTAAATCCAATTCATTTACCTGATTGTGTAGGTTTTCAATTTCCTTATTGGTCTTCTGTCTGGTTGATCTATCTATAAAAGAGAGAGTGATCTGTTGAAGTCTCCCACAATTATTGTGGAAACATCAATTGCTTCCTTCAGTTTTGTCAGTGTTTCTCTCATGTATTTTGTGGCACCTTGATTGGTGCATAAACATTTATGACTGTTATTTCTTCTTGTTGAATTGTCCCTTTTATTAGTATGTAGTGGCCCTCTTTGTCTCTCATAACATCCTTGCATTTAAAGTCTATTTTATCTGAGACCAATATTGCTACACCTGTAACTTGCATGAAATATTTTTTTCCATTCTTTCACTTTCAATTCTTTGTGTCTCTGTGTCTAAGATGAGTCTCTCGTATACAACATATTGATGGTTCTTTTTTTTTTTTCTCCATTCTGTGAATCTATATCTTTTAATTGGGGAGTTTAATCCATTTACATTCAACATTGTAACCGTGAAGGCATTTCTTGCATCAGCCATCTTATCCTTTGGTTTATGGTTGTCATATATATTTTCCCTCTCTCTATTAATATCCTTTAATGTACCCATACTGGATCTCTTTAGTGCTGAACCTTTCTCCATGTCTCTCTCCTTTCTTTGTTTCTCTGTTGGTAGGGCTCCCTTTAGTATCTCCAGTAGGGCAGGTCTCTTGTTAGGAAATTCTCTCAGCATTTGTTTGTCTGTGAAAAATTTAAGCTCTCCTTCAAATTTGAAGGAGAGCTTTGCTGGATAAAGAGTTCTTGGTTGGCAATTTTTCTCACTCAGAATTTTAAATATGTCATACCACTGCCTTCTTGCCTTCATGGTGGCTGCTGAGTAGTCACCACTTAGTGACATATCCTTTGTATGTGGGGAATTGCTTTTCTCCTGCTGCTTTCAGAACTTGTTTCTTCTCTTCAGTATTTGACAGTGTGATCAGAATATGTCACAGAGTGGGTTTATTTGGATTTACTCTGGAGTTTGCTGGGCATTTATGATTTGTGCATTTATGGTGTTTAGAAGGTTTGGGGAGTTTTCCACAACAATTTCTTTCAATACTCTTTCTAGACCTTTATCCTTCTCTTCCCCTTCTGGAATACCAACAAGTCCTATGTTTGGACATTTTGTATTATCTATCATATCCCTAAGGTCCGTTTTGTTTTTTTTTAATTTTTTCCCCATTCTTTCTTTTGTTCTCTCATTTTCTGTTCTGTCATCTTCCATGTTACTGATTCATTGTTCAACTTCCTCTAGTCTTGTACTATGAGTATCTGGAATCTTTTTGATTTGCTCAACAGTTTCTTTAATTTCCATACGAGTGTCTATTTTTTTATTTACTCTTGCAATTTCTTCTTTATCCTCTTCTAGGGTCTTCTTGATGTCCTTTATATCCTGTGCCATCCTCTGCTTCATGTCCTTTATATCCAGTGCCATGATCTCATTGTTCATCTTTAGTTCTTTGATTAATTGCTCCAGGTACTGTGTCTCCTCTGATCTTTTGATTTGGGTGTTTGGGCTTGGGTTATCCATATTATCTGGCTTTTTTCATATGCTTTCAAATTTTCTGTTATTTTTGCCTCTTGGCATTTGCTTAATTTGATAGGGTTCTTTTAGGATTTGTAGACTGATTGAAATCCTTATTTCTAATTTGTCAGATCTACAGCTTCATGGATTACACCTTCTCTAACCAGCAGGTGGCATCCATGAGCCACCTATTCCCCTCAAGCCAGTTCTCCCCTGCTTTGTCTTTGTGGTAAGTGGGGGAGTGAGTCTTGTGGGGTCCAATTGTTGTATGAAGCTTGTGTGTATAGTTGGTGTTGCCTGCCCTGTATGTGGGGCATGTGTCTGGGTGGTCAGGGAGGGGGGTGGCTCTAACAATCAAATCTCCCTGGAGTTCCTGGAGATTTAAAGCTGCTGAAATAGTCTAATCCTTCAGTTCAGTCCTGCCACAGTTTGTCTCTGCCACTCACCCACAAGTCCTTGGTATTGGTGTATGGCCCCTGAGACTTGCATATGGGTCCCACTTCCAGGCTGTGCACCCCCAGGTCCTCTGTTGAGGGATGACTGTGCTATTTCACAGGTGAGTGCCATCTCCCCAGGGTGGTTCTGGTCTACAGGGCTGTGTAGGGAGGCTCCCAGCCTGCTGAAAGGATGGCTGAATGGGGTGTGTTAATTCACACTGCTCTGCCTTCTCAAATCTGGGACAACAAGCTGAGGGTACAGGGAAGGCTAATATTCATGCCTGATTTTGTGGTGTGTGAATGTGTTATTGGAAGTACTTCCCATCACACTGGGTTGTCTGGGGCAGCTCTGGGCTATGGGGCTAGCAATAGGCAGGAGTATTCCCTGTCCACTGGGATGATGGCTGTGAGAGGACACCCCCCTTTTCTTCGGAAGTTGTGCTGTTTAATGAATTTTCTCAGCCACTGGATTATTGCCTTTTGTTTCAGAGCTCTCTTAGTTCTGGTCTTCTTTTGATCTGCCCAAATTGCAAGTCTTTAAAGCTTTCTGTATTGGGCTTCTTAGAGTAATTGTCTTAGAAAAAGAGGAAAAGGTTAAAAAAAAAAAAAAAAAAAAGGAAAGGTCCTTCTTGCAGATCTAATGGTTGTTGAAATGCTAAGAGACAAAGCAATTAGGGGCATTAAGGAATGGTCCAGGGGGCAGAGAAACCGGTTTTTCTTCTGGATTTGAATATGAGCCTGACTCTGCCTGAGCTCTGCCCTTCCCTTTTCTATGTTCACCAGAACTCCAAGAAGCCTCTGCTTTTATTTTTGGGTTTTTCTTGCTGTTTTTGCTATGCCTATCTCCTCTCCACCTGCCTGGCTGCTCCCAGATTCTTCAGTGTCTGGTCTCAGTCTATCTATGATTAGAGTTTGGATCAGTAGAACGAGTTTCCAATAAGAGCTGCAACTGCAGTTCTCCCTCCTTGTTCCCAGCACTGACAGCTCATCCTCCCATGGGACTGAGCCTGGCAGGGAGGGGCATGGGTCCCCTGGCCACAAAAACTTACAGATTTTGCTAAACTCAGCAGTTCCACATGTTCATGAATGTTGTATGAAGTATACCTAAAGTCAAATTGCTCTGCAGTGTCCGGTCCATGCAGTTCCTGGCTTTCTACCTACTGCCCTGGAGGAGTAACTAAAATGTACACCTCACCACTCCACCATTTTGCCCCACCTCCCTAACCTAATTTTAATGCATTGTTGGAATTTATGTACCAATTTATGTTGGAATTTCTCCTTTGTGGAGGTAGTCTGACCATAATTTATTCAAGCTTAGGGAACAAGCTATCCAAAGGGATATACAAGAAATGATGGGTAACTGTTCAATGAGCAGTGAAAATCAATAAAGCAAAAATAGGTTTTTTTTTAATTCTAACTTGCCCATTGAGTCCTAGTTGCTCATCATTAGCCATTACATTTATGTTCTATTACATTTTGTTTGTCATTCTTTCCATGATTACCCTAAATGTCAAGAATTGACTTTCTGAAAAGCTACTAACTTGTTTTGTGAAGTTTTTTTGCAAAATCATTTTGCAATTGTATTATTAAAAGAAGATAATCACTGATGATGAAAATTAAAATCTAAATCACAAAATTTGTTGAGAACATTTATAAATTAATGTCTTCAAAAGATTTAGAGTGAATCAGTAATTTCAGATTCAGCAGTGCTTTAGTTAAAAAAAAAAGATTAAGCAAGAAAACAATGTAAATACATGGCTTAGAATTGAACAAAATATTCATTGACCATCTGCCTACACTCGAATTTTAAACAATTGTCTATCCTAATATCTGAAAAGAAAAATCTTAATAACAAGCTTAAGTTTAATTTTAGATGACTTTGGCCATCAATGAAGAAATAAACACAATTTTGAACATCAGCAAACACTTTTGGAACATTTACATATTGTTCAGCATTCCTTAAAGTTAAGAAATTAAAAACTGGTTATGTTATTTAAATCTGGGGAATCAAATACATTGCATTTTGTCAAAACTGAGTAATTAGGGAAACTGTTAACTTGTTATACTTAAAATGATGATTTATATATGAGTGGCAGGATGATATTTCCACTTTTAAAATTAAGCTTATTTTTCTTAAGAAAAAGCATTGCTGAAGCTTCCTATTATGTTATTTTATCAGTGAGTTGGTAACATAATGTTCAGTGTCAATTTTAACATGCATTTCCTTTTAATTTTTACTTCTGTGAGTTTTGCTGTCTCATACATTCACTATCTTCCCTTGAGCTCTCTAAATAAATTTTGCAAACATAAAACAACCAGTAATTTACTCTCCCCAGTGTCATACTTATTGGAGCTAGTTTCAAGATTATTGGAGCTAGTTTCAGGATTAACTAACTCTGTTCTACATCCAGTGTCATTAAACTGTGCCATCAGTGACTCGGGATGGAGCAAAGGCTCCAAAACCTAACAGCTACTTTAGTGTGCAAAAAAGAATCTTCAAGAATAGCCTGCACTGTAACAGTGAGTTTTTTAATATAACCTTAAAACTGTAAGCAAGCAGGCAATTGTAAATTAACCTTAAAATGTAACCTAAAGCAGCTTTTAAATGTAACCTTAAAAAGGGAAGTAGCCAGGGTGTGAAAAACTTTGTCTCACAAAGGAGCCAGATGTAAATGCAAAGTCTGCAGCAATATGTTAATAAAGTTTGCACCTAAAACCTAAATAAGCTTTAATCTATTGCCCCAAACCTCCCAGATATAAAGAAGCCTTTCATCTATCTCCCTAGACTGGGAGGCACCTTTGCCAGTATAAATCCTGATGGAAGTAGAATAAACTACTAAAATTTTCCTGTTACATGTTAACTAAGATGATTAACTCTCTTTGTCTCCAATGGGTATAAAAACCAATTAAATAATCACTTTGAGGAGGCTGATTTGGGAAAGCTTCCCCTGCCCTCCTGCCATAGTATATAAACCCTCTTTTCCTTCACAGCCTGGTTTGGTGTGACTTCTATTGGCTGTACCAAGCAATGAACCCAGATTTGGGAAGTACCCTTTCTATGGTACTACATATATGTTTATGATTCCAAAAAAATATAAATACAAAGCAGTTTCAGAGATGAGTTATTAAATAAATATTTTGGAAAAAAAGACCATCCAGTTCAAGAACTATTTTCATTTGCTGTCTCAAAACTTATATCAAGATAATATTTAGTTCTATTAAAGATTTAAATGTAAAACCAATTGTAAATCTGTTTTTATAAAGAGTACATATAAAGGTATACATTAACATGTCTGGGGATTTTTTTCTACAGGCATCTACAATTCAGTATCCATGAAGTGAGATGTTTGAATGCATAAAAATGTGAGTGTCTGGAGAAAAAAAGTAATAAAAAATATCAAGTGTTAATGTAGATTTGGGGTTGTGTGAAGAATAAAGTGCCACTATTTTCAGTATAAAACTTTACAGATTAATAAAGAAAAAAATCATACAAATTGAGAATGGACAACTATATATATGCAAAATAAAGTCACAATTTATTCAAATAGCCATCTTCATAAGTATTAAAATACATAGAGATTTCCAGTAAGACTAGATGGTGTAGATCTATTTTTGCTGTTTCTTCCTGCTTAATACATGTATAAGATCTCGAAATGGTGCAGGAGACAACCAAAGGAAAACTGAAAGGTGGTAAGAAAATGGAAGCCTGTTTTGGACCATAAGGCTGAAGGAATGCATCAGGCTGCTTTGCACCACCCTACCTAACTTCCAAACCCAAAACTTCCCAACCAATGACATCCAACAGAAGTTAGGTTAGATAGACTCATCTACCCCAAAACCAACAAAGTACACCAATGGGGAGCTACACAAGAAATAAATGACCAATGGAGAAACTTTTCCTCTCCAACACATCTGAGAACACCCCCTCCTTTTCCAGAGACATGGAAGGTGGGACATTCAAGAGTGACCCAGCTACAGTAAGCATCCTGGTATGGGAAACCTCTTTGTCTCCATTGAATCAAACTGTCCTCCACCCAAAGACACCAGGCCAGTGGTGTCAGGGAAAACAGCCTGATGCATTCCTTCAGCCTTATGGTCCAAAACAAGCTTCCATTTTCTTACCACCTTTCAGAATTTTCCTTTGGCTGTCTCCTGCACCATTTCAAGGTCTTATAGTGCCTAGGGAAAAGAAACTGCCTCCACCCTCTCAGCCAGCACCAGCTGAAAGCACTGGGAGCCACATAGGCACAAAATAAATCAAACAACCAAACTAACACCATAGAGGCTCTGAAAATTTAACTAACATTGGAACTCCAGACCATGCACTAAACCTAAACAGGATGACTGACTGCTAAAATACAATATCTAAACAGAACTTAAATTGTCCTAAACTAATGGAAAAATGTAAACGATACAATTGAAATTCACCCATTATAACAAGAATGAATAAAATGACAGTTTGAATAAGAAAAGACAATCACCTGAAGGCAGCACCAAGATGGATCAAAATTGGAATTATCTGACAAGGATTTAAAGCAAGTATCATAAAAATACCTCAACAATCAATTAAAAATTCTCCTGAAACAAATGGAAAATACCAGCAAAGAAATAGAACTCATAAAAAAAAAATTAAATGGAAATTCTAGATCTGAAAAATGAGATAACAAATAGTGGATGATCAAAACAGTTGAGTGGAGATGATAGAGGATAGAATCAATAAAAACAAGAACAGGACAGTACAATTCACTGAATCTGAGCAACAGAGAGGAAATAAACTGCAAAAACAAAAACATGAACAGAGCATCAGGGAACTGTAAGACAATAACAAATGATTCAACTTTTATATCATCAGAGTGCCAGTAGGAGGGGACAAAGAGAGTGAGACTCAAAATGTATTTGAAAAAAATTGCTGAAAACTTCCTGAATTTGAAAAAAGATCCAAACTTATGGAGCCAATAAAATGAGAAAACCCTAACAAGATAAATACAAAGAAATAGAGGTCAAAACACCTTATAATTAAACTTTTGAAAAATAAAGACAAAGGAAAGATCTTGAGAGCATCCAGAAAAAACTATAAACTGCCTTTAGATGAGCAGCATTTCAAATGACAGCTGATTTCTCATGTGAAGCCATGGTGACCAGAGGAAATGGGACAATATTTTTCAAGTGCAGAAAGAAAATAATTGTCAGTTATGAATTCTATATCCAGTGAAATTATTCTTCAGGAACAAATGAGAAATAGAAACATTCTCAGATATTGGTTAAAGGAAGTTACTCAAATAGAAAAGAATTCTAAAACAAAGAATCTTGGAGCATCAGTAAG
Organism: Choloepus didactylus; assembly: GCF_015220235.1. Lineage (NCBI taxonomy): Eukaryota > Metazoa > Chordata > Mammalia > Pilosa > Megalonychidae > Choloepus > Choloepus didactylus. The sequence goes on from NC_051310.1 coordinate 176,922,975, forward strand.
AAAGAAGGAACAAAGGAAAAGGAGAACTATGGATATATATAATAGACTATCTTTTTTCTCATGAGTATTATAAAATATTTTTGGCAATTGAAGCCAAAATTATAATACCTTCTTTACACAAGATAATATATAAGTCTGGAAAAGATAAAGGGACATAAATGGGGTAACACAGAATTAGATTACTATAAGTAATATATGCATACTATAATACCAAGAACACTCACTATGAAAATTATTCAAAGAGAAACAGAGTAATGAGATCCAGAGAAAACAAATGGAAAATAAATAATGAATTAGTTCACATGAATAATTACTTTTAATATAAATGGTATAAATACAACAAACAGAGTGAATGCAAAACAATGACTGAACTAAATGTTGCTTAAAAAGAAACTCACTTCAAATTCACTGACTAAGGTAGATTGAAAGTAGAAGGGTGGAAAAAGATATACCATGCAAACTTAATAAAAAGCAGAGTTGGCTAGATTATTATCTGATAAAAATAGACTTCAGATCAAAGAAAATTACTAGAGACAAAGGGTGCATTACATAAATATGAAATGATCAACCTAGCAAGAACACATAACAAATTCTAAATGTGTTTGCATCAAAAAACAGTCTCAAAATACGTGAAGCAAACATTGATATAGATGAAAGGAGAAATAAACAAATTCACAAATATATGGATTTATATATAAATCCATAAAGCATTTGGATGTAAATATATTTATATATCTATTTCAGCATCTGAAAGAACTACTAGAGAGAAATGCAAGATTATAGAAAATCTAAACAACACAATCTACTAGCAAGATCTAATCCACATTCATAGAAAAATCTACCCCACAACTGACAGTGCACAATTGTTTTCAAGTGCCCACAGAATATTCACCAAATAGTCCATATCCTGAGTTATAAAACACACATAAAAAGTTTTAAACAATTGAAATCATGTCAAGTGTGTTTTTGACCATAATGAGATCAAACTGGAAATCAACAATAGAAAGATAACTGGAAAATTTCTAAACACATGGAAACTAAACAATATATTTAAAATTATCCATAGATTAAAAGAGAATCCTCAAGAGAAATTAAAAAATACATAGAACTGAATGAAAATTAAAATACAACCTATGAAAATATGAGGAATGTAGCTAAAGCAATGCTGAGAGTAAAATTTATAGAAAAAATATTGAATTAGCTATAATTGATAGCTAGTGTTCCACCAGAAGAAACTAGTAAAGGAGTAGAAAAATAAACTCAAAGCAAGGAGAAGGAAATAAAGAACAGAAATAGGAAAACAATAGAGAACATCAATGAAACAAAAAGCTGATTCTTCAGAAAATAAAGGTGATAAAAATTTAACAAGATTAACAAAAATAAAAATAAAAGAAGACACAAATCTCTAAGAGATGAAAAAAATACGGAATATCAGTGCACATCCTGCAGCAATTCAAAAGGGAATAAGAATATAGCAAACACTCTACACTTGTAAATTCAACAACCAGAAGAAATGGGCCAATTTTTCTAACACCACCAATCTACCAAATTAACAAAACTCATGATAACAGAATAGACAATCTAAATAGCTATATAACTATTAAATAAATTGAATATGTAATTAAAATCTCTCTAAAGTGCATTTTCAGATTCAGTTGGTTTCACAGCAGAATTCTACCAAACATTTGCCCAATTTCTTCCAGAAAATACTGTGGTGGGGAACATTTTCCAACTCATTTGATGTGACCAGTATTTTCCTGATACTAAAACCAGAAAAAAAGACTGGACAAAGAAAACTACAAAGCAAGATAACTCATGAACATGGATACAATTATCTTTCAGATAATATTAGCAAACTAAACCCAACAATGTGTAAAATTAATTACATGCTGTTACCAGTAGGATTTATTCCAGTTATGTAAGACTGGTTGAACAATCAAAAATCAATCAATTTATTCCAATATCAATTTTATCAAGAAAAAATCCACATAATCATATCAGTTAATGTAGGAAAAAATTGACAAAATCTAATTATCACTCATGATTAAAAAAATCTTTTAGGAAATAAGGAGAAAAGTAGAATTACATGAATTTGATAAAGAACATCTACCAAAAAAAAAAAACAAAAAAAACCCACAGCTAACGTCATACTTAATGGTGCAATCCTGAGTGTTTCCCCCCTAAGACTGAGAACAACAGAAGGATATCCAAACTCACTGTCTTTTTACCAAAGAAAATCCCAAGGACTCTATTTAAAAAAATAATTCCTAGAACTAATTAGTGGATTTACCAAAGTCATGTGTTACAAGATCAACACATAAAAGTCATTCACATTTATATATCTAATGATCAATAAGCAAAAACCAAAATTAAAGCACAATACTATTTTCTAAGAAAAATTAAGTACATAGTTGTACATTTGGTAAAGTATATACAGACTTTATGCTGAAAATTTTTAAAATGCTAATGAAAGAAATCAAAGAAGATGAATGGAAAGATAACATAATTCTCATGGATTGGATGATTCAACATAGTAAAAGTCCATTCTCCCCAAATTGATCAATAGCTATAAATAATTCCTATCAAAATCTCAGAAAGGCATTTTGTAAATGTAAACCTGTTTATTCCAAAATTTGTATGCAGAGGCAGATGCCCTAGAAGAAGAAAAACAACCTTGACACCAAAGAACAAAGTGGGAGAAATCACTCTACTCAATATCAAAACATACAATATGGTAACTATAATCAAGACAGTGTGGTATTGGTATTTAAAAAAGGTGCAAGAGCAATTCAATTGAAGAAAGATAGCTTTTTTAACAGATGGTGCTGCAATGAAAGCAGAACCTCAACCTAACTTCATAACTTATATAGTTAATTCAAAATGAGTAAGAGACTTAAATGTAAAACATAAAATTACAATTTTTTTTAGGAAAAAAATATCAGGAACCTTCTAAATTAGGGCTAAGCAGAAATTTCTAGAGTCACCACTAAAATCACAGTTGATAAAATGAAAAAAAAATGATAAGTTGAACATTACTAAAATCTATACTCAACAGGTGGATGGTAAACAAACTGTGATGCATATATACCGTGGAATGCTGATCAGTAATAAAAAGAAACTATTACTACACACTAACAGCTGGGTGAATCTCAATGACAGTATGCTGAGTGAAAATAAAATGCACAACCCCAAAATTTAACATGGTGTATGATGCATTTTATAACTTTTTATGTAATAAAAGTTTATTTCTCACACTTAAGTTTGCTCAATATCTGAGGAGTTGAACATGGAAGCTGTTTTTCACTTGGGGAACCCATGATTAAGGCTGCTTCTTTTTTTTGGCTTTGTCATATCATCATATCAACACAGGTGTCACTTTACTGATCAATTTTTATATGTTAATTATCATCTGGGATCACTATTTTCAGCCTGAATAACTTCCATTAGTATTTCTTATGTCTGCTATATAAAATTCTTTCACCTTTTATTTATTTGAGAAAGTCATTACTGTGTGTTCATTTGCTGAATATCACATTCTTGATAGGCAGGTATTTCTGTCCTCTTTTAGCACTTTGAATATGTTATCTCATTGCCTTCTGGCCTCAATCGTTTGTGCTAAGTCAGTGTTGATTACTTTTGGATTCCCATTTAACTGATGTCATTTTTCTTTTACTGCTTTCAGGATTTTCCCCTTGTCTTTGAATTTCACCATTTCTGTTTCCAGTGTTTCTGTTTTGGGGTCTCTTTGTGTTTATCCTACTTGGAGTTCACTAAGCTTCCTGGATGTGGAAGTTACTGTTTTTCAATTAAATTGGGAAGTTTTTAGCCATCATTTCTTTGAGCAGTTTTTCTTCTTGTTTCTCTCCTCTCCTTCTGTTATTCCCACAATGCATATTTTGTTGCACTTAATGGTGTCACACATTTCTCTAAGGCTCTATTCATTTTCCTTTTTCCTTTTTTTCCTCTCCTTTCTTGTGCTTGCCAAATCTCTATTGATCTATCTTCAACTTCCCCAATTGTTTCTTCTGCCAGTTGAAATGTACACTTGAGCCCCTCTAAGATTTTTCTTACTTTCAGTTATGTACCATTCAATTCTATGTTTTCATTGTTTTTTTGAAATAATTTCTACTTCTTAATAAATATTCTTTTATTTAATGAGATGTTATCATACCTTCCTTTCTTTCTTACTCATGTTTTCCTTTAGTTCTATGAACATGTTGGTAATGTCTACTTTGAAATAATTTTCTTTTAAATCCAACATCTGGTTGCTCTCAAAGGAAGTTTGTTACCTGCCTTTTTCCAGGTGTATGGGTCATACTTTCCTGTTTCTTCACATGCCTTGCATTTTTTTTTTTTTTTTTTTTTTGGAAAGTGCTTCCCTCCCCTCTGTGACTTGTTTTTATTATTAGTGACTGGTTAGAGTATTTAAGTGAAGTTCCCCCTTTCACAGCTTAACTGTCCAGTGTTTCTCCTCAGGACAGGCCCCAGTCACTCGGTGGGTAGTGGTACTTGTAGGGCTGTCTTCCACTCTTTCCCTGACCACACCCAGCAGTTAAACTCCAACAATTGTTAAGACTATTGCCTTCAACAATGCCCTGGTGCATAGATCCTCTACAAACTAATCTTACACCACTATCTTCACTATTCTTGGGAGTGCCCTCTGGTTTAAACATCTCAACACTCTATTATAAATGAGATTTATTTCTTTAGAGATAAAGAGTTACCTGTTTTACATTGTGCTTCTACCCCCAAGGAAAAATCTCTATATCAGGTCCTGGAAATGGCTTTTCTGTGCATGACACCTCTGCTGCAGTTAGTGTTGTGGAGGGGTGTGCCTGAGGTCATCCATCACAAGAGGCCTCCCAGACCCTTCACCTGCTGGGGGAAGGGCTATCAGGATCCCAATATTTTCAGTGTACCATGAGTTGGGCAGAAAAAGGGAGCTCCACCTTTCCATCACACTCATCCAGGACTTAGCTTTAGCAGCAAGCAGCTGGGGGAAGGATGAGAAACAGCGAGGTCTTGCTTCTTCTGAGAAGAAAGCCTTTCAGTTGAAGGCTGGAGAGAGGGAGCCCAGAGTTGTTGGCTGGCTGCAGCACACTGGAGTAGAGTCTCTAGTTTTTGAACTGGGAAGAGGAAATTTAGGGTATTTTTACTTCAAATACCACAGATTATTATCTTTCTTACTAAATATTTCTATATATTTTCTGGGATAGATGTTTCTTTATTTGCTGTTTACTCTTAGGATCATTTCCAGATGCTTCAAATGGTTGTTTTCTTTTAGTTTTTACCAATTTCACTGGGGAGCATATCAGCCAAGCTTCTCACACTGTCATACCAGAAGTCAATTCCATCTATATAACACTTTTGATAGGAAAATATTTTAGAAATGGAGGATATACTAGTGGTTGCCAAAAATTAGGTACCAGGATGGGGCACAGAGGAAGAGGAGGAGGAGGATATGGATGTGGCTATAAAAGAGCAACACCAAGGATCCTTGATCCTATACTGACCATGGAAGTGGACACACAAACATACACAGGAGATAAAATTGTACAGCACTCAATTGTAGAAGGGGCACTTCCCAAATCTGGTTTTGTCACTCAGTGTGGTCAATAGAAATCACACTGAACTGGGCTGAAGGAGAAAAGATGTTTTTTTTTATGCCAGTGAGAAAACAGGGAAAGCTTTCCCAAGTCTGCCTCCCCAAAGTGTTTCTTCAATTGGGTTTTATACCCAGGTTCAGAGACAAAGAGAGATAATCATTCAGTTAATGTGCCACAAGAATGATAGACAAAAGGCTTATCCATATCTGGGAGGTTTGGGGCAATCTCCCAGTGATTCTTTAATTGACTAAACCTATTAGAGAAAAAGGAAGTTAATCAATTTAGTTATTTCCTGTTTTCTTATTTTCTTTGGAGCTTGGTGACACCCGTGAAAGGTGCAAAATTTACATTTACATACCTTTGCAGACTTTATATCTTGCTGTCCTGTGTGACCAAAATTCCTCACCTCCCACACATTTCCCATTTCCAGATTACATGGAAAAGCTGCTTTAGGTTACATTCCAAGGTTAATTTACAATATCCTGCTTGCTTACAGTTTTAGGTTATATTTTAAAAGTTACTGTTACACAATATACACACACACGAACACTATAAACACATGTGTACAAGTAAAAATGGGGAAATCTAAATAAGATCAGAGGATTGTATCAACATCAAAATCCTGGTCATGTTATTGTCATGTTGCAAATCATTTCTAATGGGAGAAGCTGAGCAAGGTATACAAGAGAGTTTGCTATATTATTTCTTACAACTGCATGTGAGTCTACATTAGCTCAATAAGAATTGTAATTTATAAGGTGAAATGTCAAAAGACATCAAAAATTTAGAAGAAAAATAAGTCAGATCAAAGTTGCTGTCTTTCAGATGAAAAAGAATAGAAAAATTGCCAATATTTAATACTAGAAAGTATATGATAGGTCTAAAAGTTTCGAGCGCCCGTGTGCAGTAGTAAGTGCTGCGGAGAAGTGGAGTTCTGGCAGAGACATGGATTTAGATGCCATTACAAAGCATTCAGCATTACATGCAAAGCCCAATGGACTCATTCTTCATTATGGGACTGCTGGATTTCGGTTGAGGCAGAACATCTTGATCATGTCATGTTTTGCATGGGATTATTAGCTGTCTTGAGGTCAAAACAGACAAAATCTACAATAGGAGTCCTGGCGACAGCATCACACAATCCTGAGGAAGACAATGGTGTAAAATTGGTTGATCCTTTGGGTGAAATGTTAGCACCATCCTGGGAGGAACATGCTACCTGTTTGGTAAACGCTGAGGAACAAGATATGCAGAGAGTGCTGACTGACATCAGTGAGAAAGAAGCTGTGAATCTGCAACAAGATGCCTTCATAGTTATTGGCAGAGATACCAGGCCCAGCAGAGAGAAACTTGCACAATCTGTAATCAATGGCGTGACTGCTTTGGGAGGCCAATTCCATGATTATGTTTTGTTAACAAAACCGCAGCTGCACTTCATGGTGTACTGTCAAAATACCAGTGGCCGATATGGAAAGGCAACCATAGAAGGTTACTACCAGAAACTCTCTAAGGCTTTTGTGGAACTTTCCAAACAGGCTTCCGGCAATGGAAATGAATATAGATCACTCAAGGTCGACTGTGCAAATGGTATAGGGGCCCTGAAGCTAAGAGAAACGGAACACTACTTCTTACAGGGGCTGTCAGTGCAGCTATTTAATGATGGGACGAAAGGGAAACTCAATCACTTATGTGGGGCTGACTTTGTGAAAAGTCATCAGACGCCTCCTCAGGAAATGGAAATGAAGTCCAATGAAAGATGCTGTTCCTTTGATGGAGATGCAGACAGAATTGTTTACTACTACCTTGATGATGCTGATGGTTACTTTCATCTTATAGATGGAGACAAAATAGCAACATTAACAAGCAGTTTCCTTAAAGAGCTTCTTTTGGAGATTGGAGAGCGTTTGAATATTGGTGTTGCACAAACTGCTTATGCAAATAGAAGTTCAACACAGTATCTTGAAGAAATTATGAAGGTACCTGTTTATTCTACTAAAACTAGTGTAAGACATTTGCACCACAAGGCTCAAGTGTTTGACATTGGAGTTTATTTTGAAGCTAATGGGCATGGCACAGTACTGTTTAGTAAAGCTGCTGAAATGAAGATAAAACAACTAGCAAATGATTTAGAAGATAAGAAAATGAAAGCTGTTAAGCTGCTTGAAAATATTATTGACTTGTTTAACCAGGCAGTTGGTGATGCTATTTCTAACATGCTGGTGATTGAATCAATTTTGACTCTGAAGGGCTGGACTGTACAACAGTGGGATGCTGTCTATACAGATCTTCCAAACAGACAATTGAAAGTTAAGGTTTCAGACAGGCAAGTTATTAGTACCACTGATGCTGAAAGACAAGCAGTAACACCCCCAGGATTACAGGAGGCAATCAGTGACTTGGTTAAGAAGTACAGGCTTTCCCAAGCTTTTGTCCGGCCCTCTGGAATGGAAGATGTGGTCCAAGTATATGCAGAAGCAGACTCACAAGAAAATGCAGACAGCCTTGCACATGAAGTGAGCTTGGCGGTATATCATCTGGCTGGAGGAATTGGAGAAAGACCCTAACCAGGTTCTTGAAGACAATTTTTATATTCCTGAGAAACCAGAGTTTTTAAAAAGTTTTTGTAGAAAATAATAGTACTGCCATTATTGTGACAGGAATGAAAATATTTATAATCACAATGTTTACAGTATACCTTACTTGATTGTTTCTAGATCTGATTCTTTAACACTACCAGAATAATTCCTTTGAAATAGGTAAACCTTATACCTGTTAAATTCAGTTTTTAAAAAATGAGATAACTCTAATTTCAACCTTTGTGATACAAAATATTGAGGTTTAAATATAATTCAGCCATTCACTTTACATTATGTTCAGAGAAAAATTCTTGAGGGTTGCTGGAAAATTAAAGCTTACTACCAACTCCTTGTTATGTCTTTTCCTTTGGTGTTAACCTAAGTAAAATGTTCTTTTGTAGTACTCACAATCTTTAATACAGATGGGCAGGATGGAGAAGACTTTGTACAACAAATTTCTCCATAGTAGAGTCTTCAGAATGACTATTAGAAGACTTACCATTCCATTAACATCATCAGGAACTCAGAGGTATGAATGTGGAGGTCGTACATCTCTACTCCAAACTGAGAGGTCAGAGATGATCATGGTACACTTACAAGGATGCATGGGCCAGATTTCAGTTATTCTTTCCTGATCTTATTGAAGCTACGTGGAAGAAAAACTAATTGAAAAGATGTTACACAAAGCCTGTAATAGAGAAGTAATACTATTCTGGTAATAGAGCCTGATTAATAATGGAAAGAAAATTCTCCAATCAATCTAAATTAAACAACTCATGAAACCAATAGAAAAAATGTGCACTGTGTATTTTGCAGGTTTAAGACAACTCAAGACAGTAAAACAATGGACTATGTATATGTAGGTCTCTCTCAGGCACCATAATCAGTATGAGCCAACACTATTTAAACTTGATTCAGGCCACATTCAGACATTTGCTTCTATTTACAAATATTTAAATTAAATACAACCTGAAGTGTGTTTTGTTACACTAAAAAACAAAACAAAAAAACTGTACAACTCAGAAAGGTGTTTGTTTTAAATAATTATGATTACATTTAAATTAAATGGAACTGTTTGTGATCAAGTTTTTATCACCCCTTCCAGAAAATCCTTCTCTACCATCTCCTCTTAAAAAAAAAAAGAAAAAAAAAAGAAAGTATATGATGACATCAGCATTTGGGCAATCTATTCTTCTGTATCAAATTGAAAATAATGAAAATGCTGAAATACCTCATTTTAAAGAGGTTACAAAACAATGGCAGTTTTGTTACGAAGCAAGGACTCACTGCCTGATGTGCACAGAAGCCAACATTATGACATTAAGATTCTGAGAAAATACTTTTATTGTGACGCCAGCTGGCAAGGAGACAGGAGGCAAGGTTCAAATCTGTCTGTTCCATCTGAGAATTAAGGGGAATTTTATAGGAAAGGGACGTGAACAGTAGTGACAGAAGTGAGGAGGTTTGACTTGGCATAGTCCAATTGACTAATTATAGAGTTGTTCATATGTGGTAGAGTGGATTTTAGAATGGATTTTCCTTATTGTAGGACCTCTCACATTTGATTTGCTTCCAGTGTCTCCTTGTCCTCATAATCTTGGTTCTGAGTGTGGAGACCTTTGTTCCTGGTGTCTCAAGGACAAGAGACAGTTTTCTGTGCATTCTTTTTTGTGTGTTCTTGGGTTAAACAAGCTCCAAAGAAATTATTACAGAAATGGAGGACAATACTCCCCCAAAACAGTTTTGGTCTGCCCATGGTTTCAGTTTCATACCTCATTTATGGGGGTAGAGAATGGTAATGTATTCATTAGTATATATTTATTGTTATTTGGAACATATAGATATGCTTACTGTTTATTCCAGAATTGCTTGTTTAAAAATCTATACAGAGAATATACATATAAGCACATATGCACACAATTGGGTATTGAAATATTTATGGAAGACTTTCTCTAATAGTATCACATTAAACTATATGAAATTGCCATTTCTCTAGGTTAAATATGGTAGAATACAGGCAATTTAATATAGTTAAATATATTTAATATTGTAATAATAAAAAAAGGAAAACACTCATCAATAAGCAGTGTAAACATGAGTAATTTGACAATGTATGGTGTAGTACAGTAGAGATATTTAAAATAATGAATTAGAGCTATAGGAACTTGACAAATACATAATAAGTAAATTGATCAAGTAAAAAACTGTACATAATACAACTACAAATAGATTGAAGACAGCTGGAAAGATATGCACCGAACTGTTAAGTATAGTTGCCTATTGTTGGTAAATGACAATTGTAAGGTTCAGACAAAGGAGGATTTTTTTTTACATTCTCTCTCTCTCTCTATTAAGTAAATATTTAAAATCAAGATGAATGAATGCTATTTACTTTAGTACTTATACTTACAAATATGTTTATTTCCCTTTTACCCAGCAATTCATGTCTGAATTTTGGAAAAAATAAAAATATTCATAATGTCATACTATTGCAGATTCTTAATAGCAATAAAGAAAACTCTGTCTAAATACACGGGTTTCATTAGATAACTTTCTGAATCACTAAGTGAGTAATTTTGCAGCTATAAAAATCATGATGTATAAGAATAATTGTTCAAAGGAAAACAACTTTATCGAGACAAACGAAAGAAAAACAAATTTTAGGAATATGATTGCATTTTTGTTGGAAACAAATACATAGATGTGTGTGTATGTGTGTGTTTATGTTAATTGTATGTGAGAAGTGAATATTTGTTATGGATTTACTAAATATTGTGCAAACTTCCTTTCTATACCTAAGGAAATACTAAAATAAGCAAGCCTAACCCCAACTCTGTAAGTGAAAAGTGGCCTACATATTCCCATTTCTGTTCCCTGGATGCTCTGTGACTTGATGATGGCTCTGGTCTGTGATACTGATATTTATTTCGATAACCCAGAGATGCACATATATTATTAAGGAAAGTCACTGCAACATGAAGACCCACTGAAGGAGACACCAGTGACCTGAGATTGTGGTATGGGGGCTGGAGACAGCAATTGTCCTGTGATATTTTCAAAACCAAATTGTGTGGTGTGATCTTTTCTACCTCTCTCAGGGCCTGCCTAATTTCTAATCATGAATTGCCAGCATTTCTGTTGGATGAGCAATCAATAACCTTCCAATAAAATCATTTTCTTCTTGTTATCTAGAATTGGTAGAATATTTAAAAAACAAGACCTGCATAAAGAAAACAGAGATCTCCATTATGAAAATAACCAGAGGAACATACCACAATTTTTTACATGGATTATCCTTTGAAGATTTGAGTGTGAAGTATTTGGTTATTTTGAGTGTTGTTGTTTTTTCTTTTTTCTTTAGTTGTAAATTTTCTTTCTTTTTAAGTGTTTCATATTATGAATCTACATTTTTGAATGATAATATTATTCTAAATATCTGTGCATTCTCATAGGCAATATTTTCATACCCATTTAAGCATTGCTTTGCTCTTCAATAACCTCTCTCAGGGATAATTTTAAAAGTTTAACTTCAATGGTGACAGTATCCAAAGAAATACTATATGGTAAAATGAGTTAGTTTTCTCTCATGTGCATGCTCTCTCTCTTGCTCTCTCTCTCTCTCTCGTTCACTCTCTCTCTCATTGTCTTGCTCTCGCTCTCCCTTTCTCTCTCTCCCCTTATTTTCTGAGAATACTATGCTGGAATATGCTAGTTTATGCTTACTTTGCCAGGTTACTATAACAACCACACAATCAGTTACCTTAACAAAAGCAGTTTATTGGCTTATGGTCATGCTTTCTCCCCAAAATCTGGGTCATTCTGGTGGTGACTTGCCACAATCTTTGGGTTTCCTTGGCTTATATCTCTGCCTCCTATTGTGCATTGATCTCTTGCTCTCTAAGTCTGTTCTTCCAGTTTCTAAGTTCTGACTTTCTGCTCCTCCTTATGAGGCCTTCAGTAACATGGATTAAGACCCAGCCTGAATCAGTTGGCCACAACTTAACAAGTAATAACATCTTCATAATATTCTATTTACCAATGGGTTCACACACACAGGAATGCAGAATAAGATTAAGAGCATACCTTTTATTAGGATAAAAATTCAATTCATCACACTGACAAAACAAGCAATCCCATTATCTTTATGACTTAAAACAACAAATGTTTGCTTCTCACTCATACTGTGATATCCAGTGCAGTTAGGTGAGGTGCATGCTACACATATTCACTGTGGCACCCCAGCTGATGGATGCTCCAATATCTCTACAGGGTTGCAGCAACAGGGGAAGAGTGCATGGAAAATTGCACTTTTACTCATTTTTGATTGGACAAATCAAGTTACATGACCCTAGTTAGCTTCAAGGGGGGAAAGGTGATTCTTTTATGTAACTGGAAGAATAAAAGCAGAAATCTTCACAAAATGTTCATGTGTACTGTATTTCACAATTATAGAATTCATTGCTAAATTCCTTGTTACCAAGTCATATTTGAATTCAGAAAGTCTTAAATTTTTAGGTTTGTGTTAATCTGGAAACATGAAAGCTTACTTATATCTCATATATTCCTTCTACATTTTAATAGGGTAGAGAGTAAAGATTTGAACCATTTGAATTATTTGATCAGCTGCAAAGAATAACTGGTTTGTTTCCAAATTCCAAAGTTTGAGATGTACTTTTTATCTTTCACATCATTTTTTTTTTTCAGAGTGTTATGTTGGTTTATGAATTTCATTTTGTAATGTGAAGTGGATTTTCTTAAGGCTGAAGTTACCTTCAGGGCAGGACATTCCTCATGTAAATATTCTCTTTATTTGGAGTGATCAATTTGGTTAATTAATTCTAAAAGTTAGCTTTTAGAATTCATGTAGGCGAAATCTTCAGTTGGTTCAGGGAAACAATAAAATGAAAGTTTAAAACCACCATTTACCCAAGAATAGGACTGTGCCACAATAAAAATATTTATGAATAAATGAATTCATAAATATCAATTTCTTGTATTTCATATTTAATCTGATAGGACTTGTTAAAAATAAGTCTGCATTCTCACCAAAAACCACGTTGACTCTTTTGTGACTTCATGAAGAACTATGGTAAATTCTTATCTTCCAAGTATTTTCCCAAATGAAGTTTTCTCATTATATTCTAAGGAGTCTAACTGACCCCTGAGAATGATTATGTGTATGTGCATGTGCACACAGTATTTATGTATACAACAGGTGAGCTTGTGTGCATACATTTTTTTCATATTTATACATGTATATCAAGTATATCATATATATATAACTTTTCATAAAATATAATGGCAAGACTTGCAAAAATATGAGAATATCCCTGTTATATTACTCTATATATTATAAAGAATCATAATTAATAATGTTAAATTGAAAACAGTCTCCGAAAACCAAGATCCAGAATAAGTTTATTGAGCTAAGTGGCATGTGTGTGAGCAGAACTAAAAGAAAGTTACAGCTCAAAGCAAGGTGGCAGGGAAACAGTTTATATATCTGCTTAGAACAAAGAAAAGTCATGGGGGAAAGGGGAGTAGGGGGAAGGGAGACATGAGCTATGTGAGTTGTCTAGGGCAGGGCATCCTTGAGTACCATAAATGAACAAAAGTTGCCCAGGCAGAATGTGTAGAAATGGGCTCATTTGGTGAAAATAAGCAGACTTGCTGATGTCAGCATGACTTGTTTATTACAGTTCCTCCTTTCCCACAGAGTCAGGGGTCTTAATTAGCACCACAGTTAAGTACCACAATTAGCACATCAGCCTGCCTCAGTTGCTTTTTGTTTCTTCTTTGTAGTTTGCTGAGTAAAACGGGAGTTTTAATAGTAGTAGAGCTATTTACCATTCCAACTTCACAATGAATACTGCAATGGTATCTCAGATATGTTTTACCAAAAGCAACATTATTTCCTTTTTAAGAAGCTAATGAAATTCATCTTAAGTAACTACATAGTGTGGTTGAAGGATTTTGCATATTATAATAGCTTTGACTCATAAGCTTGGTTTTGTAAATCCAGAAAGCATTCTTGATATCACTTCTATGCTAAGGGGAATGTTTTGCTGTAATGAATGCTTTGAGAAAAAGATACCTGCACTTAGTTTGGTGGTAAAAGCCAAAATTTAGTTAAATGCTTAAGACCTATCTATCTTTATGATAAATTATCTGCATGTTATGCATATTTTATTTTGTCATAGTGACTTTGAACAACATAAATAAAAATACTTTTACTCATATGTACTTATTTTAATCAAGCATCCATACACAGAACTCCAGCATACCCTGACCCCCTCCCCCAATACCCCGATCCACCAACTTTAACATCCTGTCACACCACCATTTCTTTCTTTCCCTCCCTCCTTCCCCATCTGTCATCCATCACCTATTGCTCTGTCTTCTGAACATATGAAAGCAAGCTGCACACATCCTTGAACAAACAGTATAATTCACATATACATTTCCCATGAGCAAGAGCATTCTTTTATGCAATTCCATTAAGCGCAGCTAAGAAGTTGAAGAAATTCAACATTGATACAAAACTTACATTCTATATTTCCTTTTTTTTTTTCTTATGTCCCAACTGTGTCCCTTTGATCCTCCTCTCCTCCATCCTCAGATCCCATCCAGGATTATCCTTGCCATTTAATTGTCATTTTCTATTTAGACTGTCTTTTTTTTTTTTTTTTTTTGCTAATGTGGAAACATATATACAGCCTAAATCTCCCCATTCCATCCCCTCCCTAGCATTCCATTAGTGGGATTAATCACAGTTAGAAAGTTGCAATGCCATCACCTTCCCACCATCCATTACTAGAAATTTCCCTTCAACCCAAACAGAAACCCTACACTCATTTCTTAACTCCCCATTGCCCCTTCCCCCACTTCTCATAACCCATACTCTACTTTTCATCTCTATGGTCATATTCTCTGATGCTTTCTTTGTGTTTACCATGGGGCTTAAATTTAACATCTTAAGCCTATAAAATCTTGTTTTTCTTTGCTACCAACTTAACTTCAATAGAACACATAGACTATGTTCCTATACTCCTCCATTCCCCCACCTTTATGTAGTTCTTGTCAAAAATTATATATTTTACATTGAGTCCAAAACCACTGATTTATCATTACAGTTTATGTATTTTAGATCCTGTAGGAAGTAAATAGTGGAGTTACAAATCAAAAATACAGTATTGGTATTTATATTTACCATGTGATCTTTACTGGAAATCTTTATTTCTTCCTGTGGTTTCAGTTAATTGTTTAGTGTCCCTTCCCTTCAGCCTGCACAATTCCCTTTAGCATTTCTTATAGGACTGTTCCACTGGTGATGAAGTCCCTCAGGTTTTGATTATCTGGGAATGTTTTCATCTCCCCCTTGTTTTTAACCTCCAGGTGTTTGTGAATTTTCTATGTCTCTGATGGTTATTGACTTTATTTGTATTCCATTGTGGTCAGAAAATGTGCTCTGAATAAATTCAATTTTTTTTAAATTTATTGAGGCTTGTTTTATGTCCCAGCATATGGTCTATTCTGGGGAAAGATCCGTGATCACTAGAGAAGAATGCATGTTCTGGTGATTTGGGATGTAATGTTCTATATATGTCTGTTAAATTTCTCTTATCTCTCTCTCCTTTCTTTGTTTCTCTGTTGGTAGGGCTCCCTTTAGTATCTGAAGTAGGGCAGGTCTTTTATTAGCAAAATCTCTCAGCATTTGTTTGTGAAAAATTTAAGCTCTCCCTCAAATTTGAAGGAGAGTTTTGCTGGATAAAGTATTCTTGGCTGGAAATTTTTCTCTCTCAGAATTTTAAATATGTCATGCCACTGCCTTGTTGCCTCCATGGTGGCTGCTGAGTAGTCACTACTTACTCTTATGTTGTTTTCTTTGTATGTGGTGAATTTTTTTTCTCTTGCTGCTTTCAGAACTTGCTCCTTTTCTTCAGTATTTGACAGTCTGATCAGAATATGTCTTGGAGTGGGTTTATTTGGATTTATTCTATTTGGACTTCACTGGGTATTTATGCTTTGTGTATTTATATTGTGTAGAAAGCTTGGGAAGTTTTCCCCAACAATTTATTTGAGTACTCTTTCTAGAACTTTACCCTTCTCTTCCCCTTCTGGGACACCAATGAGTCTTAAATTTGGACATTTTATTTTATCTATCATATCCTTGAACTTCATTTCATTCTATTTTTTTTAATTTTTTTTCCCCATTCTTTCTTTTGTTCTTTCATTTTCCATTCTGTGGTCCTTGAGGATGCTGAGTCATTTTTCAGCTTCCTTTAGGGTTGTATTATGAGTATCCAGAATCTTTTTTAATTTGGTCAACAGTTTCTTTTATTTCCATAAAATCATCTATTTTTTTATTTACCCTTGCAAGTTCTTCTTTATGCTCTTCTAGGGTCTTCTTCATGTCCTTTATATCCTGTGCCATGCTCTTCTTCATGTCCCTTATATCCTGTGCCATGCTCTCATTGTTTGTCTTTAGTTCTTTGATTAATTGCTCCAAGTACTGTGTCTCCTCTGACCTTTTGATTTGACTGTTTGGGTTTGGGTTTTCCATATCATCTGGTTTTACTATATGCCTTAAAATGTTCTGTTGTTTTTGGCCTCTTGGCATTTGCTTTACTTGATAGGGTTCTTTCAGAATATGAAAAACACCAATCTCTAATTTGTCAGGTCTACAGCTTGGTGGCTTACATTTTCTTTAACTAACCAGCAGATGGTGTCCAAGAGTCATCTATTTCCCTCAAGTCAGTTCTTCCCAGCTTTGTCTTTGTACCATGTAGGGGTCTGATTCTTGTGGAGTTCAATTTGTGCAGCAAGTTTGGGTGTGTTTTTGGTGCTGTCTGCCCTGAATGAGGGGCATGTGTCTGAGTGGTTAGGGAGGGACGGTAGCTTTAATAACCAAACCTCCCAGGTGTTCCTGGAGATTTAAGGCTGTTGCAAGAGTCTAAGCCTTCATTTCAGTCTTACCACAGATTGTCTCTGCCACTGACCCACAAATCCTTGGTATTGGCATATGGTCCCTGGGATTTCCAAGTGGGTCCCCCTTCTCAGCTGTGCTCTTCCAGGACCTCTGCTTAGGGAAGGCTGTGCCATGTCACAAGTGCACACTGGCCCTCCAGGGAAGCCCTGGGCCACTGGGCCATTCAGGGGCATTCCCAGCCTGCTATAAAGATGGCTGAATGGGGCGTGTTAATTTCCCCCTTTTTGCATAGCTCTGCCTTCTCAGCTCCAGGACAATTAGCTGTGAGTACACTAAAGGCCACTGTCCATTGCTGATATTGTGGCATGTGCGTGGTGCTGTGGGAAACACTCCCCATCACACTGGGACCCTTGGCACAGCTCTGGGCTAAGGCTCTGGCCCCAGGCAGAAGCGTCCCCAGCCCACCAGGAAGCTGGCTGCATGGGGCATGGTTTCTTTCTCCTTTTGGCTCCCCTCTGCCCTCCTGGCTCCAAGATAATTAGCAGCAGGTGTGGGAAGGCCTATCTTGCATGCCAGATATTGAGGCATTGGCACAGCCTGTTCTTGCCGCTCTTCACTGAGCAGTTCTTGCCGCTGTATCTGCAGACACTCCTGTTTTTTTTTTTTGTTTGTTTGTTTGTTTTTATAAAGAACTAGCATCTCTAAATGCCAACCCATGGTTTCCCCACACCACAGCGTGGTCACCAGACTTTCAGCTGGCTCATTCACTTGTTTCAGAATGCAGACTCCCAGTTTCACCAAATGCACAGTCCCTGTGGATTTAGCAGACCTTGTTCAGCTGGTGCATTGCTGGAACTGGTGTTCTGGGTCACTTCCTGGCTTTTATCTAGCATTTTTCATGGAGGTGTTTTTTGCCCTGTCTCAACTAGTTGCCATCTTAGGTTCTGATAGATTGCCTTTTAATGCATTAACTACTTTATACTTCTTTTACCACAGCAGCACAATCAGCTTCTAGCCATCTAAAATCTTTCCAGTTAAAAAAATTTGGTCATGCTTTATGGGAATAATTAACTATATTTGACAAGATTTTTGATACAGTTTGGCACAGATTTTTCTAATGGAATGGCTAGGAAAAAGAGTAATTGACTACTGTTGAAAAGCCAAAAAACAATGATTATCTATTTACATAAAATTGAATAGGCTGCTACATTTATTTTCCTTTCACAAATCTAAAAATAAGGAATTTTGATGGCAATTATCTGTCATGGCCCAAGAGAGCTTTTGTATCCAAAGTACTAAAGAAAGCACTGGACATGTTCTGAGACATGAGCTTTTATTACAGGGCTTACCTACAGGGTGGGGAAGTTGAGCCACTTTGCCCTGAAATCAGGAGCTTCTCTGAATGGGTTAAGGAGCTGTTCTGAATGGCAGCAAGTTCAGAGCACAATGTGGAAATAGTCTGCACTTTGGGGGGCTGAATAAGCTGGTTATAAGTGCTCAACATTCCAATGCATATGAGATCATAAGGCAGGGAGTGGGCTGTGCAATGTAGGGAGGGGTTGATTGTAATCAACAGGGAGGATTATAGAGATAGCAGTATCTCAGTGAGTCTCAGGGAGGAGGTAGTTTTGGGCATAGATTACAGTTAGCATCTGATATTACAAGAATAGGCCCTAGGTCCTAGGTCCTAGGTCAAGTAAACTGCTGTATGCAGTTTTCAAGACACTTGGGGGACAGGGGCTCCCACATTATCTAAATCACAATGATATAATTTCTAAAATTGGTCTCTAAAAGTCAGAGCACCACTCATATTTTTCAGTATTGAGCATGGAAAAGAAAGAGTGAGATAAATGTCAACAAATGTATTCTCAATGTAATTGAGTATAAAAATTATTCTAGAGAAATTTGGTTTTATCTTTATGCCTGAAATGGATTTAAAAAATGTAGATAGTTTTATAGAATGTTTATATGATGACAAGAATAACAATGTATTTCAATGCTATAAGTTTTAAGCAATATATTGCCATTAATAGAAAGCCATTAAAAGTAAACTATAAAATTAGCATTTGGATTTAAATGTTAATACTCACATGCTAGTGACATGTTTGCCCACAGACAAATATAATCAATTTAAAAGAAAAAGAGAGTTCTCAAAACAGCACACCTATAACCCATCTCACAAAATAGCCTGTTCTAGTTTGCTAATGCTGCGGAATGCAAAACACCAGAGATGGATAGGCTTTTATAAAAAGGGGGTTTATTTCACTACACAGTTACAGTCTTAAGGCCACAAAACGTCCAAGGTAACACATCAGCAATCGGGTACCTTCACTGGAGGATGGCCAATGGCGTCCGGAAAACCTCTGTTAGCTGGGAAGGCACGTGGCTGGCGTCTGTGCCAAAGTTCTGGTTTCAAAATGGCTTTCTCCCAGGACGTTCCTCTCTAGCAAGCTTGCTCTTCTTCAGAACGTCACTCACAGCTGCACTCTGTTCAGTCTCTTTGAGTCAGCACGTTTATATGGCTCCACTGATCAAGGCCCACCCTAAATGGACAGGGCCACGCCTCCATGGGAGTATCCCACCAAAGTCACCACCCACAGCTGGGTGGGGCACATTCCAAGCAAATCTAATCAGCACCAAAAGTCTGTCCCACAAGACTACATCAAAGATAATGGTGTTTGGGGGACAAAATGCATTCAAACCGGCACATAGCCTTAACCACTAGTTTTCCCAAGTCATGAGAACAGAGTGGTTGGAGGAAATTGCACAACACTAAGCATTGGCTTTATAACTCTTCTGGGCCAATGAAGTTTTATCTCGTTCCTTATTATTTAATTTTAAATTGTTAATTTTTTTAAATATTAAAGGTATATATGTGACTTCAGATTCAAGCATTACCAAACAATATCATATCAACTGATTTTATTATTCTTATGTGTATTTCCAGAAACCATTCATACATATAGAAAAATATATGTATTGTGTCCTAAATATTTGACTTAGAAAATACTTTTTACTGTTAAATTAATTATTGGTAATAATGCACACACATATACATATAAATGCATACATGTATCTTTATTATTAATATATTTGGATATAGGTAATATATTCACATGATTCAAATAATATAATTAATGGGATGCACAGGAGAAAGTGTCCCTTTCATACACATACATCCAGAGGCACACTTCTCTTCACTGGAGTCAACAAATATTGTCAGTTTCTTTTAATACTTCCAGAAATATTTAATGACAAACATACATATGATAGTTTACACATACCTTATTGATTAATAAGCACAGGTCTTCATTTTGCAATGCATTTTGGAGAATTTTCTGTGTCATTGTATAAAGATATTCAGCATTATTCTTACGGCTGCATGGTCTTACAGTTCATGAAATTACAATGCTTTATTTAAACTTTCTTTTTACTAAGGGGTATTTGCATTGTTTGGGTTATGATTCTGCAAAGAATAAATTTGTAAATAAGATATATCACGTTTGCTTATGCATCTGCACAAGAAATACTTATAAGAAGAGTTGTGGAATTGGATAGCATGCACATTGGCAATTTTGATAGATTTGGGAAGAGTGCATTTGATAAGTACTGGACCCAAATACCAAACATTGTGTCATTAAGATTTTGATATATGCTTAGTCCAATAGGTGAACAACTCTGTGTAGTTTTCTTAATGCAATTTTATTGAGATACATTCACATAACATACAATCATCCAAAGTGTGCAATCAATAGTTCATAGTATCAGCACAGTTGTGCAGTCATCACCATAATTTTTTGAACATTTTCATTACTTCAAAAAATGAGAATAAAAATAAAAATAAAAGTAAAAAAGAACACCCAAAACATCTCATACTCTTCATCCCCATTATTCATTTACTTTTCACCCCCCTTTTTTCTACTCATTTCTCTATACACTGGATAAAGGAAGTGTGCACCACAAGGTTTTCACAATCACACAGTCCCACCATATAAGATTTATAGTTATACGATCATCTTCAAGAATCAAGGATACTGGATTGCGGTTCAACAGTTTCAGGTATTTACTTCTAGTTATTCTAGTACACTAAAAACTAAAATAGGACATGTATATAATGTATAAGGATAACTTTCAGAGTGACCTCTAGACTCCATTTGAGATCTCTCAGCCACTGAAATTTTATTTAGTTTAACTTATCTTCTGCTTTTTGGTCAAGAAGTTTTTTTATCAATCTCATGATGCCAGGTCCAGGCTCATCCCTGGGAGTCATGGCCCCAGGGAGATTTACACCCCTGGGAGTCATGTGCCATATAAGGGGGAGGGCAGTGAGTTTATCAGCCATGTGGGCTTAAAGAGTCAGGTCACATATGAGCAACTAAAGAGGTTCTCTGAGGATGACTTTCAGGCACTATTATAAGTAGGCTTAGCCTCTCCTTTGCACTAACAAGCTTCATTTGGCAAGCCCCAAGATTGAGGACTTGGCCTAATACAATGGTAGTCCCCAACGCTTGTGAGAATATCAGAAATTCCCCATGTGGGGATCTAACAGTGACTTTTTAAATATAATCTTAAAACTGTAAGCAAGCAAGAAATTGTAAAGTAGCCTTAAAATGTAAACTTCAAAGCTTGAAACAGGCTATAATGGAAGCTCTTCCTTTCACAAAGGAGCAATTTATAAATATAAGGTCTGCAAATATATGTAAATGTAAAGTTTGCACATTTTCCAGGTGTCACCTGGAAAACAGGAGATAACAAATTACTGAAGTTCTCCAAACCCATTACATGTTAACTAAAATAGTTGACTCCCTTTGCCTCTAATGGGCTTAGCCAATTAAAGAATCACTGGGAGACTGCTCCAAACCTCCCAGAGATAAATAAGCTTTTGTCTATATATGTAAATGTAGTGTTGGCACCTTTTGCAGATGTCAATTCACTCCTGAAGAGAACAGGAAAACCAGAAATAACTGAATGATTATCTCTGAACCTGGGTATAAAACCCAATTGAAAAGACACTTGGGGAAGGAGATTTGGGAAAGCTTCCCCTGCCTTCCAACAGCATAAATAATAAACCATCTTTTCCTCTTCAGCTGGGCTCAGTGTGACTTCTGTTAGCTATGCTGAGCAATGGACCCATATTTGGGAAGTGCCCCCTTCTTCAGGGAAGTTTAAAATTTCCACATTTTCCCCCAGGCCCTCAAGGGGGCCCTGCAAATACTCCTTATTCTCTGCCCAAATTATTCTGGAATGTATTGGGGTTCCATACTAACCTGTAAAAACCAACCAGCTCTCACCCCCATTCAAGGTTCCATGTAATTATGGTGCTTGAATAAATTGACAATACAAGTTAAATTATATAGCACACTATATAAAGTATAGATTTTGCACCAAACATCTGTTCCTTTGGTCTCACACAGAAGTTGAACTTTTAAAACATGGTCAATATCATCCTTTACCCTTTAGTCTGGTTTACCTTAGTTCTAATCAAGTCCATTTTGTTCATATCTCCAATTGAAGTCTGATTCTTTTTCAGCTTTTTAACATTTACTGTATGGGGCAATAATGACATTCATAGCTGCTGAATTCTGGTTCTGAATCTCAGGCTTCACACAGACACCCAAAGTTTCAGGGACTGACCAGGCTATAAAAACATGGCACAACAACTCAGAATTTAGAGATAATCACTACAATACATGAATAGATGTGACTGCTGTAAGAGCTTACAGTCTAGGAACCTTTACAATAAGCCTTCCCCTGATAACCTATGCTCTCAGATTCAATTCTTAGCATTTACACATTATAGTTAGTCCATATTAGTGAAGCAATATAATGTTTGTCTTTTTAATTCTGGCTTATTTTGCTCAACACACTGTCCTTAAGGCCCTTTCACCTATGTGTGTACCTCACAACTTCATTTCTTCTTGCTGCCACTCTGTATTTCATTGTATGCATATACCACAGTTTAGCATTCTGTTTATCAGTCCATGTACCCTTAGGCCACTTCCATCCATTGTGAATCATGAACATGGCTGCCATTAACACCAGTGTGCAATGTCCACTCATGTCCCTGCTCTCAGTTCTTCCAAGTATATACCCAATAACGGGGTTGCAGGACCATATGGTAACTCCATAGTTAGCTTCCTGTGGAGCAACCACACTGCTCTCCAGATGGGCTGCACCATTCTACTTCCCTACCAACAAGGAATAGTTACATCCCTCTCTCCACATTTTCTCCAGCACTTGTATCCTTCTGTTTCTTTTTTAGACAGTTTTATTCACATACCATATAATCCAACCTAAGTAAACAATCAAAGATTCCCAGTAGAGTCACATAATCATGCATTTACCACCACAATCTATATAAGGATATTTCCATCTCTTCCCCAAAGAAAGAGGAAAAGGAGAAGAAAAAGAAGAATAAAAATACAAAACATAGAAGAAAAATGAAAATAAAATACAATGAAAAGTTCAGACAACATCACCACCACCAAGAATCCCATATCACTTCCTTATATCCCCTTCCTATAGACATTAGCTGTTGTCTATTACCTTTGTCACAATTAATGGAAACATCTTGCAATGCTACCATTAACTATAGACTCTAGTTTGCATTGCTTATACTTTTCCCTTTACCATTCAGTTTTCAATACCTTGACATTTGACATTCATTTGTTCTCCCTCATTTAAAGACATTCTTATATTTGTACATTTAATCAACATCATCGACCACTCCAGGTTTTGCTAAGTTATACAGTCCAAATCTTTATCTTCTATCTTTCCTTCTGGTGTCATACATGCCCTTAGCCTTCCTCTTTCAACTGTACTCACACTCATCTTTGTTCAGAGTACTTACAATATTGTATTATCATTACACACTATTATGCTATCCATTCCATTTCTTGATCTATACAATCAATCTTGTTGAACTTTCTTACTCCTTCAACATCAAAAGCCCTATCTCTAACCTCTTCCTTTCTCCTGATAACCTATGTTCTCAATTTGCAAATTCCACTCAATGATGTTAGTCCATATTAGTGAGACCAGACAGTATCTGTCCTTTTGTTTCTGGCTGATTTCACTCAATATAATGTCTACTGTCTACCATTTAGCCTTTTCAATTTTACATGTCATATCTTATTTTATTTTTATATTTTTCTTCTCTCTCTCTTTTTACACTTACTGACAGTCTTCATTTCTAAACTCTTTTCCAAACCTTTCTCTCTTGTCTTTCCTATCTACCTGTAGTTCTCCCTTTAGTATTTCTTGTAGAGCAGGTTTCTTGTTCATAAACTCTCTCAGTGTCTACCTGAAAATATTTTAAATTCACCCTCATTTTTGAAGGAGAGTTTTTCCAGATATGGAATTCTTGGTTGGGAGTTTCTCTTTCATTTTCTTAAATATATCATACCATTGCCTCTTGCCTTCACGTTTTCTACTGAGAAATCCACATGTAGTCTTGCTGAGCTTCCTTTGTATATGATAGATTACTTTTCTCTTGCTGCTTTCAGAATTCTTTGTCTTTGACATTTGATAATCTGAGTATCAACTGTTTTGGAGTCAGTCTACTCAGATCTATTCTGTTTGGGGTACACTGATCTTCTTGGATCTGTAATTTTATGCCTTTCATAAGAGATGGGATGATTTTAGTGTTTATTTCAGGTGTCATACAGATACTCAGAGTTCCAGGGACCAACAAGGTCATACACAAAGAACTCAGCATCTCAGAGTTTAGAGATAACTGTTACAACTCAGGAATAGATGTGACTGCTTACAATATAGGGACCATTACCATAAACATTCCCCTGATAACCTGATAACCTGTGCTCTAAGATTCAATTCTCAGAGTTTATACCTTATATTTAGTTCATATTAGTGAAGCATTATAATGTTTGTCTTTTCATTTCTGGAGCATTTCACTCAAAATGGCTTTCTTAAGATCCATTCACCTAGTTGCATACCTCATGTATCAGTTAGGGTTCTCTAGGGAAACAAAATCAACTGGAGATATCTAAATAAAAGATTCTATAAAAGTGTCTCACACAACTGTGGGGATGCATGAGTCCAAATTCCATAGGACAGTCAGCAAACTGACAACTCTGATGAAGATATTTGATGAACTCCTCAGGCAGTGAACTGGCAACTCCGATGAGGGTGTTCAATAATCTTCTCAGTAAATGCCTTGCTGGTTAGCTGAAGAAGAAGTGAAGGTCCTCTCTCCGTTTTGCTTAAAAGTCTCTGACTGATTGGATTAAGTCCAGCTGATTATATTCTCTCACTGTGGAAGACACACCCTTCATTGATGTAATCAGTCACAGGTGCAGCCAATTGACTGATGATTTAATAAACCAGCCACAAATGTCCTTTCAGTAACAGTTAGACTAGTGCTTACTTGACCAGTCACCTGGGCACTATCACATGGCCAAGTTGACACATGAACTTAACCATCACACCCACTTCATTCCTTCTTACAGCCACTCAATATTCTGTTGTATGCATACACCACCTTTCACCATTCTGTTCATCAGTCAATGTACCCTTAGGCCACCTCTATCTATTGCAAATCATTAACACTGACACAATAAACACCAGTGTGCAAATGTCACTCATATCACTGCTCTCATTCCTTCCAAGTATACAACCAATAATGAGGTTTCAGGACCTTATGGCAACCACATACTTAGCTTCTTGTGGTACCAACACACTGCCCTCCAGATGGGCAGCACCATTCTACTTCCCCACCAACAGTGCATAGATACATTCCTCTCTCCACATTTTCTCCAGCACTTGTATGCTTCTGTGTAATTTCCCCCCTGCAATTTTATAGAGATATGTTCAAATTCCATACAATCATCCATGGTGTATAATCAATTATTCACAGTATCATTATATAGTTGTGCATTCATCAGCACACTCAGCACTTGAACACATTCATTGCTCTAAAAGCAAATTTTAAAACAGTATAGTAAAAAAGATAAAAGAAAAAGTAAAATAAAATAAAATGATAAGGTCAGACAAGTCCACCAAGAAACCCATACTCCTCCCTTATATCCCCCTCTTATAGACATTTAGCCTTTATTACAATTAATGGAAGCATATTACAGTGTTACTCTTAACTATAGACTCTAATTTGCGTTGATTATATTTTTCCCCAATACTGTCTTTTTCAATACCTTGCAAAGTTGACATATATTTGTTCTCCCACATGTAAAAACAGGTTTTTATTTGTACATTTAATCACCATCATGGCCACTCCAGCTTTCACTGTTATACAGAAACATTCTTTATTTTCTGTCTTTCCTTCTGGTGTCATACTTGCCCTTAGCTGCCTTCCTCTTCTAATTTTACTCACAGTCATCTTTGCTCAGTGTACTTACAATATTGTTCTTCCTTCAGAGTATCGTGCTAACCATTTTTGGATCTGTACACTCAATCCTGTTGAACATCCTATACTCCTTCAGCATCAAATGCCTGATCTCTTTCTATCTCCTGATAACCTGTGTTCTCAGTTTTAACTTTCAAAGTTTGCTCATAATGTTGAATTTCTATTACTATGTGTGAGCTAGTCATTGTATTTCTATTTCTGTGATCTGTCTGTTATAATTTTACCCATATTTTTTTTTAAAAATTGGCCTATAAGTTGTACCTAATGATTACGCTAAGCTCTTCATATTTGAAGTGTATTGGACAAATTTGTGGAATATATTTCTTTCTACATTTTCACTTTTTGAAAATTCTGGGTTTTCCATATTGGAATTTTCAATTAAGTTTTATTTATCAATCTTTATTCTTATGCATTCTGGATTTTTAAGTTACTTAGAATGTTCTTCCCCTTAAATAGATTTTCACAACTCATGGTTTTCACTTGTAGAATCCTATTCTGGTAGTTTGAAGCTCTTATGTACCCCAGAAAAGTCCAAGTTCTTTTAATCCATTCCTGCACTTGCAGACCTATTGTAGGTGGAAACTTTTGATTAGGTTATTTCAATTGAGGAGTTGCCCCAAGGTGGTCTTAATCCTTTCACTAGAGTCTTTTAAAAGAGATGATTTAAGAGAAGCTCATAGAGCAAAGCCCCAGAGGAGGTAAAAGGGGACCAACAGAAGCTCAGAGAGGAAGTCATTGAAGCCAGAACCTGAAGGCAATGAAACCTGGGAGCAAAGGACCAGCAGACACCAGCTATGTGCATTTCCATGTGACAGAGGTGTCCTGGATGCCAGGATCCTGACTTCAGAATCCAGGTATCATCCTATTCATGCCTTGAGTTGGACATTTTCATAACCTAAGAGCAATAAATTTTAAGTTAATAAATCTCTATAGCTACAAAGTTTGGGAGAAAGCCTCATCTTTCCAAGCCTGGATTTTGGACCTTTCCTACCCTCAAAACTGTGAGCTAATAAATTCCTACTGTTTAAGGCAAACTCATTGTGTAGTATTTTTAATAGCAGCCTGGCAAATTAAGACATTTCCCTATACCTAATAGTGCTTTATTTATACAAGTAGAATTCCCCAAATACAAACCTCCCAAAATACAGATCTCACAATCATTTGTTCTATCTATATGTCTTTGGGGAAAATGCACAAAGAAAATGAGGCACTGTTGCTGGGAGCTAGGAAACCAATCTTGCTTTCTAAAGAAAAAATAAAATTAAAAAAATTGATGATAATCCAGGCCCATCAGTATAGAAACCAGTTTTCCTATTTCTGTATCTTTTGTGATTTTCTGATGTATTGCTTTTCATCAGCTTTAGCAAACCAAAACAACTATTATTTGCATTTAAATATATTTTCTATTCATTAATTTCTTCACATTTTTAATAGCTGAGAAATTTTGTATTCCACTTTTGTTTTGAAACATATTTTCACTGGGTTAGAATTATAACATGACATATCCCCCTGTTTGCCTACACTTTAAAGATTTTCTCCACTCTTTTCTAGCCTAAATTATTTCCTACAGAAATATTGGAATATTAAATATTGTTAGGTGAGGGTTTAGAGGAAAACTATTGTATTAATAATAATGAATTTTTTCTTTCTTTCCCTCTGTATATAACTTTTCCTCTGACTTGTTTTAACTTTCTTTACCACCGTTTTAAACATTTTGATTATGACAAGCCTTAGTGTAGTTTTCTTCAAGTTGCTTGTGCTTGAAATGTTCAGCTCTCAATCACTAAGTTTTTACTTTTCATTATGTTTAGGGAAAAGCCAGTATTTCTTCATTTTTTATCTGTTCTCCTCTCTTTTTCCTCCCTAAAGGAGTCCAAATAGAGATGTTTGAATTTCAGTAGATTCCAATAGTCTTCACATTAACTCATCATATTCTGCAGCGTTTAGTCTTCTCTTAATACTACTCACTGCAATTTTTATGTCATTGTTGTTTTGTTCTCTAGAACTTTGATTTGGTTCCTTTTTCACATATCTTCCATGTCTTTAGTTAGAAAGCTCAATCTTTCTTCAAACTTCTTTAAGATATGCAATATAATTAAAATATCTATTTTATAATGCCTATTTACTAATTCCATCATCTGTGACATTTCTGGGTCTGTTTCTATTGATTGATAATCCTTCTTCTATGTGTCTGATTTTCCTGCTTAGTTGCATGTCTGCTAATTTTTGATTGGATACTAGGTACTGTAAATCACAGATTGTGTTTTTTTAGATGATGGATATTTTTGTATTCCTATAAATAACTAGAACTTTGTTCTGGGATGAGAATAAGTGACTTGGGAATTCTTTGATCCCTTTGCAGTTTGCTTTTAAATTTTTAAGATAATATTAAACAATCTTCATTCCAGGAATAACTTTGCCACAGCACAGATATGATGCTTTTCTAAGTATCTTATTATGCTTTACTCAATATCCTATACCTGATAGGGTTTTCCTACTCTGGCTGCTAGGAATAAAAACTATAACATTTGTGCTATGAAAATTGTTATTGTTCCTTCTAATCCTTTCTTGTGGTTCTTTACCTGGCCTCACATTTCTTCATACACATGTGCTGACAAGCACTGCACTTAACTGCATTTCTTTAAATTTTGTGACCATACCCATTTTTATTAATAAAGGAATTTCCCTCAAAATCTCCTTCAATTGTATCAATATTTTAATATGTAGTATTTTCTTTTTCATACTTTTTAAATGTATTACATCTTTTTGGTTTTTCAATGAAGTAGAGATGGAATTTTGTTTTATAATTTTGGCATTAATATTTTTAATTTAGTTGAATTTTTAATATATATAAAAACTTTTTTACTTTATTAATTTATTTTTTTTATTTCTTGCCTGATATATAGTAGAATGTTTCCTAAATATTACATGGGCATTTGAAAGAATATGCATTCTTATTTCTGACAGTTTGATAGCATGCAATTGCATTTACTTTTTAAACAATGCTACTTGTAAGCTCTATATTTTTCTTATTTTTTCCTCCATGATATTCCTTGGACCAAGAGTCTTAAAATAATATATTATATTATGAATATATTTCTTTCTATTTGTATTTCTTTATTATGTTTTCTTTGTGAATATTGACATTGTGTTTTTTTGATTCATAATATATTTACTTGAACCTTATGATGTTTATATCTATTTGTGTAAATTTTTCCTTTAACATATGTGTGTGTGCATGTGTGTAATTCAGCTTTACTCAAAATTAGCTCAAAACAAAGCCCCAATTCATGATTTATTTTTGTTCAATTTTGCCTAGGGTACTTTCTCCTTATCTTTTACTTTCGTTTCTTTAATTTTCAATACTATAATTTTGACATTTTACCTGTAATCTTTTTAATTTTGATTCACTGTTTTAATGATGCCTTCTTTAGATCATTGAAAATAATCTCATTTTGAATAATTGATTTTCATTTACATCCATTTATAGTACTTTGATTTTTTTTGTTTTCTGTTTTACTTTTTATCTTATGGCTTATATTTTAAAAATATTTTTGACCTATAATTTGTTTTCATTATTATTATGTTAAGTTCTTCTGCTATCCAAGAAGTTTTGTGTTTTCATTTTAATAGTAAACTTTATAACTTTCATACATTTATATGCAAATTCTTCTCCCATCTCCAAATCTTCTAGCTCCTCATTTTAGTCAAAAAAATTACATTAATTTTATTTAATTCTGTATAATTATGAGTTATTATACATAACTTACTTGATATGCCAGATTTAAATTATATATCTGTGACAGAAAGCTATTTAAGATGAGGAATTTTATATGCATATCCCCCCTTCCTTAACTTTTATAATGGTATTTCCTCATTGTCAGGTTAGGTAACCACTAGTATTCCAATTTCTTTATATTTTTTTCAGCTCATCTGTTTATTAGTTTTACAGGGAAGTCAGAAACTTGTCTAATAGCAATCTACCAGCACTCATCTATTCCCTCTCTTTTTCTACTCTATGCAGGTGTTTCATTATGTTTCCATTCCATAGCCTGGAGGAAAATTCTAACTATTTAGTAGACATATAACTTGTTTTAGTGAAATGATGCAAGAAAACATTCTAATAATAAAGGAAGAAGAAAAAACTTTATTAGCAGATAACATGCAACCTATTTAGAAAACTCAAGACACCTGAAACTAAAAATAAATGACTTTAGCAAGGATTCTGGATACAAGATCAATATAATGTGGCTACTAATTTTCATTTCTATATACTAGCAACAAATAATCAAAAATTAAAATTTGAAACAATACCATTTATAATAACATCAAAAAATAAAATACTTAAGGAAAAGAAAGTCAAAAATATGCACTCTAAAATGAAAGCTACAAAATATTTCTGAAAAAAATTAAAGAATATGTAAACAAATGGAGATATATATCTTGTTTATGTATCACAACACTCCACATTGTTTATTTTTTCCTCAAATATATTTACAGATTTAATGAATCCTAATCAAATTTCCAGCAGATTATTTTGTTTGTGAAAATTTAAAAACTGATTTTTTAATTAATAAGAAATGCAAAGAACATAAAACAGCCAAAATAACTTTGGGAAAAAAAACAGAAGGATTACATTACCTATTTTCCAGGCTTGCAAAGCTACAATAAACATATAGTGAGGTATTAGTGGCAAGATAGACAAACTGACTTATGAAATAGAATATGAAGTACAGAAACAGACATGTGCATATATATATATAAGTTACAAAGACAATTCAGGGCAGAAAGGACCGTCTTTTCAATAAATGATGCTACGTCAATTTTACACCCTTTGGAGCAAAACAGACTCTGATATATTGTACCATAAAACAGATTAACTCAATATGGATTTGTAAAACCTAGAGCTAGAAACTTCTAGGGGAAAAAAAAAAACAAAGGGAAACATCTTTGTGACCTTGGTTTAAGCTAAAAATTCTTTCATATCATAATAAAAGCACTACTCATGAATTTTTTTTGAAAAATGATAAAATGGATTCATCAAAAGTAAGAAATTCCACTCTTGAAAAAAAAATGAAGAAAAAAAAGAATAACATAGCACTTGGGAGAAGCCATTTTTATTGCATTTTGCAAATCTCGTATGTGGCATACAACTTAAGTAGAACATACAAAAAGCTGTCATAACTAAAAATTTTTCACAAAACGCAATACAAATGGGCAAATTATTTGAACACTAACTTTTCATAGAACACCTATGAAAGATGAATAAGCAAATGAAAAATTCTTCAATATCATGAATCATTAGGGGATGATGTATTAAAAATATAAGTTACCACTTCACACCTATTATTATGAATAAAATTAACAATAGTGACCATACCAAGTGTCAGCAAGGATGTGGAGGAATTGAAACTCTTATGCACTACTGCTGGGAATATAAAATAATACAACCACTTTGCTTCTTTTTTTTAAGTTAAAAATATCCATCTAATATCACTCAGCCATTCCATGCCACAGAACGTACACAACCTTACAAAAACTGGTATACCAATGTTCATAGCCACTTTATTTCTAATAGCACATAAGTGAAAATAATACAAATATCTATTAACAGATGAATGGATAGGAAACTTTCAATATGTCCATAAAATGGAGTACTACTCAGCAATCAAAAGTAATGAACTAGAGGAGATAAGATGGCAGCATAGAGGGGAGTGGAAGACTGTTAGTCCCTCTGGAACAATTCATAAACAACCAAAAAACTAGTAAACAACCTGGAATAACTGCAGGGAGACAATGTGACTGTCCACTCATAACACACAAACCTGAATTGGGAGGAATGCCTGAGATAATAGCATAAAATCTGTAAGTAAAAACTGTGGACACATGCCAGGAGCCAAGAGGAGCCCTTCCCTCACAGAAGCCTCATGGGCTAGAAAGCAGCACTCTCTGAACAAGTGAGTGTACCTCAGCCCAGATCCAACTGGGGTTTTAATGTTAACTGCTCAATACAGGCAGTGAATCCCCAACAAGCAGACAGAGGGTTTTGGTGATGACTGACCTTGGGACAGTCAGGGGACATATCTGCCTCAGGATGGGGAGCCCAGAGAATCAGGTGCTATCTCTGGCTGAAGGGTAAATCTAGGAGCTTTCTGTCCCATTTTCTCTCTCTCAACCTGGGCAGCTCAGTGGAAAAAGTCTCAGCTATTTACAGCCCACAATGCTTTGCAGTAAAGAAAGCCTGAGCCATTTTAAAATCTCAGCACTCTGACCAGCAAAGTCAGAGAAACAAAGAACTTACTGATATGCAAATGACCTCTCTGGAGCTTCCCAAGAGGAAAGGGAGGGGCCCAGCTCTTCTACTACCTGCCTTACATTTGGAACCAGACCCCAGAGCCTGGGGGAGGAGAGCCTGGGGCCACACCCCCTTATACCAGCCCCTGACAGGCTGACAGGTGCATTTGCCAGGCAGAAAAGCACAGGGTGTGTCAATCCTCTAAGAAAAACCATCAGGGAAACCAGATACTGAATATTTCCTCCTTCTATGACCTGAGCCTGTTCTCACCTGGGAAAACCTGATTGGGGTGGCCTAGGAGGTAAGATGTCTAGACAACAGAAAACTACAACCTACACTAAGAAAAATGAAGTTATGGCCCAGTCAAAGGGACAAACTTATACTTCAACTGAGATACAGGAATTTAAACAACTAATGCTAAATCAATTCAAAAAGTTTAGAGAAGCTATGGCAAAGGAAATAAAAGCTGTGAAGAAAACACTGGGCATACATAAGGCAGAAATCAAAAGTTCAAAAAAAAAAACAACTAGCAGAATCTATGGAAATGAAAGGCACAACACAAGAGATGAAAGACACAATGGAAACATACAACAGCAGATCCCAAGAGGCAGAAGAAAACACTCAGGAACTGGAGAACAAAACACCTGAAAGCCTACATGCAAAGGAGCAGAGAGAGAAAAGAATGAAAAAATATGAGCAACATCTCTGGGAACTTAAGGATGAAACAAAATACAAGAATGTATGTATCATTGGTGTCTCAGAAGGAGAAGAGAAGGGAAAAGGGGCAGAAGCTCTAATAGAGGAAATAATCAATGAAAATTTCCCATCTCTTATGAAATATGTAAAATTACAGATCCAGGAAGAGCAGCATACTCCAAACAGAATAGATCAGAATAGGCCTACACCAAGACACTTAATAATCTGATTATCAAACATCAAAGATAAAAAGAGAATCCTCAAAGCAGCAAGAGAAAAGTGATCCATCACATACAAAGGAAGCTTGATAAGACTATGTGCAGATCTCTTAGCTGAAACCATGGAGGCAATAAGGAAGTGGTGTGATATATTTAAAATAGTGAAAGAGAAAAACCACCAACCAAGAATCCTATATCTAGCAAAACTGTCCTTCAAATATGACGGAGAGCTCAAAATATTTTCCAACAAACAGACAATAAGAGACTGTGAACAAGACACCTGCCCTACAGGAAATACTAAAGGGAGCACTACAGAGTGATAGGAGAAGACAGGAGTGAGAGGTTTGGAACACAGTTTTGGGAGATGGTAGCACAGCAATGTAAGTACACTGAACAAAGATAACTATGAATATGGTTGAGAGAGGAAGGTTGGGAGCATGTGAGACACCAGAAGAAAGGAGGAAAGATAAAGACTGGGACTATGTAACTCAGAGATATCTAGAGTGTTCAACAATTGTGATAAAATGTACAAATATGTTCTTTCATGAGGGAGAACAAGCAAATGTCAACCTTGCAATGTGTTAAAAATGGGGAGACATTGGGGGAGTGATGCAATCAACATAAACTAGAGACTGTAACTAACAGAATCATTGTATTGTGCTTCCTTTAACATAACAAAGGCAATATACCAAGGTAAATGCAGATAAGAGGGGGGATAGCAGAGGTGTGTGAGACACTTGACATTGGTGGTGTTGTCTGACTCTTTATTCTACTTTGATTTATGGTTATCTTTCCTTTTGCTGCTTCCTAGCTATCATTTTTTTTTCCTCTTTCTTTCTTCTTCTTCTTTTGCCTCTCTACCTGCTTTGACTCCCCCTCCTGCCTTGTGGAAGAAATGTAGATGCACTTATATAGATAGTGGTGAAGGTGGTGAACACATAAATATGTGACCATACAAAGAACCATCAATTGTTTACTTAGGATGGAATGTACAGCATGTGAACAAAACCATCTTAAAAAAAATGTTTTGATGATGAAACCTTGAGGACAATATACTGAGTGAAATAAGCCGGATAAATAAGGACAAATATTGCAGGGTCTCACTGATAGGAACTAATTATAATATATAAACTCATAGGCATGAAATATAAGTTACCAAGATATAGGATGAGGCTAAAGAATGGGGAGCAGGCAGGGCAAGATGGTGGATTGGTGAGGTTTTAGTTACTCCCCCAGGGAAGTAGGTAGAAAGCCAGTAACTGTGTGGACTGGACACCACAGAGCAATTTGACTTTGGGCATACTTCATACAACACTCATGAAAAAGTGGAACTACTGAGATCAGTGAAATCTGTAAGTTTTTGTGGTCATGGGACCCATGCCCCTCCCTGCCAGTCTCAGTCCCATGGGAGGAGGGGCTGTCAGCTCTGGGAAGGAGAAGGGAGAACTGCAGTGGCAGCTTTTATCGGAAACTCATTCTACTGATCCAAATTCCAACCATAGATAGACTGAGACCAGACACCAGAGAATCTGAGAGCAGCCAGCCCAGCAGAGAGGAGATAGTCATAGCAAAAAAACAGCAAGAGAAACTCAAAAATAAAAGCAGATGCTTTTTGGAGTTCTGGTGAACATAGAAAGGGGAAGGGCAGAGCTCAGGCCCCGCAGGCTCATTTGCAAAACCTGAAGAAAAACTGATCTCTCTGCCCCCTGGATCTTTCCTTAATAGCTCTAATTGCTTTGTCTCGTAGCATTTCAATAATGCATTAGATCTGCCAGGAGGGCCCTTTTTTTTTCTTTTTTTTTTTTTTTATCTTTTTTTCATTTTCTAAAGCTATTACTCTAAGAAGCCCAATACAGAAAGCCTCAAAGACTTGCAATTTCGGCAGGTCAAGACAAGAGCAGAACTGAGAGCTGTGAGACAAAAGGCAATAATCCAGTGGCTGAGAAAATTCACTAAACACCACAACTTCGCAAGAAAAGGGGGGCATCCTCTCACAGCCATCATCCTGGTGGACAGGAAACACTAGTGCACGTCACCAGCCCCATAGCCCAAAGCTGCCCCAGACAACTAAATGTGATGGAAGTGCTTACAATAACATGCATACACCACAAAATTGGGCATGGACATTAGCCTTTCCTGCACCCTCAGCTGGTTGTCCCAGACTTGGGAAGGTGGAGCAGTGGGAATTAACAAGCCCCATTCAGACATCATTTCAGCAGACTGGGAGCCTCCCTACACAGACCGGCAGCCCAGAACCACCCTGGAGGGATGGCACTCACCAGTGACATAGCACAGTCATCCCTCAACACAGGACCAGGGGGTGCAAGGCCTGGAAGAAGGACCCACTCACAAATCTCAGGGGCCACACGCCAATACCAAGGACTTGTGGTTCAGTGGCAGAGACAAACTGTGGCAGGACTGAACTGAAGGATTAGACTATTGCAGCAGCTTTAAAACTCCAGGAACACCAGGGAGATTTGGTTGTTAGGGCCGCCCCGCTCCCTGACCACCCAGACACATGCCCCTTATACAGGGCGGGCAATACCAACTACACACGTAAGCTTGGTACACCAACTGGACCCCACAAGACTTACTCCCCACTTACCACAGAGGCAAAGTGGGGGAGAACTGGCTTGAGGGGAACAGGTGGCTCGTGGA
Organism: Choloepus didactylus; assembly: GCF_015220235.1. Classification (NCBI taxonomy): domain Eukaryota; kingdom Metazoa; phylum Chordata; class Mammalia; order Pilosa; family Megalonychidae; genus Choloepus; species Choloepus didactylus. The sequence goes on from NC_051310.1 coordinate 176,959,332, forward strand.
CGCTACCTGCTGGTTAGTCACAGAAAGTGTACTCCACGAAGCTGTAGACCTGAAAAATTAGAGTTAAGGATTTCAATTGGTCTACAAATCCTAAAAGAACCCTAACAAGTTAAGCAAATGCCAAGAGGCCAAAAATAACAGAAAATTTTAAAGCACATGAAAAAAACAGACAATATGGGTAACCCAAGCCCAAGCATCCAAATCAAAAGATCAGAAGAAATACAGTACTTAGAGCAACTAATTAAAGAACTAAAGATGAATGATGAAACCATGGCATGGGATATAAAGGATATCAAGAAGAGCATGGAACAGGATATAAAAGACATCAAGAAGACCCTAGAAGAGCAAAAAGAAGACATTGCAAGACTAAATAAAAAATAGATGATCCTATGGAAATTAAAGAAACTGTTGACCAAATCAAAAAGATTCTGGATACTCATAGTACAAGACTAGAGGAAGTTGAACAATGAATCAGTGACCTGGAAGATGACAGAATGGAAAATGAAAGCACAAAAGAAAGAATGGGGAAAAAAATTGAAAAAATCAAAATGGACCTCAGGGATATGATAGATAATATAAAACATCCAACTATAAGACTCATTGGTGTTCCAGAAGGAGAAAAAAAGGGTATAGGTCTAGGAAGAGTTTTCAAAGTAATTTTTGGGGAAAACTTCCCAAATCTTCTAAACACCATAAATACACAAATCATAAATGCCCAGCGAACTCCAAATAGAATAAATCCAAATAAACCCACACCGAGACATTCTGATCACACTGTCAAATACGGAAGAGAAGGAGCAAGTTCTGAAAGCAGCAAGAGAAAAGCAATTCACCACATACAAAGGAAACAGCATAAGACTAAGTAGTGACTACTCAGCAGCCACCATGGAGGCGAGAAGGCAGTGGCATGACATATTTAAAATTCTGAGTGAGAAAAATTTCCAACCAAGAATACTTTATTCAGCAAAACTCTCCTTCAAATTTGAGGGAGAGGTTAAATTTTTCACAGACAAACAAATGCTGAGAGAATTTGCTAACAAGAGACCTGCCCTACTGGAGATACTAAAGGGAGCCTTACAGACAGAGAAACAAAGAAAGAAGAGAGAGACACGGAGAAAGGTTCAGTACTAAAGAGATTTGGTATGAGTACATTAAAGCATATTAATAGAGAGAGGGAAAAATATATATGACAAACATAAACCAAAGGATAAGATGACTGATTCAAGAAATGCCTTCACGGTTATAACGTTGAATGTAAATGGATTAAACTCACCAATTAAAAGGTATAGATTTACAGAATGGATTAAAAAAAAATGAACCATCAATATGCTGCATACAAGAGACTCATCTTAGACACAGGGACACAAATAAATTGAAAGTGAAAGGATTGAAAAAATATTTCATGCCAGCTACAGCTAAAAGAAGGCAATATTAATCTCAGATAAAATAGACTTTAAATGCAGGGATGTTTTCAAAGACAAAGAAGGTCACTACATACTAATAAAAGGGGCAATTCAACAAGAAGAAATAACAACCATAAATGTTTATGCACCCAATCAAGGTGCCACAAAATACATGAGAGAAACACTGGCAAAACTAAAGGAAGCAATTGATGTTTCCACAATAATTGTGGGAGATTTCAACACATCACTCTCTCCTATAGATAGATCAACCAGACAGAAGACCAATAAGGAAATTGAAAACCTAAACAATCTGATAAATGAATTGGATTTAACAGACATATATAGAACATTACATCCCAAATCACCAGGATACACATACTTCTCTAGTGCTCACGGGACTTTCTCCTGAATAGATCATATGCTGGGACACAAAAAAAAGGCTCAATAAATTTAAAAAGATTGAAATTATTCAAAGCACATTCTCTGACCACAATGGAATACAATTAGAAGTCAATAACCCTAAGAGACTTAGAAAATTGACAAATATCTGGAGGTTAAACAACACACTCCTAAACAATCAGTGGCTTAAAGAAGAAATAGCAAGACAAATTGCTAAATATATAGAGAGGAATGAAATGAGAACACAACATACCAAAACCTATGGGATGCAGCAAAAGCAGTACTAAGGGGGAAATTTATAGCACTAAATGCATATATTAAAAAGGAAGAAAGAGCCAAAATCAAAGAACTAATGGATCAACTGAAGAAGCTAGAAAATGAACAGCAAACCAATCCTAAACCAAGTAGAAGTAAAGAAATAACAAGGATTAGAGCAGAAATAAATGACATAGAGAACAAAAAAACAATAGAGGATAAATATCACCAAAAGTTGGTTCTTTGAGAAGATCAACAAGACTAGCTAGACTGACAAAATCAAAAAGAGAGAAGACCCATATAAACAAAATAATGAATGAGAAAGGTGACATTACTGCAGATCCCGAGGAATTTAAAAAATTATAAGAGGGTACTATGAACAAGTGTATGGCAACACACTGGATAATGTAGAGGAAATGGACAATTTCCTGGAAACATATGAACAACCTAGACTGACCAGAGAAGAAAGAGAAGACCTCAACCAACCTATCACAAGCAAAGAGATCCAATCAGTCATCAAAAAACTTCCCACAAATAAATGCCCAGGGCCAGATGGCGTCACAGGAGAATTCTACCAAACTTTCCAAAAAGAATTGACACTAATCTTACTTAAACTCTTTCAAAACATTGAAGAAAATGGAACACTACCTAACTCATTTTATGAAGCTAACATCAATCTAATACCAAAACCAGGCAAAGATGCTACAAAAAAGGAAAACTACCGGCCAATCTCCCTAATGAATATAGATGCAAAAATCCTCAACAAAATACTTGCAAATTGAATCCAAAGACACATTAAAAAAATCATACACCATGACCAAGTGGGATTTGTTCCAGGCATGCAAGGATGATTCAACATAAGAAAATCGATCAATGTATTACAACACATTAACAAATCAAAAGGGAAAAATCAAATGATCATCTTAATAGATGCTGAAAAAGCATTCAACAAAATCTAACATCCGTTTTTGATAAAAACACTTCAAAAGGTAGGAATTGAAGGAAACTTCCTCAATATGATAAAGAGCATATATGAAAAACCCACAGCCAGCATAGTACTCAATGGTGAGAGACTGAAAGCCTTCCCCCTAAGATCAGGAACAAGACAAGGATGCCTGCTATCATGACTGTTATTCAACATTGTGCTGGAAGTGCTAGCCAAGGCAATCTGGCAAGACAAAGAAATAAAAGGCATCCAAATTAGAAAGGAAGAAGTAAAACTTTCATTGTTTGCAGATGATACGATCTTATATCTGGAAAACCCCGAGAAATCGACGATACGGCTACTAGAGCTAATAAACAAATTTAGCAAAGTAGCAGGATACAAGATTAATACACATAAGTCAGCAATGTTTCTATGTGCTAGAAATGAACAAACTGAAGAGACACTCAAGAAAAAGATACCATTTTCAATAGCAACTAAAAAATCGAGTACCTAGGAATAAGCTTAACCAAAGATGTAAAAGACCTATACAAAGAAAACTACATAACTTTATTAAAAGAAATAGAAGGGGACCTTAAAAGATGGAAAAATATTCCATGTTCATGGATAGGAAGGCTAAATGTCATTAAGATGTCAATGCTACCAAAAGTCATCTACAGATTCAATTCAATCCCAATCAAATTCCAACAACCTACTTTGCAGACTTGGAAAAGCCAGTTATCAAATTTGTTTGGAAAGGGAAGATGCCTTGAATTGCTAGAGACACTCTAAAAAAGAAAAACCAAGTGGGAGGACTTACACTCCCTGACTTTGATGCTTATGATAAAGCCACAGTTGTCAAAACAGCATGGTACTGGCACAAAGATAGACATATAGATCAATGGAATCGAATTGAGAATTCGGAGATAGACCCCCAGATCTTTGATAAGGCCCCCAAAGTCACTGAACTGGGTCATAATTGTCTTTTCAACAAATGGGGCTGGGAGACTTGGATATCCATATCCAAAAGAATGAAAGAGGACCCCTACCTCACACCCTACACAAGAATTAACTTAAAATGGACCAAAGATCTCAATATAAAAGAAAGCACCATAAAACCCCCTAGAAGATAATGTAGGAAAACATCTTCAAGACCTTCTATTAGGTAGCCACTTCCTAGACTTTACACCCAAAGCACAAACAACAAAAGAAAAAATAGATAAATGGGAACTCCTCAAGCTTCAAAGTTTCTGTAGCTCAAAGGAATTTGTCAAAAAGTTAAAGAGGCAGCCAACTCAATGGGAAAAAATTTTTGGAAACCATGTATCTGACAAAAGACTGATATCTTGCATATATAAAGAAATCCTACAACTCAATGACGATAGTACAGACAGGCCAATTATAAAATGGGCAAAAAATATGAAAAGACAGTTCTCTGAAGAGGAAATACAAATGGCCAAGAAACACATGAAAAAAATGTTCAGCTTCACTAGCTATTAGAGAGATGCAAATTAAGACCACAATGAGATACCATCTCACACCAATTAGAATGGATGCCATTAAACAAACAGGAAACTACAAATGCTGGAGGGGATGTGGAGAAATTGGAACTCTTATTCATTGTTGGTGGGACAATATAATGGTTCAGCCACTCTGGAAGTCAGTCTGGCAGTACCTTAGAAAACTAGATATAGAGATACCCTTCGATCCAGCCATTGCACTTCTCGGTATATATCTGGAAGATCGGAAAGCAGTGACACGAACAGATATCTGCACGCCAATGTTCATAGCAGCATTATTCACAATTGCCAAGAGATGGAAACAACCCAAATGTCCTTCAACAGATGAGTGGATAAATAAAATGTGGTATATACACACGATGGAATACTATGCGGCAGTAAGAAGGAACGATCTCGTGAAACATATGACAACATGGATGAACCTTGAAGACATAATACTGAGCAAAACAAGCCAGGCACAAAAAGACAAATATTATATGCTACCACTAATGTGAACTTTGAAAAATGTAAAACAAACGGTTTATAATGTAAAATGTAGGGGAACTAGCGATAGAGAGCAATTAAGGAAGGGGGAACAATAATCCAAGAAGAACAGATAAGCTTTCACGGGTAAATTTAATGTTCTGGGAATGCCCAGGAATGACTATGGTCTGTTAATTTCTGATGGGTATGGTAGGACCAAGTTCTCAGAAATGTTGCTATATTAGGTTACTTTCTTGGGGTAGAGTAAGAACACATTGGAAGCAAAGTAGTTATCTTAGGTTAGTTGTCTTTTTCTTACTCCCTTGTTATGGTCTCTTTGAAATGTTCTTTTATTGTATGTTTTTTTTATTTTATTTTTTTAATTTTTTAATTTTTCATGCAGTTGATTTAGGAAAAAAAAAATTTAAAAAAACAAAGGAAAACAAGACGCAGAGCCCCCTTGAGGAGCTGGTGGAGAATGCAGGGGTATTGGGCTGCTCCACCTCAATGGTTGCTAACATGCCCACAGACATAAGGGACTGGTGGTTTGATGGATTGAGCCCTCTACAACGGAATTTGCCCTTGGGAAGACTGTTGCTACAAAGGCGACGCCAAGCCTCCCTATAATTGTGCCTAAGAGCCTCCTCCCAAATGCCTCTTTGTTGCTCAGATGTGGCCCTGTCTCTCTAGCTAAGCCAACTTGAAAGGTGAAATCACTGCCCTCCCCCCTACATGGGATCAGACACCCAGGGGAGTGAATCTCCCTGGCAACGTGGAATATGACTCCCGGGGAGGAATGTAGACCTGGCATCGTGGGATGGAGAACATCTTCTTGACCAAAAGGGGGATATGAAAGGAAATGAAATAAGCTTCAGTGGCAGAGAGATTCCAAAAGGAGCCGAGAGGTCACTCTGGTGGGCACTCTTATGCACAATATAGACAACGCTTTTTAGGTTCTAATGAATTGGGTTAGCTGGTGGCGGATACCTGAAATTATCAAACTACAACCCATAACCCATGAATCTTGAAGACAATTGTATAAAAATGTGGCTTATGAGGGGGGACAGTGGGATTGGGGGGGCCATAGAGATCACACTCCCACTTGTCTAGTTTGTGGATGGATGAGTGGAAAGGTGGGGGAAGGAAACAAACAAACAAACAAACAGACAAGGGCGCCCAGTGTTCTTTTTCAGTTTAGTTGCTCTTTTTCACTTTAATTATTATTCTGGTTATTTTTGTGTGTGTGGTAATGAGGGTGTCGGGGATTGATTTTGGTAATGAATGTACAACTATGTAATGGTACTGTGAACAATCAAATGTACGATTTGTTTTGTATGACTGCATGGTATGTGAATATATCTCAATAAAATGAGTGAAAAAAAAGAATGGGGAGCAGTTGCTTAGTATGAGCAGAATGCTAAACTAGGATGAACTTAAATGTTTGGAAATGAATAGAGGTATTGATAGCAAGATGTGAGAATAACTAACAGTGCTGAATGGTGCATGAATGTGGTGGAAAGGGAAAGCTCAGAGTCATATATGTCACCAGAAGGAAAGTTGGAGGTCAAAAAACGGGAATGTATAAAACTGAATCCTATGGTGGGCAATGTCCATCATTAACTGTGAAAATATTAGAAATCTTTTCTATGAACCAGAACAAATGTATGACAATACAACTAGAAGTTAACAGGAGAGGGGCATAAAGGGAAAAAATAATATATATATATATATCTATTGCAAACTATATACTACAGTTAGTAGTATTTTGACATTCTTTCACAAACAGTAACAAATGTACTATACCAATACTACAAGTCAACAATGGAGGGCGGTTGGTTAGGCATATGGGAGGATTTGAGTTTCATTTTCTTTCTTCTCTGTTTCTTTTTTTTTTTCCTTTAATATTTTGCTTTATTTCTTGTCTGGAGTAATGAAAAATTTCTAAAAATTGAACACAAATTAAGTGTGGTGATGAATGCACAGCTGTATGAGGGTACTGGGAGCAACTGATTGTATACTTTGGATCTTTGGATAATTGCATGGTATGTGAACAATCTCAATAAAAATTAAAAAGAAAGCAATGAACTATTGGTACACACACAAATGGATGACTCTCAAAATAGTTGTGCTGAGTTCATAGAGCCAAACAAAAAGTGTGTGTCTCATGGGATTACATTTATACAAAATTCTGGAAAAATCAAATTGATCTATTGCAGTAGCTGAATGCTTTGTATCTCAGAAAAGGATTCTTAATCTTAATCCATTCCTGTGGATGTGAACCCATTGTAAACAGGACATTTTGATGAGGTTACTTCAGCTAAGGTGTGGCCCAACTGAATCAGGGTGGATCTTAATCCTGTTACTGGAGTCCTTTATATGCAGAATGGAATAAAGACACACAGAGAGAAAGCCATGCCAGAAACCATGAATAGATGCCAGGAGAGGCCATCATGGCCATTGCCATATGGCAGAAAAATCTAGAATAAAGGATCACTGGCAGCCAGCCACAGAATGCAACAGTCTTGGAGAAAACATCATCTTGATGATGCCTTGATTTAGGATTTCTCCTAACCATAAATCAATAAATTCCCATTGTTTAAGCCAACCTATTGTATGGTGTTTGTTTTAGCAGCCAGGATTTTAAAACATTTAGAATGACAAAAGTACATAGCTGGCTAACTCTGAATGGGGTGGAAGTGGGGGCAGCATGGAAAGGCATTGCAGAAGGATGATAAAGAAGCATGAGGAAACTTGTTCAAGAAATGGGTATATTCATTAAAACAATTGTGATGGTTTTATGAGACAATACAAATGCCAAAACCTTATACTGTACACTTCAGTCATTGGCAGTTTATTGTATGTCATCTATATCTCAAAAAAATTTCTACCTTAAGTTGATAAAATGAGTCTTGGGGAAAAATAAGACAGCTTCTATGTGAGAGTAAACACTATGCTGATGCCTGTTGGGATCTTTCAGAAGCATGGTATCTCATAATTTTAAGAAAGACATATGAATATAATCAGGATTTAGTAGACATAATAAAATTTACTTCAGATTTGATACCTAATTTTTTTCATTATTTCATAGTGTAATGGAAACCTATATCACAGCTAGCTATCTGGCAAAATGTTTCTGTGCCCCGTCTTGAGAAATATTTCAGCCAGAGAGAAGACATTTTGATATCCATGATTGAGACTTTCTGTGCTTTTTAATGTTTTAAAAAAAAACATGAAGAATATTATAAATTAGAATGTTCACTGGAAATCTGACAAGTTTTGGCACCTTAGCATTAGTAGTAAAAAGCCTTAATAGCTTTGAAAGTAAATTATTTTTTATAGGTCTCAAATGACTTTCACCCTATTAAAGTATGATTTTATAGAGTGCATTTGCTATATTTTATACACACATGCATATGTGAACAAACACACAAGAAAAGAAAAACACAGGAAGACTTCCTGTTTAAAATGGCATCCAGCTAGCAGCTCCAAAAATAATCTATTGTAATTTCCCACTGAGATTCACATGAAGATACATTATAAGATGAAAATTCATAACTAGAACAAACAGTTGTACCTATTGGCCAAACTGTTTCCCTATCTTTGCTGGTCCACTGGAAATAGTACAGAATCACCAAGATGAAAAAAATAGAAAGTTACACTCTCCAAGTCCCTAATGTGGTTCAAAATCACAAAGGATGCACAGATAAGAAAACCAGTTTCTCTACTGATAGGCCTTCATTTTTTTTTTTTTTTTTTAATTTATTTTAGAAAGCAAGATTGCTTTCCTAGCTCCCAGCACCAGTTTCTCTTTTTCTTTGTCCATTTTCCCCAAAGATGTATAGGTAGAACAAATGATTATGAGATTTATATTTTTTGAGGTTTGTATTTGGGGAATTCTACTTGTATAAATAAAGCACTATTAGGTATAGGCAAATGCCTTAGTTTGCCAGGCTGCTATTAAAAATACTACACAATGAGTTGCCTTAAACAGTAGGAATTTATTACTTCATGGTTTTGAGACTAGGAGAGATGCAAAATCAAGGAATTGGCAAAATGATACTTCCTCCCCAAACTTTGTAACATTTTCTGCAGGTTGCCAGGGATCCTTGTGGTTCCATGGCTTCCATCCCTGCCTCACATCATGTGACAGGGTTCTCTCCTTTATCTTCCAGTTTCCGTTGACTTCTGCTTCTGGCTCTTATCTGTGGTATTCTCTGAGTATTCTGAATTTCTTCTATTTATAAAGGACTTCAGTAATACAGAATAAGACCCAACATCATTCATATGGATCACACTTTGGCTAAAAATAATATCCTAAAGGGATCTTATTTAAACACCCACAAGAATGCAGATTAAAATTAAGAACATATATAAATTGGGGTACATAATTCAATTTACTACAGCAAATATAAAGAAAGCCTTAGCATTATTAAGGATTTATAAATACAGATTCTCAATCAAATCAAAGTGTCAGAAAGCCAGGAAATATTTAAAGAAGACAATTTCATCTCTATCCAGAGAGAAAAAAATGGGAATGGCTCCAATCTGCTCATCAGAAGGCATTTCTCCTTGGGCCTCTCACATTTCTGCCCATCTTGTGAGCAGAGTCACTGGTAACTCTTCATTACAGACTACTTTTTCAAGGATATTTCTATAGCAAACAGACTTGGGTGAGAGAAATTTTGTCTGCTACAGAGTGCAGGTTTATTTACTGTCCAGTTCAATAAGATTTTTTGTAATGTCTTCTTCTGGAGCAAATGTTGGGCAGATTCTCTATGTCCCATTATAGTGACTGTTATTTCCAAAGTTCCTCAACTGTGATGCAAACCAACTTTATGCACAGCCTCCATCAAGTCCCCCTGAGTCACTCCCTTAGGACCTTGGGGCAATGGGAATCCTAACTGAAAACAAGGCTCCTGCTGACTGACCTGTGTGAGTAATAGAGTACTTTGTTTCCAATCCAGGGATTTTCTGTCTTCTGCCAGCATACATGAAGCTGTGACAGGCTTATCTCTTAGCTTGCAAATAGGGTAAAATTCAGATATTTCTCTTCATGGTTCCTGACATGCTTGACATGGGAAGGTACAGTAGAACCTCCTTCATACTGATATGGATAAGAAGTGGGATTTAATCAACTGATAAAAAAGAACAAAACTAGAGCAAAAGGCAATGACCACAGTCAAGGACTTATAGACATTTTTCCCCCCACCCAAAAAATAAAAAAATAAAAAACAGGAAAACCCACACACATGCACACACACACATATACATACATATATATGCACATATACACATATACAATACACAAGATTATAAAATACTTCACAACAAAGTAACAAGTAAATATACTAAATAATTTGTAAAACATTTTTTATTTTACTACTGGATAATCTTAGATAATTATCTTCATTGTCTATTCACATCTTATAGCATAAATATGTCTTATATATGTACGTACTTTAAAATGACATTACTCTCATATATGCATTTTAACAATCACTGAAGGTAGGTTCCCATAGAAGAAAAAAGTTGGGAATTAAAGAATAGGGACTTCATTGTATAATAGGATATAGTACAAGTACTGATGGAGTTGGACCTGTCATGTCAATTTGCTAGCAATTCCCAACAATTCATTATAGCTTAACATTATAGTACTGGAACTACAGCATTATACTTCAAACGAAGCAAAATAGTAAGGCAATGGATAGCAGATATTCCAGTTTTAAAAATCCAAACTACCACTTTCTATCTATGAGACATTGGTGGGTTATATAATCTTCCTTACTCTTATTAACCTCAAATATAAAGAGTTGTATGAGAAACAAATTGATTATGAATATTATCACATTTTTTTAAATTTTTGGAACCAGAAATTGAGACATATTTTTCAGTGTCGGGCATTTATTAGGAATCAAAACCTCTGAAGGGAAGGCATCCCTTGACAGAGAAAGAATTTAAACTATGGTGCTAGCTTGAAAAAGACTCATCCAGTCATACAGGATGTTCTGGTGTAAATATTGCCCTTAAGAATAGCTCAAGGGTTTGGGCCTTCATTTCACCAACTTAGTTACCAGGTGGATGTGAACTTTGCTGGGAAGGATATGACAACTGACAAAGCAGCTCTCTGTAGTGAAGGTCAACTTGAAGTTGCTGACATATGGAGGCTGTTTATTAACCACAATTCATGCAGCTGGACAACAATACCTTCTTTAAAAAGGTGTCTTGGATTTAAAGTTCCTTGTCTACTTTAGTTAACCTTTTCTGCTGCTTGAGTCCACTTTCCATATAATTTTGGGAAGCATTCTTCAAGGATGCTTATAGCATTGTCTCCTTGAACAAACTTAGAAGAGGAAGGTTAATGAGATAATCTATAATCACCACTATTGCAGTTGGTCTTGGGGCCTCAACCATCTTTGCTCTCAACTACACATTCCAAATAACCCCTCATTCTTAACTATCGCCTCTGTAGCTTTGGTGGCTTATATGATGGTGTGACCTGCACTTACATCACCATGACCTACATATGTCAGGGTTGCCAGGGTTGCTTTACCTGCAATTTCAGTCACAATTGGGCAAGAGGTTCCCAAGTGGATCATCTGGGTTCCCAATGTATTTCCCCCTCATGCATCGCATAACCATGCCAAGGCAGTTACTTCTCTTCTTGCCTGCTGGTCCCTAGGCATAATGAGCTCAGAATGATATAGGTAGCCAGGCAGCAGCTATAGGTTGTAATTCAATATAACTCTTGCTCTATACTCCCTTCACAACAGGATATATAAATATGAAGATGAAAGAGTTTCAGACATACGGGGCATAAAGCCCACAGTGGGTAATTGGGAGTGGTGTTAAGGCAATTATTCTGGCTTTCACTTCTTCAAAACCATGTATTCTTCCTTTGGGAAACCCAACAGCATGCATATAATATATATGGAATGTATACATATATATATATATATATTTTCAATGCATATACCATATTCTGGAAGACTACATTCCATCTAAACAGAGTACTCCCTCCATACAGGTACTTAACTTTTGCCATCAGCAGTCTGTTCCTGCCTCTATCAGGCTGTTAGAGTCTGGAGTAGATAATATGATCCATGGATTCTGTTTTTGTGGTCTCATTATTGCAATTCTTTTACTATAAATTGGTTCTCCTGATCTGACACAGTCTTATGTGGGATTCTAAGCCTCTGATAGTAGGACTGTTTGAGGCCCTAAGGGCATGAGAAGTAATCTCATACTTGAAATTAATGCCTATTTCCGTGAGAACAAATTGCTGGTTCTTCCAAGGTGGAAAGGGCCCAATAGAGACAGCCACCAGCTCCCTGAAAATGCCACATCAGGATTTCAGAAAATCAGCACTGGTCTCTGTTTTAAACACATTCAATAGTCAGCATCAGCAGTGTCTAGATAAGGCTTAGTTCATGTGTGGAGCTCTGGAGTGAATACTGTATGTCAGAGTATCCTGCATCAGGTGAAATCATCTTACCTAATCAGGAGAGGTGGGCTTCCCTAGGAAGGGCATGACCTTCTGGAAAAGCAGCTTTCTGCAACTAAGGCCAAACATAGAAAAACAGACAGAGGTGGTCTACTCTCCTCTCAACTGGGTAGCAAGCCCTGTCCTGAATGGGAACATTGGCAAAGCATCTTCATTTTTGTACACATAGAAAAAAATTGGATACTACCTGTATAAAACTATTATTACCATCCTTATCTGAGGTCTCCTCTAGCAGTGATTAGATGAGCCTGGGATGAATGCCAGAGCAGAATTTGGGACTTTATAGAATGGCAATTTCTTGCATGGCTACTTCTGAATAGAAGATCCGAGCCATGAGTATTCTTCCCCTTAATAATTTGAAAATAAAGTCCAGAGTTTTTGGTTAAACAGTGGTTATTTAGAAATGAAATGTCACAATGTAGAAAAAGGGTCTTAGGTTATAAACTGGGAGAGGTGGAGGAAGAATGGTCTAGATAAGCAATCAGAATAACTTAATTGAAAAAAAAAGAGGAGGAATAAGCAGATGCAAAGAGTAAAGCCAAAAAAGTTAGGAGATGGGAGAAATCTTGTAACTCCTCAGAAAGGAAGTCAATATGCTAAGTAACTGACCTCTCAAAGCCTGTATGTATGGATTCCAACCACCAAAAAAACTTGGATGTTTGAGACTGTATGCTGCAAATTTACAATAAACCTTCCTTGAGTTAGTTTGAAGGGCTTTCTGTTCTGTGAAATCAAAATAACCTTGAAGAATAAAAGAGCAACCTAAAGATCAGTTTTATTTAGGTTTAATTCGTGCATAATACATTTCATATATAAAAATGTTCAATTTGATAAATTTAGACACTTTAAGAGAAAATTGAAACCAACACCACAATCAAGATAATGAACATATCCATCATCCCTGTATTAGTTTTCTATACTATGTAACAAATAATTACAAATGCACAGGCTTGAAGCAATGCACAGTTTCTATGGTTCAGGAGTCTGTGCACAGCTTAACTGGGTCCCCCTCATGGCTGCAATCAAGGTGTCAGCAAACACTGAGTTATCATATAAAGGCATGACTGGGGAAATGTTTGCTTCCAAGCTCACTCAGGTTGGCTAAAGGACTGGTAGAAATGTGCTTCTTCAAAGCAACAAGGAAAGAAAGATTCTAGACCAAACGTGCTAGGAAGACAGAGTTTATATAACACATAATCATGGAAGTGTTAGCTTAATACCTTGGCCACATCCTGTTAGAAGAACATCACAGATCTCTCCCACAATTAAGGGTAGGGGATTAGGTATGAGTGAAGTGCTGGTTTGAATCTATTATGTACCCCAGGAAAGCCATGTTTATTTATTGCAGTCTTGTGGTGGCAGACTTATTGTGGGTGAGATCTTTTGTTTAGGTTATGTCTATAGAGATGTGACTCCATCCATTCAAGGTGGGTCTTAATTAGTTTATTGACATCTTCTATGAGAGGATAAAAGTCAGAGACATTTTTAAGAAAGCAGAGAGATGTTTAGATAGGAAACAACCAGAGACATTTTGGAGACAGTCAGTGAAACCAGAACTGGGAGAGAAGTCAAGAGATGAAATCCAGAGTCTGCCCTGGAGAAGCTAAGAGAGGACCACCAGATACTTAGTGCCATAGCCCATGAGAGCCATGCCAGTCCAAAAGCCAAAGAAGACCACGAGCATTTTCTGATGCAAGAACTTTTATTCAGGGCTGACTTACAGGGTGAGAAGTCATAGAGAGATCATGATGGCTCTCTCAGGCAGGGCAGGCATCACGTTCACAGAGAAGATGACCGAGCAATGCAAAAAGGGCAGAAAGCCCTCCTAAGGGTAGGGGGAGCATAGATGCAGGAAAAGCTTACTTTGACCTGGGGGGTGGTGGTTCAGGAAGGACTAGAATAACACTTGAACAATTACATTTTATTCTTTTTGTGAGACTAAGAGCCTCTCACTTATTGCATGCTTGTATAAAATTACACTTCAAGGTCAATTTACCCTTTTTCTCTTTACTGGCTTAGAAAGACAATAGGTTAAACATTTAGCTGCCTAGGTCGTGCAGACTGCTGTGCACCAAAGATCTGTAGGCCTGTTTTGCTCAGGCCATGGGTTGCTACAGTCCACCCCTGCACAACAGTTTGCAGTGACCATAGGACAGACTTTACATCCATAATTCACAACAATACAATTAACAACATAGTAATAATACATTGGTACAGAGCGATAATAAACCTATTAACAAGTGGTGCTATGGCCAGGTTAATGAGTTTTACCATTTAGCACAAATATTGCCTGGGCTAAAATAGCTAAAGGATAACCCTACCAGGCATTCTGCTTTATTCTATATCTAGTTTGTTTTACTATTTTCTCAACCTTGACCATAGAAACAAACTTCTCTTTCCACCAACTTTCTGCAACTTTTCACACCTATTTAGATTTTGTTCCATATCCCCTATTTTTTTTTTTTTTTTATTCTGGTACAAGTCATTTAGGAAAAAATGACTTCCTTTTCCTTCAATAATAAAAAGAAAAATACATCCTTTATACCCTCTACATTCAAGTCATCAAAATAATTCTGGAAATTGTTCTTAAGCATTTCACAACATATTATTACTAATAACATTGCACTTGTTAGACGGCTAAATACTGAAACCTTTTACTTAATGCATTATTGAAATAGTAACACCTTTCTTTTTTTTAACAAGAATTAACAACACATGTAAGCATTAAATTGGACAGTTGAGTGGTTTAACAATATATATATAAACCGAGTCTTCACAGTAGATAAAAGGGTTCCAGGTGAGGGGGTTTCTCAGTGTCAGAACTAAAGCTAGTTTTCCATGTAATTCTAATACCCATGGGCTTAGGATTCTCAACCAGCGTGGCTGCATGGGCCAGAACCAGAGCCAATTGACCTTACTTTCCCCAATTTCTAGTGTTTGTGGCACAGGCAAGAGAGAGTTATTATCATTGCCCCATTGTGGTCTGAAGGCAGCCAGCCCCTTTATCTGGAGTTAATGCTGATACAGTCCTCGAGTCCATTGTTTCTATCATCCTTTAAGTTTTCAGTCTTATCCACAGTGGTGAAGGCATATTTTGTCCCTTTGGACAGAGGAAAGGGGCCAAAATAGTTTACTTGCCACTAGGTGACAGGAATCTGGTGTCCTTGGTGCCCAGTCTTCTGGCACAGTCATTCAGTCACTTCATGTTTCATTGGTGTTAGGCTGTGGAATTTCACTAGGGCATCTGCTTCTATGTTACCTGGTAATGAATTGGTGTTTTGGGCAGAGACATGAAAAATGGTTACCCTACATTTGTGGCAGGCAGTCCAGATGTCTTCCCAGCGGATGGTGTGAGTACTGGGCTGGACAGTCACAGCTGTCTAGGTAGCAGGTTGCCCATGTGCCAATCCATGCAGAGTCAGGTGTATTTCCTTGTCCACCAACAGTGGGCATAGGAGGAGCCACCTCAGGAGTATCCACAGGAAACAGGGCATGCTGCTCTTTCACATAGGAGGCCAGTCCTAAAATTTCATGCACCTCTGTTTTTAAAGAGCTGTTGTCAAAGATGCCACATTGTAGGAGGTAGACTTTCCATTTTGTCAGTGTGCTCACCTGAGCACTCCCGAAGTGGGGCTTATTTATAGTGTCCCATATCTGCATACCTGTATGGGTATGGTCTTCTGTAAGGTCACTGGGCACCTGGGTTAGACCTTTAACACTCACAACAGAGGACTACAAACTGTGCACAATTGCTCTTTTAAAGGGCTATATCTGTGTCCTGTGCCCTTCCATAGTTGTGACCAGAATCCAATAGGTACACATTGCCTTTGCCACAAACCCCACCCAAAGCCAATATTGGCACTGGCTATATCTCAATCACAGGGTATATCAGGGTCCACCCCCCTTAAAGTCTTTGCTTGCATAGTAGTTCACATTGTCTTTTTAAACACAGCCTACTGTGGAAAATCCCATTCCCACACTTTTCCTTTTCTAATTAGGGTATACAAAAGTTTTAAAATTCATACTAAATAGAGTATAAACACTTCCCAATAACTTAACAACACAAGAAAAGCCATCAGCTGTTCAGAAGTAAGCGATGTGGGATAACTTTGCATTTTAACAACATTTGAAGGAATAGCCTTAGTTTTAGCCAACCAGACAAAACCCAAGAACCTGATAGAGTAGTCAGGCTCTTCTGGAGGTTTCCACATTTGAAGGTATCTTTGTGGATGCACAGCAAATGTCCACTGTTGTTTTCCCACATGAAGCCTAACACAGGCTGACTGGAAAAAATCTAAAAATATTCTAAATAACATATTTGCAAGGTTTAACACAAAATGAAACAGGAGCAACCAGTTTGCTAATGGCTCCCTAGGCTTTTGTCAATATTGGTTACTGATATCTCTTAATTTGCTGGAGAAAAACTCCTTTGGATTAGAAGCTGCTGCCACCACCCCATCTTCCTGCTTCCATGGGGGATCAGGGTGCTAAACTTCCTCTGCTTTTACCCTTTGTTGGAACAGAGGTTGAGCACACCTACTTTCCTGAGTATCAATTTCCCACACAGGGGCTCATCATCTTTTGATGAGGAATCAACAGGGTCCCACAATTTACTATTCCAGTCAGGGGAAGCCAGGATAAGCCTAACTTTCCCTTTGGGCAGCTTATGCCCTCTTACTCTAGTGTGGTGGTATGCCGATATTTCTAAACATTTATCCAGAGCATCTTTCAATCCCACTTGTGCTAGCCTCACATCTTTTTCTAGCTTTAATTCACCTCCCAGGTGGCTTACGGCCACCTTTGCTGCTAAAGCTTCCTCAGTAGTGGTGCATATGGCCTCTAACAACGGCCAGCCCACTGCAGCTGCAATCTGGTGGCCCTTTTTTTCTTTCTGAATCTCCAGTGGTCCTGTGGCCTGATACAGGATGGCTATTTGTCCAGCCAGAGAGTTATAAACATTTCCATACTCCCTTGACAGATTCCACTCATCTAGGAGGGTAGCCACCCCTCCCCACATAGACATCCATTCCACTGGGAGGGTGGGCAGCCCTTCCCACATAGACATCGCAGGCCTTCCCGGTATCCTGCCCAGGGCCTTCTCCTTTCCCCTCCCCAAGTTCGTGTCATCAGTGCCCAGGATCTCCGTAGTCTCCGGCTGGCAGCTATTTAATTATCCAGGCTGGCTCACCAATTGTCGCAGCCCATGAGGGCCATACCAGTCCAAAGGCCAAAGAAGACCACAAGCATTTTCCGATACATGAACTTTTATTCAGGGCTGACTTACAGGGTGAGAAGTCATGGAGAGATCATGATGGCTCTCTCAGGCTGGGCAGGCATTGCATTCATAGAGAAGATGACCGAGCAATGCAAAAAGGGCAGAAAGCCTTTTATAAGGGTTTAAGACAAAGGCCCTCCTAAGGGTGGGGGGGTGGGGAGCATAGATGCAGGAACAGGTTACTTTGACTTGGGGGGGGTGGTGTGCAGGAAGGACTAGAATAACACTTGAACAATTACATTTTACTCTTTTTGTGAGACTAAGAACCTCTCACTTCCTGCCTGCTTGCATAAAGTTACATTTTAAGGTCAATTTACCCTTTTTTTCTTTACTGGCTTAGAAAGACAATAGGTTAAACATTTAGCTGCCTAGGTCATGCAGACTGCTGTGCACCAAAGATCTGCAGGCCTGTTTTGCTCAGGCTATGGGTTGCTACACTTAGGGAGAAACTTCCTGGGAGAAACAAGCAGAAGGACCTAGAGAAACTAAGACAGAAGCCCAGAGACATTTTGAAAAAGACATTTTGAAACCTGAGCTCAGGAGGAAAAGACCAGCAGACACCAGCCACATGCCTTCCCATATGACAGAAACCCCTGATGCCATCAGTCATTCTTCAGTGAAGTTATCCTCTTGTTGTTACCTTGGTTTGGACACTTTTGTTGCTTTAGAACTGTAAACTTGTAAACTAATAAACCCCCTTTATAAAAGCCAATTCATTTCTGATATTTTGCATCCAGCAGCTTTAGCAAACCTAAACAGGTGGTAATACCAAGAGGCAGGAATCACGAGGATCAACTCCAAATCCTTCCACCATAACCCTTAAATGTTTCCTCCTGCCCCTTTATAATCCATCTATCCTTCCCCATATCTAGACAACCACTTACCTGTTTTGTTATTTTTGATTAGTTCATATTTTTTTGAATTTTAGATAAATGGAAAAAGTATATACATTTTTTGAGTGGTGTGGCTTGCTTCTTTAAGTCAGCATAATTATTGCGGTATTCATCTATGTTGTTGCATGTTTCAATAGTTTATTCTTTTTTATGGCTGCATGCTATTCAATTGGATGGATATGTGCAGATTTTAATTGTCCATTGCTTCTCAATAAACATCCATGATTTTACCAGTTTTTTATATGATAAATAAATCAACTATGAACATTTGTGTACATGTTTTTGAGTGGCTATGACTTTTTACATGTCTTCAATAAATATCTAGGAGGTGATTAGTAGATTCATGTGTTCTGTGAATGTTTTGCTTGTACTGAATTATCAGACTACTTTTTAAAGATGTTATGCCACTTTTATTACTATAAATGTTTATGGAGGTTTCAGAGGTTTTACATTTTCATCAGCACTTGGTGTTGCTGATCTTTATTTTAGTTATAAAATGTATAATTATTTTGCTCTATTAATTTATAACTATCTCATTGGGTATTTGTTTTGTATTTCTGTAATGATTATTGTGTTGATCTTTTTATTTTTCACGGAACTATTTGCCATTCATATATCTTCTATGGTGAAGTGTCTGTTAAAATTTTTCATCAATTAATTTGCCATGCTATTTGCCTTCTTACTAATTAATTACAAGTTTTTAAATATTCTAGATACAAGTCCTTTGTCAAATATATATTTTGCAATTATTTTCTTCCATCTACAAAATTCCACTTAATTTTTTTAATGATTCTTTTGAAGAGCAAAAGTTTTTAACTTTAATGAAGTACAAATTATTATTTTCTTTTGTAGTTCTTGCTTTATGTTTCCTGTTTAAAATTTTGCTAAAAAAAAAAAAACAAAAAACAAAAAAAAAAACTGAGATTTTCTCCTATGTTGTTTTCTCCTAGAGGATACATGATTTTAGCTCTTACTTTTAAATCTACATTATATTTTTTAGATGAAATGTTTTATTTCCTTTAAAATTCTGTAAATAATTAAGAATTTATTGTAAATGAGTTATTAGTAATGGAGTTTCTAAACAACTCTTTTCTTCATCGTCTAGTGGAATAATAAAAATAAATTTTAAAAATATCAAATTTAACCTTTATTAAAGCCATCTTGATGTTTGGTGAGTACTTTGCAAAAACAGAAGGCTGATGAATTTTAAGCTGTGCCAGGTTGACAACTCTTCCAGTATACTTACAGTGCCTTAATACATTTTAAACAGCCAGCTAGAGTTTACTAAATCCTCAAAACCAAATGAAAAATAGATGTTTTCTTCATTAAAGGGAAATATTCTTCCTATCTGAACATATATAAAAGAAATTCAAGTTTTGATACAAAAACTATTAAAACAGGATAAAACACCCAAAGGAACTCAATTCATCCTTTTAATACTAACAGAATGAAGAATTTTTTTTTTTTTTTTACTTATTCATCCCATTTTGTCTCCTTTAAACACACACATATATTAAAGAATAGGCAGAGCACTCCCAACTTTTAGCTGTGTTATAAAATGTGTACACCTTCATGCTTTTCGTTGTGGTTTTCTTTAAGTTATCCTTATTGGGATAAAGGTTGTGCATCTATACATTACTCTTAACTAAGTCTCAAGTCACAATAAAAACATATAGATTTTTTTTAAAGGAAACTCAAAGCAATTAAAATACTCTCAGTACTTTCTTTTATTCTCCCACCCAGAATTTCAAGACCTCTGAAAATCAACATGAATGAAAATAGTGGCTTTGAGACCTAAGTTTGTCATAGTTCTCTGGAAGTTTTCTTTTCCTTAGCCCAAAATGAATGAAGCATTTAACAGTAAAAATCTACAGGATCATCCTTAGAAGTCTTAAAAAAATTTATTTCTGATACACACATGGGATCCTAACAATTTAGTTAGGTTTATATGTTAATGAATCCCAAATAAAGATTAAAAAATAAAA
The DNA here is from genome assembly GCF_015220235.1 of Choloepus didactylus. Classification (NCBI taxonomy): domain Eukaryota; kingdom Metazoa; phylum Chordata; class Mammalia; order Pilosa; family Megalonychidae; genus Choloepus; species Choloepus didactylus. Next base: position 176,979,947 of record NC_051310.1, read on the forward strand.
ATCACTTTAGATACAACTTTGATTGCTCCCATATGCTATATGATTTTGTCACTGCCCATGAGGGCCATGCCAGTCCAGAGGCCAAAGAAGATAACAAGCATTTTTGGATACATGAACTTTTATTCAGGGCTTACTTACAGGGTGAAAAGTCATGGAGAGATCATGATGGCTCTCTCAGGCCAGGCAGGCATTGCATTCAAAAGGAAGATGACCAAGCAATACAAAGAGGACAGCCAGCCTTTTATAAGGTTTAAGACAAAGGCCTTCCTAAGGGTTGGGGGAGCATAGATGTGGGAACAGATCACTCTGACCTGAGAGGTGGTACAGGAAGGACTAGAATAACACTTGAACAATTACATTTTGCTCTTTTTGTGAGATAAAGAGCCTCTCACTTCCTGCCTGCTTCCTATAAAGTTACAGATTAAGGTCAATTTACCCTTTTTCTCTTTACTGGCTTAGAAAGACAAGAAGTTAAACATTTAGCTGCCTAGGTCATGCAGACTGCTGTGCACCAAAGACCTGCAGGCCTGTTTTGCTCAGGCCATGGGTTGCCACAGATTTAAACTGCAGTAATAAGTTTTATAAAAATATACACACATATATTCTTATCTATAAAAACACCAGCATACAAACTTGAAAGTAAAGGTTTATCCAAAGTGACACAAATGTTCTAAATGTTAAGGAAACTTAAAAATGCCTTTTTCCATTTGTAAAATAGAAAATAAAATAGAATAAAAGTTATCTAACTGTGTTGTTAGAAATTTGTTTTGGAAAATTGTTAATAAATTATAGGTGAAAATTCTTAATACCCATTACACTGTCATCTGAAATAGACTTGATCATTTTCTTCAGCAAAATTGGTACACTAATATACTTCTGGTCAGTCATCACATATTACAACATGGAGAGCCTCCAGGAGGATAAAAGGCCTGGTCACACAGTAGTTCAGAGTTGGCCATGCCCTGAAGTTCTCACTCTGCAACTATGAGGCCATCCAACCTTTGGGACAATTTTATCTATAGATGCAGACAATGGGTGACTTTTTATCCTGTTTTTCTTAAAGTTTGTATTACTAGTCTACAACAGATAGCAAAAAGATAGCTCTAGCATGGTAGATGAAGCAAGAGGGAAATGGTGTTCCAGAAAAAAACACTTATCTGTCCTTTGATCCAAACTACTCAATTAATTCCTGAAGAGGTGCCTATACAAGTCTGTCAATCAGATTAAACTCCTGGACAAAGAAAATAAAGTGCTTAAAGGAGGTGTTGAAGTGGGCCTCCTCTTGCAGCTGCATCACAGAATCAAAGTGCTGGTGATTAATATGGGCATAAACCCTGACCAGATGCTTCAGAATAGTCTTTGCCACAGACATTAAGTTTTGAGAAAAGGGACACCAGTCTTAGAAGGAAAAACAGTTTCATCATCAAGCTGATCCTGAACCCAAGTCATCAAATAGTGCATTTTGGAGGAGAGCATTTGATTGGCTTTTTAATATTAGTATCATCTGTCCAGTGATACTAACATTGTGGACCTGCAGACATGACTGGACATCTTGCTTTGATGCAGAATTTTGTAATAGATCCATGTAACATATTAGTCTGATCGAAGGAATCCACAATGTCAATGGCAATCCATTTACTGAAGTCCTCTCCTTCTGGCAACCTAACAGTTTGTCTCAGATTCCCATTTCCTAGAGTAATTTCTGCATGTTTTAAGAGTTCATATTGATGAGGCCTGCCACAGCCCATGAAGGCCATGCCAATCCAGAGGCCAAAGAAGAAAATGAGCATTTTCTGAATCATGAACTTTTATTCAGGGCTTACTTTCAGGGTGAGAAGTCATGGAGAGATCATGATGGCTCTCTCAGGCCGGGCAGGCATCGCATTCACAGGGAAGATGACCAAGCAATGCAAAAAGGAGAGAAAGCCTTTTATAAGGGTTTAGGACAAAGGCCTTCCTAAGGGTGGGGGGAGCATAGATGTAGGAACAGGTCACTCTGACCTGGGGGGTGGTGCTGGAAGGACTAGAATAACACTTGAACAATTATGCTTTGCTCTTTTTGTGAGACTAAGAGCCTCTCACTTCCTGCCTGCTTGCATAAAGTTACATTTTAAGGTCAATATACTCTTTTTCTCTTTACTGGCTTACAAAGATTATAGGTTAAACATTAGCTGTCTAGGTCATGCAGACTGCTGTGCACCAAAGGTCTGAAGGCCTGTTTTGCTTAGGCCACAGGTTGCCACAAGGCCCTTCAGGGATATTCTTTGGTTTGAAAATTTTAGAAGAGTGGCTGCTGAGGAGGAAGCTTATCTTTGGTCCTCAGAAGGAGCAGAGGGGCCATGGGCCACTGCTGGGGCTGAGAAGGAAGGGCCAGTCCTCAGCTGTGGACAGTGGAAGCCCAGGCCACTGCTGCACCAAGCTCGGTGAACCAGATCAAACCTGGTCGAGCTGGTGTGAGCTGGTGCAAGCTGCTGCGTCCGTCTGTCCCAACACTCCCACCTTGCCACCCCGAAATGCAGTACCAATGAATTCTCTCTGTATTGCATTTTGAATTAATACCTGTATATAGTGTGAGATAAATAAGGGTTGTTGTTAAGTTTTATTTGAATATGGCTTTTCATTAACTCCAGCACCATTCATTGAGAACATAGTCCTTTTGCTGTTGAATTGCCTTGGCATCTTTGTCAAGTATGAATAGACCATATATGTGTGGATGGATTTGTACTCTCTATTCAATTCCATTGATATATATGTCTTCAGGGGACCCTGCAGGTCTTTGGGTCCTTGTCTGGTGCAGTGTAAATGACACATCACACTGGTTTGGTCACAGAGAAAAGTGGCCACAGAGGAAAGCGGAGGCAGGGATCTCACAGTATAAGATCTGCCTCCCTGCAGGACTGCAAGAACAAGGTTTACATGTATTATTTGGATTAAAGAGAATTGGAGAAGAACAAAGGAATATCAGGGAGCTAAGATTCATGGATTCTTTAGGAAATGAGAAATTTTAGAGAGTGTAATCACAAGTTTTGGAGAGTGACAATCTAGTTTCCTCTTTGGGGTTGCTAAAATGTGACTGAGATGCGTAGGGGTAAATATTTGGTCAGGGAGCCTTTGATCAAGTCCTGTAAATCTGTTTACTATTTAAGTTGACCAATCCTCCCTTTGTCAGAAAGGTCAGCATAGCTGTGAGAGGATAGAGGTAACAGTATAATGCTATTACCTCCACGCACACAGAGTAGTGAACTTAATAACAGGGGACTTTTACAAAGATTAACACAGTGTTCCTATCAACAAAGCTAGGAACCAAGAGACCTGGTTGTGGGGGTACTTTCAAATGTCTATCATTTGACCAATTCTTTACAGCATTGATTAATGTTGCTTTATAATAACTCTTAAATCAGGGAGTGTAATCATCCAAATTTATTCTTCTTTTTCAAAATCATTTGACTATACTAGGTCCTTTGATGCCCATATAAATTTCAGAATCAGCTTATAAAATTCTGCTAAAATTCCTCCTGGGATTTTTTTCAGAATTGCATTGAATTTATATATAAATTTGAAGAGAATTGATATCTTAACAATATCAAGTTTTCCAATTCCTGGGCACATATCTGTCTCCATTTGTTTAGATCTTTAATATCTATCAAAAATGTTTTGAAGGTTTCACTGGACAGGACTTGTACATATTTTTTCAAGTTTATATGTAAGAATTTAAAATATACATATTATTGTAAGTGGTACATGTCCATAGATGATTGCACTCTCTGTGAATATAAACAGTTTTAATTCTTCATTTCAGGTCTATGTTCAATTTAATTATTTTTCTTTATTGCACTGGCCTAGAGTCCAGCAAAATGTTGAAAGGAAGTGATAAGAGCAGACATCCTTGAGTTTCTCCCACTTTTAGAGAGAAAGTAGATAGTCTTTCTTCATTAAGTATGCTTTTAGTTGCAGGAATTTCATAGCTATTCTTTATAAGATTAAAGAAGTTCCCTTAGATTGTTAGTTTTTTGAGAGATTTTTATCATGAGGGGACATTGAATTTTGTGAAACGTTTTGCCCACATCTATTGAGGCTCATGGGTTTTTGTTTTTAGTGGCTGTTTATATGTGACTTCCATTGATTAATTCTGGAATGTTAAAAAATAGTTTTGTATTTCTAGAATAAGCATCAATTGGTAATGACATTATTCTTTTTATGTATTTGGATCAATGTGCTAAAATATTAAGTTTTGCATCTATGTTTATGAGTGATATTGAACTGTAGTTTTATTTTCTTTACAAGTTTCGCTCTTAAGGCAATGCTTGCCACATTGAATATGTTGGAGATTGTTCTCTCCTCTCCTTTTTTCTGAAAGAATGTATGTAGAATTGACATAATTTATGCTTTTGATGTTTGGAAGGATTCTCTAGTGAAGAAATCAGGGCCTGAAGTTTTGTGTGTGTGTGTGTGTGTGTGTGTGTGTGTGTGTGTGTGAATGTTTAAAATGATAATTTCAATTTATCTGACAGTTATAGGTTCATTCAGTTATCTATTTCTTCTTAAGTGAGCTTTGACAGTGGATGCAATTCAAGGATTTTCCTTTTTATCTAACTTACCAAACTTATTGGCATAAGATTTTTAAGAATATTCACTTATTATCCTCTTGTTATCTTATATATGATGTCAACTATCTTATTCCTCATAATGGTAATTTATGTCTTTTATCACTTTCTGGTTTTGAGTGCTGGTTCTCACTGGCAGAGGATAGGGGCAGTTTTCCCTACATGGGACATTTTGCAATGTCTGAATATATGAAGACTTTTCTTTGTCACATCTGAAAGGGTGCCATTGTCCGGCGCTTCTCCGCCCCGCCTCGAGTCCTCGGTCGGCCGGCGATGGGGACCAGAGAGATAAGGGGAGAGAGGGTGCGGACAACGTCTTACCCGGAGCACTTGTGATCACTCAAGGACTCGCGGTGGTAAAGCAGATAAACTTTTAATGGGACTAGGCAATCATCATCTTTACAGGTTCCACCCGGGGCGAGACACCTCGGGGGAGAACAACCTCGATGCGGCCGTCAGGTACGGCTCCTTGTGGGCTGTCTCCCCGAGCTTTGCCCGGGAACTTTCTTATAAACCTTGCGTGTATCCAATGGGCTAACGCCACGCACACAAGCATGATTGGTGAATACAGCGGGTGGTTACATACATCAGAAGCCGGAAGCAGGATGTGGGCGCCATCTTGGCACCACTCGATGGGCGGGGGGAACTCAAGGGCAGGCTGCAGATTGTCTACTAGGCCAAATCCGGAAGGTGGCTGCTCACATCTCCCCCTTTTTTGTTTTTTATGCCCCAGTGTCTCCAGTGATGAATGTGCTCCCGTGGACCAAGATGGCCCACAACGTATTTTTTGGTGCTTTGGGGAGTCTGGACTAGGTCCCGGCCATACCAAGGTGGGACCTCTGGCACCGACCAGAATGCTCACTTCATATAGAGACCGGAGAACCCGTGAGCCGGAAACCACGTGGCCCTCCTTGCAGTACTCAGTCTCGCAACTGGGGGACAGGAGGATTAGGAGAAGGTAGCCAGTGCCGAGGGCGTCACTAGGAGCCTCTGTGCAAACGCCAAGGGTCCCGTCTGGCCACAACTAGGACTCTGCGTAAGAGGTCCACCTGAGACAAAAATTAGGGCCACTGGTACCGAATGTTTATATACGAGATTTTTTCATATACTTAGCTGCGAACCTTACCCCCGAATGCCCAGCTTCGAGTGGTTGGGATGGGTGCTGGGCAGAGGGACTATAGTTATCAGGAGGGTTACAGGCAGAGGACATGGCCATCATGGCGGTAACACGTAATTGCTGTTGTCTTTGAAACAAACGCTCCAGCAAACTCTTAACAATGATCAAACCTACTAATAACCCCACAGCAAGAAGAACCCAGTTGGTCAGATTAGGCCAAGAGAACCAGGAGGGAAAAAAGGTCAATATTCCTGGCCCTCTTCCCGGTCTGCTGGGGAGTGGTCGACACCGTCGACATCATTTGACCGCTCATCACGCGAGTTGAGGACTGGATCCAACAGGTCACGTTGGGGGTTTAACGACCCGTCAGGCTGCAGTTCTTTGGTGTTCTCAGGCGACTGCACGGTTCTCACCAATCTCTCCGGTACCCACACTGGTTGGCGTCCTGGTTCCTGGGGAAAGACACAAACAGAGCCTCTGGCCCAGCTGAGCACTGGGTCAGGACCTTTCCATTGCCCCGACAGAACATCCCTCCAACGGACCAGGCCTCTATGCGGAGGACCTGGGGTGGTATGTTGTAGGGCAGGCGTCATGGTTGATGCGTTTTCATTTAAATAATTGTATGTAAATAGGGCGGCAGACAATTGGGCCCTGGGGGACAGACCATGACCTATTCCCTCCTTTTGCTTTTGCAATAGTTCTTTAATGGTCCTATGCGCTCTCTCGATGACACCCTGCCCCTGAGGGTTGTATGGGATGCCGTGTTTTAGGTTAACTTCCATAACATCACAAAACTTTTGAAAAGTTTTGCTAACGTAAGCCGGGCCGTTGTCTGTCTTAAAGCAAATTTTGAGGCATCCTCAGGGTGAAGTGGGATAGAAAAGAAGCAATCTCTAATGTCTATGACAACAACAGGCCACCGCTCCGGCAGAGTTGAGAGAAGGGGCAACCCCATCTGGACAGGTCCTAGAGGCTCCATGCAACTATTTATGGCCCTCAAATCATGTAAAAGCCTCCACGCACCTGATTTCTTTTTTGATGATGAAGATAGGGGTGTTCCAGGGTGACGTGGAAGGGACGATGTGCCCCCTCTCCAACTGATCTGACACCAAAGCATGCAATGCTGAAAGTTTTTCCTGAGGTAAGGGCCACTGAGGTACCCAGACTGGAGCCTTAACTTTCCATGTTAACTTTATAGGTGTAGGCGGGTATGCACCCTCAGTGGCCCCTAGGAAAAACCCAGGCCTTGTCTACCGGGGTTAGAGTCAGCCTGAATGGGCTTCACGCGCCCTTGCAAGGAGGCTCCCAGCCCCCTGCCCGGGACATATCCCATTCTATTCAGCAACTGTTTAGAAGTTGGAGAGTAACCAGTGGTTAAAGTCACGTCCATTTGAGCTAGAATATCTCTTCCCCATAACGAAACAGGCAGGGCCAGCACATAAGGCTGAAAACTGCCTTGATGCCCTTCCTCATCCTCCCAATGGAGAGTAATGGCGCTCACCATGGGCGCTGAGATTTGGCCGATCCCTCTGATGGTGTCTTCCGCTTGGTTCGTTGGCCAAGCGGGGGGCCAATCTTGCTGTCTTATAATCGACCTATCGGCTCCAGTATCTAACAGACCTAGGAAGGCTCGGCCTTGTACTTTAAGAGTCAGCATGGGTCGAGACTCTAGGGACATCTGAAGACCCTCAAAAACTTCTCCGGAGGACCCAAATCTTTTATTCCCCCTCTGTCCTGGCTTGCTTGGAAAGACTGAATGCAGGCTGGGCAAGAGCAGAAGCTGTGCCAACCTATCGCCCTCTGCAATGACCAGAGTGCCCTGCAGAGACTGCACCATAACCTGGACATTACCCGTGAAATCTGAGTCTACAACACCTGGCACAATTGTTAATCCTCTTAACGCTATGGATGCTCTCCCTAATATAAGCCCCACGGTTCCTACTGGAAGGGGCCCCCTGAAAGAGGTCCCCACCAATTGGACTCCCATAGCTGGGGTTAGCACGAGCCCGGAGGTGGCACGGAGGTCCAATCCTGCTGATCCGGGAGATGCGCGGGTCTGTATGGGGGCCGCATCGTCCGTTGGTGTGTTTGGGGGCCCACCGCAAGGGTGGACCCCCCCTGCCCGTTTTTTGAATCTTGCTCAGGACGACCAGAAAGGCGTACTCCTTGCGCATTGAAGACTGACTTACAGTCCTCGGCGCGGTGAGGCCCCTTGTGGCAGCGGCCACACAGCCTAGTGACTGCACGTGGCCCGCGGAGGTGCTGAACGGCAGGCGGTTGATCTTTATTGGGGCAGTCTCTCTTAAAATGCCCAGACTGGCCACAGCCATAGCATCTTTTTGGCTTTACCTCTAAAGCTCTGGGGTCCTTTGTGTTTACTTGTAAGGAGCTGGCTAACATAGCAGCCAGCCCCGCATTAGTTAACGGGCTGCCAGCGTCCCTGCAAAGCCGAACCCACTCTGTCAAGCTCTTTCCCTTATTCTGTGCCAGGATAACCTTGCACTCCTTATTGCATTGCTCAAAAATCATCTGCTTAACCACAGTTTCTGCAACCATTGGATCTGAGAAAATCCTCTCAGCCGCAGTCTGCATTTTCGCTACAAAATCTACAAAAGGTTCTGTGGGACCCTGGTGTATGCCGCTAAGCGAAGCCTGCGCCTCTCCTTCCCCTGTCAATTTTTTCCAAGCCCCTATGAAACAGCGAAAAATTTGGGCATAAACCTCCTGGGGGTATCCTGTCTGATTCTGGGCGTGAGCACCTTTCCCTAAAAGCATATCCGCATTCCACCCGCCGTGCCTTGCCACAGCGTTTCTTGCGGCTTGTTCCTCAGCTAACTCCTCAAACCACGCCTTCCAATCGATAAACCTGCCAGGAGGCAAGCAAGAGCGAGCCAGCTGAAGGATATCTGCAGGTGTATGATTTAGGGTGGAGAGGTTTTCAACCATATTCAGGGTGTAAGGGGCGTTAGGGCCGTACTGATGGACGGTTTGCCTCAGCTCCTTCAAGAGCTTGTAATCATAGGGTTCATGATTACGAGCTTGCTGATTGATAATGACTGGGAACATCTCGGAGGCTGGTTCGGGTTCATTGAGCAGCGGTCGGTAGCCGCCAAGAACGCCAAAAGGTCTGAATGTGGTAAAAGGGCTCCACCTCCAAAAATGCCTCCTATTGGGTGAAGGGTGCGGAGGGTCCGCGTAGTCGGGTGGGGATTCTGGGCATTGCGCGGGAAGGTTAGGGTATGTACTCGGCATGTCCGCCAGAGGGAGCCCTCTATAAGGGCCCTTTACGGAACCGCTGAAACCATCCACCGGATGCAGGTGCATCCTCTGAGGCGCAGCAGCCGTTGCTGGTGGGGCGGAGGGCCGCGTGGGTGAGACAGGAGGCCCCTCTAGGTCAATCAGCGGAGGCGCTTCCGGCCCTTCATCTGCCTCACTTTCAGATTCTGAGTCAGAATTATCAGAACTAGCACTCGACTCCGGCGGCTTGCCCTTATGGGAGCCCTCCGCAGATGAAACAGACAGCCTCTTGGAGTGCATGTCGCGCCTGCAACAAGGCGGTAGGCGTAGTTAGGCCTGTGGCTGATTCTAACTCAAGTACTGCACGAACAGTCTCCCATATAAGGACTAGAATCGAGTCCAAACAGACACCCGTTTGGCGCGCTCGGTCTATATCACGACCAAGTTTCATCCAAGAGGGCAGATTAAGGCTGCCAGAACAAGGAAACCAGGGGGCAAAAGTGGCCACATCATCAAAAAATCGCTGGAGAGAGCTTCTCTTAACTGAGATACCCCACTGTTTCAAAAGGGTCTTTAAGGGGGTTAGTAGGGGTGAACTCCCGGACTGCCCCATGCTTGCAGCCGGCACTGTCTTGTAATCACTCGGAGAGCTCTTCCGAGTCCCCGGGGCTACCTGAACGCCCACGGGCCCTAGTCCTCGTATGGAAAGGGGGTGCTTACCTTCTCGCGGTGATCAGTCGCGGAGGTCAAACCACGGATCCCGGGAGCACGTCTCCGTCGGGGCGAGGGGAACGCAAATGAGGTTGCGGGTTCGAAGGTCCCCGTACGGGCCACCACTTGTCCGACGCTTCTCCGCCCCGCCTCGAGTCCTCGGTCGGCCGGCGATGGGGACCAGAGAGATAAGGGGAGAGAGGGTGCGGACAACGTCTTACCCGGAGCACTTGTGATCACTCAGGACTCGCGGTGGTAAAGCAGATAAACTTTTAATGGGACTAGGCAATCATCATCTTTACAGGTTCCACCCGGGGCGAGACACCTCGGGGGAGAACAACCTCGATGCGGCCGTCAGGTACGGCTCCTTGTGGGCTGTCTCCCCGAGCTTTGCCCAGGAACTTTCTTATAAACCTTGCGTGTATCCAATGGGCTAACGCCACGCACACAAGCATGATTGGTGAATACAGCGGGTGGTTACATACATCAGAAGCCGGAAGCAGGATGTGGGCGCCATCTTGGCACCACTCGATGGGCGGGGGGAACTCAAGGGCAGGCTGCAGCTTGTCTACTAGGCCAAATCCGGAAGGTGGCTGCTCACACCATGGCATCTAGTGTATATAACAGAGATGGTTCCCGACATCTTACGATGCACAGCCTGGTCCCCATAACAAAGAATTAATCAACTCAAAATATCAATAGTTCTGACATTGGGAAACGGGGTTCTATATTGTTTTCTGTTTTCTATTTTACTAATTGTGGCTCTTATTTTTATTATTTTCTTTCTTCTGATTACTTTGGTTTAATTTGCATTTCCTGTATTTCTTATATTACCTACCATGTTCTAAACAGAATGCAAGGTATTTTAGGCATATATTCTAAATTAATCCTTTTTTTTTTTTTTTTTTAGCAAAGTGGGTGGGGGTATAGCAGGTTAGAGGATCCTACCTGGATTCTGCCTTTGCTGCATACTTTTTTTTTTTTTTAACTTATTGAGATTGTTCACAAACCATACAACTATCCAAAGATCCAAAGTATACAATCAGTTGCCCATGCACCATCATGCAGCTGTGCATGCATCACCACAATTAATTTTTTTCAATTTTTAGAACATTTTCATTATTCCAGAAAAGAAACAAAAAAAAGGAAACTCAAATCCTCCCATACCCCTCACCAACCCCCCTGAATTATTGATTCATAGTTTTGGTATAGTACATTTGTTACTGTTGATGAAAGAATGTTAAAATACTAATAGCTGTAGTATATAGTGTGCAATAGGTATCTATTTCTCCCTGTATGCCCCTCTATTATTAACTTCTAGTTATAGTGTCATATAGTTGCTCTAGCTCATGAGAGAGATTTCTAATATTTGTCAGTAAATCACTTGTCCACTACAAGATTCACTGTTTTATATATTTCCATCTTTTAACCTTCAACTTTCCTTCTTGTGATATATGTGACTCTTTGAGCTTACCTTTACCACCACCTTCACACACCATTCAGCACTGTCAGTTATTGTCACAATGTGCTACCATCACCTCTGTCCATTTCCAGACATTTAAGTTCACCCTAGTTGAACATTCTGCTCATAGTCAGCAATAGCCCCCCATTCTTTAGCCTGTTCTATATCCTGGTAACACATTTCATGTCTATGAGTTTGCATATTATAATTAGCTCATATCAGTTAGACCCTACAATATTGGTCCTTGTGTGTCTGTCTTATTTCACTCAATATAGTGCCCTCAAGATTTCTTCATCAGCCCATTTTCTTAACATGGTTTTGTTCACCTACCATACATTCCATCCCAAGTAAACAATTGTTGGTTCCCTGTATAGTCATGTATTTATATATTTAGCACCATCACCACTATATATATAAGGACATCTCCATTTCTTCCACAAAGAAGAGTCAAGGAAGGTAGAAGGACAAAAAGAAAAAAAAGAAAAAAGAAAGAGAGAGAAAAAGAAAAAAATCACACCATGACATCTAGAAAGCAACAAAAGGAAAGACAGCATGAAACAAAAGTAGAATAAAGAGTCAGACAACATCACCAATGCCAAGAGACCCATACCATTCCCCCATGTCTTTGGTATATTGTCTTTGTTATATTAAAGGAAGCATAATACAATGTTTCTGTTATAGTCTCTAATTTGCATTAATTTTATTTTCCCTACTATCCCACCCTATTTTTAACACCTTGAAATGTTGACATTCATTTGTTCTACCTCATGTAAAAACATATTTGTACCTTTTATTACATTCATTGAGCACCTTAGGTTTCACTGAGTTATACAGTCCCAGTCTTTATCTTTTCTCTTTCATTCTAGTGTCCCACATGGTCCTAACCTTCCTCTTTTGACCATGCTCACAGTCATCTTTGTTCAGTGTACTTACATTGCTGTGCTGCTATTACCCAAAATTGTTCGCCAGACCTCTCACTCCTGTCTTTTCATTTCTGTCTGCAGTGCTTCCTTTAGTATTTCCTATAGAGCAGATATCTTGTTCACAAACTCTGTCATTGTCTGTCAGAGAATATTTTAAGCTCTCCCCCATATTTAGAGGACAGCTTTGCTGGATATAGGATTCTTGGTTGGCAGTTTTTCTTTTTCAGTATCTTAAATATATCACACCACTTCCTTCTTGTCTCCATGGTTTCTGCTGAGAGATCCATACATAGTCTTATTAAGCTTCCTTTGTATGTGATGGATTGCTTTTCTCTTGCTGCTTTCAGGATTCTCTCTTTATCTTTGACGTTTGATACTCTGATTATTAAGTGTCTTGGCATAGGCCTATTGAGACCTATCCTGTTTAGGGTATGCTGCGCTTCTTGGATCTGTAATTTTATGTCTTTCATAAGAGATGAGAAATTTTCATTGTTTATTTCTTCTATTATTGTTTCTGCCCCTTTTCCCTTCTCTTCTCCTTCTGGGACACCAATGATACCTACATTCCTGCATTTTATTTTGTCCTTACGTTCCCACAGACATTGCTCATATTTTTCCATTCTTTTCTCTATTTTTTTTTTTTTTTCTGTGTGTGTAGGCTTTCAGGTGCCTTGTTCTCCAGTTTCTGAGTGTTTTCTTCTGCCTCTTGAGACCTGCTGTTGTATGTTTCCATTATGTCTTTCATCTCTTGTATTGTGCCTTTCATTTCCATAGATTCTGCAAATTGGTTTCTTGAACTTTCAATTTCTACCTTATGTAAGCCAAGTGTTTTCATCATATGCTTCATCTCTTTTGCCATATGTTTCCAAAACTTTTTGAATTGATTTAGCATTAGTTGTTTAAATTCCTGTATCTCAGTTGAAGTATAAATTTTTTCCTTTGATTGGGCCATAACTTCATTTCTCTTAGTGTAGGTTGTAGTTTTCTGTTGTCTTGGCATCTGGTTTTCTTGGTTACCCCAATCAGGTTTTCCCAGACCAGAATGGGCTCAGGTCTTGGAAGCAGGGAGTAGTATCCTGTTTCCCTGAGGATGACTTAGAAGATTGGTACACCCTGTGAGGCAAGTCACTGTGATTTCTGCCCAGCAAGATGGCACCTGTCAGCCTGTAGTTCCAGACTGCTATAAAGAAGTGTGGCCCAGGGCTGTTTTTTCCAGGCTCTGGGGTCTGGTTCTGAATGGAAAGTGGGTAGTAGAGCTGGGATCCACCTCTTTCCTCTTAGGGTAGACCCCCTAGGGAGTGGTCATTAGCATTCCAATGGACTCTCTCTGCCTGTGCTATCTCTCCCTTGTCTGGGTAAGAGTGCTGGGAACTGAAAATGGCTAATGCTTCTCCATTGAGCCAAAACAGGGACAGAAAGCCCCCTTCAGGGCCAGTCTATAGTCAGCCTCCAGCTCTCCAAGGTCAGTTGTCACTCAAAGCCTCTGTCTGCTTATTGGGGATTTGTAGCTTTTATCAAACAGTCCATGTTTGTTAAATAAAACCCCAGTTGAAGCTCGCTGAACTATATTCACTTGCTGGGAGAGTGCTGCTCTCTAGTACCAAGAGGCTTTGCAGCTGATGCCAGAGGGGGAGGGGGCTCCTGGCTTGGATATGCAGATTTAATTACAGATTTTATGCTGTGATCTCAGGCATTCCTCCCAATTCATGTTGGTGTATGATGAGTGGACAGTCATGTTTGTCCCCCTGCAGTTATCCTGGATTATTTACTAGTTGTTCCTGGTTGTTTATTAGTTGTTCCAGGGGTATTAACAAGCTTCCACTCCTCTCTATGCCTCCATTCTCCTTCTTAAGTTTTTTTTAAATTCAGTTTTATTGAGATATATTCACACACCATACAATCATCCATGGTGTACAATCAACTGTTCACATTACCATCATATAGCTGTGCATTTATCACCCCAATCTATTTTTGAACATTTTCCTTATACCAGAAAGAATCAGAATAAGAATAAGAAATAAAAATATAAAATAACACCCAAATCACCCCCCACACCCCACCCTACTTTTCATTTGGGTTTTGTCCCCATTTTTCTACTCATCCATTCATACACTGGATAAAGGAAGTGTGAACCACAAGGTTTTCACAATTGTAATGACACCCCTTGTAAGCTACATTGTTTTACAATCATCTTTGAGTCAAAGCTACTTGGTTGGAGTTTGGTAGTTTCAGGTATTTGCTTCTAGCTATTCCAATATATTAAAACCTAAAAAATGTTATCTATATACTGTGTAAGAATATCCACCAGAGTGACTTCTTGACTCCATTTGAAATCTCTTAGCCACTGAAGCTTTATTTCATTTCATTTCACATCCCCCTTTTGGACATGAAGATTTTCCCAATCCCATGATGCCAGGTCTAGATTCATTCCTGGGAGTCATATCCTGCATTGCCAGGGAGATTTACAGCCCTGGGAGTCAGGTCCCACATAGGTGGGAAGGCAGTGAGATCACCCACCAAGGTGACTAGTTAGAGAGAGAGGGCTACATCTGAGCAACAAAGAGGCACTCAGGGGGAGATTCTTAGCAACAATCATAAGTAGGTTTAGCCTCTCCTTATAGCAACCAGCTTCTTAGGGGCCAGCCCCAAGACAGAGGGCTCAGCACATCAAGGGGGCAGTCCCCAATGTTTGTGAAAACATCAGCAACAATCCAGATGAGGAAGTCCAGCACCTCTGCATCCCCCCCCAGCTCTTCAGGGGGCCCCAAATATAGATTTTTATACTCCACCCAAATTACTTTATGGTGTGTTGCTATTTCATTCTAATCTATACAGACCTACCATAGCTCACTTCCTATTCAAAGTTCCATGTAATTTATAATGTTTGAACAAACTGACTGTAGAAGTTATAATGTTTAGAAAATGTAGATCCTACAGGAGACAAACATCTCTTCCTTTGGTCTCACATGGAAGTTGAAGTTTTAACACATAGTCAGTTTCAACCTTTACCTTTGGCCTGATTTTTCTAGTCTTAACCAGATCTGCTTTATTCTTATCTCTAATTGAAGTCTGGGCTCTATTTCAGCTTTTTTTTTTTTAACAGTTGCTGTATGCATTAATACTGATATTTGCATCTGCCAAGCTCTAGCTCTAAGTCTCAGATGTAACACAGAGATGCAATGTTCTAGAGACCAATCAGGTTATACACTAAGGGATCAACATCTCAGAGTCTGGAGATAGCCATTACAGTTCAGGAATAGATGTGACTGCTCTAAGAGCTTACAATCTAGGGACCATTACAATAATTATTTCCCTGTTAAGCTGTGCTCTAAGACTCAATTCTGAGTTTGCACATTGTAGAATAGTCCATATTGGTGAGGGATTATAGCATTTGCCTTTCTTTCTTGCATACTTCACTCAACATGGTGTCCACAGGATCCATTCACCTCATTATGTGTCTCACAGCTTCACTCTTTCTCATAGTTGCTCAATATTACACTGCATGCATACACCACAGTTCACCATTCTATTCCTCAGTCAATGGACCCTTAGACCACCTCCACCCATTGCAAATCATGAATATTGCCTCCATAAACACCAAAGTGCAAATGTCCATTCATGTGTCTGCTCTCATACCCCATAATGAGGTTGTAGGACCTTATGGCTCCACATACTTTACTTCTTGTGGAGCCATAAAAGTGATCTCCAGAAAGGCTACACCATTCTGCCTCCTCATCAACAGTAAACAGGCACATCCTTCTCTCCATGTTTTCTCCAGCACTTTCACCTCTATTTATATTTTTTCCTACAATCTTATAAGATATATTCACATAAAATACAACCATCCACAGTGTACAATCAGTTTTTCCCAGCATCATCACAGAGTTGTACATTTATCACCACAGTCAGCACTGGAACATATTGATTATTATAAAAAAGGTTTTTTTGGTAAACAATAAAAAAGATAATAAAAAGAAAAATTAAATACCACACAATACAATATAATAGTAAGGACAGAAAGCAACACTGTCACCAAGAATCCCACATCCCTCCCCCATATTCCTCTCTTACACACATTTAACTTTGGTATGTTGCCTTTGTTATGTTTAATGGAAGCATATTGCAATGTTACTATTGACCATAGACTCCAATTGGCTTTGATTATGTTTTTTTTTTTCCAAAATACCATCCCTTTTTCAACACACTTCATGGTTCACATTCATTTGTTCTCCCACATGAGAATATTTTTATATTTGTACACTTGGCAACAGTCATTGGCCACTCCATGTTTTGCCAAGTTATACAGTCCCAGTCTTCATCTGTCTTTACCTCTGGTGTCATACATTCCCCTATCCCACCTCCTTCAGCTTTACTCACAGACATCTTTGTTCCATGTACTTACAATATTGTGCTACCATTACATAGGATTATGCTATCTATTTCTGGATCTATACAATCAATTCTGGTGAACATTTCTGTAGTTCTTCAGCATCAAATGCCTGACCTCTACCCTCTTTCTATCCCCTGGTAGCTTGTGTTATCAACTTTTAACTCTCCGAGTTTGATCATTAATGTTAGTTCATATTAGGGAGACCATAGAGTATTTGTCCTTTTGTTTCTGGCTAACTTCACTCAACCTAGTGTCCTCAAGATTCATCTATGTTATTATATGTTCCTTGTCTTTGTTCTGTCTTACAGCTGCATAATATTCCATCATGTGTATATACCACAGTTTGTTTATCCAGTAGTCTGTTGATGGACACTTGGGCTGCTTCCATCTCTTGGCAATCATGAAGAGTGCTGCAATAAACATTAGTTTACAAATGTTTTAACTTTCAGTTCCTTTTAGTATATACCTAGCAATGGAGTAGCTGGGTTATATGGCAAATCTATGCTTAGCTTCCTGAGAATCCTATACACTGTATTCCAGACTGGTTGCACCAGTCTACATTCCCGCCGGCAATGAAGAAGCGTGCTTCATTATCCACTTCTTCTCTAGCACTTGTAATTTTCTGGTTTTTTTTGGATAACGGCTATTCTGGTAGGTGTGAGATGATATCTCACTGTGGTTTTGATTTGCCTTTCCCTATTAGCCAGTGAAGTTGAGCATTTTTTCATAAATTTTTGAGCCATTTGTATTTCCTCTTTGGAAAATGTCTGTTCATGTCTTTTGCTCATTTTTCAATTGGGTTGTTTGTCTTTCTGTTGTTGAGTTGTAGTATTGCTTTGTATATTTAGGATATTAAACCCTTATCTGATATGTGGTTTCCAAATATTGTTTCCCATTGTGTAAGCTACCTTTTTACTTTTCTAACAACATCCATTGATATACAAAAGTGCTTGATTTTGAGGAGATCCCATTTGTCTATTTGTTCTTTTTTTTTTGCTCATGCTTTGGGTTTAAGGTCTAGGAAACCACCTCCTTTCACAAGATCTTTCAGATAGTGCCCTACATTTTCTTCTAAGGGTCTTATGTTCTTAGCACTTATGTTTAGGTCTTTGATCCAATTAGAGTTAATTTTTGTGTAAAGTGTGAGGTAGGAGTCCTCTTTCATTCTTTTGGAAATGGATAGCCAGTTCTCCAAACAACACTTGTTGAAGAGGCTGCTTTGTCCCAGTTGATTTGGCTTGACTGCCTTATCAAAGATCAATTGTCCGTAGATGTGAGAGTCTATTTTGGAACACACAATTCAATTCCATTTGTTGTTATCTCTGTCCTTATGCCAGTACCATGCTGTTTTGAGCACTGTAGCTTTGTAATATGCTGCAAAGACAGGTAGTGTGAGACCTCCCACTTCATTCCTCTTTCTCAAGATATTTTTGGCTATTCAGGGCACCTTGTCCTTCCAAATATATTTGATTATTGGTTTTTCTATTTCTGCAGAGTAAGTTGTTGGACTTTCAATTGGTATTGCATTGAATCTGTAAATCAGTTTAGGTAGAGTTGACATCTTAATTATATTTAGTCTTCCAATCCATGAACATGGTATGTTCTTCCATTATTTTAGGTCCTGTTCAATTTGTTTTAGCAGTTTATTGTAATTTTGTTTACATGAGTCTTTTGTGGCCTCTGCTAAGTCTATTCCTAAACACTTGATTCTTTTGGTTGCTATTATAAATGGATTTTTTTAAAAATTTCTTCCTCTTGTTGCACAATTACTTGTGTATAAGAACACCACAGATTTTTGCATGTTGATCTTGTAGTCTGCCACTTTGCTGTATTCATTGATTAGCTTGAATAGCTTTGCTGTAGATTTTTCTGGATTTTCTACATATAGAAACATGTCATCCACAAACAGTGGAAGTTTTACTTCTTTCTCTCCAATTTGGATGCCTTTTATTTCTTTTCCTTGCCTGATTTCTCTAGTTAGAACTTCCAGCACAATGTTAAATAACAATGGTGACAGTAGGCATCCCTGTCTTGTTTAAGATCTTAGAGGGAAAGCTTTCAGTCTCTCTCCATTGAGTACAATGTTAGCTGTGGGTTTTTCATATATTGCCTTTATCATATTGAGAAAATTCCCTTCTATTCCTATCCTTTGGAGTGTTTTCATCAAGAAAGGATGTTGAATTTTGTCAAATGCATTTCTGCATTGATCAAGATGATTATGTGTTTTTTTTGCTTTGATTGATTGATGTGGTGTATTACATTAATTTATCTTCTTGTGTTGAAACAGTCTTGCATACCTGGAATGAATCCCACTTGGTCGTCGTGTATAATTCTTTCAATATGCTGCTGGATTCTATTTGTGAGTATTTTGTTGAGGATTTTTGTATCTATAGTGATTAAAGGGATTGGTCTATAATTTTCTTTTTTGTAGTATCTTTGTCTGATTTTGGTATTAGGGTGATGTTGACTTCATAGAATGAGATGGGTAGTTTTGCCTCCTTTTCAATTTTTTTTTGAAGAGTTTGAGCAGGATTGGTATTAATTCTTTCTTGAATGTTTGGTATAATTCACATGTGAAGCCATCTGGTCCTGGGCTTTTCTTTTTTGGGATTTTTTTGATGACTGACTCAATCCCTTTGCTTGTGATTGGTTTGTTGAGGTCCTCTATTTCCTCTTGGGTCAATGTTCTTTGTTTTTGCTTTTCTAAAAAGTTGTCCATTTAGTGTAAGCTGTCCACTTAGTGTAAGTTGTCCACTTTATTAGCAATAGCATATAGTTGCTCATAGTATGTTCTCATTATCTCCTTTATTTCTGTAGGGGCAGTAGTTAAGTTTCCTTTTCCATTCTGATTGCATTTATTTGCATCCGCTTTTTTTTTTTTTTTTTTTTTTTTTTTTTTAGCCTAGCTAGGGGTCCATTAATTTTGTTGATTGTCTCAAAGAACCAGCTTCTGGTTTTGTTGTTTCTCTTTATTGTTTTCCTCTTTTCAGTTTCATTTATTTCTTCTCTGTTCTTTGTTATTTCCTTCCTTCTGTTTCCTATGGAGTTTATTTGCTGTTCTTTCTGTAATTCCTCCAGGTGGACAGTTTTTGCTCTTACTTCTCTTTTAATCTAGGCATTTAAGGAAATAAATTTCCCTCTCAGTACCACCTTTGCTGTATCCCATAAGTTTTGACATGTTGCATTTTCATTGTCATATGCCTCAAGGTATTTACTAATTTCTCCTGTAATTTCTTCCTTTACTCACTGGTTTTCTAAGAGAATGATGTTTAGTCTCCATATATTTGTGAATTTTTCAATCTTCTGCCTGTTATTTATTTCCAACTTCATTCCACTATAATCTGAGATAGTGTTTTTATAATATCAATATTATTAAATTTGTTGAGGCTTGCTTTGTGACCCAGCATGTGATCTATCCTAGAAAATGTTCCGTGAGCACTTGAGAAGAATGTGTATCCTGCTGTTGTGGAGTGTAGTGTTCTATAAATGTCTGTCAAGTCTAGTTCATTTATCATACAATTCAACATCCCTGTTTCCTTGTTGATCCTCTGTCTAGATGTTCTATCCTTTGATGAGAGTGGTGTATTGATGTCTCCAGCCATTATTTTGGAGTTATCTACTTCTCTGTTCAGTATACTCAGTGTCTGCCTCATGAATTTTTGGGGCACTCTGGCTTGGTGTATAAATATTTATGATTGTTATGTTTTCTTGATAAATTGACTATTTTATTAATATATAGTGTCCTTCTTTGTCTCTTTTAATTTGTTTTACTTTTGAAGTCTACTTTGTCTGACATTAATATAGCTACTCCTGCTTTTTTCTGGTTGCTGTTTGCATGAAATATCTTTTTCCAACCTTTCACATATAGAGGGTTTCTGTTTTTTAATCCATTCTGCCAGTCTGTGTCTTTTTATTGGGGAGTTTAAACCATTAATATTTAGAGTTATTACTGTAAGGGCATTACTTTCTTCTATCATGTTGTCTTTTAGATTTTATGTGTCATGTCTTATTTTTTTCTCTCTCTCTTTTTACCCTTCCTGATAATCTTCATTTCTACACTCTTCTCCAAACCTCTTTCTCCTGTGTTTTCCTATCAGCCTGTAGCACTCTCTTTATTATTTCCTATAGTGCTGGCCTTGTATTTATGAACTCTCTCAGTGTCTGTTTGTCTGAAAATATTTTAATCTCTCCCTCATTTTTGGAAGAACAGTTCTGCTGGATATAGAATTCTTGGTTGGCAGTTCTTCTCTTTCAGTATGTTAAATATATCATACCACTGTCTTTTTGCCTCCATGGTTTCTGTAGAGAAATCTGTACATAGTCGTATCAAGCTTCCCATGTATATGATGGATTGCTTTTCTCTTGCTGCTTTCAGAATTCTCTCTTTGTCTTTGACATTGGAAAATCTGATCAGTAAGTGTCTTGGAGTACATCTATCAGGTCTGTTCTGTTTGGGGTGTGCTGTACTTCTTGAATCTCTAATTTTCTGTCTTTCATAAGAGTTGGGAAATTTTCAGTGATTATTTCTTCTATTATTCTTTCTGCCCCTTTCCCCATCTCTTCTCCCTCGGGGGCATCCATAACACATATGTTTGTGCATTTCATATTGTCACTCAGCTCCCTAAGACCCTGCTTATATTTTTCCATTCTTTTCACCATCTGTTCTTTCATGTATGTGGATTCAGGTGTCTGGTCTTCCAATTCACTGATCCTTTCTTCTGCCTGTTGAAATCTACTGTTGTATCCCTCCATTTTCTTTTTCATCTCTTCCATCATTCCCATAAGTTCTGTCATTTTTTTTTTCAAATTTATGAATTCTTCCTTATGGTCATCCAGTGTCCTTCTTATATCCTTCATCTCTTTTGCTATGTCTTCCCTCAGTTCATTGACTTGGTTTTCTAATTGATCTAGATTTGTTTGAATATCTCCAATTAGTTCTTCCTTCAGCTCATTGAATTGATTCAGCAATAATTGCTTCAACTCCTGTATCTCAGTTGTACTATTAATTTGTTCCTTTGACTGGTCCATATTTTCATGTTTCTTAGTATGGTTCATTATCTTAAGCTGCCTAGGCATCTGACTTTCTTGAATAGTTTATTCTGAGGCTTGTTTTCACTCTTTTACCTAGATTTTTTTGTTGATTGGCTTCGTTTTCTAACATTTGGTGTTTAGTTCAGCTTATTCTAGACCTTTAACTTAGATTCTGTTTAGTTGATCAGAGTTTTCAACCTCTTGGTTTTCTGTTTCTTGCCCTGCCTCTATGTAGCCTTTTTGTGTGGTGATCTCCTCAGATATGGTCAGCCCCAGTCAGATTTTCCTAGTCCAGAGAGATCCAGGTCTCAGAAAGAGGGTATGGAGTTTCCTTGAAAGTGAGACCCTCCTGTGATGCCTTTAGATTCTGTGCTCCTCTTATGCTGTCCAGCAGGTGGCACTTGCCAGCCCACAGATACCCCACCACGTAAGGAGACAGGGAGCCTTTAGATCTCCAGGTGACCCTGACCCTGTTGGGTGCATGGCTGACTGCAGCTAGTTTCTGAATTTCAACCTCTGGAATCTGACTTCCCAAAAGGGCTGGAAGTTATGGTGTTTAGTGAATTTTCTCCAACAGTAGACTTATTGCTTTGTCTCTCAGAACTATCTTAGCTCTGCTCTTTCCTGGGCCCAAATTGCAAGTCTTTGAGGCTTTCTGTAGTGGGCTTCACAGAATAATTGTTTTAGAAAAAGAGAAAAAATTAAAAAAAAGAAAAAAAGGGCCCAGTATGGACTATTTACAGTCCTTGCAGATCTAACGGGCTATTGAAATGCTAAAAGACCAGGAGTTGAGGACAATTAAGGAACAATCAAAGAAGCAGAGAAGCTGGCTTTTCAGAGTAGGGCTCTCCCTTCCAGGATTTGCATATGTGTCTGATTCTGTTTGAGCCCTGCCCTTCTCTATGTTATGTTCACCTCTCACCAAAGTCTGTTTTTATTTTGCTTTCTTTTTTTTTTTTTTTTTTTTTGCTGTTTTCCTAGCCCTATCTCCTCTATGCTGGGCTGACTGCTCCCAGATTTTCTGTTGTCTGCTCTCAGTTTATCTATGGTTGCAGCTTTCATTCTTCCTCCTGGTTCCCAGCACTGTCAGCCCCTCCTCCCCCAGGACTGTGCCTCACCAGGAAGGGTGTGGGCAACCTGGCCATGAGAACTTACAGATTTTGCTGATCTCAGCTGTTCCACACATTCATGCATGTTGTATAAAGTTTGTTCAATCTCAAATTCCTCTGCAGGGTCTGGCCCACACCATTCCTGGCTTTCTACCAACTGCCCCAGAGGAGTAACTACAATGAGCACCTCACCACTCCACCATCTTGCCCCCTCCCCTCCTTCTTAATCTTTTGAGATAAAAATCATGACTTCCATTTGAACGAAGTGAAAACTGGAGTTCAAAGAGATTATATTAAAGTACCCAAGAAAGATACTAAGTAAATGGGGGAGATGAAAATAAACCCCAATCTTTCTGACTCTAAAATCTCTGTGTTTTTTCCCTTATGTGTCACCCTGCTCAATAAGTATATAAACTGATACAATGTTAGGGAAAAAGGAAGGCACTTCTTTGCATTTATATTTGCTTTCCTTGGTAAAACCTGAAATTTGATAAGTAGAACATATCCCTTGAGCTTAAAATGATAAATAAATGAAGACCCACAATGTTGAATTAGAGTAGATCATTGGACATGGATTAACTCACAAGCCACAGACAACTGGTACTTGGAAGAGATTTTGCAAGTATTGCACAAAAAGTAGCTTATGATGGGAGGGTCTGTTTTCTCCTAAAATCCTAAAGAGGAAAAGGTATCTCCAATCATAGCACCTTTGCCATCCCCACAGTGAAGAGGGAATAAGAATGCAGTTGAATCTTGGGGTTTGTTATTTCAGAGATTTGCAAGTCAAATTGAAGACCAGCACGCTAAAGAATAACATGCTGGGAAACACAGCCAAGGAGAATTAACTGAAATGACTGCTTATATAAGTAAATTTATAAGCAGAAATTTCAGGTTTTCAAATGAACTGTCTTCCATCGTAGCTCTCTTCTAATTGAAAAGCTGAAAAAGAGGATAAATAAGGGCATAGGGCTATATTTTCTATTTATCTTCTTTTAAAGATAGTTTTATTCACATACCATACAATCCATCTAAAGTGTACAATTGATGGCTCTTGGTATAATCACAGGTTGTGCATTCATTACCACAATCAAGTTGAGAACATTTTCAGTGCTCCAAAAAGAAAAAATCCCATTTCCCTTATACTCCCCTATTTGACACTTAGTATTGTTATAGTACCTTTGTTACAATTGGCAAAGGAATATTACAGTATTACTGTTAACTATTGTCCATAGTTTGCATTAGTAATATTTTTCCCATATACCACACTATTATTAACACCTCATAATAGTGGCATACATTTGTTCTAGTTAATGGAAGAAGATTTTTATATTTGTACTATTAACCACAGTCATCATCCACAAAATTCACTGTTATAAAGTCCCGTGTTTTATCCTCTAGCTTTCCTTCTAGTCACATACATGCCCTTAACTTCTCTTTTCAACCACAATAACATCCATAATTCAGCACTGTTAATTACACTCTCATTAATGTGTTACCATCACTCTATCCATTTACAAACATTTACAATCAATCTTATTTTTAAATTCTACACAAATCAAGCATCAGCTCTCCATTTTCTACCTTCATTCTATCCGCTGGTAACTTATACCCTAGATTTTAACTCCAAGAGTGTGCAGATTATAATTAGTTTATATTAGTGAAACCATATAATCTTCCTTCTTTTGTATCTGGCTTATTTCAGTCAACATTCCTCAAGGTTCATCCATGTTGTCACAGGCATCAGGACTCTTTCTTACAGCTGAAAAATATTCCATCATATGTATAAACTACATTTTATTTATCCATTCATTAGTTGATGGACACTCGAGTTGTTTTCATCTTTTGGAAATTGTGAATAATGCCACTGTGAACATCTGTGTGCAAATGTTTGTTCCTGTTCTGGTTTGCTAATGCTGCTGTTATGCAAAATACCAGAAATTGATTGACTTTTATAAAGAGGGGTTATTTGGTTACAAAGTTACAGTCTCAAGTTGATAATAGTGTCTAAGCTAAATCATCAACAGGGGACCTTTGCTGAAGGATGGCCAATGACATCCAGAAAACCTCTGTTAGCTGAGAAGGCATGTGCTCACATCTGCTTGCTTCCAGGTTGCATTTCAAAATGGTATTCTTCAAAACATCAACTTCAGCTTTCAATGGCTGTCTTCAAAATGTCTCTCTCTAAGCTGCAGCTCCTCTGAAGTCCTTCTGTTTCTGAGCTTTTATAGGGCTCCAGTAATTAAATCAAGACCCAAACTGAATGGGAGGGGCCACACCTTCATGGAAACAATCCCATCAATAGGTCACACCCTAATCAAAGGTGTTACTAGTCACATCTCCATGGAAACAATCAAAAGGTTCCATCCTAATCAGCACTAATACATCCACCCTGACAAAAGTGCATTAAAGAACATGGCATTTTTGGGGACATAATACATCCAAACTGTCAAGTTCCTATCCCTGCTTTCAGTTCTGAATGAATACCAAGTAGTGACATTGCCAGATCATATGGCAATTCTAAACTTAGCTTCTTGAGAAACTGCCAAACTGTATTCCACAGTGGTTGCAACATTCTACCTTCCCACCAGCAGTAAATAAGTGTTCCTATTTCTACGCATCTTCTCCAATACTTGTAGTTTTCTTTTTATTTTTTTTAATAGTGGCCATTCTAGTAGGTGTGAAATGCTATCTTGTAATTTTGATTTGCGCTTCCCTAATAGCTAATGAAGATGAGCATACTTTTCATGTGCTTTTTATGGATTTATATTTCTTCTTTGGAAAAATGTCTGTTCAAGTCTTTTTACCATTTTTAAATTTGATCATTTTTCTTTTCATGGTTCAGTTGGAGTGTTTCTTTATAAATTCTGGATATTAAACCCTTATCAGGTATGTGATTTATAAATATGTTCTCCCATTGAATTGGTTGCCTTCTCACTTAGTTTACAAAACCTTTGGAGAAGAAAAGTATTTAATTTTGATTAGTTCCCATTTATCTAATTTTTCTTTCACTACCTGTGCTTTGGGTGTAAAGTTTAAGAAACCATTACCTACCACAAGATTTTGAAAATGCTTCCCTATATTTTCTTCTAGGAGTTTTATGGCCCTGGCTCTTATGTTTAGGTCTTTGATCCATTTTGAGTTAATTTTTGTATGTGTGAGAAAGAGGTCCCCTTTCATTCTTTTGGATATGGATATGCAGTTCTCCCAGCACCATTTGTTAAAGAGACTGGTCCATCTCAGTTGAGTGAATTTGGTGGCCTTAAGAAAGGTCAATTGACCATAGATGTGAGGGTCTATTTCTGAACTCTTGATTCCATTCCATTGGTCGACATATCTAT
Organism: Choloepus didactylus; assembly: GCF_015220235.1. Classification (NCBI taxonomy): domain Eukaryota; kingdom Metazoa; phylum Chordata; class Mammalia; order Pilosa; family Megalonychidae; genus Choloepus; species Choloepus didactylus. The sequence continues at coordinate 177,005,869 of NC_051310.1, forward strand.
CTTAATGCTGATACCATGCTGTTCCAACTACTGTCGCTTTGTAATATGCTTTAAAGTCAGGAGCTGTGACTCCTCCAACTTGATTCTTCTTTTTCAGGATGTTTTTGGCTATTCAGGGCCCCTTACCCTTCCAAATAAATTTGACAATTGGCTTTTCAAAATCTGCAAGACAAATAAAAATGAGGAATTCAGGGAAGAGAAGAACATGAACAGCCACTAAAGAAAGATAAAAAAGTCAAAAGTTTTAAGAATTTTTGGGGGGGATTTGAGCATTATTTCACAAGTTATCAACTCCAAGACAACAGCAAGTACAGTGACAGGTGAAGCAGGTTTCTCCATGGCTGACTGATGAGGATATCAGTGGAACAGAAATTAGGGAGTTTCAGGGATGCAGGGGATGTTCATTAATTGATAATTACATCAAAGCTGATTGGAGTATTAGAAGAGAATTGACTGAATAGGCTAGTTTTGAGGTTTTAATTGATCATGCAAAATCAGAAACTTTGAATTTCAAGGGCTCTGAGGAGAAAAGAACACCCTGGGTATTATCTTGGAAGTGAAACCATTCCTTCTATTGGCAGAGTTTATGGTTATGCCATACAGATGGGTAGCTGAAATGCATTGGAGATGGAGGCTTTTTAGATCAAAGAGTCTATTTTCTAGCACTATTTTATAAACTGCTGTGACTATTTAACTGTTTAAAAATCTATAATTACTTACTATAGAAGAATATTAATAAGCACTAAATAAAAAATATGTAATATATAATATTGTGAAATGTATGTGGAATCAAGGCTTTTTGGCTAGTAACTATTTTTGCTACGTTATTTGAAGAACCTTTTTTTTGTACAAGAATAGAAGATTTCTTAGTAAATATGCAATTCTCAACCTCAATGTTAAATTTAATTTTACTTATAAACTCCCATCAATGTATATAATACTGTCAAATGAAAACATTGAGAACACAAGTTAGGAGATTTGTAAAATATCTTTATATTTTGAGAGAACTTCCTTTTTGTAAGAGCTATCCTTTTCAAACATTAGAAGGAGATTGTATATGTATATATGTGTGTATATATGTGTGTGTGTGTGTGTATAGATAGATAATCTCCAATTAGGATATGAAAAAATTGTACACACACACACACACATATTGTTCTTATCTTAACTGGTGAGAGATGTTGAAATGTATCTTGTGATGTTGTAAAATTACTGAAAGCTTTTAATACTAACAAGACAAGGTGCTATTCCTGTATTATGTTGATTTTCTTCTCCTTTCAGGTTTTCTAAACATTCTTTGTGGTGTATAGCAAAATAACAAAAGCTTTGCATCCTAGTTTAACTGTTTGACTGAAATTGGAAATGAGTAGGCCAGGAGAAATACCGAGTACCTTAAACTTGCTTTCAGATAGCCGGATCACCAGTTTAGTAAATGAAAATAGACAGCTACATGGTGTTATATTTTTTCTTGGGAACGCTATCTTGAGGCTCATAGTATTAATCCAAATTGTATTACTCTGTCAGGAGTAATGCTAGTTTAGTGATTTTTCAAAATTATTTTTCATAATAATTCAAGGTTCAGACTGGGTATTTCTTTGTACATAATGTGTGACTGTAGGGACACAGACACACAGAGTTTTATTCTTTTTTATTTATTTTATTTGTTTTTCTTTATTAGAGAAGTTTTAGGTTTGCAGAAAAATCATGCATAAAATACAGGATTTCCATACACCACCTCTTTACCAATACCTTATTTTGGTGTAGAATATTTATTACAATTGATGATAGCATATTTTTATAATTGTACTATTATCTGAAGTCCATGGTTTAAATTATGGTCCACTGTTTGTGTACTTCAATAGAGGTTTTTTTAATAATTTTTCTTCTATTACCATCTATACCATCTAACATTTCCCCTTATGGATGTATCTTATAATCTCTTCCCATTCTGGGTAATTTATTTGGTTTGAAGCTATGGATTTATTTTTAATGTTTCACTAAGTATCATATTTAAATATTACATATTGTAATTCATCCAATATTACCTTTTCTTCAACTCAAAGTCATTTCTTCCCCAAAATTTTTATTACCTCCCCAATCTTGGTTAGTCCTATGTTATACACTCTTCTACACTAAAGCTGCCCATGTCATAAGTTTATAGTTTCAGTTTATTTGTTATTATACAATATTACACTGTGAAGTACTTAAGGTCAAAGAACAAGCCTGATAAATAAGGTGTTTATGTGTCCTGCTTTGCCAGAGACAGTCTAATTTTAGAACTATTCTCCTAAAATCCTGTGTGTGAGCATCCCCTTTCATACTAAAAATGTTCTAGTTTGGCTAATAAATTATATAGTCACCTTGCTTAGAAATTCTGTATCCTTAACAGAATGCTAGGTAAATGGTGATCATTCAGTAAAATTTGTGAACTCAATAAATGAACAAATAACTAAATGCATGAATGAGCTGATCATAGTTATCCTTAATTCTGCTTTTTTTAAAGGATACTTTGGAATGACAGAAAAGGAGGCAGTAAATAACAGACTCAAATACCTTGTAGAAAAAATATGCTAACATTCTCATATATTACTTGCAAGAAAAGTATTTATGTATTTTATATGGGTAGTCATCCATTTCTCTATTTACTTCTTTTTTCTGCCTTTTTTTTTCTCTCTTTTGTTTTCCCTCTCTAACTTTGTTTCTTAGTGGCTTGTTATTTTTTTCATAATTCTTTATGGTATTAATGCAGACAAGAGTTAAAAGATCTTTATACAGTATCTCTGTTAAGTATAAAAATATTTCATTTATAGCTTTCAATGCTTCTTATCTATTTCTTTTTGAAGAATTTGATCATGAATTATACATAGCAACACAGCATGAAATATTCAGCTCATGTTCTTTCATTCCAATTCAGTCTACCAAACAAAGAAAGAGTGGCTTGAACATAGAAAAGAAAGGTGTATGGATAGCAATATGCCAGTACTTTTAATCACATTTTTCCCACTGCAAGACCCAGATGAAAAGTCCAGCATAACAAGATTTCATGCTTTCAATGCAGCTCTGTATGTCATCCTACTAAACTGCAATGGAATCTTTGATTTAAGCATATAAAATATGCTTCTCAGAATACAACTGTTGTTTTCCAAATGTCAGACAGAAAAATATATTGTTACAAAAATGGAATTAGCAAAGCCACAGGAAACTGAGAAAAGTCTATATAGGTTATTTTGGCCAATCAATACTTTTTGAATAGTAATAGAAGGTGTTCACCCTCAATTTGAATTAATTATTGACTGACAATTCTGTTCATTTGGATTCTTTACAATTAAGAGTTTACTACAGCATGTCTTTCTAAATCTAAGAAAGAATAAAATCTCCATTTACTGAAGAATTTTGAGTTATATCTGGAGTGTGAATGGGCTGAGACCTGAGAGTGGGTTCAGGTTACTGCTGGCAAACTGTTCTGCAGAAAAACTTCAATGAAGTGAAATGGTTTATTGTGTTAACTTAATCCGCAGACATCTAATCTCAAGTTATTCTCCTTTGACAAATCAGTGAACCCAGGATTTGTCTTATTATCATGGCTAAGTGCATCTTATTCACCAATGAAAAGTTCCTTTCCCACATACATTTTGAACAAAAATAAATAAGAGGTAAAAAAGAAAAATAACAAATTTGTGAGGTACTCTTATCTGTTTATTTCACTAAATATAACACAATAAACTACTCCAGGAAAAATTTCTAGATTGTTTGTGGTAACAGCTTTTCTATCTAAGCTTTATTGCTAGGAAATTATTTGAATTTGAACTGAACTGCAATATATAAAGTTTTTCTTAGCCTATTTGAAGCAAGTTGGTTTTTTTTTTTTTAAATTAAATATTTTGGGTTTCTTAAAATCTTTCCTTCTAGCAAAAGATTTAATTTATAATTTTTAATCTTTAATAGCTTGATCTTGAAATATGTTTGAAATCTTAAACCTATATTTTTATTTCTTTTTAAATATATAGTACACTCCACATTTTAAAGATCCTTAACTGCATTTCTGTTATTTTAATTTATTTGAAACTAATTTGATTTAATATTAATTTGCATTGTATATATATTGAAGGGTTTTACAAAAAATATATTTAATTTTTTGTCTGTCTCAAGGCACTTTGACAACTTAATATAAATGCACAAATTGAAATTAAGATATAATTTTTTCCTAATAAATAATATTTATAGACCACTGTTCTTAGTGCTTTTATATGGATATCTCTTGGTACTTCCCAGATAATGAAGGTCCTTGGACTACTTTAAATTCATTTAATATGATTCTAAATTTTATATTAGTTCTGTCATGTATTTAAATTCTACCTATATTTAAACTTAATTGATAACTCGTAGATAGTTAACTGTGGGTCTGCTCCTCTGAATTTTTTTCTCATGGCCCTCTTTTCTTCTTTGGCTGGTAAACTTTGGTTAACTACCAGAAAATTGTGTTAAAATAATATCACCAATTCTATAAGATGTTATCTTTCTATAAAGTGAAGATAACTTTGTTCCTGATATTCAATCAATTTGGTAGCAACTCACTTTACTTTAGCATGGGATGGAGCTAAGCCAAGGTGTATTTGGTTCTTTGTTTGGGCTGTTGTATTCCCATTCATGGTTATTCTTAGAGGTGGCTTTTCAATGACCTCAACCAAATTCTCTCCTTTGTGGTAGGCTGTTAAATACATTTATTTTTTCTGTTGATCCATGAGACTCTTAAAATTATTCTCAACTTCTTATCCCTGCTCTGTTTACCAATCAAGAACTGATTGAAGGGTTAAAGTAGTGTCCAACCTCGGAATTGTTTCTATGTCCTTCCATTCTCTCTGGGTTCTTTAATCCTTATACTGTAGCTGCTTTGGAAACTCTGAACTCATTTCTGGTCTTCCCAGATTCATGAAACTGTTAATTACACAGATTTTGAGCCACTTACCTAAACATTTTGCATGCCTTTTAGCATATTATGCACAGTCTGCCTATGAATTGGCAAAACCCTTGAAGGCAAAAGTTGGTAGACTGTTGGGCTCATCAAAATGGATTTTCCTTCTCTTCAGAACATTAACCTTTGAAGACTTAACTGCCTTTTTGACTCTGCAATGACTCCAAATGGTTGGCTTTTATTTTTAATCCACTTTTCCTAATTTTACTTGATTAAAGTATTGTTCTTACAAAAGCTACTAAGTCAGCAGGAAGAAGAATCTCTCTCTGCCTTCCTTACTTAAAGTCTACTCATATTTAACCACATTCTTTCCTTTTATCTTCAAAGTAATTATCTCACCTTCTAAGCCTGCATTATATATTAAAGCATAAGCTCCATGAGTACAGAAAATGTGTTTCTTTTGTTCTTCACAAAATCCATGGGTGAATCATATTTATTAAAACAAGAAGCAAGAAATGGAAAAAAAAATCACACCACTTCTGATAGATTATAACATTGTACAAAATATCCACTCCCTTTTCTTTGGGGAGGCATCAACTTCCTTGTCCGTTGATGCCATGCTTGGCCATGGGACCTACCTTTGTTAATGATATGTAAATAAAAGGGATCTGTTTGCTAGTAGAAGCCTTAAGAGCCATCACAGGATTTCTCTCTAATTTCCCTTTTTCCTTGGCAAGAGATTAGCCAGCAGTGTGCCTTAGAGTAAATGTTTCATCAGCCTTGATCTCTGAATGAAGAAGTAGGAGAGTAGAACTCAAGCAAATCCATTACATTCATGTAATGTGAGAGACATATAAATATTTGTTCACGTACACTGCTGAAATTTTAGAGTAGAATTTTACTGCTGCATAGCTTAGGTACACTGACAGATATAGAAATTAACAGTCAATTGTTTCTGTAACAAAAATATGTATGGCACTAGTTTGGAGTTAGGCAGAGGGTGGTGAGGATATTGTTTCTTGATGTTAAAGAAATATCAAATCATTTTATATAGTGTTAAGATTTTGTTAAAACTAGTCTCGTTACTGGACCAAGGTGGAAGATTCTTGGCTAGATGCACACAAATGACCAATTCCTGAGACACTGGGGTTTCAAAGAGAGAAATAGTTTTATTATTATGTGAGAAGCAGGAGAGCAGATGGCCTATCAGCCCAAAATTGGTCTCCCCAAACTGCAGTAATTTTGATAGTTTTGTAGTATCAAAAGATGGGCAGGTTTTAGGATAATGAGCACAATGGACCCAGATGATGTAATTAGAGATGATTTAATTATTGACATACACACATTGATTATATGCTTAGTCACAAAATATATGTAAGAAAACGGTGGCATTAATATGATGATATGTGTGAGTTTTGGTATTATAATGAGGTATAGGACATTTATAGGTTAAGATCTAAGTTACTGCACATTTCAGGCAGGTCCATTTTGGTTAGATTCAGCTTCAATTATTAAGATAACTTTGGACTTGGAGTGGGTTCCTCCTGGGCTGAACAAAGACCTTCATTAATAAACATTAGGGGCTGTCTTAGTGATCATAAGATTTTAAAGTTGAAAACTGAATAAATGGGTACAAGTAAAGATTAATCACAAGGTTTTTATGCTCACAAGGGCACAGGATAAAGGCTATATGATCATTATCAGACATCAAGGCAACTGGATTGCAGTTCAGATTTCAGGTATTTCTGTCTACTCTAATACACCAGAAAATACAAAGGAATATCTGTGTAATGATTAAGTAATCATAATCAGCCCTTAAATCCTAACTTCTTGGTTACAGTCTTATGGAAGGCATAGGATGTACTCACTAAACTTTTGACTTTAGTTGAAGAAATTGCAAAACTGAAGGTAAGTTATTTACTAGTGGCTGCATTTGACAGGATACTATAATAAACAGATAATCACAAAAAGGAATTGGCTCATTTTTTTTAAAGCAGGAATGAATGGAATAGAATCATTGCAGAAATTCTGGGATTTAATAAATAATCTCTAATTAATAAAAGATAAAATCAAGAATGTTTTTGGGGAAGTAGACCAATTAAAACAGTCTTGTGACAAGGATCAGATAAAGGATGTGACCAATCCCTTATTAAAATTCTTCATTGATTCACATGGCATTGAATGAATCATTTCAGTTGTGTAACATGGTTCAGTAAAAGGAGACCAAAACTATTCCTTTCCCATGGACGTCTAATTGGTTGAAGGCATGTGCAATTTAGTCCAGAGAAAGTAACATGTTCTATATCAAAATAAGCATGGAATTGAGTGTTAGCACAAGAGTTGACTGGAACAAAGAAGAAAAATAAAAAAGCTATTTATTCAAGTTCTTAGGAGAGGTTCCCTAAGACCCAAAAATTGATGTGAAACAATCCTTGACCCTTGTTCCAGTTTGCTAATGCTGCTGTTATGCAAAATATCAGAAATGGATTGGCTTTTATAAAGAGGGTTTATTTGGTTACAAAGTTATAGTCTGAAGGCCATGAAAGTGTCCAAGGTAAGGCATCAACAATAGGATACCTTCACTGGAGAAAAGCCATTGGCATCCAGAAAGCCTCTGTTAGCTGGGAAGGCATGTGGCTGGTGTCTGCTTGCTCTTGAAGTGGGTCTCTTCCCCCTTGGCCTGTAACATTTGCAGAGTAAGAATGTTGTGTAAGTGGCATTAAGCCATGAAAAGAAGGAAGTGAAACTGCGGTTATATGCATCAGACAAGCATAACCGTTATAGCAATCAACAATTGCACAGTTTCCAAGTGAAACTTTTTGTAACCAAGTGAAACTTTTTGTAAGATTTCTAAATGCCAACCTTGCTAAATTGTCTTTTGTAACCAATAGCTAACTGCCAACTCTGCTTCTGTTAAAATAGCTTGCTCACGTTTCCAGGATATGGTTTCTGTCTATATAAGGCACCAGTACATGCAGGTCGAGGCTGCTTACTGAACTCCCTGTGTGGAGTGACAGTGAGCAGTTGCCGGCCGGCTAATAAAGGCTGTTTAAATTCTGTTTGGCTGTCTCGTACTTTAACTCACGGGCACCGTAACAGCTCTCAGGTTGCATTTCAAAATGGCATTCCCCAAAATATCAGCTTTCAATGGCCATCTTCAAAATGTCTCTGTAAGCTACAGCTTCTCTCCAAAATGTCACTCTCAGTTGCTCTGAGCTCCTTCTGTCTGTGAACTCCAGTTATAGGACTCCAGTTATTTAATAAAGACCTACCCTGAATGGATGGCAGAACACCTCCATGGAAATTATTCAATCAAAGTTCTCACCCAGTTGATTGAGTCACATCTCCATGGAAACACTCAAAGATTCCAACCTAATTAACACTAATACATCTGTCCACACAAGATCAAGATTGCAGCAAAGAACATGGAGTCTGGGGGGACATAATATATACAAACCAGCACAACCCTCAAACTTACTATACCAGAGGCAGGCCTAGAGAGCTGCTCAGCATTCAATGGGGGAATACTCCCCATATGCTATTTAGGTGTGGTCAAGGAGGATAAAGAAGTAACCTCCTTGTTTTGCTTGCTTTATTCATTGACATATCTGAAGCATCTAGAATAGTGCCTGGTACGGAGTGAGCACCAGGCTCAATGCATGTTTGTTGGGATGAAGACAACTGATGCTCAAATCTACAATGCACATGCAATGACTCCTGGTTCCTTTAAAGCAAACTGAAGCCATATGGAGTTTGTCCAGGATTATGTGGCTTTTGTCAAAGCTGAGTTCAAGTACTGCCTCTGATTCTCTGTTTCCCTGACCTCTCCAGCCTAACAAGATCAAACCTTTCTCTAAATTTATCTACAACATCCATGATATGATTACTTTACCTGGTCCATGAGGTTTGTGCTTTATTATTTTGTACTGTAGTTACTTTTTCATGTGTATACACCTTATCCCCAAGACAGACTTTAAGCTCTGGCAGAGCAAAGATCATATCTTATTTTTATTTATCTTTCTTAAATAGCAGCTAATACATTGGCTTGGACAGATAAGGTACTCAATAAATATTTGATGATAATGATGTGTTTCATTCCATTTTAATTAGATAAGCCAAGAAAAATGCATCTTGTAGTATCTGGCATACAGAAATCACTGGCAAATATTGGCTACCTGTATTAGAATTTGTTTACAAATGCACTAACCGCAGTGCCAGGAACATAATAGGTGCCCCCAAAATTTCTTTGAATAAACCATTTTGAAAACTTGAGGCAGGGGAAGAAGTAACATCTTGAGGGTAAAATCAAGCACCATGAAGGACAATAATGTGGGAGAGATGGCTAAGGAGCTGGAGGTAGGGCTGAGCAAGTATCATTCCCAAAGATTAAGGACTCTTGAAGCATTCACCTGATGAGATTTCAAAGTTGCTCTAGATTAATGCCATGTGTATCATCCATGTTTCATGAGTTTAAAAGATTCTGGAGAAAAAATTCTGGAAAGTCATTGGCCATTATTTCTTTGGATAATGCCTCTCCCAAGAATATCCATTTGCTTCTTCTCAAACTAATAGCATTATTTTTACCCTTCTTGTTCTATGTTCCACATCTTTTAGTCTGAGTGATTTCTTCCAGTTTCACTTTTTATTTGATGTTTTGGTTTGCTAAAGCTGCCAGAATGCAAAATACCAGAAATGGGTTGGCATTTTCAATGGAGATTTGTTAGGTTGTAGATGTACAGTTATAAGGTCATGAAACTCTCCAAATTAAGGCATCAACAGGAAGATACATTTGGTGAGAAAGACTGCTGGCATCCAGGGTTCCTCTATTACATGGAAAGGCACATGGTGATGTTTGCTGGTCCTTCTCTCCTGGACCCTGGTTTCAAAATGGCTCTCTCAGTTTCTGTGGGTGTTTCTGGCTTCTCCTGGGGTGTTTTCTTTCTGTGCCCTCTCCAAACTGCTCTGTCTTTTATCCTCATAAAGGAATACAGTAGAGGATTAAGACCAACCTTGAATTGGGTGGATCACATCTCCACAGAAACAACCTAACCAAAAAGTTCCACCACAATAAGTCTGCACCCAGAATAGGTCTGCATGCCACAAGAACATGGCATTTTCTGGGGTACATAACAGCTCCAAACCAGCACACCCTACTCTCTGGGCCCCCAAAAGACATGTTCTTTCCATATGCAAAATGCATTCATTGCATCACAATGTCACAAAAGCTTAAATCATTTCAGTAACAATAAGTTACAAAGTCTTATCAAAATCAGTTACAGATGTAGTTTGTCCTAAGGCAAAGTTCCCCTCAGGCTGCAGACCACTGAAATACAGACAAGTTATCTGCTTCTAATATATGAAAGAGGGAAAGTCATAGGATAAAAGTTCACAATGCCATAGAGAGAAATTGAAAGGAAAAGAGTCACTGGACCAAAATACAGTTCTGAAAACCTGCAGGGCATACTTCATTAGATTTCAAGGTCTGAGAGTCATTTGCAGAGTGATGTTTTATGTTTTGGGCTTGAGTGAGCAGCAGTCCCACCCTTTCCAAGGTCTTACACAGCATCCTTGTTCTCTTCAAATAGTGGGGTGAGGGTTCCAATATCTCCAAGCATTGGGAAGACCAACCTGTTCTTGGCTCCAACCTCTTCAAGCATCTGGGTGGCAGCCAGACTATCTGTCATCTCCAGGACACAGGCTCACCTCTTTGAACAGTGGGGTCAAGCCCAGGCTCTCTCCAATTCTTGGGAATATGCTTCAACCTCTCTAAGACCTGAGGTGGTAGCATTCTTCCTGAACAATGCAACAGCCAAGTTCCCCTCAATTCCCCAGGCATCTGAGAACACTGGTGTGGCAACACTCTCCCTGAATAATGAGGAGGAAGGCCTGACCTCCACAAACTCCTGGGCAAACATCCTCTCCATATGCATGGATGTGTCCACTCTCCTGGCCCAAGATTTCTTGACTCCAGATCTCAGCTTCAATGGTTCTCCTCTTGAAATGATTTTTCCTATAATCTGCCCCTTTTCTGTCCCCTTAAATTCAGGCTGTTAGTGGTTCCATTCATAGAGCTCCAGCAAAAACTTTTTGGTTTTGCATGCAGCACACAGGGGTCCTAACCAACAGACTATAGGACTTTCTGTAAATCCTTTCTGGATAACTCCATCTCCAATCCTGATTTACACTGAGATGGCTGACTGGTTAAATCCTCACTTGAGACTCTATTCTCTGGGGACTAACTTTCTGGAAAATCAGAAGTTTTCAAACCATCAGTTTCTGGTTTCTTTGTACCCAAGAGTTTACTTTTCAGCTTATCTCATTCCTCTCACATTTTACTATAAGTTGCATGGAGATGCCAGGCTGAATTTTCCACATTTAATTTTGGAATCTCTTCAGCTAAATATCCCAATTCATTGTATTCAAATTCTGCCTTCCATCCTACACCAGGACTCAATATTGCCAAATTCTCTGCCATGTTAAAACAAGGATCACCTTCCTCCCAGTTGGCAATGACACATTCATTATTTCTGTCCAAGGCCTCATTGGAAGTAACTGTAGCATTCATATTTCTACCAACAGTCTCTTCAAAGCAATCTAGGTCTTTTCTATCAAGCTTCTCATAATTCTTCCAGAATATTCCCCTTATCCAATTTGGTATTTCCAAATTCAGACACAGGACCTCACTTCTCTGGTACCAAAATCTGTTTCAGTTTGCTAAAGCTTCCAGAATGCAGAATACCAGAAATGGGTTCACTTTTTCAGTGGGGATTTATTAGATTGCAAATTTACATTTATAAGCTGACAAAAATGTCCAAATGAAGACATCAAAAGGGAGATGCTGTACTGGTTTGTATATATTATGTCCCCCAGAAAAAGCCATATTCTTTGAATGCAATCTTATGGGGGCATACATATTAGTGTTGATTAGGTTGGAACCTACCAATTAAATGTTCCCATGGAGATGTGACCCACCAACTGTGGGTGATGACTTTGATAGGATAATTTCCATGCAGATGTTACCCCACCCACTCAGGGTGGGCCTGAATTAAACCACTGGAGCCATATAAATGATTGGCAAACAGAAGGAACTCAGTGCAGCTGTGAGTGACATTTTGGAGAACTGAGAGTGACATTTTGGAGAGCAGCTGCAGCTGAGAGACACATTTTGAAGACAGCCATTGGAAGCTGACACTGACAGTTTGGAGAATGCCATTTTGAAACACAACCTGGAGCAAGCAGACACCAGCCATGTGCCTTACCAGCTAGCAGAGGTTTTCAGATGCCATTGGCCATCCTTCAGTGAAGGTACCCTATCACTTATGCCTTACCTTGGACACTTTATGGCCTTAATACTGTAATTTTATGTGCCGGTTTGAATGTATTATGTCTCCCAAAATGCCATTAACTTTGATGCAATCTGTGTGGGCAGGCATATTAGTATTGATTGGATTGTGATTCCTTGATTGTTTCCATGGAGATGTGATGCACCCAACTGTAGCTGATAACTCTGGGTAACTTCCATGGGTGTATGGCCCCACCAATTCAGCTTGAGCTTTGATTAGTTTACTAGAGCACTATATAAGCTTAGACAGAGGGAGTAAGCTTTCTACAGCCAAGAGGGACACTCTGAAGAATGCCCCAAAGCTGAGAGAGGAGCTGTAAATGACACAGTTTGAAGACAGCCACTGAAAGCAGATTCATGCTCCAGAGAAGTTAAGAGAAGACAAATGCCCCAAGAGCAACTGAGAGTGACATTTTGAAGAGGAGCTGTGGCCTAGAGAGGAACATCCTAGAAGAAAGCCATTTTGAAACCAGAACTTGGAGCACATGTTGGCCACATCTTCCCAGCTAACAGAGATGTTCTGGACATCAGTGGTCATCCTCCAGTGAAGGTACCCAATTGTTGATGCATTACCTTGGACATTTTATGGCCTTAAGGCTGTAACTGTGTAACCAAATAAACCCACTTTATAAAACCCAGTCCATTTCTGGTATTTTGCATTCTGGCAGCATTAGCAAACTAGAACAGATTTTGGTACCAGGAGTGGGGTGCTGCTGTGTTTGCAAATACCAAACATGTTGGAACAGTTTTTTAAATGGATAAGGGAAAGATTCTGGAAGAATTGTGAGGCGCTTGATAGAAAAGGCCTAAACTGCTTGAAGAGACTGTGGAAATATGGACTCTAAAGATACTTCTGATGAGGCCCTGAGCAGAAATGATGAATGTGTTTTTGTGAACTGGAAGAAAGGTGATCCTTGTTTTAAACTGGCAGAGAATTTGACAAAACTAACTCCTGGTGTTGGATGGAAGGCAGAATTTGAAAGCGACAACATGGAATATTTAGCTGATGAGATCTCTGAGCAACATATAGATGTAGCCTGGCTTCTGCTTGCTAGCTTATAGTAAAATGTGACAGGACAGAGACAAACTTAGAACTGAACTCTTGGGTGCAAAGAAACCAGAAACTGATGGTTTGGAAAATTCTGGTCTTCCAGGGGGTGGAACCCCAGAAGCTACGGCCTAGAGGGACACTCTGAAGAATGCACAGGAGCTGAGAGAGGAACTGCAGCTTACAGAGACATTTTGGACATGGCCTTTGAGAGCAGACTTTTGCTCCAGAGAAGCTAAGAGTGGACAAATGCTCCAAGAGCAACTGAGAGTGACATTTTGGAGAGAAGCTGAAGCTTAGAGAGGAATATCCTAGGAGAAATCCATTTTGAAACCAGAATTTGGAGCAGACACCAGCCACTTGGACACTTTATGGCCTTAAGACTGTGACTATGCAACCAAATAAACCCCCTTTTTAAAAGCCAATCCATTTCTGGTATTTTGCCAAAAGGCAGCATTAGCAAACTAGAACAGATTTTTGGTACTGGAAATGGGGAAGAAGTGACAGCCACATGTGAGGATTTAACAAAACATGAAACCCAGACACTATTTCAGTACAAGCCAAGATTGGAGAAGGAGTTAAGTAGAAAAGATTTGTGGAAAATCCTATTTTCTGACAGCTTTAACCCCTGTGTGCTTCATTCATAGTCAACAGAATTTTTGCGAGATCTTTACAAATGGAGATGCCGCCAGTCTGAACTGGAGGAGACAGACAAGGAACAAATTGAAGGAAAAATTTCTTCAAAGACAGAGTGATGGAGGTTGAGATCTGGAGTCAAGAGATCTCAGGCTGGGAGAATGGAGTGGCCCACATGCATGGAAAGGGTGAGTTTGACCTGGAGGTAGAGGGTGGGCTTTCCACCTTGGTGTTCAGGAAAAGTGTTCTTATCCCAGGCCTCAGAGAGAGTGAAGCACATTCCCAGGTATTCGGGAGATTCTGGCCACCACCCCACTGTTCTGAAGGGGTTGATCATGTGCCCCAGGGATGGAAGAGAATCCAGGTGCTGCCCTGTGGTTTGAGGAGGGTGGGGCCAAGAAGGTGGCCTCCTCAATGTGTGGATATGTTGGAGCACTCACCCCAGCATTTGGAGAGAAAAGGGCTGCTGCTAAGGCCCTTAGGAATGGTTAGACTCCTGTTCTCTCAAGCCCCAAGGATACAACATTGTTCTGTTAATGACTCTCAGACTTTGAAATCCAATGGAGTTTGCCCTGTAGATTTTAGGAGTTGTTTTGGTCCTGTTAACCCTGCTTTCCTTACTGTTTCTCCTTATGGCAATGGGAATATTTATCCTATGACTGTTCCTTCTTTGTATATTGGAAGATCATAACTTGTTCTAAGTTTCACAGGTCCACAACCAGAGGGGAATTTTGTTTTAGGTCAGATCACACCTGTAACTGATTTTGATGGGATCTTGTACTTACTTATTGTTACTGAAATGATTTAAGTTTTTGCATATTATGATGGGATGAATATATTTGTATATGGAAATATCATGTCATTTTGGGTTCCAGGGTGTGGAATATATTATGTCCCCCAAAGTAACATTAACTTTGATGCAATCTGTGTGGGCAGACATATTAGTGTTGATTGGATTGTGATTCCTTGATTGAGTGTTTCCATGGAGATGTGACCCACACAACTGTAGCTGATAACTCTGGGTAATTTCCATGGAGGTGCAGCCCCCCCCCATTCAGTGTGGGCATTGATTAGTTTACTAGAGCACTGAATAAGCTAAGACACTTTGAAGAATGCCCAGGAGCTGAGAGAGGAGCTGCAGATCAGAGACAGTTTGAAAATGGCAGTTGAAAGCAGACTCTTGCTCCAGAGAAGCTAAAAAAGGACAAATGCTCCAAGAGCAACTGAGAGTGACATTTTGAAGAGGAGCTGTGGCCTAGTGAGGAACTTCCTGAGAGAAAGCCATTTTGAAACCAAAACTTGGAGCAGATGCCAGCCACATGCTTTCTCAGCTAGCAGAGGTTTTCCAGATGCTATTGGCCATCCTCTAGTGAGGGTACCTGATTGTTGATGCATTATCTTGGACATTTTATGGTCTTAAGACTAACTTTGTAACCAATTAAACCCTCTTTATAGAAACCAGTCCATTTCTTGTGTTTTGCATTCTGGCAGCATTAGCAAACTGGAACAGATACCAACATAGCTGGAGAAGCCAAGAGACTGTGTTTATGACAGGTGAGTGTTCATCCTGGAATGGTGCCAGGGAGCAAGTGGTTGGAGCTGGGTGACAAGTGCAGATGGGATCAGCTTTCCACACCCCATGCCCTCTTCTCAGCACTTGGCTGGGCTGATAATCCTTCACAGGCCCATGGCCAAGGGCCCACATGCCAGAGAGTGGCAGTTGGAGCAGGCAAATAAGTGCAGAAGGGGACAGCTTTCCACACCTCATGTAGCCATCTCAGCAGTAGGCTGTCCTTCATAGCCTTATGGCTGAGAGCTCCTGTTAGGGAAATCAGGATTTGGTGGACTTCTGACAGCATATACTCTTCCTCCATGGAAGCCCATGATATGCACAGCTGAGAGGCAAGGGCACCACACAGAAGTGTCAGGAGCCCTGCCCAGCCTCACAAACTTGCAGGCACTTGACAGACAGGGACCATGGAGCATTTGAGCAGGAAGGTGAGACATGCAGCTCTGTAGCCCCAGAGTACTCCACCCACAGCTCCAGGAACTTCCAGGACAAGTGTGTTCTGGAGTGGACACCTTGCCAAACTGCATGACCCCACCCACAGGGCTGGCAGTCCCCAGTGCAGATGGAAAGATGGTACATTGATTGGATTTCTGCACAGTTTGGACCCTGCTCTGTGCATAGACAATTTTGGGGGAGAACTGGCTTGAGAGTAAGAGGTGGCTCAAGAGTGCCAGGGAAAATGCACTCCACAAAGCTATAGCTCTGCCAAATAATAGATAAATGTTCAAATAATCCTGCATATCCTAAAATAGCCCTATCAAGATAAGCAAATGCCAAGGCCAAAAACAACAGAAAATTATAAAGCATATGCAGAAACCAGAAGATATGGACAACCCAAACATTCAAATTAAAAAGCCAGAGGAGACACAGAAGTTGGAGTAATTAATCAAAGAAGTAGACACAAATCTGCAAAATAACCTCAATGTGATGGCTCAGGATATAAAGGCCATAAAGAAGATTCTAGAAGAGCATATAGAAGAATTTGAAAGAGGAAATAAAATATAGCAGATCTTATGGAAATAAAAGATACTGTTGATCAAATTAAAATTTTCTTGAGACACACAAGAGCAGATTTGAAGAGGCAGAGGAAAGAATTAGCAAACTAGAGGAAAGACAATGGAATGTGAAAGCACAAAAGAATAAATGGAGAAAAAAATGAAAAATTTGAAATAGATCTCAGAGAAATGATGGACAATGTGAAGTGCCCAAATATAAGAATAATTTGTGTTCCAGAAGGTGAAGAGTAAAGGGCTAGGAAGAGTATTTGAAGACATTGTTGGGGAAAACTTCCCAACATTTCTAAAGGACTTAAATATGCAAATCAAAGATGCCCAAATAGAATAAATTCAAATGAATTCACTCTGAGACATATTATGATCAGATTGTCAAATGCTGAAGAGAAGGAGAAAGTTCCGAAAGCATCAAGAGAGAAGAGATTCACCAAATATAGGGGAAACAACATAAGACTAAGTACTGACTCCCCAGCAGCCACCATGTAGGTAAGACAGCAGTAGTATAACATAGTTAAAAGTCTGAAAGAGAAAAATTGCCAGTCAAGAATTCTTTACCCAGCAAAACTGTCCTTCAAAATTGAGAGAGAGCTTAAAATTTTCACAAACAAATGCTGAGAGAATTTGTTAACAAGAGATCTGCCTTACAAGAAATACTAAAGGGAGCTCTACTGCCTGAGAAAAAAAGACAGGAGAGAGAGGCCTGGAGAAGGGCACAGAACTGAAACATGTTAGTAAGGGTTACTTAAAGGAAATAGAGAGAGGGAAAAATAGATCTGACAATTAAAAACCAAAGAATAAGATGGCTGGTTCAAGACCTGACTTTACAGCAATAACATTGATTGTGAATGGATTAAACTCCCCTTTAAAAAGATATAGATTGGCAGAATGGATTAAAATATGAATCATCAATATGCTGTTTACAAGAGACTCATCTTAGACCCAACAACACAATGAGATAGAAAGTGAAAGGGTGGAGAAAAATATTCCACACAAGCTACAGTCAAAAGAAAGCATGGGTAGAAATACTAATTTCAGATAAAATAAACTTTAACCATAAGATGTCATAAAAGACAAAGAAGGACACTATGTACTAATAAAAGGGAAAATTCACCAAGAAGAAATAAGTCATAAATGTTTATGTACCCAATTAAGGTACTCCAAAGTACATGAGAAAAACATTGGCAAAACTGAAGGAAGCAATAGATGGTTCCACAATAATCATGGGAGACTTCAATACACCACTCTATCTTTTAGATAGAACAACCAGATAGAGGGCCAATAAAGAAATTGAGAACCTAAGCAGTATGATAAATGAATTAGACTTAACAGACATATATAGAGTGTTACATCCCAAATTACTAGGACATACATTCTTCTCTACAGCTCATGGAACATTTTCCTGAATAGATCATATGCTGTGTCATAAAACAAGCCTGAATAAATTAAAAAGTTTGAAATTATTCAAAGCACATTCTCTGACCACAATGGAATGCAACTAGAAGTCAATAGCCATCAAAGATCCAGACCATTCATAAATATGTGAAGGGTAAACACTCCTAAACAATCAGTGGTTCAAAGAAGAAATTGTGAGAAATTTCTAAATAGCCAGAGATGAAAGAAAATGAGAATACAACATGTTAAAACCTATTGGAGGAGGCGGGGCAAGATGGCAGACTGGTGAGCTGTATGTTTTAGTTACTCCTCCAGGAAAGTAGGTAAAAAGCCAGGAACTGCGTGGACTGGACACCACAGAGCAATCTGTCTTTGGGCATACTTCATACAACACTCATGAAAACGTGGAACTGCTGATATCAGCGAAATCTGTAAGTTTCTGCGGCCAGGGGACCCGCGCCCCTCCCTGCCAGGCTCAGTCCCGGGGGAGGAGGGGCTGTCAGCTCCAGGAAGGAGAAGGGAGAATTGCAGTGGCTGCTCTTATCGGAAACTCATTCTACTGATTCAAACTCCAACCATAGATAGACGGAGACCAGACACCAGAGACTCTGAGAGCAGCCAGCCCAGCAGAGAGGAGACAGGCATAGAAAAAAAACAACATGAAAAACTCCAAAATAAAAGCAGAGGATTTTTGGAGTTCTGGTGAACACAGAAAGGGGAAGGGCGGAGATCAGGCCTTGAGGCACATATGCAAATCCCGAAGCAAGGCTGATCTCTCTGCCCTGTGCACCTTTCCTTAATGGCCCTGGTTGCTTTGTCTATTAGCATTTCAATAACCCATTAGATCTCTGAGGAGGGCCTTTTTTTTTTTTTTTTTTTTTTTTTTTTTAAATCCTTTTTGCTTTTTCTAAAACAATTACGCTAAGAAGCTCAATACAGAAAGCTTCAAAGAATTGAAATTTGGGCACGTCAAGTCAAGAGCAGAACTAAGAGAGCTCTGAGACAAAAGGCAATAATCCAGTGGCTGAGAAAATTCACTAAACAACACAACTTCCCAAGAAAAGGGGGGTGTCCGCTCACAGCCACCATCCTGGTGGACAGGAAACACTCCTGCCCATCGCCAGCCCCACAGCCCAGAGCTGCCCCAGACAACCCAGTGTGACGGAAGTGCTTCAAATAACAGGCACACACCACAAAACTGGGCGTGGACATTAGCCTTCCCTGCAACCTCAGCTGAATGTCCCAGAGCTGGGAAGGGGGTGCAGTGTGAATTAACAGAGCCCCATTCAGCCATCATTTGAGCAGACTGGGAGCCTCCCAACACAGCCCAGCAGCCCAGAACTGCCCTGGGGGGACGGCACTCACCTGTGACATAGCACAGTCATCCCTCAACAGAGGACCCGGGGTGCACAGCCTGGAAGAGGGGCCCACTTGCAAGTCTCAGGAGCCATACGCCAATACCAAAGACTTGTGGGTCAGTGGCAGAGACAAACTGTGGCAGGACTGAACTGAAGGATTAGACTATTGCAGTAGCTTTAAAACTCTAGGATCATCAGGGAGATTTGATTGTTAGGGCCACCACCCCTCCCCGACTGCCCAGAAACACGCCCCACATACAGGGCAGGCAACACCAACTACACACGCAAGCTTGGTACACCAATTGGGCCCCACAAGACTCACTCCCCCACTCACCAAAAAGGCTAAGCAGGGGAGATCTGGCTTGTGGAGAACAGGTGGCTCGTGGACGCCACCTGCTGGTTAGTTAGAGAAAGTGTACTCCACGAAGCTGTAGATCTGATAAATTAGAGATAAGGACTTCAACTGGTCTACAAACCCTAAAAGAACCCTATCAAGTTCAGCAAATGCCACGAGGCCAAAAACAACAGAAAATTATAAAGCATATGAAAAAACCAGACGATATGGATAACCCAAGCCCAAGCACCCAAATCAAAAGACCAGAAGAGACACACCTAGAGCAGCTACTCAAAGAACTAAAGATGAACAATGAGACCATAGTACGGGATATGAAGGAAATCAAGAAGACCCTAGAAGAGCATAAAGAAGACATTGCAAGACTAAATAAAAAAATGGATGATCTTATGGAAATTAAAGAAACTGTTGACCAAATTAAAAAGATTCTGGACACTCATAGTACAAGACTAGAGGAAGTTGAACAACGAATCAGTGACCTGGAAGATGACAGAATGGAAAATGAAAGCATAAAAGAAAGAATGGGGAAAAAAATTGAAAAACTCGAAATGGACCTCAGGGATATGATAGATAATATGAAACGTCCGAATATAAGACTCATTGGTGTCCCAGAAGGGGAAGAAAAGGGTAAAGGTCTAGGAAGAGTATTCAAAGAAATTGTTGGGGAAAACTTCCCAAATCTTCTAAACAATATAAATACACAAATCATAAATGCTCAGCGAACTCCAAATAGAATAAATCCAAAAAAACCCACTCCGAGACATATACTGATCACACTGTCAAACATAGAAGAGAAGGAGCAAGTTCTGAAAGCAGCAAGAGAAAAGCAATTCACCACATACAAAGGAAACAGCATAAGACTAAGTAGTGACTACTCAGCAGCCACCATGGAGGTGAGAAGGCAGTGGCACGATATATTTAAAATTCTGAGTGAGAGGAATTTCCAGCCAAGAATACTTTATCCAGCAAAGCTCTCCTTCAAATTTGAGGGAGAGCTTAAATTTTTCACAGACAAAGAAATGCTGAGAGAATTTGCTAACAAGAGACCTGCCCTACTAGAGATACTAAAGGGAGCCCTACAGACAGAGAAACAAAGACAGGACAGAGAGACTTGGAGAAAGGTTCAGTACTAAAGAGATTCGGTATGGGTATAATAAAGGATATTAATAGAGAGAGGGAAAAATATGGCAAACATAATCCAAAGGATAAGATGGCCGATTCAAGAAATGCCTTCACGGTTTTAACATTGAATGTAAATGGATTAAACTCCCCAATTAAAAGACATAGATTCGCAGAATGGATCAAAAAAAATGAACCATCAATATGTTGCATACAAGAGACTCATCTTAGACACAGGGACACAAAGAAACTGAAAGTGAAAGGATGGAAAAAAATATTTCATGCAAGCTACAGCCAAAAGAAAGCAGGTGTAGCAATATTAATCTCAGATAAAATAGACTTCAAATGCAGGGATGTTTTGAGAGACAAAGAAGGCCACTACATACTAATAAAAGGGGCAATTCAGCAAGAAGAAATAACAATCGTAAATGTCTATGCACCCAATCAAGGTGCCACAAAATACATGAGAGAAACATTGGCAAAACTAAAGGAAGCAATTGATGTTTCCACAATAATTGTGGGAGACTTCAACACATCACTCTCTCCTATAGATAGATCAACCAGACAGAAGACCAATAAGGAAATTGAAAACCTAAACAATCTGATAAATGAATTAGATTTAACAGACATCTACAGGACATTACATCCCAAATCACCAGGATACACATACTTTTCTAGTGCTCACGGAACTTTCTCCAGAATAGATCATATGCTGGGACATAAAACAAGCCTCAATAAATTTAAAAAGATTGAAATTATTCAAAGCACATTCTCTGACCACAATGGAATACAATTAGAAGTCAATAACCATCAGAGACTTAGAAAATTCACAAATACCTGGAGGTTAAACAACACACACCTAAACAATCAGTGGGTTAAAGAAGAAATAGCAAGAGAAATTGCTAAATATATAGAGACGAATGAAAATGAGAACACAACATACCAAAACCTATGGGACGCAGCAAAAGCAGTGCTAAGGGGGAAATTTATAGCACTAAACGCATATATTAAAAAGGAAGAAAGAGCCAAAATCAAAGAACTAATGGATCAACTGAAGAAGCTAGAAAATGAACAGCAAACCAATCCTAAACCAAGTACAAGAAAAGAAATAACAAGGATTAAAGCAGAAATAAATGACATAGAGAACAAAAAAACAATAGAAAGGATAAATATCACCAAAAGTTGGTTCTTTGAGAAGATCAACAAGATTGACAAGCCCCTAGCTAGACTGACAAAATCAAAAAGAGAGAAGACCCATATAAACAAAACAATGAATGAAAAAGGTGACATAACTGCAGATCCTGAAGAAATTAAAAAAATTATAAGAGGATATTATGAACAACTGTATGGCAACAAACTGGATAATGTAGAAGAAATGGAAAATTTCCTGGAAACATATGAACAACCTAGACTGACCAGAGAAGAAATAGAAGACCTCAACCAACCCATCACAAGCAAAGAGATCCAATCAGTCATCAAAAATCTTCCCACAAATAAATGCCCAGGGCCAGATGGCTTCACAGGGGAATTCTACCAAACTTTCCAGAAAGAACTGACACCAATCTTACTCAAACTCTTTCAAAACATTGAAAAAAATGGAACACTACCTAACTCATTTTATGAAGCTAACATCAATCTAATACCAAAACCAGGCAAAGATGCTACAAAAAAGGAAAACTACCGGCCAATCTCCTTAATGAATATAGATGCAAAAATCCTCAACAAAATACTTGCAAATCGAATCCAAAGACACATTAAAAAAATCATACACCATGACCAAGTGGGGTTCATTCCAGGCATGCAAGGATGGTTCAACATAAGAAAAACAATCAATGTATTACAACACATTAAAAACTCGAAAGGGAAAAATCAATTGATCATCTCAATAGATGCTGAAAAAGCATTTGACAAAATCCAACATCCCTTTTTGATAAAAACACTTCAAAAGGTAGGAATTGAAGGAAACTTCCTCAACATGATAAAGAGCATATATGAAAAACCCACAGCCAGCATAGTACTCAATGGTGAGAGACTGAAAGCCTTCCCTCTAAGATCAGGAACAAGACAAGGATGCCCGCTGTTACCACTGTTATTCAACATTGTGCTGGAAGTGCTAGCCAGGGCAATCCGGCAAGACAAAGAAATAAAAGGCATCCAAATTGGAAAAGAAGAAGTAAAACTGTCATTGTTTGCAGATGATATGATCTTATATCTAGAAAACCCTGAGAAATCAACGATACACCTACTAGAGCTAATAAACAAATTTAGCAAAGTAGCGGGATACAAGATTAATGCACATAAGTCAGTAATGTTTCTATATGCTAGAAATGAACAAACTGAAGAGACACTCAAGAAAAAGATACCATTTTCAATAGCAACTAAAAAAATCAAGTACCTAGGAATAAACTTAACCAAAGATGTAAAAGACCTATACAAAGAAAACTACCTAACTCTACTAAAAGAAATAGAAGGGGACCTTAAAAGATGGAAAAATATTCCATGTTCATGGATAGGAAGGCTAAATGTCATTAAGATGTCAATTCTACCCAAACTCATCTACAGATTCAATGCAATCCCAATCAAAATTCCAACAACCTACTTTGCAGACTTGGAAAAGCTAGTTATCAAATTTATTTGGAAAGGGAAGATGCCTCGAATTGCTAAAGACACTCTAAAAAAGAAAAACGAAGTGGGAGGACTTACACTCCCTGACTTTGAAGCTTATTATAAAGCCACAGTTGCCAAAACAGCATGGTACTGGCACAAAGATAGACATATAGATCAATGGAATCGAATTGAGAATTCAGAGATAGACCCTCAGATCTATGGCCGACTGATCTTTGATAAGGCCCCCAAAGTCACTGAACTGAGTCATAATGGTCTTTTCAACAAATGGGGCTGGGAGAGTTGGATATCCATATCCAAAAGAATGAAAGAGGACCCCTACCTCACCCCCTACACAAAAATTAACTCAAAATGGACCAAAGATCTCAATATAAAAGAAAGTACCATAAAACTCCTAGAAGATAATGTAGGAAAACATCTTCAAGACCTTGTATTAGGAGGCCACTTCCTAGACTTTACACCCAAAGCACAAGCAACAAAAGAGAAAATAGATAAATGGGAACTCCTCAAGCTTAGAAGTTTCTGCACCTGAAAGGAATTTCTCAAAAAGGTAAAGAGGCAGCCAACTCAATGGGAAAAAATTTTTGGAAACCATGTATCTGACAAAAGACTGATATCTTGCATATACAAAGAAATCCTACAACTCAATGACAATAGTACAGTCAGCCCAATTATAAAATGGGCAAAAGATATGAAAAGACAGTTCTCTGAAGAGGAAATACAAATGGCCAAGAAACACATGAAAAAATGTTCAGCTTCACTAGCTATTAGAGAGATGCAAATTAAGACCACAATGAGATACCATCTAACACCGGTTAGAATGGCTGCCATTAAACAAACAGGAAACTACAAATGCTGGAGGGGATGTGGAGAAATTGGAACTCTTATTCATTGTTGGTGGGACTGTATAATGGTTCAGCCACTCTGGAAGTCAGTCTGGCAGTTCCTTAGAAAACTAGATATAGAGCTACCATTCGATCCAGCGATTGCACTTCTCGGTATATACCCGGAAGATCGGAAAGCAGTGACACGAACAGATATCTGCACGCCAATGTTCATAGCAGCATTATTCACAATTGCCAAGAGTTGGAAACAACCCAAATGTCCTTCAACAGATGAGTGGATAAATAAAATGTGGTATATACACACGATGGAATACTACGCGGCAGTAAGAAGGAACGATCTGGTGAAACATATGACAACATGGATGAACCTTGAAGACATAATGCTGAGCGAAATAAGCCAGGCACAAAAAGAGAAATATTATATGCTACCACTAATGTGAACTTTGAAAAATGTAAAACAAATGGTTTATAATGTAGAATGTAGGGGAACTAGCAGTAGAGAGCAATTAAGGAAGGGGGAACAATAATCCAAGAAGAACAGATAAGCTATTTAACGTTCTGGGGATGCCCAGAAATGACTATGGTCTGTTAATTTCTGATGGATGTAGTAGGAACAAGTTCACTGAAATGTTGCTATATTATGTAACTTTCTTGGGGTAAAGTAGGAACATGTTGGAAGTTAAGCAGTTATCTTAGGTTAGTTGTCTTTTTCTTACTCCCTTGCTATGGTCTCTTTGAAATGTTCTTTTATTGTATGTTTGTTTTCTTTTTAACTTTTTTTTTCATACAGTTGATTTGAAAAAAGAAGGGAAAGTTAAAAAAAAGAAAAAAGACAAACAAGGAAAAAAAAAAAAACAAGATGTAGTGCCCCCTTGAGGAGCCTGTGGAGAATGCAGGGGTATTTGCCTACCCCACCTCCATGGTTGCTAACATGACCACAGACATAGGGGACTGGTGGTTTGATGGGTTGAGCCCTCTACCATAAGTTTTACCCTTGGGAAGACGGTTGCTGCAAAGGAGAGGCTAGGCCTCCCTGTATTTGTGCCTAAGAGTCTCCTCCTGAATGCCTCTTTGTTGCTCAGATGTGGCCCTCTCTCTCTGGCTAAGCCAACTTGAAAGGTGAAATCACTGCCCTCCCCCCCTACGTGGGATCAGACACCCAGGGAAGTGAATCTCGCTGGCAACGTGGAATATGACTCCCGGGGAGGAATGTAGACCTGGCATCGTGGGATGGAGAACATCTTCTTGACCAAAAGGGGGATGTGAAAGGAAATGAAATAAGCTTCAGTGGCAGAGAGATTCCAAAACGAGCCGAGAGATCACTCTGGTGGGCACTCTTACGCACACTTTAGACAACCTTTTTTAGGTTCTAAAGAATTGGGGTAGCTGGTGGTGGATACCTGAAACTATTAAACTACAACCCAGAACCCATGAATCTCGAAGACAGTTGTATAAAAATGTAGCTTATGAGGGGTGACAGTGGGATTGGGAATGCCATAAGGACCAAACTCCACTTTGTCTAGTTTATGGATGGATGTGTAGAAAAGTAGGGGAATCAAACAAACAGACAAAGGTACCTAGTGTTCTTTTTTACTTCAATTGCTCTTTTTCACTCTAATTATTATTCTTGTTATTTTTGTGTGTGTGCTAATGAAGGTGTCAGGGATTGATTTAGGTGATGAATGTACAACTATGTAATGGTACTGTAAACAATCGAAAGTACAATTTGTTTTGTATGAATGCGTGGTATGTGAATATATCTCAATAAAATGATGATTAAAAAAAAAAAAAACCTATTGGATGCAGCAAAGGTGGTACAGAGGGGGAAATTTATAGCTCTAAATGCATACACTGAAATGGAAGAAAGAGCAAAAATCAAAGAACTAATGGAACAACTGAAGAAGCTAGAAAATGATCAGCAAACTAATCCTAAAGCAAGTGGAAGAAAAGAAGTAACAAGGGTTAAAGCAGAAATAAGTGATATGGAGAATAAACCAAAACAACAACAAAATAGAGAGAATAAGAAAAACCTGAAGTTGGTTCTCTGAGAAAATCAGTGAGATTGAAGAGCCCTTAGCCAGACTGGCATAGTCAAAAATATAGAAGAGACAAATAAACAAAATAATAAATAATCCATTACTTTGGACCCTGAAGTTTTTTTTTTTTTTTTTTTTTTTTTTTAAATATGAGGATACTATCAACAACTCTATGCCAATAAACTAGACCATTCAGAAAAATGCATAATTTCCTGGAAACACGTGAACAACATAGACTGACCAGAGAAGAAGTAGAAGACCTCAACAAACCAGTCACAAGTAAAGAGATCAAATGAATTATCAAAAAACTTCCTACAAATAAAAGCCCAGGGCCAGATGGCTTCATAGGGGAATTTTACCAAACTTTCCAAAAATAATTGACACCAATTCCAAGCAATCTCTTTCAAAAATTGAAGACAATGGAACACTACTTAACTCATTCTATGAAGCCATCATCACTCTAAAAGGAAAACCAGATAAAGATGCTACAAGGAAAACTTCAGGCCAATCTCCCTAATGAATATAGATGCAAAATTCTCAACAAAATACTTGCAAATTGAATCCATTGACACATTAAAAAAAATCATAAACCATGGCAAAGTGGGATTCATCCCAGGCATGCATGGGTGGTTCAACATAAGGAAATCAATCAATATAATACAATACATTAAAATTCAAAAGGGAAAAATGAAATGATCATCTCAATAGATCCTGAAAAAGCATTCAACAAAATTCAGCATCCTGTTTTGACAAAAACATTTCAAATTGTAGGAATTGAAATTGTAGCCAGAACAATCTGGCAAAACAAAGAAATAAAAGGCATCCAAGTAGGAAAGGAAGAAGTACAAGTGTAATTATTTGCAGATGATATGATTGTATATTTGGAAAATCCTGAGAAATCAATGACACAGCTACATGAGCTAATAAACAAATTCAGCAGAGTACCAGGATACAAGATTAATGCACATAAGTCAGTAATGTTTCTATACACTAGAAATGACCTAACTGAAGAGACACTCAAGAAAAAAGTTCCATTCACATTAGCAACTAAAGAGTTAAGCACCTAGGAATAAACTTAGCCAAGGATGTAAAAGATCACTACAAAGAAAATTATGAAACTTTACTAAAAGATATAAAAGTGAACCTAAAAAGATGGAAAGATATTCCATGTTCATGCACAGGAAGGCTATGCATGATGTCAATCTGACCCAAACTGATCTACAGATTCAATTCAATTACAGTAAAAATTCCAACAACCTACTTTGCAGACTTGGAAAACCTAGTTATAAAATTTATTTGGAAGGGAAAGGGGCCTCAAATTGCTAAAGACTTTCTTAAAAAGAAAAATGAAGTGGGAGGACTTTGAAGCTTTCTATAAAGCCATATTAGTCAAAACAGTATGGTACTGGCATAAAGATAGACATAGTGACCAATGGAATCAAATCAAGAATTTGGAAATACACCCCCAGATCTATGATCAACTGATTTTGATAGAGAACACAAATCCACTGAATTGGGAAAGAACAGTCCCTTCAACAAATGGGGCTGGGAGAATAGGATATAAATATTCAAAAAAAATGAGAGGATCCCTACCTCACACCCTATGCAGAAATTACCTCAAAATGGATCAAAGACCTCAATATTATGGACAGTACCATAAAACTCCTAGATCATCATATAGGGAAACATCTTCAAGACCTAGTATTAAAAGGTAGCTTATTTGAACTTACACCCAAAGCACAAGAAATGAAAGAAAAAATATATAAATGGGAACTCCTCAAAATCAAAAGCTTCTGTACTTGGAAGGAATTTGTCAAAAAGGTGAAGAGGCAGCCAAGGCAATGGGAGAAAACATTTGGAAACCATGTATCTGATAAGAGACTAACATACATATACAAAGAAATCCTACAACTCAATGACAAGAGTACAAACAGCCCAATTATAAAATGGGCAAAAGATATGAAAGACATTTCTCCAAAAAGGAAATACAAATGGCTAAAAAACACATGGAAAATTCTCATATTCACTAGCTATTAGGGAAATGCAAATCAAGACCACAATGAGAGATCATCTCACACCAATAACAATGGCTGCCATTAAACAAATAGGAAACTACAAATGCTGGAGAGGATGTGGAGAAACTGGAACCCTTATTCATTGCTGGTGGACTGTATAATGGTACAGCCACTGTGGAAGACAGTTTGGCAATTCCTCAGAAAACTAGATATTGAGTTACGCTATGATCCAGAAATTTCATTTATCAGTATATATCCAGAAGATCTGAAAACAGTGACATGAACAGACATTTGCACACCAATGTTCACAGTGGCACTGTTTACAATTGCCAAGAGATGGAAACAATCCAAGCATCCTTCAACAGATGAGTGGATAAACAAAATGTGGTATATACCTACAATGGAATACCACACAGCAGTAAGAAGGAACAAAGTCTTGAAACATATGACAACATAGATGAACCTTGAAGGCAAATGCTGAGTGAAATAAGCCAGATACAAAAGGAGATACACTGAATGTTATCACTAATTTATACTTCATGAAAAAATGTAAGATAAGTGTATTATAATGTAGAATATAGGAGACATGGGGATAGAAGCTAGTGAAGGGGGAATGATAATCTAATAGATACAGATATGATAATAAGGGTGAACTTAATGGTATGGGAATGGTCAGGCATGATTATGGTTTATTACTGAGATTATAAGTATTGGTGATGCATTGAAGGCAAACATGTTTGTAAATGGTTGTTTAAAGGCATGTAACCCACAGAGTAACACTACAAACATTAATAAATGTTAGCATGATATACTTATAAGGTATGACACTGGTGCCAAGAGTTAAAAACAGAATGGCATTTGGAAAAACTACCCATTACATATTATAGACTATATTTAGTAGGAATATCTTACCACTACTGCACTAATACTAGGGATGTATAATTAGTGGCTGATAAGAACTCTGGGATGTTTTATGTTATGATAATTGTTTCAAGTTGAGTGTGATAATGATTGTACAACTAAGTGAAGATAATGTGAGAAACTGACTGTTTATCTTGGGACAGAATATATGTGAAATTAGGAACTCACTACTTAATAAATCAGGCCCTCAACTTAAGACTTCCTCTTGTGAAATTTATGGCTGTAAATGGGAGGCTAAGATTTCCTATAATTATGCCTAAGAGGCACCTTCAGAGAACCTCTTTTGTTTATCAAACGTGGCCTTGCTCTCTCTAAGCCCAACTTGGTAAATAAATTCATTAGCCTCCCCCCTCCCCACATGAGACATGACTTTTAGGGGAATGAATCTCCCTGGTGATGTTGGACATGAGCCCTGTGAATGAGACTGGCCCTGGCAGTGAGGGATTGAAAATGCTTTCTAAACCAAAATGGGTAAAAGAAAGGTAAAAAAATATGGCTACAGTCGCTAAGAGAATTCAAATAGACTTGAGAGGCTATCCTGGTGGTTTCTCTTATGCAAGCTCCAACTAGATATCCCAAATGGCCACAGTATGTTATGTCTTTACCAACAGTAGTTCCAAAATACTTAGGTCCCTATCTGAGATTCTATAAAAGATTCATTCACTAAGTTTTACCTCTCAGAAACACATCCACCGCAGTGTACCTATGCCAGACAAGTCCTAAAACCCAGAGGCAATATCCTCTTCAAGAACAATCAGATGCAGCCCCTGTCCCCATGCTGTTGACACCCACTTTCAATATGAACAAGTTAGGGTGGTCACTGCCTAGACACCCCTGAAGATGGAGAAAGAGATTAACTGAGAGGAAGGGGTAGCAACAGACAAGATAAGATTTAACAAAGGAATATGAATACTGGACCTTCATATAAATATATTTTTTAAATGCTAGGTTATTAGAATAGCTATAAGGAAATAACTGAAATGGTGGAAATGTAACCCGTAACATTCTTCAAAATTCACTCTATAGCTATTTATTGATTTGTGCTTTAAAAGTTTTCACCATTCTCTATACACCCTATATTTCATAGTAAGGGAAGAACTGCAACTTTGGGACTGTAACTCATAACAATTTTTTGAAATTGCCTATATAGCTGCTTATTTAGCTGTACATTGCAAGTTAACACCTTTCTGTGTATATGTTATATTTTACAATAATGGAAATAACTGAAATTGTGGAACTGTAACCCATAACATTCTTGAAATTTGCTCTCTGCTTGTAAATTGTACTTTGAAAGCTGTCACTGTTATGTATATATGTCAAACCACACAATAAAAAATGCATAAACATGTAGCAATAAATCAGTGGTTTTGGACTCCTATAAATATGTAATTTGTGACAAGAACAACATAAAGGTGGGAGGACAGAGGGATGTAGGAACACAGTTTATGTATGTTATTGAGGATAAGTTGGTATTAGAGCATCAAACGATATTGTTATTGATTTAGAATGTTAAATTTAAGCCCCATGGTGACTACAAAGAAAATATTGTAGAATGGGCATGCTCATAGAGACAATTTGAGTACAGTGTGCCAGGGGTGGAGGCTGGGGGGCAGAGGGAATGGAGAGTTAATACATAATGGGTTTCTGTTTGGTGCGATGGGAAAGTTTTAGTTATGGAAGGTGGTAAGGGTACAACAATATGATGAATGTGACTAATTCCACTAAAAGGTGTACTTGGGAGTGGTTGAGATGGTAAAGTTTATGTTGTACATATGTTTCCACAATTAAAAAATAAGAGCAACTGAAAAAAAAGGGGGAAGAAAACTTCTGCAACTTCTGTAGGGAAAGGTTGCTGGCATCCAGGGTTCCTCTGTTATATGGGAAGGAACATGGTGATGTCCTCTGGTCCTTCTCTCCTGGGACCTGGTTTCAAAAGGGCTTTCACAGTTTCTATGGGTGCTCCTTGCTTCTCCCAGGGTGTTTTCCTTCTGTGCTGTCTCCAAACTGCTCTATCTTTTATCCTCTTAAAAGGCTCCAGTAAAGGATTAAGACCTACCTTGAATTGGGTGGGACACAGCTCCATGGACACAACCTAATCAAAAGGTCCCATCCACAATAGGTCTGCACCCACAAGAATGGATTAAAAAGAACATGGCATTTTCTGGAGTGCATAAGAGCTCCAAACTAGCACATCTGCTAATTACGTCTTCAGGAGCATGTTGATTATTTTTTCTTTGTTGTTGTTGTTTTTGTTTTAACTATCTACTAGTATTAAATTTTAAAGACTGCTACTTTTTTTTTCCTAGTAGTTATATTTATTTCTTTTTCAAATCTGCCTGTGGTGGACTTTTACCATTATGACCTATATGCCTTCCTTCATTTCTTTAATTATTTATAACATATTTATGGTCTGTTGACTATATAAGGTAATTTCAAGTCATTTTATAGCTAATTCTTGTTCATTGTGTCCCACTAATTTCCCTGGTGAATCATTTTTTTGTGGTTGATTATCATTTATAATAGAAAACCCTTGCTGTTTTACCAGTTTTCTATTGTATAACCAATTAACATAAACTTAGTTGTATAAAGTAATTCCCATTCATGACCTCAGATTTCTGTAAGTCAGAACTGTGGGCAGGCTGCATTAAGTTCTCTGCCTAAGCTCTCAGATGGCCAACATCAAGGAGTTGGTTCAACTGGGTTCTTATCTAGAAGCACTGTGGAATATTCTGCTCCTGAGCTCATTTAATTTTTTCATAGAATTCAAATCCTTATGATTACAAGGCTGAGAGCCCCAATTTCTGGATGACAACAGCTGAGGGATGCTCTCAGCTTCTAGAGGCTGATTGCATTCCTCCTCACATGGCTTCCTACATCTTGAAACCAGCAAAAGCATGGAAAATCTTTCTCACACTTGGAATCTCCCTGACCTCCTTTTCTGTTACCAGCCAATGAAAACTCTGCTTTTAAGGGTATATATTAGATTAGGACCACCTAGAATATCTCCTTCAGATAATTTAGTCAACAGATTTGTAACCTTAGTTACATCTGCAAGATCTTTTTTGCCATGTATTGTGACATAATTAGAGCATAATATCACATTACATTCAGAGTCATAGGATTTAGGGTGGGAAATCTTAGAGTGGGGAGATTTTAGGATTAGCTTCCTAATTGAAATGGGTTAGTGTGATTTTTTTGTTCACATATTTATCATCTTTGATAAGATGTTGCTATAGTATGGTTTCTGCCTTTGTGTTTTCATTTAAATTCACTAGTCCTGAGGCAATTTTACAGTGCTGATATCTAGAACAGGACTGCTTTCACTTCAGAAACCTTGAAACTTGTTTCTGTACTTATGCCTATTGCAGCTATATTATTTGATTTCTCAAGAAAGACATATTTCCCTTTTACCTAAAACCCTGCATAGGATGATTCCTTGTTGCTTAACTGAACAAATGAGTAGATTCTTTCCAGTCCCTCTTGTATAAACGGCAGCCATCCCAGTGTCCCTACTCATGTAAGTATCTACATTTAATTTGAACAGATCAAAGGTCACATTTCTTATCTCTCCTTTAGTATTAACACTTCATTCTCAACTCCATGTATATTTTGAAACAAATTAAAAATACACAATGCATTTATAAAGGCATGGTCATCAACTTTTCCAGAAGATTCTGTAGTGAATAACTAGATTTATGTAAGTGAGAGTGAGAAGGCAGTGATCATGGGAACTTTGATCACTAGGCCTTCAAATGATAAAGACAAGGAAGTCTTCCTTCTGATGGTAATAGCCTATGAAATATACAAGTTGAATTTGTTTATTGTTAACTTTTCACCCAGGTAGTCATTTGCCCATTTGTCCTATTGAAGATTTTTCCAGAAGTTATTTATTTATTTATTTATTTACTTATTTACTTATTTATTTATTTTTGCCTTCTCTGTGCAAATTACATGGCTGCATGAAACAAAGCAGGACATGTTGTTATGTATATATTGTGGTCTGACATTTCAATGAAATTGATGTTATTCATGGAGCAATACACACATACATTTTGCTATAGAAATTCCAGTTTATGAAACACAAATAGATACTGAAATGATGGCATACCTAATAGTGAAAACAAGAGGTCACATCCTACATTAAAATTATTGTGAACATTGCAAGCAGAATGGAGATCAAGTTTGGTTGGTTACTGTTCTAGTTTGCTAATGCTGCAAAATGCAAAACACCAGAGATGGATAGGCTTTTATAAAATGGGGGTTTATTTCACTACACAGTTACAGTCTTAAGGCCACAAAGCGTCCAAGGTAACACATCAGCAATCAGGTACCTTCACTGGAGGATGGCCAATGGCATCTGGAAAATCTCTGCTAGCTAGGAAGGCAGCTGGCGTCTGCTCCAAAGCTCCGGCCTCAAAACGGCTTTCTCCCAGGACATTCCTCTCTAGCAAGCTTGCTCCTCTTCAAAACATCACTCCCAGCTGCACTCACTTCCCTCTCTTTGAGTCAGCTCATTTACATAGCTCCACTGATCAAGGCCCACCCTGAATGGGCGGGGCCATGCCTCCATGGGAACATCTCATCAGAATCATCTCCCACAGCTGGGTGGGGCACATTCCAAGCAAATCCAACCAGCACCAAAAATGTCTGTCCCACAAGACCACAAAGATAATGGCATTTGGGGGACACAATACATTCAAACTGGCACATTCCACCCCCTGGACCCCAAAATGACATTATCTTTCCAAATACAAAATACATCCACCCCACAACAACATCACAGAAACTTACATCATCTCAGTAACAATAGTCAAGTACAAAATCCCATCAAAATCAATTATAGGCAAGGCCAGTCCCAAGGCATAATCCTTCTTCAGCTGTGGATCTGTGAACTTAGAACAAGTTATGTGCTCCCAACATACAAAGGACGGACATTCATAGGATAAACATTTCCATTGCCGTAAGGAGAAACAGTAAGGAAAACAGGGTTAACAGGAGCAAAACAGTTCCTAAAACCCGCAGGACAAACTCCATTAGATTTCAAAGCCCGAGAGTCATTTACAGAACAATGTTGCATCCTTGGGGCTTGAGAGAGCGGGAGCCTAACCCTTCCCAAGGGCCTTTTTGGCAGCTGTTTCCTCTCCAAATGCTTGCGTGAGTGCTCCAGCATATCCACACATTGGGGAGACCACCTTCTTGGCCCCACCCTCCTCAAATATTGGGGCAGCTCCCGGATTCCTTTCCATCTCCGGGGCACACACTCAACCCCTTCAGAACAGTTGGGTGGCAGCCAAGCTCTCCCCAATTCCCTGGAAATGTGCTCCACCCTCTTTGGGATCTGAGGTGGCAAAACTCTTCCAGAGCATCGAGGCAGAAAGCCCGCCCTCGACCTCCAGGGCAAACTCACCCTTCCCATGCATGTGGGCTGCTCTGCTCTCCCAGCCCGAGACCTCTTGACTCCAGAACTCAACCTCCATGGCTCTGTCTTTGAAGAAATTTTTCCTTTAATTTTTTCCTTGTCTGTCTCCTCCAGTCCAGACCGGCAACGGCTCTGTCTATAAAGATCTCACAAAAATTCTGTTGGCTTTGCATGAAGCACACAGAGGTCAAAGCCATTAGACAGTAGGACTTTCCACAAATCCTTTCTGGATAATTCCATCTCCAATCTTGGCTTGTACTGAAATGGTGGCTGGGTTCCATGTTTGGTAACATCCTCACGTTGGGCTGTAGCTTCTGGGATTCCACACCCTGGAAGCCTGTAAGTTTCCAAGCAATCAGCTTCTGGTCTCTTTGAACCCAAGAGTTCAGTTCTAAGCTTATCTCTCTCTGCTTGCATTTTTCTATAAGCTTCAAGGAGAAGCCAGGATATATCCTCCACACGTAGTCTGGAGATCTCCTCAGCTAAGTATTCCAGGTTGTTGCTTTCAAATTCTTCCTTCCATCTGACACCAGGACTCAATTTTGCCAAATTCTCTGCCACTTTAAAACAAGGATCGCTTTTTTTCCAGTTTACAACAACACATTCATCATTTCTGTTCGAGGCCTCATCAGAAGTATCTTTAGAGTCCATATTTCCACAAACAGTCTCTTTAAAGCAGTTTTGCCCTTTTCTATCAAGCTCCTCACAATTCTTCCAGAATCTTCCCCTTATCCATTTGAAAAGCCATTCTAACATGTTTGGTATTTGCAAACTCAGCAGCAAAAGCACCCCACTTCTCTCGGTACAAAAATCTGTTCTAGTTTGCTAATGCTGCAAAATGCAAAACACCAGAGATGGATAGGCTTTTATAAAATGGGGGTTTATTTCACTACACAGTTACAGTCTTAAGGCCACAAAGCATCCAAGGTAACACCTCAGCAATCAGGTACCTTCACTGGAGGATGGCCAATGGCATCTGGAAAATCTCTGCTAGCTAGGAAGGCAGCTGGCGTCTGCTCCAAAGCTCCGGCCTCAAAACGGCTTTCTCCCAGGACATTCCTCTCTAGCAAGCTTGCTCCTCTTCAAAACATCACTCCCAGCTGCACTCACTTCCCTCTCTTTGAGTCAGCTCATTTACATAGCTCCACTGATCAAGGCCCACCCTGAATGGGCGGGGCCATGCCTCCATGGGAACATCTCATCAGAATCATCTCCCACAGCTGGGTGGGGCACATTCCAAGCAAATCCAACCAGCACCAAAAATGTCTGTCCCACAAGACCACAAAGATAATGGCATTTGGGGGACACAATACATTCAAACCAGCACAGTTACCTTTTGCCTCAGAATTGTCTTGAACTATCCTTAGTATGATCATCTTTTCTTTAAATATACACATCTAACTCTTAGTGCATTTAAAAAAGGAGAATTTGGGAAACATCTACCAATATCTTCTAAAGTAATTATGCAGAAATTGGTGAGTCAGTTTTTCCTTGGTAAGTTGAATACAGAAATAGAGTTTTCTAAGGTACTGGTTAGAGCAGGAATATCTTACACTAAGAAATTTAAGTCCCTCATTAACACTTTATCTCTTTTTAAATGGTAGAAATGCCAAGGTCCCCAAGAGGCACCGTCCTAATCTCCCACTGTTCTTACATTCAGTAGAATTGTTCCCTGTGGGGATATTTTACACAACACAGAATAATTCATCTTTATGTGTGCTGACTCTGAACTGCTCATTTTTATGTTGATTTTTCTTAGTTTCTTTGAAGCTGATTGAATCATTACTTGATCAGCAATATTTTCACCCTTAACATTAATTGCTATCCACCCACATGGGAGAAATTGCCTTAATAATAATTGGAGAGGAATGTTGTAGCAAAAAAAAAAAACAACAACAACAACAACAAAAAAAACCTATCTGAGATACAGCAAATAAAATGACAAAAAGTTAAAGTCTATCATATCTTCCAGAAACTGGGTAATATCTTTAAGTCATTTTTTTCCTGGTATATGTATTTTTATGGAACACTTAAAGTAATTGTCTGGATATAATTACACCCTTCTAAGTATAATTAGATAATACTTTTAAGATTAGTCAGAACTATCTTGGGTTAACCGTTTTTCAGCAAACTTGATCTATTAATGTTGACCTTTTCTTTATTCAAATTTTTTAAACACTATCTGTGATATTTACTTGATTCTCTTGGTAATAAAATTGCTTATTTCCTTAAGCATCTGAAGAGATGCTTATTTTTATTCAATTTTCCACTTTAAAAAATCTTCCTATCAAATTTGAAGATAGAAGTTTTCAACTTGCCATTATATAATATCCTAAACAGTACTCTACAAAGAAGACAAAGCTAAATGTTTCATGTTTAATTATACATTTGCAAAATTTTATCATCTAGTTTAAACAGGGATACATTACTTTGATAACATAGCTGTTGAATAAATCTTCAATTGTGCATTCCCTGATTTCATGCTTTCCATTCTCAAGATGTATGTTTTCTTGTGTTTTTCTGCTAAGAAACCTCACCAAGGGATTTCTTCTGCAAAATAAAGAGCAAACTTTCACATAAAGCCAAAAATGTTTTTTATCCACAACAAAAAGTTAGATCCTGCTGAGTGGTTCCCAAGGAGTCTATAAAAATTCACAGGTGAAATTCTTCCACCCTGATAAGAAAACCAAAACAGCTTTGATCAGCTTAACAGAAATAAGTTTTTATTCCAAGCACATTAAAATACAGAAAGAAATCACAGTACAGCCATTGCTTTTTGTATTTATTACCTTGTTTATAAAATTTTATAACAGAATTTTTAAATACACTTAAAAATGCTTACTAACTTTAAAAGCATCATTTGAAACAAGCCCATGCTGGGTGGGGAATTTAGTTTGATTTTCCTGCTCTGTTATGACCCTGGCCCCTTTCTTTTTTTATTTAAAAATTATTAAGAAATTATATCAGGCTTAATACAAAATTAAGCCACTATTTAAAATATTCAAGTTATGTACTTCATAATCTAAATCCAGGTTTTAATCAATGCAAATTGAATTGATGAAAATAAAATAGTTCTGACTCCAAAAATATCTATGCATATTAGTGATTTATTTTTTCCCTAAATTACAATTTTTTAAAAGATCCAACATCTGTTTCTTTTCTGGATAAAAATATAAGATTTTAAAAGTTTTATCATTTGGAATATATGGAAAGTTGGCAGGAATTTAAAAATACATAATATAAATCCACAAATAAAGACGATCACAATGAATATAGTTGATTTAAAGTTGGTCCTCTGTGACTATATGCATAATATATCTGTTATGAAGTTAAGATCTTATTTTGTAACCAAGAGTTTGTACTTCCTTTTTCAGAAATTATTATGCTTTGAACATTTGTCTCATATGTCTGATGAAAGTAAATATTACAAGATTTTTATGGCTCTGTATTATTCTCTATTACACTGCATCACAATTGGTTAAACCATTTTTATGCTATTTTCATTTGTTTCAATTTTGTCTGTATTGCAAACAAATCTATTTCATGATCAGTGTTATATCTTTGGTGATATATAAATTTTCACTAAGAACGGTTCATAAAACTGCAAAATTTTTATCAGATTATATGAACTTTTGAGGCTTTAAATATATATTACAAAAATTTTAAGGGGCCAAACCAATGTATCCTCCCAAAATAATATAGAGGAAATATTCAACAACCATAAGAACAGGTTATTATCTTAAAACACATTGACAATGGGAAATGAATTTCATTACTGTTTTATTTTGAGTGTTTTTGTGTAACTAATGAGATTATTGTTAAAATTATTCATTAATTACATTTATTTCTGCTTGTGTGAATTATCTGCATTTATCACTTTCTCTAATTTTATGTTGGAAAAATTGTATTGTTTTGAAAGAACATCACTGCCAAGCTGTGTTTTTTACAAATATTTTCTTCTTTTGTCACTGTATTTGGGGTAAGAGGTGGGTTTGTAGACCTTATTAAGCTTTATATAATAAATTCTATCAATATTATCTCTCATTAATTTTCCAATGTTTCATGTTAGTTTTTTACTTATTGGAATCATTAGTTAATTGTCCTCATTTGTTTCAAATATAATTTATTAACCTTGAAACTGTTATGAATAATGTCCATAAAACTGCATCTGCTATCTGAGTAGATATGAA
This sequence comes from Choloepus didactylus, assembly GCF_015220235.1. NCBI lineage: Eukaryota > Metazoa > Chordata > Mammalia > Pilosa > Megalonychidae > Choloepus > Choloepus didactylus. The sequence continues at coordinate 177,044,662 of NC_051310.1, forward strand.
AATAATTGTCTATCCAGACTCCCTACTTCTTTGCTTAGCCATGCGACTGAATTCTAAGATAGAAGCAGAATTGACTTGTGTGGAACTTCTAAGAAAGATTTATATTTTTATTTTTAATTTCATGTGAAAAGAGGTAAATCTGAAAATCACAAGTCCTTTGTAAATTGCTCATCTGTTTTTTTTTTTTACCTGCTTGATATGTTGATGTGAAGTGATGAAATCAGTTTTAGTTACATCCAGTGGAATAAAATCTTAACTGATACAATTATTTAAATAGTTTGCATTTTTAAATCAATTAATATTTAAAACATTAGAGACTTAATTATGGTTATGCAGAATTTACCTGTTCTCACCCTTCATCATGCGAAGCCAATGACATTGGTAATAGACCAATTATTACATGCAATTAACTCAGTTGTTACAGTGGAAGATATTTTAAAGAGAGCTGAGTTCCACATTTTTCAGTGTGAAAAGTTAATTTGAAATACATTTTTAAATGAAAGAATAAAGTTTTTAGCTTATCTTTTATAATTATATTGCTATCCACCAGAGAGCTAAAAATATAAATGGTTAACCTTAGAATTAAAGGCTTGGTGGAGATGAAGGGCAGGCGCTTATATCACATCTAGTCTGTATTAATACCATTCTAAATTTTTGACCACTTGCATGTATTTTATTTTGATCAACATGAAAAATCAAACACAGGTATAATATGCATTCTAAACAATATAATTCTAGTATGTACTTGTATGCCCAGTGTTTTAATTTTCCAGAACATTTAGCATATTGTCTGAAATGTGGTGATTGCACTAAGACTGACTGTTGACTGAGATATATCTCCATATAAATTTTTTATCTTATGCATGTCTGTATTTTGGAAGGAATATTTAATGAAATTTTTAAAATGTAATAAAAATAATTGTGAATTAATAATACATAAGAGGATCATATTCTTTTTGCTGGGGTAAGCACCTATCTAAAATTTTAATGAATGCTCCTAAAAAACTGCACAGTCTCCATGCCAAATGTGTCCATTCTGTCTTCTTACTCTACTAGGCATTCTAAAAGGAATGAGGAAATTGGACTCAGTGTAGAAAATATCTTATTCTCCTTAATAGGATATAAATATATATTTAAAAAGTTTTTAAAACCCAGGTCTCTTCTTCTGAAGTATATCAGTCAAGACATATCCCCATGTCAAAGAAATGGGAAAGAGAATGCAAATAAAATGAAACATATTGAAAGTAGCACAACCTTATCTACCACACGCAAACACAGAAAGTGATAAAGAAAAGCTAATTGTGTTGTTGAAAGTAGCACAGCCCTAACTACCCATGCACAAACAAAGAAAGTGATAAAGAAAAGCATCTTGTGGTGGGAAGGTAGCAGAATTTCTTAACAATCACCCTTAGTACTTTCCTAGTTTGGGTTCTGTCTGCCATTTGAGGATTGCTTCCCGGGAATAAGCAATTTAACTCCTAGCACTTCCAGCCAGGAGTTTGTGAGCAAAGCAGGATCTGGCAGATAAAGGAAGCCCATGGCAAATGGACATAACACATATGGTGGCAGCTGGAAATCAAGCCAGCATAGCAAGAAATTGTAAGGGCCAAGAAGATATGGGTCAGGGACCAGCAGCATCTGGGTAAGTGCCATCACTTATCGGATCTTAAAGGTACTAACCAATTTTAAAGTTGAAGTAGATACTGAAGAATCTCTGTTCAAAATATGCTTTAGTAATTTAATTAGTTCTGTCTTATCCTGCAAGTTATCAAGACAATTGTTCTATGGCAATACCAAATTATAATTATGGTTCATTAAACAGTTATTTTAAAGTATATTAATACTTTGCCAATAGAACTGGTGATTTTTATTGTTTCCATTCAACTTTGCTTATTGAATGGGTGAAGTTTACTTTTTGGTAAAATAGGAGTACACATATGCCTTAAATCAGTGATTTACATAATGAGTTCATTTGCATAATAAGTGCTGGGTAGAAATTTCTTATCATGGAATGTAATAGAATCTCAAATGCACTTAAATTCTCTCTCTAGAAGTTTTACTCACTTGAATTTCTCAATATACATTTTCATATGGAAAACAAACTACAGAATAAGAGAATCGATAGTCTTGATGTTCTAGTCACAAAGACACTAAAAGAAAATAAATCTTACTCATATTTGTTGAGATAAAATAATCATCAATCTTCACCTCAGGGGTGTTTTAAGAAACTTTTCAAAATCTTAGTTTCCTACTGAGTATTAGCTAACAGCCTTTGATTTGAAAGTTGTTTAGATGGCAAGCTATTGGATTAAACGATGCCCTAAAGCTACCCTTCACCAAAATTAAAATTTAGTAATTCTGTTGGTAAATTATGCTAGCTTTATTTAATTAGAGATTTCAAGGTGTCTCATTTTTTGTCTGACAAATAAAATGCTTTGCTCTAAAAGATTAGTAATTGCAGGAACAGAACTGAAAGTTTTTCTTTTTCTTATGAAGGTTATCAAATTCTACTGATCAGAGGAGGAGAAAAACAGATAATATTTAATTAAAGAAAGTATTAGAAGTTTTAAGAGTATCTCAGTGTGAAAATAGCATACATAAAATTACTGATTTTATGTAAAATAATGTCCTTATCCATATGAAGAGATGGTCAAAGTTTCTATGATGTAAATAATGACAACAAAAATAATAATGGATTTGTTTAAATTGGACTAAAAATGCAAGGCCTTCAGATATTAAAGGCATGTAGTCCTATTTTCATCAGAGTGGGACACATTTTACGAGAAAACATTGGAAAATGAAATGCTTTATGGTGCTCTTAAGAAATATAAATTCTGTTTCTTAAAATTAAAATTGTGAATAGAGAATATTTTTAATGTTTCATAATCCAAAGTTCCTAAAACACAAATGAATTTTGGGAAGAAACATTGTTTTACTCCTTCAGAAGAAAGGAAAAACAAGAAAAAATATATTTAGTCATTGAATTGCCTATATTAAAGAAAAAATAACACTTAAATGATGGATTTAAGGGAAATGAGAAATGATACAAAGGGATTTTTAAATTAAAATAATCTTTAAATTATGTAACATCTCTTTTTTTCAATTACATAAGTTAATGATAGTACTTTTTTCTTTTATTACAGTAAATAGAGAAATTCCATTTATTACCATAAGAATTAATAAATACTTTGCACCATTTTTTACATGAAATTCAGTAGTTTTCAAACCTTGATTTATCAACTTAGTGAAATTTCTCATTAATGATAACTTTCTATGAAGCTAACAATTTTACATGGTTTAAAATATTTGCCCTATAAAGGAATAAATATAAATTAATAGAGTAAATATGTTTAACTCCTGCCCCACTTTCTTTCCTCTGAGCATAGGTTAACATTCATTTTACACATCTATTTAAATATCTCTGCCATCTTTTGTGTGATCTTTGGCAAATCATTTAATCTCTCTGTGCATTTGTTTCTTCATCTATAAATTGTATATAATAATAGTATTCATTTCATGCTCAAAAGCACTTAGAACAGCATCAGGAACACATTAAATGCTATATGTTGATGCTTGGCAAAAAAAAAATAAAAATAGTGTAAGTGTCTATGAAGACAGTTAAATTCCTAGTAATTCTCTTTTATAAAAGGGTGAGGTAGATAAAGACAATAGTAATATTGAAAACAGTCTATGCCATATAGAAAAATTTCTTTGGCATTCTAGAAGCTTATCTGTGTTTCATTAATTGTTCTTAAGCTGTCCAACGATGACTTAAAGTGGATGGAGAATTTCAGTTGATCACACTTGTTTCTCTATTAATTCAGTAATTGTCAGCAAGATGAAAAACATATGGCACAGTATAAAAATGTGAATGATTATTCAAGTAAAGCATATGTCCTATAAGTAATAAAGGTCCTGTCAGTCATTTCCAGAATGTCATTTACTTTACCCAGATGGCCAGTATGGGATTTTGAATGTTGGTATAGATGATAAAAGGTATAGACTTTAATATAATATAAGAATAAAACATTGTTATTACCAGCATATATTTCCTCGACTAAATATATTCCTTGTCCTTTCTTTTTATATAGTACCCCAAGGTATTTCTCTTATCAGATCATAGAAACAACATCTCTGGGCAATAAAGTACTGAAGTTGAAGGTCAGATTTCTTTGATTTGTCACATCTATCTTGGATAATATGTTTTTCATTAGTGCTACCCTTAGTGTAAACTGAAGCCACAATAAATACACAGCATGAAAATAAAATATAGAAAACAGATCTCTCTAAAGCTGTAAGTAGACAATCTGACTTAGTTCAATAAATCTAGGAACTTTACTCTGCATTTACAAATTTGTAACACTGCATCCTATTGTATCATAGGTTAAATTTATTGTCATAATGGTACTGTTTTCTCAAATCATGGAATATCTAAATGAAAAATGAAGTTTTAAAAAATGTGTATGTCTGAAGCAATTATTATAATTTTCAAAGGTATTTTATTCAATTCAGATTTATTTATTACAGTTATATATGTTTGACTTAAAGAATTGAGATACTCAGATTGGTGTTTATATAAAATCATTTTTTATAAACTAGAATCTTTAATTATTCCTATTAAGAAAACATTATATCAGGTAAAATACAATTAAAGAAGCAATTTTAATAATTTGATAAAAAAAAAAAGATGTCCTGTCCTGAAATCAAGAATTAACAATATAAAGGAGAAACTAATAGAAGCTGTATGTCAACAGTTAAACCTATACAGTGGTAACTCGGTACTCATCATTAATTTGTTCCAGGAGGTGCAATAAGTACCAAAAATGATGAGTACCAAATAAATTTTTCCCATAAGGAATAATGTAAATAAATCTAATGCATTCCCTATCCAAAGACAATGCACATTTTTAAGACAATATGTAAAAAGATATGGTTGTATATCATTGCCATACATGAGAAATAAACCTAAAAATTAATAAATATTTAGATTAAATAAAATAAAAGCTTCCCTGTACCTGTATTAAGAAGAGTCCATGGCCTAACTGGATGGTGGGAGGAGAGTGGTGAGGAGGAGAGGTTACATGGAGTGTTGCTTGGAAGGAGAGTCCCCCTCCAACAGAACATCATGCACTTGCGCTTCAGGTGTTCCTTCTCATTTCTGCCTTTTTCAGCTTCCACTACAGGCTCTAACACTCTCTTTGTCACCTTCACTGAAAACTTATCCAATGAGGACTGCTTGTGCCATCTTTTCAGAGTCCCTCAAAAATGTGAAATTCTTTGGTCATTCAATAAATTCACATTTCTGCTTGTCAGAGCTTTGTACAGATGGTACTTCTCCACAAAGTTTTGAACTTTTGCCCATTTTGCGCACATTTCTTTTATTAAGAAACTGGGGAAATCTTCCCTTATCGCCTCCTCACCTGAAGAAATCTCTTCAGCCACCTCTTGCTGCTGCTTCTTCAGCAGTTCCTGCAGCTACTCAGTGCTGAGCTCTTCATGATGTTCCTCCAGTAACTCCTCAACATCAGCCTTTATCACTTCTTTATTCTTAATGATGGCAGAGACAGTTGTTCTAGGCATACCTTATTCCCTAGGAAGATCAATAATGTGAATACTACTCTCATATTTGCCTATTTTTTTTTCCTCAATGGTAGTGCAAGGTAATTTTGTTTTCTGTTCATTGCTTTCACTGCTCATTTTCTTAGGACCCATGGTGAGAAAAAAAAAGTGCAAAAATACACAAAATGACCACAGAAGCTAAAAGAAGACCTCACAGGGATGTGCACAGGGTAAGAGCTACTGCCTGACTCATGTGTGACCCTTTGTTTCAGCTGAAAAGGGTAGTGAGTCTTGAGGCAACCAATGCTTGTGCATTGAGTACCAAACAAATGATGAGTACTGGAACAAAATTTTCACATAAAAATGTGTCAGGTACCAAATTTGACGAATTTCAAAGCTGTCAAGTACTGAGGTACCATTGTATATGATGAATTGATAATATATTGAAATAATAAATTGAAGGGGTGGGAATCATGACATCAATATTTTATCTCAGATGATTGAATGGGTGGCAATGGTTATTTGTGATACAGAGTGAAAGAAATGGTTAAATTAATCCTTTTAGATTTAATACCATTAAGGAAAATTAGTAGCAATACTGTATCAGCACTAAGAGAAAGTAACAATTCAAAAAGCTTTGATATAAAAATTAAGTTTAAAGCACTTCTTTATTCTTCATGATTTCAAAAGATCTCATGAACCCCTCCTCTTACTTTATAGTTATATTTTATATTCCTTCTGTTGCTTAATTGTTCAACCTCCCATAATTGTGAATGCACTAATATGAATGGCAGACATATTTTCCTTGATATTCTCATGAGATATTGTTCTTGACCCTTAGAAAGAACAAGAAACTTAGTACAAGTTACTTTTAAATTACTTGAATTTCTGAAAATCAGATGATCCAAAAATCAGGCATGATTGAATACACATGTAAGTTGTCCAATCACTTCTTAAATTTAAACTTTATATATCTCATCCACACATTGTCTTCCCAGGGAGAAATTGGAAGGAGAAACAAAGAACAGAAAAGCTAAGATGATTAAAGGATTTTGTATTGCAATTGAAATTGTCCTTGTGATATCATAACCTTAGGATGGTGAATGTGATGTTTTCTCCTGCACCAATTATCATTTATTATCCATTATGTGGGTTCAGGATGAAGCCAGGCTGGTCATCCTAGGAAGCCTTGATGATTAATGTGTTGCCAACTAAGGTCAACAGAAGCTCATTTACTATGCCAAGTGAGAAGACTTTGGATTATATCATTTAGACACAGAATTCTGCCCACTCCTAGCTGTTGCTTAGATGTCCCTGATCATGGTTATTGATCTCACACTCCATTCCACCTCTTTTAGTTTCCTGGCTGCTAAAATAAGTACCACATGATGGGTTGGCTTAATAACAGGAATTTATTGGCTCACAGTTTCAGAGGATAGAAGGCTTGTTTCCTCCTGGTTTTGATATCTTCTGGGAGGCTGGCAATCTTTGGCTCTTCCATCACATGGGAATGCCCATGGCAGAGTCTCCTCCTTTCTCTCCAGGTTCCAATGACTTCCATCTTCTGCTGCTCCTCATGGCTTCTCTCTCTCTTTGTTTGAATTTCATTCTGTTTATAAAGGACTCCAGTAATCCAGATTAAAGTGAAACCTCATTCAGTTGGGCCACACCTTAATTAAAGTAACATCTTCAAGAGATCCTAATTACAATGACTCTATACCTACAGATCCAGAGTTGGGACATGAACATTCCTTTTGTAGGGGAGCATGATTCAATCCCCAATAGTCTGCCCTCTGGATCTTTGAAAAACCTATTCCTCCCAAATTCAAAATGCATTCATTCCATCACAACATCCTAAAAGCCTTAAGCCATTTCTCAGAACAATGACAAGTACAAAGTCTCATCAATATTAGTTAAGGGTTTGTTCCATCCTAGGGCAAAATGTATTTCCGAATGTGGACCTGTAAAACCTAGAAATCAAGTTATCTTCTTCCAGTATACAATGATGGGACAGGTATAAGATAAACTGTCCCATTCCAGAAAGGAGAAATTGGAAGGCAAACGGTCACAGGTCAAGTCTGAAATCCAGCAGCACAAACTGCATTAGATTTTAAGGTCTGAGTGTCATCCAAGAATTGATGTTTTGTCCTCCAGACCTGATGGAATGGCAACTCCACCCCTTCCAAGCACTTGTACAGTGGCCATACTCAAACATCTGGGCAAAGGCCCCACTATTTCTAGGCATTGATGTCATTCTCCCCTAACAGGGCACAAGGCCTGCTCCTTCCAAGTGCAGGGGAAGACCTGACCTTTACACACACATGGGTGGACCCACTTTCTTGGGCAGGGGATAACTTTTCAGTCCAGACCTTTGCTTCCATGGCTCTGCTCTTGAAGTTTTTCTTCCTTCAAGTTGAATTCTCTGTCCCTTTCAGTTCAGGCTGGCAGTAGTTCTGCTCATATAAATTTTGCAAACAAACAAACAAACAAACAAAAAAAACTTCTCAGTTTTGCACACAGTTCAAATGGGTCCAAATCATCAGAACATAACTTTCCACAGATCTTTCCTGAATAACTGCATTTCTATTCCTGACTTCCACTGAAATGGCTACTTGGATCCATGTTAAGCCACAACCTCTTTAGCAAAGCATTGTTCAGTTAAACCCTCATGTGGAGCCCTGTCCTCCAGGGACTCATCAAAAGCTCAGGGATGTCCCTGATAGAGCTGCTTCTGGCCCTATTCTCAGAGAACACTATCTGGATAGGCTCAGAATTTTCCAAACCATCAGTTTCTGTTTTCTTTGTGCTTAATAGTTCAGGTCTAAGGTTACCCCTTTTCACTTGCATTTTACTATAAGCTATAAGCAGAAGCCAGGCTGTGCCTTTTGCGCTTAGCTTGGAAATCTCCTCAGCTAAATATCCAAGTTCATCACCTACAAGTTCTGCTTTCAGTCTGACATCAGAACACAATTTTGCTGAGTTCTCTGCCACTTTATAAAAAGGACTGCTTTTCTTCCAAGTTCCAATAACTCATTCATTTCCTTCTAGGCCTCTTCAGAAGAAACTTTGACATCTATATTCATGCCAACAGTTTCTTCAGAGCAATCTAGGCTTTTCCTGTCAAGCATCTCACAATTCTTCCAGCATCTGCCCATTACCAAATTCCACAGCCATTTACATATTTTTATGTATCTGACATAGCAGCACCCCATTATCCAGTGAGGAAAAAAAAAACTGTTTTAGTTTCCTGGCTGCTAAAACAAATAACGTAAAATTGACTGTATTGGTGTCTTCTGGCTGGCCAGCAATCTTTGGGGTCCTTTGCCTTTTCCAGCATATGACAATGCACATGATGGCATCTTCTCCTTTCTCTCCAGGTTCCATTGACTTCCAATTTCTGGCTGCTCCTCAAGGCTTCTCCCTCTATCTCTGTTTTAATTTCATTCTGTTTATAAAGGACTCCAACAATCTGGATTAAAGCTCAAATTGGTTCAGTTAGGCCACAACTTAGTTGTAACATTTTCAAGAGATCCTATTTATAGTGTGTCCACACTCATAGGACCAGGAGTTCAGACCTGATTATGCCTTTTGTGGGGACATGATTCAATTTCCCACAACATCTATCAATATATGTGTGAGATTTTTTGTGGAGGGAAGAGTGGGCAGGACACATGCTCAGTGTCAATAATGTGCTCCCATGGACAATATGGGAAGCTTCATATATATCAGAATTTTATTTTACCACTAGCACAAGATAGTTATTAGACAAGGAATTCACATGAGTTTCTCAAAAATAAAACAAATTTCAATGATGATTTGAACACAATTCATTATTTAATATCACAAAGCCAGATTATATGGGCTTTGATGCTAAGAAATCACCTGCTTTCAGAAACTCTCCTTAAAAAAATTTTCCCCATTGTAATTTAACTCTAATGTAATTGGGAAAATATCATATCAGAGGGTTGGTTAGTTGACTTTGGGCATAGAGATCAGATCTTGGTATTAGGGGTAAAGCTCATTTAGCACCTGAACTTTTGTCCCCACTTTGCTTCATTGGGAGTGCTTAAAATTGCTGCATAAATATTACCTTCTTTTTTTCTGCTTCAATGTCAGAAACAGCTGAACACCAAATATAGACTATAAGTCCATGCATAAAAAATAGCCAATATAGTTCCAGGCATAAAGAATAGCCAATATAGGTCTAGGTATAAAGAATAGCCTTACTTACCTCTACGCTATTGCTCTTGATTACTCATTATACAGAAAAATTTCCTTTTTACACCTGGGGTGGCAGCTTAACAATAAACTGAGCCCAATATTTGAGTTAAAAACTTATGCAAACAAATATGTCTTAAGTATATTCTGGTATTCTAAACTTGTACAAAATGAAGGGGGTATACAGCCGTGAACCGTCAGAGGCTTTTGCCAAAACCTGGTCTTTAGGTCAATTGAATGCAACAGAGTAGATTAAGGAAGTCTTCAATCATGGGTTTTAACATATCTTTCAGATGCTGGTCCCATTCTAGAAGTTATAAATTCATTTAAATGTTAAGGTTGTACTGGAAAGTTGTAGTCCCATCATGTTAAGTACACAAGCACTCACTTATTCTGAAGAAGCCTCAAGAAATAAATTTATCTGTGATACTCTATGCCATCATGTCTTATGACCTTCAGCTTAATAAACCCAAAGCTAGCTTTATACTTGCATACAAAATTATATTTTTTATTAAAGTCACGGTATACAGCCAGCTACATTTAACTGCATGCAATTTACTTGCTAAGTCAACATAAATTTTCAACATTTCCTCACTGGTTCCAGCTAAGGCCTTAATTAATTATATAGACATCATTTTAAAGTAGTTTATGAAAAAGATACCTGTTGGGGATTGAATCCTGTTCTCCACAAAAAGCATAGTCATATCCCAACCCCTGGCCCTACGGATGTGAACCCACTTCTAAATAAGAACTTTGAAGATGCAATTAGTTAAGACGTGCCCCAATTGAATAAGGGTGGACCTTAACCTAATATCCCTGAAATCCTTACAAGCAAAGGAAACTGGACGTGAAGAGTAACCCATGGGAAGAGCAAGAAGCTGGAAGTCAATTGAACCAAGAAAAAAATGGGGAAGACATGGCCACATACATTTCCGTGTGACAGAAAAGCCAAAGACCTAGGATTACCTGCAGCCAGCCCCAGAGAAAGCAAAGCCTTGCTGATGCCTCCATTTTGGACTTCTCCTAGCCTCAAAAGAGTGAGCCAATAAATTCCCATTTAAGCCAATCCATGGTAAGGTATTTGATTTTTTTAGTCAGAAACTACAAAATTATTCCTTTATAAAAACAGAGATAAGACATAATTAATTTCTAAAACGTAACATGAAACTTTGAAAGACTTTTACAAATTATGTTACATTAATATCACACTTACATTAAGCCAAAATATGTGTTAAGAGTCAGGCTCCAGGGCATAATTTTAAGTGTGATTTTTCAGGCTGACTATAGGCAATTACAAGGCCTTGCCTGGCAGGCCTCATTGGGGAAGCTACCCTCCCACACAAGACTTGGTGCACAACCAACTCATCACTGTTTTCTGGAAGGAGTTGCAGTCAAGGACTCATACCTACCACCCCTGGGCCAGACATACTCATATGTATCTCTGCATTCCTAGCTCATATGCTTCCACTGAGGCACTTTTCTCCACTCTGGCTCAGTACTTTTCCACTCTCCCTCTCTATCTCCCCAGTTCCATAGATACATAAAAACAAAACAAAACAAAACACAAAAAAGGAGCTCTTAATCTGGGGGTCCTCAGCAGTGAGACTATACTCCCTGTCTATGCTACATGTCATCTGACCTTTGCCTGGTGCCATTTGGTAGCGAATCATGGAACACCAGAGAGTCAGTGACTTTCTCTTTCTGGCCTCTTGCTTGCACTGTCACAGTAAGTAAGAAAGACTTGATTGTTACTTTCAGTTTGGCTCATTAACTTAATTGACCACCTCAAAATCTGGCAACTCAAGAAATTGGTGCAGCAAAGAAGCTCAGATGATGTTCGGCAAAGATATCGGAAAATGTCTCCAGCCAGGAAACAAGTGCCTGCCCTGGTCTACTGCTCCATTCAGTGCTCCCTGCCTACTCTCAGAAACTTATGACCATGACTGGGCCATTGGAAGCCCAAGAGTCAGCCCTATTTGGGTCTGCAGTGTGACAATCTCTGTGACAGATTCAAGTGCTCTCTCCTCAGGGATTGCTGAGACTCTCAATCCTTCCCAGTGAATCTGGAGATGAATTAGAACTTCACCAACTTTTATTCAGACTTTCTGACTTTCAAAAATAAACTTAAATCTAGTAAATTCAAGATCCCTGTGGCCTCAGCTGGTCATGGAGTATCAGAGACCCTATGTCAAAGTCAAAATTTGTCTTGATTTCCCAGATCTGCTACCACAAATAGCACACAATAGGTTAGCTTAAAGAACTGGAATTTATTGGTTCACAGTTTTGAGACTAGAAGTTCAAAATCTAGATATTGGCAAACCTTGCTTTCTCCCTGAAGACCATAGCATTCTAGTGTTGGTTGCAGGCAATTCTTGGGCTTCTATGGCAATGTCTCCCCTTTTTCTTCCAGGCTTCTGCTGACTTCCAGCTTCTGACTCTTCTGACTCCAAAAATCCAGATTAAGGCCTACGTGGGTCAGTTTGACAGACCTTTAACTAAAAAGAATGTCTTCACAATGTCCTATTTAAAATGGAGTTACATACACTGGCAGGTGGACTAAGAACATATCTAAGCTGGGGTGCATAATTCAAACTATTAGAGTTCAATGGGCCCACGGGGAGAATTTCACTCCTTGGGTCTTGGTATACTGTTGCACAGGTGACTGTCATCCCTGCAAACCCTGGCACCAGGATGAGGGGGAAAAAGATCATGCTTTCTAATTTTGGTTCTGAGACCCTTGTCCAGACCCAACTTTTCATCCCCTACACTTGTACACACTCTACATAGCCCATGCAGTCATTCTCACCATCAAGGTCATTCAATTTAAAAAGTTTGCATGAAACCTCTCCTCAACCCTCACTGATGGTTGTTAATGGCACTACTTCAACTTTGGAAGCACATCAGACTGACCTCAAACTCTTGGCTCAAGGAGTTTTGGATGACCTCAAAGCCCTCAACCTCCTGCTGGCCAACTAATGAGAGGTCTATAGGATTGCCAATGTCTCATCTTGCACCTGGATCAATAAAATTAGCAAAGTGGAACAGTCCATCGTGAAGTCCTCCTGGCCACTTAGAATAGACCCTAATGAGCTAGGGAACATGTTCTTCCGGATTGGCAAGGGTTGGAGTTCATGTCTATGCTCACTCCTCCAAGCCAGCCTGATAACCTGCTTTGAGTGACTTTGACCATGGCCCTGGTTCACTGTGGCCTCAGACTGATTAACAAGTAATGGTCATAAGCCCTCAATGGCTGACCCATTTGAATTCCTGATAGGATAGTCAATATTTTCCAATGTTGCCCTGAAGAACAAGTCTGGCTTGTCCTTAAGAAGTCTGGCTCCAGGACAGAATCCTACATGTGATTTTCAGTCCTGACCATAGGCAATTATGAAGCTTTGTCTGACAGGTCTTCTGGGGAAAACTGACCTTTCCATATAAGACTTGGTGCACAGACAGTGCACTGTAGTCCCTCAAAGGAACTGCAGTTAAGAACTCAGTTCTCTCTCTCTGGGGCCAGCCATGCTCATATGCATACCCAGATTCCTAGCTTAAGTGACCCCATCAAGATCTCCTTATCTGAGACCTTGACAAAGGCACTTTTCTCCATTAGACTCAGTACTTTTCCACTCTTAGCCTTTTCCCCTCTTCCTGTCCACAACTCACTAAGCCATCCACACACAAACACACAAAGGATCTCCTAATTTGGGGCAACTCAACCATAAGACAATTCTCTCTATCTATACTGCATGTCATATGACCCTTGCCTGGTGGGATTTTTTTCAAGAGAAAAAAAACAGAACACTGGGGAGCCAGCACCTTTCTCTTTCTGGCCTTCTACTTGCCAGGTTGCAGTAAGTGAATAAAGGTTGATCATCCTAACTTACTGCCTCAAAACCTTGCATCTTGACACTATAGCATGTTAACTTATGAAATGATTGCTTTGACATCAATGGCAGCTGAAAGAGCTAACAATATTATGATTTTGCTCTGATCACCTCCTATAGGTGATGGGAGAATCTCCCTCTCTAAATAATATGAAATGACTGAAAATACATCACTGAATGCTGGACAGGTAAGATTAACAGAAATTGATTTGTCACATGTACTGGTATTCCTGAGGGAGAAGACCACCACACACCATGCAGGGTCACACAGGGTTTGCACTCAGACTATGGGAGACACAGTTTGTAGTGATCAGAGGGTTGAATGACCATTGGTTCCAAAAGGATGATGTCATTGGCTTATTTGAATAAATGCACAAGATGGCAGGGAGTTGATACCTGTTGATAACAGAGTGATCTGCTGCTGGTCTGGCTGATAGAGAATAGGGAGCCTTGCCTACAGGGTTGGAGGTAAACCTGGAGAGAGAAGAGAAACCCATGGGTAGGCTTTTGGAGCCCTGTGAGTCACAAAGATGTCAAGGAAGTACATGGAATTTGAAGCCTTACAGTACTATTGACCTCTAGAAGATTTGACCACAAACATCTATTTTGGTTATGACTATCACACTGGGGAGAAGGAGAAGTGCCTCTCTAGGAAACAAAATAGACTCTTGACCAGGAAACAGAGGGTCACTTGGTCAGGCAATCACCAAAAATATGAACATTGAACATTAGGCCTGTCAATGAATCCAGATGCCTGGGACCTCTCAAAGAGATGAGAGCTGCATTGAATTCTTTTTCCAAGATCCCAGCATTGTGTATTCTAAGAGGTGAAGTATGTGCCTTCATCACTATCAGGAATGTCTGGATAAGGACATTCCTAGTAAGGCTTTGGATTGTGATCTTAGTATATGTAGGGACAACTGACTGTTAAGTGTTACTTTGATTTACATTTTTACTATCTGTTAAGGCAAAAGATTCCCAGAGTTCTTTACCTCAAAGATGGCAGTTCTTAAGGAATGTCTCAGAGTTTGTAAAAATGTGCAGATGGGTTTGTTTGTTGCCCCAGAAAGCCAGTGCTAAATGATTACCTGAAGTTTGCTAGTTGTACTCACCCTTGGATCCCATCCTTATCATGGGCATACTGGCTAAGGAACAGAAAACTGCTGCATTCTATTGTGCTCCATCACTTACGATGGGGGCAACAAAGTTCATAGAGTGTGCAAATTCCCATTTCTGTTCACTCAGTTGATCCCAAGGGGCTTCCCATGTAGCAAAGGGGTCTGGGATCTGGTGTCCTCCTCCAGCATCATGGCAACTGGTAAGGGACTGAGAATACAGGAGGCTCCCTTCCTACAGGCTTGGCTTCTAAACTGAGGAGGCCCCACTAGCAGTGTCAAGCTTGAGATGCTACTTCCATAATCCAAGGCACGATGGGCAGCAAGGTACAAAGAGTCATTGGTTGAGGGTCTGTGAGAATCTCTATTTCCAGGAAATTCCAATATGTCACCAGCAATTGCAGTTGTAATGGCATAGAGTATGGGGCCAAGTACAACAATTTCTTCCTTCAAAAGACTATAGACAACTTATGGTCATTGTGGATCTTTAAGAGGAACCAGGAGACATGAGAGAAGGTTGCCAAAGTCTCTATAGTGGGGGAGTCTCTGAAAGCACTAAAGGGAGCGCCTATTACATTGCAAATTGGACAGATTCTAGAGCTTTATGTAGGAAGAAGTCCTATTCAAGGTGGGACCATTTGCGAGTAAAAGCATCAGTGTATTAAGTAAAGTTTGTAAATGAGGACTATGTTGTCTCCCAAACCCAAAAAATGAACTAATAAAAAAGTACTTACATTAGCATTGTGAGTGCTAGAGGGTCAACTTAACAAATAATTTTCATGAATAGAACTGAAATGGTGGGGCCTTGGATTATGTGTGGGGTAATTGCCCAACCCCTATTTGTAAGCTCTTTCATCAGTATTTGTATATCCTTAATGAGTTTGCCAAATGAATGTCCTCAGAGAAGGATGCCATCAATATAATGTCATATCTGTGCTCCTGGAGAAAGGATGCAGTCAAGTTCCTGCCTTCAAGGATTGTGTGTGATGGCAGAGAAGTTTAGGTACATTGTGACTAGGTAAATGTGCATGATGTCCCATGTGAGGTGAAACTGGGGAGGCTGTTGAAAGAGCCACTGAACAGAACATAATAGCCAAATCTATAACAGCAAATAATACACTGGTTGCTGATTTTAAAGAGTCAGTAATTTAAAAAATGTTGGGTTGGGGTCAGGACAGAGTATCTTCCCAAATATAGCTGGTGACAAATCTCCAGTCTCAGGCTTGATGCAGTTCACAAGAATCTTTGAAAACTCAACACAAACCTTCAGCAAGTTGGACTCAAGCTCACACTGCTAAGATGCTCTGTCATCAATGTTCTCATCCCCTATTTGCAGGTCAGCCTCCAGAACATGGTTGTTCAGTCTCAGACTGGGTGGCAGAAGTCCCAAAGGCCATGGACCACACATAAGGGTACTTCACACAGGGATATAGTCAATTAACAATAGTTCTCACCTTGGAAATGATAGTACAGAGTGCAAAGAGATGGCAGTACCCAAGAGAAATAATAGAACACAGAGTAAGCTAAAGTGCAAGTGAACTAGCAATTGACAGTTCTGTCCCAGGCAGCCTTTATGTTATCAGGAACCAGTTAGTAAAGGAGCAGTTAGTTAAAGCTGTCCAGATGCCCTCAGTCATGGTTGTATAATCTTGTTCATGGCACTAATTGTTCTAACTGCCTCTTACTCACCTCATTAGTTAAGGAGGGATCTCTCACCTTAAACAGTATGAAAGGCCAAAAACACAATACCCAACACTAGTCAGATGAGATTGACAACAGTTTATTAGTCACATACATTCACAGCCCAGGGAAAGAAGACACAATACTCAAGGCAGGACCATGCAGGGTTTGTATTCCTGAGCAGTGAATCAACAGGGATTGTGAGAGACACACTTTGTAGTGACACTTAGTTCTCATGGAATGATGTGATTGGCTTGTATAAATAAATACACAGGCTGGGAGGGAAGTGAAACTATTCAGTTGAGGCCCAGTTGAGGTGCAGCAGGACTAGATGAGAGGGGACCAAACTTATGGGGGGAATTTCCCACTGTGGTGGTGGCAAATCTGTTGCGAACAGGGGAACTCACAGCTAGGCCTTTGGGGCCCTGTGAGGTTTAATGATGTCAGGACAGCATATAAAATTTCAGGCCTTACTATATGGATTTTCCACTGACAAGTCAATTTTCTTAAGATACATTAATAAGATGAGGCACATTCTTTTCAATTAGAAGTAAATTTAAATAGTATTTTTCAAGGTAATTTCTTTCTTTTACATGTAATTTTATAGAGATATAGTCACACAACCATATAATCCATCTAAAGTATACAATCAGTGGCTCACAGTCATCATATAGTTGTGCATTCATTGCCACAATCAATTTTATAAAATTTTCATTACTCCAAAATAAAGAAAAAAAGAAAAAGAAAAAGAACACCAAAACCTCCCATACTCCCTTTTCCTTTTTCCCCCTTATTTTTTTTTATATATATACACATGTGTGTGTGTGTGTGTGTGTGTGTGTGTATACACTTCGTTATTTTATTACTCATCTGCTCATGTACTGGATCCAGGGAGTGTCAGTCACAAGGTTTTCAGAATCACATGGTCTCATGATAAAAGCTACATAGTTATACTATCATCATCAAAAAAGAAATCTACTGGATTACAGTTCAACAAATTCAGGTATTTCCTTCTAGCTTTCTAAAACACTAAAAACTAAAAGGGGACATCTATATAATGCATAATAATAACCTCCAGATTGACCTCTCAAATCTATTTGAAATCTCTTAGCCACTGAAACTGCTTTGTTTCATTTCTCATCCCCCTTTTGGTCCAAGAAGGCTTTCTCAATCCCACAATGTCAGGACCGAGCTCATCCCTGGAGTCATGTCTCATGTTGCCAGGGAGATTTACACCCCTGGGAGTCATGTCCACACAGAGGGGAGGGCAGTGAGTTTACCTGCAGATTTGGCTTAGAGAGAGAGGCCACATCTGAGCAATAAAAGAGGTTCCCTTGGGGTGATCCTTAGGCATAATTATAAGTAGGCTTAACTTGCCTTTTCAGGAATAAGTTTCATAAGGACAAGCTCCAAGATCAAGGACTTGGCCTTTTAGATTGGTAGTCCCCAATGTTTGTGAGAATCTCAGTAATTCCCCAGGTGGAGAAGTTTAATATTTCCACATTATTTCCCAATTCCTCATGGAGACTTTGCAATACTATTTTTATTTTCTGCCCCAAATACTGTGGGATATATCAGGTTATTACATTAACCTATATAGAATAATAAGATATCATTCCCTATTCTAGGGTTCATGTAATTATGTTTTTTTTAAATAAACTGATCATACAGGTTAAATTAGTGTGATATGGAGATTATAAATTATGTAACAAATAAACATCTTTTAAGTAACAGTTAAAACTCAGAAATAGATGTGACTGATGTAAGAGCTTAAAATCTAAGAATACTTATATTAAACCTTATTGAACATTTTGTACTCTTGCATCATTGATTGCCCATCCTCTGACAACATTTTATCCCCTGGTAACCTATGTTCAAGAATTCAATTCTCAGCATTTGCTCATTATAGCTAGTTTATATTAGTGAGGCCTTACAATAATTGTACTTTTGTTTCTGGCTCATTTCACTCAACATAATGTCCTCAAGGTTCATTCACCTAATTGCATGCCTCACAAATTCATTCCTTCTTGCAGCTGCTCAAAATTCCACTTTATGTATATACCACAGTTTGCCCTTCCTTTCACCCTTCAATGTACCCTTAGGCCAACACCATCCATTGCTAATCATGAATACTGATGCCATAAACACCACTGTGCAAATGTCTATTCATGTCCCTTTCAGTTCTTCCAAGTATACACTGTGTGACAAGTTTTCAGGATCATATTGCAACCCTATACTTAGCCTCCTGTGGAATCATCACACTGCCCTCCAGATGGGCTGCACCATTCTACTTCTGTATGAAAAGTGGTTAGGTACATCATTCTCTCTACATTTTCTCCAGCATTTTTTAAAACATTTTATTCACACACCATATATTCCATCCTAAATGAATAACCGAGAGCTCCCAGTATAATCACATAGTCATGCATTCACCACCACAATCTACAGGAAGATATTTCCATTTCTTCTACAAAGAAAGAAGAGGAAAAAAATAAAATAATAAAGAATAAAAGAATAAAAAAGTAGAAACAACAGCAACAACTACAACAAGAATCACAAACCCTTCCCTTATTTCCTCTCTATTGACATTTAACTTTGGTATATTGCCTTTGTTACAATTAATGGAAGAATATTACAATGTTACTGTTAAGGACAGACCCTAGTTTGCATTGATTATATATTTTCCCATTTCAAAACCTTGCAATGTTGACATTCACTTGTTCTGCCTCATGTAAAAATTTCTTTTATTTCTACATTTATTCACTACCATTGTCCACTTTAGGTTTAGCTAAGTTATACAGTCCTAGTTTTTATCCTCTGTCTTTCCTTCTGGTGTCATACATCCACTAGCATTCCTTCTTCAACCATACTCACACTCAGCTTTGTTCATTCTACTTATACTATTGTGCTACCATCAGATAGTATTGTGCAATCCATTTTTGGATATTTACAATCAATCCTGTTGAACATTCTGTACTCCTTCAGCATCAAATGCCCAACCTCCACCCTCTTTCTACCTCCTGATAACCTGTATTCTTAACTTTAACTCTCAGAGCTTGCTCATTACAGTTAATTCATGTTAATGAGATCACAGAGTATCTGTCCATTTGTTTTTGACTAATTTCACTCAACATAATGTCCTCAAGGTTAATCCATTTTGTTGCATGTGTCATCACTTTATTCTGTCTTACAGCTGCATAATATTCCATCATATGCATATGCCACTGTTTGTTTATCTACTCACCTGTAGATGGGCCTTTGGGCTATTTCCATCTATCAGCAATTGTGAATAATGCCACTATAAACAAATGCTCATTCATTTCCTAGCCCTCAGTTCCTCTGAGTATATACCTAGTAATGGGGTTGCTGGATGATATGGCAATTCTATAGTTACCTACCTGAGGATCTGCCCAACTGTCTTCCAGAGCAGTTGCACCACTCTACATTCCCAGCAACAGTGGATAAGTGCATCAATTTCTCCACATCCTTTCTAACACTTGTAGTTTTCTGGGGTTTTTTGATAATGGATATTCTAGGAGGTGTGAAATGACATATCATCGTGCTTTTGATTAGCATTTCCCTAAGAGCTAGTGAAGTTGAGCACATTTTCATATGTTTTTGAGCTGCTTGTATTCCCTCTTCAGAAAAGTGTCCATGTATTCTGCCCATTTTTGAATTGGGTTGTCTTTTTCTCGTTGAGTTGTTGGATCTCTTTAAATATCCTGGACATTAAACCCTTATTGGATATGTGGTTTCCAAATATTGTCTCCCATTGCATAGGCAGTTTTCTTTTACTTTCCTGACAAAGTATTTTGATGTACCAAAGTGTTAATCTTGAGTAGAACCCATTCATCAATCCCTTCTTTTATTGCCCACACTTTGGGTGTAAGGTCTAGGAAACCAACTACTAAAACAAGATGTTGAAAGTATTTCTCTACAATTTCTTCTAAAAGCTTTATGGTCTTAGCTCTAATGTTTAAGTCTTTGATCCATTTTGAGTTAATTTTTGTATAAGTTGGGAAATAAGGGTCCCCTTTCATTCTTCTGTATATGGATATCCAGTTCTCCCATTACCAATTTTTGAAAAGGCCTTTCTGCCCCAGTTGAGTTGACTTGAATGACTTCGCAAAGATCAGTTGTCCACAGATGAAAGGACCTATTTCTGCACAGTCAATTTGAATCCATTGGTCAAAACAATTATCTTTATGCAAGTAACATGCTGCTTTGACCTCAGTAGCTTTATAATATGCTTTAAAGTCAGGTAATGTAAGACCTCTCACTTCATTTATCTTTCCCAAGGTATTTTTAGCTATTTGGGGCACACTGCCCTTCCAAGTAAATTTGATTATTGGTTTTTCTATTTCTGCAAATTCAGTTATTGGAATTTTAATTGATACTGCATTGAATGTATAAATCAATTTGGGTAGAATTAACATTTTATCTATATTTTTATTTCCAATCCATGAACACAGTATTTCCTTCCAATTATTTAGGTTTTCCTTGATTTCTTTTATCAATTTTTTTATAGTTTTCTATGTATCAATCTTTTATCTCCTTGGTTAAAGTTATTCCTAAATATTTGCTTCTTTCGGTTGCTATTATAAATGGATTTTTTTTCTTGATTTCCTCCTCAGACTGCTCCTTACTAGTGTATAGAAACACTACTGGTTCTTCATGATGATCTTATATCCTGCCACTTTGCTGAACTCATTTGTTAGCTCTAGTAGCTTTACTGTAGAATTTTTCGGATTTTCTACATCTCAGAGCATGCCATCTGCAAACAGTGAAAGTTTTACTTCTTCCTTTCCAATTTGGATGCCTTTCATTTATTTTTCTTGCTTAATACCTCTAGCTAGAACTTCCAGCACAATGTTGAATAACAATGGTGACAGTGGTCATCCATGTCTTGTTCAAGATCTTAGAGGGAAAGCTTTCAGTCTTTTCCCACTGTATGATGTTAACTTGGGGTTTTTCATTTATTCCCTTTATCATGCTGAGGAAGTTCCCTTACATTTCTATCCTTCGAAGTGTTTACATCAAGAAAAGATGTTGAATTTTGTCAAATGCCTCTTCTGTACCAATTGAGATGATCATTTGTCTTTTTCCCCTTTGATTTATTGATGTGGTGTATTACATTAATTGATTTTGTTGTGTTGAACCAGTATCACATATCTGGAATAAAACCCACTTGATCTTGGTGTATAATTTTTTAATATGCTTCTAGATTCAAGTTGCAAGTACTTTGTTGAGGATTTTTACATCTATATTCATTACAGAGATTGGTCTGTAATTCTCTTTCCTTGTGGTATGTTTGTCTGGCTTCGGTATTAGGGTGATGGTGGCTTCATAGAAGGACTTAGGTAGCTTTCCTTTGTCTTCAATTTTTTTGGAGAATTTGAACAGGATTGGTACTAATTCTTTCTTGAATGCTTGGTAGAATTCACATGTGAAGCCATCTGGTCCAGGATGATGACTTATTCAATCTCTTTATTTGTGACTGATTTATTGAGGTATTCTATTTATTTTCAAGTCAGTGTAGGTTGTTCATATGTTTCTAGGAAGTTGTCCATTTTGTCTAAATTCTCTAGTTTGTTGGCATTCAGTTGCTCTTAGTAACCTTTCATTACCTCCTTTATTTCTTTTGTGTCAGAGTTATGTTCCCTCCCTCATTTCTGATTTCATTTATTTGCATTCTCTCTTTTTTTTTCTTTGTCAGTCTAGTTAAGGGTCCATCGATTTTTATTGATTTTCTCAGAGAACCAACTTCTGGTTTTGTTGACTCTCTCCATTGTTTTCATGTTCTTGGTTTCATTTATTTCTGTTCTTATCATTGTTATTTATTTCCTTCTTTTTGCTTTGGTATTAGTTTGCTGTTCTTTTCTAGTTCCTCCAGGTTAGCAGCAAAGTCCTTGATGTTTGCTCTTTTTTCTTTGTTAATATAGGCATTTATGGCAATAAATTTCCATCTCAGCACTGCCTTTGCTGCATTCCATAAATTTTGGTATGTTGTGTTCTCATTTTCAGTTGCCTCAATATATTTACTGTTTTCTCTTGTAATTTTTTCCTTGACCTACTGATTGTTTAAGTGTGTGCTGTTTAGCCTCCATATGTTTGTGCATTTTTCAGCCTTTTGCATGTTACTGATTTCCAAATTCATTCCATTATGATCTGAGAAAGTATTTTGTATAATTTCTATCTTTTTTAATTGATTGAAACTTGCTTTGTGATACAACGTGTGGTCTATCCTTGAGCATGATCCATGAGCACTTGAGTAAAATCTCTATGCTGCTCTTTGGGGATGCAATGTTCTGTAAATGTCAGTTGAGTCTAGTTAATTAATCATATTCAAAATCCCTGTTTCCTTTTTGATCCTCTATCTAGATGTTCTATCTATTGATGTGAGTGGTGTACTGAAGTTTCTATTATTGTAGAGGTGTCCACTTCTCCCTTCAGTGATGTCAGTGTTTGCCTCATGTATTATGGGGCACTCTGGCTTGATGCTAAAATATTTATGATTTTTATGTCTTCATGATAAATTGTCCCTTTGTGTGATATTAGTATAGCCGCCCCCAATCTTTTCTGGTCATTTGCATGAAATATCTTTTTCCAGCTTTTCATTTTCAACCTGTTTTTGTCCTTGGGTCTAAAATGTGCCTCTTGTGGACAGCATACAGATAAGTACTGTTTTTTAATGCATTCTGTCACTCTATGTCTTTTGATTAACATTTAATATTACTACTTTTGAATTTTATATGTCATATCTTATTTTTTCTTCTCATTTTTACCCTTATTAATAATCTTTATTTCTTTTTTTTAGAAATATTAATCATCTTTTTTTATTATGATGTCTTGAATTGTGTTAATATGAAATACGAGAAAATAATGAAAATAATTTCATTATGCTGAATTAGAACAATACATTAATATGATGACAAACTCAGGCATTCAACTGTTCTACAAACATGATCTTCAACCCCATAACCCTGTAACTTCATTCGTTCTGCAATAGTTCTGATAGATCACTGACTACTCATCGTCTGAGCATCTCTAAAGTGATGAAGATCTTTGTACCTCCCCAACCAGCTGTTCACTGTTAGAAATTTTCTAATTGCTGACATTTACCCTCTTGAGCTTAAATTTACTGTTTTACATCTTAAACCCCCAAAGGCTGCAGCTGCCTTCAGGGGCTGCTCAAAAAAAGTAAAGGCCCTATTTTTCATAATAACCCTTTATCTGAAATAGCATTTTAGATATTTGAAGACAGGATTGTATGTTCCCTGATGTTATCTCCAGCCTCAAGCTTGTTTCTAAATGAGGCAACATCACCTGAGATTACATCACTGATTTCCTTTTTAATTGTGTCTTTGTTAGTATGCTTGCTCTTTCTATGTTCCTTGCTGTGAAACAGACTAATATACACATTGTTTTCATAGTTGTAACAGTGATACTATCCAGGGATGACACATGGCTAAGAAAATCATACATGTATGAATTAATCTTTATTTCTACACTCATGTCTGAACCTCTGTCTCCTGTCTTTTCCTATATGCTTATAGTACTCCCTTTAGTATTTCTTGTACAGCAGGTATCTTGCTCACAAACTCTCAGTGTCTGTTTGTGTGTAAATATTTTAAACTCTCCCTTATTTTTGAAGGGCTGTTTACTGGATATAGAATTCTTGGTTGGCAGTTTTTTTCTTTCAGTATCTTTAATATGTCATACCACTGACTTCTTGCCTTCATGGTTTCTACTGAAAATCCACACATAATCTTATTGAGCTTCTCTTGCATGTGATGGATCACTCTTCTCTTGCTGCTTTCAGAATACTCTCTTTGTCCTGGCATTTTACAATCTTATTAGTAAATGTCTTAGAGTAGGTCTATTTGGATCTATTCTGTTTAGGGTATGCTGAGCTTCTTGGATCTGTAATTTTATGGTGTTTATAAGAGTTGGGGCATTTTCAATGTTATTTCCTCTATTATTCTTTCTGCCCCTTTTCCCTTCTCTTCTTCTGGGACACTCATGGCATATATATTCATTTGCTTATGTTGTCATTCAATTCCCTGAGACCCTGCTCTTATTTTTTTATTTTTATTTTTTCCCTATCTGTTCTTTAGTGTGTAGGATTTCAGATCTCTTTTCCTCTTGTTCACTAATCCTTTCTTCTGCCTCTTCAAATCTGCCGTTGTAAGTCTCCATTGTGTTTCTCATATTTCATTCCCTAAAGTTCTGCCATTTGTTAATTCAAGCTTTCAAGTTCTTCCTTATGTTTGCCCAATGTCTTCTTTATATCTTTCATCTTGTTTGCCATATGTTCCATCAACTCACTGATTTGATTTTTGAATTGATTTAGCATATTTGTTTGAACTTCTTTAATTAGTTGTTTCCAACTTCTGTATCTCATTTGAAGTGTTAGTTTGTCTTTTGACTGGGCCATCTCTTCATTTTTCCTAGTGTGACTTGTAAAACCAGGCATCTGGTTTTCTCAATTAGTTTATTCTAGAGGTCTTTTTTTTTTTACTCTTTTAACTAGGGTTTTCTTTTTTGTTGGCTTTGTTCTTTATCTGTTCTTTCACATTAAGTTAAACTTATTCTAGTCCTTTATCATGACTTCTATTTATCTGATAAGAATTTTTCAGTTCTTGTCATTCTGGTTCCTGTCCTGCCTGTATGGAAGGTTTTTTTGAGAAAGATCTCACCAGATAGGATCAACCCAATCAGATTTCCCCAGACAAGTCATGCCTATTGCTCAGGAAAAGGATTCAATCAGTATCATCCTGGGGATGAGACCCACCAAGTTTCTGGTCTTTCCTGTGAAGTCTCTTGATTCTCTGTTTTCTCTATCCTGTCCAGCAGGTGGTTCTTATCAGCCTGCAGCCCCCCACTGGTGTAAAGTGGTATGGTGCCTTTAATTATCAACAGACCCTGCAGTTGAGACAGAGGCTGAGGAAAAATGTGGGCTTAGACTATTTCTGTTTTCCAGCACCTTGGGTCTGAAGTCTCTGAACGAGAGCCACCACTTGTGCTGCACCCTGCCCCACTCCCCTTAGGGAATTATCTCCTTCTTCTGACTGCTTTGTCTCTCAGATATTCCTTAACTCTGTCCCTCTGTCCTTGCCTGGGGCAATGCTGACAACTGAAAATTCCTGTTGTTTCTTTGTGCTAAAAATTAAAAAAAAAAAAGAAAAAAAAGAAAGAAAACTTTTCAGAGCTAGTGCCCAGTCCCCCAGTTCACCAAACAAGACCCAACATTGGTACCCATCACTATGTGCCCCTTTTCTTGGGGAACTGCATTTTCTAGTAATCTGTACTCGGCCAACCCCAAACACCTCTGTGTTTTTTTTTTGTTTTTTTTTTTTTTCCATCAGTCCTGCCTCCTCTTTGCCAGTAGAGACCTCTGGGTTCCTTTCCTGCTTTCTGTGGGTTTACCTGTCCTCAAAGTTTCTATTCAGCATCCAAATATGTTAATTAAAACTGCAATTGGAACTTGGTTGAGCTACCTTCTCTAGTTCCTAGTAGAGACTGCTTCTTTTCCCCACAAGAAAGTGACTCCAAAACAGCCTGCTATGCTAATTGGGGAGGGGCACCATCCTCCACAGATTGTGAGACTTACTTCAGTTCTGTGCTGTGATCTTGGCCCTTCCACCATTTCCAGACTGTGTAAATGTGTGTCTAGCCACAGAAGTCCTCCAAACCTCAAGATAAGTTCTTAATTTAATTTCATTTTTAAATACTTTAGAGTTTCCAATGGAATGTAAGCCATATCAAAACACACAACTAAGTAGTTCCCCTAATCAGAGAAAACAGTTGTTAACCATGTGTTTCCAGGTATATTCTAAGAATATGCAAACATATATTTCCCTTCATTGGTAGTATACTTTGTACACTTTTGATGTCTCTTTGCCTTGTTAAAAATTCTTTTATTTAACAGTGTATTTAAGAGTTTTTTTTTTTTTTTTGCTTAACAGTGTATTTTGAGGCTAGTTCTGTTGCATCACATGTAGACCTTCATTCTTTTTACAGCTGCATAATATCTCATAGGATGGGTGAAATATACTTATCTAACCTGTAATGTATTTGGAGATATTTTGCTCTTAAAGACACATATATGAGTAAAGTTGCAAAACAAATAAACAAACAAACAAAAAACAACTTATCAATGGAATGACCAGGCTGAAAAAAGTATGCATTTTTAAATTCTTATAAACATTGCCCCCACCAACAATGCGCCTGCACCCACAACCTCATAGTAAAAATTTCACTCTTTTATCTTTGCCAAAATTATATGTGGAAAATGGTCCTCTCATTGCCCTTTTACTAGAATTTATGTTATTTTGAATGGATTAAACTGCTTTTCAAATGTTTCAGGACTGTGTTTTCTTTAATGTAACTTGGCTACTCCCATTCTTTGCTCTTTTCTCTTGGCTTATTTTACTTAATGATTCATAGGAGCTGTTAAGAGATTAAAACGTATCCTTTTGTTATATGTATTGCATTTTTTTCCAATTTCTTGGGTATTTTTATACATCTATTCATGGTATTCATGGTTTTTCAATTTTTTCCTTTCTGGTTTTTAGATTTCATCATTCTGAGAAAGTTCAATGCTATAGCAATAGTTTTTAAACAATTCATCCTTTCCCAATAATAATATGTATTACCTTTATATAAAGATGGATTTTATAAATTTGTAGATTGTTTTGCATTGAGTTATTTGTCTATTTAAAAATACTCAAATACTTTTATTCAATTAAGATACAATATTTTAATGTATGTTGATAGGTCTCCCTCTCATTTTTAGTACAGTCTTAGCTATTCTTGCAAATGTATTTTTTAAACATGTAAATTAAATTCTACTTCCGCAGTTAGGGAAATGCAGTAGGTTTTTTATTCTTTTGACTTAAATCAATAGATTAACCACTATTATAAACTGACAAGCTTGCATAATAGGATGTTGTCATTTACTTTATTTTAAATTTTATTTTATTTAGCTAAAATATTAAATTTTTGTGCTTTTGCATAACAAGCTATTTGAACTGTTTTATTTTTCAGAATTGTTGAGGTTTTCTGTGTCATAAAAGTTTTTTTTTTTTTTTTGCCTATTAAAAGGACCCTTTTAAAATTGATAATTTGGGAGTATTAAAATCTTTATAACATTAAAAATTTCTGACCAAGAACATGCTAAACCTTTTCTATATTTAAATTTGCCTTGTACCCTTTAAAAATGTGCAAAAAAAATTGTTCTTGTTTTATTTGTTATTTTTGTATAAATCATCTTCTGAGTCATAAGGCATTATTACATGTTTGAATACTATAAGTTTTTCTGGGGCCTTGCTGTAGATGCATGATTAGTAGGTATCACAGCAGTACTCCAAGCTGGTAGGTATTCTTCCTCCATCCTCAAATGAAACATGATTGAATGCACATAAATGGATTTCAGATTTCCTGTCACTAGTTCACAGGTATCAGGAACTTCAGATCACTATCCAAATGTGTCACTGACCCCCAGCAATAAGGGATTATCTGTGTGTTTTTTTCTTAAACCCTGTCTCCCCTACAGGTGTTGGAGGCTAACAGTATCTTTAAAAGCTTGCAAGATCAGCCAGTTGCTCCCTAAAAAACTGCTATTTAACCCCTGAGGAAGCATTATCAGGAGAACTTATGCTCTACAGGCTTCAGCTGAGATCAGCAAACAGTTACTTTCCCTAAAAATCTTCCTAATTTCTAGGCAATTGAATTATTGCATCTAGAAAATTTTAATTCTGTATATTTTGACTGGAATTACAGATCACACAGTTTCATCAAAGATGGAGTATATTATTAGGCAAAACTCCCTA
Source organism: Choloepus didactylus (assembly GCF_015220235.1). Taxonomy (NCBI): domain Eukaryota; kingdom Metazoa; phylum Chordata; class Mammalia; order Pilosa; family Megalonychidae; genus Choloepus; species Choloepus didactylus. The sequence goes on from NC_051310.1 coordinate 177,072,952, forward strand.
CCCCAAACACATATACAACACACCCCTAGTAAATATTTCAGGAAGGATCTCCCACAATGGTTGTGACTGCTTACATAAAACCTACTCTTAGCCAACATAACAGTCTAAGCTAAGACACAAACAAAAAATCTCCATAAAGTAATAACCTTCCTAAGGTCAACTCCTTATCTTACCCTAAGGTCAAGTCCTTATCCTACCCTGAAGTCAATTCCTTATCCTATCCTGGGCAAACCAATCCCATGACTCAACTCCTTACTTCTCTATCTTACCCACCAACAATTATTCCCCCAACTCCCTTCCCAAAAAGCTATAAAACTGTACTCCCACCTTTGTTCAGGGCTGTTGCCACTCTTAGGCTTCAGCCCACCTGTGGATGGCTACAATAAAACTTTCTTCAGCTGAGCTTTGATCCCTTCCCTTCCTAGTCAAAAAACCTAAAAATCTAACATATATGTTTCAGATTTTTATTCTGTCATTTTGTTGAAGTAGAGACATCTGTATTCCATATCTTAAAATGGAATTGTACTTTCTAATGTATTTTAATCAAGCACTTGAAATATATATTTCCTAGATATTTATTTGCTTTTATGAAAGACTTTTTTCTATTGGAATTATTTAACCTTTTTCCCTCTACTTTTATGTTCTGATATTTGGAGGGAAATGAGAGAGAAATAGAATTAATATTATTTGAATGTTATTAAATGCCAGGTATTTTGCTGGATATTTTGCACACATCCCAACTTACAACAACCTAAGATTTACATCATAATATTGGCATTTTGAAAGTAGTAAATTAAAAATAAAACAATTGCCTAAGTCTAAATAAGTAGTAAATGCTGGACTCATTATTTGAACACAAGTACCTGCTCACAAGAGAAATGTTATATTCGCTCTCTTATTTCCTGTTTCTTTGTCTTTGTATCTTACACAGTGGATATAACAATTAATTTCATATGCTAGGTGCCTAATAAAACCCATTTAATTAAAAAGTAGTTATCAACTTTTATTACATAAGTAAATCTTAATTAAGGTAACATTTTCTAAATAGCTTTATATCTTAAAAACCAAAATGTATTAATGCATCTACAAGGGCTTTTACCCAATCCTCTGTGGGCATCAGCTCCAGGAGTCCAGGAGCCAAACCCTGGGGCCAAAAGTCTCTTCCATGAGAAATGTCCTTGCAAGAGCATACAGATTGTGAGGAAATATAGTTACAGTATAACAGGACTCTGACTTCAGATTTGCTGAGCAAGCAGGGCAAGCCAAGAGTGTATGCCTGAAATACAGCAGTAACCTGGTGGAGCTTTGAGTGAAATAGCAGGAGAAAGCTCTGTAGCAATAGCCCTTGACTTCAATCCCTGACACAGCCTTGGATATTTTTAGTTGCTTGGTTTCAGAGTAAAAGAAAACATCTTACCTGTATAGTTTAATCCTCTGGTAAAGAATACACAAACATTTAGCCAGTAAAAAGGTCAGCTAGCCCAACTGACCAGCTATACAAACAATAGTTGCATGAAGAAACCTGAAAGACATTCATCCCTGTCTGCTACTCTGTGCACAATGAATGCAAGAAGCAAATATTGATTCTACTGAGAATAAAATCAATCATAACAGAACTGATTTCTTGATATAAGCTGCAAATCCTCAGCTACCCTGAATTATCAATGCTTCCATTTAAAGTCACAATGCAGATTGGAATTCTAAAATATTTAATTAACACAAATTTTATATTTACATTTTTAAGAAGCAAGCTCATAATCTTAAAAATAAAGGAAAATTAAATTTACTACAGTGTTCTTCTGTCATTTTTCTCCCATCAGTCATATAATTTATGCCTTTATAATAAATTGTGAATGGGTATATCTGTCTCCACTTAACAAAGAAGGAAGGTGTATCTTTACATATTTTTTACTGCTTGCTATTTATTTATTTATTTGTTTATTTATTTATTTATTTTTTGTAATTCAACAGAGAGTTTTTATTGTGTGGGCTTATACCTAACACTATCAATTAAGTATGACCCTGCTGTGGGAATGTTCAGAGTTGACCTTTTATATTGAATTTGAATTCAATATATGCATTATGAATTATCTTATATAATTCTTTATTTATGATCTATATTCCAAAAAGTATTTATAATAAGTAAAATGTAAAGGTTAAGTTCACTATTCTTCATGTATGCACACTAATGGTTTGGTTAATTCTAGTAAAGTTTCACAATATAGAATTTAAAAAATAATTCAGAGCTCAATTAAATGATGCAGAATCTGGTGCTAACTGAATAATTTGTGATAAAACCTACCTATCAGCCATGCATTTTTATGGAAAATTATTCAGGTTAAGACAATTTTGACAGAGTTATTGATATGAATGTTGGTAAATCATTGCTACTTTATAAGTACCATGATTAGTTCATTGAAATATTTATAAGTAGATTATAATCAATAAAATAAGATACACTTCAATTTTGTGGAGTCTAATCCCAGAGATTTTCAAAGATAATGTCTGGAAAAATTAAAATGGTATGTATTTTTTTTATCTGAAGGTCACATAACATAGGGAAGTAGTATTCAGAAAATATATATTATTTTGCTTCCAGAGGAAATCAGAGAGTAGATGATGATACATGGGAGAGCAAATATGTATTTGTATTTCTGAGAGGCACAGGTATTTTCTTAACTTGTAACAAAATATTAGGATCTTCTTGCCTTACACTAATGTCTTTAATGTAAACTTTAAGTGTAAAATTAGTGCATTTTCATGGTAATGTGCTAAATAATTTGATAGAAATTTCCAAATTTTCCTCTGAAGCTTCTGTGCCTATTTATACTTTGACCAAGAGTATAAAATGTCACATGTAGATTTGAAGTATAACACATTTCCTAGTTTTAAACAATATTGTAGAATGCAATTTCATTAACTTGGCTGTTACTTATTAGGAGCTCCAGTTTATTTACACTCTCATTTATATATGTTTCCTTTCAAATAATAAAAATAACACAATGTGAATGCTTCAGTGAAAGCAGACAGGGCTGGCCAAATGACAAGTCATTACCTGTAAAGGAGCACACACAGGAAAGACTTTGTTCTATGTATCAAGCTCAGTTTGGGGCCAGAGTAGAAGGCAGAAGCCTACAGTGCAAATATGTATTCTCCATTGCAAGGCAAAGGAGAGCCCTCAGAACATTTTGCACACTGTCTGAGCAGAGTACCAACTACAATTTAGGGACCTCACCTAGGATGATCTGCCAGATATTCCTGACCCCAGAGAAACGACAAGGTTTCAACATGGTGGGCAAGGAAAGGGGATCTCTAACATATGTGCCTGAAGAGATTCCAGTGCACAGAAACTCTAAAGAACAGAGCAAAGAAAGGGAATAAAGAAATAATGGGAATATTTCCCTGGATTGAAGACAGTTAAGGAAGCCACAGATGCCCTTTAAGTGGCCATCACCCAGACATCACCTACCTTTACTTCCTTCTCTAGGGAATTCACAGACACAGGCCTTCCTGCCCCACCTCCTATTTTATCCTGTGCCATTCCACAACCTTGGGGAGATAAGTCTTTTGAAAAGGCCCATCCAGAGAAGGTAACAAGCAGCCCCAGATACTAAATGAGGCAGGAATTCTCAGTGGCAGGCTCCTGCCCCCTGCCCCTCAAGTTGGATAAAAAACACAAACAGTATAGATTTGTCTCTCTCCTCAACTAAAAGTGGGGTGTGTGGAGTTACCATATACCAATGCTGACCCCGAGTACTTCTGGCCACCCTGGGATACCAGCCACAATGGGAACTCTTCCCCTGCTCTTTTGGACTCTCTGTGCTGTGTAAATAACAAGCTGGTTATTTTTGCCCTCTGGACTCTTTATACTGTGCAAGTAATAAAGAGATCATTTACTGGCAGTTTCAGTTGTGCCCTGAACATGTATTCCCATGACAGACCATTATAAAAACTTGCTTCACAAAGACTTGAATTGCAATTTGAAAATACTCACTTGAAATAAAAGAGTAAAATGGCAAGGGAAAAATAATAACAGCCTGTAACTAGAAGCACTAAATTATTTTGACAAATCTAGAATTGGGATGTTAGACTGGGGAGAAAGAGAATAAAAGCATTTTAAAGATTTTCTAGAGTTATGGATTTACCAATTAAAAATCTATACAATGTCTTATCGTGGATATTGGAGGTACAGAAACATACTGCACTTGATGTAAGATACAGTTAATATATTTAGATATGGTAGAAACTTATTAATTGAATACTGGCATTTGGAATGTGAAATTAGCCACTCTATGAATAGAAAGGCTTAGAGGAACTTCCAAATTAACTAGGGTAAAGATGGGAATGAGTACAAATTAAATCAGGAAAAATAAACACAAAGTAAAATAGAATGCAACAAATAAAAAATGATTTTAAATTACAAACTAAGGTGAAAATAGTGAAAGCATATATATGTATAATTTTACTAAATGCAAGTGAAGTCACATTTTTAAAGGCAAATTGCAAGTTTTGGCTAAAATAAAAACTTTTTTATGCATTATTTACAGGAAACTCTTTAAACAAAGTAATAAATGTTGAAAACATAAGATTTTCAACATAGCAGGTAAGTGCAAAAAAAAAGGAAGCAAGAATGACAACATTGATATTATTTTCAGAATTCAGCTCATCAAGAAGAGAAAAATAAGTGAGGACAGGGAGGATTTGAATAATGCAACCACAAATAGGACTGAATAGACATAAAGATAAAGTTGCAATCTATAAATGGAAAATATACTTTAAAATGAAGTAGTTAAATCAAAAATTTCCGGAGCATCTTGACACAACCCTCCAGAAAGTGAGACATCAAGCAGAGCAAAAATAAGCACAAATATTGAACATTTACTCAATACAATAAGTAAGTTTGAGATGTGCTATATTTCATCCATTTTATTGATTTTAAGATAAAAAATATTTTAGGTGCTATTAAGAAAGAAAAGAATGCTTCTTATTAAAATTATTAAATGTTTAGTTATTTAAAAATGTTTATTCTGTATTTATTGAAAAATATATTTATTTAGTATACTCATAATTTATAAATAACACTTGTGTGCATGGCTTAAGGTGAAAGTATGATACAAGTCAGTAAGTCCTTTCCCATCCTATTCCCATATTTGGATTTTGGTACTTTTGTCTTCTGAAATTTTGCAAAGCACCACTTTTAAATTAAAGTCTGCCATATACCTTCTCATATTAATCTTTAATGCATCTACAGTGAAAAAAATCACCAGAGAAAAGAATAATACTGGTCATGAACATCCCTTTACCCAATTGTGTATATAATAATTAAATACTCCCAAACTATGAAGTAGTGGGCTGATCAATACCTGATAGCAAGTATTCTTTGGCTAATACAGTATCTGGAATTTTATATCTGATGTATCAGGGGAGTGGTGCTGCCTTTCCCGTAAGAACTCTGTATAAAATAATTGCATAAGAATAATTTCTATTTTTCCATCTTTCTCATGAACTTAGCTAATAAAGAAATCAAGAGTATACAACAATGGAAAAGAGAAGATTGGGACTAATAAAAACAGTGAAGCAAAGGGTACAGTTCTTTCTAAAAGAAATATTATCTATTCAGGTAAATAAAAAAACAACTTTTAATGCTTGAGAGTATAAATTGACTTGTGAGAAATGAATTTTGTAAAATAAAATTATCTGCTTAGAATGTCCTTCAAATTATATTTTGTTTACATTTTTAATTTACCTGCTTTCCACCATGTGATTCTAGAATCATTTCAACTATTTAGTACCATTTGATTCCTTGATAAAACATTAATTATCTCTTTTCCTTTGGTATGATGTCTCCATTAGTACACAAAACAAAACAAAACAAAAATTTCTGAATGTAATCATTCCCAAGCTCTCAAGGAACTTTAAAATATGTATAAATAGTACCTTACCAAAAATGTATTCATTGCTTCATGGATATTTTAGTTTTACTCTTTGGTCCATACTCCAGCATGTATTTATTTGCACTTGACTTATTTTCCATATCTGCAATTTATTGAATGATAATATTGCATTTAGCAAAGCATGTGAAGACATCATCAGAAACATTACTTGTAAATATTAATATCTCTTAAAGAAAATACAAACTATAACTAAACATCCAGATCATGATTTAACTTTCATAAAATTGGGTCAGCATGTCACCATGGTCCATTAGCTATTTAATTTTTTTAATTGAAATTGTTCACATACCATAAAATTATCCAAAGTTCCAAAGTGTACAATCAATTGCCCACAGTACAAACATACAGCTGTGCATCCATCACAGCAATTATTTTTTTTTTTTAAAGTTTTGGAACATTTTAATTACTCCAGAAAAGAAATAAAGACAAAAAATGGAAACTCAAATCCTCCCATACCCCTAACCACCCACCCTCCATTATTGACTCATAGTATTGGTATAGTACATTTCTAAATATTGATGAAAGAGTGTTAAAAAATACTAACTGTAGTATATAGTGTTCAATAGGTATAATTTTTCCCTATATGCCCCTCTATTATTAACTTCTAGTTATAGTGTCATACATTTGTTCTAGCTCATGAAAGAGATTTCTAATATTTGTACAGTTAATCACAGACATTGCCCACCACAGGATACACTGTTTTATACATTTCCATCTTTTAACCTCCAACTTTCCTTCTGGTAACATATGTGTCTCTGAGCTTCCCCTTTCCACAACATTCACACAGCATTCAGCACTGTTAGTTATTCTCACAATATGCTACCATTACCTCTGTCCTTTTCCAAACACTTATGTTCAACCTAGTTGAAAATTCTGCCCATAATAAGCAACCACTCTCCATTATTTAGCCTCATTCTATATCCTGGTAACTTATAACTCATGTCTATGAGTTTATATATTATAATTAGTTCATATCAGTGAGACCCTGCAGTATTTGTCCTTACGTGTCTGACTTAGTTCCCTCAAGGTTTATTCGTCAACCCATTTTTTAAGATGGTTTTGTTCACATATGATACATTCCATCCTAAGTAAATAATTGATGGTTCCCTGTACAGTCATGTATTTATGTATTCACCACCATCACCATTATCTGTATAAGGATATCTCTATTTCTTCCACAAAGAAGGAGGAAGAATCAAAGAAGGTAGAGAGACAAAAGAAAAAGAAAAAAGAGAGAGAGAAATAAAACACGTGACAGCTAGAAAGCAACAAAAGGAAAGATAGCATCAAACTGAACTGGATTAAGGGTCAGAAAACATCACCAATGCTAGGAGTCCCTTATCATTCCTCTATGCACTCCCACACATGCATTTAGCTTTGGTATATTGCCTTTGTTATATTAAAGAAAGCATAATACAATGTTTCTGTTAATTATAGTTTGCATTGATTGTATTTTTCCCCCAATCCCACCCCATTTTTAACACCTTGCAAAGGTTGACATTCATTTGTTCTCCCTCATGTAAAAATATATTTGTGAACTTTATCACAATTGTTGAGCACTCTAGGATTCATTGAGTTATACAGTCTCAGTCTTTATCTTTCCTCCTTCCTTCTGGTGTCCCACATGCTCCTAACCTTCCTCTTTCAACAATACTCACAGTCATCTTTGTTCAGTGTACTCACATTGTTGTGCTACCATCACCCAAAATTGTGCTCCAAACCTCTAACTCCTGTCTTTTCCTATCTGTAGTGCCCCGTTTAAATTTCCTTAGATCGGGTAACTTGTTCACAAATTCTGTCATTGTCTGTTTGTCAGAGAATATTTTAAGCTCTCCCTCATATTTGAAGGACAGTTTTCCCGGATACAGGATTCTTGGCTGGTGGATTTTCTCTTTCAGTATCTTAAATATATCACCCCACTTCCTTCTTACCTCCATGGTTTCTATTGAGGCACCCACACACAGTCTTATCAAGCTTCCTTTGTATGTGATGGATCACTTTTCTCTTGCTGCTTTCAGTATTCTCTCTTTGTCTTTGACTTTTGATAATCTGATTATTAAATGTCTTGGCATAGGCCTATTCAGATCTGTTCTGTTTGGGGTATGCTGTGCTTATTGGATCTGTAATTTTATGCCTTTCATAAGAGATGGGAAATTTTCATAGATTATTTCCTCTATTATTTCTTCTTCCCCTTTTGCTTTCTCTTCTCCTTGTGGGACACCCATGACACACACATTCATGTGCTTCATGTTGTCATTCAATTCCTTGAGATGTTGCTCATATTTTTACATTCTTTTCCCTATCTGTTCTTTTTTTGTGGAGGATTTCAGGTGCCTTGTTCTCTAGTTCCTGAGTGTTTTCTTCTGCATCTTGAGATCTGCTGTTTTATGTCTCCATTGTGCCTTTCATCTCTTGTGTCATGCCTTTCATTTCCATAGATTCTGCCAGTTGTTTTATTGAACTTTCAATTTCTACCTCATGTTTGCCCAATGTTTTCATTATATGCTTCATCTATTTTGCCATATCTTTCCTAAACTTTTTGAATTGATATAGGATTAGTTGTTTCAATTCCTGTATCTCATTTGCAGTGTAAGTTTGTTCCTTTGACTGGGCCTTAACTTCATTTTTCTTAGAGTAGGCTGTAGTTTTCTGTTGTCTAGGCACCTGGTTTTCTTGGTTACCCTAATCAGGTTTCCCAGACCAGAATGGGCTCAGATCTCAGAAGGGTAAATATTCAGTATCAGGTTTCCCTGAGGGTATCTCACAATATTGACATACTCTGTGAGGCCCCTAGCCACTGTGCTTTTCCTAACCTGCCCAGCAGGTTGTACCTGTCAGCCTCTTGCTCCTGACTGGTGTAAGGAGGTGTGGTCTACTTAATTTCTGTTTTGGCTGTTTCCCCCCAGGCTCTGGGGTCTGGTCCTGAATGGGAGGCCAGTAGGAGGGCTGGGCAGTGTCTTCTTGCTTAGGGAAGATACACCCCCTAGGGAGTCATCATCAGCATTTAAATAGGCTTTTTGTCTCTCTGACTCTGCTATCTCCACCCTTGTCTCAGTCAGAGGGCTGTGAACTGAAAATGGTTGTGGCTTTCTCCCTGAGCTGCCCAGGTTGAGAGAGAGAAAAAGTGACAGAAAGTCCCCCTTCAGGGCCAGTCCACAGTCCTCCTAGCTTCACTCACCAGCCAGAGCTAGCATCTGTGCCTCTGGGCTCCCCTCCTGGGACAGAGAAGTCCTCCAGCTCTTTAACCTCAGTTGTCACTAAAAGCCTCTATCTGCTTGTTGCAAATTTGTAGCTTGTATTGAGCAGTCCATGATTGTTAATTAAAACCCCAGTTGGAGCTAGACTGAGGTATATTCGCTTGTTCAGAGACTGCTGCTCTCTATCACAGTGAGGTTTTGCAGTTCAGGCTGATGTGTGAGAAGGGGCCTCCTGGCTCAGATCCACAATTTTTTCCTTACAAAATTTATGCTGCAATCTCAAACATTCTTCCCAATCCAGGTTAGTGTACAATGTGTGGACAGTCATGGTTGTCCCCCAGCAGTTATTCTGGATAATTTACTAGTTGTTCCTGGTTGTTTTTTAGTTGTTCCAGAGGGACTAACTAACTTCCACTCCTCTCTATGCCGCCATCTTCTTGGTCTCTTAACTATTTAATTTTAACACAAAATTTAATATAAATGTGTTTTGGGAAATCTATTAAATTACTTATTTCATACATAATTTAATTAATCATGCTTTTTATTAATTGTATGTTAACTGAAATAAGTTGAATAGAGAAGGGACAAAATTCCATCTGTCCTTTTGCTCTTCCTTCCTGATCTGCATAGTCACAATGGCTCATCACCTGATCCATATTCCAGTTGGCAAGAAGGGGTTCAAAATAAGGAAAGAGACACTTCTTCCATTTAAGAGCATGAACCAGAATTGCATATATTAATTCTGTCCAATATTCCATTTGCCATCATAGCACTTAGTCACATGGCCATACTATGCTGCAGGAAAGGCTGTGAAGTGTAGTCTCACTGGGTAGTTATGTGAGCAATACAGAATAGCCATGAAGAGACAACTACATGTTTGGATACACCAACTTACTTAATATCTGTGTCAGAATTCATAATTCTTTTTAATAATGTATGAGTACTTTTTACCTAGCAATTGCTTAAAATATATTTTTCCTTTTACCTCCAAATTTTTAGAAGTTATAATATTTTATTTTTAAAAGACCCTATAATTCATATAAGATGGAACTTATGACTATAGTGCATTATTTTATAAATTAGAAAGAAGGCTTTAGTTATAATTTAAATACTCTATTAATTCCATTTTCTGCTTTTCTTCTCCCTTTGAGCTTCTTAATCAGATTAGAAAAACTTCTTCACAGTTCAAAATTCATTCTTTTCAGAATGTTTTTTCTTTTGGAATTTAATAATATGTGATGATTCAGAATTATGTATCATGTCATTTGCTTACTTTCACTTAAATGAAGTTTTTCACCCTATTCTCCTTTTCTGGTAATGGAATGTACCTCAGAAGTATCAGCTTTAGTCTCTTGATAAAGAACTAAATAACTTTCCATTATATAGACATGGTAGCATAGCACTGAGCTGGTACTTTCTAAATGTCAAACAAGAAAAAAACACATTTTAATTAGAGGTAAACTATCAAGCTAAAAATTAAAAAAAAAATTTGTCCCAGTTTCATATATTTGCACTGTAGATTTAGATATAGGCATCGCTACAGATATAGGTATAGATATGGATAAGATATAGTTATATAGGTATAGCTATATAAAGTAATAAATATATCTGTAAAGGATCCAGCCAGAGGTATGGACATACAGCCTATTTAAAATATAACAACATCAGGGTCTCAGACAGCAGACACTTAAGACAGGTTATTTTAGGAAGAGGATTGATTATGTTCAATATAATGAATGAACTAATATATTTTCTTGGTATAAGAAGGCACAGCAGTTTTAGTACTGATATATGGATTAAAACTTGATTGTCTTCCTGTAAAGCAACCCATATTCCTCTAAACTGCACCACAAAAAGGAAGTTGTGAAAGCTGTGCATTCCCCAGGAGGATATATTCTTTATTGCTCATGCCATCTGGAGATTAATGAACAAAGAAGGAACTCTGAAAGAGAAAAACTTGGGCCCTGGTAGAACAGCAGCAAGGTAGAAAATTCTATAGTGTTTATAGGTCCCAAACCTAAAAAATTGGTGAAGGAGTTGACTGTACATCACACAGAGATATGCATCTGGTTGCAGTAACTGGATAATACTTTAGTGTTGCCTTATTTGAGCTGTGGCTGGGTATATTTTTTCAATGAGAAAAACGATGATCATGTTTGTTTGGGTACCTCAAGAGGTAGACTGTGGTAGAGAATATGGCTTCATATTCAAACGCATTCTCCACTTTCCATGTACTCTTTATGAAAGGAATCCCAGTTTTAGTTAAGGGAGGAATACATCCATGAAAAGCAGTATAATTCCAATTTTAAAGTAAACTTCTATGACTATTTCCATATTGATAAAATAAATCAGGATTTCATTTATAACAATGGATAAACTAGAAATAGATAACACTTGATTTCATCATAGTGTTATGGTTTATCCTTCCTAAAATAAAGTCATGTAAAGCATCCATAATTTTAATATGTTTCCATAAGAAAGAATATATTAAAGAATGGATAAATAGAAGAGTAAATAAGTGAGAATGAAAGGTCAAAAAAGAAATTTAAAAGAAATTAAGAAATATCAGGTCACTAATAGTAGCTAATATTCATTGAGAATTTACGTTGTACTAGGAAATTGCCTCAACTATTTATGTATATTATGTCAAAATTATCCATTAATATGTATACTATTACATGGTGTGGACTGACCAGGTATACTAGGCTAAGACTACACAAGGTCTTGAAAGGGTTGGGCATGGCCACAGACTGGTCATTGAGTCACAGTCATTTAATACAAAATGTGAACAATGGAGAATACGGTGCTGGCAACACAGTAATAAACTATCCTGGAACTCAGATTTTAAATGAAGGTGAAGAGATGTGCTCAAGGTAGTTTTGATTCTCCTGGCACTTTGTGGTAATGTGATTGTAGTAAAAGAGCCCTGGAAAACCCCTTCTTGTTTGGACAGTATACTAAAATCACCAACCAAAGAACTTCTTCTATTGAGAACCACAGGAACTCTGGAAGTCATACTCCCTAGATGTCCTTCAGCTTGACATATTCTGCTACAATCTGCTAAGAATAAATTGATTGAGCTTATTGCAGTGGCCTCTAAATTTATAAGGTGTGTGCCAGGGAGTCCATTTTCTCCAAGCCTCTGAGCTATTCCATTGCAGTATTACTTCAAATTGATATCCTCATTATACAGATAAGGAAATGGTTAGAAAGTTTTAGTGACTTGGTTGTTGCCATTTGCAGGATAAGCCTTTGGCTGGTCTGAAGTTTTTGTAGTGTTAGTGTGACTCAAAATGATGTAAATGATCCATATCCTAGTTCTACATTATGCCTGATTTTACTGATTTTACCATCTAATTATATTGTTTGCTTAAATTCAAACTATCTTATGTGTGCAGTATTTCTATCACTTTTCATTATTATTGAACAGAAAGAACATATAATTAAGCTCAATTTTGTTCTATGAGGCCCTGATCTTAGAAGAGCTCATCATTACCATTAGATAAGAAATAAAACACAATTGTTGTGTCACAGTAAAGTATGAACTACCCAGCAATGGATAACTTCCTCTTCCTCTTAGCCATCTCATCCTTGAAATACTCATAAAATCTTAGAAAGTAAATGGCCAAGGAGAGAAAAGTGGATGTTTATGCAACAATTTGCTAGAAAACTGGAAAAGATACCACTAACCAAAGATGGAACATATTCATAAAGCTGAAGAGCATGGCTAAAGAAGGAACTAGGTTAATCATTTTACTGTCACTCACTCCACATCATATACTTCATTTGGCTATTTCAGAACAATCATGCAAACACCATGGGTAGCTCTTTGTACATAAATTTGGGGAAATGAAATATTTAGAGAAAAAGATGTAGGGGAAAGAAAACAGCAGTAAGTCTTAGAATGTTGTGTGTATTAACACAGGGAAAATGAAAGAAGGCCTAATGAGGCAATGCTTTTAGTTTTTATGCTACTCTGGTGGTTATTTGTTTTTTGTTTTACTTTCATGTGCCAATTTTATGATGTTAAATATAACAGAGCACCCCTAGTTAATTAAAAATTATTTCTATGCACATATTCAGTTCCAGTAAAAGCAATAGAAATAATAACAAAAATGTCAGCTGCATCAAGAGAAACTCACAAGATAATGTCTACAATATTTGCAGGGTGGTGCCCAACAAACAATCTCCCTGATTAAGACACAAGATTCTGAATGCACCCAAATATATACTGAAGATGAAGTGAGGAGATCTTCCTTCCTCTCTATTTTCAAATCCCTGGATAAAAGTCTCTACAGTTAAACATGCTCTTTAAAAAGATATTGCAGCATGAGAAAATAAGGAAAATGTCAGGTAAGATTTCATGTTTAAAGAGAATTACCACAAGAGACTAAAGCACACTTTAGAAAGCAACTATTTTTTTTTGCATCAAATGAGGTTTTAATTTTTTCTTCCTTCTCTCCAGAAAGCCTGAAGTAAATGCTATACAAAATACTTTTCATAAGTCAATAGCATTTATTTAAACATGCTCCAATTATTACTTGAACATCTATTAGGTACCCCTCACTGTGCTGGGTGCTAGGCAAAGAATAGTGAAATAGAGACTTGGGTCCTGCAGTCAGGTGGCTTACAGTCTAGGGGGATATTTGCATCCCAAGATTGTTGGTAAGAAATTGCAAGACTGATCAGTTATAGCCTTTGTTAAGTGTAAGTTCTCAGATGGCATCCTTAGCCAGATTTCTCTATCAAAACAGCAGAGGATTACTGAGGTAATTGTTTCAATGTGTATTGATTTCCCAATATTGATCTGACATATTTAATTTGAAGTTCCCAAATTGGGAGGAAATAATTCTGACCTGAAAATACATAAAACATTGGCTTTCAAGTATTTTAAACTTTGAGGCATTTAGAAAGTAACTATTTTTGTCTTCTCAAAATTAATTCTGACTATACAAACTAGTGGTATTATTTTATAATTTTAATGTTTATACAAATATTTCCAGTAATGTTTCCTGTTTTCTGTTATGCTGTATGTAATATTTCTTAGAAACATTCTTTTTGACTATTTTCCAAAATAAAACAACAAAAGAACAATTTGCTAAATGAATAATCAGATTTTCTTTCACTATTATTCTATTTGTTTAATTTAATTTTTTATTACTGTCTCAAGAAGCAATGGAAATTAGATCAGAGGCTGAACAAAGATGACTATAATACCTAGACCTAAAATCCTATGAATGCACAGACAAGGTATTATGAGAAAAAAGTAAGAAATCCAAAAGAAGGATGAAAAACAAGAAAGATAACAGCAGCAAACCCAAACCTTTGAACAATACCTCAAAAATAGAAAGTATTGGGATGAAATTTACAATGAATAAACAACTTAAAAACAATAAAATCGTGTACTATAAAGCATATGAAAATACACTGAAGTTCATGAAAAAATGCATTGCTGCAGAAGTTTCTCTGCTTAGAGAAAGCCAAAGATGAGAGACCAGACAGACAAGGACTGCAGAGAAGTAATGGTTGGGGTGAGTGTATGGAAAATGGCAAAAAGTGCACCTTGGCTTACATGTCATTCTTCTAATGCAGCTGTCAGTGCTGTGGATCCCTTGGGGAGTTTTAAAGTTATATCAACTCCCAAGCCTCACTGCTTGAAAGACAATGATGTCATTGTTTTGGGGACCCAAGCGTCAGTGTGTTTTAAAACACTCAAGCTGATCATAATATACCACGTGTTAAATACTACGGCTTAGAGCAGGAGTCAACAAATTGAAGCCATGAGCCAAATTTGACCTGCCACCTGTTTTTAGATCACCCACTAGCTAACTGTTTTTTCTTTTAATTTTTAAATAGTTGAAAAATTAAAAGAACAGTATTTTGCGACACGTGAAACATAAAAAATTTGAATAGTGTCCACAAATAAAATTTTATTGGAACACACCCATGCTCTCATCCTTTAAATATTGTCTATCACTGCTTTTATGCTATAATGCAAAGTTGAGCAGTTGTGTTAGAGACATTATGGACACCAAGCTGAAATATTTGCTATCTATCTCTTTACAGAAGAAAGATTGCTGACCCTGGCTTAGAAGTAAATCTGTGTTTCCCAGACTTCACTCATCATAAGTCAGGTAGAATGGTTGTTAAAAAAATAGATTTTATAGCCCCAAACTAGACATGCTGAATCACAAATTAAAATTCCAAGGAAGAGCCTTCATTTTTTATATACAATAAGCATCAGGGTGATAATTATCATTTGGTTAAAGCATAGAATGTATCTACAGGGTTGATGAGGCAAGACAGTGCCCTAGGTAGCTAATGACCTTGAGAAGGAACAAATCTTCAGAATAGGCATCTCTTAATATGTCCTGCTCTCCACAGCAACAGGGGCCAGTTCCACTAACAGAATTGGTTGTTTGACAATTATGAGCAGACAGGAAAGAATTACTGCTAAATGTCTGATGAAAACCAAGATATTAATAAGAGCCACTGAAAAATTAATAATATAAAAAGATATTAGAGTTACACAAAAACACAGAATAAGAGTTTAACAAAGCTATGAAATATTATGATATCCATAATCTTAGAAGTTAAAATTTTGATCTTTGAATAAAAACTTTTCACTGAAATGCTAAATAGCAGAATGTACAGCCAAGAGCAAATTAGTCAGTTATGAAATTCATTCAGATTTTTGTCCAAAAAGAAGAGAAAAAGGAAAACAAAGAGACAGAGAGAGAGAGTGATGCAAATGTTTAAAAGTAAAACTAAAAGATATACAGAAGAAATACATCAAATGGAGAATAGAAGCTGATAAGTTTTATAAAATAAGAAAAATTTTAATGGCTAAGTAAAACAGAAGTCATTGGATTAAAAGGGCCTATCTAATAACTAGCAGGTTGAACTTAAATGAATAAACAAACAAACAAACAAATAAATAAATAAACTGAAAGTGACTAATGATATGAATTCTCTGCACTAAAAGAAACATTAGAAGCTTCCAGAGAAATGTATATGCTTGCAGATCCTCTACAAATAAGATAAATTTATATGATATCAGATTTCTTACCAGTAACAATGGATGCAAGAGAACTAGGTAATAACATGAAAATTCTAAAATAATGAGTTTGAACCAAGACTTCTACACCCAGGCAGACTATTATTCGAATAATATATGTAAATAAAATGATTAACTCACAATTATAAGTTCAAAATTTGATAGCTCAAAAAACAAATTAATAAGCATAATGCATAGAACCCAATAAAAGTGAATATATATATATTATCCTCAAACACAAATTATACAATTACCAGAAAATGACATATATTTGGTCCAAATATGAAGAAATTCCAAAGAGCAAAACCTACATATTCACTGACTATCATGAATGAAACTTAAAAATTAAAAAAAAAAGTCATTTGGAAAGTAAACCTACTCAACTCAGAAAATAAAATATTTCTGAATGTCTCTAAGGAAAAAAAAACTATTTTAAAAACTAGCAAATGAGTCAAGAAATAATGAGAAGAAAACATTAAAATATAATGTATTTTAAAATGAAGGGAAGAAACAAAGAGGCTATTGTGCTTTGAAGCTGTTGTACACCCCAGAAAAGGCCATGCTCTTTTAATCCATTCCTGTGGGTGCAGACCTATTGTAGTTGGATCTCTTCTGGTTAGGTTATTTCAGTTGAAATGTGACCCACCCCTTCAAGGTGGGTCTTAATCCATTTGCTGGAATCCATTACAAGAGAGAAGAAATTAAGAGAAGCTCGTAGAGAGAAGCCCTTGAGAATCTAAGAGAGGAGCCACAGAAACTCAGAGAGGAGGCCACTGGAACTAGAAGCTTAATGCTACAAAACCCCAGAGCAAAGGACCAGCAGACACTCTCCATGTGCCTTCCCATGTGACAGAGGTGTCCCAGATGCCAGCAGCCTGTCTTCAGAGAAGGTTTTGCCCTGTTGATGCCTTGAGTTGGACTTTTTCATGGCCTAAGAACTGTAACTTGTAAGCTAATAAATTCCCATTGTTAAAAGCCAGTCCATTTCTGGTATATTGCATTTCAGGTGCTTTAGCAAACTGAAACAGAGGCAGAAAGGAATAATAAAGAGACTGATCCATGACACTGATTCAAGTGTTCGGATAATAAAAAATAATAGATAATAATCTGGTGAATCCAAGAAAAAATACAAAATCACTAAATAAAAATATAAATTGGATGCATTAGATTTTAACAGTAAGAATGGATTATTTTTCAATGGCCTTTTAAAAATTATTTCATAAAGGATGATTTCTCAGCAAATTAAAATTATTCACATTGCTGCTCAAAATTGAGTCCTTACCCAATGTGCACCAGAGTCAATTAAGTGACGCTTGGATTTTGAGAAAGGGAAAAAATTATTTAGCAAAGGCTAACCATCCAAAGACAGGAGGACAGTTCCTCAAATTTGTCTTCCTGAACTGGAGAAACTTTCAGTGTTTTATAACATTCAACCAAAAGTAAGCAGGAAGATGATGAGGTTAGAGATAGTCTAATCTCTGAAAACATGCGGATTGATTACCTGTTCAACTCATTTGAACTTTAAAATTTAGGGTATTGCACATGTCAGGTGTGGACCAACTCTGAATAGAACTGTCTTGGTCAGTTCAGGGTTGACCATGCTACTTCATTAATAAACATTGAAAGGCTATGTACAGGAGTATCAGACTTCAGGGTTGCAAAATAAGATAAGAGAATACATGCTGGGCCAATAATGAGTTATCTCCTTACCGTCCAGTTATAGGCTAAAGATTATACAGTTATGAGACAAAACATCATCATCAAAGAAACAAGTCATATCAGTTACTATTCAGTGAGTTACAATAGTTACAGATAATTGCTTCTGGCTACATTACAATATATCAGAAAGTTAGAAAGCATATGGATACTGATTCTGCAACTATATTTGTTAGTTCTTGTTTAAATTCACATTTTCACATAAAAGTTAATGCTCAGACCAGTAAACAAAAACCAATTTAGTAATCAAAGATTTTTCTCTAAAATGTACCCATCCCAGATTATCATATAGATGAATTTTATTAAATCTTCAGGAAATCTTTATATACATTAATATTTAAAAATGAATATATTTAACACAGAAAAAATGATTAATAGCTTCTTAAATAAATAATTGTGTATACTTAAATTGGTTACCAAATGTGAACAAGAAGAAAATAACTTAGGCCAATCTCTTAAAAATATAGAAACAAAACATTTTAATACATGTTAGTAAATAAATCCAGTAGTTTGGATTAGTCAAGTCTGGAAGATTTATCACAGACAAATAGGGATTATTTTGATATTAGGAACTTTATCAAGTGAATAAAGTTACTGAGCTGATAGATTAAAGGAAATAAAACACATGCATATGAAGAATTTGATAATTTTCAATATACATCCATAAACTAGTGATAATTAATTACTTAACTAATGCAAATAAAATATTTGGAGGCATTCCCTTCTGGGGAAGGATGAAGATAATGATGTCTTCCACCATTATATTATTGACTAAGTTACTAGATAAAAAAGCAAAAGCAAGATAAAGATTTATCCCCCAAGAAGTTTCCACAGTCTCACCTTAGAACCAGATGGTAGTCCAAGACAAAAAGTGTTAATGAGGCTCAGGGCTCATTTTGTGGGGCTTTACCTCTAGATGCAGTGTCTAAAATCCTACTCACTTAAATTTCTCCAATATTATTTTGTGGAAAATTTCTTCAAAGTTATAGATATATCAGTGGGACTCATATTCTAATGGGGTTAGAGAATTTTTCTGAATTAAATATTTTAGTTTATTTCAATGAGTATTTTGGAGACAAGATGCATCAAAATTATGAATTAGTATACTGCCTCCCTCTTAGAACAATATTTTAAACTATATATCAACCAAAAATTACCTTTTTCTGCACTTCATGTCCTTGGCATTATAAGAAAGGTATCTAGCATTACCTGGCTGTGTAATATCACTATGTGTGAGATACAGTCTGACTCCATA
This sequence comes from Choloepus didactylus, assembly GCF_015220235.1. Taxonomy (NCBI): domain Eukaryota; kingdom Metazoa; phylum Chordata; class Mammalia; order Pilosa; family Megalonychidae; genus Choloepus; species Choloepus didactylus. The sequence continues at coordinate 177,092,131 of NC_051310.1, forward strand.
TTTGATGATTGATCTCTGACTTATTTTTTAATTCAGTTTTATTGAGATATATTCACATACCATACAGTCATCCATGGCGTATAATCAAATGTTCACAGTACCAATCAGAGTTCTGCAATCATCATCCAAACTATTTTGAACACTTTCCTTGCACCAGAAAGAATAAAAGTAAGAATAAAAATTAAAATCAAAAAAGAAAACTCAAATCATCTCCCCCATCCCAAACTATTTTTCATTTGGTTTTTGTCCCCATTTTTCTACTCATCCACCCATACACACTGGATAAAGGAAGTGTGATCCACAAGGCTTTTACAATCGCATTGTCACTCATTGTAAGCTACACAGTAATACAGTCGTATTCAAGAATCAAGGCTACTGGGTTGCAGTTTGATAGTTTCAGTATTTACTTCCAGCTATTCCAATACACTAAAACCTAAAAATCTATACAGTGCATAAGAATGCCCATCAGAGTGACCTCTTGACTCCATTTGAAATCTCTCAGTGACTAAAACTTTATTTTGTTTCATTTTGCTTCCCTCTTTTGGTCAAGAAGATGGTCTCAATCCCATGATGCTGGGTCAAGGTTCATCTCCAGGAGTCATATCCTGTGTTACCAGGGAGATTTACACCCCTGGGAGTCAGGTCCTATGTAGCGGGGTGGGCAACAAGTTCACCTGTTGAATTGGTTTAGCTAGAGAGAGATGGCCACATATGAACAACAGGGAGGTTCTCTGGGGGAGACTCTTTGGCAGAATTATAAGTAAGCTTAGCCTCTCCTTTGCAGCAATGAGCTTCATAAGGGCAATCCCCAAAATAGAGGACTCATCATACCAAACCATCAGTCCTCAGCAACAACCCAGGTGAGTGAGAAAGTCCAACACTTCTGCACTTTCCCCCAGGTCCTCATATCTTTTATTATCTGCCAAATTACTTTGGGATGTGTCTGACTTATTTTTAAGGTTCTCCCTCCTTTTCTCCTTTAATCCCACATCTGGACAGCCCAAGAAAACCTTCACAGGCCTCCTTTGGCTCCTGTTGAAAATTTATACCTCCTGTGCTCAAGGAACTTTCCCTGGCCCCACACCCTCACCACTATAAAGATACAACACTGCTCTCTGTTTTGCCCAACTCACCCAGACCTGCTTGCACCACCTACATCTTGCTGGGAATAATAACTTTCTCTCAAATTCTCTTGGTGTGTAGAATATCATCAGCCTTAACATCTGAACCAAATTACAAATGCTTGTCCAAACCAGATCCATCACCTGACCACAAAACACTATGGGAGATGGAAGCAGATGGTGGCATAGAGAGTAGTGGACATTAGTTAGTGTCCCTGAAGCAACTAGTAAACAACCAGGAACAACTAGTAAATGATCTGGAATAACTGCTGGGGGACAAGCATAACACCTGGATTGGGAGGAATGCCTGAGATCACAGTGTGGAATATGTAAGTAGAAACTGTGGGCATGAGCCAGGAGCTCCCTCCCCCCCATGGCAATACAAACTGCAAAGCCTTGCTGAGATAGAGAACAGCACTCTCTGAACAGCAAATATACCTCAGGCCAGTCAATTGGGGTTTTAATTGGCAAATGTGGACTGCTCAATGCAAGCTGCAAATCCCCAACAAATGGACAGAGACTTTTAGTGAAGACTGAGCGTGAAGAGACAGGGGACTTCTCTGTCTCAGGAGGCAGATCCCAGAGGATGAGTGCTATCTCTGGGTAATGGATTAAACTGGGGGCTCTGGAATGAATCTGAAAGGGAGTTTTCTGTGTCCTTTTCTCTCTCTCTCAACCTGAGCGGCTCAGTGGAGAAAGCCTCAGCCATTTTCAGCTCTTAGCACTCTGATGGAGACAAGGGTGGAGACAGCAGAGTCAGAGAGACAAAGAACCTATTTAAATGCAAATAAAAATTCCCTAGGATGTGTATCTTCCCTAAGAGGAAAGAGGTGATGCCCAGTTCTACTACCCATCTTCCATTCAAAACAGAACCCCAGGGCCTGGGGGAAAACAATCAAACCTTTAGGCCTCACAGGGTGTGTCAATCTTCTGAAACACACCCTCAAGGAAACCTGGTGCTGAATGTTTCCTACTTCTTGGACCTGAGCCAGTTCTGATGTGGGAAAACCTGATTGGGGTAACCAAAGAAACCAAATGCCTAGACAACAGAAAACTACAACCTACATTAAGAAAAATGAAGGTATATCCCCATCAAAGAAACAAACTTACACTTCAATTGAGACACAGGAATTGAAACAACAGATGCTAAATCAATTCAAAAAGTTAAGGGAAGATGTGGCAAAAGAGATGAAGTGTATAAGGAAAACACTGGGTGTACATAAGGTGGAAATTAAAAGTTAAAAAAAAACAACTGGCAGAATCTATGGAAATGAAAGGCATAACACAAGAGATGAAAGACACAATGGAGACATACAATGGCAGATCTCAAGAGGCAAAAGAAAACACTCAGGAACTGGAGAACAAGACACTTGAAAGCCTACACACAGAAGAACAGATAGAGAAAATAATGGAAAAATATGAGCCATGTGTCAGGGAATTAAATGACAACATGAAATGCTTGAATGTACATGCCATGGGTGTCCCAGAGTGAGAAGGGAAAAGGGGCAGAAGAAATAATAGAGGAAATAATCTATGAAAATTTCCCATCTCTTATGAAAGACATAAAATTACAGATCCAAGGAGCACAGCATACCCCAAACAGAATAGATCTGAAAAAGGCCTATGCCAAGACACTTAATAATCAGATTATCAAAAGTCAAAGATAAAGAGAAAATCCTGAAAGCAGCAAGAGAAAAGCAATCCATCACATACAAAGGAAGCTTGATAAGATTATGAGCAGATTACCCAGGAGAAACCATGAAGGCAAGAAGGAAGTGGGGTGACATATTTGAGATACTGAAAGAGAAAAACTGTCAACCAAGAATCCTATATCTGGCAAAACTGTCCTTCTAATATGAGGGAGAGTTTAAAATATTCTCTGACAAACACACAATGACAGTTTGTGAACAAGATTACCTGATCTACAGGAAATACTAAAGGGAACACTACAGACAGATAGGAAAAGACAGGAATGACAGATTTGGAGCACAATTTCAGGTGATGGTAGCATAGCAATGTAAGTACACTGAACAAAGATGACTGTAAGTATGGTTAAAAGAGGAAGGTTAGGAGACTTTGGGACATTAGAAGGAAAGAGGAAAGATAAAGATGGACTGTATAACTCAGAGAAAACCAGAGTGTTCAACAACTGTGATAAAATATACAAATATGTTTTTTCTGAGGGAGAACAAATTAATGTCAACTTTGCAAGGTGTTAAAAATAGGGAAGTATTGGGGAAAAATACAATCAATGCAAACTAGAGACTATAATTAACAGAAACATTTTATTATGCTTTCTTTAATGTAACAAAGGCAGTATACCAAAACTAAATGCATATAGGAGGGGGATATAAGGGAGGCATATGGGATTCTTGGCATTGGTATTGTTGTCTGACTCTTTATTCTACTTTACTTTAATGCTATCTTTTCTTTTGTTGCTTCTCAGCTGTCATTTTTTTTCTCCTTTTTTTCTTTTTATTTTGTCTCTCTACCTTTTTTGACTCTTCCTCCTGCTTCATGGAAGAAATGGAGATGTCCTTATATAAATAGTGGTGATGGTGGTCAATATATAAATACGTGACTATACAGGGAACCATCAATTGTTCACTCAAGATGGAATGTATGGTGTGAAAACAAATCTGTCTTTAAAAAATGGGCTGATGAAGAAATCTTTAGGGCACTATATTGAGTAAAATAAGTCAAACACATAGGACAAAAATTGCAGGGTCTCACTGATATGAACTAATTATAATATGTAAACCAATAGACATGAAATATAAGTTACCAGGAATAGAACAGGGCTAAAGAATGGGGAGCAGTTGCTTATGAGCAGAATGTTCAACTAGGTCCAACTTAAATTTTTAGAAATGGACAGAGATGATGGTAGCACATTGTGAGAATAACTAACAGTGCTGGTGTGTGAATGTGGTGGAAAGGGGAAGCTCAGAGTCACATATGTCACCAGATGGAAAGCTGGAGATTAAAACATGGGAATGTATAAAATAATGAACCTTGTGGTAGGCAATGTCTGTGATTAACTGTACAAATATTAGAAATCTCTTTCATGAACCAGAACAAATGTATAATGGCATAACTAGAAGTTAATAATAGAGGGGCATATGGGAAAAATATAACTATTGTAAATTATAAACTACAGGTAGTAGTATTTTAATATTCTTGCATCAACAGTAACAAATGTACTATACCAATACTATGAGTCAACAATGGGGGGGGTGGTGGTTAGGGGTATGGAAAGATTTAAGTTTCCTTTTTTGTTTTTATTTCTTTTCTGGAGTAATGAAAAGATTCTAAAAATTGAAAAAAAAATAATTGTGGTGATGGATGCACAGCTGTATAATGGTACCAGGGGGCAATTACTTTTACACTTTGCATCTTTGGATAATTGTATGTTATGTGAACAGTCTCAATTAAGAAAAAAAAAAAACACTATGAAACTCATTTTTATTTCTTGATATATGAACTGAATAAAAGAAAATGTTTTATACCATTTTGAATTGTATTTTTGAGTAGAGAAAATAAACTTAAAAACTTTATAGATCAGATTCATTCTCATTTCTGCCCTTTAAAAACTGTGTAAACTGGGATAACTATTTTTATTCATCTCAATATCTTCATCTGAAGAAAATTGTTCAAAAATACTCTCAAAGATTACAATGACTAAATTAGCAAAAATATAAGGTTTCTTTTACAGTTTGTGGTATATAGATCTCCACATTAATTTTAAAATACAATTGTAATTCAAAATTATAAATGCTTATTGTTTAAAGACAATGGGAAATCATCTTATAGTGTCTATCTAGATAACAAAATATAATTTACATGTCTTATTTTTAACTAAATCTGATGTATAAAAATGTCTACAATCCTAGAATTTTCACTGAGAAAAATCCTTGGTATCTTAATTTTTCCAAGGATATCCTAATAATTTTCACTGACTGAAAATGACTTAATATCTTTGAATTGCTATGTGTGAATGATTTTGTTTTAAAAATCTCTTACTCTTTAAATGTGTACAAGCCCATATTCCATTAATATTGTCCAATTGTAAAAGTTGTCCTAGTTGTCATGTAATAAAATGGAATGTTTGAGACTCCAAGAATATTCCTTCAATATTTAGCACAAAACCTCCTTAAAGCTGTCCACTCTTCCATTAATAACAGTAGAGATGTCTGGATCAATACTACCACAATGGAGTTTTGTGAAACCACAAAACAATTAATTTATATATGTATTTTGTGATGCATATGATCAAATAATTAGCTGATTGATCAATACACCAAGAGTAATTTTAAAATAAAATATATTTGATGAGAAAATTAACCTTTTTTCAACAGTTGTATTCACACACCATACAATACATCCTAAGTGTACAATCCATGGCTCTTGGTATAATCACATAGTTATGCATTCACACTACAGTCAATATGACAACATTTTCATTTCTTCCAAAGAAAAAATCCCATGTCTCCTTGTATCTCCCTATTACTGACATTTAGCTTTGGTATAGTGCCCCTGTTATGATTAATGAAAGAATATTGCAATGTAATGTTAACTGCAGACTTTGCTTTACATTAATTGTATTTTCCCCATATACCACCTGTTCTGGCTTGCTAATGCTGCCATTATGCAGAATACCAGAAAAGGACTGGTGTTTATAAAGGGAGTTTATTTGGTTACAAAGTTACAGTCTTAAGGCTATAGTGTCCAAGGTAAGGCATCAATAGGGTACCTTCACTGAAGGATGGCCATTGGTGTCCAGAACACTCCTGTCAGCTGGGAAGGCACATGGCTGGTTTCTGCTTGCTCCCAGGTTGTTTTCAACAATGGTGTTCTCCAAAATGTTGCTCTTGGGGCATTTTGTCCTCTCTTAGCTTCAGTTCCTCTTCAAAATGTCACTGTCATTTGCTCTAATCAGGGCCTGCGTGGCTCTTTTTAAAGTACTCCATGATCCAATAAAGACCCACACCTGTATGGATGGGGCAACCCCTCCATAGAAATACTCCAATGAATGATCTCACCACAGTTTATTGAGTCACATCTCCATGGAAACACTGACCCAATGGGTTCCAACCTAATCAACACTAATGTCTGCCCCACAAGATTGCATCAAAGAATATGGCATTTTGGGGGACATAATACATCCAAACCAGCATGTTCCACCTCCTAGACCCCAAAATGACATGATCTTTCCATATACAATACATATTCATACCATCACAATATCACAAAAACTTAAATCATGTCAGTTACAATAGGGAAGTACAAGATCTTATCAAAATCAGTTACAGGTGTGGTCTGTCCTAATGCAAAATTCCCTTCTGGCTGTAGACCTCTGAAACTTATAACAAGTTATCTGCTTCCAATATACAAAGGAGGGACGTTCATAGGATAAACATTCCCATTGCCATAAGGAGAAACAGTTTGGAACATAGGGTTTAAGGGACGAAAACAGTTCCTAAAACCTGCAGGGCAAACTCCATTAGATTTCAAAGTCTGAGAATTATTTACAGAAGGACATTTTATCCTTGGGGCTTGAGAGAGCAGGGGTCCAGCCCTTTCCAAGGGCCTTTACAGCAGCCCTTTTCTCTACAAGTGCTGGGGTGAGTCCTCCAACATATTCACATACTGGGGAGACCACATTCTTGGCCCCACCCTCCTCAAACATCAGGGTGCCACCCAGACTGACTCTCCAGGGCAAAGACTCTCCCCTCTCCAAACAATGCGGTGGTGGCCAGACTCTCCCCAATCCCTGGGAAATGTGCTGCACCCTCTCTGGGGCATGGGGTGGCAGCACTCTTCCTGAGCATCCAGGCAGAATATCCACCCTCAGCTTCCTGGGCAAACTCACCCTTTCCACATGCATAGGCTGCTCCACTCTCCCAGCCCAAGACCTCTTGACTCCAGACCTCAATCTCCATGGCTCTGTCTTTGACGACAATTTTCCTTCAATTTGTTCCTCTGTCCCCTCCAGTCCAGGCCAGTCATGCTCTGGCTATACAGTTCTCTCAAAAATCTCATTGGTTTCACATGAAGCACACAGGGGTCCAAACCATCAGACAGTAGGACTTTCCAGAAATCCTTTCTGGGTAACTCCATCTCCAATCCTGGCTTGTACTGAAATGGCAGTCAGTCAGATTCCATGTTTGGTTAAATCCTCAGATGTGGCTGTAGACTCCGGGGTCTCACTTTCTAGAAGCCTGGAATTTTCCAAATGATCAGTTTCTGATTTCTTCCTACTCAAGTTCTCATTTCTCAGCTTATCTCTTTCATGTCTCATTTTACTATAAGCCACAAGGAGAAGCCAGGTCCCACTTTTGATATTTAGTTTAGAAATTTCCTCAGCTAAGTATCCCAGCTTGTCACTTTCAATTTCTGCCTTCCATCAGACACCAGGACTCAATTTTGCCAAATTCTCTGCCACTTTAAAACAAGGATCACCTTTCTTCCAGTTGGCAATGGCACATTCATCATTTCCGTTCAAAGACTCAGAAGTATCTTTAGAGTCCATATTTCTAATAATAGTCTTTTCAAAGCAGTCTAGGACTTTTCCATCAAACTCCTCACAATTTCTCCAGAATCTTCCCCTTCTCCATTTAAAAAGCCATTCCAGCATGTTTGGTATTTACAGACTCAGCAGCAGCAACACCCCACTTCTCTGGTACCAAAATCTGTTCCAGTTTGCTAATGCTTCCATTATGCAAAGTACCACAAATGGATTGGCATTTATAAAGGGTTTATTTGGTTACAAAATTGCAGTCTTAGAGCCATAAGGTGTCCAAGGTAAGGCATCCATATGGTATCTTCACTGAAGAATGGCCATTGGTGTCCAGAACACCTCTGTCAGCTGGGAAGGCACATGGCTGGCATCTGCTTGCTCCCAGGTTGTGTTTCAAAATGGTGCTCTCCAAAATGTTGCTTTTTGGGCATTTTGTCCTCTCTCAGCTTCAGCTCCTCTTGCTCTGCATCTGGGCCTGTATGACTCTTTTCAAAGTACTCCAGTGATCCAATGAAGACCCATCCTGAATGGATGGGGCAACACCTCCATAGAAATAATCCAATGAAAGTTCTCAGCCACAGTTGATTGAGTCACATATCCATAGAAACACTGAATCAATAGGTTTCAACCTAATCAACACTAATACATCTGCTCCCACAAAATTGCATCAAAGAATATGGCATTTTGGGGGACATATTACATCCAAACCAGCACACCACCCTATTATTACCACTTTGTAATGGTTATATACATTTGTTCTAGTTCATGTAAGAACTTTCTTATATTTATACCATTAACCACCACCTTTGTCCATTCTAGGTTTTGCTAAGTTACATGGTCCCAGATTATATATATATAGTTTGCATGCCATACAACTATACAAAGATCCAAAGTGTACTATCAATTGCCCATGATACCATCATACAGCTGTGCATCCATCACAATAAATTTTTTTCATTTTTTAGAAAATTTTCATTACTCCAGAAAAGAAATAAAGAGAAAAAAAAGGAGACTCAAATCTTGCCATACCCCTAACCACCCCCCCTTGATTATTGATTCATAGTTTTGGTATAATATATTTGTTACTGTTGATGAAAGAATGTTAAAATACTACTAACTGTAGTATATAGTTTGCATTAAGTATATATATTTTTTCCTATATGCCTCTCTATTATTAACTTCTAGTTATAGTGTCATGCAGTTGTTTTAGTTCATGAGAGAGATTTCTAATATTTGTATACTTAATCATGGACATTTTCCATCACAAGATTCACTGTTTTATACATTCTGATCTTTTAACCTCCAACTTTCCTTCTGGTGACATATGTAACTATGAGCTTACCCTTTCCACCACCTTCACACTACTTTCAGCATTGTTAGTTATTCTCACAACATGCTACCATCACCCTTGTCCATTTCCAAATGTTTAAGTTCAACCTAGTTGAACATTCTGCTCATAATAAGCAAACACTCCCCTTTTTTTAGCCTCATTCTGTATCCTGGTAACTTATATTTCATTTCTATGAGTTTAAATATTATAATTAGTTCATATCGGTGAGATCCTGCAATATTTACCTTTATGTGTCTATCTTATTTCACTTGCTATAGTGTCCTCAAGTTTTCTTCATCAACCCCCTTCTTTTAAGACAGCTTTGTTCACACACCATACATTCCGTCCTAAGTAAACAATCATTGGTTCCCTGTATAGTCATGTATTTAGGTATTCAGCACCATCATCACTATCTATATAAAGACATCTCCATTTCTTCCCCAAAGAGGAGGAAGAGTCAAAGAAGGCAGAGAGACAAAGAAAAAGAAAAAAGAAAGAGAAATAAAACAACAACAACAAAAACAAAAAAAATGACAGCTAGAAAGCAACAAATGGAAAGACAGCATTAACCTAAAGTAGGATAAAGAGTCAGACAACATCACCAATGCCAGGAGTCCCATATCCTTCCCCTATCCCCCCCAACACCACCATATGCATTTAGCTTTGGTATTTTGCCTTTGTTTTATTAAAGGAAGCATAATACAATATTTCCATTGATTATAGTCTCTAGTTTGCATTGATTGTATTTCTCCCCCAATCCCACCCTATTTTTAACACTTTGCAATGTTGACACTCATTTGTTCTACCTCATGTAAAAACATATTTGTACCTTTTATAACAATCATTGAGCACCCTAGGTTTCCCTGAGTTACACAGTCCCAGTCTTTATCCTTTGTCTTTCATTCTGGTATCCCACATGGTCCTAACCTTCCTCTTTCAACCATACTCACAGTCATCTTTGTTCGGTTTACTTACATTGCTATGCTACTATCTCCCAAAATTGTTCCAAACCTGTCACTCCTGTCTTTTCCTGTCTGTCTGTAGTGCTCCCTTTAGTATTTCCTGTAGATCAGGAAATCCTGTTCACAAACTCTGCCATTGTCTGTTTGTCAGAGAGTATTTTAAGCTCTCCCTCACATTTGAAGGACAGTTTTGCCATTCTTTTCCATTCTTTTCTCTATCTGTTCTTTTGTGAGTAAGCTTTCAGTTGCCTTGTTCTCCAGTTCCTGAGTGTTTTCTTCTGCCTCTTGAGATCTGCTGTTGTGTGATTCCATTGTGTTTTCATCTCTTGTGTTGTGCCTTTCATTTCCATAAATTATGCAAGTTGGTTTCTTGAACTTTCAATTTCTACCTTATGTCAGCCAAGTGTTTTCATTATAATGTCCATCTCTTTTGCCATATCCTCCTTAAACTTTTTTAATTGACTTGGTATTAGTTGCTTAAGTTCCTGTATCTCAGTTGAAGTGTAAGTTTGTTCCCTTGACTAGGCCGTAACTTCATGTCTCTTAGTGTAGGTTGCAGTTTCTGTTGTCTAGGCATGGTTTCCTTGGTTACCCCAATCAGGTTTTCCTAGACCAAAATGGGCTCCAGACCCAAAAGGAAGAACTTTTCAGTGTTTTCCCCAAGAGTGTGTCTTAGAAAATTGGTACACCCTGTGAGGCCTCGGGTCACTGTGCTTTTCTGCCCAGCAGGTGGTGCCTGTCAGCCTGTAACTCCAGACTGGTATAAGGAGGTGTGGTGCATGGTTGTTTTCTCCCAGGCTCTGGGGTCTGGTTCTGAATGGAAGGCAAGTAGTAGAGCTGGGCTCCAACCCTTTCATCTTAGGGAAGATAGACCCCCTAGGGAGAGGTCATTAGCATTTCAATGGTCTCTCTCTGCTTGTGCTATCTCCACCCTTGTCTGAGTCAGGGAGCTTGGAACTGAAAATGGCTGATGCTTTCTCCACTGAGCCAAAACAGGAACAGAAAGCCCACTTCAGGGCCAGTCCAGCTCTCCAAAGTCAATCTTCACCCAAAGCCTCTGTCTGCTTATTAGGAATTTGTATGGAGTATTCCATACTTGTTAATTAAAACCCCAGTTGGAGCTCAGCTGTGCTATATTCACTCACTCAGAGAGAGCTGCTCTCTGGCTCCATGAGGCTTTTCAGCTTGGGCCATGGGGGGAGGTGGCTCCCAGCTTGGATCTGCAGTTTTTACTTACAGACTTTTTTCTGAGATCTTGGGCATTCCTCCCAGTTCAGATTGGTATATGATGAGTGGATGGTCACATTTGTCCCCCCATAGTTATTCTGGATTATTTACTAGCTGTTCCTGGTTGCTTATTAGTTGTTCAGGAGGACTAACTAGCTTCCACTCCTCTCTATGCCACCATCTTAGATCTCTCACAGTCCCAGATTTTATCCTCAAGCTTTCCTTCGGGTGACATATACAACTCTAGCCTTCTTCTTTCAACCATATTCATACTCAGCTTTTTAAATTACACTTACAGCATTGGGCTACTGTCACATGGTATTATGCTATTTCCAAACCTTTACAATCAACCTTATTGAACATTCTGCACTCCTTAAGGATCAATTGCCCAATTCCTACCTGCTTTCAACATTAACTGTCAGTTTGCTCATTATATTTAGTTCATTTTAGTGACATCATACAATATTTGTCCTTTCATTTCTGGTTTATTTCACACAGCATAATGGCCTCAAGGTTCATTCACATTATTGCATGCCTCATAACTTCATTCCTTTCTATAGCCACACAATATTCCATCAGATGTATACATCACAGTTTGCCCTTCTGCTCATCAGTTGATGGACCTTTGGGCCATCTCCATCCATTGGCAATTGTGAATAATGTCTCCATATACATCAGTGTGCATATGTCTATTTGTGTCCCTGCTTTCAGTTCTTCTGAGTATTTACTTAGTAATGGGATTGTTGGGTCATAAGGCAATTCTATACTTAGCCTCCTGAGGAATCACCAAACTGCCTTCCAGAGCAGATGCACCATTCTACACCCCCCAAAACAGTGAATACGTATACTTATTTCTTCACATTGTTTCCAAGTCTTGCAGTTTTCTGATTATATGATAATAGCCATTCTAGTAAGTGTGAGATGGTATCTCATTCTGGTTTTGTTTTGCACTTCCCTGGTAGCTTTTGAAGTTGAGCAACTTTTCATATGGTTTTAAGAAATTTTTATTTCCTCTTTGGAAAAGTGTCTAGCCATGTCTTCTACCCATTTAAAATTAAGATGTTTGTCTTTTTGTTGTTGAGTTGTAGGATCTCTTTACATAATCTGGATATTAAACCATTATCAGATATGTGGCTTCCAAATATTGTCTTTTATCAAGTAGGCTGCCTTTTGACTTTCTTTACAAAGTACTTTCATGCATAAAAGTATTCAATTATGAGGATATCCCATTTATCTATTTCTTCTTTCTTTGCTTGCACTTTGGGTGTAAGGTTTATCACAAGATCTTTAAGATATTTCCCTATGTTTTCATCTATGTGTTTTGTGGTTTTAGTTCTAATGTTTAGGTCTTTGATCCATTTTGCATCAATTTTGTATAAGGTGTGAGATAGGGGTCCTCTTGAATTCTTCTGTATATGGATATCCAGTTCTCCATGCACCATTTATTGAAGAGGCTGTTCTGTCCCAGTTGAGTGGACTTGGTCTCCTTCTCAAAAATCAAATGCCCATAGATAAGGAGGTCTATTTCTGAACTCTCAATTCAATTCCATTGGTTGATGTGTCTATGTTTGTGCCAGTATCATGATGTTTTGACCACCATAGCTTTGTAATATGCTTTAAAGTCAGGTAGTATGAGACCTCCTACTTCACTTTTGTTTCTTAAAATGTTTTTAGCTATTCAGGGCACCCTGCCCTTCTGAGTAATTTTGATTTTTGTTTTCTTTATTTCTGCAAAGTAAGTTTTTGGAATTTTGATTGGCATTGCATTGAATTGATAAATAATTTTGGGTAGAATTGACATCTTAACTATATTTTGTCTTCCAATCCATGAATATGACATGTCCTTCCATTTATTTAGGTCTTACTTGATTACTTTTAGCAATGTTTGTAGTTTTCTGTGTATCTGTTGTTCAAATTTATCTTAGATATTTGATTCTTTGGTTGTTATTACAAATGAATTTTTTTACTTGATTTCATCTCAGATTGCTAATTATGAGTGTACAGAAACACTACTAATTTTTTCATGTTGATCTTTATCCTACCACTTTGCTGAACTTGTCTGTTAACCCCAGTAGCTTTGCTGTAGATTTTTCAGGACTTTCTACATATAGGATCTTGTCATCTGCAAACAGTGAAAGTTTTACTTCTTCCTTTTCAATTTGGATGACTTTTGTTTCTTTTTCTTGTCTAATTGCTCTATCTAGAACTTCCAGCAAACTGTTGGATAACAATAGTGACAGTGGCCATCCTTTTCTTGTTCATGATCTTAGAAGGATAGCTTTCAGTCTTTCCCCATTGAGTATGATGTTAGCTGTGCATTTTTCATATATTGTCTTTATTATATTGAGGAAGGTCCCTTGGATTCCTATCCTTTTAAATATTTTCATCAAGAAAGGATGCTGAATTTTGTCTAATGCCTTTTCTGCATCAATTGAGATGATCATGTGGTTTTTCTGCTTTGGTTTATTGATGTGGTAGATCACATTAATTGATTTTCTTGTTGAACCAGCCATGCATAATTGGAATAAATCCCACTTGGTCATGGTGTATAATTCTTTCAATGTACTGCTTGATTCGATTTGTGAGTATTTTGCTGAGGATTTTGTATCTATATTTATTAAAGACATTGGTCTACAATTTTCTTTATTTGTAGTATTTTTATCTGACTGGTATTACAGGGATTTGGGCTTCATAGAATTGGTTCGGTAGATTTTCCTTCTCTTCAATTTTTTTGAAAAGTTTGAGCAGGCTTGGTATTCATTTTTTCCTGAATGCTTGATAGAATTCACATTTGAAGCCATCTGGTCATGGACTTTTCTTTTTAGGGAAGTTTTTGATGGCTGACTCAATCTCTTTACTTGTGATTGGTTTGCTGAGGTCTTCTATTTCTTTTCAAGTCAGTGTAGGTTTTTCATATGTTTCTAGGAAGTTGTCCATTTTGTCTAAGTTGTCTAGTTTGCTGGAATTCAGTTGCTCTATTATCCTCTCGTATCTCTTTTACTTCCATAGGGTCGGTAGTAATGTCCACCCTCCCATTTCTGGTTTTATTTATTTGCATTCTCTCATTTTTTTCTTTGTCAGCCTAGCTAAGTTTCTCTCAATTTTATTGATTTTCTCAAACAACCAACTTCTGCTTTTGTTGATTCTCTCTATGGTTTTTATGTTCTAAATTTCATTCATTTCTGCTCTAATCTTCATATATCTTTCCTTCTGTTTGCTTTGGGTTAGTTTGCTTTTCTTTTTCTAGTTCCTCCAGGTGTGCAGTTAAGTCCCTGATAGGCATTCAGGGCAACAAATTTCCCTCTCAGCACTGCCTTTACTGCATCCCCCAATTTTTAATATGCTGTATTTGCGTTTTCATTTGCCTTGAGATATTCACTGATTTGTCTTGTAATTTATTCCTTGACTCCCTGGTTGTTTAAGAGTGTGTTGTTTAATCTCCATATATTTGTGAATTATACAGCCTTATGCTTGTTTTTGATTTCCAATTTCATTCCATTATGATCTGAGTGTTTTGTATGATTTTGATTTTTTAAATTTATTGAGACTTCTTTGTGACCAATTATGTGATCTATCCTTAAGAATGATCCATGAGAACTTAAAATGTGTATCCTGCTGTTTCAGGGTTCAATGTTCTGTAAATATCTAAGTCTAGTTAGTTTAACACATTATTCAATATCTCTGTTTCATTAATAATCCTTTGTTTAGATGTTCTACCTATTAATGAGGGTGGTGTATTGAAATCTGTAAATACTATTGTAGAGGTGTCTATTTCTCCCTTCAGTTTTGCTAGTGTTTGCCCTAATGTATTTTGGGGGCACTCTGGATAGGTGCATAAATATTTATGATTGTTATTTCTTTTTGATGAATCATCCCTTTTATTAATGCATAGTGTTCTTCTTTGTCTCTTTTCACTGTTTTACATTGCCTTTTTATTTCAACCTGTTTTAGTCCTTGGGTCTAATGTGAATCTCTTGTAGACAGCAAATTCATGGATCCTGTTTTTTTATCCATTCTGCCAGTCTCTTTTGATTGGAAGTTTAATCCATTAACATTCACTGTTATTACTGTAAAGGCAGTACCTTCTGCAACATTTTTTTTCCTTTGGATTTTATGTCATATCTTGTTTTTTCTCTGTTTTTACCCTTTTAGTTAACCTTATTGATATTCTTCATTCCACACTCTCCTTCAAACCTCTCTTTCCTTTCTTTTCCTATCTGCCTGTAGCACTCTATTATTTCTTGTAGAGCAGGTATCTTGTTCACAAACTCTCTCAGTGTCTGCTTATCTATAAATATTTTTGAAGGACAGCTTTGATGGATAGAGAGTTCTTGTCTGGCACTTTTTGTCTTACAGTATCTTAAATATATCATACCAATGCCTTCTTGCACAAATGGTTTCTGCTGAGAGACCTGGGCTTAATCTTATCAAAGTTGCTTGTACTTAATGGATCACTTTTATCTTGCTGCTTTCAGAATTCTGTCTTTGTCTTTGGCATTTGATAAACTGATTAGTAAGTGTCTTAGAGTAGGTCTATTTGGCATATGTTTCAATTCTTGGACCTGTAATTTGAAGTCTTTCATGAGTTTGAAAATTTTTGGTGATTATTTCTTCAGCTTTCCTTTCAGCCCCTTTTCTCTTTTCTTTCCCTTCTGTGGTAATCATAACATTTAAATTCCTGTGCTTCATGTTGTTTTCAATCCCCTGAGGCTCTGACAAATTTTTCCTTTTTCCTATGTGTTCTTTTCTGTGTAATATTTCAGATGTCTTGTCCTCTAGCTCACTAATCTTTTCTTCTGTCTCTACAGATCTGCTGTTTTATGTTTCCATTGTATTTTTCATATCTTCTACTGTGCCATCCATTCCTATAATTTCTGTTATCTATTTATTTATTGCAGATTTCCAAGTTCTTCCTTATGGTCAAAATGTCTTCTTTATATCCTTCATCTCTTTTGCTGCATTTTCCTGTAACTCTTTGAATTGATTTAGAAGGTTTGTCTGAACATCCTTAATTAGTTCTTTCAACTTCCATATCTCATCTGAAGTTGTAGTTTGTTCCTTGGACTGCAGCATATCTTTATGTTTCCTACTGTGATTTGTCATTTTTGCTGGTGTCCAGACACCTGATTGTCTTGATTGGTTTATTCTAGAAGTTATTTTCTCTCTTTGCCTAAAGTTTTCTTTTTGAACGGCTTTGTGCTCTAACTCTTCTTTGGCATATGCTTCAACTTAATCTAGACTTCTAGCATAATTTCTGTTTGGCTGAACAGAATTTTTTCAGTTATTGTTTTTTTCTGATTCTTTCCCTGCATACATGGAATTATTTTTGAGATTGCTTTTTCTTTTTACAGTTGTTTTGCCCCCAGGAATAAAGCTTTCTCTTCCCTCTTCCTCCTCAGGAAATGTTGATCTGCTATTTTGTTGTTGTTGTTCTTTTGCTTCTATATGTTTTCAATACTCCTTTCATTACCTTTAGAAATTTTTACCTGGAGAGCAGATTCTGTAGAATGGTTCCCCCAGAGAGAATCTACCCAAGTGAGTTTTTCCTAGAAAGATAGTTCCAGGACTCATGAAGGGAGTGTAATTCAGTATCAAGTTTCCTTGGGTGTGAGACCAGGAAGGTGATATTCTTTCCTGTGAAGCTTTCTGATTCTGTGATTTTCCTGCTGTGCCCAGGAAATGGCACTTATCAGCCCACTGCTTCCCACAGGCCTAAAGTTGTAATGTGCTTTTAATTCTCAGCTGATCCTGCCCCTGTGGAGGACATAGTTGAGGTAGAGGTTGTGGGAGAAGGGAGGATGCTTGAAACTCTTGCTGTTTTCTCAGACCATGGGTCTGAGTTCTTTAAATAATAGCTGTTACCTGTGCAGGGTCTTGCTGCCCCATTTTCTTGGGTAGGAGCTATTCTTAAGCCACCCATTCCCTGCAAGCTGGAAAATTTACTGTGACTCTCAAACAGCCTCACTTTTGCCCTGACCAGAGCATGTTTTTGACACAGGTTGGGCTCTACTTTTTGTAAGTTAAAACTGTTACTTAAAATCCAGTCCCTGGTATCCAAATTCTCTGAATGGGAGCCATCCTTTGTACTGGGCCATGCCCCACCCCTTTACTTGGGGAAGATCCACCCTTTAGAGAACTATCTTCATCACCTGATTAGTCACTTTGCCTCTCAGTCAATCCTACTTCCACCCCTGCCAGGGGCAGATCTGAAAATGGAGAATGCCAATTGCTTTATTTAATGGGCCACTTAAAAATAAAAGTAGCTGTTCTCAGAGCTGGACCCTAGCATCCTGGGTTTGGATTCAAGAGCTGGAGTTGGTACCCAGCTCTTTGTGTCCCTTTTATCAGGGCACAACCCTCTTCCAGCATTCTGAACTCAGCCAATTCCAGAAGCCTCTGTTTTTTCCATCAACTCTGATTCCTCCCTGCTGGGAGCAGGGTTGAAACTGAATTGCCAGTTTCTTTCTTGAGTGCATTGTAAATTTATCTGTGCTCAGAGCTAGTATTCAGTGGTCCAAATTCATTAATCAAATCCACAATTAGTGCCTGGCTGAGTTCCCCCTCCTTACTACCAAGAGAAAGATCTTCTATTTCCACCAGGGGTGACTCCGAGTCATCCTGTCATGCTAATGAGGGAGGGTCACCAGGCTCTACAGTGTGGAAGGATTTATTTACAGCTCTTCATTGCAATTCTGTCTCATATTTCCACTCATTCTGGCTGGTGTATGGTCTGCATTCTGGTCTCTGAAGTCCCCCAAAGAGTTGTTTCAGACAGTTCCTGGCTATTTACTAGCTGCCCTGGAGGATGGAATAAACCCTACAGCTCCCTACACCACAATCTTCCTTTCTTGTTGTCAAAATTAACCTTTTAAAATGCAGTTTTATTGAGATATATTCATATACCATGCAGTCATCCACAGTGTACAATCAGTTGTTCGCCGTACCATCATATAGTTGTGCATTCATCAACAATGAATTTTTGAACATTTTCATTACTCTAATAAAAAAAATTTGAATAAAGATAAAAGTAAAAAAGAGCACCTAAAATGTCCCATCCCTCCATCCCCCCTATTTTTCATTTAAAAATTAACCTTTTTAATATAAGAAATTTCTTTGTCCCAAATATTTTATTTTAAATTTTTAGATATTTTCTCTCATTTCCTTTTTTTCTTTACTTCTCTTTTTAAATTCTATTCTCAAGTAAAATGACACTAAATTGAATTTTTGAAATGCATATTGCAGATGTCATTTTTAATAACCTTTTGGTTATCTTAGGATAACAAAGAAAACAAATAAGAAATCTTACTAGTAAATTATTTAGTTAGCTACCAACATATATTTTCTTTCTTTTCCTTATCTTTTTCTTTACTTCTAATTTTATTAAGAATTTATCATATTCAGTTATTCTATACAATTCTGTATAAACAAAGTACATTTCCTTAAAATGTATTTATATGAATAAATACATAAATCAGTCAGTATATAAATTTAATTTCCTCTGGAAATGAGTAATAGCAGGAGTATTAGGTAGATCTCACATCAGGACCATAGCATAGTGCCTGGCAGAGGCTTTCTATATATCTATCTATCCATGGAATATATCTAGTGTATTACTAGATTTTTAGAGATAAATGATAATGAACCACACTTTTGAGAAATATTCTTTCTATCTGCCATCAGATTTTGTTTGAGAATAGTCAGCAGAAGAAAATGCCTATGTGGTGATCTATATTATAGAGAATAGTTTGGGTATCAATTCTCTGGAAAATAAGGTATCCAATCATTTTTAAAAAGTAATCAGTTACATTTCTGGATTAGTGGAACAGAGTGAAAAGTGAAATGTTGAATTCATATAAATTAAAAATACCCTCTGCTGATCAAACATGCAAGTGAACTTCAGATATTTTTTATTATATTATCTTTCTGATTATTTGTGATGAAAACCAATGTAGAATGCTTGCGTCCAATTTGCTTTAACGTGGGTAATAGAAGCACAGCATTTTAAACTAGAATTTGAACAATTTGTACATGGGTATTTTAATAATTCTGATATTTCTTCACAGAGTCATAGAAGGAAAGTTTCTTTTCTCTGAGGTCAAAAAGCATGTTTTTATGACTTGTGAGGTTCAAGAATTTTACTGAACAAATTTTTGAGTCTTGAATTTCCTTAATCTACTTTTTTAATGAAAAAAGAAACTAAGAATTAATAACTTTAAAGTGTGATATTAAAAAGATATTTTCTGTTTACTTTGAGAATCTCTCTTCCCTAGAGTACTTGTATTCTTCTAGACACTTATCTTTGACATGGATTGTTTATTATTGCAAACCTTATTATTTAGTATTTGCTGCAACTAACACTGTATTGGTTAGAGGAATTTTTTTTTTTATATAAAGATTCAGTCTATCTACACAAAAGTCTGAAAATATTCTGAGAGCAGCAATTTACAGCTTTTTATAGGTAAAGGGACATAATTATAGCTTTGAATCTTAAATATAATAAAGCTGCTGAATATTTTCAAAGATACTGAAAGTTTTAAAAGAGAACATTATACCCCAGTAACTTTTATTACCACTTCATAAATCTCAGACAGGAGCATTCCCATTAAAAAGTAGGCCATTATATTTGATAAATAATTCTTACAACCAGAGATATATACCATAGAAATAATGATTTCTTACTTAAAACTATAAAGCTAACAAAACAGAATATTATTTGCAGAAATAATTATGCAGATAAAGTGCTGATAATTAGATGTGTCTTGTTTCTGGTATTTTCTTAACAAAAGTTTAATGTTGTGTTTAAAGTTTTTTAAATAAATTGGGAAATTTACTTTTAAAATCAGATATATTTAACATTCCATATATTTAAAATGGTTAGAGAACAGCATCTTCATGATTTCTAAATTATACATCTATTGATCTTAGCAAACTTTATTGGGATTCATTTACCTTCATGCAATGTATTTTAAATAATGACATTTTATATTAATTATTTTTAGCCATCATGTGAGATTTACATGATTAAAAATAAATTTTATGATTATTTGCCAACCACATAGGCAGTTTTTTGTCCATGTAAATTTCTTAGTAGTTCTTAAGTCAAGCCCTGTTATGATGGCCCTACAAAGGCAGAAGAACCCCAGGGAAAATTTGGTTCAGCTATGGAGACTGATGATGCCACACACTCACCAAGACGGTATGAAAAATTTATTCTTTCCACAACTAAGGTATCTGGCGAGAGCAGGGCAGGTCCCTCAAGCAGGTCCAAAATGGCTTGAGACAGTATGGAAACAGAGACTGGCTCGGGGTTTTTATTGTGGCTGCTGGGTGGAGCTGGAGTGAGTTACCATGCTCACTGGGGAAGGATTGGGTGGCTTGAATCTACCAGTGTCTCCAATGGAGGGAGCACCCAGGCTTTATCAGCTTGCCCAGATGTGGGGCACAAGAGGTTGGATGGAGGAATGATGCTTAAAAGTTGCCAGCAAACATCAAAAAATAGAATCAGACTCTTTATTAAAGACTCTGCATTGTTCACTCTTCTTGAGCCGTGGTACCTGATAGCTTGAATCATCAGCTAACAAAAGGGTAGACTTTCATATTTTGTGAGGCATGATTTAAAAAAAAATCTCAGTAGTGTATCATCTCTTTAATAAATTAGTGAGACATAATGAGTGAAGAGTCTATAACAGTAATAATTTAAGTTTCTGTAATATTTTATCTTTTTTCCTAAGTAATCGTTATTGATAAAATCATATTACATTCCTAAAATATCTTAGGGTATGTCATTACTCATATTTCAGAATGTTAAAAAAAAATCCTGAGTTCTGTCTGCATAGACAAAGTTGGTTGTTTAATGTATAAGCTGTAATAATGTTTCTTGTGTCTCAAAAAGTTCTTGATTTGTAACCGAAATTAGCCTCAATTCATGTTTTGTTTCCATCTCTCAAGATAATATGGTAATATGGTAGAGAGTAGAAATGGACTAAATCATAAAGATCCAGAAACATTATGAATTGGGCTATGACAGCACTAAAATAGTGAAGGAATCTTAAATTAATTAAATTCTAAACTTGGATAAATTCATTCAAAAATTATCTCCACATTGAACACAATCCAGAAGAATTATGATTCAGATAAATTTGGTTTTGGCTCAGTAATATTCAATACAATGATGACAACAACACCACCACCAAAAAAATACTAACTTTTTTCTTTTCTGGAGCTAGACAATTTTGTTCTAAAATCCATATGAAAATTATGAACATTTAAGAATAACTATAAAAACACTGAAAATCAAAAGAAATGTTGAGAACTAGCCCTATTGACAGTCAGCATACTATAAAGCCTCTATAACTAAAATATAACTATGTTACTGACCTGGGAAAATATATATTTCAGACAGAATAAAACATCAGTACAAGTATATATGAAAGTTTAGTGTAAGATAAAGGTGGCATTTCAAATCATTGGAAGGAAAAGATCTTTTACTAATAGCCATTTGAAATAATTGCAGTTGGATCCAAATATCATACTTTACCCTGAAATGAACACCAGTTGAATCAAACATCTAAATGTTAAAACAGATTATTTAAATTATGAAATAAAACCTTAAGAGTATTTCTTTATATCCTAAATGTTGGAAAAAGCTTTTGAATTATAGCTCAAAATGGTATGATTTTTTATTGCTAGTTTTGACTATACAAAAATAAATGGGAGCTTCCATATGCCCACAAAATAAACACACACACACACAAAAAAAACAAAAAATAGTAGAGGCAAAGTCCAAAGACAATGACTAATTGGGACAAAATCTTGCAGCATATAATGCAGATAAACAGCCAATATTCCTATTTTAAAAAGAGATCTAAAACACTATTTAATTTTAAAAGTGTGAAATGCTTATAAAAATGGACAAAAGGCACAGACTGTTGATGGGAAAAAGTTTTAGAAAAACATCAAAAACGATTTAACTCCATCCATAAGAGGAATTCAAACCAAAACCAATGAGAGGGAGATTTGGTATCCCTATGCCAGTGTGAGCCCTACAAACTCCCACTGACTACAAAACTGGGAGAAGTGACTCTCACAAGGGTTACTATCTCTGTTTTATTATTTCATTTTTTTTTCTTGCAACTTCACCCAAAGGGTAAGCTCTGGCAGCAGTTGTAGAGCTGTACAGGCAGGTGACACATACTTAGAAATAAATTTTGCCAGTCAGGAAAAATTTCTGCAATACTCAAAATCCACATATGCATGGTGTAATCTTGTTGCTGTTGTTGTTTTCTTTTTTTTTTTTTTTACCAGTTCTGCAATCTTATATTTTTAAAACCCTCACCATTCAAGAAAACCCATGCCAAGAAATCCATGTATATCCCAACCTCATGCTGCCTCTTTCTTATGGCTGTATTAGTTTGCTATTACTATTGTAACATAATGCCACAAATTAAGTGGCTTAAAACAACCAAATTCATTATTGCACTTTTCTGTAGGTCAGAATTCCAAGTTAGCCTGGATGTTACTTCTTTTCCAGTTTTCACAATACTGATGTCAAGTTACTGGCCAGCTGGGTTCTTGATTAAGAGGCTCGGGGAAGAATCTGCTTCCAAGCTTATTCAAGTTGTTGGCAGAATCCAGTTCCTTTTTGCTAGTAGAACTGAAGTTCTTGTTTCCTTGCTGGTCATCATCTGGGGCTCACCTAAAACTCCTATCAGCTTCTCTGTGATTCTTGCTTGTGGCATGTATATCTCAGTCAGCAAAGGCATTTCAAATAGTTCTCATGCTTGAAATCTTTCTGTTCTCCTTCTCTGCTACATCTTTGTTCTGTCTCATCTGCAAACTTCTCAGCATTTAGGGATACATGAGATTAGGTAAGACCCACAAAGGTAATCCAGGGTTGTCTTATTTTACATCTGTAATCATAATTCCATCTGTAAAGTCCCCTTTGCCCTAAAATTTAACATATTCAGATTCCAGCAATTAGGTTGTGGGCATCTTTAGGGGACATTCTGCCTACTGCAATGGCTAAGTAGTTAATGATATGCATGGTTCAAATAGCCATGTCTTCTCCAATGGAAGTTCTTCTTCTTCCTTATTTTTCAAGGTCAGACTCATGAATGTGTGTGTATGTGTATGCAAGTATGTCTATAAGTATGTGTGTGTGTGTATACACAAGTGATACACAAAGAGCTTATTAGTAGGGTTAAATTTTTAATTTGCAGTCAAGATATGAGGAATAGCTCATGCTGCAAAAGATGCAGTATGAAAAAGAGTTGGAAGTGTGCCAAGAGTTGGCATTCTAGGGATTTGATCTGATATCATGTATAAGTACATCTATTTGATGGTGGAGTGGTAAAGGATTGCTAGGCATACCTGGATTCATGCCTAGATAGGTGGAGTATTTTTTATTCAATTTTATTGAGATATATTCACAAACCATACAATCATCCATGATGTACAATCGTCAACAGTACCATTACATAGTTGTGCATTCATCACCACAATCAATTTTTGAACAATTTTATTACCACAAAAAAAGAATAAGAATAAAAATTGAGGTAAAAAGGAACACCCAAAACATCCCACACTCTCATGCCTCCCTATTATTCAATTACATTTCATCCTCATTTTAATAGTCTCCTGTCCATACACTGGATAAAAGGAGTGGGAGCCACAAGGTTTTCACAATAACATGGTCACACAGTAAAGCTGTATAGTATACAATCATCTTCAAGAATCAAGGCAACAGGGGTGCATTTCAACAGTTTCACGTATTTCCTTCTAGCTATTACAAATACACTAAAAACTAAAAAGGGATATCTATTTAATGCATAAGAATAACCCCTAGAATGAATTCTTGACTCCATTTGAAATCTCTCAGCCACTGAAACCTTGCTTTGTTTGATTTCTTTTCCCTCTTTTGTTCCAAGAAGGCTTTCTCAATCCCATGATTCCAGGGCCAAGCTCATCCCCATGAGTCATATCCCACATTGCCAGGGAGATTTACAACTCTGGGATTCATCCCCCCATAAGGGATAGGGCAGTGAGTTTACCTGCAGAGTTGGCTTAGATAAAGAGGCCACATCTGAGCAACAAAAGAGGCTCTCTGGGGGTGACCCTTAGGAAAAATTGTAAGTAGGCTTAGCCTCTCCTTTGCAGTAACAAACTTTGTAAGGGAAAGTCCCAAGATCAGGTGTTTGGTCTTCTAGATTTGTAGCTCCCAATGCATGTGAGAATGTCAGTAATTCCCCACATGAGGAAGTTTAATATTTCCATATTTTCCTCCAGTCCCTCAAGGGGGCTAAATTTTTGACACAGTGTCATCAAGATTCTTTTTTACTCTTTCAATTTCTGCTATGATAGGATGTAATTTTTTGTTAAAAGTTCAAGTTATGGAAATGTTTACAGTTAAAAATGATGTCTAAAAGAAAATATGCATAGCTTTATTAGATAAACCTACTCATTAAAAGACAATATATGTTCTTTAGTTCTGATTATTTCTCTGTAAAATATCTACTTTTTAATCTCAAAATTGTCTATTGTTTTGAGAAATCACATAAACTTCTTGTCATTGAATCTTTATTGCTAAAACCCAAAGTTCCTGTAATTAACTGGTATCAAAGTCTCACTTAATAGTACGTTTTCCCACTACATAGAGAGTTATTTAAGATTACTGGTTATATATATATATTTTGAATGGGTGCTGTGAAAGTGTCTAGTGGTTTCTAAAGAACTTTGTCAATAATAGTCTTTCTTGCTTTCTTCAATGGCTAAAACTTTCATATTATGGATGATTTTATGTTTAAAAATAACAGATTCTGATATAAAATGTTTCTTCAAGATATTTTGATAGAATATATTGACTTTTTTTTAATTAAATTCAGTTTTATTGAAATACATTCACACACCATACAATCATCCATGACACACAATCCACTGTCCACAGCATGATAACATAGTTATGCGTTCATCACCACAATCTATCTCTGAACATTTTCCTTACATCAGAAAGAACCAGAACAAGAATAAAAAATAAAAGTGAAAAAAAAACACCCAAATCATCCCCCAATCCCACCCCATTTGTCCTTTAGTTTTTATCTCCATTCCTCCACTCATCCATACACTAGATAAAGGGGGTGTAATCCACAAGGTCTTCACAATCACACTGTCACCCCTTGTAATCTACATTATTATATAATTGTCTTCAGGAGTCCAGACTGCTGGGTTGGAGTTTGGTAGTTTCAGGTATTTACTTCTAGCTATTCCAATACATTAAAGCCTGAGAGGTGTTATCTATATAGTGCATAAGAATGTCCACCAGAGTGACCTCTTGACTCCATTTGGAATCTCTCAGCCGCTGAAACTATTTCGTCTCATTTTGCATCCCCCTTTTGGTCAAGAAGATACTCTCAGTCCCATGATGCCGGATCCACATTCATCCCTGGGAGTCATGCTCTGCATTGCCAGGGAGATTTACACCCCTGGGAGTCGGGTCTCACGTAGGGGGGAGGGCAGCGAGTTCACCTGTCGAGATGGCTCAGTTAGAGAGAGAGAGGGCCACATCTGAGCAACAAAGAGGTACTCAGGGGGAGATTCTCAGGCACCATTACATACAACTTTAGACTCTCCTTTGTGGTAATGAGCTTCATAAGGGCAAGTCCCATGCTCAAGGGCTCAGCACATCAAACCGCCAGTCCCAATGTTTGTGACAACATCAACACCAGTCCAGGTGAGGATGTCCAACACATCCACACTTTCCCCAGATCCTTGGGGCTGGGGAGGAGGAGGCTGTAAATATATTTTTTATTATCTGCCCAAATTACTCTGGGATGTGTCACTATTTCACATTAACCCATACAAACCTACCAGGTCTCACTTCCTAGTCAAAGTTCTATGTAATTATGGTATTTGAACACACTGTACAAGTTAAATTGTTTAGAAAATATAGATCCTGTACCAAATAAACATCTCTTCCCTTGATCTCACATGGAAGTTGAAGTTTTAAAACACAGTCAGTTTCAACCTTTATCCTTTGGCCTGGCTTGCCCTGGTCTTAACCAGACCTGCTTCATTCATATCACTAATTGAAGTCTGGGCTCTTTTTCAGCTTTTTTTTTTTTTTTTTTTGACAGTGGCTGTATGCACTAATACTGACATTCATATCTGCCGAGCTCTAGCTCTGAGTTTCAGGTGTCTCAGAGATATGCATTGTTCCAGAGACCAATCAGGTTATACGCTAGGGGATCAGCATCTCAAAGTTTAGAGACAGGCCTTACAATTCAGGGATAGAGTTAACTGCTGTAAGAGCTTACAATCTAGGGACTATTACAATTATTGTGTCCACGTTAGGCTATGTTCTAAGATTCAATTCTGAGTTTACACATTGTAGTTAGTCCATATTGGTGAGGCATCATCCCTCTCACCATGTTTTCTCCAACACTTTTACTCTATATATATTTTTTCCTACAATTTTATAGAGTTATATTCACATATCATACATTTATCCACAGTGTACAATCAGTTGTTCATGGTAACATCATAAAGCTGCACACTCATCACCACAATCAGCATTCGAACATACCGATTGCTACAAGAAAAATTGTTTTTTTTTTTTAGCAATAAGAAAAAATGATAAAAAGAAAAATAACATGTCATACAATACAATATACTACTAAGGACAGCAAATAACACCACTACCAAGAATCCCATATTACTCCCCTATATCCCCTTCTCATATACATTTAGCATTGGCGTATTGCCTTTGTTACATTTAATGGAGGTATATTACAATGTTACTGTTGACCATAGACTCCAGTTTGCTTTGATTATGTTTTTTCCTGAATACCATCCCTTTTTCAAATTTCTACATGGTTGACATTCATTTGCTTTCCCACATGCAAAAACATTTTTATATTTGTATATTTAGTAACAGTCATTGGCCACTCCAGTTTTTGCCACGTTATACGGTCCCAGTCTTTATCATCTATCTTTACCTCTGGTGTCATACATTCTCCTATCCCACCTCTTTCTGCTTTACTCACAGACATCTTTGTTCAGTGTACTTACA
Organism: Choloepus didactylus; assembly: GCF_015220235.1. Classification (NCBI taxonomy): domain Eukaryota; kingdom Metazoa; phylum Chordata; class Mammalia; order Pilosa; family Megalonychidae; genus Choloepus; species Choloepus didactylus. Next base: position 177,119,351 of record NC_051310.1, read on the forward strand.
ATACCATGCTACCATCACACAGTATTATGCTATCTATTTCTGGATCTATGCAATCAATCCTAAACATTCTATAGTCCTTCAGCATCAAATGGCTGATCTCTGCCCTCTTTCTATCTCCTGGTCACCTGTGTTGTCAGCTTTTAACTCCCAAAGTTTGTTCATTAATGTCTGTACATATTAGTGAGACCATACAGAATCTGTCCTTTTGTTTCTGGCTAACTTCACTCAACATAATGTCCTCAAGGTTCATCTACATTATTACATGATCCATGTCTTTGTTCTGTCTTACAGCTGCATAATATTCCATCATGTGTATATACCACAGTTTGTTTATCCACTTGTCCTTTGATGGACATTTGGGCTGTTTCCATCTCTTGGCAATTGTGAATAATGCTTCAATAAACATTGGTTTACAAATGTCTGTTTGTGTCTTAAGTTTCAGTTCCTCTGAGTGTATACCCAGCAATGGAATAGCTGGGTCATATGGCAAATCTATATTTAGCTTCCTGAGGAACCTCCATACTGTCTTCCAGAGTGGTTGCACCATTCTACATTCCCACCAACAATGAATAAGTGTGCCTCTTCCTCCACATCATCTCCAGCACTTGTCATTTTCTGTTTTTTGGATAATGGCCATTCTGGTAGGTGTGAGATGATATCTCATTGTGGTTTTGATTTGCATTTCCTTAATAGCCAGTGAAGTTGAGCATTTTTTTAATATGCTTTTGAGCCATTTGTATTTCCTCTTCAGAAAAATGTCTGTTCATGTCTTTTGCCCATTTTTTAATTGGATTGTTTGTCTTTCTGTTCTTGAGATGCAGGATTCCTTTATATATTTGAAATATTAAACCCTTATCTGATATGTGGTTTCCAAATATCATCTCCCATTGCATAGGTTGCCTTTTTACTTTTCTGACAAAGTCCTTTGATGTACAAAAGTGTTTAATTTTGAGGAGATCCCATTTGTCTATTTGTTCTTTGGTTGCTCATGCCTTGGGTGTGAGGTCTAAGAAACCACCTCCTTTCACAAGATCTTTAAGATATTGCCCTACATTTTCTTCTAAGAGTTTTATGGTCTTGGTGCTAATGTTTAGGTCTTTGATCCACTTGGAGTTAATTTTGGTATAAGGTGTGAGATGGACATCCTCTTTCATTCTTTTGGAAATGGATATCCAGTTCTCCAAACACCATTTATTGAACAGGCTGCTCTTTCCCAATTGCTTCGGCTTCACTGCCTTATCAAAGATCAGTTGTCCATAGATGTGAGGGTCTACTTCTGAACACTCAATTTGATTCCATTGATCAGTATATCTGTCCTTATGCCAGTACCATGCTGTTTTGAGCACTGTAGCTTTGTAATATGCTTCAAATTCAGGTAGTGTGAGACCTCCCACTTCACTCCTCTTCCTCAAGACATTTTTGGCTATTCGGGGCACCTTACCCTTCCAAATAAATTTAGTTATTGGTTTTTCTATTTCTGTAAAGTAAATTGTTGGGATTTGAATTGGTATTTCATTGAATCTGTAAATCAGTTTAGGTAAAATTGCCATCTTAACTATATTTAGTCTTCCAATCCATGAACATGGTATGTTCTTCCATTTTTTCAGGTCTTGTTCAATTTTTTTTAGCAGTTTCTTATAGTTTTCTATGTAAAGGTCTTTTGTGTCCTTGGTTAAGTTTATTCCTAAGTACTTGATTCTTTTGGTTGCTATTGTAAACGGGATTTTTTTCTTGATTTCCTCCTCTTGTTGCACATTACTTGTCTATAGGAACACTACAGATTTTTGCGTGTTGATCTTGTAGCCTGCTACTTTGCTGTATTCATTGACTAGTTCTAGTAGCTTTGCTGTAGATTTTTCTGGATTTCCTACATATAGAATCATGTCATCTGCAAATAGTGAAAGTTTTACTTCTTTCTCTCCAATTTGGATGCCTTTTATTTCTTTTTCTTGCCTAATTGCTCTAGCTAGAACTTCCAGCACAATGCTGAATAGCAATGGTGATAGTGGGCATCCCTGTCTTGTTCCTGATCTTAGAGGAAAAGCTTTCAGTCTCTCCCCATTGAGTGTGATGTTAGCTGTGGGTTTTTCATATATTGCCTTTATCATATTGAAAAAGTTCCCTTCTATTCCTATCCTTTGAAGTGTTTTCATCAGGAAAGGATGTTGAATTTTGTCAAATGACTTTTCTGCATCAATCGAGATGATCATGTGGTTCTTCTGCTTTGATTTATTGATGTGGTGTATTACATTAATTGATTTTCTTGTGTTGAACCAGCCTTGCATATCTGGTATAAATCCCGCCTGGTCGTGGTGTGTAATTCTTTTAATGGGCTTTGGATTCTATTTGAGAGTATTTTGTTGAGGATTTTTGTGCCTATATTCATTAAAGAAATTAGTCTATAATTTTCTTTTTTTGTAGTATCTTTGCCTGGTTTTGGTATTAGGGTGATGATGGCTTCATAGAAAGAGTTAGGTAGCTTTCCCTCTTCTTCAATTTTTTTGAAGAGATTGAGCAGGATTGGTACTAATTCATTCTTGAATGCTTGGTAGAATTCACATGTGAAACCATCTGGTCCTGGGCTTTTCCTTTTTGGGAGCTTTTTGATGACTGACTCAATCTCTTTACTTGTGATTGGTTTGTTGAGGTCATCTATTTCTTCTTGAGTTAATGTTGATTGTTTATGCTTTTCTAGGAAGTTGTCCATTTGATCTAAGTTGTCTAGTTTACTAGCATATAGTTGCTCATAGTATCTTCTCATTATCTCCTTAATTTCTGCAGGGTCGGTAGTTATATTTCCTTTCTCATTTCTGATTGCATTTATTTGCATCTGCTCTCTCTTTTTTTTTTGTTAGGCTAGCCAGTGGTCCATCGATTTTATTGATTTTCTCAAAGAACCAACTTCTGGTTTTGTTGATTCTCTCTATTGTTTTCCTGTTCTCAATTGCATTTATTTCTGCTCTAATCTTTGTTATTTCTTCCCTTCTGCTTGCTTTGGAGTTAGTTTGCTGTTCTTTCTCTAATTCCTCCAGGTGAGCAGTTAACTCTTCAATTTTTGCTCTCTCTTCTGTTTTAATATAGGCATTTAGGGCAATAAATTTCCCTCTCAGCACCGCCTTTGCTGCATCCATAAGTTTTGATAAGTTGTGTTTTCATTGTCATTTGCCTTGAGGTATTTACTAATTTCTCTTGTAATTTCTTCCTTTACCCACTGGTTTTCTAAGAGGGTGTTGTTTAGCCTCCATATGTTTGGGAATTTTATGACCTTCTGCCTTTTATTTATTTCCAACTTCATTCCATTGTGGTCTGAGAAAGTGTTTTGTATAATATCAATATTTTTTAAATTTGTTGAGACTTGCTTTGTGACCCAACATGTGGTCTATTCTAGAGAATGTTCCATGAGCACTTGAGAAAAAAGTGTATCCTGCTGTTGTTGGATGTAGTGTTCTATAAATGTCTGTCAAGTCTAGTTCATTTATCATACAATTCAACATCTCTGTTTCTTTAGTGATCCTCTGTCTAGATGTTCTATCCATTGATAAGAGTGGTGTATTGAAGTCTCCAACTATTATTGTAGAGGTATCTATTTCTCCTTTCAGTGATTGCAGTGTTTGCCTCATGAATTTTGGGGCATTCTGGCTTGGTGCATAAATATTTATGATTGTTATGTTTTCTTGATGAATTGACCCTTTTATTAATATATAGTGTCCTTCTTTGTCTCTTTTAATTGTTTCGCTTTTGAAGTCTAACTTGTCTGATATTAATATAGCTACTCCTGCTTTTTTCTGGTTGTTGTTTGCATGAAATATCTTTTTCCAACCTTTCACTTTCAGTCCATGTTTGTTCTTGTGTCTAAAGTGAGTTTCTTGTAGACAGCATATAGATGGGTCCTGTTTTTTAATCCATTCTGCCAGTCTGTGTCTTTTTATTGGGGAGTTTAATCCATTTACATTTAGTGTTATTACTGCGAGGGCAGTACTTTCTACTACCATTTTGTTTTTTGGAATTTTTATGTCATATCTTATTTTTTCCCTCTCCTTTTACCTTTCCTGATAATCTTCATTTCTGCACTCTTCTCCAACTCTCTCTCTCCTGTCTTTTCCTATCAGCCTGTAGCACTCCCTTTAGTATTTCTTGTAGTGCCGGTCTCTTATTCACAAACTCTCTCAGTGTCTGTTTGTCTGAAAATATTTTAATCTCTCCCTCATTTTTGAAGGAAAGTTTTGCTGGATATAGAATTCTTGGTTGGCAGTTTTTCTCTTTCAGTATCTTAAATATATCATGCCACTGTCTTTTTGACTCCATGGTTTCTGCAGAGAAATCTGTACATAGTCTTATCAACTTTCCCTTGTACGTGATGGATTGCTTTTCTCTTGCTGCTTTCAGAATCCTCTCTTTGTCTTTGGCATTGGACAATCTGACCAGTAAGTGTCTTGGAGTAGGTCTATTGGGATCTATTCTATTTGGGGTACGTTGTACTTCTTGAATTACTAATTTTGTCTTTTATAAGAGTTGGGAAATTTTCAGTGAATATGTCTTCTATTACTCTTTCTGCCCCTTTTCCTCTCTCTTCTCCTTCTGGGATAGCCATAACACGTATATTTGTGTATTTCATGTTGTCACTCAGCTCCCTAAGACCCTGCTCATATTTTTCCATTTTTTTCACCATCTGTTCTTTTGTGTGTATGAATTCGAATGAGCTGTCTTCCAGTTCACTGATCCTTTCTTCTGCCTGTTCAAATCTACTGTTGTGTCCCTCCATTGTGTTTTTCATCTCCTCCATTGTGGCCTTCATTGCCATGAGTTCTGCCATTTGTTTTTTTAAGTTTATGAATTCTTCTTTATGGTCAGCCAGTGTCTTCTTTATATCCTTCAGCTCTTTTGCTATATCTTCCTTCATTTCATCAAATTTATTTAGCATTAGTTGCCTCCAATCCTGTGTCTCAGCTGAGCTATTAGTTTGTTCCTTTGGCTGGTCCATGTTTTCGTGTTTCCTGGTATGGCTTGTTATCTTAAGTTGTCTAGGCATCCGATTCTCTTGATTAGTTTATTTTGGAGCTTGTTTTCTGTCTTTTACCTAGTGGTTTTCTTGTCGGTTGGCTTTGTTCTCTGGCCTCTGTTATTCAGTTCAACTTATTCTAGACCTCTAACTTAGGTTCTATTTAGTTGATCACAATTTTTTCCCTCTTGTTTTTTCTGTGTCTTGCTCTGCCTCTATGTAACATTTTTGTGAGTGGGTCTCCTCAGATATGGTTGACCCTAGTCAGATTCTCCCAGTCTAGTGAGGCCCAGGTCTCATTGGGAGGGTATGGAGTTTTCCTGAGAATGAGACCCTCCTATGAGGCCTTTAGAATTGGTGCGTTTCCTCTCCTGTCCAGCAGGTGGCGCTGGGCAGCCTGCAGCTCCCCCACCAGTGTAAGGAGGTATGGAGCCTTTAGTTCTCCTGGTGACTCTGATCCTGTCAGGGGCGTGGCTGACTGAAGCTGGAATCTGAATTCCAGCCCCTGGGGTCTGAATTCCCAGAAGGAGGACTGCCAGTTGAGCTGGGCCTCCCTCCACTCTCCCAATTCTCACAACTCCAGTTGTCTCTCAGGGGCACTATTCCCTTCTCCTCTCTTCTCTTTGGGGCCTCTCCAGGTAGATTCCTTGGTCAGCCTGAGTTTCCAATTAAAGACGGGGCTGGAGGCCTTCTGTAGTGAATATGGATTTCAAAGACACTGTGGGTACTCTGTCTTCCCTCAAGCCCAGCCTAGTCCCTCAACCTGAGCTTTCCGATAGAAAATAACCACATATATTACTTTTAGATTAAAAAAAAAAAAGGTAGAAAAGAAATCAAGAAAAAGAAAAAAGGAAAAAAAAAAAAAAGAGTCTCTTTTAAAAGTCTTTCCCCAGCCTGGAATTTTGTCAGTGTCAGAATAGAGCATTTAAAGATATGCTTTGGGCTACTGGCTGATAATTACTCTCCAACTGCTTCAGTTCCACCCCTGCAGGGGGCTATTGAAATGCAAAAAGATAAGGGATCAGTGAGAAGCCAGAAGGGACAAAATGTAAGGGAAAAAAAAATGACTTTTTTGGAGTCTGGGAATGGGTGCCGGCTTTTACGTGCCCTCACTTCTTGGAGCCCAGCCCTTCTTTAGCACCCCAGCTTCCAAAGTTAGTTAATTAATTTGTTAGTTAATTCTGCAGTTGAGGCTGGGTTGAGCCTCCCTTCTTACCCTCAGCAGATTGCTGTTTTTGTTTTTTTTTTCCCCCCCTTTCAGGGAGCTGGCAGCAAGACAGTCTGTGAGGTCTGGATGGGGAGGGGCGCCAGACCCCTGGTCCGGGGAACTTACAATGTTCTCTGCGATCTCAGCTTTTCCTCCAATTCCAAACTTGTGTCCAATGTGTGACTGGTTACTGGAGACCCCGAAAACACTGTTTCATATAGTTCTTGGGTAATTGCCAGCTGCTCTAGGGGAGAGACGAAATTCTGCAACTCACCACTCTGCCATCTTGCCCCGCCTCCCCTATATTGACTTTTGTTACAGATCTTTTGAATGATAAAACATACTAAAATAATATTTTTTAATTTTGGAATCATATTTCTACTTGGAAAAAAAAAGATGAACCAAATAATAGCTGCTGAAATATTGTTAAGAGCTATAATAATAAATGAAATACATATTAATAATATAAAATACCACAGAATAACATCAATGAGTGCTCAGCTTTCCTACAATGCCTATGTACTATTAATCAACATTAGTTATCTTAATTCTTGAGGAACTTGGTGTTCTCTTTTACATAACTCAGTAATAATAGAGGAATAAAGTTCTATTTGTGGCATATTACTAAAACTTATCTAAACCCCAAAATATATTAGGAGACACTGAATTATGCTAAAGTCTGAAGTTTTTGCCCAACTTTATTACAAGCATTTAGTTTTGTAAACAGAAGGTCACAGTATGTTTTATGATTTCTTCTTAGAGGTGTATTAAAATAGTTTATTAATTCTTCATATTTATTTGAACTTTTGGTTGTTTTATGTTTAAATGCTATTTATTTGTTACAGAAAAGCTGATATCTCATTTCTGATTTTGCTATTCTATTACAAACATAAAATTTCATAATTTAAAATATTCTTTAATAAGAAGTAGCATATTCTAGATTTAGAATAAGAAGAGAGAAAAAGTAAAAAAGGAAACAGGCTTCCATAGGGCAAAATTTTAAATTATAATATATTATTCTTTTAAAACTTAAATTCACACAGTGCTTATTTAAAAAAAAAAAGCAGACTATGCATTTAGATATCAACTTGAGGACCAATTAAATTCCATGAACCCCATTATCGTTTTTCCTCAGAGACTTTAAAATTGGTGTTCTATCCATAGCCCATTAAGGATAAATGTTTTACACATCTTCTTCAGTAACTGTGTTAGCAGTTGCAGCATGTGAAAATTTTACCACTGGGAGTTTTAAAAGGAATGGGAAAAACGACATTCACAAAGAAATATCTTCAGGGAAACTTCCTTCAAACTGGACTTTTCTACTATAACAAGATTTTTGTGCAAAAAATGTTTGCATCTATATAAAAATTCTGTTACAATTTAGGAAATATCTAAAACAAAGCCAAAATTTTTATATTTAAAATAACCAACAATTTTATTAAACATCTTAAGTAAAATTCAGTTTTTCTTCACACCTTAAAAATGCCGTGAATTTAAATGAAAGTTTATGTTGTAGAATACTTCACTATGTTCTCTCTTTCCCTTGTTCATTTATATCAGAACCTCCCCCCCCACCCTCAATTTTTATTGCCATCAATTTTCAGAGGCACTTGTCATAAGAATATTTTTTCTCATCTGTTGAAGTATACTCTAATAGACAACATAAGTGAATTTTATGGAGGATGATATATCTTTTATGAAATATGTTATAAATTGTAGTATATCCTTCCAAATGATCTACAAATGAGGTGTTTATTTCAAATATTTTTATAAAGTGCAGTTTTTCTAAAATGCTTTAAGTTTCTTATGAATTTTTGCTCAAAACACAAATCAGGAAAGCATTAAAATATTTTAATGTTTGGGGATATATGATACAACTAAATATTTCAACCAAACTATCATGACAAAATTGGAATATAAAATACACATGATTGTGTAGATATGAATAATGGAAAGAATATTATGGACTGCATATCTGTGAAAAGATTTTCTGGAACCAGAAATGTAGAATTGAGAGAGTAGTCACGAGAACAATTCACACAGAATATTAACAATTAGCATGTTGTGGTCAGTACTTAGAAAAGAAGAAGGTCTAGAAAAGTAACCCAGCAGAATGGAAATGATAGAGTCAGAGAGAATGAGAGCCATCAGAAAGCATTGTAAGAGAGATGGTCAAAGTTCATTCTAAAGTTCAGAAAACCCTAGATGTATATATGCACAAAAATATTTTTATATAATTTTAGCATCTGGGTAAAGAAAATAATTGAAAACATAATTTCCTACCTCCATATTTTAGAAATTATATTGAAATAACTAGTTCATGAAATGTCTATGGGAGTTCTGTGAGTAAAAATGCTCTATAATCTATCAGTTTGTTTAAGCAGTGTTTAATAAATGAACAGGTTTTTATATGGATTCCTAAGAAATGTAATATGCAAATCTTACAGGGGATTATAATGGGCAGCATTTCAAAATTATTTGACCTTAAAGCATCTGTGGGACAGGAGCTTCACAGTATATAATTTGGGGGAAAATGTTGCAATCTTTTTGTGCATTTCCTATTGGAGCCGGTAAAATCAGTTAGGGAGAAAATAGTGGTGGTATGTGTTGGGTAGTATTTTAAAGTGCTTGCCAAATAGTTTCACTATAATCAAGACCCAGAATCTTTTAACAAATCTTTTAATAAAATCTTTTAAACAAATCTTTGTTTTAAACTGGCTTTCTGCCATTATTATGGTATATATTAGCAATATTTTCCAATGTGGATAGGCACTGGGAGACTTCTGTAGAAACAAAATTTAAATGAGAATGCTCATTGTATAAATATGTTTTATATCAAAGATTTAAAGTAGCTTAAAGAACACTGTCAAAGGGTATAAAGCTCATTTAACTGGCCTGTAAATTCTCTATATTCATACAAAAAATAACAATATGTTTTCTAAATTTACTGTCAAGCTGATAAAGGTTGTACTGACATCATATGACCATTTAATTTCTACAGACTATAGATTATTTAAAAATTAATTTGTTTATTACATCTAAATCACTGCTCAAAATATATTTCAAACCTATACTTGCTTCCTACTTTCTCCTTATATGGTGTGTATGATACTCCTTTGCTTTCTTTTTGTTTGCTCGTTTTTCTCTTTCACCTTTTTGTCTCTTCTCTAATTTGTTTTCATTGGCATTCTCACCAGTCTCTTGCATTGAACTCTCCCTGTTATGTAAATGAAACAAACTTGTTAGTCTGACAACTATCCAAGTTCCCAGCATTCATTTTCACAAACAATAGGCAATTGCATCCAAAAACAAAATTGATTCACAATTCAGTGTATAATATCCTGATATCAATTTGTGCTCTTTTCTTCTCTCACTCATCTTAATGTCACCATAATCCTTTCAGTCACCTTGTGTTGCAATCTTGACATCCTCTTCCATAATACCTCCCCCTTACTCCCTACATTCCATGGGTTTTCAAAACCATCGACTTTAATTTGACGCCTTGTCATTTGTAACCATCTCTGTCTTTGTGAAGCATTTTTATCTTTTCATCTAGACAAGCCCAGTATCTTCCTATTTGATCTCCCCACTCCCAACCTTTTTATATTCCACTTTTTCTCCATGGACAATTGTCAGTTCTGAAGATTCATCTCAAGCACATTACTTTTTTCCTCCAAAAGCTTACTTTCAAAAGTTAATTTCCAGGTATATCTTTTCATAGAACTATGCTGTGTTTGTCACAATGTAATGTAGTGGAAAAAGTAAGATGCAAAAAGTGTTTGTAGCATGCTACTAAATATCTTGTACTAAAAAATGGAAGAAGAAACTATTTTTTTTTATATTTTTTTCTAGGAATGAAAAGTAATAGGGTAAAGCATAATAGAAGCTAAACTTCTTAGAATATATCTTGTTTTGTATATTTCATTTCAGAATCAGGTAAATAATTTATAGAATTATAAAACATTTAATGTCTATGAGTCCTAATAATTGTAAAGTTAAATAATACATGAAACCAGAATCTGAATCCTATGGGTGGCATGGTATCTTGGAGTTGAACTCTTCAAAGTTACTGTAAAATAGAGCAATTTAGCTTCGTATTGCAATGGGATATACACTAAGGATAAAAGGACAGTAAAGAGAAAGAAAAAAACAAAAGCTCTAACATTTTATTGATGATAGTGTCATTAGTATTAAAATTCTGAGATTATCTCATTATAGTGTGGGTTAATTCAAATGAGTATTTATGACTGTCACTTAAAACAAAAGTTTTCACAGTGGTTTAAAGAAACTGCAGATGAAAAAATCAATGGTGTCATGCTAAAGCATTGTAATTCTGAAGTTAATATCAATGTGAACAATGGTGCATTTTATCTTTAAGAAAATATGTATTTCTTAGATTTTTCTTCAAGAAAAGATTACCAAAAGTATCACAAAACCAGTAGATATGAGCAATTCTTGTACTGGAATTCTGATTTCTAATTACTATTTCCTACTAAGAGAACCCTGGTTTCCTTGAGAATATCTGATTCCAGATCCAAGGCAGGAAGGTACCAAATGAGTCTTGAACATCTTATCACAACAGATACCAAGAAAATAAAAGTGGTTATGAAAGTCATACCTAAAGAAATTGACATCTAAATGGAATAAATTATGATTGGCTAAAGAAGGGACTACTGGAGAATTAATAAGGATACTAACTGTAATAGTTTGAAAATCAGCAAATACATGCAAATTTATAAGTACATAATAATATTCTCTTAAAGTCTGTCTAATGTTAGCTAACCTCCACCTTCATCTCTTTTCCCAGCTCCAACACTAACCAAGCCAGGTTTCTCTAGATTGCAGGGAAGTCCTCTACCTCTCATTCTTTCCCCATAAAAAGCAAGGGCTACTTGAGCACCCACACAAGGAGGCATTGCGCCTCTCTCCCTCTGGTAAACAGCCTCAAGATAGAAGCAGCCTTAAAGATCAGCTTGCGCAAACCTACTTTCCCTTATATGTAAATGGGGAAACTGAGGCCCATAGAAGGGAAGAGATTGAGGTCAAACAGGAATAACAGAGTCAGAAGTAAAACTCCAGAGGCCCCAAACAAATTTCAGAGGCATCAGTGACATGACAATGGGTCAGCCACTCTGTGGGCACTGGAAAGAGGTGCCAGAGACTTTGTGCCCATGGGGCCATGCCTCCAGCAAGAGGGTTCAGTATGAACCAACTCCCAGTCAACTGCTGCTCATCTGGGATTCTAAGACTACAGGCTATCGGAGGCCATGGGACCTACTGGGATTATCATTCCAATCGCTAATGGGTCACATAGGGAAATGGAGAGACAGTGCCAGGAAGGTCTTTCTCCCAAAACCACAATAAAAAGAGTGGGTTGGGGGACTGGAGGGTGGGGAGAAAATTAAGTCTTCATTTTGCCTTTCCAACATGATCAGAAACTGAGTAAATAAACTGTTAGTCAACAAAACTTTCTCTTCATTGGAATTTTCAAGCAAATAAATAAGAACTAAAGAATTAGAATATCACTGTTTTGCAATCCCTGATTAAATAACAGATCTATTAATGATCGTTAGTGGTTGATAATGTCACAGAAAAGAGGGGCAACCAGATATGTGTACCTCCTGAATGGTGTACAGAGCATCTTGCCAAAAAAAAAAAAACCTAATGTGGTTATGACCAAAACTCTATGTCTAGCTACCAAGTCATAAGAAACTATATTTTGGCTACAATCAGCATAATCCAGACTAACCAGTTTCTTCAAAAAAACATTACAAGAGATGGAGGAGAATGCAAAACTTTAAAAATATTTAAGAGCAATTTCTCCAAATCACAATGTATGGAACTTTCTGGAAATAATGATTCAAAGAAATTGTTTTAAGAAAAGATATTTGAAGACATTTAAAAATTAATGTTAAGGTTTGGGTAATACTGGTCTTATGTTTTTTTTTTTTGTTTTTTTTGTTTTTAAGAGTGTATATAATTTAGAAATGTATATTGAAATCTTTTCAGGTAAAATGATGTTTCACTGGATATACTTTATTAAAAAGGGTAATGGTATATTATAATCTCAAATTCTTTATAGGTCTGGAATTTTCTAAAATAAAAGATATCAAATGTATAATTTTTTTCTTCCTTTTATTCTCTAGTCTTAGGAAAACTACATCTCCCATCTCTGTACAATCAAATCTTATCTACTCCATTTATACCAAGAATCTGTCTCCTGGAACTGCAGTAATTCTGATGGTTTTATGATATTAAAAGATGGGCAGGTTTTAGGAGAGTGAGTACAATGATTCCAGAGGATGTAATTAGAGGTGATTTATTGAGTATGTGTGAATTGATTACATGCTTAGTCACAACATGTATGTAAGAAAATGGTGGCCTTAATATGATGATGGGCATGATTTGTAGTATTATCATTAGGTATAAGTGACTTATAGGTTAAAGTATAAGCCACTGTATACGTCAGGTAGGCCCATTTTGGTTAATCCAGCTTCGGTTATTAAGATAACTTTGGGCCTGGTGTGGGTTAGTTCTGGGCTGACCCAAGAGCTTTCATTAATAAACATTAGGGGCTGTCTTTAGTGGGTACAAATGGAGGTTAGTCACAAAGTTTCTACAATCAAAATGGAACAGGACAAAGGCTATAAAACCCATTTTCAGAGATTGAGGCAGCTGAATTACAGTTCAGAGTTCAAAGATTTCAGGTATTTCCCTCTATTTACTATACCAGAAAGTAAAAAAGAAATATCTATATACTGATTCAGTAACCATAATCATCCTTTAAATCATAACTTCTCAGTTACAGTATCTACTACATATAATGATTACATTGAATAGGTTAGATAACACATAAAGCATTTCTGATCACAGGAGGATCCATTTTTCTAGGATTCTCCTTTGTTACAATTTTTATTTCTCATAAAAAGAGATCTTAATGTACTAATCTTTTGTCTGAAACAAAATTAACACTAGTTTTGCCAAATCAACACTTTGTAACAAAGTGTTATTAATAACTAAAAGTGGAAACAATAAGTTACATAAATATCTTTGAATCTTTGTACATTTAATAAGAAACAGAGAAGTTATATCTCCCTAAATTGTTTCTGCAAAGGTTGATGCAATCCTGAATCATCTCTGTGTCAAAAATGTCACAGGATTAATAAACAGACATTCCCTGATCTTACCATACTTTCCAAGTCCTCACAAAGGCTGTCATCAAGAAGAGAAATACTTCCTGCCCTGCTTTGGGAATCAGAAACCTGGTTCTCAAAATAGGGAAGACAAGGGATATACTCTTAGTAGGTTAAAGGAAAGAAAGGTAAAACATTTATCATTAAAATCATTGGAACAAGAGAAGAAACCAATGGCTTTCAACAAAAGCCAGAAAAGGAAGCAAGATATTTGGGGGCAAATAATAATTACACAATTTAGAATACCATTTCAGACACAGTTGTTTCAGGCTAAAGTGTTAGCTAGAAGTGAAAAAGCCTCTTCTTCATATGTAGACAGGCTCTGAGTGACAAGGGACATGCTGCATGAGAAAGACTGTGCTAAGGAAGATAGAATTATTTGTCCTGCCACGGAACACTGGCCAGGGCCAGAGACAGGGTCGATACTGGAGCATGAGATGATTTTATTTATTTGACAAATATTTATAGAGCAAAACAGTATTGCTCTGAACTCAGAAAATGCTGATACATATGCTATTGACAATCTTGTCCAACAAAAAATACCTCACTAAGGAGTTAGTTATGAGGAGTGCCCCATATCAGTGCTGTGCTGGAAAGGAAATGGTAAGCCATAAAGTGCAAAATGAAAGAGTGAAGAGAGAGCCAGAAAATGTAATCAATTTGAAAATAATACTAAATGTCAGTGGGCAGAAAGGGAACAGGAAACATGAGCAGTGATGATCAGGATTATCTAATACTCTATATTCTTTTCTGATTAAAAGAAATACTTTAAATTGAAAAGCATATGAATGTAAAAAACAGAAAAGAAGAATATACATGAGCATATTGGTTCATAACATTAATGGAACAAATTTGCAAAAATGTTCCACTATAAGGACTTAATATTAATCATGGGGGGGGGCAAATATTCAAAAATAATTTAAATAATCTAGATAAATCAGTTGAAAAAAATGTTTGAAACATTGTCTTGAATAGTTTAAGTCTTTAAGCTTTGTGTCATGACTAGTTTTCTCCCTTCTGTTATCCCAAGAAATTATTATTACACCTCTGCTATTTCTTAGAGCTTTCTTACTCTTAGTACTTATTGACTCCTGAAAGAAAGACAGCCCTAAGTATATTTAAAAATCCAATGACAAAAGGCTTCATTCCGAACTAGGAAGATTTTATGACTGATGAGATTTTTAGTGTGTGGATGATGTTTAATGAATTTCACATAGTGATTTAGAAAATATATCTTATTTTTAGTTTCACTAAATTCTCCTTTAAAGGTTTATCACACTACCTATTCAGGAATAAATAAAATTTCATTTATCCTTCTTGTGAAGGTCAATCACATAGAATGTTTTTATCCCCCCACAACTTCTATATCTGTTCCTCATAGTTGTAAATATGAGGCAATATTTTAGAAATAGCATATCCTTTTATATTGCATATAATGAATTTCAAAAACCTTGTATCATTTATTGCCTTACCATATTTTAAATGCAACAAAAACATAATTGTGTAATTAGTTAATTTGAATACTCACCAGCAATCCTTCAGCAAAACAAAATCCCTGGGTACTAAAGATTTTAATTATATACCTTTTCTTCTTACTGTTTTAATATATATTCTCTTAAATTTAAATCTGAAACTGACTAGGGAATGCACCAGATCTATGGTATTCCCAGAAGGGGAACATAATTTATGAATCACTTAAGCTTTTGGCAGTTTCTGCTCTATTTTTGCTGAAGTCAATATATATTTGAACAATTGACTGTGGTTTGCCTCCTTCCTAGTACAGGACATAATTTTTCAAACTATGAATTAAAAAAAAAAAAAAAAAAATCTCCCTTGTAGAATTCTTATCAAAATTGCTATAATCTTCCTAAACTTTGTGGTTTACTATGTGGCCTACCTGGGGTCCCTAGTTCCAATTTTGCCTGTCATTGTAGTCAATCAAATAAATACCACCTTATAATATTTACTTTGCAGAGCAGCCATACATTAGCTCTGTAAATTAGCTCCATATTAGAGTTAATAATTTAGCTACCATATATTATCTGCCCTTTTCAGCTACTTTTACAGTCATGACTGCTAATTAATTCCACCAATTTGCATTGTTAAAGAATAATTTTTAAAAAAGTAAGTAAAACCATGATTGCATTAGTTGTCTAGTGTTGCTGAATGTGTAACCATCCACTACAAATTCAGTTCCTTAAAACAACACACACATTTATTATCTCACAGGCGTGACTTATCTGAGTCCTCTGCTCAGGGTGTCATAAGGCTGCAATCAAGGTATCAGCTAGACTGAGGTTTTATCTAGAGGCTTGACTCTGGGAGAATTTGCTTCTAAGCTCATTCAGGTTGTTGGGGGAAGCAATTTCCTTATGCCTGTATGACTGAAGGCTCCAGCTCTTTGCTGGCTCTTGGCTAGAGGCTGCTCTTACATCCTAAAGGCAGCCCGTGGCTCTAGATGCCCCATGCAGTTTTGTGCCACATGGGCTTTCTCAACATGACAGCTCACTTCTCCCAGACAGCAAGGACAATCTCCCACTCCAGTCTGCATCTTCTAAGAGAAAGCGTTATGTACCATAAAGTAATCCCAGGAGTAAAATCCATCACCTTTGCCATAAACTGTTGGTTAGAAGTAAGTCACAGTCCTGGCTGCACTCAAGGGAAGGGAATGGTGTAGACCCGAGAAAGTGGGAAATAACTGGGGGACACCTTAGAATCTGTCATAATGATTTTCATTCAAATATAAATTGCTTGTGTTTGAAAGGCTTTACTTAGCTCATTAATAACAGAAAACCAGTGTACAAGAAATTTCAACTGGTTGAGAGTAGAAGTCAAAGTACATCATTGATATAGTCAGATAAGGAATGTTGACTCACAAAATAGATTTAGACTCACAAAACTGGTCATTACCACCAGGGCAATAATTGAATTCTTTTTACCAGAGGCAATTTAGATTTCTACGAAAAAAAAAATCATTTACACTACTCCCAGTTTTGTACAGCTGATAATAGTGTAGCTCAAAAGACAATGAATAGTGGAATAATTCAAAAGCAAAGAAAGGTGCAGACACTGTCATTGAATCAAATGACCTAGTAGAAAAAGGAAACAAGCCAGAAATTCTTTTGTACATTTAAAAAAATTTTCACACTTTTTCTCTATACTCTCCAACCATGATTATAATGCTCTCAATATAGCTAATTTTTATCATAAAATAAGGCTGTTCTCACTTGATTTGGCCTGCTTGTTTACAAAGGTGTAATGCAAGTATTGATTAATCATACAGCTTTCCTTGTAATGTTTTTTAAATTTGCAGCCATACAGTATTGAACAATTAAAAAGGCCAAGTGAAATTAAGTTCGTTTAGAAGGTATGTGAAATTCAGCTTTTAAAAATGTCTTTATTATTTGCAATACTGAGACCAGGAAATGAAGCTCCAAAAAACTCTTCCCACCAGATTTCACTTACCATACTTATAGGTTTAAGTGAATTCTACCATTCTAGAGGTCCTCAAAATATCCTAAATTTCCTGGCATGTCAAGAAATCACCTTCATTACCATCACACAGGCTAAAACCCTGAAGGCTAGGCACCAAGTCAGTTTTTCAAGGAGGACATTGTAGGAATTTGCTCCATAAGTACAGCCACCTGGGTTTCTTGAAATGCTTATCATACTTGATGACGTAATTATCATTCTAAAATGAGACAGTCCACCAAAGTCTTAGGTGCATGATCGATTACAAGAAAAAAGAAAGACAAATACTTAATGAACCTACATAAATAACTATATTGACATGAAAAATAAGGAGATTTAACGAGAGTTTCTGATTTCTGGGTAGTCAGGGAGAGTCATTTGAATTTGCAAAAGCAGAGTTACTAAATTTTTGTGGGAAAGCGTTAGCTTAAGAAGAAAGATAAAGAGCTTCCTTATATGTATATATTAAGACAACATGAACAATATTCCAACCAAATAACCAAAATAAAAATTTCTTCTTCAGTTCATTCAGTCTCATGAATTTAACACTTGCTCTGCTGCATCTTGGTTTAGCCTGAACCCACAAAATGAAACTGTCTGCTTCTTGACTAAAAGGAGTCCTAAAAATCCTGGTTTAGTTCAAGGATACAGTCTGACAATTTTCTAAATGATGTCAGCTCAGAAGCTATACAGAAGAATCTATTTTTGAAGTGTCAATAGTTGGAGGTACTTGGTACAGAACATTTCCTTGGGGCTGAGATTATCATTCTTTGATGCAGGCATAAATTCTGGTCAATAGACGATAGCAGGCTATCCAGCATATAGCAATCTAAAACAAAAACCTTTTATGATAGAGACAAAGGCTTATAGTTAATTTTTTTAACTGGTAATCTACAAATAAGAAAGTGCTGATTAGCATTCATAGTAAGAATAATGCAACTCTCAAGGAAATTTGATTTTTCCCATGACATGAAGAATAAAGAGGACAAAACTATGCCCAAAAATTTTCAGACAAAAAAATCTCTAATGATAATGGTTATTTATTTTCAATGAAGTCATCTATTAGTGCTAAGTTGTATGATATGCTTGTTTTCCCTCTGCACTCCCATTATTGAAAATGTTTAGAGTGAGGTTTTTTTTTCTTTTTAAGGTAAGAATAAAATATTAAATTTTATTAAAAATAAATTCTCTCAGGTAAGACACTTTTAAATTACTATAAAAATCATTGCTAATTTGTAGAAAATTGTATGTCTGTTACCCATTATATTGAATATAAATAATTTCTCTTTTTGTAAAAGCTTAAAATGCAAAGCATGCTGTTCATTTATTTTCTCAATGCTTTTATATTTCTTTTTGAGGAGATTTTATGTAAATAACATCTTTAATATGATTAAATGTTGAGATTTAAAACTTAAATGATGCCTTGAGAAATTGCTGCCTTTATTTCCCATCACAAATAAACAATTAGGAATATGAAAATATAATATTTTGCATACAAAGAACAGTTTAAATCTCTATTTCTCATCTATACATTTGTTGAGACACTATCATACACTATCTTTTTGTCATCTATCCACATTTTAATAATTCTTCCCTGCTAAATTTAATTCTTCAAATATAGAAATTTTTTTTACCCTCACTTCCTTGGTCAAGATCAGACCCATATCAGATATTGAATAAATGTTTGCTCAATTAATGAATGCCACTACATGTACTTAAAGAGAACTGGAAAGTGTACAATAATACAAAAAAAATGGTAATTACCTCAAGGCATATATCACATCTTTCACTCATTTTATTATTTCTGAAATATGCCTATTTTTTCCCTTGCATTCCTTAACAGATCCTGTGAAGAAAATGAGATGTTGTTTTTGCATATGTGCTTAATAGCAGGACTCATATTAAATATACTTTTCTAGGAAGCCAGCACTAACCAAATAGGGAGATTGTCACATTTACATGTTCCCTTACTTAGAGCATTTTAATTAAAGCAAGTTCAAGACAGAAATCTCATTTTCACAGGCACCAGTCATCTGTGAAATCCCTACCTTTTGCTGAATGCAAATTCATTTAAAAATATACATGCCAAAAGTTAGGTAAAGTATAAGAATTTCCCCAGTAGTTTTGGAAGAATTCTCTGATGGTTCAGGATGAGTAATTTTAATTTTTGAAATTCATTTATCTGTTTTATTCATTCTCATTTATTTAAATCTAATTTCAGAATTATTAGTGCATGAGGTTATTTTGTGAATCCCTCCTTCAGTAGCTCAGAAAAACTTTGACATTATAGTAAAGAAGGTCCACCAAGTGATTCCAAAGATCTGGAATGAGGAAAGTTGAATAAGAAAAGAAAATACAATTTAGGCAATTGAACTTTTCACTGAACAGAAAGTATCTTTAATTTAGTTCAAATGATCTTAATTCATTAGAAAACTAAAACAGGCATTTACATAGGCTTAAAAACTGTTCTTTACACCAGAGTGCAATATAAATATGCATACACACACTGTTTCCAAAGTTAGAAAATTTTGACCTAATATTATTGAACAAAGCCTTGCTGCCCCACGTGCACAGAGGTCAATATTGTGACATTGGAATTTTGAGAAAAGAAAAGGCTTTTATTGCCAGATCGACCAGCAAAGAGACAGGAGCCAAAAGCTCAAATCTGTCTCCCTAAATTGAGGGCTCTGAAAGTTTTTATGTGGTTGGTGCAGGGGCTGGTCTTAGAGGACTGAGTGATGTAGATGGGGTGTGGATGGAGATAAGAGGTGCATGTGCAGATGGGCATCATGCCAAATCATGCATTGCATGATCAGAAAACGGAGTCCCTGGCATAATGAGTGGGTGGAGATTTAACAGGACAGATGTTATTAAGTTACTTCTAGTCATAGTAGGGAGTGAGCAAGCATGGTCTTGGGGAATCCCTGAGAATCTGTTACAGCTGGTTGGGGCTAGGGTAGACTGACCATAAGGGGCTCAGGTTACAGGGAAGCGATGGAGAAGCCAAGGAAGTATCTAGTTACAATAATGAGAATAGTTTAATGAGACCTGTTGCAGCAGATTTACTAAGGCTGAATGAAAACATTGAATGATAGGGCTCAGTGCCCTGCAACCCTCATCACCATAATTATGGTCAATGATAACTAATAGAAATATGGGCTTGGTGCCTTTACTTTACTAAAACCTCTACCTGGAAAATTTTTCTTCCCTTTTCCTTGTGTCAATCTGAATAAAATTCTATTCAACCTTTAAAGTGCTACCTAGATTGCAGTAGACTTCTGAAATTTTGAGTTCATGTCTTATGAGACCATGTAGACCACTCAATGTGTATGTGATGGATGAAGGTCCAAGTCAAGTCATATTTTCATTCCTGTGCACCAGACTTTACCCCCACCTATGTCCCACTCCCACTTTTCCCAAATAGATGTAACAGATCATATCCGTTTCTTAATCCATTATAGCCTTCATCAAATTATACTATTTTGAGTGTATATATAATATGTGTGATGGTTAGGTTCATGTGTCAACTTGGCCAGGTGATGGTGTCCACTTGTCTGGTCAAGAAAGCACTGGCCTAACCATTGCTGCAAAGACATTTTCAATGGACTTAAATCATCAGTTGATTGTATCTATGGCTGATTACATCTGCAGTTGGCAAAGGGGAGTGTTTTCCATAATAAGACACATTTAATCAGTTGAAGGCTTTTAAGGGGGAGGTGATAGCTTCACTTGATACTTTATGTTGAAATTTCAACTGTTGGTTTCACTAAAAAGTAACTTCCTAGAGTTCAGGAATGTGTACCTATCCTTGAATTTCCACGTAATGCTGAGCACATGGTACACATTCAGTAAAAGTTTTATGCATTGAAGTAATCCACTTCATAAACTTAAAGAGACATATTCATACAAGCAATGGAGTTTCATATTTTTTTTTGTCTTCTTAAATCAATTGGGATATCTCAAACAGTGGAATCCAATAAATGATTTGAAGACATTGTGCAATGTCATCTCACATAGGATTTTCAAGATGTACTTGATAGTTCGAGACCCAAACATTTCTTTTGTGAAAACTACCCATCTTGTCAGTCAGATTCTGTTTGAACCTTGACTTCCCACAGTAGCTCTAATCCATTACATACGTAATAGTTAAGAATATAAAGAACAGTTTTAAAGCTACTAAAAGGAAATGCAGAGAAATACTAATCATTATTTGGTGAATCATCTTGACTGGCCTCTTCCTCATGGAATTGCAAGAATCTCTTCAGCCCTTAGTCCCAGAGGATCAGCAGAGAACCTAGGGTTGATTCTAGCCAGATCTGAAGAGCTGCCTTACTGTCTTAAATTACTGCAATCCATTACTTAAGCTGGTAGTGTAACGTACACTAACATAATCTACCTGTTTCAATGGTAGATTTTTACCCAAGTTTTTGTCTTATTTACATTTTGTTTAAGACTTTTTTTTGGCTGTGTTTAACTGCTGCAGGAAGCATTTGATCAGAGTTGTTGCTAGAACATTTTGCATTGGGACTTTCTTGCTTTACATACAGAGTGGGAAGCAATGTGGAACATTTATGGTTTATACTGAACTTAGGCAAATGATTTTTAAGGGGTTTGCTACCAGTTTCCCACCGATGTGCAAGAATATATGTCCAAGTGTCTTTCATCCAATTCAGAAGGATGAGAAGTTGAGTCCATACTGCCATAACCATCACGGCAGAGGGACTAGCTCCCAAACACTGGGAAGTACTCTCAACTTTATTTCTGGTTTTTAACAATTATATAGCTCTTTCTTCCAGACTTGTCCCTCCCCTCTTAATAAAGCTTGCTAACTCTTCCCTATACTATATTCCAAAGTGTAGTTATATAATTTGTAAGATGTCCCTAAAATATCTTCAAAAGTATTATAATATGCATCATAGTGTATTGGGAGAGTGGATTTTAATCTAAATTATCAGTTTGTATTTTTGCCTACACATAATGCTATCAGTAATTCTGCAACAAAACAACATATACTTCTATCTTTTTTAATAGTTTTAGGACACTTGCCAAAATTAAGGCAAATTCATGCATTAAATAATTGGCAGCTGATTTTGAGCCATGTCTTCTACAGCTATCATCAGGTAAATAGCAAGATTTATCTCTACATTTCTAAAAACAATATTAGGAAATGATATGCCATGTAAGCAGAAGTAAAAAGCTAAGTACGTATTGGAATAATTTTGGTTAACCAACAAGTCATGTTGATTTTTCCTGTAATAGGAGAACTAGACAAATCCACATATATTCAAAAATCTTGACAGATTTTTGTTATGGTATTTATTTTATATTATAATAATACACACATGTGGAAATAAAACTGAAATTAGCCTGTGATATTAAGAGTTTAGTCTCCAAAGAATAGATTGTGTTATTTAGTTAAAGATTAAAGTGACAATTATCACAAATTTTTATTAATACACTTCAAGAAAAATAACTTCTCTGACTTATTATTTTCTAGTGATTATCTATCAAGTGATTTTTGTGAGACTGTTTTCATATATTTAAGAAATTCATGTTGAAAAGATCATTATCCATCTGCAGCTGCTGTAAGACTATTGATACCGTCAAGATTTAAATATCAAATAAAGACAAATTTTTACATGTAACTGTGATATACTTGGGTTTTACCAAATGTTCACTCAGCTTCTGGTTCTCTTGAGTAAAGATTACAATAGGCAGATGCTTCTGTTGGTTTACAATATGCACTGCAGGCAGCTGAGTTGATGCTGAATTCAGAGCAATGCCCAAGTCTGGAAGAGCTATATAATTGTTAAATACCGGAAATAAAGTTAAGAGTACTTCCCAGTGTTTGGGAGCTAGTCCCTCTGCCGTGATGGTTATGGCAGTATGGACTCAACTTCTTATCCTTCTGAATTGGATGAAAGACACTTGGACATATATTCTTGCACATCGGTGGGAACCTGGTAGCAACCCCCTTAAAAAACATTTGTCTAAGTTCAGTATAAACCATAAATATTCCACATTGCTTCCCACTCTGTGTATAAAGCAAGAAATTCCCAATGCAAACATGCACAAAAACATGCATGCTACCATATGCATGTATATGCATGTATATACATGTACACAACACATATACACAATCTTTCCACTCCTCTAGTTTCAATTTCAAATAATGTCATATCAGGGTCAGAGGATTAATTTGAGTAATGGAGATCAGTATAGTTTATACAAGAAATAGATGTATTTCTGGGGGAAGTGAGTAGAAGGGGAAACTTTTGGGTAGTTATACTTGGGACTCTAAGTTTAAATGTGCATTGTGATTTCACATATTTGTGATAGAGTTGAATATTTCACATATTCACATCCATGTTCACTATATCTGCAGTAAATACCATAAACATTTAAAACAATGATATTTCAAAGTGGTTTTCATAAACTGTGCTGATTTGAATCTGTTATGTACCCCATAAAAGACTATGCTATTTAATCCATTCTTAAGAGGGCAGACCTATTGTGGGTGGGATCATTTGATTAGGTTGTTTCCATGGAGATGTGACCCACCCAATTCAAGGTGCATCTTAATTAGTTGACTGGAGTCCTTAAAAGAGCTCATGGAGACAGAAACTCAGAGAATCTAAGAGAGACAGAAGTCTAGAGACACTTTGGAGAAATCCACTTTAAAATCAGAACCCAGGAGAAGAAGGACTAGCAGATGTCACCATGTGTTTTCCCATGTGACAGAGGAAACCCAGATGCTATTGACTTTTCCTTAGAGAAGATATCTACCTCTTCATGCCTTAATTTGGACATTTTCATGGCCTTAGAACTGTAAATTTGCAACCTAATAAATCCCCTTTTTAAAAAGCCAGTCCATTTCTGGTATACTGCATTTTCCAGGAGTTTTAGCAAACTGGAACATAACTGCATGGGAATAGGATTTGTAATATTATTTCATATACTTCCATAGTTTCCTGAAACAGGGTTCTGCAATAATAGTTACTTAACAACACAGACTGACCCTTTGGCTGTCGTTCTCTACTTGTTGCCACGGCAGAATGGTTATTAAGCTAACTTCGGTAATTTTAGATAGCATAATTCATTTTCCCCTAGTCCATCGGCACATTTGATCTAACTTAGAACTCATTCTACAAGAACTTAAGATAGAAATATAAGTATATGAAATTTGAATCAATTAATCAATTCTCAAGACCCTGCTAGGTAATACATCTGCATGGCATCTCCTTAGCCAACTTTCATTTTAGAATCAGGTATTTTAGATTTCAAAAGAAACTCACAGATTTGCTTCTGTTTCTGGGAACTACTAGCCTTCTTCACCCCACTCACCATAATAATACTACAAGAATCACTCTTTAAGTCTTCCAAAGAGCCAGCACCAACAGGGAAGCTATAAGAATTGATTAAATGCTTCTTTTCAAGAAGCCATAAAAAGTAATCCCTTCATGCCTCATATACTCATTAACCTCATCCCAATACTATGAGTCTAAACCACAGAGAGACTAACAATTTACTAAAGAGATCATTTAAATGATTTCCTTGTACTCAGTTAACTGATAAACATTAATAATTAGGGTGATTTTTACACTGCTTTATGTTAGCTCAATAGGCAGATAAGATAAGCTATAAAGAAGTAAAGCAAATTCTATTTGAATAAATAAGTGGAGTGTGACTAAACCTGTGAATCTTCTAACAAGGCAAATTAGAAATTGGCAGAAAATATTAAAAACACATATAATAAATGCTAATAACCTTACTCTATAAAAAGCTATTACAAATTAAGAAAAAATGGTATAGGCTATAAATAGGTAATATGAAAAGATGAAAGGATGAAAAATACATAAGAAATTATCCTCTCTCTTCTGTAACCAAAGAAATGTATGTTAAGATGAAATACTGTTTGTCACTGTTATGGGTTGAATTGTGTCCTTGCAGAAGATCTGTTGAAGTTCTAATCCCCAGGACTTCAGAATGTAAACTTATTCAGTAATAGGGTCCTTACAGATGGAATTTGGCAAGTTAAAATAAGGTCATACTGTAGGTCATTAACCCAATATGGCTGATGCCTTTATATGGGAAGAGGAGAGCAGATACAGACAGACTCACAGAGAGGAGATGGTGTTCTGTTTGCTAATGCTGCCATTATGCAAAATACCAGAAATGGATTGGCTTTTATAAAGGGGGTTTATTTGGCAACAAATTGACAGTTCTACAGCCATGAAAGTGTCCAAACTAAGGCATTGACAAGAGGATACCTTCACTGAAGAAAGAAAGACCAATGGCATCCAGAATATCTGTCAGCTGGGAAGCCACGTGCCTGGCATCTGCTGGTCCTGGGTTGTGTTTCAGCTCCTGTCTCAGCTCCTGTGTGTCCTTAGCATAGCATCTCACAGGGTCCTTCTGTCCACAACTCCAAGCATCTCTGAGCATCTGTGTCAGCTCCCAAGCATCTCTCCAAATGTCTTTCTCAGCTGCTCTGAGCTCCTTCTGTCTATGAGCTCTCTTATAAGACTCCAGTGATTTAATTAAGACCTAATATAAATGGGTGGGGGCACACCTACATGTAAATATCTAATCAAAATGTTTCACCTACAGTTGGGTAAATCACATCTCCTTGGAAACAACCTAATCCAAATATTCCACAAGATTGTATTAAAACATGGCTTTTGGGGGGACATAATATATCCAAACTGGCACAAATGGCATGTGACAATGGAGGCAGAGACTGAGTTATGCCACATACCAGAGAACAAGAAGGATTGCCAGAAGCCAGGAGAGAGGTATGGAACAGATTCTTCTCCACTGGCAACCGAAGGAACTTTGCCCTGCCAATACCTGGATTTCAGACTTCTGGCCTCTTGAAATAAATTTCTGTTGTTTTAAGCCACACAGTCTGAGGTCCTTTGCTACGGCAACCTCAGGAAACTAAGACAGTTACCTTTAAGAATGGCAGGGATATAGAAGATAAAAAAATCTCCTGTGCTTAGAAAGTAAAGAAAAATGGGTTTTTCATAGACCATTCCTCTTTTAAATCCATTTTTCTGTATATGTAGATTTGTCTAGTATTCAAACACTTTCATATATTCTCTTACAGAGTTTTAATATTTAAACTTCTTTAAGTGGAGTTTTATTCCCCTTTACATAAATAATAGTATACATGTGTGCGTCCTTGATCTTTGATAATACTTGACCATTCTCAGAAAAATTTTCTTTTTTCAGTCTGTCAGATTATTGATACTTTTTTTTTCTTTTCCCTTTATTTTATAGATTTTATTCTCATTTCATTAGTTCCCTGTTCTCTCTTTGTATTTATTGAAGAAAATGGATTATTTGATAGTTTCCCATAATCTGGATTTTGCTGATTGTCTCCTTGTGGTATGATTTAACCTGTTTCTCTATCCCATGAGCAGGCCAAAACCAGTTTATGGAGAAGTCCTGTTCCTGTAACCTTTACTTCTAAGCCTGTTTAACCACAGGTCATATAACCTGAATATGTGCAGGAACTCAAACTCTTGTCCTTTGGATGACATTTGAGACACCCAGTAACAAAGGCCACCCTCCCTCAGAGCCAAGATTATAAGGATGAGGAACATTGGAAGAAAATCAAATGGGAGAGGTCCTTTGTTAAGGAAGATCTGACCTAAAATCCACTCTACCACATATGGACAACTCTATAGTTAACAAATAGGAAGATGCCAAGTCATACCTTTCCACTTCTGTCCCCATCTCTCACCTCCCATTCTCATAAAATGTCCCTTAATTCTCGGATCAGGGAGACAGATTTGAGACTTTCCTCTTGTCTCCTTGCCAGTGGACCTTGCAATAAAACTCTCTTTTCTCAAAATCTTGATATCATAATATTGGCTTCTGTGTGCATTGGGCAGCAATCCCTTGCTCAGTAACACTACTAACAAGCCAATGATGTCCAATTTTCTCTTGCTTTTCCTGTTGGTACCATCAGCTGAGATACATTACATAATTAGCAGTTTCAACTTGGCAATATTCTAGTTCTATTAATTCTTCTTCATTTATCTGCTAGATTACTTTTTTTTATGTTTTAAACAAATCTATATATTTCTAAGGAGTTGGAATCAGCAAGAGTTCCAGCAGGGAAGGAAACCCATGTTCACATGATACAAATACCAGAAAGAGTAAAATGTTTAGGCAAAAGCCTACCCCCCTCTTCCATTCCCATGCTCAGCCCTCAGCCTCCAACAGGAAGCCACTATAATTAGCTTCTTATATAGGCTATTCAATTATTTTTACGCATATACAAGAAAATAGAGACATATTTTTCTCTGATTTATATTTTTATGAACCTGGGTTTATTTTGCATTTAATCCACCTTAGATGTCCTTCAAATTAATACATTTAGTGTCTGCATTATTGTTGTTCTTATTAAGACTATCACTATAATTATTACTTTGGTTGCTTAAAATCAATGTTATTAAGATATCATTTACATACAATAAAATGCACCCATTTTAAGTGTACCGGTAAATGAATTTTGACAAATGAGTACACCTGTGTGACCACCATCATAATCAAGATACAACATTTTCATCACCCCCAGAAAGTTCCCTTGTGCCACTTCCCAGTCTTTACCACTTCTGACCCCAGGTAAGCACTGTTTCTAGGTAAGTTTTGCCTGTTCTAGAATTTCAAAAGTGGAAGCATGCACAACGTGCTCCTTTGTGCCTGGCTTCCTTCCTTCTTTCCGATGTTTTTGAGTCCCATTTATATTGCCTCATGTCCCAGTAGCTGGTTTCTCTGCATGGCTGAATCTGTTCCATGATGCAAATGAATCATGGTTTCTTTAGGCTCCAGTTAGGCATTTGGGTTCTTTTCCAGTTTGGGGCTCTTATGATACAGCTGCTGCAGTACTGCTGTACAAGTCTTTGTGTGGACATACATTTTCATTTATCATCTGTAAATATCTAGAAGTGGAACTGAAAGGTTGTAGGGTCACAGTGTTTTTCATATTTTTATTGTAGATATATCTATATATATATACATCTCCAAGTGCACTCGATGACTCTCCAAGTGCAATTTAACAAGCAGTTAGAGAACAAATTTCAAATTTCAAATTTCAAAGAATATCATAGGTCACAGTTCCACAGTTTCAGTCACTTACCCATTATGAAATATAACATATACACAAAAAGATAATATCTTTCAAAGTATAATTTAATAAGTAGTCATATAGGAAATTTCCAAAGTTGTTATGAGTTATGGTACCATAGTTTCAGTTGTTTCCTTATTTTGAAATATAACATATAAACAAAAAGGTGATAGCTTTCAAATTACAATGTAAAAAGCAGCTATAGAAAAAATTTCAAAAGATGCTATGGGTTACAATTCCACCATTTCAATTCTTTCCTTCTAGCTATTTCAATACCCTAGCAACTTAGAAAAAGAAAATCATATAGAGTTTTCAGTATTTGTAATCCATTGTTAAATTTCATCTTGTCTGTTGCTACCTCTTCCTCTAGTTTAATCATTTTCCCAATCATCAGGGATGTCTAGTCAGTGACCACCATAACTTGAGCATGCTGAAAATGGGTGTTGACATTATGGGAAAAAGGGACACATCTGGTTGATGTTCTTGAAGAAGCTATTGCCTCTGGGTTTTGGGACTTAGCTGGCATAGGAGCTCTCTGAAGGATTAAAAGTTCTGAAAAATAAACCTAGTGAGTGAAACATTTTTAGAGTCTCAGATAGAGATCTGGATATTCTTTAAGGTTTACTTGTTGACTTGGGCTTATCATACTGTGGTCATTTGGCATAACTGGATGAAGTTTGCATAGGAGTAACCTCCAGGACAGCTTGTTGACTCTATCTGAATCCTCTTAGCCACTGAATCCTTATGTTGTTGCCTTTCTTTTCCCCCTTTTGGTCAAAAAGGCTTTTTCAATCCCTTGATGCCAGGGTCAGGGTCATTCCCAGAATCCACATCCCACATCACCAGGAAGGCTCATTCATCAGGGGGTAGGAGGGTGATGAATTTATTTGCAGAGTTGGGCTTAGAGAGAGAAAGTCCACATTTGAGCAATAAAAGAGGTTCTCTGGAGGTGACTCCTAGGCATAATTACAGGTGGGCTTAGCCTTCCTTAAAAACTACAAGTTTCACCTGAGCAAGTCACAAAATAGAGGGCTGATTTTTAAAGTATGGGGTCCTAAGTTCATATAGCATATGTTATGTCCATGATAATCCATCCATATCTTGCATTATCATCACATAGTTGTATAATCCTCATCACTCTCCATTTTAAGCAATTCTCATGACCCCAAACACCTCATAGCTCTTGTCAGCCCTTAATTATTTGTCTCTAGTGTTTGTGTGGTACTAGTGTGGTATTTCTATTAATTGTAGTCCCTAGTGTGCAATAGGTAGATTTTTTCCCATATACCCTTGCTAGATGACTTTTATAAAAAGAAACTTAAGAACTATTTGCTTACCTCGAAGTACTGATCACATAGAAAAGGCAGAATAAGTATTTATTTTATCCTTTATTTACTAGTTTCAAATCTGTGTATAGTTTTTCTGGCATTTTCCTGAATGAAGTTTCCTTTCTTTTATTTTTCCTCCTTCCACAATATCATTATTCAATCATATATTTAAATATTTTATGTACTTAAAATCTATTTTAATATTATATATGTATATACACACATATATACACATGTGCATGTATATATTGTAAGGGCAAAAAAAATTTAAAAATTAAATGAAGAGAGGCCTAATTCTCCCTGTTGAACACATGGAAGAGACTTCTTCCTTCCTTTATCTTTCAGTATCTACTTTAGGAAACCTGTAATATATAGCATCTTTGTCCTTTTGAATGTAAGCAAGGAAGATATCACAACTATCTCCGGGAATCTTGGGATAAGATTAGCACAATTTCCAGGATTCCATGGATCTCCTGGCTCCAAATTATAAACCTACCTTTGAAAAATCTTGAGAATGTGTTTATAATGATTTACATCCATGTAGTGACTTAAAAAGCACATGCTCTCATTATGTCTTTGCGGTCTCTCTGTACATTATCTGTGATTCATCTCATTCTGGCTTAATGTTTATTCATTCAATAATAAAATTGTTTTACTTTCTCTTTTACCTCTGTGTAGAGGTTTTCTGGATTGGGAGGAGATCTTATTTTTAATTATATTTCTTCAACAATTTCACAACATGATGGAATTGTCTAGCAGTTCCTGAATTGAGCAGACCAGCTGAAGGTCAGTAGCCACACAACAGAGTGTTGGTTTGAAGCTGTTATGTACCCCAGTATGTTCTTTTAATCCACTCCTGTGAAGGCAGACCTATTGTGGGTGGGGTCTTTTGATTGGTTGTTTCAATTGAGATGTGGCCTGCCCAATTCAAGATGGATTTAATCCTTTATTGGAGTCCTTTAGGAGTGGATAAAAGGCAAAGATATTTAGAGAGGGCAGAAAGAGAGAAACATCCTGGAGATGCTGAGAGGACACACATATGAGAAGAGTGAAAGGCACTGGAATCAGAAGCTATAGCAAACTGAAACAGAAGTTGGGTTGACAGAATGGTGGAATGGCCTCTGGAAGACTCAATTATAGTGTCAACTAGATGGCAATACCTTGCAGGACTGGGATAATGTCATTCAGGAGGCTGTGCTGCTCTGAATCAGCACCCACTCTATGGTGCTGTTTCTCCCATAACCAGGATTCATGAGTCCAGGAATCAAATGGTGGAAATGGGAGTGACACCTCTCACTATTACACCTAGTGATTCACTAGAAAAAAATTTTGCTTCCTGTCCCAGCAACCTTAATCTTTGCTAGTTTACAGGTTTTATTTCTAAAAAGGAGGAGTATTTCCACCAGAAGACCCAAAACAATTCCATTGAACTGGAAGTTTAGACAGCCACCTGGCCACTTTGGGCTTCTCATGCCTCTGGATCAACAGACAAATATACTGCACTGGCTCGGGTGATTGGCTTGACTATCAAGGGGAAATAGGCCTGCAGCTACACAATTGAGGTAAAAAAGAGTTTTCCTGGAATACAGGGGGATCTCCTAGGGCATCTCTTAGATCTACTATGCCCTGTGATTAAAGTCAATGGAAAACTGCAACAACCCAACCCAGGCAGGACTACCAATGGCCCAGAAACTTCAAGAATGAAGGTTTTGCTCACCCCACCAGGCAAAGAACCACAGCCAGCTATGGTGCTTGCTGAGGGTAAAGGGGACATGGAAAGGAAGTGGGCAAGGCTAATGATGAATATGAAGTATGACCACATGACCAGTTATAGAAACAAGGACCTTAAGGGTATGAATATTTTTTCTTTGTTTTGTTATGAGTATGTTTGTATTTGTGCATAAAGCAAATATCTTTGTTTTCTTCTCTGTGTTATTCCCTTATCATATGATATCAGTTGTGCTGTTCATGTCATAGTATTTAATTTATAGGATATCAAGTTTAACAGTGAATATTACCCAAGGACTTGCACCTTATTCTGGAGAGATTTAGTGCATTTCTTGTTTTATACAGGACAGTTGAGTACAGTTAGGTGAAAAAATGTCTGTTACTGATTTTTATTTGGGGACTAAGGATGGTTTAAAGTGATGTATATAGCTGCCAAGTTGACAAGGGGTGGACTGTGATGGTTGGGTTCATGTGTCAACTCGGCCAGGTGATGGTGCCCAGTTGTCTTGTCAAGTAAGCACTTTCCTAATTTACTGTGAGGCCATCTTTTGGACATAAATCATTAGTAAGTTGATTGCATCTATGGCTGATTACATGTATAGCTAACCAAGGGAAGTGTCTTTCACAATAAGAGGCATTTAATCCCATCAGTTGAAGTATTTAAAAGAGGTGATGAATTCGGCAGTCAGAAGAATTTCTATCTCTACTTCAGCCAGCCCATCTCTCCTGAGGAATTCATTGAAAACCTTCATCAGAGTTGCCAGATTCCAGTCTGTCTTATGGAATTTGAACACATGCATCCCCACAGTTGTCTGAGACAATTTTATAAAGTCTCATATTACAGATATCTCCAGTTTGTTCTGTTACCCTAGAGAACCCTGACTAATACAAATAGGTAAGAGACCCTCAATTATTAAAAGCCTCCTTTCTACACTTATTTGGAGTACTCGCTGCATGAACCACCTTCTTCTAATGCAAGATTTTTATACTGAATAAGCCTGAGTAATATGAACTCTAACATCCTGTAGGGATCACCAATATGGTTTGAAATTCTGGGAAGTCAGGGTTGCCTGAAGATCTTTCTATTATATGGTTAAATCTCTGTTGTATTTGGAATGAGTATATGATAATTCAATCTTGCAGTTACCTAGGAATGATGCTTTTGATTTGGATATTAGCATGTTTGCTGGCATGTTCAGGCCTCATCTGAAGCAAGTGTTATATTATTTATGGAATGAACATCATTCTAAGAGTAAAGTAAAACAAAAACAAAAACAAACAAACAAACAAAAAACAAGAAAACAAAAAAAGATCTGGAGAGCCAGAAGGAATGGGAGAAGAAATGCAAGAATTAAGGTACTCCTCTCTCCTTTATAAAACCCTTTTCTTCCTTTTTTGGCTGCTCCTGTTCCCTCTGTTTCCTTTATTTCTCTTCATCCCTCCTTGCTGCAACCAGACTCCTAGGAAGAAGGAGGTGATGGTCTTTTAGATGGGTGCCTTCCTTCATTAGTGACCTTCCCTGCAAAGAGGGGTGAAGGCACTCTTTAGCTGGTAAGGAATTATCTGTTCTGTGTTTCTTGTGGCCTAGTCCTGAGCCCATTTCATGTCTTAGCTCAGATTCCACCTCCAAATGTCCCTTATGATCCACACACCCCACAGCTAGGAAAACAGGCATGAAAAAACAGACACAGTTTGGAAACAATTGAGAAATTAGATAAAAGTCACTTAGGAAAGGCAAACAAGTCACTTAGGAAAATGCAAACAAGGTGTTAAGCTGATAAATACCAATACAGGAAAAGGAGACCAAAGTGTCATGCAATATCACCTTTTTCCTATCTCAATATGAGGAAAACCAGCCATTCCTATTTTGATAGCCAGCAAAGCAGGTGATATTGAAAAGCTACCTGGGCCCCTCGGGGGCCAATGAAACAAGAGGAATACCTGTGCTTTTCTCAACAGTGATATCATTGATTTAAAGATTTTGTTTCCTATATTTGGAGAAGATATCCAGAAGTTTTCAGAAATACTAGACAGCATGGTTTCAGTTTACTGTTCCATGTTTGCTCAGTTGATTGAGCAAGCTCTTTGGCCCCAGAAAATGCCCTGCCACAAAAAGGGGCACTGTGCCTGAGAGAAGTTGATTTTCCACTACCACCGACAACTATGGAAGAATGAAGCGTGCTAGAGCCTAATCAAAAAGGGTTGTTGGCCACCATATTTGAAGCTTTTCAGCTAAAGATGAGCTGGAAAGTTGCTATGGTATACCAAGAAGATGGGTGATTACTCCATTGATTTCCATCAGTAGTATGCTGAAGCTTTTGCAAAATTCACTGGCATGGATCCGGGATAGATCAAGTTTGCACTCTATTCTTAACTTTTGTCTAGGCTTGCTTGCCAACTATCCAAACTCAAGTAAGGGAAAATTTTGGTAGGGTGGCAAGGAGAGGCTATTATCTAATACTATCAGCAGCTACTCAGTTTTAGGAGAATCTACAGAAAAAAAAAGAAGAAGAAGAAATTAAAAACTGCTAAATTAGAACTCTTTCCTAAAAGGAATAATCCAGACCCTGACCAACTTATGAAGAGAGCAAAGGAGGAAGGGAAAACTACATATTATTATTGTAAGAAGACAGGACATTTGAAAGGGACTCTGGAAGATTCAGAAATCACAGGAATATTGTGTTCCCATATTTACCAAACTTAATTTCTGGTTTTTGATTTATATCCATTATCCAAATTATATCATTTTCAAACTTTAATGCTAACAAAATTAGATGTAATCAAATTTTAAAATAATAATAATTTGCCCCCTCTTTAAAGAAAAAAAGGTAAATTCACATGCTAATGTCATTTATACATTTCAATGAAAAATTTCTAACAAAACATCAGTAGACAATGTTATAAAATGATAAAATATATAGTGATCAAATAGGACGTTTCCCTAAAATGTAGGAATGGTACAATATTTGAAAGTTTATTCATATAAATCATTATTTTAATAGACCTAAAGAGAAAAACTGTATTATCAACTCCATCGTTTATGAAGAGTATGTATTCTATCTCCATTATCAATTTAAACAGTATTGTAAGTTTTAGTCAAGGAAATACTCCAGGTAAAAGAATTGGATATTATAAGATATAACTCTATTTTCAGAGGATGTGATTTATGTCTAGTACAAACAAAAACATTCAAAAGCCACCAAAATCAGTAAGAAAGTTTATTAATTTGGCAGAATACAAATTTAGCTACAGAAACAAATAGCCTTGGTATATCTAAAACTGACTCAAAGAGATAACGCAACAGAAGATACCATTTTATAAACTAATAAATATAAAACACATATAAAAACCCTTAAAAATCCCGATAAAAACTTCCATGGCAAAGAAAGTAAAGCCTACCAAAATACACTAATTAAACTGACCATTGCATGCCTAAAATGTCTAGGTAGACCAAAATACAAATGGATTAAACATATACATATTAAAAATTATATAGAGATAATAGGAAAAACGGTGACTGCATTTGCAACCTGTCGTGGACAAGGTCTTTCCAATGATGAATCAAATTCCAGATGAAAAATTATTGATAAATTTAACATAAACCTAGAAATCATCTACAAGTTAAACATTAAATAAAAAGAGCGATAGAAAGAAAATACTAGAAAATAAAAGGCAAATGAAAAATTTGGAAAATATTGAAATCCCTATCACAAGAAAGGACTTGTATTTCTAACAAAAAAATAAGAAAAATCTAGAAAGAAGGCCGAAAACCCAATTTATAAATGAGCAACAATTGTGGATAGATAATATATAGGAAAAACAAATACAACTGACACTTATATATGTGAAAAGACGACCAACTATACTTAAAGACATATCATTTAAAAAACAATCCTGAAATAAAATTTCTCTATCAGATTAGGGGAAAAAATGTTTGACAGCACAGTGCTTAGATTGGGATAAATAGGTATTCTTAAATTTTGCTAGGGGGGAGAAGCATACCATTTGACATAAATCAATATGGGTAATTTTGCACTATCCAACAATTGTAGGTGCATTTTCTCTTTAATCCATTAATAACATTTCTAAGATTTTACCAGTTAGTTAAACCAGCACAAACATGATATATCATATATATAAATATTCATTGGGGTGTTGATTACAATGGGTAAAATATTGGGAAAAAAGTATTCAGTACATATACACACAGACA
This sequence comes from Choloepus didactylus, assembly GCF_015220235.1. NCBI lineage: Eukaryota > Metazoa > Chordata > Mammalia > Pilosa > Megalonychidae > Choloepus > Choloepus didactylus. Next base: position 177,154,627 of record NC_051310.1, read on the forward strand.
CAAACACTTATATAGAGAAATCTTGAGGATTAATTGTTAAATAAAAATACAAGATGCAGAAGAGTGTATATAGAGTATATATACTATGCTACCCACATGTGTAAAAATAGGATATACACACATCACACATATACACAATCATCACTCATTTGTTATAGCAAGTACTTTTCTATATGATTTTGACTTTAGAATCGCAAAAATATATTGCTTATTTTTAACTGAATTTAAAAATCTGTAATATTGAAAATAAACTTGAATAAATGAAACAAATGTTTATCAAATGGGTAATAGAACCAGGAAAATAATGTATTTCAAGGAGCTTTAGAATAGAATGCTTTCATTACATATTCTTTTTTAAAAATAAGACCAGCTGTAGGTTTATAGAACAAGCATGCAGAAAGTACAGAGTTTTCCCTATTACTAACTTTTTGCATTAGTATAGTACCTTTGTTACAAATGATGAAATTCTATTACTACTATTACATTATTAACCATAGTCCATAATTTGCATTAGACCTCACATCTGTGTTGTACAGTTCTATGCTGTTTTCTTAAATTTTTGTCCTGGAAAAATAGACACAACCTAAAATTTCCCATTTTATCCATGTTTAAATATACAATTTAGTGGTGTTAATTACATTCAAAATAGTGTGCCACCATCACTTCACTATGTGTTCTTAACTGGATGCATTCAAAGGCCAAAGACTAGAGACCTGGAATATAGTTTTGTAGTAATTCAATTATAATTTTAGTAATCATTTCATTTCTGTTAGTTTGAAATAATTTACTTTTATTGTACAATAAAACAAATCATAATTTCAATAGTAGGAATTAGAATTTTCTGTGTAAGAAAAAATACAATTATAAAAAATATGAAATTGAATAAATTATATAAAACTACTTCAATGATAAATTGAATTATAAATATAAACATCATTTGAAAACAATATTTTCTAGTTCTGACCACTGAATTGGCCTAGGGATGATATAAACAAATAGGAATGAACACTCTTAGTGTTCCGGTTTTGACACTAACACATTTCCCCAATAAAAAGAGCCAATGTTTTTGGAAAAATAACAATTCCAGTTTAGGGACAGGGAGGATAGAAGGTGAGTTAGGATATCTGGTGGTAGAAGATAAAGAAGATTTTAAGTATTAATTAGAATCATGTCAAAATAACAAAGAATCCATCCTGAAAAGGCTCCTACTTGCAAACCTGAAAATTTGAGCATCCAAATCAATGAATATTTAAAAGAATAGAAATTCATACAAATTAATTTTTAATACTTGAGGTGACTAAAAACTTACTCTCCACTTTAATATTTCATAATTTCGGTAACATATTTAAATCTTTAACTTTAACTTGTCTTTCCTGCAGGAATTGTATTTCTGGGTCAACCAAACAACCTCAGTAGCT